>NC_138861.1:113591257-114791257 GCF_965194805.1 Balaenoptera borealis | reverse complement strand
ATTTTGAGGTTTTTGACATGCATTACCAAACGGCTTTCTAGAGTTGTATCCATTTACTTTTCCACTGTAATATATGAAGTACCTATCTCATTACACCCTCATCAGCTTAGAATAGTGTTTCTCAAACTTGAGAATGCATCAGAACCACCTGGTGGTGTATACACACATCTATACATATGAAGTTAGATTTTTGTGCCTTTTTATATTGTTCATTTTTTACACTCAAATATCATATACTTTCATGTGATCAGATCTATGAATCTCTTATTAGGACCCTTCCTCAATAGTTTTTTTTCCTTAAAGATGTCTTTCTTGTAAAGTTTTACATACGTCATTTCATGTATTCTCTACAATAACCTTGAAAGGTAGATATCAGACCATTTTACAAATGAGGACACCAAGGCTTAGAGATACTAGATAGACTGCCTAAAGTCACAAAGCCAGTAAGTGGCAGAGTCAGGATGAGAACACACAATTTGAATATATCAAACTGGTTCCCTAAAGAAAGGAAAGCAAAAGAATCTTCATTGAATCAATTATGTGGCAGGCACTCTCCAGAGCAGCACAACATTATAAAAAGAACGTAAAATTTAAGTTATGGGGACTGGGATTCCAATCCTGCTTCAAGCTGTATAATCCCAAAAAAGTCACCTACCTTCTCTAATACTCAGTTTTCTCAACTGTGATATGAAGAGACTAATAATAACATCTAAAGAATTGTGGCTGTTGTTTGGGGAAATGGAAATGAAGCACTTGTAAACTCAATAGTGCTATAGTAATACTGTTGAGTTATACTTTGAAAAGCTAAAATATTTTATAAAATTCATTTGTGCCTGTAGTTTCTGATGTTATTTCTTACTTTTCTGCTTGGTTTTCCATATAGTCATTAATCTTGCCATTTGTTTTATTCAAATGCACTCACCTTTTTTAAGCCTGTCATCTATTTTTCCATCTATTTTCAAATTCAGTGCTTCTAGATGACCTTTATAGTTATGGGATTTTGTTTCCTGTTATATTTTGGATCTTCTGAATCTTGAATTGTTCTTCTGTCTAAGAAGAGAAGTGTCCACTTACATAGATATTTAACCCATGATGAAACCTTCATTTCTCTTAACTTTCTCCTTTTGTCCATCCTTGAAAGTGATTTATATTTTGGAATATTCTTACCATTGATGCATAGAGATGTATAAAGTGGCCTTAACTTTCAATGGACAACACAGTCTTCATTCCCCTTGGCTCATCTTCTTTTATACTTCACTTATTCTATGGCTCCATTTTCTTTATAAACAAATTCATTTTGTTTTTGAAGTTATGAAAAAGCCACAAGATACACTGTGACTGTTCTCCCTTTCTTAAATTATATAATATGTAAGCCTATATCTGATGTTCAATTAGTCTAAAATGTTACAATCAAAATACAAATCATGGCTTTAGTCTACAGTTTAGAAGTAAAAATAATTTGATAGAGAAAACTCTTTAGGACTTCTGCTCTCATTGGAGTTCTGAATACATGAAATATTTTTGAGGACCTTCCTTAAACAATTAGTCCTGGCAACAAAAGGCTAAGTAACCTAAAGTTAATATAGTTGAATTTTGTTCTTTACAACTGTGGGTATCAATGAAAGTCCTAGTTTTAGCTATGATATACTCTAAAAATTAAATTCAAAAGTAAAATTTAAAGATACGTGGAAGGGTGGCAACTGGACCTGTTGGGGCAGAACTCGTCACTGTCATTAAATGATAAAGGATCTTGGATGTTTTCTAATATAAACCTCTCATTTTACAGATGAGACAAATGGGGTGCTAAGGGCAAGTGGCTTGCAGTTAGTGGGTGGCAGAATTTGAACCTCATTCATCATCTGATTCCTTATGATGTAGAAACATAACTGTTTTTTCATGATAGAGGAATAGAATTATATAAATAAATCAACGAATCCCCTCACAGATGCTGTCTTTATAAGCTAAGAGGAAATAGAACCTTCACCCTAATAAACATATCAGAAATAATAACTGAAGAAAATAGAGAAACAATGTAATCCTCCTTTGTCAGAGTTCCATACATATATGGAAGTGCATATCCTTAAGAACATGTAATTGTAAGGGTAAAAATGTGGTCCAAAAATACAGATTTTTTTTTAAAAAATTAATTAATTAATTAACTTATTGGCTGCGTTGGGTCTTTGTCGCTGTGCACGGGCTATTCTCTAGTTGCAGCAAGCTGAGGCTACTCTTCGTTGCAGTGTGCAGGCTTCTTACTGCAGTGGCTTCTCTTTGTCGTGGAGCATGGGCTCTAGCGATGTGGGCTTCAGTAGTTGTGGCACACGGGCTCAGTAGTTGTGGCTCGCGGGCTCAGTAGTGGCACACGGGCTTAGTTGCTCTGCGGTGTGTGTGATCTTCCCGGACCAGAGCTCGAACCCATGTCCCCTGCATTGGCAGGCGGATTCTTAACCACTGCGCCACCAGGGAAGTCCCCCAAAATGAAGATTCTTAATGTTGATTGAAAAAATCTGTTAAATGTAAATTCTTAGGTACTGTACTGGGTACTGCTAAATTGCCCTCCAAAAAAGCATTGTCAGTTTGCTCTCCTGCCAGTTATTCAGTTTGCTTACAATCTTACAAATACTTTACATTGTTAAAACTTTTTTAGTGTTTTTTTCAGTGTGATTACCCTCTCCCCCAAAAATATGGTATATCATTTTAATTTGTGTTTCTCTGATTACTGAGTGTTAGTGTCTCAGGGTTTTTGGCCATTTGTGTTTCTTCTTGTACAATTACTTGTGCATATGCATTGCCCATTTTTCTACTAGGGTCTCTATCTTTTTCTTATTGATTGGACATTGTTCCTTATTCTGTTACACATAGTACAGTTATTTTCTCCTGGTTTGTCACTGTCTTTTTTATGGTTTATTTTGCCACAGACATTTTAGTTTTGCATGGTCAACTGTGTCAGTCTTTTCCTAGGATGTTTGCATTATGTGTTATAAAGTTATGCTTATAGCAAATAGAGTCTTCTAAGGAAAGAGAAATCACATAGTAACGTGGAATAGGGAAGCTTATTATTAACCATCCTGGGGATCAGTTAACAAGGGATTGGCTTGTAAGATGTAAAGAGACCCCTAAATAATATAGGAATAGCAGCTATAAACTCCTAGGGCTGAGATAAAGCACACCCTTCCACCTCTCCTCCTCACCTCACTACTCCCTCCCCCAGGGCTGAGAATCCAGACCTTGTTAGAGCCTTGGTTCACTGGGTGACACAGAAATCATCATGGTGCCCTACCTACAAAATTTATTAGAAATCTACTCTCCAAACTTACAGGAAATCCACCCTCTAGGGTGCATGGGGAGGTATATGGCCCAAGGGAGGTGGCTACGAAACCACCCCAGGTGTCGGCTGGGGAAAGCTGCTGGCCACCATGCACGGTAAAAGCCTGGCACTGGAGAAGCCACCTGGACTGCAGGAGCCTTGTGCTGGAAGATCTTGCTGGGAAGAGCCACAGAAACCAGGCAGAGTTCCTTCTCTTGCAGTATATTTCAGCACCTTCTACTGACAATATTTAATATGGTACCAGCTGACAAAGGTGAAATATTTAAAGGGCCCAGCTCCATTTTCTGCAGAGAAACAAGGAAAGGCAGATTTGGAGCCAAAGAGCAATAAATTAATAACCGGCACAGCACTTTGTTATACCTGTATTTTATCATTGTGCATGATTTGAGATATCCACAAACAGTATTTTTTTATAAAGAAAAAATTGGAAACAACTTAAAGGCCTATCGATAAAGAAATGATTGAATAAACTATGGTACTTCCATACCACAGATTACTATGCAGCAATTATGAGGTGAATATCTAGCTATATGCACTGATATAAGGTCTTTAAATCATATTGTTGAATGAAAATTAACAAAATTTTAAACTATGCAATAATGTAATAATAATATAATTAATATAATATTATTCATTATAATACACACACACACAGATTGTGTATTCAGATGCAGAAGTCCTAAGATTACTTTGTAAGACTCTTTATAATTAAGATTTATTTGTAAACCAACACTAAAGTACCTCATATATCTTAATTGTGTTAGAAATATCTTTGCGCAATTTTTTGCTCTCTTCTAGCTAACTTCTTATTTATAGATGCTACAGAGGTAAAGGCTATCTCAGGTCAGATTGACTCAAATTTCAAATTAGTAAAATTCTTAGAACTTCTAAATTCATATAATGGAAGTCTGTTTGGGTGTGTTTGTGTTCCTTTTAGGCCGACGTTGAAAAGGTTATAGCAGTTGCCTGGTTCATCTTTCAGCCCCTTCTCTTTGGACTGATTGGAGCAGAGGTATCCATTACATCTCTCAGACCAGAAACTGTAGGTAAGAATTTTGCTAAAATCAACTCCTTTTATATTCAGTTGAAATATCTTTAGTAGGTATGTGTTCAGTGGTTCCCATTGTCACAATTATATAAAAAAGTAACGAGCTAAGTCTTTTAGAGCAGTTCGTTAGAAAATAATGTTTGTCAATCTAAGACAGTAAATATTACACCTTTAAATATTGTTCCTTGTAAAGAAAAGTGACACTGCTGACTGCCATCAGTAAAATGCAGGCCTTAAAGTGTTTTTCCAAGGATAAAAATGTTCATCTAGCCTTACCCTGATCAAGGGCCAGAATTTTAAAGATAACTAGTGAGTTCTATAATATGTACCCATAGAATAAAAATGTTTGTTCATTCATTCTTTTATTCATTCACACATTTGAAAGCCATTATGTTAAAACTCTCTTAATTCATAGCACTTCACTTAAAAATTAATTTACACGCATATACTCATCATTTCCTCCTTTCCTTGCATCTCAATACTCTTCCATCCATACTAGGGATCCCATCCCCTGCCACCTCTTTCTGGATCTTACACATAGATTCCTCCCTTTTTCTTATACATCCTCAAATATCCTTGTCACAGTGTTCTTCTCTTCAGAAGTTAAACAGACTTTACTCTCTATCTTAAAATAATATCCTTCCATTCAGATACATGCTATAACATGGATGAACCTGGAGGACATTACACTAAGTAAAATAAGCCAATCATAGAAAGACAACTACTATGTGGAATCTAAAATATGGCACAAATGAACCTATCTACAAATCCAAAATAGACTCATATACATAGAGAACAGACTTGTGGTTGCCAAGGGGGAGGGAGGGACTGGGACTTTGGGATTGGCAGATGCAAACTATTGCAAATAGAATAGATAAACAGCAAGGTCCTACTGTATAGCACAGGGAACTATATTCATTATCCTGTGATAAACCATAATGGAAAAGAATATAAAAAAAGGAATGTCTGTATGTGTATAACTGAGTTACTTTGCTGTATAGCCAAGACTGGCACAGCATTGTAAATCAACTCTATTTCAATAAAAAAAAAAAAAAGAAATCGACAAAGTAGAAAACAATAGAGAAAATTAACAAGGTCCAAAAAAAAAAAAAAAGACAGCTACTGTATGATTCTACTTATATGAGTCAAATTCATAGAAACAGAGAGTAGAATGATGGTTGCCAGTGGTTTGGGGAAGGGGGAGGTGGGGATTTGTTGTCTAATAGGTACAGAGTTTCAGTTTTACAAGATGAAAACTTTCTGGATATTTTTTGCACAAAAATGTAAATGTTTAACTTAATGCCTACTGAACTGCACATTTTAAAATGATTAAGATGGTAATTTTTGTTATGTGTATTTTATCACAATCAAAATTTAAATAAATACACACACATATATTTATGAAGGGTATATATATATCCTTCCTCCATTTCACTTCCCCCCTCACCTACCACTCTATCTCTCTATTGCTCTTTTCAAACTTTTCCAAAAGGGTGTCTATAGTCCCCTTTCCATTTCAGTTCTCATTCCCTTCCTCAGTACATTTCAGTTTAGCTTCTGCCCCATCACACAACCAACCCTGCTCTTACCAAGGTTATATTATTAAATCCACTGAATACTTACCGGTCTTTATTGTACTTGATTTCTCAGCAGCATTTGATACTACTGACCTCTTTAAAACACTTTCACATTGAAGTCTGAAATTTCATATTTTCCAGTGCCTTTTGCGTCTTTACAGTATGTATGGCTTAAGTGCTGCTCCTCTTCAAAGTTCTTTCCAAAACCTTCTATGCTTCTCGCTCTTTTATCACTTCCTTGAGCTCATCTACACTCAGTGACTTTGATTATAAACTATGTAATTCCAAAATCTTTATCTCTAAATCTATAAATCCAGTGGCTGATTGGACATCACCACTTGTAAATCCCACAAAACTTAAAACTCAGTGTGTCTAAAACTTCCTCTTCATCTTCTCCCCAAACCTTCAACGTTCCCTCCTGGGAATGGGATCATCTCTTTTGTATCTTGTACTTCAGCAACAAATATTTCTGAAAATCTACCAACCTGGGAGAAATATCTTCCAACAAAAAGCCACAAAACTTTTTGGTAAAAAAAAAATTGCAGATTTACAGTAGAGCCTCCTGCAGTGTTCTATCCCTTTTACCCAGCCTTTTGAACTTGACAAAGTTGTTTATCCTTTTTGAACTTCACTTTTTTCAACTGTAAAATGAGAGGAATTACCCCACAGGTTGTAAGGATTAAGTAAAGTAATGCACTTAAAGCTTAGTACAGAACCTGGCACAGAGTAAATGCTCAACAAATGTTACTTTAAAAAAAAATCACCCTATAACTTAGCAGTCACTTTAGCTGTGCCTTTCTCAGATTCCAGTAGCCTGCAGCGGCCAAGTCACAATCCTTTATTTTGCACTTCAGGATGAACTTACGTTTGCCAGAAAAGGATTCTAAATGCTGACTGAATGCAGTAGCTGTATATGAAAACCAGGGCTAATGGGCTGTCAGTGTACACACCAGTATGATGAAACAGATGTAGACTGCCACTGTCTGTTCTGATTGGTCACTGCCCAGCGAGCTCTGTTCTGATTGGCTGATTGCCTCCATAATGGCTCATAAATATTTTGAATATCACCTCTGGTCTTATACTCTGTAAAGAATTCTCAACCACTTTGATGAAAATAATATTTTTTTCTTCTTCTATGCCCTCTTACCAGTATGTTTATACTGTACTTACCTTATAGTATATTAATTAGTTTTTTATATTTCTGTCTTCCTCTGTCTTTGAAGTTCATAGAAGCAGAGTCTGTACATTATACATTTTTGGATACTAGTACCTAGTCCAGATCCTGCCATGCATAGTTATTGAATAAATTCTTGTTAAATAAATGCATGGAAGAAAGTGTGTTTCTTGCTATAAAGCTTAAAAGAACATTCAAATCTCCTTTGTAGAAATTAAAATATGTTTAATTTCTGTTTTCAGTTTAAGGGAATATTCTGGTTTCTCTTCAGAGCAAATAAATCTTTTGCATTTTACTATTAAAAAAAAAATCAAGGGGAAATAACTTCTTTTAAACAAGTGATCTGATTGATACTTAATATTGATGTTTTGATAAATTATGCCTAGCCATTTTTGTCTTTTTAATTTTGTGAATGTTTTTAGACTTCTGTTGAAAGAGTCCTGAATCAGTAACCATGTGATTCAGTTTTTCCCCCAGTATTTCATTATGTCTAAAAACAGTATTTCTTACAGGCCTTTGTGTTGCCACCCTGGGCATTGCAGTATTGATACGAATTTTGGCTACATATCTGCTGGTGTGTTTTGCTGGTTTTAACTTTAAGGAAAAGATATTTATTTCTTTTGCATGGCTTCCAAAGGCCACAGTCCAGGTAATGATGGATTTTAATTCCTATTTCTATATGATACCTTGAAATTTTTAATAAGAGGGCTTGTTCAAATTTGGTGAAAATAAGTAATTGAAGTTTGATTATGATAAGATTTTATACTAATTTACGCTTTAAAAGTTTTATTTTTGGTATATTGATTCATTAAATATGACAGCTCATTAAATTTTCTTAGATCACCAGGGTGCAACTCAAAATCCAATAAATCCCTACACTACTAGAAAGCAGTAGTAAGTAGCAGGAGGGAAGAGTTGGAATTTTTGTCAGTCAGAGCTCTCTAAAATAACCCGAAGAGATAGTTATTAACTCTATTCATTTCAATATCTTCTAAGAAGAGAGTGAAACAGAAATAGCATAGCCCATCTTAGTATTTGGAAATACTTCAATGTCTATATGATTGATGATCAGTTATGCTTGACCACAGTCTTTAATAGAGAAAGATTTATTGAGAAATAACTCAGAAAATGCTTTATTTCCTAGATTATTAGTTGATATTAAATTTTCAAACCACCTGAACCTCCTGACAAACGTCTCAATCACTTGACCCAAAATTTGTGCACTCTAATAAACAAAGCAGTAGCCAATAGGTACTCAAAAGGGTTGACCAGGTATTTGGTAGCATACCTATAATTGCTCATTAAATTAGAACTGTATAGATCATCATTTGTTGCAAATGTAATATATCCCTGATTGTATTGTGTATTCTCCAACTAATTACAACAAATGAGATGGAACTGTTTCATCCTTGATTATTTTGCAATTATTTAAATGTGTAAATTTCTGTTTCATGAAATGAAAATTAGGTGTTCTCAATTTAGGAAGCTTTGAGGGCTGCATTGTGCTGCTCTGTAACTATATGCCAGATTTTGTGAGGCTATGGGATTGGGGCATTATTCCAGAGAAGTTTTTCTTTCCATCAGACTTTCAAAGGTGTCTGAGACATAGTGGCTAAGAATGCTGTGAGGTTAATAGAGCACAGTAAGTAGAACAGTTTCTCCCTCACAGTATCTCCAGCCTCCACACTACTTTCAGTAACTTTAGTAAGTAAATATCAAAATAATCGCTCTAGTAGCTTTAGTATGAAAGATTTGTTTCTAACATCAAAATTTGAAAGATGGCACTTTCCTGCTATGAAAACAAACTTTAAAACAAGGAGAAATTATCTAGGATGTCTTGAATAGTGCATGTTCTCAAAGCAAGTATTGTATACAATTTTCTTTTTTTGCCACTGCACAAGAAACAAGACTTTCTTATACATTTTTTCCATATTAGTGTTCTTTAAACTTTTTTGTCTATGACCTACTATAAGAAATATATATATATATTTTTAAATATTTATTTATTTATTTTTTGGCTGTGTCAGGTCTTAGTTGCGGCACATGGGATCTTTCATTGCGGCACACGGGCTCCCTGTTGCCGTGCGCAGGCTTCTCTCTAGTTGTGGTGCGCGGGCTTAGTTGCCCCGTGGCATGTGGGATCTTAGTTCCCCGACCAGAGATCAAACTGGCGTCCCCTGAGTTGCAAGACAGATTCTTAACCACTAGGCCACCAGGGAAGTCCCAGAAATATATTTCAAATGACAACTTAGCAAACATACAAAACCCCAAACATACACACACGTACACATATACACAATGACAGAGAGCTGAAAGAGAAATATACATCATAATGTGTGCAGTTCTTGCTGAGAATTCATGAAATGTTGAATTAGTTATGGCACAAGGTGATCTGAAATAGCAAAGAGCCCTCAAACACGAGGACTAAATGAGATAGATTTTTATTTCTCTCTAACCAGCAGTGCAGCATGGGAATTCCAGAGCTGGCAGGGTAACTGCTGTCCTCAGCGTATGCCTTTCATCCATGAGTCCAACTTTCACTGTTTGTCATCCAATGGGAAGGGGGAAAGAATAAGGTACAAGTGTCCATTTCTTTTCAGGGAACAGTTACAAGAAGCATTTATCACTTCTGCTCACCTCTTAATGGCCAGACTTAGATACATAGCTTCAACTAGTTGCAAAGAAGACTGGAAAAAAAGTCTGTATTTGGACAGCAATGTGACCAGCTAAACTCAGGAGTTCTATTATAGAAGGGAAAAGAGACATTCAGGTATTTGTGGGCAATTAGTAGTCTCTGCCATTGTGTCTCATACACACTGGTATTTTCTCTTCTGTTTCATTGCTCTGTTCTGTGCCAATAAGAGGATAATCAGATTGATTAATGTATTTTCCCCATGTGCACTGATAATATTGCATTTTCTCTCTAAGAGTTTTCATAATACTTCCCAGTAGATAAATTTTAAACAAAACATTTCACCAACTCCCAAGGCAAAGAGTTAATCAAATTCCTAATAAGGTTAACTTCAAGTTTCAAAGGTACCTACCACTTTCAAGTTTCTTGATGTTTAACAATTAGTTTAGGCTCTAAAGCAGTATTCTTATTTTTTTTCATGTAAAATTTTACCATCTTCCAGTAAGTATCACTGCATTTTTTCATCTTGTCCTTTCTTAATTCCAAATTCCTAAAGACAAAAGAATGAAATGACCATTCAGTAACTTTCAGCTTTACTCAGGAGGAATTTAGTATGTAGAATCTTGTTATAGTTAATTAATATCCTAAGTCTGTATTTGCCTTGTGTTCTGAAATACATTTGCCTGATATTTTTGTGAGTTTACCTTACGCAAATAGGTACATATGAATCATCATTCTTTCCCTATGCAAGGGCAGGGAGAGCTTTTAGATCATTAAAATCAACTGTAGTACACTTTGAAAGAAGACTAATAGAACTTTGTCAGTTGAGCAAAAGAACAAGAAATTTGTTTTTGCAAATGATAAAATAATTAACCTTTTTTTCTATGTGCTTGTCTTATCATGCTTCCAACTTTACCTTTAAACTTTTATAGGCTGCAATAGGATCTGTGGCTTTGGACACAGCAAGATCACATGGAGAGAAACAGTTAGAAGGATACGGAATGGATGTGTTGACAGTGGCATTTTTGGCCATCCTCATCACAGCCCCAATTGGAAGTCTACTTATTGGTTTGCTAGGCCCCAGACTTCTCCAGAAAGCTGAACATCAAAATAAAGATGAAGAAGATCAAGGAGAGACTTCTATACAGGTTTAGAGGTGAAAAGAGAGAATGCTGAATATAGTCATCAGAAAGCTGCTCTCGGAGGCTACTTTTATCAACTAGCAGAGGCTACTTTTATCCATGTGGATATTGACATATGTAATGTTTAAGCTTAAAATATACTAGAACCAAAGTGTGGCTATTTCTTTAAACAGCATTTTTAGTCATTACCCTTTCCATATGGGGGGACGGGGGTAATGTTCTACATCTCCAACCTGATCTCTACCTTCTTTTTTTTTTTTCACACACCTATTCATCATTATATCTTAATTTTTATAGGGACATATACACTTGAATGTACTACCACAATTTAATTTCAGTGTCCTGTTCTGCTAGCCAACAGCATGCTCTGACTTACTATTACCATCACAGTTTCATGATTCATGGTCACCTAGCCTCTCATGCCTTGAATTGTTTTGGGCTCCTCTTTTCTTTTTTTAAAATACCATAATACAATCCCTCATCAATTTCTACAACAGCCTCATGAATATCATATTAATCAGGGTAAGGTAAGCTGCTATAATGAAGAAATGAAACATGAAATACTTAAATAGAGAAATTTATTTCCCTCTTATGAAACCAGCTGACAGGGTTACTCTGCTCATGCGGTCTACTCAGAGACCCATGTCCTTCTGTCTTGAGGCTCTGCCATGCCCTAGCTTAGGACAAAGGTTATAGATGTCTGTCCCCTTTCTAATCCTCGGGAAGAAGGAAAAAAGAAAGTCCAAGGCAAGCAATTTATTTTTTTATTTTATTTTTTTAATTTTATTTATTTATGGCTGTGTAGGGTCTTTGTTTCTGTGCGAGGGCTTTCTCTAGTTGTGGCAAGCGGGGGCCACTCTTCATCGCGGTACGCGGGCCTCTCACTATCGCGGCCTCTCTTGTTGCAGAGCACAGGCTCCAGATGCGCAGGCTCAGTAATTGTGGCTCATGGGCCCAGTCGCTCCGTGGCATGTGGGATCTTCCCAGACCAGGGCTCGAACCTGTGTCCCCTGCATTGGCAGGCAGATTCTCAACCACTGCGCCACCAGGGAAGCCCCAGCAATTTATTTTTAAGGAAGTGATGTGGAGTTGGACACATCTCTCCTCTTACATAGTGTTAGTGAAGACCACACCCCGCTGTGAAGAGGCTGAGAAAGTGTCTCTCACTAAGCATTCACATTCCTGGGAGATGGAAAGATCAGATTTGAGAGCCAGAAGTACCATTGTGTTGGGTGTTGCCATCACCTAATAGCATATTCTTGCAGGTTAACAAGGACTATCTAAAGATAGTAACTTTAACCAAAAGAGTGACTTCTGTGGCAGGAATTTCAGGGATTGCAACATGCTAGTAGAGAAGATAACAAGAAAGGCGTATCTGCAAAAGTCACATTTTATCCCACTTAATCAACAGAACATCTCTGCCTTTGTGTGTCACCCGTTAAGTTCCTCTACTCTAGGTCAACTCCTGCCTAGTTGTTAGAATAATCATGTTTAAATAAACATGTCATTAGACTACCTAAGGGTCTGATTTAATAGCAGACAAACATATGAACAAACTGTAAAAAGGGATATAAGTGCTCTGACAGAAGTGCGAATAGGGTACATACACCCTTCATTTAGTTATTAGACTAACATCTCATATTGAAATAATCTTATCATTAGACTACTGTTCCAGCCCCTTCCACCATGACATTCACCTCTGTTCAAAACTAGCTTAATTTTTATTAAGCTAACATACTACGAAGCCATAGAATCTTCATTTTTATGTATGTCAGCCTGACTCTGGTTACTTTCTGGGACTGTATTCCCTTAGTGTTTATGTTCTCAATTTGGACTGGATTAATGTATACCAAAGTTCAGATGGATGAACTTCCTTGGCCAGGTGCACCTTGGTGGTAGCACCATAAACTTAATGCTCACCTGGTCCTCTACTTTCACAAGCTCTGAAACTAGATTCATCCAACAATTACTTACTGAAAGCCTTTGGTGACCCAGGCACATCATGAAGACTAATATTGTTCCCATCTTTAAGGATCTGACAGTCTGATAGAGGAGAGCAACCATTAAACAAGAGACTGCAAAACAGTATGATACGTGCCATGATGCAGGAAGTAGAGGGGCGCCAGGGAGCTCATAGCAGGGGCACCTTATCAATCCAGGGGGAGGTGCGGTTTAGACACAGCCTCCAGAGAAAGTAGGACTCGGGTTAGGACATGGGGGATGATTGGGACTTAGCAAAAGGCATGTGAGGCCCAAGGGTGCTGCAGTTAGTGCTGGTTCCCATGTTCACCAGTAGCTCTTCTCCATGTAACAGGCTTTGAATACTTTTTAACTAATACAAAATACAGTTAGTATAAGTAAATGAGAATGTTGTTATAAATATTCAAGGCCCCAAAGAAGAATTAGACATGGAAATTTACAGAATGTAGAAATAGTTGAAGAGCACAGTAAGCCACTGCCATAGCCTATGCCATTTTCAGAGCATGCAGCTACTTCCTACCTCTACTGGGTCAGCAGCCCCCACCCAAATCTCTATGGCTCTCTGTCCAGTATTGGTCTCAGCAGGGCTCACCATGAAGTCTCAGGTTTGTCACCACATCGTAAGGCACAGCTCTTGACTTGGCTGGTGAACTCAGAGTTAATTTGATACAGAGTGTTGACTCAAGACAACCAAACTTACTCCACCCACGCAACCACAGATAGAAACCATTACTCTAACCTCTGGGTACCTGAAAGAACAGTGTATGTACCCTATACACACTTCTGTCATAGTACTTATAGTCCTTTTTTCAGTTTGTTTATATGTTTGTCTCCTATTAAATTAACCCCTGAGGGGTGGGAACCTTATCTTGGTCATCGTTGGATCCTCAGCAGTTTGCACAGGGCATGGAGCACAGTGGGCATTTAGTAAATTTTTATTAACTGAGTCAGTGAGGAAATTCTCTTCCAGTATCAGAAAACTACCTGCCACATAACAGTTTAGATGTCAGTCTGCTTAGTCTATCTTAGTCTGCTTGGGCTACTACAACAAAATACCATAGACTGAGTGGCTTAAACAACAGATATTTATTTTCTCACAGTTCTGGAGGCTGGAAGTCAAACGTGAAAGTTGCCAGCATCATCAGGCTCTAATGAGGGCTCTCTTCGTAGCATGCTAATAACCTCCTTCTCGCTGGGTCCTCACATGGTGGGGGGAAAAAATGGGGATGGAAGAGAGTGTGCAAGCTCTCTGGTGTCTCTTCTTATAAAGTCACTAATCCTACCATGAGGGCTCTACCCTCATGATCTTATCCAATCTAATTACCTCTCAAAGTCCCCATCTCCAAATGCCATCACATTGGGGGGTTATGGCTTCAACTTACGAATTTGGCGGGGGGACACAATTCAGTGCACAGCAAGGGTGTCATACTTCCAAGGACAGTGCTAAACAAACACTATAAATTCATGTTCTTCAACACCCCTATTTTTCCTAGGGTTGGTGCCATCAATCTCCCCTTTGAGAAGTGTTTGTTTATTGTCTGTTTGTTTGTCTTTAGGCAGACTGATTAGGTTTCAGCTCTTCAAGTTATTTTCACAGTCCAGTGTTCTTCTTTCTGGTATTAACTCCATATAACATTGATTGGACTTTAATGTTCTTAAAATGTCCTCAGTCTTATGTTTGCAAGTGATCTCATCCATTACATTCTTTAAAAATGGTACTGATTATTTTTGTCTGCTTACAAAATAATACATTTTCATTGCAGAAAATTTAGAACACAGAAAAGCACAATAAAGAAAACTGAAACTAATGTAAACACCCATTTTATTTTGATTCTTTTAAATTTTACTCCTGCAGTTCTGGGGGATGTCTTATTTTCAGAACGATATATCATCCACCGAAGTAGTTGGGTGAAAGGCAACATAAATACATTTGACTTCTGTGAAGGCATATAGATTGAAGAATTTTTGTTGTATATAATGAATGCTAAGCCTTCCAAAAAATAATTTATTCACCTGGTAATACTCAAATATTCATTTTGCAATGAATAAAACAGATAAATCCCTGCCTTTATGGAGTTATGTTCTAAAATCCATTCATTCACTCACTCAGAATACACTTGTAACTTGGCTACTATGTGCCAGTTTTGCTAGGTGCTGGGGAATACAGTGATGAAGAAGATATTCAAGGGTTCTGTTTAATGGAACTTGAATTCTAGTGGGAGATTGACTCTGAGGGGAATACAAATATGAATAAGATACTTGCCTTCAAGAACCTTACAAGGGAGTAAGATGTGTACAAATAGCTGTAATCCAAATGAATGATTCAAAACTGTTCTCAGTGAGGAAAACTTCTTAAAGGAGGTGATACTTGAACCGGACCTTGAAGAAACGATATGATTTGGATTGATGAGTTGATATTACGGAGTAAAGCGAAGAAGGGAACAGCTAGGTACAGGGCTGGCATATTAGCCAAGTGTGAAAACAGTAAAGCCTGGGGTAAATGGCTGACACTTAAGGTTGATAAAGGGAATTAGTGAGAGGTAAGACTGGAAAAGAAAATTGGCACTTAAATCATACCAAATAGATCATTGGCCAAATTTCTATTTTTACTGAAGTGCTTTCAGAAGTACAGAACCATTTATAGAGAAGATATTTTTGAAACTACTTTCATATCAAATTTAGTGAAAACTGCTGTAATGAATAAGGTTCTCTTTGTTCCTCAAAAGTTTTTATTTTTTTGCCTTTAATGGCATTGTTGCAAATATAACCAATTTAATTACTATTAACTTACTATTGATTTTTTTTACCAAAAAAGCTTCAGATGTTTCTTTAGCGCTTTTTAAGTGATTATTATTAAATTTGTATTATACTGTCTTTAAATAAATGAAGGACATTATTTTTGAAATGTTTCAGAACATTATATTTCTATATGAATAATTTAGTTCTCTGTAACAGATGGGAATTGCTTCGTGCCATTTTGGGAGCAAGTGATATCACATGCTTTAGTTGACTAACTCAAATTAAATATGGCCTGAGCCCTCTGACCTGGTGAGAATTCCGAAACTCTGTTTGTTGATGTGCCCTCCATCTTCCTTAAATAGACCCTAAAGCATTTGACCTCCAGCAATCCATTGCATCTGGGGCAGAGAGCAGTGTCCTGGAGTCCAGCATATTCCTCTCAAAGGTCCTTCTTCCCAGCTCTACCATTTGTTCTTCATCCCAGTATCCTTGGGGATCTCCTTGCTTTTTCCTTCCCTACCATGAGAACAAAGCATTTCCTTTACCCTATAATCACAAAAGACCTTGTCTACTCTCCTAAAACAAGGAAGAAAATGACTTTAAATCCTTGCTGAGCTGTCTACACCATGCTGAAAGTGGGAAGGGGTTACAATAAAAAGAGAATTTTTACTCAGTTGCCCCAGAAAGAGTTGTAATTTGAATGAGACCTTAAATGATAAATAAGAAAAGGAGAAAGGGAACACTCCGCATAGACGGAATGACTTTAGAAAAAACATGGGGTCAAAAAGGAATACAGCGTGTGCAGGAGAAAAAGTTGTTTGGAGTATCAGGAGAAAAAAATACGAAAGGTCAGTTTGTCTTTTTAAGAAGTTTAGACTTTCTCCAATAACAGTTGTTTTCGTCTATATTGTAGGAAGCTTGGGGATTCCATAGAGGAAACTTGAAGTCCACCTTTGGCACTGAGAACCCAAAGCTTCTGGGCCCACCTTAAACCAGAGCAGTTCTGCTTTCATTTGTTTCATATGAAGATTTCCACATAAGATTTCATGGTGCCGGGGACAAAACAAAACAAAGGGTTTACACTGATAACAGGATATCGTGTGTTTACTTTGTATCAAGCCCTGTTGCAGACACTTACCAGGCATCAATTCATTTAGTCTCACAACACCACCACATCCTTTACAGATAAGAAAACCCAAAACTCAGGGAGATTATGTATTTGCCTGTGGTCCCAAAGCTACAAAGTGGCAGTGCTGAAATTTGAGCGCAGTCCTGACCCCAGAGACTATGTTCTTTTAAGACTGCACTATATTTAAGTTGACGTAAGAGGAAATATGATCTGAGTTTTGACAAGTTATTTCTGGCACGCGCAGCCCCTGGCGCTGCTTTTTGGCTAATGCCCCTCCGAAGTTAACTGCGTCCCTGGACTTTTACAACACAATAGGTCAGTGTTCTGAGACATGGAAAGGAAAGGGCTTGAATAGACTGAAAACACACCGGGCTGTCGCGGAGAACACCAGAACCCTCCAGCTCCGGGGCCAGGGGAGACCATGACGCCACTTAAACGCGTCAGCCCCGCCCAGCCGCCGCCAGCCCCGCCGCCGCCAGCCCCGCCCCGCCCCGCCGCCGCCGCCAGCCCCGCCCCGACGCCGCCGCCAGCCCCGACTCATTGCCATTAGTCCCGCCTCGTTGCCATTAGTCCCGCCTCGTTGCCATTAGCCCCGCCCCGCCGTCGTCAGCCCCGCCCAGATGCCGCTGTCCTGCAGCCCACTGCGCTTTCCGAGGTTCCGCCACCTGTACCGCAGAGCTGCGCGTGGGCTTTGCGGCGGTTGCTGGGCGCCAGGGCCGCTCCCGGGGCAGCGGGGGATACTAAAGGAATTGTATGTACGGCCCATTTGTCTTTACTCTCCCCTTTGGCACTAGTCCCCTGTCTCCCGCGGTCTTAAGTCTCTGGTAGCCCCCAGGAACGCCTTTCCGTCCCCTTCAGTTCTAGGGAGCGTAGTTCTAGGGGGCTCCTTTGCCCGGCGCTGGGGAAAACAGTCACAGACCTCTTTCTCTCCTCTCCCTGACTCGTTTCTTTACTCCCTCACCCCACATCTCTCTTCTTTATTCTCTCCCTTCCTCCTGCGTTTCTTTCATTTTACAGGTACTCGCAAGTAAGAAAATGTCTGTCAGTCAGGACTGACTGAAAAATTAATTTTATTAAGCGCAGACTACTGTACAAATGGTGCATATCTGCAAATGAACGTTCGTACGCTCCTGTGATTGGAGATGTGTTCCAGGATTGGTTGCTGATCCTGGGAAGGCTCACCTCCCTCCTCCCACGCCCCTCACCCCGCCTGTTCTATCACAGTGGACAAGCCCTTTAGATCAGTGCTTTTGAAGGATTAAGGACAGTTGTTGCACAGGTACCATGTGTCAAGCATATCATGTAGGAGTCCTTATAAGAGCTCTGCAGGCCCATAACTGGTCACTGATGCCCCTCTGTGTGTGTCCTGTAGTCTATGAAAGATCAGATGGGGTGATGGAGAGGGAAGATTGGCTTGGGTGGCACCGAGAGAGGTCACACCTCACTCTGTAAGTTTTCATAGGGGTAAATAGTATTATTATTTGTTATTGTTATTCTGTTACTGCAACAGAAGTGTGGGAAATTGACACTTATTCCTATCACATTTAAGAATTCACGCACCAGACATTTTAGGCACTATCTGCCTATGAAATGGATATTCATATTTATTACCTTCTGTGAGTACTAGAATTTATACTACTGGTTTTGTCAATTGACTCTCTGTTGTCATAAACTCCTGGCCAGTACCAGACAAAAGGAAAGAGGCAGGTGCAACAATAGCAATATATAAAGTAATATTTTTATAGCACTTCTCATTTTGTATATTATTTTCATACTCATCCTGTTTATATAGCCTATGAGATAGAGCTGGTTAACAAAACTCCATTTTACTGAAGAAGGAACTAAACAAACACTGAGATTGAGCAGTACGTGCAACATAGTACAATATACATTCAGTAAATATTAAAAAAGGAATAAATGGATGAGATTTTCAAGAAGCCATGTCTTATTCACTTTTGTATTCTCCAGACCCAGAGGTAAGTCTAGCAACAGTAAGCCCACAAATGTGAGTTAGAGAGGTCGAGTGACTCGCTCAGGGATAGGAATTCATCACATATTTTTAGGGAATCTACTATTTTGCCAGACATTGTGAATATGATGGTTAAAAAGACTGGCAAGATTCCTGTTCTCATGGAGCTTAAATTGTAATGAAGGTAGAAAATAAACAGGTAAACAATATGTGAACAAAGAAATTTTGGATAATGGTGAGTGCAGTGAAGAAGTAAAACAGTGTGAGGTGAGAGGACCTCAGGGAGGGGTTACTTGAGATTGATTGGTTAGGGAAGGCCTCCCTGAAGAGCTGACATTTGTGCTGAGACCTCAGTGATATAAAATAGCCAGCCATGGAAATATTTGGGACCAGAGCAATGCAGGTAAAGGAAACTTCAACTACAGAAGCCCAAGGTAGGAAAGAACTTGACTCTTTCAAAGAACATCGTAAAGAATACTGTAGCTGGGATGTAGAGAAAGTGGGACAAGATGAGCTTGGAGAGATAGGTAGGAGCCAAAGCATAGGTAGGAGTCAAAGGGCTTTGAATCGGCCATGGGGATCTACCCATGGGACAAGTTAGGAATTTATTTAAAGTATGATAAGAAACCAGTAGGGGGTTTTTTGGAAGGGAGTAATATAATCTGATTTATTGTATAAAGGTTTGTTCCACCTGTTACATGGTGAATGGGTCATAGGGGATGGGAAGCAATATTAAGAGCAGAAGACCCTTGTGGTAATCCAGGAAGGAATGACCATAGTTTTGGTTAAAGTGGTATAAACATGGATGGATGTGAGATATATTTGGTGGCAGAGCCTACAGACTTGGTGATGTTTTAAATATAGGGGTGAGAAAAAGGGAGAAGCTCCTAGTGGATGGTTTTGCCATTTACCAAATGGAAAAGACTAGAGAAGAAAATGTGTAGAGGGAGGACTGTTTTTGTTTTGCTCACCTTATGTTTGGTCTGCTTATTAAAAATCTAAAGTAAGTTCTGAGTCTTGAGTTCTGTGTATGGAACCAAAGATATAAAGTTGAGAGACATCAGACATGTAGATAAAGCTACCTAGGGATAGTGTGTTCATAGAGAGCATTCCAATGATTTGAGGTAAAGCAGAGGAAAAGAAGCAAGCAGAGGAGATGGAGAAAGAGTAGCCAGTGAAGTAGGAAGAAAGTCCGAAGTGTGTGGTGACTTAAAAAGCCAAGACTACAAAGCATGGCCAGTGGTACTGAAATGTGATGAGAGATGAGGTAAAGAAATCTGACTTGAATTTTGACAAGCATAATGAAGAGTAAATGTGATGTGAAGAAATGGACATAAACTGTAGACATCTCAAGACATTTCACTATGAAGAAGAACTAGAAATGGAGGTTATAGAAGAATATATGGGGTCGAAGTAGGATTCTTAAAGATGGGGATACTTAAGTATGTTTTTAGCCTAATGGGAATGACCCAGTATAGAGGGGAAAAATATAGTATAAGAGATAAAATGTATATCTTAGGAGTGGAGTCTTTGAGAAAGTGAGAGGGGATGGGATCCAGGGAATATGTAGAAATGTTGGCTTAGGAACATGAACATAAAATTTATAGTAATGAGAAGAAAGAGAGTATAGGTAGAGATGCAGATACATGAGTAGATTCAGTGATTAGAAGATGAGAGAGTTTCTGCCTGAAGTTAATTCTCTTTTTCTCAATGAGCATAAAGAAATTATGAGGCAGGATCAGTAGAAGAGAGGTAGAATGTTTGGATAAGAGGTTTAAGGGGTGAAGAAAAGACATAAAATAGTCATTTCGAAGATAGAAGGCAGTCATACTTGTCTTAGTCCGTTCAGGCTGCTATAACCAATAAAAAAAACATAGTCTGGGTGTCTTATAAACAGATTTTTTTTCTCACAGTTCTAGAGGCTGGGAAGTCCAATATCAAGGTGGCAGCAGATTCAGTTTCTGGTGAGGGCCCAATTCTTGTTTTATAGATGGCCAAAAGAGGCAAGAGAGCTCTCCAGGTCTCATATAAGGACACTAATCCCATTCGTGAGTGCTCTGCCCTCATGAACTAATCACCTACCAAAGGCCCACCTTCTAATACCATCACATTGGGGGTTAAGATTTCCACATATGGAATTTGAGGAGATACAAATATTCAGTCTGTAGCAACACTAGAGAAACATCGTAGCATAGCTGGGCAGAATTGAGTGGCCATTTCATATTTGTGGCCTTGTGAGTGAGTGGCTGAGATAGGGTGGAAAAAAGATCATAGGAGCCAAGGAGATCAAGGAACTGAAAGACCAGAGTGGTGGGTGGGTAGACTACCTGGGTATTAGTGGTTAAGTTAGTAGCTAAACTAGTCCTTGAACCCAGATACCCTGACTTTCCAGCTCAATGGGTTACTATTTTACTGAGAAATGGTTCAGATCATTACTCTTTTGTGCCACCTACCCTTCCAGTTAACATTTTTAAAAAAATTGTGGCCTGATGGTTTTTGGCCAATACATCTAAATTCTAGACTTTCATAGGCTGGTGTTTCTGACTCTCTTGTCCCTTTAATATTTAGTTGTTAAATATTTTGGCTGTTTATCTCTGTGTGTGTGTGTGTGTGTGTGTGTGTGTGTTTTGTTTTTGTTTTAACTCAGATTTTTTGAGATATAATTCACATACCATACCATACATACCAAATTCACCTATTTAAAGGATACAGTTCAGTGTTTTCGGTGTATTCACAGATATATATAACCATCACTACAGTTTTAGAATATTTTCATCACCTCAGAAAGAAACCCCATACCTTGGAGCTAACACCCTTATGTCCTCCCCACCCCTTACCCTAAGCAACCACTAATCTACTTTCTGTCTCTATAGATTTCCTTATACTGTACTTTCACATTAATGGAAGCATATAGTATGTGATCTTTTGTGATTGACTTTTTTCACTTAGCATTATGTTTTCAAGGTTTATCATAGCATGTATCAGTACTTCATTCTTTTTATGGCTGAATAATATTCCATTGTATGGATATACCACATTTTGCTTATCCATTCATCCGTTGTTGAATATTTGGGTTGTTTCCACCTTTTGGCTATTATGAATAATGCTACTATAAATATTTGTGTACAAATTTCTGTGTGGACATATGTTTTCTTGAGAATATACCTAAGAGTAGAATTGCTGGGTCATATGGTAACTATGTTAAATCATTTGAGAAACTGCCAGCCTGTTTTCCAAAGTGGCTGTACCATGTTACATTATCACCAGCAGTATGTGAGGGTCCCATTTCTCCAAATCCTTGTCAACACTTGTTATCTGACTTTTTTTTTAAGTGAGGTATAGTTGATATACAATATTATATAAGCTTCAGGTGTACAACATAGTGATTCACAATTTTTAAAGGTTATACTCTATTTATAGCTATTGTAAAATATTGGCTATATTCCCTGTGCAGTACAATATATTTTTGTAGCTTATTTATTTTATACATAGTAGTTTGTACCTCTTAATCTCTCACCCCTATATTGGCCCCCCTTCCCTCTCGCCACTGGTAACCACTAGTTTGTTCTCTATATCTGTGAGTCTGCCTCTTTTTTGTTATATTCACTAGCTTGCTTTATTTTTTAGATTCCACATATAAGTGAAATCATACAGTAGTTGTCTTTTTGTTTTTGTTTTTTTAAACATTTTCATGAGTATGTGTTTATTAAAGTACAAAAGCCTACCTTTTAAATAGTAAAGGGAAGGTGAAGGATGAGATTTGGAACTTCTGTTGCCTATAGAGCTGGGATGACAAGTAACAGGGAGACCTGATCTGTAGTCACCCTAATAACAATAATAATAATTGCATTTGGATACCCCTTTATATTTTATGTTATGCTTTTATTTTCTCTTATCTCATTTGATTTTGTAGCTACCTTTTTCAGATGAGAAAACTGAGGCTTAGAGAGGTTAAGTGTCTTGACTAAGGACACATACCTGGAAAGTGGCAGAATTACTCACCATGGTGTTCTGACAATAAGTCCCATATCTTTCACTATAGTAGTTTGCCTCTTCACTTTTTACACTCCATTATATCCAAAGTGATAACAAAGAAAAGCTCTGCTAAGTAGAAAGTAATGGCTGGCTGGAGTCCACTTACAATGTGAAAATGTTTCGTATGTGTTTAAAATCCAACAGTTAATGGGATTAGATATTTATCTACCATCTGTTGTGTTAGGTAATTCAAAGAACCCAGAAATAATTATGAAATCAGCACTGATTCAATCTACCAGGAAAATAAACGGAAATGCGAGTCACTGAGAAGCATTTCTTGGACCCCATGTACCATATGTGCTTTCACAATACCCTATACTGACTAAATTCTATGTAAAGAATATAGTACCAGTTACATAGTGCACTCTCAATTAATATTTGTCAAGTAAAAGAATGATGGTAGTTAAACAAGCACGCACTGTACTGGGGTGGATGCTGCAATAAGAATGCATACTGAAGGGAGCTTCTACAAGAATGACTTCTTAAACTATGTAGAATTAGCTGAGAAAAAAGCAGGGGTGTCGGGTGAGAAGGCAACATACAGAATGTATGAAGTCTTGGGGATGTGAGGCATGACAAGTTTGAAGAACTACAGTTTAGTACGGTTGAAGTTTAGAATGCCAAGTGAAGAATGAGGAGATACACAAGGACAAGGTTAGCCCTTATAACAGAGGGCTCTGTAAGCTGAGTTTGAAGAGTTTGGATGTTTCTCTTATATGGGATGCCATTGAAGAATATTAAGCAGGAACTTGCTGTAATCACTGTACATTTTAGAAGATTACTCTGCATTATAGAAATTACAGGGGGGAAGACCAAGGCTGGAAGTGGGGAAAACAGTTGGAAAGACCATTATAGTGTTTAGAGGGAAAGGTGCTTATGGCCTGGACCGGGATAGTGGCAATTTATATGGAGAAAAGTGGGCAAAATTTTTTAATATTTAGGAGCTTGTGTTATCATGATTTAGTAACTCACCAGATGTCAGCAGGAAAGGAAAAGGGGGGAGAAGGAATGACTCCTCAGTTTCTAATTTGAGCAGCTAGGTAGATGGTAGCTTCATTCTCTGAGATAGGAAATTCTCTGAAGAAGGAATAGATTTGGTGGGGAAAGGTCTTGGGTTCAGTTGTACGTACATTGAGCTTAAGATACTTATAAAGGTGATCAAGTAGAGATATTCAATATTTAGGTAAATATACTAGTTAGAATCTCAAGAGGTCTTCTCTAGGCCAGGCTCATCAGCTTATTGGTCATTGGGAGTAAAATAAATATCTTAAAAAATATAGAGAGAGAGTGACAAGAAAAAAGGGCAGAAGGCAGAATCCCAAGGAACCTCAACATTTAAGGGACAGATAAAGGAAAAGAAGCTTGTAAAGAAGGCCAAAGATAGACAACTAGAGAGGGAGAAGGAAGGTAGAGCGAGTGACAAAATGATGTGAGAATTCAGACGGGAAGATGACTTCCAGTTTTGGGTATACCTTGCAGGAAGCTTTTCCTGGAATACCCTTAAGCAACAGATAATTTGCAAAGAAGAGATGCAGTGGGAAGGTATTCCAAGCAAATAAGAGAAAACAAATAATGCATAGGAGAGTAGTTAACAGTTTAATTTGACTGAAATACAGGGTCAAGAGAGCTACAGAGGAAGCTGACAAGATGGTTTGATGCCATGTTGTGGAAAACCCTGGATTCTGGACAAGTTGTTAGTAACTTTATTCTATGGGTGAGAAAAGCCATTGTGTTTGGTACTAAGAAAAAGACAAGAATATAAAACATGCTCCGAATCATGGAATACCTTACCATTTTATTGTGGAAACAAAATCTAGGCACCTGAAAAGAATAAAAATTCAAGATAATATCTGATTAATGAGAACAAACACTAAATACTATAGTAATTTTAATAGTGGCAGAGTCCATTTGAACTGGAGTAGTAGTGTCCAGATTTGTATTGTCCTAATTAAATAGTGATGTCAGCTAGTCATTGTCTTAAAAAAAAATGATCTAGATTCAGTGCTCTTTATAAAGAGTATTCTCAGTGGATGTAACTCTCAAATTCATTTGTTCAGAAAGAATTATACTGTTGTTGTTACTTGATGATCTTTGACATAAACTCAAAAAGACTTCTGTCTGAAAGGCAGCAATAGTTCCAAAGATTCTAAAGGAATACATACTCACAAACCCAGACATTGACATACATGCTTTACCTAACTCTCAGTTAACAAATATATGTTAAATGGCTATTATGTGTCAGTGATGTATAGTGGCTAAGGGCATGGACTACATATTGAAACACACCCGAACTCAACTCCCGGTTCTGCCACTCTCAATGGAAGGAAAAAAGTTGCAGTCTCCCTTAGAATAGTTAATATTTAAATCTTGTATGCATTATGATTTTTTGAAGACATTTTCAGCTATTATGTATCCAATTGTTAATGCAACTGTCAAATTTAATTCATATTTCTTAAATCTATAGGGAGGAGAGATGAGGAATGATTTCAGGTATTAGCTAAGTCACAAAGTGAATCGTCCACATTTAGAAGACTAAGAATTGGTCATAAACTTTTGCTGAATGATATGTAGCATGTAGTCACTAGATGTCACTATTGTTGAACATTGCTGCAAAAGAGTAAATCCAAAGTACAGTATACACTACAAGAACACACACCTGGGGAAAGACAAGAAGTTGTTTCTATTAAGTGATATATACATACATGATATTTATGTAAAATGTGAAATTCCCAAGCAGTGTGTATCGGTATTCTGTCACCCTGTTTGTTTTACAGTGGGTCCGTAAGGGAATAGAAGCAGAGCCTTAAAGCTGATAAAGGCATTAGATCATCTAACATCCTTCCTCCCTACCCCATTTTATAGGTTTGGAATTGAGGTACTGGATGGTGAAGTGACAAGAAATTTACTCAATATTATGTAGCAGATTAAAAGCATAGAGCTTAGATTGCCCAGCTCTTCTATAATACAGACTGTGTCCATTATTTATATGTGCAATCAAAGAGACATTCTAATAAAAACAGGTGAAAACAGAACCTCTAAATCAATCAAAATTTTCCATGACTTTAAAAGCAAAGCTTAGCAATATGGTGATAGTACATACTTGTAATAAAAATTATCAGTTGAATACCATAGCTTTTGCTATGAACTGTACAAACATCTCACTTGATCCCCTAATAGCAAGATATGTAGTATGTATGTATTTATACTCTGCCTCATTCCAAAAAGGATTTTAAGAGGCTTATTTCAATAAATAGAGCATAAAATTTTATTTAAATACTGAGGTGATCATAAATGTAAGATACTGGAATAAAAATCACAATGAAGTCTTCTTTTTGTTAGTATACAAAAAGCATGATGTCCAGTAAACTCAAATTTGGATAACTATTCTGCTTTCTCCAGCTGTGAGCACAAAGTAAGAAAAGTAGATAGTACTATACCCATTAAATGATGACAGGAGATTGTAATTTACCCAAGATCATACAAGTAGTATATTTCTGATTTCAAAGCCCTCATTCCTTCCATTATGCCAGCTATCTAGACATATAATGAGAGGACTCCTGTTATCAAACCAAACTTGGGTCTGCTCACCTGACGTGTAGTAAAGCCAATCTATTGACACAGTGTTGTGGTGAAAGAAAGTACAAAGTTTACTGCAAGGCACCAAGCAAGGAGAACAGGCAGCTAATGCTCAAGAGACTCAAATTCCTTGATGGCTTTCAGGGAAGGGTTTTTAAAGGCAAGGTGAGGGAAGGGTCAACGGGTGCATAGTCAGCTCATGTACATCCATCTGATTGGTTGGTGGTGAGGTAACAGGGTGGTATTTTGGGAGTCAGCATCATCAACCTTCTGGTTCCAACCAGTCTGGGGTCTAGGAGCTTGTGGACAGCATGCCATTAACTTCTTCCACCTGGTGGGGCCTTTAGTATCTGCAAAACAACTCAAGGATATGGCTCAGAATATTATCTATAACCTTTGATGAGGAACTAAGGGTCCTTGACTTTGTTTTATGGCTAAACTATGATTATTTTGTCTTGCTTGGCTGTTTTCCTCTGTTTCTGCATTTTCTCACTTGTCTGATTAAATATGCTCTTTGGAACTTGGGGAAGGCCTAGGAGTCTAAAGCTTTTCTACAAACAAGAAGTAGGGGGTCGTCTGCCTCTGGGAAGGCCCCGCAGGGTCCTGCTTGGTTTCACTCCTAACAGAATACATTCACTGTAACCATTAGACACTTGGATTACCACAGTTACTCCTGAATTACACAGGAAGGCTTTTGCTTATATCAAGTATATTTCAAGTAATTGTATAGAGCTGTTAACAAGATGTTTTTCTATCAAGAAATTGAATCCCCAAAAAACCAATTCTTAAGAGAAAGATAAAATTTGTTAGTTTAATTTAATCTACATTTTTAATTACAAAATTTATATTATGTTAAGGAAATAGGCATTTTAAAAATTAGATAGGAGAGAAAGAGGTGTCCAGGGAGAGCGAGAAGTCCAAAGGAAAATAAAGATAAGGAGATATCTAGAGCAAAGAAGAAAGCAGACAGGCACAATATTAAAAAGGGGGAAAAGGGGCAGTGGGGAGAGGGCTAAGGCCCATGTATTCTGCCTAGTCTGCTTCTAATCCCTACGTTACTCAAGTATTTGGTTTTTCCTCTTCAACTTCCCCCATTAAAGTTATGCCCCAAATCTATCCTAGTCAGAGTCCTAATTCTTCAAAACTTCCACTCTCTAAGTTTTTGTTCTATAGGAGCAGAACTGTTTTCTAAGTTACCCTGTTAATTTCTTATCTGTCTTTACAGCATAATCATTAAGGATCTTACTCATTTTATAATTTGTTTCCTTTTTCTTAACGTATTTGAAACGCTTATGCTAGATGTTAGAATCTCTTATTTTTCTATCAAAGATGCCCTTCTTGTTAACCATGCAGAATGTTTTTGTTTTTGTTGTCATTTTGAGTATCTGGTGTTTTTTTATTCTCAGTTTATTCCACAAATATTTATTGAGTGCCTGCCATTTGCTAGGTACTGTGAAGATCAAGGGTAAAAAAAACACACACACACACACATATAGTCCCTGCTATCCTGAAGTGCACAGGCTTCCAGTTCCATCCAAGCTAGAATAAATCCACTACAACATCTTTTTCACTGCTCACAACCCAAAACTCTGGATAAGATGCAAACAGCAACTACCTGAGGACTCAGAAAAGTAAACAAAAGCAGGTATATTGTGAAGGAGAGTCAAAACTATGAGGGTGAGTTTCTCTTGCTCTTGTGGCTTTAACCTGAAGGTAGGCCCCAGTCATTCAGCCATGCAAGGCCCACACAGGAGGCCAAAAACTACAATAGAAAACCTATTTTTCTGGCCTGAAGATCTGGGGAAATGGACCCTATAGTCCAAAGCGAGTGTGAGGAATCATTGTTATTGCTGTTGTTTTCCTTTTGCGGCTTTTCCCCAAGGGCTGGCACTGTTTATGGAATTATGGACAGCTAAAACTCAGAGAAAAGCCCCATATTCTTATTAGAGAAACCACAGAAAGAGACCTTGAGAGAAATAGAGTTGGGAGGAGGTGTGGATTCAGGAAAGGAGAAAGCTGAAGAATGGGGTTCCTTAATTCTGTGCATGAACCCAACCAAGTGTCTTGGGTCACCTCCAGCTATGCATGCATGAGACAGGCCCAAAGCAGCATCACAATGGCTTTAAAAACTGAAGTAATATTAAGAAACAAAACAAAACAAAACAAAACAAAACACTGCCCAAGCCACTAACCCCTGAGTGGCTTCATGGGACAAACCAAAGGCAGCATAACAAAGGCTTTGGAAACAACTGAGATTGGAACCAATGGCCACAGAAACTAAGAGAGAGCTTATGATCTACACCAACTCAAGTTGATTGCCTGCTAAAACAAACAAAAAATAAATATTCCTCAGAGGATTTTAGCAGGACCCAGAGTCTATGCAACAAAATATCCATGATATACTCCGGAAGTACTTGACATATAAAGAACCAGGAAATGATTGTCTTAAGGGAAAATAAAATCAACAGATGCCAGCCAAAAATGACACAGATGCTGAATTATCAGACAAACATGTTGAAGCATCTATGTTTCATGTGGTAAAGATAAGCATAGTCATAATAAATGGAAAGATACTCATTCACAGCAGAAAAATAGAAACAGTAAAAAAGAAGTAAGTAAAAATTTTTGAACTAAAAAGTACAGTATCTGAAATAAAACATTCACTGGATGGACTCAATAGCAGAATGGAAATGAACTGGGAAAGAATCAATGAACTTGATGATAGATAAATAGAAATCATTCTCACTGAAAAACAGAGTGAAAAAAAGACTGAAAACTAAAATGCACAGAGCCTCAAGGACCTGTGGGACACTATTATGGAGTCTACAGCCTAATGAGACAAACACAGTAAACAGTCACTCTAATCAATACATGACTACAAACTGAGGTAACTGCTCTGAAAAAAATGATCAACATTCTATAAGAACATAAAAAACTGGACCTTACTTAGTCTACAGGCAGCGGTGGTGTCATAAATATTTCTCTGAGGTCCTTGAGCTGAGGGATTAAAAAGGAGTTAACCAAATGAAGGGGAGGTTGGTGGAGAGTATTTCAGTTGGAGGGAAGAGCAAGTATTAAGGCTCTGCAGAAGGAATCTAGCAATTTCAAGGAACTGTAAGAACATCAGAGTGGCCTAGGAATGAAAAAAATGAATAGGGAATGGTATGAAATTAGGCTTGAGAGGGACCCATGGACTACATTTGCAGAATCCTGTAGGATTATCATTGCAATTAACTGGATGTTTATTCATATGTTGATATCTTAATCCCCAAAATGATAGTATTAGGAGGTGGGACCTTTGGAAGATAATTAGGTCATGATGGTAGAGTCCTTATAAAAGGGATTAGTACCCTTTTAAAAGGGACCCCAGAGAGCTCTCTAGCTGTCTCTTTGTCATATGAGGATACAACGAGAAGTCAGCAGTCTGCAACCCAAAAGAGGGCCTTCACCAACCATGCTGGGATGCATCCAGTTTCCAGAACTGTGAGGAATAAATTTCTGTTGTTTATAAGCTACCCAGTATTTGGTACTTTATTGTAGTCGTTTGAACACAGCCATGTTAAATATTTTTGTCTTTATCCTAAAGCCAGTAAGGAGTACTGGGGCACTCAACCAGTGAACTGAAGTGAGGATTGAGGGCAGAACCTTCATGACTCCCAACTTTTAGCAGTTGATGAGAGAAAATGGGTCTGCAAAGAAGACAGGAAAGGAATAAGAAGAAAGATGGGGGGTGGGGTAAGAGAGTGGTTTAATAAGAGTGAAAAGAAGAATGTTTCATCATGTCATATGTTCACTTGTAGATTATTTATGACCTTAAGGAGAATTATTTTGTGGAGTGAAAGGAGTAGAACCTCAAGTGGCAAATATTGATGAGTGAGTGGTTTGTGAGGGAAAGAAGACTGTGGTGAGAACCACCAACTCTGCAAAAAGTTTATTAGTAAAGGGAAGGAGCAGCTGAATGGGGATGTGGGTTTCTAGGAAACTTTTATGAAGATGAGCTCATTTAAACGTCACTGGGAAGGATCTCGTTGAAAGGAAGTGGGAGAGGAGGAATAGTTGATACAGGCAGAGAAGGATCATTGATGATATAAAATTCTTGAGAATACAAGAAGGAATATAGTCCAAAATACAAGTGCTCTGATTGCCTTAGGAGGAAGACACTTCCTTTAATGTAAGAGGGAGAGAAAGATTTGTAATGGAAGTTGGAGGTAAGGTTATCTACTGAGAATGAGGGGTTATATGTGGAGCCACGGTAATAAATGAATTACCCAGGTATATGTTTAAGACTCAGAAGGATTACAGATTTGGGAGTCAGCTGTTCATGTCTTTGGTGAATAATGGAAAGGGACCAAGATAAGGTCAGTAAATAACAGTGATTGGAAGAGGGAGAAAGGTGTATTGTCAAACTATACAAACTTCAAAGAGGCAAGGTTTTTTTAAAAGTAATGTATATAAATAGCAGTTGTCAGAAGGAAGTAAGCAAATAAACAGCTATTATGAAAGAGGACTATAGGGGAAGTTGTATGCTTAAGGGAAGGGCTTGGTTTCAGATAGGACACAGAATTTGAGAGAATGCTCTGAAGAGGTTGAGAATATAAGAGGTTGAGAGTTTGATAATTCTAGCAGAAGTTCCAGAGTGCTCAGTGAAAGGGGTTGGAGGGTAAGAGGCACGTAGAGGGATCTTAACACCTTTATAATTGATTTCCAATGAGCTATTTCTAAATAATCTTAGCCTTCTCTGACTTATTATTTACACCCTATTTTCAAGTTTTTTCTAAGGCCCTTATTTTTAGTACTTTCTTTTCTAAAATAGACAAACCAAAAAGTTAGATAGATACTTGATAGATTTTCTTTTCGTTTTTAAAAACAGATTTAAGCCATAATGGCCATTTTCTAAATGTTAGCATCTAAACCCTGTGAGAGCTTTGTCTATGTCTAACACAGTGTCTGATATATTATAAGCACTTTATTTTTAAGAGTGTGGGCTCTGGAGCCAAACTGCCTGATTTTGGCCCAGCTCCTTTATTTATACCTTTGTGACCTTGGAAAAGTTACCCAGTTATTACAGGACAGGAAAGCATAGACAATAGGAGGGAACCAAGGGGAAATAATGTATTTCTGATCTGGGAAAAACAAGTGAGGTTATCGTAATTTGTCGGGGGCATCATCTAAGGCAAAATTCCTAGAGAACTATTCCCTAGGAGCCAGAACAAATTGAGGTAAAACTGAGTGTTACAAATCTATCTCAACTGAGCTCAGTCTCTGATTTGCTTAAAGTGATTAGCACTCCCCCCCCACCACACATTTCTTTCTGGAAGAAGATAACATTTGGAGACTGTATCATTTCTTATACACGTCAAGTTTTCAATAAAAGTTATTAGCCATGCTAGCTTTTAGACAATACTTTATGACCACAAACCAAGACAGAAAATTGAAAATAGAAACATGTTCAAAGAGGACCCAGATTTTTGAGTTAGGAGACAAAGATGTTAAGATGACTATGATTTTAAGAACTAAAACTATAAAAGTCTTTGAAGAAAAAATGGGGGGAAAGCTTCATGACTTTGGATTTGGCAGTGATTTCTTGAACATTACACCCAAACTACAGGCAAAAAGAAAAAATAGATGAATTGGACAACATCAAAATTAAAAACTTTTGCACATTGAAGGACACTATCAACAGAGTGGAAAGGCAACCCACAGAATGAAAGAAAAGTATTTGCAAGCCAGATATCAGATAAGTGATTAATATCCATAGTATTTAAAGAACCCCTACAACTCAACAACAAAAAACAATCTAGTTTTAAAATGGGCAAAGGACTTGAATAGGCATTTCTCCAAAGGAGATATACACGAATGGCCAATAAACACATGAAAAGATTCTCAACATCACTAATCATTAGGGAAATGCAAATCAAAACCACATTGAGATACCATTTCATACCCATTATGATGGCTATTAACAAAAAAACAAAATAACAGGTGTCAACAAGTGTGTGGCGAAATTGGAACCCTTGCGCATCGCTGGTGTGAATATAAAATGGTACAGTCACTGTGGAAAACAGTATGTCAGTTCCTCAAAAAATTAAACGTAGAATTACCATATGATCTAGCAGTTCTCCTTTGTACATACGCAAGAGAATTGAAAGCAGACTTTGAACAGTTATTTGTACATCCATGTTTATAGCAGCATTATTCACAATAGCCCAAAAGGTGAAAACAACCCAAATGTCCATCAACAAATGAAGGGATTAAATTCATAGCTTTTGCCCAGTCCTAAGGTAGAATTCCATGTTTCCATTGCATTCTGGTACTTGGATGTGACCACTGGCTTCAAACTCATCATCTTCCCCTGCCACTGAGCAGTCCTGGCTTCATCTTTCTCTAGTTGTATGACCCTGGGAAAGCTACTGACCCTCCAGTCCTCAGAGTCCTCATGTGTTCAATGGGGGGAGGGCGTGGTGATATGAGGAAAGCAGACACATATCATGTGTGTTCTACCTATCTCGGGGTCTGGTACATTGTAAGCACTAAATATATGATTGTACTTATTCATTCAGCATCTATTCATTCATCAGCACTGGTTTTAATTAATTCCACAATAGGAAGCATGGATGTAGTCCTAACCCACTACTTGCAGGCTAATATTCCAGGAAAACGATCATCTCCCACTAAATCGAGTAAATAAGATGCTACGGTATGGCAGTTTCCTTTGCATTTTATGTTGGTGTATTGCCATCTAGTGGACAATGCACAGGTTACAAGCAAAAGAGGAAAAGGGCACACAGAGGAAGGCGATAATCCTAAAAGAAATGTTTACCATGCAGATTGCTCCATAGCGTTGTTGGATTTCAACAACTATCTGAAAAACATAAATAACAAGATGTGTTCTGAGTATAAAATAAATTGTAAATGAACACTATAGTATGTTGCCAGCTTATAATCTTACAATCTCTAACTTGTTCTAAGCAAAATAAAAGAATCAGCATTCTTTCCTGCAACTGACTGCTTTTCTCCATTTGAATTCTCCATGCTACATATTGGATGGGAATCTAAATCATAAGTAAGCCACTCAACCAGGGGTTAGACCTCCTGACTTCTCTACCTTTAACTAGCTAAGCAACTCTGTTTTCCTTTCTGAGTATGTTACCATTGTGGAGTGCTTACCATATGCTTGGGACTATGCTGAATATTTTATTTGGATTATCTCACTTAATCATTAAATTATTAATATTGAACCACTAAAAAAAAAAAGACAAATGAAGTGGTAAACAAAATATGGTATATACATACAATGGAATATTATCCAGCCCTAAAAAGGAAGGAAATTCTGATACATGTTACAACATGGATGAATTTTGGAGACATTATACTAAGTGAAATAAGCCAGATGCAAAAGGACAAATATTGTATGATTCCATTTATATGAGGTACCTGGGGTAGTCAAATCGTACAGACAGAAGGTAGAATGGTGGTTACCAGGGGGTTTCAGGAGGGGAGAATAGGGAGTTATTGTTTAATGGATACAGAGTTTCAGTTTGGGATGATGAAAAAGTTCTGGAGATGGACAGTGGTGATGATAGCTTAACAATGTGAATGCACTTAATACCACTGAAATGCACACTTTAAAGTGGTGAATTTTATGTCATGCATCTTTTATCAAAATAAAAATTTTTTTTAGTAACTATAATTAATATCAGTCAAAGAGAGGGAAAATGTATTATCTTCAAAGGAGTCATGGTAAGAATGATAATTAAATTCTTAACAGAAATTATGGGAGCCAGAATGCAATGGAACATTTTTTAAATGCTTACAGAAAATAACTTCTAGCCTAGAATTCTGTATCCAGTGAGAATACCCTTCAAAAGTGAAGGTGAAATTAGCACATTTCAGACAAATAAATAATGAAAGGGTTTATTGTCAACAGATCTATAGTAAAAGAAATACTGAAAACAGACGATACCAAGGTCATCAAGTATATTGAGCAACTATAAAGACAGGTTACAACCAGTGCAGTAAAGAAAGAAAAGGAGATTAAATGCATAAATAAAACTTGTATACTTACTTGTATACTTAGAAAATCCAAAAGAATCTACAGACTATTAGAATAAAGTAAACTTATTAAGGCCTGCATATAAAATAAATAAACAAAAATTACTTGTATTTCTGTATATCAGCAAAAACAAATAATGAATTTTTTAAATGATACTATTTTGGTAACATCCAAAAAAGTATCAATGCCTAGAAATAAGCCTACCTAGAAATAAGCATAATGAAAGATGTGCAAGACCTCTAAATTCAGTTTAGAGGTCTACAAAACGTTATTAAAATAAAGAAAATCTGAATAAGTGGAAGGATATACAATGTTGAAGGATTGACATACTATTAAGATATCAAGTTCTCCCCAAATTGATCTGTAGATTCAGTACAATTTCAGACAAAATTCCAGCAGGTTGTGTGTGTGTGTGTGTGTGTGTGTGTGTGTGTGTGTGTATTTGTGAATTGACAACTTGATTCTAAAATTCATATGGCAATACAAAAAGCCAAAGAGTCAGTCCAACTCTATCAACACCTATTATATAAGCACTAATGTAGTGTTGGCATAAGGATAGAAAAATAGGCCAGTGGACCAGAACAGAATCCAAAAATAAATTCACATATATGTGGTCACCTTATTTACAACAAAGGTGACCCTGAAGTGCAATGGGTAAAGGATGGTCTTTTTAAATTAATGGTGCTGAGTCAATTAGATATCGTATGGGAAAAAAATCAATTTTTATCTTTTTCTCACACTATATATAAAAATCAATTCCAGATGGATAATAGACTTAAATGTAAAAGGCAAAACACTAATGCTTCCAGAAGAATATGTAAAGAGATATCTTTATGATCTCAGGGTTGGCAAAGATTTCTAAAACAATAAAAACTCCAGCCATAAAAGAAGAAAAGAACAAATTGGACTAAATTAAAATAAAAACTTCTGTTCATTCAGAGACATCATCAGAGTGAAAATGAAAGCAACAGAGTAGGAGATGATATTGGCTATTTATATATTCAAGAAAAGATCCATTCTAGAATAGATAACTCCCAACAAATCAATTAGAAAAATTCAGCCAATACATTTTTTTTAATGGGCAAGAGAGTTAAACAGATACTTTACTAAAAAAGATATTTAAATGGCCAATAAATATATGAAATATATTAGTCATCAAGAAAATGCAACTTAAATCCATAATGCAGTATCACCAGAATAACTAAAAGGAAAAAGACAGATGATACCAAGGTTAATAAGGATTTGAATAATACTAAAGAGTATTTGGTTCAAATTCCAACTATGCTACTTGCCAGCTGTGTGACTTTGGGGAAATTACTTAAAATTCCTGGGTCTCAGTTTCAACATCTGTAAAATAAGGATAATAGTAGTAAATAATTCATAGAGTTGTGAGAATCGAATGAGATAATTCATGTTAAGTGTTTAACAGTCCAAGTTGTGTCAGCTGTTATTATATCATTTAATCCTCACAATAACCAATAAATTAAGCAATATTATATCATTATTTTACAGATAAGGAAATTGAGGCCTAGGGAAGTAAATCACTTCTATCTCAGCTTCAAAGTTCTTGCTTTTAGTTACTATGCATACCACCTACCAATTCCACTTTTGGCAAATATGTAAAGAGAGTTTTGAGTAATTGCCAGTCACAAATATTGCTTGACACACTATCAAGCTTCTCTTATAGCTCCTAACCTATTAAATTTATTATTCAGACCCCTTATCTAGGTTTTCAAGCTCTAATGCACTGTTTGCTCCCCTGGATCCCAAGTCCTGCCATCCTAATCATGACATAGTTGCAGATCTTAAAATATGCTGCCTGGTTTCTTGATATCTCTCCTTGTATGATTCTTTTTTTTTTTTTTAATTTATTTATTTATGGCTGTGTTGGGTCTTCGTTTCTGTGCGAGGGCTTTCTCTAGTTGTGGCAAGCGGGGGCCACTCTTCATCGCGGTGCGCGGGCCTCTCACTATCGCGGCCTCTCCTGTTGCGGAGCACAGGCTCCAGACACGCAGGCTCAGTAGTTGTGGCTCACGGGCTCTAGAGCGCAGGCTCAGTAGCTGTGGCTCACGGGCTTAGTTGCTCCGTGGCATGTGGGATCTTCCCAGACCAGGGCTCGAACCCGTGTCCCCTGCATTGGCAGGCAGACTCTCAACCGCTGCGCCACCAGGGAAGCCCTCTCCTTGTGTGATTCTTGATGTTATGTTTGCATGCTCCTAGTCCATCTGCCTAGTTATGACTCACAATTTGTCCTCATTCAAGTCGCTGTTGAAATGTCCCCTTGATCACTGTGACATCATGCTGGTTTATTTTCTTCAGTATTTAATTGCAGTCTGAAAATATTGTTTATTGTCTTTCCCTTCACCCCTACAAGAATATAAGCTCCATGAGAGTAGAAACCTATATTCCCGTTTTGTTTTGCTGCTTTTATCTTCAGAGTCCAGAAGAGTAGGCATTCAGAACTTACTGAGTAGGTGAACTTTGTGCCCTGACTCTTGTGTACTGGCGTTCAGATTTTTTAATGGTGCTAACCCTCAGCCTGTCCCTTCAGAACCTGACACAGCTTACGTGATTCACCCACATTCCTTGTTCATAGGGCTTACTAACACTTAGCTTCTGGTCTAACAGCTAACAGGTAGTCATTCTAATAATTCTGATATTCCCTTTAACTAAAATGGAGTTTTACTTTAAAAGGACTTAGAGATCTAATTTTTTCATCAAATTTTGAAAAATAAATGTTATTTTCTGTTTTAATATCATAAGTTCAGTTATGATTCCTTATAGGATTTTACACACTAATATTTTACTTCGTAAAGTGAGACAATATATGTAAGCACCCAGCATATGGTAGGTACTCAGATATTAATGTTACTTTTCATTAAAAACTTTCATTATTAAAATTGCTTGCCTTTTTAAAAAATATAGATACTTGAAACACATTATTATCAAGTACTTAAAAATTAAAACTTGAAATCTTTAATTTTGTCCTCAACAGTAACTCAAGAATTGAAAGATATTTTTAAGGCAGAGATACTCTTCCTCTACTCAAAGGCAGCAAAGATCACAGAGAAGGTAGAAACAACAGATATTTTAAAATAAATGTTTCCAGAACGAATTCTCCTGTTGATATGGTTCTAGTTCACTGTTTTTTCCTAGTTCATTCTTCTTCAAAATAAAACCTATTTTATTTTACTTAAGTGTTGGACCCACAGACCTTTTTTTTTTTTTTTTTAAATTTTATTTATTTATTTATTTATTTATTTATGGCTGTGTTGTGTCTTCGTTTCTGTGCGAGGGCTTTCTCTAGTTGCGGCAAGTGGGGGCCACTCTTCATCGCGGTGCGCAGGCCTCTCACTATCGCGGCCTCTCTTGTTGCGGAGCACAGGCTCCAGACGCGCAGGCTCAGTAATTGTGGCTCACGGGCCTAGTTGCTCCGCGGCATGTGGGATCTTCCCAGACCAGGGCTCGAACCCGTGTCCCCTGCATTGGCAGGCGGATTCTCAACCACTGCGCCACCAGGGAAGCCCCCCACAGGTCTTTCTAATGGACCATTTATAAAGACAGCATGCTTATAGATGTAGATTTTAATGTAGTTGATCACATTTCATTTTAAATTTTTTTGGAGTCTCTTATGCAGGAGTTGACTGAGTAGAATAAATCAATGATGGAAATTAGCTCAAACATATTATTTCAGTGCATGAAATAAAGAACTAAGTTTTCTGATATATGCTTTTAAGATACGGCCCAGGATTATGAACTACTGAGAAGTATTAAATTGTTTTGTGATAATGATTTTTTAAATTTATGCACATGACTTTGGTTAATAACTTTAAAATGAATATTTGGACTGTTTTTACTATAAAGATATCTGACTTGACTGTGGTGAAACTTTATGCTAAAAAATTATTTAAAAATTAATCCCACTTAACCGTGTTTGTTTTCAGATGGACTTACAGTCCTTTTTTTTTTTCTTTCTTTCAAATTACTTTTAAACATTAGCATGTACATCACAGATCCAAAAAATGAACATTTGGAGGATAAAAACATCCAGTCATCTACAACTCCTCAGGTAAAAAATTAAAACTATATTGTAACATATGATGTGAAAACCAGCTGATGCTAAAATTTATTTTTAAAGTTTACTTAATAGGTTTTTTTATATGTTTGTTTTAAAAGTGAGAAGTGGTCATTTTATACTATGAAACCATAGAAAATGAATTCGTAGCCTATACTTATTGAATGTGAAAGATATCCATGACATATTAAGTAAAAAAGCAGGTTATGGAACACTAGTATATTTACATTTTTATTAATAAATAACACACATACTCTCTCCCTTTCTCAGTCTCCCTCTCTCTTTTACATACACGCACACATTTCTAGATAAATATATATCAATATGGGTATTTAAAAAATAAACGATTCATGCTTAAAAAAAACACAACGAAGTGGTCATTTTAAAATAGCTAGTTTTAATATGTCCCAAGAAATGGGCAAAAGGAATGAAAACATGGAAGGGGTGACCATAGATTATTTTGGAACCGAAGAGGCAGATTTTAGGAATAATGAAAATTTGGCTTACTATTTCTTGCCATGTCCAGAATAAAGTTAGTAGTTTAGAGTACAAGAGGTAAAGAAAAATCTAAATTAATTAAAATGTTGTGCTGTACATTCGAAGGAGACCCAGGTTTTTATTCTTGCAAGTATGTAGAGTAAGTCATTAGACCTTTTGTTGACCTAGTTTTACTAAATAATAATTGCTCATAATTAGAATTATAAATTGTTTATTTTTTAAATAGAGGTTTCTACAGTTCTTAAGGGCCAAAAAAGTCCTTTTTAAAAAATGTTTAAAATATTCACCATTGATTCTAATTACTTTATCTGTAAAGACTTCATCTTACTCTATGTCAATTTATTGTAAATTCTGAAATAATAAAACTTAAAATAACATGATTTTATTGTATATGACCTTTCACCCACCCTAATCAAAACTCACCTTTGTGTCTTTACCCTGGACCTTTTGTATAGTGACAGACTTTCCAGAAAAAGGTCTCTATATCAGAACTCCAACAGATTAATCATGATCCGGTTTAAAGAACTTTGATTTTAAAGAGCTACATAATTCGTTTACATCAGCTGCTGTGGTGCGGCTGTCTCCCGAGTCATTAAATGCTTCCTCTTCCTTTCCTTAATCTGTCCAAGCTCTCTAGCCTTTGTTACCATTTCTTGTGACAATGTGATGTTCTCTCTCCACTGCACTCAAAAATATTATCAATACACTCAAAGCGTTGGCCTGCATGTCCACACACGTACATGCATATGCACACACACATGCATCATGATAACAGCAAGGATGTTTGAATATCGCTATTCCATGGTTAACTATTCTGTTCTGTTTCTTTTTAATCTTTTGTTTTGGTTTGGTTTTTACCTTGGGAGAAGCCTTTCAATATTCTCACAAACTAAAGGTGTCTTTTTTCCCCCTAAATCAGCAGTTTCATTATTAGACTAACTACCATTAAATACTGGAAGATTGAGGTATACCCATAAACCATCTAAATATGTTATCTATAAATAGTAGTGGAAAAAGCATGAACCTTGAATTTCTGAAAGCTTGATCTGTTTTTCTCATTTTTCTTTGTCATATAATTTTTCAAATGAAATGAATCCAATTATATTTCACCTCCTTTCCAATTTAGTTGCATTTTAATTCTACAAAAGTTTTGTTGAATGATCTTTGGGAGTTAGACTAAGTAGAGACAGTTTTAATTATTCTGCCTGCACTATAGGCACACTTATTCAGTATACATAAATCACAAATGAATATGGCAGGGAGGCAGATCTACAAAAGGCTAAATCAAGGTGCCCTACAAAATACACTGTTGTTACCTCCCCAAATACCTATTGATATAGAGCATGAATATTCTTTTGTAAGTATAATTCTCCATGTTCACAGTAATAATATGAATTTAATTACGAGATTTGGTTGTCTCTTACATTCATAAAATTGTACAAGTCTATTTCTTAAAAGACTTTCTTGTTTTACTTCAGATCCTCAAAGCTAGTGATAATAATGGACGTGAAGAAACTAAGGAAACTGTCTTGTCAAAAACAGAGGAAACAAAACCACAGATGGAAAAGAAGGGTTCTTGTCCTCCACAAGGAACACTGAATAAAACTATTACAAATGGTATGTGAAATAAGATATGTAAATGGATAGAAAATGAGAAATATATTTGATAAATATTAAAATACAAGCCAACAAAGACACTGCTTAATCTATACGCTTCAGATCAGATGAGCAGCCCTATTTACAAGCAATATGTGGACAAAGAGGAAACAGTTCCTTAAATCTGTCAAAAATAATAATTGCTTAACAGATCTATATTTTAGTGTTTTCCATAACTTTTTATGTTAAATTTTGGAAATCAGAAACAGAAGTGATAGGTTTTTATTTAAAACCTACTTTCGACATTTAGTTTTAAGTAGCTAGAAGGAACATTGTACTTCTGCCAATATTAAGGTTCTTATTTAAATTAAGCCCCAAATTTTAGGCTGTCTTAAAGAGTTGTGTAGAACTTGCTTTCCCACTAAAATTTTAAAGCATCTCATTGTCACCAAATATTTATAGAAGGTTTTTTTTCCCTAGATTTCTATATGATTAAACTTGAGAGACAGAGAGTGTTTGACCTCTAGAAGTACAGATCTCACAGAGAACAAAAATTAGATTAAAATATGATGAAGGATTAGTATTTGAAGTTTACATTGTTTTTCTTTGCTGCTTGCTAACTTTAAACTTTGAAAATTTTATTAATTGATGTAGTAAATTCATTTAGCAAAGGTTGCTTTTTAATTAAAATCAGTATTTTTAAGGCCCTGAATCTAGTAAACTTGAACATCTGCCAATGTAAGTGACTGGACTCCTTTGTAAATATAACTTCTGCACATAGGTCTCACATACACATCCCCATGACCTTATTTAGGGGGCAGTTTCTATACAGCAGTTGTTAGAAGTAGGGCTGGTGCCTGTGGAAGAGAGGGAAATGTATTGGTCACCAAATATTATCCATTGAGGTTGAGGACTATGGTTTGCTCAGGAACTAGTTGAGGAATTTTATAACAACAAACTTTGATACTTCTAACTGGTTTCCCCCTTTGTTTTCCTTCATTTTTGATTTTGCAAATTTAGAGAAATTAAGGAGCTTCATGTTTCTATCTTGGGGGTCTATATTCTTGTACTCTCTTTTTCAGTCTGTCTCTCTGTCTCTCTCCCTCTCACACGCACACCCTATTTTCAAACTAAACAAACTCTTAAAAGAGTGTATACTCTGGATAATAGAAAGAAATAGAGCTGCCGTTTGTCAACAAGTCATGTTTAATTCAGCAATCCTGCAGTGTACACAGGTTAAATTAAATAAGAAATCTAAACTTTCAACCACATGTAGAAATCAGTCTCATCACTTTTAATCACACTGTTTATATCTTACTTGGAGGTTGGCTTCCCTAATCGCAAAGAAATGGATACTCTAGGGCAATAAGTTTAGGTTTTAGCTATTGCTCCTTTTTTGTTTCTTTTTAGTTTACTTTGAATAAAGGTACTAACTTATTTCCATTAAGTTATTTTTCCTTTAAATAAGTGAGAGGGAAGCTTTATTATACATCCAACTATGATTTTCAAATAATCTTGGAACCAAATTTCTCCATTAAAATCTTACCACTAGTTTCATAAAGTAAGCAGTCTTGGAAGTTTAGAGCTCAAAAATAATATCCCAGACAATTCCAGTTTCTGGTCCAGCATCATCACTCCATCCTTACAACAAATAAAGAGCTGAACAAATGGAAAAATCACCAGCTCTTCGTAGTTCCATCAAAGAAGTGAGGTCACAGGGCAAATTACTGCCCCCCAAATTAGAGACAGGTTGATACAGAGAATCCTAAGTTAGAGCAGAAACCTCTGCGGGAACCAGTAGCGAGGGCAGGAAATTCGTCAGTTAGCTGGAAGCTCAGTGTGGGCAAGTCTGAGAGTTAAAAACTACAGGAGGAGCCCAGTCACAGTGTTGGGGGACATCCTTTTGTGAGCTGTACCTCCAAGAGCCATCTGTCAGGGAGAGAGAAACGGTGACCACCGTGAGATACACCAGAGCATCCTGTTCTTAATAAAACCTGCCCTCAAGAGAAACTGTTTTATCAAAGTATAACCTGTGGGGACTTTATTAGCCTAACCAACTAAGGAGAAGAGAAATACCCAACTCCAGCCCTCTCTAGCCATCCCATGAACCTAAGGGGGTGAAAAAAGAAAAAAGAGGGCTTCCCTGGTGGCGCAGTGGTTGAGAATCTGCCTGCCAATGCAGGGGACACGGGTTCGAGCCCTGGTCTGGGAAGATCCCACATGCCGCGGAGCAACTAGGCCCGTGAGCCACAATTACTGAGTCTGCGCGTCTGGAGCCTGTGCTCCGCAACAAGAGAGGCCGCGATAGTGAGAGGCCCGCGCACCGCGATGAAGAGTGGCCCCCGCTTGCCACAACTAGAGAAAGCCCTCGCACAGAAACGAAGACCCAACACAGCCATAAATAAATAAAAAAATTAAAAAAAAAAGAAAAAAGAAAATGCTCCCTATTTCACTTACAAAATTAATTTAAAAAAAAAAAGAAAAAAGAAAAAAGAAAAAGAACTTGTGAACAGCCCAGGGCACACAGGCTCACTAAAAGACTGAGGCCTAATCATAGGACTATAGAACTCTTCTTCTCCCCCTACAACTTACCGTCACATTACCATAGGTCCTTTTACCAGAACATCATGTTCCCTTTTAAACAAAAATATATAAAATGTATTAAAAGGCACAAAACACATTTTGAAGAGACAGAGAAAGCATCAGAACCAGACCCAGATATGGCAAGGGAGTTGGAATTATCAGACCATGAATTTAAAACAGCTCTGACTAATATACTAAAGACTCCAATGGAAAGGTAGACAACATGTAAGAACAGATGGGTAATGTAAACAGACAGATGGAAATGCTAGAAATCAAAAACACTGTAACAGAAATGAATGCCTTCAATGGGTTCATTAGGAGACTATGCACAGCTGAGGAAAGAATCTGAGCTTGGGGATTTGTCAACATAAACTTTCAGACCACAGTGGACTTAAAAGTATAATTTATTAACAGAAAGGCAGCTAGAAAATCCCCAAATACTTGGAGATTAAACAATATACTTGTAAGTAACACATAGGTCAAAAAAGAAACCTCAAGAGACAGTTTTAAACATTTTGAATAAAATGAAAATACAAGCTATCAAAGTTTGTGAGATGCACTGAAAGCAGTACTTAGAGGGAAAATTATAACATTGAATGCATATATTAGAAAAGAAGAAAGGTATAAAATCAGTTATCTAAGCTTCCACCTTAGGAAACTAGAAAAAGAAGCAAAATAAATTCAAAGTAAGCAAAGGAAAATAATAAAAATTAGAGCAGATATCAATAAAATTGAAATCAAGAAATAGAGAATATCAATGAAACCAAAAGCTTGTTCTTTGAAAAGATCAGTAAAATTGATTGCCTCCAGCTAGGCTAACTAAGAAAAAAGAAAACATAAATCACTAATATCAGAAATGAGAGAGGGAACATCACTGCAGATTCCATGGGCATTAAAATGATAATAAAGGAACATCATAAACAACTCTATGTCCACAAATCTGATAATTTAGAGGAAGTGGACCAATTCCTTGAAAGACCCAATCTACCAAAATGCACACAAGAAGAAATAGATAACCTGAATAAGACTATACCAGTAAAAGAAATTGAATCAACCATTAATAACCTCCCAAAACAGAAAGTATCAGACTCAGATGATTTCACTTGTGAATTCTACTAACTATTTAAGAAAGAAATTATACCAATTTTCTACAATCTCTTCCAGAAGATAGAAGCAGAGGGAAGCTTGCCAACTCATTTTATGAGTCTAGTATTACTTTCATACCAAAACTAAAGACATTAGAAGGGGAAAAAAACCCAATATCTCTGATGAACATAGATGCAGAAATTCTCAATTTGTTGTAATTCTCTATATTAGCAAATAGAACTCAACAACATATAAAAAGAAGTATACTTTACAACCTTGTGGGATTTATCCTTGGTATGCAAGGTTGGTTCACATTTGAAAATGAATTAATGTAATCCATCACATCAACAAGCTAAAGAAGAAAAATCACATGATTATATCAATAGATGCAGGAAAAGCATTTGACAAAATCCAATACTCATTCATGATAAAAACTTCAGCAAATTACAAGTTCTTTGTCAACTTGACAAAGAACATCAATTAAAAATCTATAGCTGCCATCATACTTAATTGTGAGGAAATAGCTTTCCCAGTAAGATCAGGAACAAGAAAATGATGCCCTCTCTCACCACTCCTTTTCCATATTGTACTGGAAGTCCTAGCTAATATAGTAAGACAAGAAAAGGGTATAAAAGGCCTACAGACTGGGAAAGAAGAAATAAAACTGCCTTTGTTCACAGATGACATGATTGTCTATGTAGAAAATCCAAAGAATCTAGGGGAAAAAATCTCCTGCAACAACTAAAAAGTGAGTATAATAACGTTGCAGGATACAAGGTTAGTATACAAAGGTCAGGTTTTTTTCCTATTTACCAACAATGAACAAATGGAATTTGAAATGAAAAACATATCACCATTTACACTAGTACTCCCAAAATGAAATACCTTCATATAAATCTAACAAAATATGTACAATATCTACATGAGGAAAACTGCAAAATTCTGAAGAAAGAAATTTAAAAACTAAATAAATGTATAGATTTTACATGTTCATGGAAGACTCAATATTGTCAAGAAATTAGTTCATCTCAACTCGATCTATAGATTCAATGCAACTCCAATTAAAATCCCCACGTTGTTTCATGGTGTCGACAAATTCATTCTAAAGTTTATATAGATATTACAGAAGACCAAGAATAACTAACACAATATTGAAGGAGAAAAATTAAAAATTGAAGAACTGACACTACTCCCCTACAAGACTTACTATAAACCTACAATAATCAAGAGAGTATAATTTGGTGAACAGGATGTAAATATATTAATGGAACAGAATAGAGAGCTCAGAAATAGATACACATAAACGTAGTCAGCTGACCTTTGACAAAGGAGCAAAGGCAACCCAATGGAAGAAAGGTAGTCTGGTGCTAGATCTACTGGACATACACATGCAAAACAAATTAATCTAGATCAGACCTTATGCCCTTCATAAAAGTTAACTCAAAGTGGGACATAGACCTAAGTGTAAAATGCAAAACTGTGAAACTCATAGAAGTTAACATAGGAGAAAATCTAGATGACCTTAGTTATGGTGATTACTTAAAAAACAAAACAGAACAGGAAAGGCACAATCCATGAAAGAAATAATTGATTAGCTGAACTTATTTAACATTAAAACTTCCACCCTGTGACAGACAATGTCAAGAGAATGAGTACACAAGCCACCAACTGGGAGAAACTATTTACAAAACACACAACTGATAAAGAACTATCCAAAATATACCAAGAACTTTTAAAACTCAACAATAAGAAAACAGACAACCTGATTAAAAATGGGCAAAAGACCTTAAAAGGCACCTCACTGAAGAAAATATACAGATGGAAAATAAGCATATAAAAATGTTCTCAACATCATATGTCATTAGGGAATTGCAAATTAAAACAACAAAGTACCACTGCATATCCATTAGAGTGGCCAGAAGTCCCAAACACTGACACCAGATGCTGGTGAGGATATGGAGCAACAGGAACTCTCATTCATTGCTGCTAAAAATACAAAATAGTACAGCCAATTTGGAAGACAGTTTGGCAGTTTCTTACAAAACTAAATGTACTCTAACCATATGATTCAGTAGTCACTCTTCTTGGTATTATTTACACAAATGGGCTAAAAATTTATGCCCACAAAAACCTGCACACAAATGTTTATAGCAGCTTTGTCCATAACTGCCAAAATTTGGGGTTGGGGTTGCTTACACTGCTTGTTGTATCATACTCCTGTTTTTTTTCCAAACACTCCATCATCTCATAAAATTTTTGTTGTTAATAGTATTTTATTGAATTATAGTCAACACACCACAAAGTGCACAGATCTTAAGTGTACACAGCTCAATGAATGTAGACAAATGTATACATTTGTCGAAAACCATCGCTCACATCAAGATAACAGAAAAGTCTTGCAACAGTATGACTTTATTTATCCCTCTTCTGCCCTTGTGCTAGATTTATCATATATTTTACTTCTACATTCTTATTATTTTTGCTTTAAAAAACCAAAGCCTTTAAGTTTAAAAAAAATTTCCCTTATATTTGTTCACATGTTTACATTCTCTAGTTCTCTACATTTCTTTCTGGCAATCTGGGCTTCCATGTGGGATTCTTTCCCTTCAGCCCAAAAAACTTCCTTTAATGTTTCTTGTTGTGTAATTGTGCTAGTAATTAATTCTCTCAGCTTTTATTTGTCTGAAAATTTCTAATTTGGCCTTTTTAAAAATTGAAGTACATTTGACATATAACAGTTTCAGGTGCATAACATAATGATTTGATATTTGTAAATATTGCAAAATGATCACCACAATAAGTCTATCATTCATGGTTAAAAATTTTTTTCTTGTGATGAGAACTTTTAAGATCTACTCTTAGCAACTTTCAAATATGCAATACAGTGTTCCTAACTGTAGTCAGCATGCTGTACATTACCTCCTCATGACTTATTTTGTAACTGGAAGTTTGAACCTTTTGACCCCCTTCACCCATTTACCCACCCTCCTACCCTCTGCCTCTGGCAACTGTCAATCTGTTCTCTACATCCATGAACTTGATTTTTTTTTTTAATTCCAGAGAGATTATATGGTATTTGTCTTTCTCTGTCTGACTTATTTCTCTTAGCATAGTGCCCTCAAGGTCAGTCCATCTATGTTGTAGCAAATGTCAAGATTTTCCTCCTTTTTTATGGCTGAATAATATTTCATTATATATACATATATATACTATATATAGTACTATATATATGTATATGTATCTACCATTTTTAATCCATTTATTCATTGATGAACACTTAAGGTGTTTCCATATCTTGGCTGTTGTAAATAATGTTGCTATGAACATGGGGATGCTTACAACTTTTTGAATTAGAGTTTTCTTTGGAAAAATACCCAGAAGTAGAATTACTGGATCATATGGTAGTTCTAGTTTTAATTTTTTAAGGAACCTCCATTCTGTTTTCCATAGTGGCTACATCAATATACATTCCCACTGACAGTGCATGAGGGTTCCTTTTTCTCCACATTCTTGCCAAAATTTATTACCTGTGGTCTTTTTGACTATAGCCTTTCTAACAGGTGTGAGGTGTTATCTCATTGGGGTTTTGATTTGCATTTCCCTGATGATTAGTGATGCTGAGCATCTTTTCGTGTACCTGTTTGCCATCTGTATGTCTTCTTTGGAAAAATGCCTGTTTGGATCCTCTGCCCAATTTTTAATCAAATTGTCTGGGTTTTTTTGCTATTGAGTTGTATGAGTTCATTGTATATTATGAACACTAACCACTTATCATATATAAGGTATGCAAATATTTTCCATTTGGTAGGTCGCCTTTTCACTTTGTTGATGGTTTCCTTTGGTGTGCAGAAGCTTTTTAGTTTGATGTAGTCCACTCCCCCCCGCCCTTTTTTTTTTTTTTTTTACTTTCGCTGCCTTTGCTTTTGGTGTCAAATCCAAAAATTCATCACCAATACCAACACTTAATACCTATGTTTTCTTCTGAAAGTTTTACGATGTCAGGTCTTATGTTCAAGTCTTTAATCCATTTTGAGTTAATTTTTGTGTATAGTGTAGATAGAGGTCCAGCTTCCTTCTTTTGCATGTGACTGTTCAATTTTCCAAATACCGTTTATTGAAAAGATTGTCCTTTCCCCATTGTATATTCTTGGCTCTTTTGTCATAAATTAATTGACCATATATCAGTTTATTTCTGGGCTCCAGAATAACAAATGACCCAGTGATCTATGTGTCTGTTTTTATGCTAATATCATACTATTTGATTACAATAAGTTTGTAATATAGTTTGAAATCAGCGAGCGTGATACCTCCTTTGTTCTTCTTTCTGACGTTTATTTACTTTTTTTTTTTTATAAATTTATTTATTTATTTATTTATTTTTGGCTGTGTTGGGTCTTCGTTTCTGTGCGAGGGCTTTCTGCAGTTGCGGCGAGCGGGGGCCACTCTTCATCGCGGTGCGCGGGCCTCTCACTGTCGCGGCCTCTCTTGTTGCGGAGCACAGGCTCCAGACGCGCAGGCTCAGTAGTTGTGGCTCACGGGCCTACTTGCTCCGTGGCATGTGGGATCTTCCCGGACCGGGGCACGAACCCGTGTCCCCGGCATTGGCAGGCGGATTCTCAACCACTGCGCCACCAGGGAAGCCCTCTGACGTTTATTTTTGAAGTATATTTTTGTTGGGTATAGACTTCAAGTTCACAGACCCTGTTTCCTTTAAGCCCTTTAAAGCTGTTCTTTAATTGTCTTTTGGCTTCCTTTATTTCTAATGACAAGCCAGCATAATTCTTATTGTTGTCCCTCTAAATGTAATTTGACTATATTTTCTGGATGATTTAAACTTTTTCTTTTCATCTTTGATTTCTACAGTTTAATTATAATGTGACTAGGCATACTATTCCTTGTATTTATCCTGCTTGGGCTTCACTAGACTTTTTGGACCTGTGTATTGTCTTTCATCAATTTTGAAAAGTCATCTTCTCTTCAAATATTTATTCTGCTCCATTCTCTCTCTCCTCTTCTTCTGGGACTTCAATTATACATATGTCACACCATTTCATATTGTTTCATAGGTTTTTTCTTTTAAAATTAATAGCATTTTAAAGCAATTTTTTTAGATTTACCTAAAATATGAGTGGTAGGTACAGAGAGTTTCCATTTAACCCTTTACCCCCTCATACACACACACAGTCTCCGCTATCATTAACACCTTACATTAGTGTGGTATATTTGTTACAATTGATAAACCAATATTATACATTATTATTAAAGTCCATAAATTACATTAGGGTTCACTCTTTGTGTTCTGTGGGTTTTGACATATTTATAATGATAGGCATCCACCATTACAGTATCATACAGAATAGTTTCAGTGCCCTAAAAACTTCCTGTGCTCTAGCTATTCATTCCTCCCTCCTCCTGGAATCCCCTGGCAATCACTGATTTTTTTTTTACTGTCTTCGTGGTTTTATAACTTTAAGAAGTCCTCTTTATTCCTGGAGACTTTCCTCCCAGAGACCTCCTTTTCTGCTTCCACCTATGTGGTTGTTTTCTAGGGCTGTGGAAGACTGTCATCCTAGAGCTTCCTTTCAATGCCCTCTTGGTTTGGATCCACTGTTTCCAAGATTAAAATCCTTCATCTTTCCTGGTTTCCTCCTGGTTTTGCTAGCATACAACCTCAAGGAAGTGCCAAAAAAAAAGGATACATGACAGCTAAACTTTCAGAGACCTCACATATATGAAAACGTTTTTATTCTGCTCTCACATCTGATTAGTTGGGTATATAATTCTAGATTAGAAATAATTTTTCATAGAATTTTGGAAGGGTTTATCTGCTGTCTTCTAGTATCTAGAGTTGCTGCTAAGAAATAGTATATAAATCTGTTTATGATTCATTTGGAAATGGCTTTTTTCAAGGTATCTAGAAGACTTTAGCATCTCTATATCTTTGCTTTTGCAACATTTTACAGTGATAAGTGTAAGTATGGATCTTTTTTCATGCTTTGTATTGAGCATTTAGTTGACCTTTTCAACCTGAACACTAAGAAAGTTGCATATTATTTCCTTGATAATTTCCCCCCTCCCCTGCTTTTTTTTTTCTTTATTCTCTTTTCTGGTCAGATATTGGACAACCTGGATTGGTTTTTATCTCATATTTACCACCACTTTATGTTGCTTTCTGTTCTAGGAGATTTCCTTTACTTCATTTTCAGTCTTTCATTTTTCTAGTTTTTCATTTCAGCAATCATATTTATTTTATCTCCAAGAATCCTTTTTGTTCTCTAATTGTTCCTTTCATATGGTATTCTATTCCTATTTCATGTACATTCTCAAATCTCTGAGAATATAATTTAAAATTTTTGTTTTATTTCATTCTGGTCCCTGAATTATCAGTTTCTTCTGAGGACAGTTTTTCAGTTTGTTTTGCTTGACTTTTCCTTTTCTTGCTGCTGAGTTTTGTTTTATGTTAATGATCCTCGGTTGTCTGATACTTAAGAAGGAAGGTCTCAATAACTTACGCAGATATACTATGCTGTTGTGAAGGTAGGACTGTTTCCTTGTCAGGTCCCCCCTCTGAGACCATCTTCTGCCTGGGACAGGGCAGGACAAAGCTTTATTGACTGATGGGCTTTAGTTTGTGGTCAATGGACATAGAGCTGACTATGAAGTTGTGGGCTTTCCACATACCAGAATGAGTTGTTTTCACTCTGGAACTCCAACATCCAACAATCCCTCTTTTTTTTTTTTTTTTTAAACATTTTTATTGAAGTATAATTGCTTCACAATGGTGTGTTAGTTTCTGAACAATCACTCTTAAAGCTTTAGCTCTCCCTTAGGTAATCCATTCAATGACTAAAAGTATAAATGTTAGCAGTTTCTAAGCACAGGAATGGAGAGAGGAGTAGAGCTGCTGACTGATGCTGCTGTACCATGTACAAACCGTTGATTAATTTCCCCTTTTTAGGCCCCTTTTCTCACTCCTTCCTTTAGCTGTATTCTATTTCTAAGCTCAGATTTTCCTCCAGTTTCTATTGTCAAATGGATTTCTTTTGTAGGTACCTCACATATTTAAGGCTGCAGCTTTCTCTACCTGTTTCCATCCTTCAACCTGGTCCTATCTGCTTTCACCTCCCAGAAGTGTGTGACAACCACTATCTCTTCTCCCCCAATTCTCTTCATGGTGATATGTTTTTTCCTTTTTATATTTCTATACTTTTATTTCAGTTAAGCATTATGTGCCCTGTCTGCCATCTTGAACTAGCTTGGTTTTGTTCTTATGTCCTTTTCTTCCTTCATTTAATCAAAACTCTCATTCATTTAGTTTATCAGCTCTCAGGTTGGTGTTGGGCAAGACAGCAAAAAGATTAATTTCAAACAATGTGCTTATTTATGCTAATAAATATCTGGTTAGTAAAATTTCATGAAATATTACTAACTTTAGGAAAAAATATATGATGCAGAGAAAAATTTTGTAGCCTTGCTGGAAGAAAGATGTTAGGAAGAATAGAACCCAAGAAATCATCATAGGTCCCTTACAGTAATTTTCTGCCTGAAGCAGTCTGCTCTTCACTTACATCCAGGTATAATTTTTTATTTGTTGTTAAAATGGGAGCTGGGAAACTACAGCCCATAGACCAAATCCAGTCCCCTACTTGTTTTATAAAGTTCTATTGTGCTAAAATGGCAAAGTTGGGTATTTGTAACAGAGGCCATATGACTCACAATGCCGAAAATATTTACTGTCTGGTCCTTTACTGAAAAAAATTTTTGATCCATCTCCTAGAAGATCATTCCTGTACTATACCCCCTTTATTTCCTCTTTCAGGAATTGAGCTACAATTTCATGAGTAACCTTAGAGCCCAAATTTCTCTATCACCTCAGATATAATCTGGTTGGACACCATAAAATCAAAGAATCTTTGGATCTTAAATCAACTGAATTCCATCTTATTTTACTCCCTCTTCCCAGTAACATAGTAACTAAACTTGTTCTGTATACAGTACTCTTGTTTTTTAAATAGCAGACATTTGGTATTGGTCTATTTGGATTTTTCCTTTCTTCTTGAATCAGTTTTGGTAATTTATGTCTTTCTAGGAATTTGTTTATTTCATCTAAGTTGTCTAATTTTTTAGCTTGAAGTTGTTTATAATATTTCCTTAACATTCTTTTAATTTCTGTAGGGTCTATAGTGATGTTTCCTCTTTCATTTCTGATTTTGGTGGTTTGTGTCTTTTCTCATTTTTCTTGGTCACTCTAGCTAAAACTTTATCCATTTTGCTGACCTTCTCAAATAATCAATTTTTTGTTTCATTGATTTTCTTTAGTGTTTTACTATTTTCTATTTTATTATTTTCTACTCCAGTCTTTTTAATTTCATACATCCTACTTACTTTTGATTTGGCTTACTTATCTTTTTCTAACTTTTTAAGATAGATGTGATTGTCAGTTTTAGATTATTTATTTCTTTCTAATATATTTTTAAACCTATAAATTTCCCTCTACACATATCACATTCCTTTAATATTGATATATTCTGTTTTCATTTTTATTCACTTTAAGACATGTTGTAATCCCCTTGTGTTTACCTCTTTGATTCATGATTACCATTTGCATGATATATATTTTATATCCTTTTATTTTTAGCCTGTTCATTTCACCTGAAGTGTGTTTCTTATAGACACCATATAGTTGGATATTTTTTTAATCCACTATGACAATCTTTGCCTTTTGATTTTAGTCCAGTCATATTTAACATAATTACTGATATTGTTAGACTTATGTCTACCATTGCATTATTTCTTATTTGTCATATCTTTTTATTTTTCTGTTCTTACTCTACTGCTTCTTTTGTTTTAACCAAGTATTTTTAGTGTATTATTTCAATTTCTCTGTTATTATTTTAGCTGTATTTTAGAGGCTTTAGTGTGAATGGTTTCTCTAGGAATTACCATAATCACCTTCAACTTTTTACAGTCTACTTCAGTTTAATATTGACGTAATTTGGTATTATATAGCAGCTTTGAGCCAATATACCTCTCTATATACTGTAAACTCAACAATATTTTGTTATTCTTATTGCTTTTAAAAATCTTAAGCTTTTTTTAAAAAAATTGAGATGAAATGAGAAAAACATATATACACAATCTTTTATACTTGGACATTTATTTATCATTTTCAGTGCCCTTTATTCTTTCTTATTGGTTCAAATTACCTTGTGTCATTTCCTTTCAACTTAAAGATTTTCTTTAGTGTTTCTTCAGCAAAGATGAATTCTGTTTATTTATTTATTTATTTATTTATTTATTTGTCTGAGAATGTCTTTATTTAAGCTTCATTTTGAAGGATGGTTTTACTGCATAAAGGATTCTTGATTGACAGTTGTTGCTTTTTTTTCTGTACTTCTGAAATGTCACTTCACTGCCTTCTGGCCTCCGTTTTTTCTGATGAAAATGTTGCTATTAATTGTATTATTGTCCCCATATGTAATGAGTCATTTCTCTTGCCACTCCCGAGATTTTTGCTTTGTCTTTGGCTGTCTTTGGTTTCATTAAATTTGGAAATTTGGACATTATATTTTCAAATATTTTCTCCCCCTTTATCTCTCTCTCTTCTCCTCCTGGGACTCCCCTTATGCATATGTTAATACTCTTGATGGTATTCCATTGCTGTCTGAGGCTCTGTTTATGTTTTTCTTCATTCCTTTTTTCTTGTTGTTCTTCATATTGATTATCTCTATTGATCTATCTTCAAGTTTGTTGATACTTTCTTTCACAAGCTCAAATATGCTGTTGAACCTCTCCAGTGAATTTTTCATTTCAGTTGTTGTATGTTTCAATTCTAGATTTTCTTTTATTAAAAAAATGGAAGTTGGCCTGCCTAAAGTTATGGATCTGCATTAGATAATCTCTTATAATTTTTTAAATTCAATTTATTTAAACTAAAAACAAAAACAGTTCACCCATTTCTCCCATGCCCATTTTCATTTTAAAGTAAATTTTATCTCTTTATTGATATTCTCTATTAAATGGCACATTTTTTATCATATTTTAATTATTTATACATGTTTATAATAGCTGTTTTGAACACTTTGTAAATCTAACACCTGGACTCACTCTATGTCTATTGATTGCTTTTTTCCTGAGTAGGTATCATACTTTCATGTTTCTTTGCACATCTAGAAAATTTGGTTGAAAACTAAACATTTTAATTACACATTATTGCAACTTTGAATTCAGTTTTATTTTTTAGGGTTTTTGTTATTATTATTGTTGTTTTGGTAATTCACATGTGCTTAAACTGTGGATTTTTACCTGCCCCATGGTTTGCAGCAGCCAGTGGTTCTTATCAATTTTTTGTTTGTTTATTTTTTTGTTGTTAGACTATCTTCCTAGTGGTTTCCCTTTTGTCTGCATAGCTTAGTAGTCACCTAATGATTTGGGAGAGACATTGTGTTCAGGCCAATAAGTCTTCCACCCTCTGCCAGGTGATTTGTAGATGGGTTGAAGAATGCATTTAAAGTTGCTGCTAGTACTCAGGTCTCACATCGTTTTTCACTTTTTGCCATACTCTTTGAGTCTTCCCTGCATTTGCATACTTGCCCAATTAGCCATGGATATGTAGAGAACTTATTTCAACCGTTCGATACCTCTTTCATATCCATTATCTCCCAGTCACATTTTTGGCTGGTCTGCCACTTGCCTCAACTTGGACTGCAGCCTCAAACTAGCAAAACTACATGTTTTCTCTGTCCATTCCCAAACCAGTCTGCCACTTTTAGCCAGCAAGGTCATGGGTTTTCTGCCTCCACTCTATATCAAATCCATTCCACCTCCTCTGGCAGGAAAGCTGCTGGTTTTTACTTCCAACTCCATGCTGGTATAACTAGTTTCTCCCAACTGAGCTGAAGCGGGGGAGAAGGATGAGAGGAATGGTAGCAATCCCAGGCAGGAAGGCCTCAGACTCTCAGTGATCCTACCCAAAACTCTAGCATTTTTTTCAAGAATAAATGCTTCTCAATTTGATAACTGCCTTTGGTCAGTTTTCAAGGTCCTGAAATGGTTGCTTTTATTATTTTATACAGTTTTATATGTAGACTTTTTTATTGAAATAAACTGTCAACTTCTTCATGTTATCATTGTTGGAAATCCCATATCCAACTTATTTTTATATCCCCTGATTTAACAATTTTGATTAGGTATTTGTTATACAATCAAACACTTGTTTAGACCAACCTACATGTTTACAATTTTTTTTGTTCATTTTTCCTTCCTTTATAGTCCTATGTCCTTATTCCTAAAGCATATCTTCTAATAGTTTTTCCCCTAGTAAAAATGGAATATATTCTTAGATATATTTGCTTGACAATATCTTTCATTTGTCCTTTTCTTGAATGATAGTTTAACTTGCTGCAGAATTCAACATTGGATATTTTATCTCTGTACTTTGAAGACCTTATTTCATTATATTCCAACTTCTGTTGTTGCTGTTGAGAATTGAGGATCTGCTCTAATGTTTATTTCTTTATGACTAATCTATGTTTTTCCCTCTAGATTCTTTAAGACATTATTTTTGTTTTTGGTGATCTGTAGTTTCTCAACATTGTGTCTAAGTATCTATTTATTTTTATTTAATCCTGGTGAGAATTTATTTTACTTCCTGTGTCCAAATCAATACAGAATTGATTATGGTTTTAATCAATTCTATAAATTTGTTAAGCCAATTTTCTTCTCAAATATTGTCTCTTTTTCACTCTTTCTATTCTGTTTCTGAAATTACTATTAGATATATTTTACATCTTTTCCAAAATCTAAATATCTCATATTTTCCATCTCATTTTTCTTGTTATGCTACACTCTAGGTAATTTCCTCATATCTACCAGTTTACCATATTTCTCTTTTCAGCTGTATCTAGCCTGCTGTTTAAGGTATCTAATTTTTAAATTTCAGTAATTATAGTTTCTTTCTAAATTTGTATTTGAGTCTTTTACAATGCTTCCAGGTATTTCTTTTCTTATGTCTTAAGTATTTTTTTAATTGTCTTGAGTTTCTTTGAAAATACATATTTTATATTGTCTATCTACTGGTTCTGTTAGCTGAAGTTTTTGGATATCTAAGCCCATTCTTTGTTGTATCTATCAACTTTTGTTCATGGGGATTACTTCTTATTTTGTAAGTTTTTATTATAAATTCAGATTCAGTGGGCTTTTGTCTTTGAGACTTTATGCAGTCTGGAATCAGGAGTGTCTATTAGGGATATTTTGAACTAGAATCTACCAAGTGCCCTAGGAATAGTTCCATGGGAAGATACATTTTATGCCAAATTCAGGGTTTGGGGGTTCCTAAACCATACAAATCATGTAAATTTGAACCCAAAACATAAGTTAGTTGAGGCCTGTATGAATTCTCAGAAGTGATTTTGCCACCCGGAGACCAGCTAAGACAAACAATCTGCCTTGTCTTCTCCCTTTATCAGTAGAATGATAATTTCTGGTTCATTCTTTTAGTAAGAGTTCAGTCCTTTAAGTATTCCAATTTTGTGGAGTGGTTATAGTCAGAGAGGAGGGGACAAGAATCTTATTTCTAACTTCCTGCCTTGAGTTTGTCAAAATTCTCCTCTTTCACCCTTGGCAGATTGGAGCCACCAAAAAGGAGTCACAGCTAAAGAATACACTTAAGCTGTTTTAAGGACCTGAAAAAAAAACATTAGAAATTATGATTCATAGTAAATGAAGGTAGCTATTTAATTTGAAGATGGCAGTTTGCAGTATAACCTTCTGTCCTTTACAGAAATCTATGAATTCCCTCTGTGAGTAGGGACTTTCCTTAGTACCTAGTTGACAGAAATAATATGGCTACTACCTTATCATTACTCATCCTGTCCACCTCTACTTCCTATACATAATCTAAGATACTTTACATTCTCCCGAAGACCAGGTTTACTTTTTCCTCAGCCTTTGTCCCCTTTAATAATTTATACCCAAACATCAACTGAGTTATCCTTTCAATACAAATATTTAGTCTGCTGCCATTAAAATATGTGGCACACTGTCTGTGACCACCTAGAGGGGTGGGATAGGGAGGGTGGGAGGAAGGGAGACGCAAGAGGGAAGAGATATGGGGACATATGTATATGTATAACTGATTCACTTTGTTATAAAGCAGAAACTAACACACCATTGTAAAGCTATTATACTCCAATAAAGATGTTAAAAAAAAAAAAAGTGGCACACTGTCACTATGATCTTCAATAAATTTGAGAACTGTTATCACAACAAATCATCTTATTCCTGGTGAAAAAGCTACTTTAAAACATAAAATGAAGTAAATCTCTTCATACTGCCATGACATTTTTAAAATGTCATATATTATGAGAAAGCTTAGCACTTTAAAGGATTCACAGATAGTTTAAAAATATTTTTTAATAAAAATACTTTTTTTAGATTGACAAGGACTTTGGAATATATGTTAAACAGACATTTCTTTAACTACACTAGCAAGCAACATTAGTGTACATTATGTATCATTATATAGGATTGGCTATTAATATATTCGATGAAATCAAATTCCTCTCTTATATGTATATATCTACGTCTAGATAGATATATAGACATGCACTTTTTTATATTTCAGGAGCTATACTTTTTATGATATGGTGTGTAACCTGGTCATTCTCAGGCCCTGAAGTTCTTCCTGATGGAAGTTTATTTGGACTGTTAACTATCTTTTATGGTGCTGTTATTGGCGGGAAACTTTTGGAAATCATTAGAATACCTTCAGTGCCTCAACTTCCCCCTCTTCTTGGTAAGTGAATAATTAGCTCTCATTTTTTTGTCATTGACTACATGTAAATTATGACTATATTCTAGTCAGAGTAGATATAATTTAGAACGATTTCAATGTATATGATCTATATAGCTTTTTTATATGTGTACTTATTATGTATGTGTATATATAGCTTGTTTATAAAAGTATTTATTCTCTATACACACACAGATTTTTCCTGAAATATATTTTTAAATACTTTAAATATACTCAGCATATGATTCTTGTTGCTTTATCATTTAATAGGACATTTTTTACTTAACTTTACATATATTGTAGAAAAGGAAAAATTTGAAAAAAACTGAATTTTTCTGTAGATAACCTAATTCAAATACAATTACAAGATTCAAATGTTATAGTGACTAGGGCACCAAAAGGTTTTATAGTTTTTGGGTGAGCTGTTTGAGCATCTCCACTATGTATATTCATCAATGCATCATCTGCCTAAACAATGGTACCCCCTATTTCTTCATCACCATTATTATATAATTCTCCAGGTAGAGGAAAATTAGTGGAAGAACTTCTATCAGAGGTGTATTATATCTTCTAAGTATTCAATACATTCAAGTATTTAGTTACTGTCAATAGAGGTAATCACTCTCGCTTATCTCTAACACCCTTTCTGTGTTCATAACACCCATTCAGCACCTCCCAAGTATTTACTGAATCTTTTTTTCCTCCTCTCCAAAACTTCCGCTTTTGTCCTAGCTCAGCCTCTTTGTTTCTAACCATTCCGTGGACTACGGCAGAGCCTTCTGTCTGGTCTCTCCTTCAGTTTTATGTCTATCTAATTTGCCAAGACCATCACATAGAAAATACAAGACTCATTATCTCACTTCCTGCCTAAAACTTTCCCATGGTGCCTTACTCTGCCAAAACAGGGGAGGGTAGAGGGTAGGGGTAGCTTTCCATGATCTGACCCCTCCAGCCCATTCCCCACTCCCATCCTAGTCCTTTATGTTCCAGCAATACTGAATTGCTTGTTGCACCCCATTGACATATATCATTTCTTATATCCATTCCTTCATTTATGCTGTTTCCTCTACTTGCATGTAACCTGCCCTTCACCAAAGTAGCGAGAGACATAGTGTGTTTGAAGAAGGGAAATTAAGCATTTCTGTTTTCTCTCTTGGGAAAATGAACTGAATCAGACATGGTTTATTTTCTTTCTTCTAAGGGATGTTACTGGCTGGTTTTACCGTTAGGAATGTTCCATTCCTCAGTGATCACGTCTATATTAGTAACACAATGTCTTCAACTTTAAGAAACACTGCCCTTACCATTATTCTAGTGCAAGCTGGGCTTGGACTCGATCCACAGGTAGATTTCCAATTATACCTTGAGTATAGTTATTTTCAATATTAGAGGCTGGTGGAAAAGAAAAAGAGGCAAAATTTTTCTTACTGCTGTTCCAGGTAGAGCAAAACTAAGACAAAGAACAAAGATTTTGCAGAAATATTGACACCTTAATTTCTACTTCTGGTTATATTACTGATATGAAAAGAAATCTCTGTGATATAAGATCTCTATTGGAGATAATCTTTAATTATTTACATAGACATAAATGTCCCTTATGCATGCAACATTTGTATCATTTGAGAGTTGTGGCTCTTCTGTGGAGAACTATTTACTTTTCAGTTAACAAAGGATAAGGTCCTCCTGTAAAAGGTTATTGCTTTTGTTTTGTTTTCTCAGAATGATTAAGAATTTCAATAATATTATTGTTTCATGAATTTTTCCCACAGAACTATGTTCCTGATTATCTTTACATTTTTGTAAAAGCTAATCTTTTCAAATATTTCTTAAAATATTACTGTTTAGGGATCATAAATCTATTTGGGTTTTTAAAGATGGATATTCTTGAATATACCAGCTATTCAGGATATAACAAATGTGGCAAATATATAAGACTGGTGGAAGTATCTTAAGAGCATAAATAGTTATAGACAGTGATAATTTATTGTATTATCCAGTAGAAAATTTGAACCAATAAGAAAATTTAAAAGTTTTCCCTGTCAGTTAATTTTGCAGTTTTTAAATGATTTTCTCTTTTGGCATAATTATTACCGCTAATCAAACAGTTCATCTCTACAAGTTAACTGATGGAAATAAACCTATAGGATACTTTCATTATACTATTTACTAAGAAGATAAGGGAGGCAGAAATAGTTATTTAATCACAGAGAAATGAGTCTTTTTTAATAATTAAAATACGAGTGTTTTATAAACTATGAAATAGTTTATAATCCAATATATGATGACATATAAAATGAGCTGCATTAGCATTTAAAGCCCAGTGGGACATCTGGAATGTATTTCAATATTTGCTTAAAATAACTTTCTTATTGGCCAGTATAGGTTTGTCTAAATGTGACTATGTTTATATTTCAGGCTTTGAAGCATTTGAAAGGAGTTTGTTTAAGATTGTCTATGGGTCCTTGCCTCATAGAGGCATGTTCAACTGCTGTTGTTTCCCACTTGCTTATGAATTTTCCCTGGCAATGGGGATTTCTATTAGGGTAACTTTTTCTCATTTTTCTCTATGAAAATATTCAGTTAAAATTCTTGGTTTTAAATTGTTGAAATATTCAGAATATTGTATAGACAAGCTTATCATTAAAATTATTTTCACAGTGGTAGAAAATCTTGGAAATCCGTTGGTCAGAAACAGAGCCATAAATCCTAAATCCACTATATCCTTAACAAATATTCATAGTCTCTAAATGCTTAATGCCAAGATAATTCATGTCATCAATTTATTTTTTCCTCCTATACTGTAATCTATCTCTATTTTTAACGTAATGACTTCTTCCTTATACACCATATGTACATAGATATAAAATCTGTATCTATTATATGTAATATATGTATTATATATGAAAGATATTTTGTATAGATATAGATATTATAACAAAAAACAGCAAACGCTATTTTCCTAGATCCAATGTCCCATCTATTATTATCCGCCATCCATTTCCCTTCATGTCCAAATTCCTCAGAATAATAGTCTATAATCATTATCTCTATATCCTGAGCTTCTTTTCATTTTTCAGTCCATTTAACTTTTGCCTCCACTTATCCATTCCAGTGGATGCCATGTGCATTTCTAAAAGATAAGTGCATTTTCTAACTAAATTAACAATTTCTTATTATCCTTAGGTGGTTTTTAAAAAATTTTTGATCTACTCAGTATTTGGTGGAATCTTTGAATCAATCAAAGGATTGTGTATCCAGTTTTTGTCCAGGTCTTGAATATATCTTTTATCTCTCCTCAGTTCTCTTTTATTATGTCCTTTTGTAACTCCCTCCTCCATATCTATTAAGTTTTTCTTTATATTTCTCATCTGTTTGCCTTTGCAGTACACACTGGAAAATTTTCTCTGCTCAGTTCTCTAGCTTATTAACTCACTCTACAGTTATGTCCATATCACCTATTTATTTATTTAACTTTGGCAATTAATTGTTAATTTCTAAGAACAATAGTTAAATGTTATGAACAGATACAGTATACTTTCATGATTCTGAGGATATTTAGTTATTCTGAAGTCATGTTCTTGTTGTTCTCTTCTTAGTATATCTCTTTCCTTGGGTATAAATTATTCCATTTAATGAACATGGTGCCTCAATTCAAAGTGTTGGCTTTCCCCAAATATTTGGTAATACTTTAATGGGTACTCATTTTTTTAATTGAAACTTCCTATTAACCTGTGTTTTGTTTTATCTGTTTGCTATTGCCTTCTTGCAGGAAATAGGCCAATCATGCTACCAAGCAAGTTTTCTTAGAAGCTCAGGCTGAGATTAAGATTTTTCTCTGGCCACACCTCATGGCTTGTGGGATCTTAGTTCCCCACCCAGAGATTGAACCTGGGCCACAGCAGTGAAAGTGCCAAGTCCTAACCACTGGACTCCCAGGGAATTCCCTAAGATTCTTATGCAGATGATTTATTAAGGGAGCTCTCAGTAGAAACCTCTGAGTGAAGAAAGCCAGATAGGAGTGTGGGAAAAAGTCAGTGGTTCCAAAACTTTGCTACCCATTAAAATCACCTGGGGAGTTTTTGAAAATCCCAGAAATTAGAGGAGTGATGTCAGCAAGATGGCAGAATAGGAAACTCCAGGCTCACTTTCCCACATGGAGACACTCTCATAACAATATGAGGACCAGATTACCTTTATGGTAACTCCAGAAACCACTTGAGAGGTTATAGCATTCCATGCAAGCACAATGCCAGGAAGAGGCACAATGGAGCAATTAGAACATTCCATTGCACTTACCCACCATACCCCACGTCCCTCCTACAGAGCAAGGGCAATCAGGAGGAAACTCCCAACTTTTGAGTTCTCCCTCAGGAGGAAAAGAAAAAGCTGGAACATGTGTCTTATATTCTGGCTTTATAAGAGGCTGCCCAAGGCACTGGTTTCTGTCTCATCTTACTTGGAACACTGACGGAAAAGAGAGTGGCACATTTTAAGAGAGTGGCATATTTTAAGAGAGTGGCACATTTTAGATGCCCGAGGTCCACTGAGAACAAAGGTGAGTCGTGTGCATTGCTATACTCCAGAGATATTGATTGCAGTACTGCTGATAGATACCTGGGGTTACTCTGGAGTAGGAAAAAGCCATAGTCCAGCTGGAGATAATGCACCAAAGCCTGGAGAAGGCACATTCCAGAAAGGTTTGAGAGACTCCCAGAATCTTTAGCTGGGATGATTGGTGAAGGTCTTTCCCTAGTGAAGAATTTCATAAAGACTAGGAGAGGTGGCTGTTTTTTCAAATATACAATTTCCAACAAAAGATAACAAGGCATACAAAGAAACAGGGACTCAGGGCTCAATCAAAGGAACAAAATAAAATTCCAGAAACCAACCCGAAACAAATGGAAATGTATTACTCAACAAAGAATTCAAAATAACCATCATAAAAATGCTCAGTGAGCTCAAAGATGTTGCAGACATCTAAAAGAAACCAGGAAAATGATGCATGAACAAAGTGAGAATACCAACAAGGATATAGAAACTATGAAAAAAAGAACCAAAAATAAATTCTGGAGCTGTAGAATATGATAAATTGAAAAATTGACTAGAGGGGATCAATAGCAGACTGGATTGGATGAAAAAAAAGAATCAGTGAACGTAAAGACAGGTTATTTGAAATTATAGAATCAGTGGAGCAAAAAGAAAAACAAGGAAAGTGAAGCGATCCTAAGGGACTTGTGGGATGCCATTTAACGGGCAAACCTATGCATTATGGGAGTTTCAGAAAAAGAAGAGAGAAATAAATGGTCAGAAAGCCTATTTGAAGAAATAATGGGCCAAAACCTCCAAATTTGAGGAAGGAAATGGACATACAATTTCAAGATGATCAAAAAGCTCCCATTAAGATAAAACCAAAGAAACCTACAGTGAAATACATTGTACTCAAGCTGTCAAAAGTCACAGAAAGTGAGAATCTTAAAAACAATAAGAGAAAAGCAAGAGCTCCCATAAGATAATAGTTGGATTTCTCAGTGGAAACCTTGCAGGCCAGAAGGGAATGGGATGATACATCCAAAATGCTGAAAGGAAAAAAAAATGGCCAACCAAGAATACTATATCTAGCAAACCACATGTAAAAACTTCATGACGTTGAATTTGACAATGATTTCTTGGATATGACACTAAAAGCACAGGCAACAAAAGCAAAAATAGGTGGGACTGCATAAAACTTGAAAACTTCTGCACAGCAAAAGAAACAATTAACAAAGTGAAAAGGCAACACATAGAATGGGAGAAAATAATTGCAAACCATATATCTGAAAAGAGATCAATATTCAGAGTATGTAAAGAACTCCTACAACTCAACAAATTTTAAAAAATAACTAAATAATGGCCAAAGGACTTGAATAGACATTTCTACAAAGGACATATACAAATGGCCAACAAGCATCTGGAAGGACTCAACATTTATAATCATTAGAAAAATGCAAATCAAAACCACAGTGAGATAACACCTCATACCCATTAGGATGGTTACTATTTTTTTAAAAGCTAGAAAATAACAAGTGTTGACACAGACGTGGAGAAATTGGAACATTCGTACACTGCTTTTGGGAATATAAAATGGGCAGCTGCTATGGAAAATAGTTTGGAGTTTTCTCAAAAAACTAAAAGTAAAATTACCATTTAATCCAATAATGCCACTTCTGGGTATATATCCAAAACAACTGAAAGTAGGATCTCAAAGTGATATTTGCACGCCCATGTTAATTGCAAAATAATTCACAATAGCCAAGAGGTAGAGGCAGCCCAAATAGCCATGGACAGGTGAATGGATAAAGAAAACGTGGGATACACACACACACACACACACACACACACACACACATATACACACACACAGAGGAATATTATTCAGTTGTAAAAAAGAATGAAATCCTGTCTCATTCTATAGCATGGATAGACCTTGAGGACACTGTGTTGAGTGAAATAAACCAGGACAAATATTGTATGATTCCACTGATATATCTAGAGTAGTCAAAATCATGTTAACAGAAAGTAGAATGGTGGTTGTCAGGGGCTTGGGTGAGGGGGCAAAGGGTGTTGTTCAATGAGTATAGAGTTTTGGTTTTGCAAGATGAAAAAGTTCTAAGTATATGTTACACAACAATGTGAGTATCGTTAGCACTAATGAACAGTACACTTAAAAATAAAGAAGGTTAATTTTATATTATGTATTTTTTACAACAATTAAAAAACTTTACAGTATCCCAGTATTCAGGTCAAACTTCATCCTAGATCAGATCAGAATGTCTTGGAATGTGAATCCAGGCATTAGTATTTTTTAAAAATCCCAAGTACATGGTAAAATCACTGTCAGTGATCCCTGCCTTCTGATATTTAAACTTTTGTTTAAATGTGGGCTGGACTTACTGACTTGCTTCTAATGGACAGAATACCGCAGAAGTGAAAGGATATTTCTTCTAAGAAGATTAGGTCATAAGAAGACAATGACTTCTGTCTTCCTTGTTCTCTCTTGCACTCTCTTTAATTGCTTGTCTTGGGGGAAGACAGCTGCCATGTTGCGAGCAGCCTTGCGGAGAAGCCCCCATGGCAAGAGACTGAACCTTTCAACGGCCATGTGAGTAAACTTGAAAGCAGATCTTCTCCCACCCACCTCATGAGAGACCTTGAGTAGGAAGAGGCATACAGCTAAGCCATACCCAGACTCCTGACCCACAGAAGTGAGATTGTGTGTTGTTTTAAGCTTCTACGTTTGGGCATGATTGTTAAGCAGCAACAGATAAATAGGTGGTTCCAATGTGCAGTAAAGTTCAGGAACCACTGAACTGGGCAAATATGTGTTTTCAGAGAATTCTAGGTTCTTCTTGAGTCCCTAGGGAAATCTTGATTATAAACTGCACCAGTGAGATTGTACAGCCAGAGGCAAAGGAGCTAAACTGTTAGACCCTCACATCAGTCAGTCATTGGCAGGAGCTGTCTGGAAGGGGGAAGTGGTGAACCTCCTTAGCACCCGCAGGTAAGCTCTTGTTATCAGGGCAAGGCTCCCAGAAAGCTGCAGATGTCAGTGGTTAGCAGGCGACAAGCAGCAGCCGGGGCACATGTACACTGGCCCGGCAAATGGGTTCTGGTGGGGACCACGCGCATCACTACTGCAGCATTTAGAAGGTGAATGTGGAAGAGACAAGGCAAGGTTCTGGATGGGATATACGAACAGAAGGTATTCTGAGCAGGAATGTCCCCATTCCTTAGGGGTGTCTTCAACCACCCCAGAAATTTTCTCATTTGCCTTTGTGACTTAGGTGCCCACACTCATTGTTCCTTCTTTCGGGCAGATGTCTTCCTTTCTGACTTGTTCAAGAGGTAGGGATGGTGTGGAGACTACATCTGACTGGCCATTCTTACGGCGGTGCTCTAAGTAATTACCATTTGATTTCCTCAGAGGTGCCACCTACTCCCAGCATCTGCCATTTCTGGGCTTGGGACATTTTTAAAAGTACACCATATCCTTTGTACCAATCTTATATGCTTTTTGGCTCATGGTTTCCTTTTTCAATCCTAAACTGTCTGTCTCTAATCTTCCTGTATACACTTAGTTTCTTGTCCATTGAGGATTCCCCTTTTGTCTTCTAACTAGGTTATGAATTTTCCTATTATTTTCTTTTCTTTTTTTTAATAATATATATTTAATAAAATTAGGGTTATATCATACATGCTGTTTTTTGTTTGAATTTCAAAATTGTATTAAATATCATCACGATTCTAATAATTGAAGATTAAAAATGACAAAATTAAATAGGAAATAATTTTGAATCTTAAATAGTAGTCCACGTTTACTGAGAGGAGGATGAGGAGGTAGTTTGAATTTTTTTTCTCACCCCCCCGAGGCTTTCCCCCCTTGGTGTCCATACGTTTGTTCTCTACATCTGTGTCTCAACTTCTGCCCTGCAAACCGGTTCATCAGTACCATTTTTCTAGGTTCCACATACATGCGTTAATATACGATATTTGTTTTTCTCTTTCTAACTTACTTCACTCTGTATGACAGTCTCTATATCCATACACGTCTCAACAAATGACCCAATTTCGTTCCTTTTTATGGCTGAGTAATATTCCATTGTATTTATGTACCACATCTTCTTTATCCATTCATCTGTCAATGGGCATTTAGGTTGCTTCCATGACCTGGCTATTGTAAATAGTGCTGCAATGAACATTGGGGTGCATGTGTCTTTTTGAATTATGGTTTTCTCTGGGTATATGCCCAGTAGTGAGATTGCTGGATCATATGGTAATTCTATTTTTAGTTTTTTAAGGAACCTCCATACTGTTCTCCATAGTGGCTGTATCAATTTACATTCGCACCAACAGTGCAAGAGGGTTCCCTTTTCTCCACACCCTCTCCAGCATTTGTTGTTTGTAGATTTTCTGATGATGCCTATTCTAACTGGTATGAGGTGATACCTCATTGTACTTTTGATTTGCATTTCTCTAATAATCAGTGATGTTGAGCAGCTTTTCATGTGCTTCTTGGCCATCTGTATGTCTTCTTTGGAGAAATGTCTGTTCAGGTCTTCTGCCCATTTTTGGATTGGGTTGTTTGTTTCTTTAATATTGAGCTGCATGAGCTGTTTATATATTTTGGAGATTAATCCTTTGTCCGTTGATTCGTTTGCAAATATTTTCTCGCATTCTGAGGGTTGTCTTTTCGTCTTGTTTGTAGTTTCCTTTGCTGTGCAAAAGCTTTGAAGTTTCATTAGGTCCCATTTGTTTATTTTTGTTTTTATTTCCATTACTCTAGGAGGTGGATCAAAAAAGATCTTGCTGGGATTTATGTCAAAGAGTTTTCTTCCTATGTTTTCCTCTAAGAGTTTTATAGTGTCCGGTCTTACATTTAGGTCTCTAGTCCATTTTGAGTTTATTTTTGTGTATGGTGTTAGGGAGTGTTCTAATTTCATTCTTTTACATGTAGCTGTCCAGTTTTCCCAGCACCATTTATTGAAGAGACTGTCTTTTCTCCATTGTATATCCTTGACTCCTTTGTCATAGATTAGTTTACCACAGGTGCATGGGTTTATCTCTGGGCTTTCTATCTTGTTCCATTGATCTACGTTTCTGTTTTTGTGCCAGTACCATATTGTCTTGATTACTGTAGCTTTCTAGTATAGTCTGAAGTCAGGGAGTCTGATTCTTCCAGCTCCGTTTTTTTCCCTCAAGACTGCTTTGGCTATTCGGGGTCTTTTGTGTCTCCATACAAATTTTAAGATTTTTTGTTCTAGTTCCATAAAAAATGCCATTGGTAATTTGATAGGGATTGCATTGAATCTGTAGATTGCTGTGGGTAGTATAGTCATTTTCACAATATTGATTCTTCCAATCCAGGAACATGGTATATCTCTCCATCTGTTGGTATCATCTTTAATTTCTTTCATCAGTGTCTTATAGTTTTCTGCATACAGGTCTTTTGTCTCCCTAGGTAGGTTTATTCCTAGGTATTTTATTCTTTTTGTTGCAATGGTAAATGGGAGTGTTTCCTTAATTTCTCTTTCAGATTTTTCATCATTAGTGTATAGGAATGCAAGAGATTTCTGTGCATTAATTTTGTATCCTGCAACTTTACCAAATTCATAGATTAGCTCTAGTAGTATTCTGGTAGCATCTTTAGGATTCTCTATGTATAGTATCATGTCATCTGCAAACACTGACAGTTTTACTTCTTTTCCAATTTGTATTCTTCTTATTTCTTTTTCTTCTCTGATTGCCATGGCTAGGACTTCCAAATCTATGTTGAATAATAGTGGTGAGAGTGGACATCCTTGTCTTGTTCCTGATCTTAGAGGAAATGCTTTCAGTTTTTCACCATTGAGAATGATGTTTTCTGTGGGTTTGTAGTATATGGCCTTTATTATGTTGAGGTAGGTTCCCTCTATGCCCACTTTCTGGAGGGTTTTTTAAATCATAAATGGGTGTTGAATTCTGTCAAAAGCTTTTTCTGCATCTATTGAGATGATCATATGGTTTTTATTCTTCAATTTGTTAATATAGTGTATCACATTGATTGATTTGTGTATATTGAAGAATCCTTGCATCCCTGGGATAAATCCCACTTGATCATGGTGTATGATCCTTTTAATGTGCTGTTGGATTCTGTTTGCTAGTATTCTGTTGAAGATTTTTGCATCTATATTCATCAGTGATATTGGTCCGTAATTTTCTTTTTTTGTAGTATCTTTGTCTGGTTTTGGTATCAGGGTGATGGTGGCCTCACAGAATGAGTTTGAGAGTGTTCCTTCCTCTGCAATTTTTTGGAAGAGTTTGAGAAGGATGGGTGTTAGCTCTTCTCTAAATGTTTGATAGAATTCACCTGTGAAGCCATCTGGTCCTGGACTTTTGTTTGTTGGAAGATTTTTAATCACAGTTTCAATTTCATTACTTGTGAATGGTCTGTTCACATTTTCTATTTCTTCCTGGTTCAGTCTTGGAAGGTTATACCTTTCTAAGAATTTGCCCATTTCTTCCAGGTTGTCCATTTTATTGACATAGAGTTGCTTGTAGTAGTCTCTTAGGATGCTTTGTATTTCTGCAGTGTCTGTTGTAACTTCTGCTTTTTCATTTCGAATTTTATTGATTTGGGTCCTCTCCCTCTTTTTCTTGATGAGTCTGGCTAATGATTTATCAATTTTGTTTATCTTCTCAAAGAACCAGCTTTTAGTTTTATTGATCTTTGCTATTGTTTTCTTTGTTTCTATTTCATTTATTTCTGCTCTGATCTTTATGATTTCTTTCCTTCTGCTAACTTTGGGTTTTGTTTGTTCTTCTTTCTCTAGTTCCTTTAGGTGTAAGGTTAGATTGTTCATTTGAGATTTTTCTTGTTTCTTGAAGTAGGCTTGTATAGGTATAAACTTCCCACTTAGAACTGCTTTTGCTGCATCCCATAGGTTTTGGATCGTCGTGTTTTCATTGTCATTTGTCTCTAGGTATTTTTTGATTTCCTCTTTGATTTCTTCAGTGGTCTCTTGGTTATTTAGTAACGTATTGTTTAGCCTCCATGTGTTTGTGTTTTTTTACATTTTTTTCCCTGTAATTCATTTCTAATCTCATAGCGTTGTGGTCAGAAAAGATGCTTGATATGATTTCAATTTTCTTAAATTTACTGAGGCTTGATTGTGACCCAAGATGTCATCTATCCTGGAGAATGTTCCGTGCGCACTTGAGAAGAAAGTGTAATCTGCTGTTTTTGGATGGATTGTCCTATAAATATCAATTAAATCTATCTGGTCTATTGTGTCATTTAAAGCTTCTGTTTCCTTATTTATTTTCATTTTGGATGATCTGTCCATTGATGTAAGTGAGGTGTTAAAGTCCCCCACTATGATTGTGTTACTGTGGATTTCCTCTTTTATAGCTGTTAGCAGTTGCCTTATGTATTGAGGTGCTCGTATGTTGGGTGCATATATCTTTATAATTGTTATATCTTCTTCTTGGATTGATCCCTTGATCATTATTTAGTGTCCTTCCTTGTCTCTTGTAACATTCTTTATTTTAAAGTCTATTTTATCTGTTATGAGTATTGCTACTCCAGCTTTCTTTTGATTTCCATTTACATGGAATATCTTTTTCCATCCCCTCATTTTCAGTCTGTATGTGTCCCTAGGTATGAAGTGGGTCTCTTGTAGACAGCATATAGATGGGTCTTGTTTTTGTATCCATTCAGCAAGCCTGTGTCTTTTGGTTGGAGCATTTAATCCATTCACATTTAAGGTAATTATCGATATGTATGTTCCTATGACCATTTTCTTAATTGTTTTGGGTTTGTTTTTGTAGGTCCTTTTCTTTTCTTGTGTTTCCCATTTAGAGAAGTTCCTTATCATTTGTTGTAGAGCTGGTTTGGTGGTGCTGAATTCTCTTAGCTTTTGCTTGTCTGTAAAGCTTTTGATTTCTCCATTGAATCTGAATGAGATCCTTGCCAGGTAGAGTAATCTTGGTTGTAGCTTCTTCCCTTTCATCACTTTAAGTATATCATGCCAGTCCCTTCTGGCTTGTAGAGTTTCTGCTGAGAAATTAGCTGTTAACCTTATGGGAGTTCCCTTGTATGTTATTTTTCGTTTTTCCCTTGCTGCTTTCAATACTTTTTCTTTGTCTTTAATTTTTGCCAATTTGATTACTATGTGTCTTGGCGTGTTTCGCCTTGGGTTTATCCTATATGGGACTCGCTGCGCTTCCTGGACAGCTATTGGGTGGCTATTTCCTTTCCCATGTTAGGGAAGTTTTCAACTATAATCTCTTCAAATATTTTCTCTGGTCCTTTCTCTCTCTCTTCTCCTTCTGGGACCCATATAATGCGAATGTTGTTTTGTTTAATGTTGTCCCAGAGGTCTCTTAGGCTGTCTTCATTTCTTTTCATTCTTTTTTCTTTATTATGTTCCGCAGCAGTGAATTCCACCATTCTGTCTTCCAGGTCACTTATCTGTTCTTCTTCCTCAGTTATTCTGCTATTGATTCATTCTAGTGTAGTTTTCATTTCAGTTATTGTATTGTTCATCTCTGTTTGTTTGTTCTTTAATTCTTCTAGGTCTTTGTAAACATTTCTTGCATCTTCTCGATCTTTGCCTCCATTCTTTTTCTGAGGTCCTGGATCATCTTCACTATCATTATTCTGAATTCTTTTTCTGGAAGTTTGCCTATCTCCACTTCATTTAGTTGTTTTTCTGGGGTTTTATCTTGTTCCTTCATCTGGTACATAGCCCTCTGCCTTTTCATCTTGTCTGTCTTTCTGTGAATGTGGTTTTTGTTCCACAGGCTGCAGGATTGTAGTTCTTCTTGCTTCTGCTGTCTGCCCTCTGGTGGATGAGGCTATCTAAGAGGCTTGTGGAAGTTTCCTGATGGAGGGACTGGTGGTGCGTAGAGCTGACTGTTGCTCTGGTGGGCAGAGCTCAGGAAAACTTTAATCTGCTTGACTGCTGATGGGTGGGGCTGGGTTCCCTCCCTGTTGGTTGTTTGGCCTGAGGCAACCCAACACTGGAGCCTACCTGGGCTCTTTGGTGGGGCTAATGACAGACTCTGGGAGGGTTCACACCAAGGAGTACTTCCCAGAACTTCTGCTGCCAGTGTCCTTGTCCCCACAGTGAGCCACAGCCAACCCCCGCCTCTGCAGGAGACCCTCCAACACTAGCAGGTAGGTCTGGTTCAGTTTCCCCTGGGGTCGCTACTCCTTCCCCTGAGTCCCGATGCACACCCTACTTTGTGTGTGCCCTCCAAGAGTGGAGTCTCTGTTTCCCCCAGTCCTGTCAAAGTCCTGCAATCAAATCCCACTAGACTTCAAAGTCTGATTCTCTAGGAATTCCTCCTCTCGTTGCCAGACCCCCAGGTTGGGAAGCCTGACGTGGGGCTCAGAACCTTCACTCCAGTGGGTGGACTTCTGTGGTCTAAGTGTTCTCCAGTCTGTGAGTCACCCACCCAGCAGTTATGGGATTTGATTTTACTGTGATTGCGCCCCTCCTACCGTCTCATTGTGGCTTCTCCTTTGTCTTTGGATGTGGGGTACCTTTTTTGGTGAGTTCCAGTGTCTTCCTGTCGATGATTGTCCAGCAGCTAGTTGTGATTCTGGTGTTCTCACAAGAGGGAGTGAGAGCATGTCCTTCTACTCCGCCATCTTAGTTCCTCCCTCTCCTATTATTTTCATGTCTTCATTTCAAATGGTTTTGAGATGGAGGTAAAGGCTGCAATTTGTGCTTGACCCAACATCTTGAATGAAATTTCTATAGAGTTTTAACCAGCACTAAAGAATATGTGAACATTTTTACCACCATTAAATGACATTCACTCAAAAGCAGAATTTTTACATTCAAAGTCATTGTAAAGAGAAGATGTGGTACATATATATAATGGAGTATTACTCAGCCATAAAAAGGAATGAAACTGGGTCATTTGTAGAGATGGGGATGAACCTAGAGTCTGTCATACAGAGTGAAGTAAGTCAGAAAGAGAAAAACAAATATCGTATATTAACACATATATGTAGGATCTAGAAAAATGGTACGGATGAACCTATTTCCAGGGTAGGAATAGAGACACAGATGTAGAGAACAGACATGTGGACACAGAGGGGGAAAGGGAGGGTGGGACGAATTGGGAGATTAGGTTTGGCATATATACACTACCATGTGTAAAATAGGTAGCTAGTGGGAACCTGCTGTGTAGCACAGGGAGCTCAGCTTGGTGCTCTGTGATGACCTAGATGGGTGGGAAGGGGGGTGAGGGAGGTCCAAGAGGGAGGGAATATATGTATACATATAGCTGATTCACTTCGCTGTACAGCAGAAACTAACACAACATTGTAAAGCAATTATACTCCAATAAAAAAGTCATTGAAAAGGTTAATATATTTGTTGTACAATTTACTATAAAACACTTTCATTAAAAGGATGTTTTTAGGTTGGTTTTCAAAGATTTTTCTCTCAGTTTTGTAGTCGGTGCCGTCTCTCCTGCTGTTGTTGTCCCTTCCATGCTACATTTGCAAGAAAAGGGATATGGTGTTGAGAAAGGCATTCCAACCTTATTAATAGCTGCCAGCAGTTTGGATGACATTGTAGCTATCACTGGATTCAATACATGCTTGAGCATAGTCTTCTCCTCAGGTAAACAAAAAAATACAACAGCTACTGTATAACTCATTGCTTTTTTTATTCTTTAAACAAGGTTTGTGGCTTTGCCTCTGCATTTATTAATGAAGACTTTTCTATGTAACATCTTTTTATTCTTCACAGACAGCTCATTCTAGACCAGAGAAGGAATTTCAGTGGGTTAAGATACCACTACTTAACACAAGTGATTTCCTTTTAATAACCAAATATTCCAATTAATTTGATAACCCATATTATTACCATTTATCTGCTCTTGTTGCTTTGGAATTTTATCACAGTTTTCAATAGAAAAATTTAGGCAGAAATATTATTAGTACTACTAATATATCGAATAGATATTTGGAGATGTACCTTTCTGGCCATCATTATAAATAACTGGTTGTTCTGTTACTAAGCCAACTTATATATATAGAGTGTGGACAAGTGTGTGTCTTTTTGGCAGTGATGGGACAAGATCCTGCACCAATTCTAAATCCCAAGGTGATATTTGGTCTTGAACGTCACTTGGCAGAAATTGTGAAAGTAAACATTCCACATTTAATAATGCATTAATTATCTGCCAGTGTTCGAAGTTCAATATTCTGTATTATTAAAGCACCAAAACATTTTAAAGTTGAAAAGTTATATATATAGTTTCTCTTAAAATCATAAGATATAAATGAATAAGAAGGAAAAAAGGGAAAAGGTAAAAATAAAGTCTGTAATAGTTATACCCCCAGGAATAATAATTGTGAATCTTTTGATGTAAATTCACCCAGACTTCTCCTTTTCTCCCCCATCCCCATCTATCTCTAGCTCTTTCTCTCCCTCCCAATATTCTTATAAAATTATTGAATATTAACCATACTTTCTTATAACCTGAGTTGTTTTGCAGTTACCTGTGTATTGCAAAGATGGTCCTTTTCAGTAAACATTTTTATGACATTTGTAATGGTTGCATAGTATTCGATTGGCTGCATCATGATTACTTAACATGTTGAAAATTGAAGTTGACACCAATATTTACTATTAAAATAATGCTTGGTTGAACATCTTACAGCTAAATAGTTGTACCTAATCTTAATATTTTCTTAATCTTTTTTAATACTTTAAAAAATGTTTTATTTTTTCCTGTGTCGGGTTGTTTTTGCATGCAAGCTTTTCTCTAGTTGTGGTGAGCAGGGGCTACTCTTCATTGCGGTGCATGGGCTTCTCATTGAGGTGGCTTCTCTTGTTGCAGAGCATGGGCTCTAGGCATGCGGGCTTCAGTAGTTGTGGCTCGCAGGCTCAGTAGTTCTGGCACACGTGCTTAGTTGCTCCACGGCATGTGGGATCTTCCTGGACCAGGGACTGAACGCGTGTCCCCTGCATTGGCAGGCAGATTCTTAACCACTGCGCCACCAGGGAAGTCCCAATATTTTCTTAATCTTAAAAGAGAAATTATTGAGTTAAAAAGTATATAACATTCTAAGATTTTTGAAATATATTGCCACAATATCTTGTCCTACCAGGGTGCACAAGCGTGCCACTTTCTCTTCACCTTCTTCAAAATTAGGTATTTACTAGTCCTTTTTAGCTTAGCTAATTTGACAGGTGAAGAGTGAGGTCTCTTTAAATGAAGTACTTTGAATACTAGTGGTGTTAAACAAATGTTCGTGTTTATTGGTCATTAGCATTTTGGAATGTTTAATAGATTGCTTTTCTTGAAATATTTTGTCTATATCCTATAGGTATGTTCATCATTTGTTCTTTTGATTTGTTAAGATTCTGCACAAAATTAAGAATGATAACCATTTGTTTTATATCCTATGGTTTTTGTAATTTGACTTTTAACTTTATCTCTTTTCTGCCATTCAGAAGTCCTAAATTTTTTATTGTCAGATCTGGCCATCTTTTCCTTCATGACTGGTATCAGTCATTCTTTCAAAACATATTTTTTGTGCTCCTCTTCCATTGTACCAGCTACTGTATCAAACACTGAGGATCAACAGTGAACAACAATATTAGTTTTTATTGAGTAACTGCTTTGTACTTGCTGTAAGTTCTGTAGATGTTTTGACTCAATAGTCACAGTAGTGCTATGCTCATTTTGCAGATAAGGAAACTAAGGAACAGAGGTTAAGTAATGTGCTCAAAGTCACAGATATAATAAGTAGGGGAACCAAGATGCAAACGTAGCAGTCTGACCCCAGACCCACACTTTTAACTACTATTCTATCCTGCCTCCCAACACAGCAGACAGAGAAGACCATGTGGCCAATGGTCTCAAGGGGTTTATATGAAACAAATAATTACAGATGTAATAAATATTACATAGCATAAGATGCTAGGGGAACATGCTACAGGAGACCAAACCTAATTTGAGGAGGACCGAAAAAGTGGAAACCAAGCAGGTACATGCTTAAAAATCCTCTTCCACCACATAACTATGTAAACTGTCTCTTAAAATTTTAAGGACTTTTAAAGTTTTATTTTACGCATTAGATCTTCAAAGCATCTATATTTTGGAATATAGTAGATATTGAGATCTAACCTTACCTTCCAGGTCAATTGGCCCTTTTACCATTAGGTAATGTCCTTCTTTACCTCTTGTGACAGTATTTGACCTAAAGTCTATTTGTCTGATATAAGTATGACCACCCCTGTTCTCTTTGGGGTACCATTTGCATGGAATATCTTTTGCCATCCTTAAAGTTACAGCAATCTGTTTTAAAATGATAACAACTTCAATTGCATACAAAAACTCTACTCCTCTATTCCTTTACCTCTCAGCCTCCTCACTTTATGTTATCAGTGTCACAAATTACATTTTTTATATTATGTATCCATTAACATAGTTTTATAGTTATCTTTTGTGCTTTTATCTTAAATTCCAAAACAGAATTAAAAGTGATTTCCTTAGCACCATTAAGGTATTACAGGATTCTGAATTCATCTATTTACCTTTACTGGAGGTTTATATTTAATGCTTTTGTGTTGCTGTCTAACATCCTTTTATTTCCACTTGAAGGATTCCCTTTAACATTTCTTGTTAGGCAGGTCTAGTGGTGATGAACTCCATCAGCCTTGTTTATCTGAGGAAGTCTTAATTTTGCCTTCACTTTGAAGGACAATTTTGTGGGATAGTATTCTTGGGTGGCAATTTTTTCTTTCAAAATTTTGAATATATCATCCTACCTTCTTATAAGGTTCCTGCTATGTAAGCCTCTGATAATTTTATGGACGCTCTCTTATATATGATGTGTTGCTTTTCTCTTGCTGTAATTTTTTAAATGAGCAGAAAGCCTTTTGGACTGTATATTGTTGTTAAATGGGTGTCTCTGTAGGGGATCAAGGTTCTGGGGTTCCCATTCTACCTTCTACTGTTGTCACCCTCCACTTCTATTATTTTTAATGGGAAAATAGTTCTAAAATATGTATATTTACATACCTTATTGAGTTGAATACACAGAGCATAGCTGAACTTTTTTGTGACTCTGGATATTTTTTAAAACTTATTACAATAAACTACATGTATCCATGAGACATTATATTGAAAAATCAGTTGATCCTTGAATATTCCTAGGATTGACCCTGGGTTAAATCTTTTTTTTATGTTGTTGTTGTTGTTATTAAATTGTCCTTTTTATGTTTAAATTATTTGTTTATCATAATAGAATATCAGAGGAAAACATTAACAACCATGTGCTAGGTACCAGAGGTTCCCCTTTGCCAATCTCTGTGCATTCTTCTACCTCACTTGGTCTTTTAGGTTGGGTGTGTAAGGGGAGCACATTGTGGTTTATTACTGCTTTGTTTTCTGGCGTACTTATTCAATGAACATTTCTGAGTTGTGTATATGTATTAAATCATTGGAGAGTACATATTCAATTTATCAAATAGATGTGCATATGTTTTCACGTGTTTGAACATTAAAGGTCCATTTTTGTATATTTATTCTATGATACATACCTTTCTTTATGAATCACCTACATTTGATTTTCCGATGTGTTGGGTATGTGAAAATACTTCTCTATGAAATGTTTTTCTTATTGTGTGCCCTTACAGGTGGTGTACTTAGCAACCTCATGTCCTCTTTTCGGGATGTACTTGTTGGTGTGCTGGTAGGAATTGTTTTGGGAATGTTTACTCGATATTTTCCAAGTAGAGATCAGGTAAATAAAAAATAATCTATTGTTTGGAAGTACAGTATTTCTTTCAAAAGACGTTTCTTTCAAAAATTTGAACTTTTAGAAGATCCATGAAATAATAAATTTAATATTTAGTTCTCTTTCTCCAAAAGAGGCCTCCAATGCCTACTCTGCTTAAAACTGAGCACAGTTGTGATTTTTCCAGGTCAGTGGTCCTAACTGAAGTCCCAGCTTCCTGATTAGGCAAATAAGGAATATCAGAAAAATGTACTTAATTCAGAGTAGCTTCTCCATTCCATCCCACTCCTTTCTTCATTAAATTCCCTGTTGACTCCTGACATTTTTTAAAAAATCTTTTTCCCTCAAACTTTACATTGAACATTTTTGGAGAAATATATTCCCATTTATCTCTGCATATTTTCTGACTTAAATTCACTCCCTCTCCCTTTGACCAAGGAAACACTATCAAACTCAACCCTTTCCTGCCCTAAAGGATATGCCATTACTGTTAGATTTCTGTAACTTCCATCTTAATTTCCCAGCAATTATTGTCTTAGCTAAAAAGATATTCAGACATTTACTTTTAAGAATTCTTTGGATATGTTATATGGAAATACAGGTTATATGGGTCTCTTTTCTTTCCTTCTTCTCTTACAGTTAAAGTATTATAACCATTTTACTGACGTTAGTATCAGAGATATGGCAGAAGATGAAACTCAGTAATTGCAAATTTTGTCACTTGATACCTAGTTTGCTAAAATATGTGGTGAGAAAGTCAAAATTTTAGACATTATTTGATACAACATATGAAGACATGGTATCAAAGGGTCAATAATAAATGATAGATAATATGATAATTGTATTATATATTTAACATAAATTAATTTCCAAATATCTATCAAATTCTAGGGAAAACTTGCAGTGAAGAGAGCATTTCTTATTTTGAGTATGTGTGTTTCTGCTGTCTTAGGCAGCCATCGCATTGGTTTGCATGCAGCTGGAGGATTATGCACACTAGTATTGAGTTTCGTTGCAGGGACAAGTTGGTCCAAAGAAAAGGTGAATATTTTTAATACACCATTTTTTAAAAGATAAAATAACTGCATTTTTTTTACATCTATAATGGATATTTTAGGAAATCGCACTCTAGTTGGAAGATGTTCCATAAGTTAGTATCTTCAAGGAAGTGAATGAATCAGTCAAGGAAATAAAATATTTAGAAGAAGGACTAAAATGCAGTCAGAAATTGAGTTATCACATCAGGCCTCTCTCTTTTTCCCAAGTTTAATGCAATATGATTATATAACTTTTATTGATTTAATTATTTTATTTATTAAAATTTTAGTTATACAATTAACACATACAAATATGCTCATAAATATTAGAAGAATAAGAAGGGAACTTCTTTGGTGGCGCAGTGGTTAAGAATCCGTCTGTTAATGCAGGGGACATGGATTCGAGCCCTGGTCTGGGAAGATCCCACATGCCGCGGAGCAACAAAGCCCGTGCACCGCAACTACTGACCCTGCGCTCTAGAGCCCGCGAGCCACAACTACTGAGCCTGCATGCCACAGCTACTGAAGCCCGTGCACCTAGAGCCTGTGCTCCGCAACAGGAGAAGCCACCGCAATGAGAAGCCCGCGCACCACAACGAAGAGTAGCCCCCGCTCACCTCAACTAAAAGAAATCCCGCGCGCAGCAAGGAAGACCCAATGCAGCCAAATATAAATAAATAAATTTATAAACATAAATAAATAAATAAATAAATAAATAAATAAATAAATAAATAAAACAGTAAGAAGGCCCACATATGGAATACAATGTAAAAGACTCCTTTTCCCCCACCATTGCCAAATATCAAATCTCCTTCCCAGATCATTTCCTCTAATCACTCCTCTATCTGTAGACATTTAGATCACTTCCATGTTTTGTTATTACAAACAGTACTTCCATGAACAATCCTATTCATGTGCGGTTTTGCAAATGTATGAGTACTTCTGAAGGAATATTTCTAGAAGTGGAATGGCTGGATTTAGAAATTGTACATTTCTATTTTGATGGGTACTGCCAAATTATCCCTTAAAAGGATTTTATTTACACTGTTTACTACCAACGGTGTAGGAGAGTCCCTAACACCTAAACCCATCAACAATCTTGGGTATTATCAATTGTTCTTTTTTTTTTTTTAACAATCTGATGGGTAAGAAACTATATTACATTGTTATTCTTTATTTATATTTCTCTGATTAGTAGTGGAGTAAGCTTCTATTCATATGTTCTTTTATAACTACTTATTCATATTCTTTGCCCATTTTTTAATTGGTTTATTAGCCTTTTTGTTCCTAATTTATAGAGTTTCTTTATATGTTAGGGCTACTAATTCTTTGTTATCTACATGTTACGTGTAATTTTTGCTTATCTTCAACTTTGTTTTTGATGTCTTTTGTATGGCAGTAAAATTTCCTATAGTCAAATCTGTCAGTTTTTCCTTTTTGGTTTTGGGTTCTGCATCTTGTTTAAGAAAGATTTTTTCACCCAAGATTATGAGATTATAAACATTATAACATCTTATATATTATCTAATACTTTGGTAGTTTGTTTTATTTTGCATTTAGTTCTTTAATCCATCTGGAATCTATTTTTGTGAATGATGTGAGGTAAGGATGTACATGTGTGTGTTTATATATATGTATTCATAGACATACATATATATACATACATATATATGCATATGAATTGTATAATCTATTTTTGCCAAAGTATTTATTGATTAATCCATTAATTATTCAATGACTTAAGTGTCTCTTTTAACATGTGCTAAACTCATATGTATATATATATATATATATATATATATATATATAAATTTACTTCTGGAATCTATTTAAACTTCTCTATTTCTATGCCAATACCACTATACTTTAAATCACTGTAGTTTTATGTCTCAAAATCTAATATAGAAGATTCCTTCTTATTATACCTATTTTTAAATTATTTCTTGGCTGTTCCTGCCCATATTCTTTGTTAGATAAATTTTAGAATGAGCTTGAGAACTTCCCTATCCAAAAATCATATGGGCATTTTGTTTAGTATTCTGAGAAATTCATAATTGTAAGAGAAATTAAATCACTAATAATAAATTACAAATAAATGAAAACTACTAGTTTTTTTACATGATAAAGGAAATCAAAAAGTAAAGAATAAATAGATTTTAAAGATTAAAAGTAACAAATAAGATAATGTGCTACAAAGAAGAAAGAGTAATATTGGTTTTCCTTTGTTACTTCCTTTTTTAAACTTACTTTTATAAACGACAACCAGAAAACCTAGTCGTAAGGGCAGTAGTTATGAAGATAGTTTATGCCTCAAACAAAGGATATTAAAGTTTTATGTATCTCCACCTGTAAAAAAAGATAAACCCAGACTGAGACTAAAATCTCTTCATCCAAATTCCTGGAAAAGAGCCAGAGTACTGTGATGTCACTAGGCGCATTTCCTATAACCATGTAATTGTGGAAGCAGCACTGGGGGGGTTCATTCCCGGAAAGGGAAGCCAGGCAGGCAACCAAGTTAGAATCTATTAAATGTTCTGGTTTGGTTTTAAGGAGAAAATAACTTTGATGTTTTCAATATGGGTCCTTTTGGAAGCAGGCCTAACAGATTACCAGAATTTTTTTCCTAGTTGTTTAGGACCTATCAGGATTCACTTTCATGGGATTTGGTCCCAGGATAATTTTTAGTGGAGGTCTTCCCAACTCATTTTTTTTTTTTTTTAATAAATGTATTTTTTTATTTTTTTATTTTTGGCTGCGTTGGGTCTTCGTTGCTACACGCGGGCTTTCTCTAGTTGCAGTGAGCAGGGACTACTCTTCTTTGCGGTGCGTGGGTTTCTCATTGTGGTGGCTTCTCTTGTTGCGGAGCACGGGCTCTCGGTGCATGGACTTCAGTAGTTGTGGCGCACGGGCTTCAGGAGCCGTGACTCGCAGGCTCTAGAGCTCAGGCTCAGCAGCCCTGGCGCACGGGCGTAGTTGCTCCGCGGCATGTGGGATCTTCCCAGACCAGGGCTCGAACCCGTGTCCCCTGCATTGGCAGGCATATTCCTAACCACTGCGCCACCAGGGAAGTCCCCCCCAACTCATTTTTGAGAGCTGAAATGTCTGAATGATCTTGAGTATGTTCTCATCAGGCATGATGTAGTTCTGTCTCTGTTCAGTTGCCTTACAAACAAAATGTAGAACTCTTACTGTACCATCAGAACATGTGTGGAACTTCAAAGACCTTACTTGTTCCATGAGAGAATTACCAAATAATATTTTTATTTTATTGCTTTGTAGATTTCTTTTAATCAAATTCTAAGTGTTTGTGTAAAAGAATTAACCTACTCATTTAATTTTTATTGTTTTAACATTTCTTCTACAAATAAAATATCTTAAGTTTATTAAATGTTGAGAGACTTTAAACTTCTGAAATGCAAATACTTATATGTGTCACAATAACTGAAAATTTATTACCCTTTTCTACAGATTAGAGTCCAAAAAATTATTGGAACTGCATGGAATATTTTTCAACCTCTTCTTTTCGGTTTGGTTGGAGCGGAAGTATCTGTCACATCTCTTAAATCAAATGCTATTGGTAAGAATGATCAGAGGCACAAAAATATAAGATTTGAAAACATTTAAGAAAACTTTGAATAATTTTTATTTTTATTTACAACATGTCTTTGAATGCTACAAGGACCTTCTTCAGAAGCACATGTTGTAACATACATTTGTTCTTCCTTTATCCTGTACGCTCTTTGTAACCAAAGACAACCCTGAATATCTTCCCTGAGTGATCTGAGGAAATGGAGATTAGAAATTTTTCTGAGGGGAAATATTGGATACCATTAGCACCTTTTGAATACTTTCATTTATAGTAAAAGTTCAACGTCTGTTAGCTCAGAATTAAATAAATGTAATTTATCTTATTTTTCATCATACCTCCACCATCATATTATCTCTTGCACTTTACATAGAAGCCTCAATCATATTTGTATTTTTATGATTATTGTTTTTACTTAAAAAAAATAAAGATATACAGAGACACTAGCCCTAAAATGCTTTCAACCCATTTACAAATCATATCTATCTCTAGGCATAAAGAACCACTACTTCCCAAATATTGTGTTATTTATGTTTGTTTTTATCTGTTGTAGGCATTTGTGTTGCTACACTGAGTTTGGCATTATTGGTTCGAATTTCTTTTACATTTGTATTGATGTCTTTTGCTGGTTTTAATTTTAAGGAGAAAATATTTATTGCTTTATCGTGGATGCCCAAAGCTACAGTCCAAGTAAGAACATATTAAGTCATTCTAATTATTTTAATGTTGATTTTTTTAAAAAATTCTAAATGAAAAAAACATCCAGTCACAAAATATGGGCCATTAATCTTACTTTTAAAATGCTTGATTGATCGTCACTACTCATTAAAATTAATGTAATCTTTAAGAAACTCAGTTTTAAAAGCAATTTTTCTGAAATTGAAAACTGTGCTTTTAATGACAAATACTTCCTAAACTTACAAAAACATTTTTCTGTTTTCCCAAGACATAAAATAAGAGTATACCTGAATGCGCTGAAAAGGGCACAGCATTACTTCTGGGTGTTCCTGCCAAACACACATAACGTCAATCTTATCATGAGAAAATATTAGACAAAAGCAAAGTGAGAGACAGTGTGCAAACTAATTGACCAGTACTCTTCAAAAGTGTCAAGGTCATGTAAGACAAAGACAGACTAAGGATCTGTCTCCCATAAAAGGAGACCAAGGAAACACTTACTAAATGCAGTGGATTTAGTTCAGGCATTGGCTCCTGGTCCAAAAAAAAGGACATTAGTTGGACAGTTGTTGAAATTTGAATGAGGTCTCTAGATTAGTGTATGTGTGTGTGTATATATATAATATATATTATACCAGTGTTAATTTTCTGATTTTTGGTTATTGAACTGTGGTCATACAAGAGTTAACATTTGGGAAATCTGAATGAAGGGTATATAGAAAGTCTTTGTATTACTTTTACAACTTATTTGTGAGTCCAAAATCACATGAGAAGCCCCTGAAAGTGAATGAACTTGGGGGTGGGGGGGAGGGAGCAGCAACTTTGTGCACGGGGAGGGGCTGGTTGTGGGGCTGCAGGATGCTGTGAGGTGCGCTTTTCCTTTAGGTATCAGAGTGTGAGGTGGCAGATTTGCATTATATTTAAAACATTGTTTAAATCTTAAAAAAAAAAACACCTTTTTTTTGATTATAAAAAAAAAGAGTATATCTGAAAATTGGAATTTTTACATTTTGCTGAATATTGTAGAGCTAAGTGTTATGATTTTAAACTAGAGACACGCTGATTCTTTTTAAAATATATCTTTCCTATGCCTGCCACCCACTCTACCATACATGAATGCACATATATTATTTTTAATTATATATTTAATTTGTATGACTATTTGATTGATGACTGAATCTCTCCACTAGATTATATAGGAAGGATAGGAACAGTGCTTGTTTTTTCTGTTATTCTTTTTCCCTAGCACTTAACACAGTGCCTAACATGCAGGAGGTACACAATAAATAAGCATTGCATGCCTACAAGAATGAATGATGACTGAATGAAAGAGAGAGAGAAAAGGGAGACCTTGTAGTTTTGCTCTCTGATTCAGTGATAAGGTATTGCTACTTATAGTCAGACTGTTTAACCTGACAATATAATGTCTTGATTTCCTGAGATTTTCTCCATTGTTATTCCAAAACAGAAGCTTGTGAGTTTCCATGCAACAAAACCCTCTATATGTCATGGTTAGAAAAGCAGGTCCTTGGGACCAGGCTGCCTATTTTGAATACCATGTTACTTGCCTATAACCTTAGGCAAGTTACTTTGTAACCTCTCAGTGCCCAGTGTATAGATTCCAAACCTCTTGTCAGTTTTACTGTATCACACTGCCTCCCAGTAGTAAGAACAAGAAGACAGACAACAAAATCCTAAAGAACCGTAAGAAACCTTAGCATTTTGTGTTGTCTCGTTGTAGCCAGGAACCTAGTGGTACATGGTAAAGGCAAATATGCAAAGCTCTGGTTTCAGGTGAACTCCTAAGGTTCTGAAAATAATGTGAGCACTCAAAAAATGTATTTAAACAGGGGAAAGCTGAGATGACAAGAAAACAAAAACAGCCCCCAAATGTCTGCACACTGGTTTGTCACTTTTTCACTCTCCTTCCAGATATATTTGCTGGGAAGAACATAGGATTGATGAGTAATTTATGAAAATTCCTCAACACTTTGTCTTGTCTCTTTTCTAGTAGTCTAGTGCTAGGTGTTATTTGTTTTAACAGGGCTATTTACTTTTATTATATGTTAACTCCATTTAACATTTTTCTTTATGCCTCATCTTTTTCTCCTCTAAATGTAGGCTGTATTAGGTCCTCTGGCTCTAGAAAGAGCAAGAATCAGTGCACCCCATTTGGAACCATATTCGAAGGATGTGATGACAATAGCTTTTCTAGCCATCTTGATCACAGCTCCAAATGGAGCTCTAATTATTGGCATTCTGGGACCTAAAGTACTTACTCGCCATGATCCAAACAAAATGAAAGTGGAATTAGCAGGATTAGAACTTCATTAAAAAGTTGATTTGCCATCACCTGCCTGCTTCTCTTAATGAATTCTCTTACATGAGAGAAAAATTAAAAGGTACAAATATGTGGAGACTACACAGAACCAAGGAGTTAATAAATATATGATTTCACTACAGATGTTTCCTATGACTTTTTATTCCAAAGTTAATTTAATAAAAATAATATAAAATAGAATGCCTTGTTAGTATTTATGTATTTCAAGAACAAAGTAAATTTATAAATACCCTAGGAAAGTTTAAAGAACTCCATCAGGTTGGATTTACTGTCATAATACAAACTAAGCATCATAAAAAATTAAATGAACCTAATGACAGAAAGATAAGATAGTGTAAGTCTCTAAATAGGAGTAGAACTCTCCATCAGGTTAGTAATTCAGTTAAAAAGATTACCAGAAAAAAGAAAAAAAAAATGACAAGAATAAAACACACCAAATTTAAGTGGGTCAACTAAATGCATTTTAAATTCTGGTTTTACTACAGTTTATACAGTGCTTTTCACCTGCATTCCCATCACTTGGCTACATAATTTGTGGGGCCCAGTGGAAAATAAAAATGCGGGGCCCCTTGTTTCAAAAACGGGGAAAAAGTGCAGTTAAAAGAATTAAATATAAAGTATTTCCCTTTAGACTATTTTATTATGCACACAATATTATAAGGACAATAGTGACGCATGAGTAACAACATACACTTTTACAAATTGTAAAAATAAACTTTTGGTGTCATAATTTATATAATACAACAAATAATATCTTATTAACATGATAGCTTGGTGATAAGATTTTCCTGGCTGCTTCTGTGCAAATTTGTGTATTAGGTTCATCAAAATTTATACTTTTAGCAACTTATTTTCAATCGATATAATGGAAAGTGACATCCGTTGCTCTTGACAAATGCACGATCACAAAACATTTTTGATAATTTTTCATTTTGAGAAGGAACTTTCTGCTGATACAACCATTATTGGAGCTGTTAAGAGTATTTTACAAGCTGTGATCACATCGGGATACATTTCTGATAAATTATTTTGAAATACAAATTCTGGTACATCTAGAGCTGATGATTCTCGTAGAACGTTTTTTTCTAAAAAGATTTAACTCTTCATACAAATCAGTTTCATGTAAGCCTGAATTTAGTTTTAAATGTAAATGTATACAATGATATTTTAATGTTTACTGTCTGACATTTCCTGTAACTTGTGGAGGTTATACCAGAAACCAAAAGTGGCTTCATGACTTGTATATAGTTCAATCACCTATTTATGCATTCTTTCACTATACCTTGAATTACAAGGGAAATTTATTTTAAAATTGTCTTCCTCTTTAATCATTGGTTCATCAAAGCTTGATATGGATATAGTGTTTTTTACCATCAAATGTGACAATCTTTACATTTAATTTCTATTTATAAGCCTTTGGATATTTGTAGCATTACGACAGCTTTCAAAACCAGAGATTCTAAGTTCACTGAAGAGTTCTAATAACTTCTGGCATGCTGTATTGCAATGTCCATGTGTGCACTTCAATTCTGTAATAATTTACTGCCTGAGCCCCTGCAGTTCCTACCCTGGCCCTCAGGCCTGAGAGTTAATATTTATGTAGGTCCCCCCAGGACAGGCTCCAGGGATAGAGTTCCTCATCTCTCCTAGTGTCTCTCACTGCTGCCACCATCACCACCAGCAACCCAAGCCTAGGTCCCAGCCCCGGCCACCCCCTATCCAGGACCCCACAGTGCCCCAGGCCACCCCAGGCATATGTGTGTGTGCGTAGCCCAGCAACCAAGCTAGCTGCTTGGAGCACTGCCCACTGCGCCTGTGTGCACTGCAACCTGGCACATCCCACGTGCATACTCTGTTGTCCTGTCAGACGTCAATTACAAAGCACAAGTTCAAAGAAAAAATTACTAAGACTTTCAAGATGGCGACAGCAAAACATTAAACGAAGTCCTTCTGAGAGTGGGACTCTGTGAGACTTGAGAGGTTGCACACCTGTGAAGCCAGCCATGATGACCACCGTGGCTAATATTTACTGAACCCCCCACATGCCAGACCTGGTGTAGGAACCCATGTAATCCTCACAACGATCCGATGAGGTCCTGCTATCATCCCCATTTTACAGATGGGGAAACTGAGCGTCCTGAAGGTAAAGTGACTTACCCAGGGTCACACAGCTAGCAAGTGGCAGTGTCTGCACACCCAGTCTGGCTCCAGAGCCAGTGCTCCTAACAGCTCAGCTGTACATTCTACTTCATTCTACAGCAGGAGGATTATCAACCACCTCTACTCTCAGAGTCCTCAGTGTCTCACCCACCACAGCCCGTCCCTGCAGGAAGGCAGAGCTAGATGCCCGGCCCAGGTTTCTTGCCTCCCAGAGTGAACAGAGGAAAGAATTCAGGCCAGAACTCCAACCTGCTCAGTCATAGATTCTGGTAATCATACCTAAGGGGCCTGCAGTGAGGATGCCCAAGAAAGATTTATTTAACTGTAGCCGTGACCTATTAGGAAGTCCTGAAATCAATTTGGTGGGCTGTGCCCAACCACTTTAAAATGTGAAATAGAAAAGAAGACAAAGTGTCAGAGTGTACCCCTGAAGCAGAGTGACTATTGTTTTGCATGAGTTTGGTCTTAACTCTATTTGTGTGTGCTGGGTCACACATCAATTCTATTTCTTTCTGTGCCTCCTTGAACGCAAGTCCAGCTCAGATAATTACGTTTCAGCTCTGCTGGCCAGGGGGCATACCCAGTACAGTTGTCACTCCTGCAGTCCAAGGGCACCGTGGTCTCGTCATGAGCCCCATCACCCCCAGTGATTTGGTTTCCCTGGGGTACTTCATGCAGAGGCTGGGCCCGGAGCTGTGGAGGCACCCCTCCTGGAGGGCCTCAGTGACTGGATCTGGAGGGAGTCAGATTTCTGGGCCAAGACTTGGGTCGAGGAGGGCGGGCACCTAGAAGGAGGCACCACTGAGCTCCTGCATCTGGACCTCTCTGCATCAGGACTACCCCAATAGCATCATCCCCCACCTCAGCCCCGCATCCCACCTAGGACAGTGGCATGGGGTCCTGCACTGCCAGAGCCCTGGAGGGGTGTGAGAAACCTAAACCCAAGCCAGACCCCATGGTGCCTGGTGAATGGAGTCACTTCAGCAAAGACGCTCGGCCGTGGGGACGAGCATGAGACAGGCGACACACTCAGCACCTGTCAGGTGGTCGATCAAGGTCTTATTGCCACCATGAGTCCCAGGATGGATCCTGGCAGAGCGGTTGTCAGGGGCAACAGGCACATCCACGTCCAGAGCCCCTGCAGCTTGCAGGCCCTGTGCAGGGTGCCTTATAAGGCACAGCTCCTTGGTCCTGGCAGTGACCCCACCAGGTGTTGACATCCCCATTTTACAGAGCAGAAAACTGAGGCTCCAGGAAGAAATGCCTTGCTCAGAATCCCACAGCTGCTAAGTGGAGATAATATATGTCAGGGTGTGTTTGGGCATTCAGACTTGAAGTGTTAGACCCGGGCTAGTCCAGCTCCCTTGCAGGAAGTGGGAAAACAGAAATGAAAGGATGGGTTCCAGGCCCCGCAGGGTTTTGGAAGCAGAGCTGAGGCTAGAATCAAACTTGCCCACCATCCATGGGTAAAGTTTCCACCTGCACCCGAGGAGGCCCGCCCTGCCTCTCTTAGGACCTGCCATTGCCTGCTTCTCTTGGTTTGGTGAAAAAGTCAGGGTCTCAGATCCTGGGACCTGGATATAGTTCAGGCGCCACCACCAATGTGCCATGCATCCTCCTGGGAGAAAGCCACATGTTCTCCTGCCGATAAAATGAAGGGGCTGAGCTTGGTGAGTTACACAGCCAGCGAGGCATTCGTGTTAGGGCTGTCAGATAAAATATGGAGTGTCTGGTTAAAATTTTTTGAACGATTTTTCAGTACGTCCTCAATATTGTATGGGACATACTTATACTAAAAGTCATTGTTTATCTGAATTCAAATTTAACTAGTGTCCTGTATTTTTATTTGCTAAATCTGGCAGTCCTCTTGATGGTCTAATTTGGATCATCTGGGTGTTCTTATTCAGCAAGATTCAGGGAGTGTGGCTTTGAGCTGTAGGTAAATGTGGGACAGGGTGACTGTAGGGAGGGAGCGACTGAGTTGGTTTGGAAAGAGACAGATGACCTTCTTCCTGCAAAGCAGCTGCGAGTCCTGTAGGCCCACGCGGTTAAAGCAAAGCGCTGAATTTCCATAGGATACAGTTGTGATGGAAACCAAATCTGGCCCCCTTGCCAACAGCATCTCATCTCGGGCCAATTACTGGGCTCCTGTCTTTCCATCAGTAAGTAAGTGGCTCAAGCAGAGCTGCCTTGCAAGGGCATTGGGTGCATTAAGTGAAATGTGTACAAAGCGCCAGGTACAGAGCAGGCTTTCAACAGCACTAGAGTAGCGGCTATCACCCCAGCTGAATGCTGCCATAAACAGGCTCGGAGACACTCCATCATCATCTGCTGAGCAGAGAGACGCTGGGCTCCTCCACAGGACGCCAGCCAGACTGCACACAGACCCCCACAGGGTCACAACAAGCTGGCTTCCTCCTCTAGAAATGGTGTCCACTGGGGCTTGCCCTCTGCCCTCCCATTTCTTCTCTAACTAACTCCTTTTTCCTCACTAACCCAAACCACTTTGCTCTGGGTGGTCCTGTTTTCACCTAAAATACATTTCCCAGCCTCTCTTGCAGCTGTCTTGGCCAAATGTCGCCATCTTGGTCCCCGAGATACAAGTGGAAGTTGCTTTCTGGAAACTCTTCTAGAAAGTGGGGCTCTCTGGAAGCTCTTTGTAAAAGGAGGCTGACCGGCTGGAGCCTCCCTTTTGCCCTTCCCTTTGCCCCCACCATGCCTGGAGTGCAGAAGCAATGCTGGAGGCTGGAGAGCTACCCTGGGGGCAATGGATATACGCACAAGAACCAATGCTGGAGGGAACTGAGTAGAAAGAGGTGCCTGGGCCCCTCTGGGTAGCTGCTGTCCCTGTCCCTGCTGCTCACTGCTGGACCTTTCGTTACGTGGTGAAGCCACTGTGGTCGGGTCTTTGCTTCAGGCAGGCAGACCTAGTCCCTGATGTCTACACCCATGTGTGTACAGGACCCACCATGACCCCTGCCCCCGTTTTGTAGCTGTATATCAATTAATAGCCTATAAAGCCCTACGACAGCCCCATAACAGACACTGCTGGTGCCCTACCCACATCCCTTGTCCTTGCCACCCCAGGGGGCACACTGGCCAGCATTCCAACTGCAGCGTACATTTCCCTGCTCAAGGCTCTTCTGGCCTCCTGTGCCCGCCCACCCCTTGTCACCTGCACAGCAGGCTGGAAGGAAAAGGAACTGACCCTTCCTGGAAGCCATCCTCCAGCACTGATGGAAGGGACTTGGTGGATAAATACCCCACCTTCCAGGCCACTGGGTGAGATGCTCTCAGGTATGGGTCCTTCCCTGGCTCCCAGAATTTCCCCGGGGGTTCAGCCACAGTTTCTTCTTTATACACTGTACCCTCTCATGTCTGTCCTCCCCTCTCTGTTTCATTTCCCCACTCCCCTACTTGGGATCACCTCCCAAACAACCTGCTTCATGCAGGTCCTGATCTCAAGGTCAGCTTCCAGGGGACCTAAATTCATACAAGTTGACTGTGTTACTCCATCTTCATCCCATCCCTTGAGGCTGATGGGCAGCACTACTGCCTTTATAATTCAGCAGAGGAAACCAAAGTGTCCAAGAGACCGAGCAGGAGAGGGGCTGCTCAAAGTGCGCCGGAGGCTCAGGGCTGCCGGGCCCAGTGTGCTCTGCGAGCGGGTAGGCACTGCACTCGCTCTCTGTGCTTGCAGAGGCAGGCACGCTCCAGCAACATTTTCCCAGATTAAAGCTGCTCAACTTTTAGTCCGTAGAAGGAATACTTACAGGGCAGACGCTGCCAAGCCCCAGACAAAAGACAGATTGAGTCTGTTGTGCAAACACACATGCACAATTTATTCTTTCCTGGGTCAGTAGAGCCGTCCTGGCCGTCCCATCCGCAGGACCCCAGGATCTTCCACTCTTCCTCCACTGAGGGAAATGCATCTTTGGAAGCTGACCCCCGTGTGTCCAGAATGCGTCCTGGGGTTCCGTTGGTGCAGGGGTGGGCACTGCTTTATGCTGCAGAGTTGGAAAGGGAGAGCAGACAGTTTACTGCCAGGAAAAAGCTATGGAGCCCAAGGGCTCCTTCAGATGAAGCATGATCCAGGCTTGCTCTGCTCATCTCAGACACTCCTGCAGAGACAACTGTGCACTGGTCCCGGACAGAGAACTCGGACAGGGTCCTGCAGAAGGGGGTCTGAGAGGAGGGCCCACCTGGTGCTCCATTGCACACGACTCAGGCTTAGGCAGGACGGCTGGGTCACATCATCAGCCCCAATTTATTCCCTAGTGTCACCCTCTGAGACTTGGAGCGCTGTGAGGTCATAAAATGTCTCCGGGAATTTCTGGCTTCCCAGCACCAAGCCCAGGGCTCAGAGGATGTCTCTGGATGTAGTGAACCAAGTGAGTGGGCTGAGTGGGCTGTTTCCTGCCCACCACAGGAAACAGAGGGTGGTGGGAGCAGAGAAGGAGCTGAACCTGCAAAACCACTTTCTGGACATTACTTGACACCAGATGCAATGATAAATTTGGAGCCAATGATCAGTAAATGCTTTCTAAAAGCCAGGTTTCCTTTACATTATACTGCCCAGGCACCACATCCAATGCCCTCCATCATGCCTTCCCTGGGAAGGACACCATGTGAAAACACGTGGGCATTAACCAACTCCCATAGCATCCTTCGTCTGCTCCCCAGAGCTGCCGGTGCCATGACTGCAGTAAATGGATCCAATTCACAAGGAAAGAAAGAGGCCACAGGGAGGGAGAGAGAGCTGGGGCCCACGGGCTTATCAACACTGGAGAACACACCTCCTACCTGCTTCCCACATCCAGTAGGAACCTGAGCCTGTGTAACCCTCCTTTCTTAGGAGCGCTCAAGCCTGGCCACCTCTCCCTAATCTCACTTACACTATGTAAGTACAAAAATTCACATGGAATCTGGCCAGGGCCGATGCTCTCAAGCGAGGATGGGGAGGAGAGGGCACGGGAGGGAAAGAGGACAGGTCTCCAAATTTCCACAGCAGCAGGACCTGCTCCATCCGTCTCACTGCCGGGGCCCTTGGCCTTGAGGCTTCGCTATTTATAGAGCAGGGACCCTCCACCCTGTGCCCAGATGCGATGTGTTCTGGAGTCAGTGCTTCACCGTGATGTGAAACCCCACGTGTCCCAGCCAGCGTGAATCAGCAGGGGACTGGGGCGCTGTCCCATTCGTAGCAAACAGACAAGCTGTCAGTGAACAAATCCGTCTGATTCTCGCCTGCACAGTGCTGGTGGCCAGCCAGTAATGCACCAGGGAGGCTATACCAGGTCTGAAAGTACTGACATCTGCCAGACTGATTGGTAAACAGCCACTGCCCAAGGGCCCCTAACTGCCCAGGAGCTGCCCAATCCAGCAACCAAGGGGGTTAAGGCCTGGTCCAGCAGGGGCTCCAGGGACCCTGCTCTCAGCTCATGGCCAGCCATGTCTCAAGAAATTCCTGTTGTTAATGATTTTTAACACCACCCCATTCATAAACAGATAGAAAACGGCTGGAAGGAAGGAGATGCAGGAAGATGCGAACAGTAAAAGCTTCTAGGGAGGGCAGGGAAGAGATCGGGCAGGGGAGTGGGGAGTGAAGGGGAATGTTCACATTTTATGTTTCTCCAAAAGGTCACATTTAAACATTTTACAATGAAATGGTATTCATGACTTTTTCTTCAAAGAGAAGAGTGTTTGCACCAGGCCTGCACAGGACACAGCCACGCATGTGCTCTACGCCCTCCCTCACCGCCTTGGCACATGCGGGGCTCCCTGCCTGCTGTGCCTCTGGCCCCTTCTTTGCCTCAGGAGTTTGGGACTGTCCTCTTGGGTCCTTCCTCTGTCAAGTCCTTCTAGAAGCCCACCTCCCATAGATAGGGAACTGCCTCCCAACTGAGTGCCCACAGCATCTTGTCCATGGAGGGCAGCTCCCCGCTGGGACACTGCACCCCGACAGTCTAGTGACTGAGGGTCTGTCCACCTGATTAGAGCTTGAGACCAGGGGCTTCTCCACCTCTTCATCCCCTGGCGGTGCCCAGCTCAGGGTCTGGCACCCTGTGGGTGCTGGCTTTAGGATCACAGTATCATCGTTCATCTCCGTACATCCCCCAGCACCCAGCACCAAGCCTGGACGCACTGGCCATGCGGGAAGCATGCTGAGTGAAGAAGTGAGGGACGCAGGCATGAATAAGTGAATGGACAGGAACGTCTGGGCCTCGGTTTTACAGACCAGCGAGGACCTGGAGGGAGCATGCGCGTGGCCTGGGGAGAGGGGGAAAGGGACAGCCCCGGACAGCAGGCTCACTCGTGTCTATGACTCGCAGGCCGAAGTGGGACAGCATCAGGACCATGTTCAGGTTCTCAAACTCCTTCTCCAGGACGACCCCGTAGGTCTTCAGGCCGGCCAGCTCCACCTCCAGCCTCTGCTGCCGGTTCTAAAAGAACACCAAAGTGTTCAGGCAGCTAGCTCCAAGACTTTCCAATGGAATGAATGAATGAATGAATGAACAAACGAACAAGTGAATAAATAAGTATATAAATATGTATATAAGTAAATGAGAAAGTAAATAAGTAAATGAACAATAAATAATTAAAAGTAAATGAGTATATAAGTAAATAGGCTCCAAGTAGATAAGTAATCAAATAAACAATTAAACAAAGAGGGTCTTGCAGCTGCTCTTGTAGGGCACACACAGAATCCATGAACATAGTCAATCTCCCCTCCCCACTTCCAATAAGTAAAAGAGCCACCCCACTCACACAGCCCCCACTTGTTAAAAACCCTATTACTTCAGGCTGGACCCTTTATATCGCTCAGTATCTCACTCACCCTCCTGCTGAGGATGTGTCCCCACCTGGGAAGCAAGGTTCCGGGGTGTCAGTGGCCTGCCCCAGCCCCCTGACCATGGAGGGGAGCCCAGACCCACAGCTGGGCCTGATTTCCGAGCCAGCCCTTCTCATGCTGCCATCTGCAGGGCCCTGGGGGCCAGGATGACATGGGGCAGCCCCAGGGCAAGGGCTGTGTGTGCAGTGGGTGGGCTCCCACCCTGGAGAAAGCTTGACTGTGTGCCCCGCCCTCGGCCCCTCCCAGCATCCCTGGGAGGCAGGCGTGGTTGTCCTCCTCTAAGATGTGGGCTGGGAGTTCAGTGAGATGCCTTGCTAAGGAGGTCCCGGACAGTAAGGGACACCCCTCCCCACCCCGGCACACACTCTCCCTGCCGCCTAGGCTGCTAAGCGAGGAGCCCTGGCAGGGCTGATTTCCAGGGACCTATGTCAGGGGGGTCATTGCACGATGGCTTCAGATAACTGGGGTATTTCCTTTTTTTAAAATATTTTTTTAACCGTTCACTGTTCTTCAAAGTTCTTTAACAAAACTACACTCAAAGGAAACAGGAATGGCGGTGGAACTTTGGGGTGCACAGAAGTGTGGGATGAAGAGTCTGCTGGAGGCATTGGAGGGGACAGCCCCAGAGGGCGATGCTGTGATGCCCACTGGTACCCTGCCAGGTGGATCAGCTCATTTAATCGCTCACAACCACCCCATGGGGCAGACCTACTGTTCCCCCCCGTGGTGCATGGAGAGACTGATAACCGGGGAGGTGAAGAAATGAAGAGGGGAGCTCGAGGCACACAGCTGGGGGCAGAGCCTGTATTCCAACCCCGAGAGCCTGTGCTCGGAACGACAGCAGATGCCACCTCCTTTCTGGACCTCTTTAAGGCTTGTGCTTGTTAAGTAAGCATCAGACTTCTAGGAATCCCTCCCCAGGGAGCTCAAGGACGAGTGTACAGACTGACAAGAGTGTTCACTGCGTTATTATAATATAATGATTGGATGTAGCCAAAATGCCCACCAACTGGGAAACGGGAATCCATTATGGTTCATCCACATAATGACATATTTTGCAGCCATGAGAGGCAATTCATACAAGGACATCGAAGGAGATGTGAAAATGCTTACCTACCATGGAATGAAATGGCAACCGTAGGAATCAAACTGTGTGGTTTTTATTCCAATTTTTCCTTTGTCTCTGTCTCTCTTCCTACCTACCTACCTATCTCTACCTATTTAGATAAATACAGAGATACATACATATATAGATAATATACAAATATATTTATCTATGTAAACAGATTTAGATATTTGTGGAAAACAAGACTAAAAGATGCTACACAAATGTTAATGATGCTTCTCTAATGATTGGATTTCATTTTTCTGAAAGATTTCAAAATTTCTTCTGAAATTTCAAAATTTTCTTCAAGGACTATAACTTAATTTTGTAATCAGAATAAAATAACACATTTAAAAATTGTGACTTTATGCACGGTTTCACCTCATCTTCTCTTTGCTTTCATCAAAACAGGTACCACCCATCAATGCATAAATGTGCACACACTTGCCAACTGAAAATTATTCACAATCAACACAAGGCAACCCTCCTTACGGTATGTGGTCCAGACCACCTCTCATGGAACAGGATGCGAGCAAGGATGCTCGTCACACCCTAAGGTGGTGCAAACCGGGGCCCCCAGCGAGGGGAGTGGGCCAGGGGCATGCAGTGGGTGCAGAAGTAACAGGCCAAATGCCACGGGGCAGCGTGGATGAACACGGAGCCTTGCGTGAAGCAAGCACGCAGCACGAGAAGGCTCACAGCACAATTTCTCTACGTCGAAAACACAAACACTCCGTATTTTACAAGAATATACAACAAGTATGCTCTAGCAGGAATGGTGGGGAGGCGAGTAGCACCTTGGTTTGTGATGCGTTATTTCAATTGGACCACACGGTCTTCTTCCCCTGCTTCCCGACCCCACCAGGTGGGGCCCTGAGCTGAGCAATGGGGCTACAGAGATGGGACTGGGCGCTTCCCTCCCGAGAGCCTCACCTGGAACTCCAGCAGCTGCCTCTGCAGGGCCTCCTGCTCTACTTGAGCTCTTTCTAAAGTCTTCCTCAGCTCTCTGAGCTCAAATTCTTTGACTGGGAGGAAAGGGGAGAGAAGGCCGTCTTTACCTGTTCTTTCCATCAAAACCTCCCCTTCTCTTTGAACTGCACCTCACACAGGCAACAGCTGGGACCCTGACATGTACAGGGTGTCCTCAAAACCCTTTTTGATATTGCCTATTTCATTCTGATAATATAAAGGACACCTATCCATTGGGGGAAATAAGAAAGGAATAAAGAAAAACAGCACCTTCCTCTTGCCTGCCAGAGGTAACCACTGTTAACATTGGCACAGATTCACATATGCATAATTTTATAAATATAGTTGAGATCGTAGGGAAGTTATGAAGAACATGGGTCTTGGAACCCATCCCATCTCAGCTCACTGTCTATGCAACCATGGGCAAGTTACTTAACCTCCCCATGCTGCACTTTTCTCATCTTTAAAAGGAGGTGATACTATAACCGATCTCACAATTAAAAGGTAATTTGTATAAACTTCTTAGACCTGTGCCTGGCTTACCGGAAGCCCTCAGTTATTTCCCATCTGATTATTTATTATCTTTACTTATTGTTATTCTCGTAATTGCAACCTTTCTTTTTTTTTCTTTTTTTTTGTTCCACTTAATATTATAACCTATTATGTAGGTTGCTCTTACTAGGATTATAAAACCCTTGGTCACCAAAGTTACTAGGGAGTTGTAGAACTTGACTACTCACTTTTCAGAAGTTTAAAGATGAACTCTTGCAAGAAACATAAGTCAAGTGAAGCAAAACTCGTCTCTGGAATCAGGCCTCTGAGTGGAAGTGGATCAGGGCACTCAGCTTCCTCCTCTGAGTCCCCTTTGTTCAAATTCTGACCTACCTCTCCCTCCAGAGGCTCCAGATGCTTCAAGCACTCGACAGAATCTTTTTCAAATTCCCCTAAAAAGCAAAGAAATCCCGTGTCAAAGGTCAGCCCCTTGAGCAAAAGATGAGCGGCTCCTCGGGGTCTGGCCCTCTGTCCAGATATGGGCAAGCCCATCCCTTCCGAACCCCAGTCCCTGCCCAGGTCTCCAGATGTACAAGAAGAATGTACTGGGACCAGTGCCAGATGGAGGGCAGCAAGGGAGGCTTCCTGGAGGAGGGGGTCCTTGACTGAGACGGGTATCTTTTTTCCAAACCACTTCATTGAGATCTAAATCACATACCATACAATTTACCCATTAAAAGTATATACTTAAATGGTTTTTAGTATATTCAGATATGTGCAGTCACCACCACAATCATTTTTAGAACATATGCATCACCTCCCCAAGAAAACTCTGGTTCCGTTTAGCCATCACCCCCACTCCCCAACCCTCCCTCAGCCTTAGGCAACCACTAACCTGCTTTCTGTCTCTACAGATTTCCCTATTCTGGACATTTCATATACAGGAAATCATACAATCTGTGGTCCTTTGTGACTGGACTTTTAACTTACCATGTTTGTTTTCAAGGTTCATCTACATTGTAGTACATATCAGTACCTCACTCCTCTTCAGGCTGAATAATACTCCACTGCATGAATGGACCGTATTTTGTTTATCCATTTATCAGTTGATGGATGTTTGGGTTGTTTCCACTTTGGGGCTACTATGAATAATGTTGTCATGTACATTCATAATATTGTGTGAACATATATATTTCGTTCTCTTGGGTACATACCTAGGAGTGGAATTGCTGGGTCATACAGTAACTAAATTTTTGAGGAACTGCCAGACTGTTTTCCAAAGTGGCTGCCCCATTTGACATTCCCACCAGCAGTGAATCAGGATGTGATTCCTCCACAGCCTCCCCAGCACTTGCTATTATTCACCTTTTTGATAGGGTTTTGAAGGATGAATAGGAGTGAGACCCAGTACACAGAGGTGGGAAGGCCATTCCTGGAGAAGGGCAGCTTGAGGGGAGATGAAAAGAAATTGCAGAGCAGGGAGCTACAGGGAACCATTAGCAGTTTGAGATTCCTGGAAAGTAAGGGGGGAGGTAGGGAGTTGCTTATCCGCTACAGCCCCCAAGCTCATAATAATAACACAGTGGACACCCAGAGTGTGCCGGGCATCACAGGATTAACTCATTTCCTTATGACAGCCCTGTGAGGTCAGTATTATTATCATTATTCCCAATTTTGCACTTGAAAAAATGAAGGCAGTGGGCAGAGAGTTCAGCCAAGGTGATAAACACAGTAAGTGGCAGAGCAGGGATTCAAACTCAGGTCCTTAATGGTGACAGGGTGCTGCCCACCTAAGATGTCACCAAGGCGGGGATGACTGTTGTCACCACAGAAAGGAGACATCAAGTATTAAACTGCCAGAGCCTCCTATGGAGGCAGAAGGCACCCTAGTGGCTGCCCAGGAATGGGGAGTGACTGCTCACGGGGATGGGTTCTGTTGCGGTGATGAAAATGTTCTAAACGTAATTGCAGTGGTGGTTGCACATATCTGTGAATATGCTGAAAACTACTTTCTGTGGGTGAGTTTTATGGTGTGTGAATTAGATCTCAATAACACTGTTAAACCAAAGAGCTCTGGGACCTTGCCGCATGCCTGCTCCCCACCCTGGTTTTGCTGAGAGGGAGTGGAGAGCCGGGGAGGGGACCGCTCAGGTTCTTCTGGGGCGGTGACAGCAGGAGCAGGCGGTCCCTGGGCTCACTCTCATCTCGAGGGGTTGGGGGGATCCCAGGCAACGAGAGCCACATGAGATCCTGCTCTGAAAGGATGAGTGGCTAATGCCCCCTCCCATCAAGACCGAGACTCAGAGACCCAGAGACTCAGATACCGCAGCTGCTCAAAGCCCTGCTTTCCAACAATATCACAGCAATTAAGGCAGACATGGAAACGCTCTTGAGAGCCTGTTAACATAAAACTGGTAGGCAGTTTAGGGAGAAGACGAAGCAAGGCGTGCCCATGTCTGTTTCCCTTTAAATAACTGCAAAGGCCCTCAGAGAGTTACATGGAATCAGAGCCACACGTATCTACAGCCTCATGGTCCCCCAGTACATGATTTTATAGATTTTGAAATGAGCCATAATCCTCTCCAGCGGGTAATTTACACAGTATAACTCTAGGCATATGGAGTGCACACATTATACTCAGTTTCAGGTAATGAGATTCATTTTTACTTTCATTGCCATTATTCACCTTCAACAAGACATTACTGAAGACAGTTTATTTCCTTACAAACCCCAGACAAAGGTGAGCCTCCTGTACATGTGTGCATTCCCTCATCAAATGTTTATTGAGACTCTACTGTGGGTAAGAGATATGTCCTAAACCACATGGCTCCTTCCTTCCAGGAGAACAGACGTGTGTGTGTGTGTGCGTGCACACACAGTCATGACTGTGTGTGAGTGTGTCTTGTGTCTCTGCATGTATGTGCACACACACATGTTGCAGGGTGATGGTGACAGTAGCAGGGGATGATAATTATTAAGCAAAGGATACATGTCACACCCTCAGGAGCCCCCCACCCCATGTCTGAAACCAGGAAAGACTTCCTGGGGGAGGTGACATCTCAGCTGAACCAGGCCTGCACACGGCTCTGATATCCATCTTCAGAAGAGCCCTGTGAGGCAGGCGATTTCAACCTTACTTTACCGATGAGGTAGTGGAAGCACAGAGAGGTTAAGTAAGTGGCCCCAGCCCACTCAGCAAGCACGGTGCAGAGCAGGGGCTGCACTGAGCAGAGGCTGGTTACCTGTGAGGTTCTGCAGGTGCTGCTTCCCCAGCAGGTGCTCTCGCTTGTTATGCAGGGAACTGAAGAACTGCCTGCAGGTCCGACAGTACAGGTCATCATTCTCATCCCCCTGTGGACCGAGACAGTTTCTGGTGAGCAGGGAGGAGGCGGGATCCCGCCTTCTCTGAACATAAAATTAGCTTAAAACGGCAGATGGGCTTCAGGCGGGCCAGGCTGGATCTTGCTAGTCCTCTTTTCACCTGTGAGATCGCTTGCCGAGTTGAGGCTTTTCTGAGCACGGCTGAGAATTTCAACTCATCCCAAGGCCTCTGTCACCGAGTGAGAGAGAAAGTGTTAGGAACGTGCCAAAGAGGGTATGACAGGGAGGTTTTGAGAATTGGTGGTGTTGTCTGAGTCCACAACCAATTCTGAGTTTTTCATATTTTCAAAGAGTTTGCTTTGAAAACATGAACAAAATGAACTCTGTGACTAAATGACAAAGATGTGTCCTTTCATCAAAATACATATGTACTAACCTGTAGGTGCTCATACATCCATGGACTATTCTGGAAGATGCACTAGAAACTGGTCGTAGTGGATGCCTTGGGATGCAGGGATGGGGCGGGGGAGTGAGGGTCTGGGGCTCTGTGCACAGAACCCACCTCTCATTGTAAACCTTTGTGCACTGTTTGCATTTTTTTTTTTTTACCATGCACGTATATATATATATATTTTTAATATAGAATACATAGTTTACCTTTTTATTAGTTTTTTGGGGGGAAAGGAGACTTTTTTTTTTTAAGATTTTTTTTTTTTTTAATTTGAAGACCACGGTTTTGTTTTGTTTTTGTTTTTGTTTTTTTTTAATTTTTATTTATTTATTTATTTATTTATTTTGGCTGTGTTGGGTCTTCGTTTCTGTGCGAGGGCTTTCTCCAGTTGCGGCGAGCGGGGGCCACTCTTCATCGCGGTGCACGGGTCTCTCACTATCACGGCCTCTCTTGTTGCGGAGCACAGGCTCCAGACGCGCAGGCTCAGTAGTTGTGGCTCACGGGTCTAGCCGCTCTGCGGCATGTGGGATCTTCCCAGACTGGGGCGCAAACCCGCGTCCCCTGCATTCGCAGGCGGATTCTTAACCACTGCGCCACCAGGGAAGCCCACGTATATTATTTTTAAAAGAAAAACAGTTAATTAAAAAAAAATAGAGCTGTATGTATTTGCTTACATTTAGTTCAGAGATGTAAAAACTCCCCAAGCTCTGACAAGAGATGGTTCCTGTCACAGACTTGAAGTGTCCCCTGCCGCCCCGAGAGCTGGCGGGGACCTGACCAGGCTCAGGACACTGCCACTCACTCTGCTTCTCAGGAATCCTCTCCCGCATCAGAGGGGCACTCCTTCAGCCCAGATAGGTGCCCCCAACTGGAAGAGTGTCTGTAGGGTTCCTTCCGCACCCTCTGTGAGGCTTGCCTCCGCCTCTCACTAAATGAGCAGAAAGACCTGCTAAGAGAGGCCAGGAGCAAGGGGGCCCCAGGGAGCTCCACCGCGGGAAGATGAGGAGGGCTGGCAGAGGGAGGGGGACTCGTCAGGAGGGAACTTCACGGAGGAGAGAGAGGCCACTGCCGAGAAAGGGCCCCAAATGCTCATCAAGGCCGGTGCCAAGACATCAGAGCGAACATCCAAGCTGCAAGTACACCTCAACAAAAAATTCCATCCTCTCACTTTTGCTTATAGAAATACGTCATTATTGTAAAATTAATCGCACGTAGCCCAGGGTGGTGGGGCTGAGCCTTCTAGGTTTGGTGACCTTTTGAACAATTATGGGAGGGACCCAAAACTCATTCAGGTAATCCCTAGTACAAATCCTTTCACAACCCGAAGCCAAGACTAGGAACCACTGTCAAGAGAAGATGAATCACAGGCACCCAAGAAAAAGTGTCCAAGAAAAACAATAGCCAGGAACCATTTATCCTGACTATTTCTCCGTAAAAGTGTGAGGTCTTCATCTATGAGAATCAGTGCATGTTTCCCTTCAAATTCAACTAGAGCAGCTGCACTTTCATTGGGTACCAGGCGCTGAGCTACTGGCCCTTGGCCTCTTGGCTTCGTGCCCCTGCATTACCAGGTATTAACAGGGCAGCCCCATAAAGAATGTGACACACGGTCCCACCTACACTGGTGTACAGAGATATGAGACGTGAAACAATAACAGTGACTAATATTTTCAAGCCAGGCATGGACACTGCATGACTGTCAGCTCTTACATCATTCACAGTCATGTTCTGAGCTATATTTTGTTATGAGGAAGGCCAGCCTCAGCCTTGACTAAGGTCACAGAATGGGTGAGGAAGAAAGGCAAGGATCTAAAAAAGCGTGGTGCCTGCTGGCCTCCCTCCATGGTGGGTGGGGGACATGGTGGGTAGGGAGATGGACGCCAGGTCATGGAAAGCAATGGGGAGCCAGCGCAGGCTCCAGGGAGAGGATGGCTGGGTTGGTGGGAGAGTAGCTGGCTGCGCACAGCAGACCCCTTCAGGGGGAGGGGCTGCCGGCGGGACTTCCACTCATGTGGCTCCTTTCATAGCGGCTCCAGCCTGGGCCGCAGAGGGCTGACCTTTCAGGTGGACAATGGACACAGGAAGTCCTTTGCCCTCTAAGTCTCAAATCATTTTCTAATGATAGAAGGTGGTGTACTTCAAACAATGTTTAAAGCTATTATAAATGCATGTTGAAAGTAACGGAAAAGGGGGGGTGTAAAGTGAAAAGTAAAAGGTACCCAACTCCCATTTCTACTCACTGTACTACAAGAGCTTCTTGTGTAGCCTTCCAGAACGTTTCAATGTAAACACATCTGCCCCTTAAGATTCACTTTCAATTGTTCTTCATTTGTTAACTATATATATTTCATCATCAATTAAATTCAAAGGGGAAACACCTACAAGTTACACCTTAGCTCAGACCACCTGACAGCCCTGGTCCCCACTGCCGTGTCCTCGTCCCCACACACACGCTGTCTGCTCCAGGCGTCCTGAGCTGCTCAGGGTCCCACACACACACTGGGCTGCTTCCCATCCCCGGGCCTTTGCAATGCTTGTTTCCCCAGCCTAGAGCTCCCGCTGTGCTTCATTTCCATCCGGCCAGCATTTCCTCTAGGAATTTCCCATTTCTTCTTCACGAGCATCATCTCAGAATCACCTGCCCTGAGACTGACTCGCCCAGAGTCAGGGGCTGCTCTCACCGTGCACGTGTGTCCATCACAGCAGATCCTGGTGTGAAGTGTTGCACACTTGCCAGTTTCCCCTGAACAGGAGCCGTCAGGCTGTGCTTCACCCACCTCTGCATCCTCAGCCTGGTCTCCCACCTCCCACCGAGCTGGGCTCAGTACATACTTGTCCAAGGAACACACAAAGAAAGGCCTCCATAAGGGACTGATGTGTGAGCCACACTCCAGCAGTGCATGAAATCCTGTGCCCGGATGCTGTGGTTTCCTGGGGCTGCCATAACCAACTACCACTAACTGGATGGCTTAAAACAACAGAAGTTTACTCTCTCATAGTTTCGGAGGCCAGAAGTCTGAAATCAGCCTTACTAGACCAAAATTAAGGTGTGGGCAGGGCTTAGTTCCCTCTGGAGGTGCTGGGGAGAAACTGTTCCTGCCTCTTCCAGCCTCTTCTGGTGGCTGACAGCTTCCTTAGCTTGTGGCCACATCACTCCAATCTCTGCCAGTGGTCACATGGCTTCTTCGTCTTCTGTGTCAAATGTCCCTCTCCCTCCCTCTTCTAGGGACACTTGTGACTGCATAATTCCCCTCCCTCAAGATCTTAACTTAGATCACAACTTCAAAGACCAACCCGTTTTTTGCCATATAAGGTAGCATTCACAGGCCCCAAGGATTAGGACCCAGATATCCTTTGGGAGGGACCATTTATCAGCCGCCCATACCAAATGAGGGTGATTATTTTAAAACCACATCCCCCTGCCCCCCCAGCGAATACTTACGTCAATTGCTGAGAAGTCAAGGCCCTCGCTCTCAAATTCACATCCTAGTGTACCTGTTCCTGATGGAGAAAAAAACAGCATCATTTTACAAAGCATCTGTCTCAGAAAAGGCCTCAGCCTTATTGCAGAAGCATCAACACAAGGGTCAGAAGCGCCTTCTGAGGCTGAAAAGATTTATCCTAAGAGGTCGCCATGCTTCCTGCTGGAGGATCAGTGCTTGACTTCAGCTGCTCAATTTCAATAGAGGTCTGAAAATCCCTTATTATAAACCAAGAGGAAAAACCGGATACCTCTGACTTCAGTTTATAAACACCTGGCCAGGTACGGAATGAAGATGAGAGAGAAACAAGGAAAAACATAAACAATTCATTTTTTATTAGCATGGCAGAATCCAGTGGTATTTTTAAAAATTATTATAATTATTATATTTTTATATAGTAAACTTTTAAAATTTACTGTGTTTTAAATAAGACAGAAATACATCTTATTTAAAAACCAAGCTCTCTTGGAGCGGCCTTTCTTTGTAACACGCCAGCTTGTCATGTGATGACAATCTACAAATAATCACAAAAATAAGACGGCAGCAGAACTCCAGCATGGCTGAAGGATTAAGCACGATGCGGTGTTCTCTGCGAAGCCTGACATAGCATTCTTAGGGAGAAAAATATGAACGGGGAATGACAGCTGTTCATGGGGAGACCCTTAGCCAGAGGTCTCAGGGCACAATCGGCTTAGCTTTGACATTCAAATGAGGACCAGAGGCCTCACAGCTCCCTCAGAACCATCCGACATCCCACTCTGCTAACACTAATTATATGCTAGACCGGTGGTTTTCAATGGATTATTTTTATCCGCAGGTGCTTGATTGAAAACAAATGTTAAGTGGAAACCCAAGAAATACAATGGGCCGGAGTGGAGCTGCCTGTGGACCAACTCAGCCCTCTGCTTGTTTTTGTAATTAAGTTTTATTGGCATGCGGCCTCACCCATTCATTAACATATTGTCTATGCTGCTTTCCTGCTACAACCATAGAGTTGAGGGGTTGCAACACAGACTACAGGGTCCACAGAGAGTAAAGTGTTATCTAGTCTTTTACAGAAGTTTGCAGATACTCTCTCTGGATGAAGCTGTGGCGGAGGGGGGAGGCTCGTGCCCCAGTGCCAAGGGTATGAAGCACGAATACTTGCTGAACTCGCTGTGTGCCAGGCACTGAGCACCAAGTTCCTATGGTTTAACTCGTTTGATCAGCACCAGGCCCTGTGCAGGAGGTCCTATTACAGCCCGACTTTCTATATGAGGAAACGGAGGCACTAAATGCTTTAGTGATTTGTGCAAGGTGGCAGAGCCAGGATTTGGATCCAGGCATTTGGACCGCTGAGCCCACACCTGACCACTATGGAGGCAGCGCTCAGCCAGGCCCAGGCGGGAGTGAGAAGCGGCAAAGTGGAGAGCTGATGGGCTCTGGCGGGATGCCGGTCAGCCCCCAGCATGGGGCGTGCAGGAAGAACCCTCAGGACGGACAGTGACGGACCCCGCACCACTGGTGAGGACACCCCAGCTGCCCTGAGGCCGTGTGCCCCTTGGAGGGGAATGTGCCACGGGTGGGGTGGCAGCCCTGAGTCTGAATGTAAAATGGGCCTCTGGTGGGCACTGCAGTTGATACAGCTTCCAATAAGGATGGCAAAGACGGTGAACGAGAAGCGACCTCCGTGGTGAAGGCAGGGTCAGCAGACAATAAAGGGAGTTTGCGTCTCTGCCTTAGGTCTGCACCCCCAGAGGCACACTCTGAGACAAGAATTTTGGTGCAAGTGGGGGTTTTTGGACAGTGATCCCAGGAAATGCTGGTAGAGGAGTGGGGAAGTGGGTCGGGAAGGGGAGAAAGCCAGTATGGGGGCCCTTGCTGAGCAGAGGCCACTACAGTCAATAGGGCGCAGTCCCACCAGGAGCCTCGAGGGGGCGCACGGGACACATCTCAGCATGGCGGGTTGCGGGAGTTGCGGTGTTTACCTGCCATTCTTGCCATTCCTGTGCGCACTGGTTTAGGGATGCTCGGTGTGTTGATTCCTGACACATCAGGCCTGACTCCAGTTGGGCAATGCCGGGGCCTGCAGTAGGATGCTGTTGGCACGTGGGGCCGGTAGATGCTATGGGGACATGGACCCCCAGCGTAATCAGAGTGTGGTCCCTGCACCAGCAGCCTCGGCAGCCCCAGGGGCGTGTTGGAAATGCAGACCCCAGACCTGCAGGGTCAGAACCTGCATTTTAACAAGACTCCCAGTGATCCAGGGTACTTTCGTGTTTGAGAAGCAGTGAGTTCCATAACTGCGGGTTCCTTTCCTCTTTCTAAGGACTAAAATGTAATCACTGGTCCAGCACTACCTGACCGTTCTCTGACGTTCCCGAGAAGGAGGGAATGAGATGTCTCCTCTTTAATCAGGTACAAGATGTGTCTCAACCCGGCCAGAAGAGCCGCAAAGGGAGACCATGATGCTGGCTGCTTTGTTCGGGGCGTGGCTCTTCCCCCAGCTTTGCGGAGGTATAATTGACACGTTTAAAAATGTATATACTTAAAGTGTTCAAAGAGGATCTACTCTCAGTGAATTCAATACACAATGGGGAAAGGATAGTCTCTTCAATAAATGATGTTGGGAAAACTGGATAACCACGTGCAAAAGAATGAAGTTGAACACTTATTTTACACCATACACAAAAATGAACCTGAAATGGATTAAAGACTTAAATGTAAGACCTGAAACTGAAAAAACTAGAAGAAAATGTAAGGAAAAGGCTCCTAGACACCAGTTTTGGCAATAGTGCTTTGGATATGACACCAAAAGCACAGCAACAAAAGCAAAAATAAACAAGTGGGACTACATCAAACTAAAAAGCTTCTGTGCAGCAGTCAGCAAAATGAAAAGCCAACCTACAAAACGGGAGGAGATACCTGCAAACAGTATATCTGACAAGGGGTTAATATCCATAATATATAAGGATGTGAATGCTGACCAAGGCTGAGACTAACACAGAGCATTTTTCAAATGTCACTTCTGCCGTAAAACATCCCATAGCCTCAGGCCTGGGAGGCAGAAGCTGCAGCCCACCCCAGCCGGGCCCCACTCACCGCACAGTGCCTGCACTTTGTGCGCTGCCCGCCTCCGCAGGAAGGCTCGGTAGGCCTTGGAGCTCTGGTAGGCCTGCAGCTCTCGGATGTAGCGCTGCTTGTCCTCAAGTGCCTCATAAACGTACCTCTGGAAGAAGGAGCACAGAGATTCTGAGACTCTCCTAATCCGGGGGAGGGGGGGCGGCTGGAGGTGTCCTCTTGTCCAACTTGCCTCAGTCTTTCTAGGATGGTCCCAAGAAGCTACTGCTCATCTTCTACTTGCATACCTGCTGGGATGGGAACCTCACTACCTAACAGCAAGTTCATTCCTTACTTGAATGATGCAGACCACAGAAAGTTTCCCTTCCAATCAGTTGGAATCTGCCTCCCTGTGGCTTTTACCATCCTGCTAGGTGTGGTCTGATGACTGCAGAGGAGGGTAGCACTCAGCTCCCCTCCCCGCCTTGAGGGACCTTACACTTCTATTCAATTATCACACAAGCAAACATCAGTGGTTAACTCTGTGCAGGGTCCTGGGTGGGGCACTAGTGATAGAGACGAATCAGACCCAGCCCCAAGCTACCCCATCTGTTACTGTTTTCCCTCCATCAGTAACACCTGTCTCAACCTTCCTCCCCTGGCCAGATCTTACTAATCCTTCAAGATATATCACAGAACATTTACCTCCTTGAGCATCTTTCTCTGATGCCCCCAGGTTGACTCAGGGCACTCCCACACTGGTTTAGGTGCCTCCTGGAGACCCCCTGCCCCTGGTACAGACCTCTGTACCCCTCACCATGGATTGTATGCGTCCACTTCGGGGGTCCCGACAGCCTAGACTGTGAGTTCCTTGAAGGCAGGGACTTGGACTCATCTCCAGCCACAGAGGCTGGCACCAGCTGGTGTAACCCAGGGACAACTAGTGTGTATGTGTGTGTGTGTGTGTGTGTGTGTGTGTGTGTGTATGTGTGTGTGTGTGTGTCTGTGTCGCCAAAGGTCACTCTAAGAATAGTTGTCAAGTAATTATTATTCACAGTGATTATTTACTTTATGCACTTGGTAATTTGAAATAAATTATCACGTTAAGTAAAAAACTTTTAAAGCATTGATGTGTTGAACTGGTCCTAATAAAGTATGGAGCTGACAGTCCCTTAGATGGCCTCTTTCCTCAGGCTTCTGGACCCTCTTTCCACCTGGCATGTGGTGCACGGCCTCTGTCTCATTCCTGCAGGGACTTGAGTCTCACTGAGGGGACAACTGACAACGCGGTAAGGCAGGGCTTTTAAAAGATTTGAAGGAGCTCCAGGTATGGCAGCTGGGGTGCAGAGAGAGTAAAGAATTTCTGAAATTATGAAAATAGCTTAGAGACTCCCTAAAACCTTGGATCAGAGGTTCTGCCCCTCGCTGCCCCATAAGAGCTACCCTATGCTTTGCAATCACTATGCTTATTTCAAAGCCAATTGTAATTTTTGCTCAGCCCCTCACACTGGCATGTTAGCGGTTTAAGCCGTTGTAGCAGGTGGGGACTAAACCTAACCATCCTCACCCAACTAAACCAAGGTAGTTTTGCTTTGACCTCTTTTACATTTCAGCAGGTATGTGTGGTGGGAACATTTCTTCCCCACTCCCAATGTTTCCTTCTGTAAGGCGGAAGCGTAATCCTTCTGGCCTCTCCTGCACTGCCCTCTCCTCCATGTGGGAGGAGGGGTTTATCTAAGGGTAAATTGGGAGCCAGAACCAGAGATGCTTGGTGGAGCCCCGCCTCTCTCCTCCCCCGAGACCTGCCTCCAGCAGACAGCCAGGGCCCCAGTCTGCTCTTAGACAGAGTCGGGGTGGGGGGGCCTGCCCAGACTGGGACAGCCAGGGCTCTTCCAGTTGTCTCACTGGCTACTGGATCTACTTCCTGAGTGGTTGCAAACCTGAGTAGCAAGGAGAGGAATGTTATTAGTTGACACCACGCCCCCAACTTAGGATTTCACGGGGTTGGCCAAAAAGTTCGTTCGTGTTTTTCCGTAAGCTGTTATGGAAAAACCGAAATGAACTTTTTGGCCAACCCAATAGTTAATTTGAAGCAAGGGTTTTCTACAGCAAAAAAGTTGCAAGCGCAGGGGTTTAAAGAAGCTCATCTCAGAGTCTTTGCATTTAACCCAAAGAAATGACACTCCAGAGGCAGCGGGCAGTTCTGGGAAAAGTATGGGCTCTGGGGTCAGACATACTTAGAAGGAGTTTGGGAGGGATTTTGTAGGAAGGGATGCTGAAGTAGGCGTGTCTTGATCCGTGTGACTGGAATGTGGGGTGGGGTGGTGGCAGAAGTTGACGTTGGACATGAATGCCATGGTAAAGGCATGACTGTATCCCCTACGTTAGTGTTTCTTCCCCTGTGACCCCAGAACGTACTTCCCTAGGAGGCTAACAGGTGCTCTGTGTATAAGGGGTTCCATAGTGGAATTAGTTTGAGAAAGCCTCACAGGAGAGATGACAGAGATTCTCACACCCCTGGAGTGCTCTGCCCCGTCTCTCCTTCCACACCTCCTTCCAGCAGAGCACAGACCTCACCTGAAATATTTTTAAGTGAATAAAATTATATTAAAATGCTCCAACAAGAATTCCTGCAGGGGGAAAAAAGATCTGTTTCACTTGATTTACTCCAGAATTTCCTAAACTTATTGGACCATTTAGCCATGTTTCATGGATTCGCCCTTCCTCCTGACACAGTTTGGGAGATGGTGGACGCCAAAGCCACAGAGACCAGTAATTGCTTTTAAGGGGTGGGGTGAGAGGCACCTCCCACCTGCCTTCTGGCAAGTTCCCTCTGGCTCCAGTGTGAAAAGACGGACCAGGAGGGAACAGCCCCTAATCAAGGCCGCAGACAGCTAGGCCCACTCCTCTGCTCATTCCACGCAGAAAAGGACTTACTTGCTTTTTCTCTTGGGGCAGCTGAGCCCACTGAGCGGCCAGCATCTTCGTGATTTCCGTGAAAGGCAGACCTGGGTGCCTGGCCCTCAGGGGGCTCCTCTGCTCATTGAGGAATATCACGTACCTGCACCAGGAACGGAACAAACACAACAGCTCTGAGCTACCGGCTGGAGGGGAGGCCGCAGGGCCTGCTGCAGCCACTTCCACTTTCAGGTTTTCATAAAAATAAACAGTCATGGGTTTGCCCATATTTTTCAATCTAACCCTGAAATGGAGGTTAATGGAAAAGCGGGAAATATTTGAATGGCTGGCTTATCCAGAGACTGATGGAAGACCTAAGGGGGCCCCCCCCAATGGGAGGGGCATGAAGACTGAGTGGGAAACTCACTCAACCCACCTGAGCCTCAGTTTTCCCCTCTGTGTAATGGATATAACACTGCTCATGAGGTTGTTGTGCAGCCCAAATGCTCCAGGTACAGGCCCTCTAACCCTCCCGATCAGGTTCGGGTTGAGGGAGAGGGAGAGAGGCTGTGGGCATTGGGGTGAGACAAACCAGTCTTTGGAACAAAAGCCACGTCCACAGGAATTACAGGGAAACTGAGAAAAGACCTTCACCCTTAGAAATGTGCGGACCCTGAGGATAAAAGAGAAAAGCGCACAAGCTTCCAGAGGAGCAAAGTGACCCTCAGAGCAGTGGGAAGTGACTGGCCTGGGGCCTCTCTTCTGCAGCCTCCGATGGCAGGGGACAAGGGACGGACGGTCTCAGTGCACTTGGTTGGGGGGGGGCGTTTTGAGCCTTGATGAAGGTTAACTAGCTCGCCTGAGGCCATGAAGCATCCACATCTGCAAGCCTGAAAGGGAAACCAGACCTGCTGGCCTCACAGCCACCCCCTTTCCTGTCTGTGAGCCAAGCCCAGCTCTCCTTTGGGCATCAGAACCTTATTCTAGCTTAAAGAACTAAACAACCCTCCCTCACTCCCTGGGGGGTGAGGCCCCATAACGATCAAGGGCCCTGAAAAACAGATAAAGGCTGAGATGGGATAAGAGGCCATCCAGGCCTGGCACACAGCAGAGGCCACATGGTGAGCCCAAAATGTTACCTGGACATCCGTCAGGTAATCTCCCCATCTTACCCTGTCCTAGGAGCGCGGGGAACAGGAGGCTCCCTCGGGGGTTTCCTTTTCTTGCCTTTAGGCCAGCCCCCTTTCCTTTTCTGAAAGAGTAATACACAGAGGAGAACCTCAGGATTGTCAACAATGATTTACCATATTCGAATCACAGCCTACAATACGGCAACATACTAAAGTGTCCTCGTCACACTTTACCCACGCGGCCTCTGACCTCCTGGCAGCTCTGCGGCGTAGCAATAATCGTGCCCTGAAGATGAGAGAACCGAGGCTTGGAGGACGTCATCACTGCCCTGGTGTCCCCAGAAGGTGGGGGAGCCGGAGACATTCCCTCCCATTGTGTTATGACTGCATGCGGACATTGGGCGCAATCAAGAGAGCAACATGAGGTTTCAGTAACTCGGTTCACAGCGGGTGGGGCCCGGCGTCAGCACTGGGGACAGGGCGTAAACATCTGAGCTTGCCTGGTGCTCAGCCTGGGTTCCCATCTCAGCTCTGCCACTTACCTGTTATGCGGCCTCAGGTAAATTAGTAACATCCCCGTGCCTCCGTTTCCCCACTTGTAAAATGGGGATCATAAAAGTCTGAACCTTGTGGGTTGCAGTGAGGATTAAATGTGGAAATATTCATGTATTTCTTAGAACAGAGCCAGGCACCTAGTAAGTGCTCACTAAACGCAGGCCGCCACAATCGAATGCAGACCCCTCCTGTGGCAGCCAGCTCTCGGCAGGGAGACCCAAGCTGCCCCTCTCTCTTCCGTTCACTGCGTTTCTTGGTTCATCAACAGTGCCTGTGCCCTTGCTGCCACTGAGGCCCTGTGCCACGTTCGGAGGCTAGAGGGCTGAGTAAGACGCAGACCTGGCCCTCAAGCAGCCCAGTCTGATGCAGGAGGTCTGATGCATGTAAATAATGGCAACAATTCATTACAGGGATAACAGTTACAGAACGACAGCCTGGACACCCTTCCATTCACGTCTCAGTTTCAAATTTTCCTAAACCAAACACACATACACACGCCACTAATGGTGGAGAGTAATCAAAATGTGGCCTTAAAAACCTCTGTTTCAGCTGTTTCAGCTTTCCAGTTTTCAAAACTCCCTCCCAGACATGCCCATTGTGGCCTTTCCAGGGCCAGGAGACACAAAGTTGGTCAGTGGCCCAGCAGGCTGGCTGGGTGAGGATCTGGCGCTGCCACAGCCAGGCCACATGTGCTGGGGACCAAAGGACGGAGGAGGTCAGGGCAGCAGCTGGCATGGGCACTTGAGGAACCGGAGGGTAGAGCTCGGGCCAGGCAGAGGCAAAGAGCCAGGCTAGTAGCCACGTGTGTGAGAGAGAGATTGCTGCAGAGCACCTAGCAAGGTGCCGGGCAGGCTGTAGGTGCATGACAGAAATGACACTCAGAAATGACAAGAAATGACACTCTCCCTTCTTCACTTCCTTGCTGATCCCTGGAGTCTGAAAGTGAAGGACAAGCCTTTCAGAACCCTGGAGAGCTCCCGGGTCCTGAGGTCAGCTCTGATTCCGTGTAAGAAAAACTGAAACCATTTCTACAGTCCAGGTCACTGGGAGCTTTCCAACACACATGTTCCTGAATTTGAGTCTCACATTCCCCACCAGAAGCAAATATTTCAATCATCCCACGCCACAGGAAGACACTCAGAAAGAGGAAGGACTTGGCCACTTGGCGGCCTCTGTTAGAGCCGTGCCTTCCGAGGGAGACCCCACAGCTGCCTGGAGGCACGTGGGATGTGGACCGGCTCACCCAGCCCTGCCTCACAGTAGCCACCTCCTGTCTGCCTGCTCAGCTCCTCTGCCGTAGCACACGGGGGAAGTTGTTTGTTTGTTTCTAATTGGAGGAAACACTTTCATTTATTGGTATTTATTGTACTCTATATTTTAGTTTCATAAGTCAAAACTAAAAATAAAAATGCTTATCATTTTACTGCCATCTTTGGTCCTTTGTCTCAGGTTCTTTATTAAAAGAAAATCCTTCCTGAGTGTTTTCTTCGTTTGCCTGGAAACCATAGTTACAGAGACAAAGGCACTTGGGAAGGCTGCAGGGATACTTTTCTCTGAAGCTTTTTGTTCTCGCTGAATTTCTCACACAAGATTTATACCAAATTGACTCTGCCCTAAATAGAGCCACGTACACAGTGAGCTGATCATTAGCACAAGGTGTTACTACATGGAGAGCATTTCCCACACACTCAACTACATTAGTTTAAAAGGAAAAGCAGAAGTAGAACATGATTGAGCAAGGAAAGACTGATTACAAAAAAGTGCAGTCAGCAGGAGAGCAGAAAATCAGTGGATTGGCAAAATTCAAGGGGAAAAGATCCATTTCAATTGGATTCTTGACCAGCACAGAACTTTCATGTTCAGACTGTAACAGACAGTGAATTTTGGATATTTGGTTTTATACACAGAATTTTCTTTTACAAAGAAAATGTCCATTGGGAGTCAGCAGGGTGTAGCAGAAGGTATGAGGGGCTTGAGTGACAGATATGGGCTCACTCCCTGGCTCTGACACACTCTAAGTCTGAGCCCCCCTTACCTCTGCAGCTCCTAACTGTGACACAACAAAAGGCAGCACTGGGGTGGGTTTGTAGAGGGCCAGAACAGTCCCAGCACATAGCAAGGCTCAATGCATGTATGTTCCTTCTCTTTATTGATAAGGTAAAAAAAAACTCAAGAACATACCAATGAACAGGATTCTACAAGGCAACTGAGCAGATCTCAAGGAGAAAAATATTTCAGTTTACACAACTAATCACGTCAATCATTTGGGAACCAGATCAAAGCTCAGATGATGATTATAATCATGGTTGGGAAAAGGATCTTGGCCCCAGTGGTTTTACAATCAACTCCCCCAGCAAAGTCCAGGTCCTGGTTATTTTCTCACTTAGCCACACTGTGCACTCCACTCCACTCCTCACCAGCTGCTTTCCCTGCACAGAGGATGAATGGGGGTCATCTCCCAGGTGAGAATGGCTCACCTCACCCCAGAACCTTCACCAGAAACCCCACGTTTCCTGGAGTAGTTAGGCTCAGGAGCCAAGCTCTTTGAGATCGAATCCTGCTCTGCCATTTACTGTGTGACCCTGGGCAAGTTCCTTGACTTCTCTGTGCCTCACAGGGTTGAGAGGGTTTGAAGAGACAATGCCCAGGAGTGCCAGCCTAGAGCTCGGAGCACAGAACACACTAAACATGCGGGTGTTATCACTCGTGTTACGATGCCAACGCAGCACGTGAGGCCCTCTGTGCCTGCCCTGGACCGCACTTGCCTTTGGCTCCTCTGAGCCCTGCTCCTTCGGGTCCCCCGGTTCAGGCAGCACAATGTGCTGAGTGGGCAGAGACACCAGGTCCCGGCAGCGCGTCTGGATCACGGAGCTCCCAGGTAGTAGGCTGCCTGTCCCATTTGGAGATGGGAGAAGGAATTCTATGGGCACTAAAACAGCAAGAAACGGCCGCATAAGGTCAGAGACATTGAAATCACCACCACCCCTAGAGTCAGTCCATCCAACACAGGCACTCTGCGATATGCCATTTGTGTTTTCAAATGCCCACAAGTGACAGCAAATGCCTAAAACCTGAGTTGGTGGTCATTTCTCCGGGGCACAGATGGTAAGGACAGGGGAGGTGCCACACAGAAACAAGTCACTCCCTGTGAGCAGGACAACCGAGCTGGCCCTCAGGTCCTGCTCTGTTGGACCTGCCTCACGGACCCTCGCCCAGGGGAGCATCATGGTTAGAAGTGTGGGCTCTGGACCCAGACTGTTGGGGTTCAGCCCCCAGGTCCCATGAGTCAGCTTCACGCCAGCAGCAACTCATTTCACCTGCCGGGACCGTGGCTTCCTCTTCACAATGTTAGGGCAAACTCCAGACCAACTTCACGGAGTTGTTGAAACGCCTATTCACACCCTAGGTATTTACAGGATGCCTGCTATATGCTGGGCACGGCAGACAACAGCACATAGAACAGACAGATATCCAGTCCCCCTGGAGTTTACATTCTGAGGGTGGGGGATTAAACTAAAACGTGTAGGGTCCTCAGAGCAGCACACAGCCCTCAGTAGGTTCTCAGTAATGTCACTGTTATTTTAGTGACATTTTAAATTGGTGCGTTTACAGAAAACTATCCTTTGAGAATGTCAAGAATGTTATCTGTGGTCAAGTTATCCCCTGATCCCCTGTGAAGTAGGCAGGATGGTAATTATGATCCCATTTTACAGATGGGAGAGAGGTGGGAATGGGACACTACATAGCTCAGATCTATTAGATGTATGCACGACCTACACACACACACACACACACACACACACACACACAACCTGTTTGTAGATGGAGAAACTGAGGTGCCTGGAAGCAAAGTGATTCCAGAGAGAAGCCTAGAATCACACAGGTGGGAAAAGTCAAGTGAGATCTTGAACCCAGGTCTCCTAGTTGCCAGCCCAGAGGTCTGTCCTCCTCCTCCAACCTGCACCCCCTATGGTTTCTCGTGCGGAGGGGAAGGTAATAACTTTCAAGTGACCATGCTCAAGAGTGACCCCATCAGTATCCCATTAAGTACTACTTAACAACCACAATGCAGGCCCCCTGCCAAACAGCTCCAGACGCTGACTTGTCTTAGAGTGAGGAAAGACAGGAAGGAATCCACTGACTTCCCCCTCAGCTTCCTGGGAAGGGGAAGTGTGGCAAATAATGAGGACAAAGCCCAGCATTCTGGAATTTTCTTTGGCTTGTATCCACATGGCCAAGCCTGGTCCAGGCCTTGTAATCCATCACTAGGACTGTTCTCGTTTTTTTAAATGGTATTTCTGTTTTGAATCATAACTCGTGGGTATGGCTCAGAAATGGGGGGGGGGTACCCACGGGTGATGGTAAAGGGTAGACAGTGCCCCTCCCTGGTCCTCCAGCACCGAGTCCCCTCCCTGGAGGCTACCGGTTAGGGGGCTCTTCACATGCCCTTCCAGAGCTAGTCTGTTCATTTACAAACACTTCTGTCCCCCACACAATGGCAAACTAGTTGCACTGCACTAAATTTACTTCTTTCATTTACTATGTCTTTGAGTTCTTTCTGCACCAGTCCATTTACAGCTGCTGCATTTTCTGGTGAATGGGCCACAGAGCAGTTAGCGGCCCCTAGTAACAGATGCAGGTTACTCCTGGTCTTGCACACATAGCATTTCATGCATGCAGTGGGCTCTCTAGAAATCCGGTTGCTGGGTCAAAGGGCATGTGTGTTTGTAATTTAGATGGACCCTGGCTGGCACATACCCCTCCACAGGCTGGACCCACTTCACGCCCACCAGCAGCGTAGGACCTGGCTTCCTCCTGAGGATCCCTGTCTCTGGGTCCACAGGTGAAAATCTCACCACCTCCCTCTCTGCTCATATCACCCTATGGCTCCCCCTGACATCGGCATGGAGTCCAGGCCCCCTAGTCTGGTATCTGAAGCTCCAGGAGGCTGGGCCCTAATGACTCATCCAGCTGCACGCTCATCCAACTGATATAACTGACTCCAAAAGGTGGTGATGAAAATGTATGATAATCAGACCCTTTATGCATATTATCCCGTTTAATCTTCAGCATGACTCTGATTACCATGGCAATACCCACAGATGGAGAAAGAAGTTCAGAGAGGTCAGTGACCTTCCCAAGTGTCCACAGCATGGCAGGGCAGATGGGGCCCTCCACACTGGCTTGCCTACTCTTCCCATCTCCCCAGCCATCTCACCAACAAGCAGAAATCCTCTCCCACCTAGTACAGCCCGAATTCTGATGTCCTGATCCCACTGAGCGCAGCCCCAAATCTCCCCTGCCTTGCCTTCACCCTTTTCCAAGGATCCAGGAACAGCAGGAAGGAACCCATTTGGAGGACAGCTCCCAGTCGATTCATTCATTCAGTGGACAGACATTAGGACCAGTGCCAGGCCGCAGGCAGCGGCTGCAGAAACAGCAGTGGCTGACAATGCAGACTGCAGGGAGCTCTAGGTCAATACCAAGTCCTAGTTCCTTGGAGGGCAAAAGCCATGGTGATTACTTTGCCTAATGCTGAGACTGTGGAATAGTCTATGACTTGCTCAGGCTCTTCAATCCAGAGACAAGTGGTGCCTGCCCTGGGGCACTGGCCTCCCCACTTACTGGAGAGTGCAGTGGTCACCCCTATGCCTCAGCCAAAACGTCTGGCCTCAGAGCCAGCTCTGCCACCTATTAGGCACATCATCTCTCGTTCCTCAGTTTTCTCAACTGTAAGATGGGACTACTAAGAGGTGGCATGGTTATTACAGCGCCTGGCTCCCAGATAGCAGGCTATAGCCAAGAACTGGTGGTATTCTAACGTCGTCAGAGTCTGCGTTGGAACGTGAGAATACAGTCTTCAGAGTTCAACTTTAGGCTCGAATGTCACCTGCCCGCAGGTGACAGAAACATATCAGCCAGGAGCAAATTACGGGATTTTCACTAAATTATCATACAAGGTCGGGAAACGGGATTTTCTGCATAAAGGGAAGGTTCTGGACAGAGACCTGAATCTTTCCAGCGTCAGTTTCAACATTTGCACGGTAGACGCTGAAGCTCTGACACCCACCGACCTGGGCTCGAATCCTGGTTACTCCCCTAACGACCCGAGGGGCTCGTTCAAGTCACTGAAAGCCCTCTGTTTCTCACTGTGGAGCACAGTCCCCGCCCCCAGGTCGCCAGGGCGTTACACGGGACAGGTGAGTACAGGTTCTTTGAGCCGAGCGCGCGGCCCGACCGCCGCACAACGCAACAGCTCTCCTGACCAGAGTCGCCCGCTGACGCGCACGCGTCCGCCCCCAGCAGCGACTGGTGACCGTGGCGGCGGGCCGGGACCGCAGGCCGGTTCCGGAGCCAGGGCCGCCCCTGCTTCAGCACTGGCGGCCGCGGACGGCGCCGGACCCGCTCTCGGGCGGCTCAGGGGCGGGGAGGAGGTCACCAGAGCGCGGACGGGGGCGGCGGGGGAACAGACGGGCACCTGCGCCGAGGGTCGCGCGGGGAACGGACCGGCCCGGCGCAGGCCCCAGTCACGTGCCAGGGCCTGGGCACCGCCCCGGGCATCCACACCCGCGCCGCGGGGCTGGGCTGCACCGGGACGCGCCCACCCCGTCCCGGGGACGACCCCCCCACACACACACTCCCGGGGAGCGGGGCGCGCGCGACAGAGGGGAGGGGCCGCAAGTCCAGCCACTGACCCGCAGCCTGGCCGCTGTCCCGCTGCATGTCGCCCGCCCGCCGGGGCCACCACCCCGCGCCTGCGGCTCCGGGCTCGGCCCACCCGGTGCGCCAGCCCAGCGCCTGCCGCTCCGCCCCGCGCCCTCGGCTCCGTTTTCGCCCCGCCCCGCACGCCGTGGGCGGGCGGGCTCTCTGGAGCCGTCGTTCCCCGCGCTGCTGCCCGTCCCAGGGGCGCGGGCTTTGTCCGCCTTGGACAGCGTCTGGCCGCTGAGACGTGGGCAGGCGCGTGGGTCGAGAGTCCCAGCCGCGCGGGGGAGCTCCGGGCTCCAGGCTTTCGGAGTAACCGGGGTCTGGGCGGGGCCAGAGCGGGAGGGGCGGAGGACAGGGCAGCCCCGCCCCGCGCCCGAAACCCTGCTTTGGAGCTGCGGGTCCCTCCACCCGCCCCTTCAGTTACGTAAGTGCCCCTATTTAAACGTCTCAGTATTTTCAAGGCACACAAGAATGCATAATACATTAGCACTGTGGCGAAATTAGAAAATCCAGAGCAGCCAGCCCCTCTCGCGGAATCCAGCACCTCGAAGCCAACCACCTGTAAACCCATTGGAGGGCCTCCTTTACGTTAAAAAAATTTTCAAAATACACTTTCAAAGATAATTCTAAACATTTAGAGATAGCCACGAGCTCCACCCGCCTTCCAGTGGCAACACTTCTACGTTTGCATATCTCCTTCCGGTTTGTGGCAGGTGACCCGAAGGCAGTCATGGGCTCCACACACTCTCTGTAATTTAGAGGTTTCCTATAGGAAGGAACGGTCCCTGGAGCCACACGGGCTGAGTCCACCAGCCTACCTCTGCTGGGTGACCTTGGGCTGGTTACTTCACCTCTCTGGGCCTCACTCTCTTCATCTGAGAAGTGGGGATAATACTAGTGCCCATTAGATAGGACGATTGTAGGATCAGTGACTTAATACTCCTAAAGTGCATCAGAGGCAGTCCAGAAATGTGTCAGTTATTGTTTCTGAGGTTTTCTGCATGTATCAAGGGTAATGAGCAATAATTGTGTAAATACATAATTTGGTCTTTTCATACTCCCCACAGCTCCCCACTCCATTCCCTTGTTTTTATTTTTAACCAACCAATGGCTTCAACAAATTAGCCACTAAAGGTCTCTGTTCCTCAGTTTCTTCCTCTATAGAATAAAGATAGTATTAATAGCATCACAGGGATGTTTGAGGATTAAATGAGATGCTGTGAGAGGTGAATGTATAGAATTGTTGAGTACCACGCCTGGTGCCTGGTGTGTATTTTGCGGCTAATGACATAAATAGCTGCTCTTACCGCTGGTGTTGTCCATGCCCACAGGGAAGCCCCAGGGCTGAGTCAACCTGGACTGGGACTCCAGAGAAGGAAAGGAGCCCAGGAATCCTGAGTCCCAGCCCTTTTTTTTGCCAGTGGAGGAAACTGAGTCCTGGAGAGGGAGAGTGGCTTGCCCAAATGAAGCTCCTTCTACCTCCCCATGCAGCTTCTCAATTCAGTCTAATTAAGTGCAGCAAATACAGGAGGAGATCCCCTCCTTGCAAAACTGAGTAAAAAATATTCTCTTAAAATAAATCCTTGAGATTAGCTAGGAAAATTGTGAAAGAGAAGAATATTCAAGTGAGACTTGTATTTTCATACATCAGCCTGTACATAAGGCCACTGGAATCTAATCAGTAAGGTGTTGATAGAGGAATGGATGAATACGTGAGTGTAACAGAAGATGGAACCAAAATTAAATCCCAGAATATGTGTTAGTTAATTTATGACAAACATAATAGCTTAATTCAGAAAAAAAAGGGAATGAATTATTAATCAATACTGCTAACTGGCTAACCACCTGAGAAGAAAAAGGCTGGACTCCAATCTAATTTCAAATACAAAAGTAAATTCTAGATGGATTACAGACCTAAACTAATAAAGGAAACAATAAAAATAATACAAGACATTGGGATCCCAATATCACGCTCAGCTAGATAGCTCAACTGGAACACCCTCTCAGATCAAAGTACAGAGATGGGGGATTCTTTACAACAAACTTAAAATGCCCTGCTGAACCCACGGGGAAATATCCCACACATAAAAAGAATAATCACACCTCCCACATAAAAAAAAGACTAATCAGCCCAAAATAGAGTGGGTATTAACACAGAAATCTGAGCTCCACAGGATACAACCACCTATAACATGAACTTCAAGTTTTAGGGACTCATGCTGGTTCAGTGGACCAATGAAAAAAACCTGCTCATACCTGCTGCCTCTGGGTGGAAAAACCACAAACGTTATAAATAAATAGTCTCTCTTGAGAATTTGTAGCCAGAGGACTACTCCCATGTGTGTCTGAGGTTCAAATTTGCACTGCCCCCAAAGTAAACTCACCCATCAAACTGAATTAAAATAGTTGCAGGTTAGTATCGCCCCCTGGAGCCCAGAATAAGCAGATGCAAATGCTCTCTGGAGAAAAAACATCTTCAATCCAGGCCCATCACCGTATACCATATATGAGCTCATAATAAAAATTACCACAGGCACGAAGAAATAATGCAATATAAGTGAGATTCTGAAGAGTAACATTAATTTAAATACTGAAGTATTTCTGATAGTAGACACATAATCCACAGACTAAAATTAATCATGTATAAACAAAAAATGTTAAAAGAAATAAAAATGGAATAAAAAGAGTTCAAAGGTCAAACAAAATAACCAGGAACATTTGAAAAAGAATCAACTAAAACATCTTGAAATAAGAAATATAATCACTGAAATAAAAACCTCAACTGATGGGTCATATAGCAGATCAATTGTCTGAAGAGAAAATTAGTTAACTGAAGGACAGATTTGAGGATATTACCCAAAAGCAACTCAAAGTGACAAGGAAATGACAAATAGGAGAGAGAGCTTTGGAGACACACATGATAAAATATGAAAGTCTAACGTCTGTCTAGTTAGAGTTCCACAAGATGAGAATAGAGAAAGTGGAGGAGAAGCAATACTTAGATGATGACTGAGAATTTTTCACAATAGTTCGAAGTTGCCAAATTTCAGATCTAGGAAAAACAATGTATAGTAAGCAGCATAAATAAAAAGAATCACACATAAACATATCAGATGAAACAAGAAGACATCAAAGATAAATCAGAGAAGTAAAAGACAGATATTCAACAAAGTTACCATATTTCATCAATTCTAAGTTGCATATTTTCTCACCATTTAACATGCATGACATTGGGACCAATCTTATTGATAAAGTATTACAATTCTAATTGACAGAGTATTTCTTAATGGTAGTAAAATATTGGTGGATCATATACTCAGTGATGTCTTAGAGTGAGTGAAATATGGTAGACTGACCACAGACATGTCAACAGCAACAGTGGAAACTCAAAGACAGAGACATGGTAAATTCAAGGTTCTGAGAGAAAATAAAAATAAAAACAGAGCATTTAGATTGCTGTTTCTGTCCCTGGGGAAAACTGGACAAACTATATGAAAAAATTGTTTTCAGATATTGGACAACAGACAGAGCAGAACTCTCATCCCTGAAGGAAAAGAAGCAAATAAGGAAACTCTGTAACCTGGCTTCCTGTCTGGAGGCACTTCCTCAAGTGCAGTGCAAGGAAGAGGAATCAAAGCAGAGCACACATTTGCTGAGTTGAGGAGAGAGAGAGAGAAGGGAGGGAAGCCAAGGCAGCTGGGACTTCAGAGGCAGAGAACCAGACATGAGAGGACTATGGGGAGAAAGATCTAGGACTCTACAGAGGGCTTCTCTTGTGTCTATGGATGAATACTAAGCCAAGAATATATCAGATGAAACTTCTTGAGCTAAAAATCGAATAACTACTAGATCTCTCAAAGGGCTGGGAGACATTTGAGGTTTAATCAGTCAGAGTGGAAAGACTTTGTTGAATACCCCAGGGCATTCAGTAGAGACCCCAGAATGGCCATGCCTTAGGAATAGGGCCCATCTAGCGCTAATGTGAAGGCAAGCCTAGGACCCAATCTAACAGACAGTAAAACTAAACTTCAAAAGTATCAGACTGATCTGCAAGTAAATTAACTGTCTGACAGAAGAAAGCCAAACATTCTTTAAAGGAAGAAAACAAAAACTAAACACTCAGCAACATGACATTCACAATGTTCAGCATCCAGTCAAAAATTACTAGACAAATGAAGAACCATGAAGATGTCAACATAACTAGAAAAAAAAAAGTCAATAGAAAAAGATCCAGATATGACAGATGATGGAACTGGCATTCAAGGGCTTACAAGAAGCTATTATTAATATGCTTAAGGATGTAGAGAAAAACGTGAAACCAATTAAGAGATAAAGTAAGATAAAACAGAGAACCAAATGAAACTTCTAGAACTGAAACATGCAATGTCAGAAATAAAAATTCATTGGATAAGTTTCAGAGAAGATTAGACCCTACAGAAAACGAATAGTGAACATGGAAATATAGTAATAGAAGCGATTCAAACTAAAGTACAGGAAAAAAAGCTGAAAAATGAATAATCCTAAGTGACTTGTGGGATATCAAATGGCTATATAATTAGAGTATTGGAAGAAGTATAGCAGGAACTAATATTTAAAGAAATAATGACCAAAAAATCTAAATTTGATGAAAATTATAAACGCAAAAATCCAAAAAGCTCAACAAATCCCAAGCAGCATACACACACACACACACACACACACACACACACACACACCCCAATGCACGTCTGAAATTGCTGAAATACAGTAATAAAAGAGAGAATCTTAAGACCAGCCAGAGAAAATAGTACATCAAAAGAAGAGCAAAGGTCTAAGACCTACACTACCTGGCTTTTCAAGATTCAGTATGAAGTCTTTTTTTTTTAAGACAAATTACTTTTTTTTTTAAAATTAATTAATTTATTTATGGCTGTGTTGGGTCTTCGTTTCTGTGCGAGGGCTTTCTCTAGTTGCGGCAAGCGGGGGCCACTCTTCATCGCGGTGCGCGGGCCTCTCACTATCGCGGCCTCTTTTGTTGCGGAGCACAGGCTCCAGACGCGCAGGCTCAGTAATTGTGGCTCACGGGCCTAGTTGCTCCGTGGCATGTGGGATCTTCCCAGACCAGGGCTCGAACCCATGTGCCCTGCATTGGCAGGCAGATTCTCAACCACTGCGCCACCAGGGAAGCCCCAGTATGAAGTCTTATAACTGTGGTATTGGCATCAAAGATAGACAAATAGGTCAATGGAACAGAATAGACTCCAGAGATAGACCCACACATTATGTGGTCAATTGATTTTTGACAAAGGTGTAAAGAAAATTCTGTAGAGAAAGGACAGTCTTTTCAACAAATGGTGCTAGAACAATTGGATATCTATATAAAAATGAATTTTGATCCATACCTTGAACCATATATGGCAATTATCTCAAAATGGGTCATAGACCTAAATAAAAATAAAAATAATAAAAATTCCAGGAGAAAATTGTTGTGATTTTGGGTTGGACATAGATCTTAGGTACAGTACCAAAAGCATAAGACATTGATAAAACAGTGAAAAGGCAAACTATGGACTGGGAGAAATTATATGATTACATAAATAATGTGAATGTGTGTGTGTGTATCAACTCCCACAATAAAACAAACAAACCCATTTAAAATTGTCAAAAGATTTGAATAGACACTTTACTAAGAAGATATACAGATAGCAAATAGTTACATGAAAAGATGTCAGAGCATTAATCATGTAAATAAAAATGAAAATTAGAAGTACAATGACCTACCACGACACACTTATGAGAATGTCTAAAATTAAAAAGACAGACCATACAAGGTTTTGGCGAGGATGTGCAGGAACTGGAGCTCTCATATGTACTGCTGGTGCGAAGGTAAAATGGTACGACCACTTTGGAAAAGTTTGTCAGTTCTTAAAAAGTTAAACATACATTTGCTACCTGACCTGGATTTTACACTCTTAGATATATACCCAAAAGGAATGAGGGTATATGTCCACACAAAGACTTATATACAAGTGTTAACAGCAGCTTTATTTGTAATAGCTGAAAACTGGAAGCAATCCAAATGTCCATTAACATGTGAACGGACAAGCAAATTGTGGTATATCCATCCAACAGGATACTTCTGAGCAAGAAAAGGAGTGAACTATTGACCGGTGCAACAACCTGGATGAATCTCAAAGTAACTGTCTAGTGAAACAAGACCAGGAAAGCGCCAGGGATGAGAGGTGGGTGTTGGGGAAGGGGAGAGGCAAGAAGGAGGCCTCACAAAGCAGCTCCAGGAAGCCTTCGAAGGATGAATAGGTTCATTGTCTTGATTTGTGGTGATGGCTACACAGGTGTCTACACGTGTCAAGACTTATCTTCACTTTATATACGTGCAGCTTATTCTGTACTAATTTCCCTTCAATAAAGTTGTTACAAAAAGAAAAATTATAATTGACAGTTTTAAGCAAAAATAATTACACCACACTTTTCAATTTATAAGAAGTATAGAAGTAAAATAATGGACAATAGCACAAAGGAAAGGATGGGAGAAGATTGAAGTATAAGGTTAAAAGTTCACACATTACATGGGAAGTGGTATGTGTTATTTGAACTAGACTGTGATAAAGATGCATATTATAAATCCTAAAATCAGCCAGTAAAAAAATTAAATAGAGGTATGGCCAATAAGTTAATAGAGGATAGAAAATGGGATACTAAAAACACTTAATTTAAAATAAAGAAGCAAAAGGGGAAAGGGGAATAAATAACAAGTGGGAAAAATATAAAGCAAATACCAAGATGGCAGACTTCAGCCCACCTGTATTAACAATTACATTAAAAATGGATGGATTAACAACTCCATAGAAGAGGCAGATTGTCAACTAAATAAATAAGAAGACCCAGTGATATTCTGTTTATAAGAAACCCTCTTTAAACAAGAAGAAAGATGGGCTGAAAGTAAAAGGCTGGAAAACAATAGACCATTCAATATTCTTAAGGATAAGGAATTTCACAAGGCTATATAAATAACAGAAAAAAACCAGACTTTACAACAAGGAATGTTACCAGAGAGGTTTCATAATGATAGAAGGGTTAGTTCATGAAGAAGACACGACAACCTTAATTATGGATATATGTAATAATAAAGCTTCAAAAAATGAATCAGAAAGTGACAGAACTGAAAGGAGAAATGGACAAATTCACAATTATAGTTGTAGATTTTTTTGACCCCACTCACTCTCTTGATAATTGACAAAAACCAGTTGATACATAAGAAGATCTGAACAGCCCTATCAACCAACTTGACCTCACTGACATTCATAGAATCCTCTACCCAATAAAAGCAGATATTGCCTCTCTCCAAGTGCAGATGGAAAATTCACCAAGATAGATCCTGTGCTAGACCATAAAATACATCTCAATAAATTTAAAAGGGCCAAAACCATACAGAGTATCATCTTCGACAACAGTAGTATTAAAGCAGAATTCAGTAACAAGAAGATGTATATAAAATCCCCCAAATATTAAGAAATTAAGCAACATATTTCTAATTAATACACATGTCAAAAAAGAAATCAAGGGATTGACTGGAAACCAGGGGAAACAGAAAATATTTAAAACTGGATGATAATACATACTGTGTATATAAAATTAGTGATCTACTTAATAGGGTTAAAAAAATAGAAGCCAGAATTAAAATACTGGACAAAAACTGTGTAACCTGAGAGAGAAGTGACTGAGGTTAAAGTACTTATTGTTTGAGATGATGATTAAGATTTTGATTAATTTAGGCTTCGCAAAGTAAATATGGTAAAACTTCCAGGTTAATCACTGAAAAGATGGAAATAAATGATAACTTTCAAACAGAGGAAAATGGAATAAGAAAAAAGCTCTTGTAATCTAAAGAAGAAACAAAGAGAGAAAAGGGAGAAGAAAAAAAAAAGAAGCAAGACAAAATCAGATGGGTAGAAATAGCTGCAAAGAGACCTATACTCACGGTCTGCCTAGATGAAGAAGCTGGCTGGGTAAGGATGGAGTGTTACGTTGTAAAAATTCAAAACCCAAGTATACAAGACACACCTAAAGTGTGAGAAGGACACAGGAAGGTTGGAAGTCAAAGGATGAAATAAAATCCATGAAGTAAAAGAAAGCTGCAGTAGCTTTTACTATTGGACAAAATAAACATTAGATTAAATCACCATTAGGATAAAGAGGATTACTACCAAATAATTAATTCGCCAGCAAGAGATCACAATCTAGAATTGCATGCATGGTATATGAAACAAAAATATATGAAAAAAGACAGAGAGAACTGGAAGGGGATATTGACAATTCCACTATCTTAGTGGGGCAGTTCAACATACCACTTTTTAAAATTTAATTTATTGTGGTGAAATATACATAACATAAAGTTTACCATTTTAACAGTACAGTTCAGTGATATTAAGAACATTCACATTGACATTGTACAGCCATCACCACCATCCATGTCCAGAACTTTTTCGTCACCCCAAACTGAAGCTTTGTCCCCATTAAACAATAACTTCCCATTTTTCATTCTCCCCCAGTCCCTGATACCCACCATTCTACTTTCCGTCTCTATGAATTTGACCACTGTAGGGACCGCATATAAGTGCAATCACACGGTATTTGTCCTTTCATGACTGGCTTACCTTACTTAGCATAATGTCATCCACGTTGTAGCATATGTCAAAATTTCCTTCTTTTATTGAGAGTCGATACTATTCTGGGGGGTGTGTGTATGTGTGTGTATCACACATTATTTAACCATTTATCTGTTGATGGATACTGGGGTTGCTTCCACTATTTGGCTATTGTGATTAATGCTGCTATGAACATGAGTGTACAAATATCTGTTCAAGGTCCTGCTTTCACTTCTTTTGGGTATATACCCAAATGTGAAGTTACTGAATTATGTGGTAATTCTGTGTTTAATTTTTTGAGGAATCACCATACCATTTCCCACATGGCTGCACCGTTTTACATTCCCACCAACAGTGCACAAGGGTTCCAGTTTCTTCACATCTTCTCCAACACCTGTTATTTTCTGTTTTTTTGATAGTAGCCATCCAAATGAGTGTGAAGTGTCAACATACCACTTAATAATTTATAAGCCAAAGAGTTAAAAGCTGATAAGGATAGAGAAGATCTGAACAACACAACTATAGTCAGCTTTATTTAATGAACACACAGAGAATCCTCAACTTATATAAAGAACATTTATCATTTTAAGATACCATTTACAAGGACTTCCCTGGTTATCCAGTGGATAAGACTGCACGCTCCCAATGCAGGGGGCCTGGGTTCGGTCCCTGGGTGGGGAACTAGATCCCACATGCATGCCGCAACTAAGAGTCAGCATGCTGCAACTAAGAGCATGCATGCCGCAACTAAAAAGATCCCGCATGCCACAACTAAACATGCCGCAACGAAGATCCCACATGCCGCAACTAAGACCCAGCACAGCCAAAATAAATAAATAATTTTTTTAAAAAAGATACCATTTACAATAGCAAAACAAAATGAGAAATACATTTATTGACAGATATGCAAGACTTTAACAGAGCAAATTACAATTCCATATTGAAAGATGTTTAAGAAGACCCAAATAAATAGTGGGATTCATCAATAGAAGGACTTGATATAAGATGTCATATCTCTCCAAATTGTGTGATAGATTTAATGCAGTTCCGAATAAAATCCCCATAAGGTTCTTCGCAAAATTTGCAAAGCTAATTCCAAAATGTATATAGAAGAGCAAAGGGCTAAGAATAGCTTAAATGCTCCTGAAAGAGATGAACAAGTGAGGGGGGGAAGTGACAGATATTAAGACAGAACAAGTGACAGATATTAAGACTTACTATAAAGTTAAAGTAATTATGACTGTGTGATATTGACACAGAGTCAGACAGATAGACAAATGGGACAAAATAAGCAGACCATGAATACATGGAAACTTGATATATATCACAGGTGGCATTGCAGTTCACTGTGAGGAAGGATGGAGTTTTAAATAAGTGATGATGGGACAATTGGCTCTTCCCATGAGGGAAGAAAATGAAATAGGACCTCTACCTCACAGTGCACACAAAACCCAATTCCAGGGGCATTAATTCTTAAAACTAAAAAGTAAAACTTTAAAACATTTAGAAGGGAATATGGGAGAATATTTTTAGTGCTTCAAGATATGGAAGAACTTCTTAAACAAAATGGAAAAAGCAGAAATCATAAATGAAAATATTGAAAAAACAACTATATTAAAATTAATATTTTTATTCACCCAAAGGAAACCAAAGTAATAAGAAATGACAGGCCCTTAACTGAAAGAAGGTATGTGCAAAACACAGGCCCAGCAAAACATTAGTTATATAGAAAATATAAACAATCCCTGAAAATAATATGAAAAAGACAACCCAATAGAAAAATAGGCAAGATACATGGAAAGGCACGTTCATTGATACAAAATATGAGTAGCCAGAAATACACAAAGAGTTGCTGTCAGAGAAATTCACAATTCATTGACTCTGAGACTCCACTTTACTCTCACCAGGTTGGCAACAACTTAACATCCAGCCAATAGTACATGTTGGCAAAGATGAGGAGGAACTGGATTTCTTGCAGACTGTTGGTTGGAAAATTAATTAGCATGAACGTTTTGGAAAACTATTTGGCAGTTATCTTGTTAAGGTGAAGATATTCATGACCTAGCAATTCCGTTCCTATGGTATATACTCTGGAATAGAGGTTCTGTCTGTGAAACCAAGTTTTTTGTACATGCAAGAAAATCTAGGAAACTGCCTGTGAAGTCTAGGTGTCTTGAAGACTTTCTAACCACAAAAAAAACTCAGAAACTATGTAAAGAAAGAAAAAGAAAGTGAGAGACATTTACATATTTGACTATATAAAAAGTTCATTGTTGTGTGGCAAAGATGCCACACGTGAAGAACTTGAGAGATGAAGGCTGGATCTGGAAAAAGTGCCTGAACAGTCATGACAGGCAGAGAGGTAACTGCTCTACTGAGCAATCTTAAGAACTGACAAAGGAAAAAACCCCAACTAAAAATGGGCAAAGAGTATGAACAGTTATCAAAAGAGCAAATCTAAAGTTATGTATATATTCAAATTCTGCCAAATTTCCCAATGGACAGAGAAACGCAAACTAGGATAACAAGGACATATCACTTTACATCCATCAGAATGGCAACAATTACAGCACGCTGTAGCATCAGCATCGGTTGACGATGGGAAATAAACACATTGAGGTAGAAGGGTGAGGTGTCACAGAGTCTCGGGAAGTTGACCTCTCAACATCTACTAAAATAAAAGTTCAAACCAGCAATTCCATGCCTGGGGATCCATTTGTAGAATGATATGTGAGGACATGCGTGCAAGAGTATTTACCGTCCACTGTCCTTAGCTGACAAGGACAAAGAGGATGCCTACTTCATGGAAGCCATCAGCCTTTCAACCTTTCAAAAGGATGAATCTAGTTCCCTCTAGATGCTAGCAGGGATTTTCGCCAGGTGTCGATGAGCATGAAAAGTAAGAAGCAGATAAATGTGATTAGGATGGACTCATTTTGTAAAACAATGACCCCCCAAACCCCTGTATGTGTGTGTGTATGTAGGCGTGTATGCGTGTATGTATATAGTATATACTTTCAAGCACCCACAATAAAAATGTGGTGCGTAAAAGGAGTCCATTCATGTAAATCATTTGTATGTATCTGCACTGGAGGAGATGCATGAAGGCCTGGTCACCCAAGGGCCCATGGGGGTTACCCTGTGCAGCAAGATTCAAGGTGACCTTTGTTTTCCTTTTTATATCTGCCTGTACTGTTTGAATTCTTTACAATGAGCATGTATTATTCATAGAACCAGAAATAGCCCACAGAAAACCGTTTTCATCGGAAGGTGGACGGGAGATGAAAGAAGCCTGTCCTGGCACAGGGACCTTGCTGCTGAGGAGGCTGGACGCCTCCACGCTGGAGGTGGTAGAGAACTTGGGCGTTCTGCCTGCCCCACCCGCGTCCAGGCTGCTCCACCCTGTTTCTGGAGGACAATCCGCCCCCCCACCCCCCCACCCCCGTGCCATCTCCCTGCCCCAGAGAAGAACGCTGTCCGGTGCAAGAGCCTTGGTCAGCTATCTTAACGGTCACCACTGTCTTTTAAAAAAACTTTTTATTTTGAGATAATTGTATCACATGCAGTTGTAAGAAAAAATACCCAGCGACTCATTATACTCGTCACCCAATTAGCCGCACTGGTAACACTTTGCAAAACTATAGCACAACATCACAAACCAGACAATCAATGTTGATACCAGCCATCCACCTTATTCAGATTTCCCTGGGTTTATATGAACTTGTGCGTGTGCATGTGCGTGTGCGTGTGCGTGTGCGTGTTTAGTCCTATGCAACTTTATCACATGTGTAGCTCTGTGTGCCACCACCACGGTCAAGATACAGAACAGTTCCAGACGAGGACCCCTCCTGCTAACCCTTTATACTCACAGCCACCTCCCCGACTCCTGGCAACCACTAATCAGTTCTCTATTTCTAGAGTTTTGTCATTTTTTTTTTTTTTAAAGAAATTCACGTTCTTTTATTTATTTATTTATTTATTTATTTATGACTGTGTTGGGTCATCGTTTCTGTGCGAGGGCTTTCTCTAGTTGTGGCAAGTGGGGACCACTCTTCATCGCGGTGCGCGGGCCTCTCACCATCGCGGCCTCTCTTGTTGCGGAGCACAGGCGCGCAGGCTCAGTAGTTGTGGCTCACGGGCCCAGTTGCTCCGTGGCATGTGGGATCTTCCCAGACCAGGGCTCGAACCCGTGTCCCCTGCATTGGCAGGCAGATTCTCAACCACCGCGCCACCAGGGAAGCCCGAGTTTTGTCATTTTGATAAAGTTATATAAATGGAATCATACAGCTGTTCTCACTCCCCATCATCCCCATCCTTTGCATTTGAAAGTGAACTGATGGAGAGCATGGCCTTGGGGCCATAGAGACCTGGCTGTAATTTCCAGATCCTTTTTGTCAGAGTGACTTGGCCTCTTTGAGTTTCCACTGTCTCATCTAGAAAATGGGAATCACAGCACCTGCTCTGCAGGGATGGAAGGAGGTAAGCTTTTCAGCTATGTTTACCAGCAGTGTTACCAAGTACAGTTAATAGCCCCGACCCTGTTTTAGGTGTGTCTTGATCAGAATCTATTTAAATAGCCAAAGCAGCCTGTGAAGTAGGTTCTGTTCTTCCCATTACTCAGATGAGGGGACTGAGGTTCAAGGTAACCTAGAGACCAGATGGTGGACCCAGGATTCACATCCCAGACCATCTGGCAGGTGTGTGGTATGGCAGCCCTAGGAAACCAATAGAGATTCATATATATTAACTCATTTAATCCCCACCCAAAGCTCGGAGGTTATTACCATTATAAGCTCCACTTTACAGATGGGGAAACTGAGGAAAGTAAAAGGGCCATAACTTGCCTAAGGTCACCAGCTAGTAAGTGACAGAGTTGGGATCCAATGCAGGCAGCCAGGCTCCTGCAGTGGCGGGCACGAGCCTCAGGTTCACTCTGGCAGAATCCCCTCTCCAACGCTCTCACAAGTTCACGGCCTTCACAGGCAAGGGAGCTACAACTTCTCGGAGCAGCATCTCTGATGAGAGCCTTTGTCCTCATGATGCTGAGCTGAAACCTACCTCCCTGTGATGTCCAGGCCTGGGTCACACACCACAAGTCCCATGTGCCAGGGAGGCCGCTTTGGAGGAGAGGGATGGGCTCTTGGCCCCCACGTTACTGCTTCCTGTGTCTGGGCCCTGGGGCCCCCTCATCCCTAGTGAGGAAGTAGTGATGCTACCTGACTTGTAGGCTTGTCCTGAGGGTGTGCAGTGGGCACACAGTGGCAGTAGGCGTGGATTCCCTGCAAAGTAAGGAGGGTGAAGCTGCAGGCTCCTCCAAGACTGGGGAGGGCCTGAGCTGTGGGTTCAGGTGGTCACATAGTTTTGACAATTTTGCAAATGTGAGATATTTTAGCCACAGTTGGTCAAGCCCACTGCTAGGGCCGCCATAACAAAGTACCATAGACTATATGGCACAGAACTTATTTTCTCACGATTCTGGAGGCTATAAGTCCATGATCAAGGTGTGGGCAAGGTTGGTTTCCTCTGAGGCCTCTCTCCTTGGCTTGCAGATGGCCGTCTCCTCCCTGTGTCCTCACGTGGCCTTCCTGTTGTGTGTGTCTGTGTCTTAATCTCCTCTTCTTACATGGACACCAGTCATGTCGGATTAGGAAACACCCTAAAGACCTCATTTACCTTAATTAGCTCATTAAAGACCTTGTCTTTAAATACAGCCAGAGTTTGAGGTGCTGGGGGCTAGGTCTACAACATATGAATTTGGGGGACACAGTTCAGACCATAACACCCACTGTCTCTTTCCCACTGGTTTCCCATCATCATAGTCCTCATGTTGGGAGGTGCTGGGGTGGCTGAAGGCATCTTGGGGATGTAGCTGAAGGGAAGTTGAGTGGAGGATGTCTTGATGTGAGTTTAGTGGGCTATGTATATATGGTCCTTAGCCAATCTGTGTAGGTCAAGTTATTGCTCCCTGAGCAGGTACAATGGCTTCCAGGTGTGCCCTTCCCCACACTGTGCCAATCCAGGGCCACCTGATGCCTGAGTAAATGGGTAGAGGAGGAACGAGGTTTAAAAGGTAATTTTTCCAACGGGGAGACCTGGATTTGCAAACCTTCAGAATCAGAAAGCAACCTTGGACTCACCTAATCCAGGGCCTCTCAGGCCTCAGCAGACATTGGAATCATGGGGGCACTTAGTAAAATACCGATTCCTGGGCCCTGCTATTCCAAGGCCCCACTTCAGTGAGATGCAGAGGAGTCCGGGCATCTGCATTTTTTATATGTTTCCACACGTGCCTGTGAGGGGCACCAAGGTTTTGGAACTGCTGGCAGAGTCATCTTCTGGAAGATCTGTACAATTTCCAGAAGACTTATTTGAATCTGTACAATTGCCTTTTGTCCCCAAAATTAATAAAATCACAATGAGGAAACTGAAAAAAAAAGCAAGTCTTCCAAATCCTACTGTTCATTTATGAAACAATGATAGAAGTCTTCCCAAATTTGACAACAATCCCAACAATGTACATGACTACTAATAACGAGTTATGAAGCTGAAAGAAAGTTTTCTAATTAACGTTTTATAAAAATCCATCATTAGGGACTTCCCTGGTGGTCCAGTGGTTAAGACTCTGTGCTCCCAGTGCAGGGGGCCTGGGTTCAATCCCTGGTCAGGGAACTAGATCCTGCATGCTGCAACTAGAAGATCTCACATGCTGCAACGAAGATCCCATGTGCTGCAACTAAGACCCGGAGCAGCCAAATAAATAAATAAGTAAATAAATATTTTTTAAAAAAATCCATCATTAGAGGAGCACTCTGAATTACTTTCTATTTTCTCCATAGAAAAAAATATTGCGAAATTATTGTCCTATGAAGAGACAATCCAAAAAGATGAAAAAGCCAAAAAAAGTAGAGAAAGATATTATAAAGGTGGATATCAGTTAATTAAAAGTTATTATATTATTTTTCTGGATTTTTTAAATGCTTGTGATATCTGACAACTTGAAACGTTTAAACATTTGTTGTGATGTTTAAAATTATTCTAAATACATATTCACTTTTGTACTTAATTTTGTATTGTAATTTTAAAATTTCTTTTTCTTAAAGAGGACCTCCCAAATTGTGGAAGCTCCAGGTCCTGTGAAACCTGGTCCACCCCTGCTAGTTGCCCGCTCAAAATCCATTCTCCCCTCTTCCTCGCCAAGAGAACCCTGATTTTGTCTCAGGCAACAATGAACCCTCCTTACTTTTTTGTTTTTTAAATTTCTATGAAGCCAGGGGTGGCCATGTGACACTGACCTGGTTCAAGAACAGAGGTCTCTGGGAAGACTTTCCAGGAAAGTGGTTAAAGGGAGCCAACTCAGTTGAGTTATGCCTTTTGCCCTTCCCTTTCTTTTTTTTCCTTAAAGATTATTTATTTATTTATTTATTTTTGGCTGCATCAGGTCTTCGTTGCGGCATGCAGGATCTTTTGTTGCGGCGCGCGGGCTCTTCCTTGCAGCGTGCAGACTTCTCTCTAGTTGTGGCATGCAGGCTCTAGGGCGGGTGGGCTCTGTAGTTGTGGCTCACGGGTTCCAGAGTGCATGGGCTCTGTAGTTTGTGGCACACAGGCTCTCTTGTTGAGGCACGTGAGCTCAGTAGTTGTGGCACACGGGCTTAGTTGCCCCCTGGCATGTGGGATCTTAGTTCCCTGACCAGGGATCGAATCCATGTCCCCTGAATTAGAAGGTGGATTCTTTACCACTGGACCCCCAGGGAAGTCCCTTCCCTTTCTTCTTGACTGGAATAGTGATGAGATGCTGCAGTAAGGGCGACCATCTTGCCACCATGAGGATATAATGAGGAAGAAAATTGTATGCTGAGGATGAAGCAGTGAAAACGGATAAAAGAAGCAATGGCTTACCTTTGGGTTTCTCGTTGAGTGAGAAAAAAATAATTTGTTTAGGCCACTGTATAGTTGGCACTTTGATTACTCACAGCCAAATATAATCCCTAACTATTGAAATATGCATGTATCAACGTACCCCAAACTGAGTGGCTTAAACAAGAGAAATTTATTATTTTTCAGTTCTGGAAGCTAGAAGTCTGAGATCAAGGTATCAGCATGGCCATGCACCCTCTGAAGGTGCCAGGGAAAGGTCTGTTCCAGGGCTCTCTCCTAGCTTCTGGGGGTTTGCTGGCAATCTTTGGCATTCATTGGCTTACTGATGCATCACTCTGATTTCTGCCTTCATGTTCACATAGCATTCTCCCTGTGTGTGTCTGTGTCTAAATCTCCCCTTTTTATAAGGACACCAGTCATATTAGATTAAGGCCCACCTCACTCCAGTACAACCTCATCTTAACTAATTAATATGCAATGACCCTATTTCCAAAAAAGGTCACATTCTGAGATATGGGAGTTAAGCCCTCAACGTTTGATTTTTTTTGGAATGCAAGTCAACCCATAACACCAGGGCCATCCCTGATGCCTCTTCTCTCTGGGTGCCTCCTGTCTAAGCCTTGAGCAAGTCTTGCCAATTTGATGCTTGACCCTCTCTGATGCTCCTCTTCCCTTGCCACCAAAGCCACGCTCACCCACCTCTTTGATCCACACTTGCCTTCTTCTTCAGTCCACAGTCCATAGGCAGCCAGTGCATCTGTTAATGAGAGTCTCAGATCTGTTCACAGATATTCCAGTTCTTCCCATCTACTGGGAACACGGGAGGTCTGCACTTCTCACCCTGATTCAAGTCAGGAATGGCCATGTGACTTGCTTTGGCCAATGAGCCATGAGGGGAAGTGATGTGTTTCTTCCAAGTGGGAACTTTAAAAGCCGGTACAATTTGCCACCTTTCATTCAAACTGCCAAAAATATTGTGGGTACAATACACAGTTTCAGATAGAGCCTCCATCAGCTTGGGCTCCTGATTCACTAGAGCAACCAGAGCCCCCTGTTGGCCCAGGTGGGATATGTAGCATGAGCAAGATGGTGAGATTTGGGTTTGTTTGTTACTGGGGCTTCACATAGTTTATCCTGACACGTACATTTTAAAAATATGAATCTGACAGTGCTCCTACAGACCACCTTCCCTGGTGAGACAGTCTCAGGATAAATTCTAAATTCTTTCCCATAGCCTATGAGAGCTTACATGTTCTGGCCTCTGGCCACCTTCCCATCTTCAGCTTTCCCCACTCTCCCGCTTACCTCTTTGTGGCACAGAGACACCCACTTTTTTTTTTAGATTCTCAAATATGCCACATTTTCCTCCAGTCAAGGGGTTTACACGTGCTGTTCCCTTTATGTGGATGCGCTTTCCTCCCTTCTCTTTGCTAGAATGTAAGCTTCAGGAGGGCAGCTGTTTGCTTTCTGTTTTTTCACTGTGGTATCTCTAGATCTTAATGGCTATCTGGTACATAGGACACATACCGGTACAGAGGATATGTACCTGGTACAATAAATATTTATGAAACGAAACTGAATGAATGAATCTTTGCCTAGCTAAATGCTACCCTTCCTTCAAGCCTCAGCTGGACATCACATCGTTCATTTTACTATTGTTCGGTGATGCTGTTTTGCCTAGTAGTGAAGCCTCTGGGCTCAGGAGTAAGACTCCTGGCTCTGCCACTTGCTGGTTGTGTTACCTTCAACATTTTCCTTTAACCTCTGACTTTCAGATTGTTATCTATACAAAGGGGGAAACATAGTACCATTGTGGTTGTGTCTTCTGGACCACGAATGGCCCAGGATGGCGGCCGCAGTCTCAGGTTATAAATATCAATACACTGTCTCCAAACTGGGTGTGAGCCCCCTGAGGGCAGGAACGAGCTTCCTGGGGCCCTTAGCTCTAGATGGAGCCGCCAGAGTCAGCTTCTACCCAGCACCGGGCAGAGCTGCTAGGCTGGTGGAGCTCAGCAGCAGGTTCCCCAGCCCCTCCCTGGCACGAGCCGCTGGGCCCACTGCGCACGCTCAGGCCTCCCCTAAACTCCTCTCGCAGTGGCAGAACGGCTCCCGGCCTCTGCCCCTGGCGGGGGCGGGGCAAACGCTGGGCCCACCCCTCTGACTGGCAGGAGGACGGACCAACCGGAGGGGCGCCCCGGGTGAGGGGCGGGGCCGCGCTGCGAGCCGGGCGCCGGGCTGCCGCGGGAGCTGCAGCCGGGAGTGTGCGGCACGCGCCGACCGGCTGCCCTAAGCACGGTCACCCGCGTCGCTGCATCTCAACCCCCGCCCCGCCGGGCCGCGCGCGCACATCAGCCCGTCTTCCTCATTTGCTTCTTACGATTTTTTTTTTTTTTTGCATGCATCCTTTTTCTGTTCCGTTTTGTCCTTTTTAAGGCGGGGGCGGCGGCAGCGTAAGCTCTGGGCGGGGAGGGGGGCGGCCGGAGGATGCGGTGCGGGGCTGCGCTCGCTACGCCCGCTGCTGCTGCTGCCCGGCTCGGGCCTGAGCACCGAGCAGGTGGGTACAGGTGCGCCGGGGGGCGGGAGGCGCGCGATGGCCAAAGGGGAGCCGCGGACTCCACGACCGATGGGCTGACCCATTGGCAAGGGACGCAGTGACCAGTGCCGCCCCGCCCCATCTCCCACCTTCCCCGCCCCTCCTCCAGCCTTCGCGCCCCCATTTGATCCCACTGCCACTCTTGCATCTCACCTCCGAGGTCCTGCACCTTTCCGCTCCCATCCCCCAATCCCCTCCAAATCCCCCTGAAGTCTCCCAGCCGGAGGACTCTGCGTCGCCTTCCTACATACACCCTCTCCTTCTCCCGCCCCCAGCCCTCTCTTTCTTATGCCACCCCCATTTCCACTCCTCTCCCCATTCCGTCTCCAAGCTAAGGAGGGGGAGGGGGATCCACCGGGTGCCTCCCGGGAGTGGCGCGGGGGGCGTGGCCGGCCGGTTCTCCCTGGATCCCACCCACTGAGTAGGTCTGGGTCCCACGGATCTCTGCCGAGGTGGTACAGAGGAGATGGAGCCCCGGGCCGCGCCGTGGAGGCAGTCGGCGGGGAGGGCGAGGCCGCCGCACCCCACGCACAGCACACGCTGCCGCGGCCCCTGCCACGCACACCCCCACGCTGCTCCGCCCACGTGGGCACCGGGGAGGAGGCTGGAGAAATGCGAAGAAAGGCTGGTACCCACCCTCCTGCCTGGCCGGCGCGCCCTGGGCGTACTCTGCCTCCGGAGATGGCGCACAGAGATTGGCTCCCGCGGGGCCGGGCACCTTGCCGGACGCCCTGCGTTCAGGCTAGCGGCCGCTCGGGCCTGCCGCGCCTTCGCCCCCAGCCGCCTGACTCCATCGCTCCATCACTCCACCCTCCTTGCTTCGGGCTCCTGAGCCGGCCTCGTCATCCCTGATAGAGGCTGCTTCCCAGGCTGGAGCCTTTCGCCTAAAGACGCCCCCCTCGCCCCCGCACACACATACACCACCACCACCACCTCCCCTCGCCACACACTCTAGTCTACCCTTCTTCTGAAGTCTTGGCCGGCCTGGGCTCTCCGCCAGCGTCTGCCCAGCTCTCTAAGGTCCAGAGATACTGTATCTAACCCTGGTCCTCCTCCGCCCCCCACACCCCTTCCATGCACACTCACAGGCACACTCTCCTTGGCCTTTGCTCTTGCTCTTCCCTCTGCGGGAACTCCCCTCCTTTAACTGGACAGCTCCTTCTAGAGCAAGGCAGGGAGAGCCCCGTGCCACGCCTGAGCTTTCCTGTATGGCAGAGCTGGACATACTGCCGCCCTATCAGATGGCCTCCGCCTCCCAGACCAGACTAAGAGGTTCTGGCGGAGGGCGGGGGAGCCTAAGCCCCTCGCGGAGGGATCCACCCAGAGTAAATATCCGGCCTAAGTGGGGGGGGGGCCTTCCCCCAACTCAGGGTGACCTGGTATGGGGCGAGGCTGTGGACGGAGTTGGCTTCTTCTCCAGGGCCTTGGGCAGGTGGCTGGCTCTTCCATGAGCCCGGATGTACGAAGAAGAGGGACAGGTTTGGGGATGGGGTGGGATGGTCAGGACCCCCCCACTTCCTGCCCCCAGGATGCTTGCCCAGCAGGGCATTGTCAACTCCCAGAGACCTGCTGGTCTGAGCAAACTTTTCGTTTTGTACAACTCGATGGAGGTTTATGGATGGCTGCACAGTTTTTGTTGTTGAGATGCCTGCATGTGGTCTGTAATGCTGAACATCTCTGCTCAGATCTGGGGGCAACTCTTGCCTTGAGTCTTATCACAGCAAGAAGCCCCTCAAAGGGTCAGAGTGTGGGTCCCACAAATGAGCTCATTGCCATTTTCATCCTTCACAAACCATCCATGGCTCCCACTGCCTCCATGACCTCACAAGTTCCTCACATCCCAGCTTCCCTGGCCCACCTCTTCCTCTCCCCACCACAATCTCAGCCACACATGCCAACTCTGTGTCCCCAGATGCATCTTCCCACTTAGGTTTTCCCCACGTGCTGTGTTTTCTCCCAGAAATGATCCCCTCCTTTGTCTGTCTGGAGAACTCCTATTCATATGACAAGGCCCAGCTCTCATGTTACTTCTCTGCGGTGCTCCTTGACTCTGCCAAACAGATTGTGTAGTTCTCTCCCAGAACCTTATATCTGTACGTGGTATAGTATTTGTGTCATTTTTCCTTAAGCAGACCTTGCCCACTAGAGACTAGGGGCACAGTGAAGTCTGAGAGGCAGCCCCTCTTTGGGGGGGCTCCATTTTCCTGGGGAGGCCTTCATACTGGCACTGGTACTGCCAGCGCTGGAAGAGAGACATGCACAGAGGGAGAGAGCATGACAGCTCCCTTCCCCCGACCTGAAGGCTTCATGAGGAGGAGGCACGATGGAGCCCGCTGTCTTAGCACAGAGCAAGTTGGGGCTGGAGAGGAGCGACAGAAGGAACAGTTTCTGAGGAAGGCATAAACCAGCAGTGATTGCCGCTGTGTGCTATGGCTATTTGTTTACCTCCCCGAGGACGGGCTCTCCCTCTCTCCAGTCTGTAGAGCCAGACTGCCTGGGTTCCCCTTCGGGCCCTGCCCCTTACTCATCTGTGACTGGGCAAGTGCTTCCCACCTGGGCTTTCTAACTAAAATGGGGTGCCTTCCTCAGAGAGATTGGGGGTGACTGCGGTGTATCCTGGTTCTTCTCTGTCAGCCTCCTTCCCCACTGTCGTTGGGTCAACCTGCAGGGCTTCTGAAGCTGGACTCACCTGTGCCTGTTCCTTATGGCTGTGTGATCTTGGGCAAGAGGATTAACCTCTCTGAACCTCCATATCCTGTACAAATGAGGGCGGTGGTCTGTCTTTGGCTGAGTTGGTGTGAGATCCGAAGTGTGGTCTCTGGGCATTGGAGGCACTTAAATAAGTGGTCATGACAAGGAAGGAGGGTGTCATAAGTGATTTGAAAAAAATAAATCCTTTAGCTTTGTCACAGAGCAAATGGCCTGGTTAGAGGCCCTCTTTGTCCTTCGCAAGCTAACAACATCACGCCAATAAGCTAAATATTCAATAAGCAGGAATGAAAGATGAAAGGGGTGGGTGCCATGTTGACTAATCCCAACTGTGCAGACTTGTGTGAGAAGGTGCTGAGAGCTACATGCAGCAATCCTGAACTCAGAGTCCACTGGTCCCAGAACGGTTCCTTCGATGCCTCTTTCATCTAGACTTTCTCCCTGCTCAGTGTTGGGGTGCAGCAGTTACAATAATTTCCACCCAATTCTTAGGAAAACTCGTTAAAAAATTTTTGTTTTTATTGGAAGATAGTTGATTTACAATGTTGTGTTAGTTTCAGGTGTACAGCAAAGTGAATCAGTTATATATATATTTCAGATTCTTTTCCATTATAGGTTATTACGTATTATTGACTATAGTTCCCTGTGCTATGCAGTAGGTCCTTGTTGGTTATCTATTTTAAGGAAAACTCTTAATGGAACTAATTGTCATGAGCAGTGGCCACCAGCTAGGTGAGGTGGGCTGTGAGGGAACAGGGCTGGGTTAGAGGAGCTGCGTTGAGAACCACCTCACACCTACTGGCTGTGTGACTTTGGGCAAGTCACTTAACCTCTCTGCGCCCAGTTCCTTTTCCTGTGATGTTCACATAGGGAAAATAGCTCTCTATTGTTGCTTAAACTCCCACTCCTGCCATGAATTATCTCATTTAAACTGCACAGCACCAGGAAGGGTAAAGATTATGTGAGCCCCTGACAAGCAGGGGCTGCGTCTGGAGGTGGAGGTGGAGGTGGAATTAAGCAGTGTGTGTGTGGGGTGGGGGGTGGGGGGTGTTTCTCTCGCTCCAGAGCTTAGATGTTGCTCCATGAAGCATGCTGATTCCAGTAATGGAAAGAAAACCTTCCTACAGGGCTAGTGAGAGAAATCAGTCAGAGGAGCCTTCTCAGTGCTTTTAATAGAAACATGTTACCTTAAAGCCAGTAGTAGCTATTGGTGTTGCTGTAGCCTGAGGCTCAGAAAAAAACCCCAAGGCTGGCCAGCAGTGGGACCTTGGCTTGTCACTCTAGCCCTGAATGCCTTCTGAAAATGTTTTCTTTGCTTATGCCTTTCCAAAGCCAGATGGACAGCCCAGGGACCATGGGCCAGCAGGGAGGGGCAAGGACAAGGAAGGGGGTCCTGGGGGCCTCATGGTGTGAAGGGCAGGGGGCAGGAGCCCCTCCTGTGGGAGGTGGGAAGGGCAAGAGTGTTTGCAGAGAGTAGCCCAGGAGGTAATTAACATGCTGGTTCTGAATCAACCTGAAAGCAGCAGAGAGAGGGCGCAGGGGTGCTCAGAGTGAGGGAGGTGCCAGCTCCCCAGTGGGGACAGCGGCTCTGTTCTCATCTTTGGTGATAGTCTTTATTTTCAGAACCGCAACAAGGAGTACTGTACCTCTCATTGGTCTACAGAAGTGAATTGAGATAAATGCTGTTTTTCTTAATTGTAACAGTTAACATTGGCTGAGCACTTACCAAGTGCCAGGGTGTCCGCAAGCTACTGCTCATTGGCCCGCTGCTTGATTTTGTAAAGAAAGTTTTACTGGTACACAGCCATGTCCATTTGTGTACCTACTGTCTGTGGCTGCTTCTACCCTGTATTGGCAGAGTTGGGCAGTTGGAGAAGACATCAGTAAAGCCAGAAACATTTACTACGTGGCCCTTTACAGAAGTTTGCCACCCTCTGGTCTGTGCTCTCTCCCTGGTTTGAGTTCATTCAATCCTGAACACAACCCCAGAGGGAGAAGCCCTGCATTTCCCATTCTACAGGTGGGCACAGAGAGGCTGTGAAGCCTACCCAGGGTCACAGAACTGGTAACTGGGGAAGCAGGGATTTTTTCCAGCAGGGGAAGAATTTATATTTTTTTTTAGCTTCTAACAGAATCTTACCATGTTCAGAGAATGTAGTCTGTATGATATCTATTTTTTAAAATTTGTTGATAATTTCTTAATGTCCTAGTACCTGACCAATTCTTAAAATATCTTTGTTTCAAATATATATAATATTTAATATTAACCATTTCTAAGGGTATAGTTCAGTGGCATTAAGTACATTCGCATTGTTGTGCAGCCATCATCGCCATCCATCTCCAGAACTTTTCTGTCATCCCAAACTGGCGGCCCATGTTCTTAACCATGACTCCATCCTGCCTTGTGGGAGTTTGGTAGAGAAAAGCAAACATCAGCAGCATCATAATTTAACACAGGAGGCGTTGATGGCGGCCTTGGGTTTGAATGCCAGCTCTGCCGTATGCTGACCGTGGATGATCGTCTGTACCCTTTGAACCCTCCACAGCTCAGTGTCCTCATTTGCGAAATGGGAATAACCCCAATCCCCATCCTTGCCATCCACGTGGGTGTAAGGATGAAATAAAGAACAGCGGTGAAGGCCCAGCCTTGTGCGGTGGACAGTCGCTGTGATGCCGTTCCCTGGAACAGCCGCACCCTTAATCAGTCGTTAGATCAGTGTGTCCTCTCTGTGTGGCTCGTGGTGTCCCCTTTTTCCTTTCCAGGTCTTGGAATCATCCTCAGGACCCGTCATGTGTCCTAAAGCCCCCAACTGGACCTCAGAGGACCCATGTGCTGTGTGGAGGCAGGTTTCCTGCTGTACTTTCTCCCCTGTGGCCCAGACTTGGCTGAAGGGCCACTTTAGGGAATGAAAGGAGGTTCTGTTGTGGTCATCCCGGGGCTGCCAAGGGCTGCCCATTGTGGCAGTAATGCCCTTGTGTGTGCCAGGTCAGGGGATGCGCTGGCTCAGCCTGCTGGCCCCCAAGCCTCCATCTCGGCTGCATTTTGATTCAGGAGCCCTGGACTGGCCCCTCGTCCCTTCCTTAGGGCTGGTAGGGGTGGGACACACCACTGAGGAGTGTCCTGCTTCCTATGGAGGATGGGAAGACCGTGAGGATCACAGGCGTCGATAGTGGAGGTGAGAGTGATCTGGTGAAGTATCAATAGCTTTCTGCTTCTTTTAACATTGGAAAGTCCGTCTTCTCTCTTTTCCTTTTCTATTCTCGTACTTCTGGAGGCTGATCACTCCTATCTGCTTTCTGAGACATGGGGTTTTATTTTACTAAACAGGATCATGACCTGACCCTTCTGTTGAAACAATTCTTTTTTCCTCCCCTTCCCATTTTTTAAAAATTGAGCTGAATTTCACACAACGTAAGATTAACCATTTTAAAGTATACAATTCAGTGGCATTTAGTACATTCACAGTGTTGTACAGCCAACACCTCTGTCTAGCTTTAAAACACTTTCATCATCCCCAAGGAAAACTCCCTCCTCGTGGAACACTCACTCCCCCTCCCCCTCCCTCAGCCCCTGGCAACCACCCATCTGCCTTCTGTCTGTATGATTTCCCTATTCTGGAATTTCATATACGTGGGCTTATATAATATGTGGCCTTTTGTGTCTGGCTTCTTTCATTCAGCATAATATCCTCAAGGTTCATCCAGGTCGTAGCATGTATCTGTACTTCAGTACTTTTTTTAAATTTATTTATTTATTTATTTATGGTTGTGTTGGGTCTTCGTTTCTGTGCGAGGGCTTTCTCTAGTTGAGGCAAGCGGGAGCCACTCTTCATCGTGGTGCGCGGGCCTTTCACTGTGGGGGCCTCTCTTGTTGCGGGGCACAGGCTCCAGACGCGCAGGCTCAGTAATTATGGCTCATGGGCTTGGTTGCTCCGCGGCATGTGGGATCTTCCCAGACCAGAGCTCGAACCCGTGTCCCCTGCATTGGCAGGCAGATTCTCAACCACTGCGCCACCAGGGAAGCCCCTTCAGTCCTTTTTGAGGCTGAATAATATTCCATTGTAAGGATGGACCACATTTTGTTATCCGTTCATTTGTTGATGGACTCTTGGGTGGTTTCTACCTTTCGGCTATTGCGCAGAGTGTTTGAAGCATAGCTTAAAGTGTTAAAGCTTTCTTTTTGGGGCCTTGGCTACCAGGCTTCTGTTGTGGTGCTTCCACTCTCTCCTCCCACTGCTCACTGATTCATCCGTTCAGCCACTCATCAGATGGCTATGAATGTGCCCTCCTTGCCAGGTTCTGTGCTGGGAACCTCCAGCCTTGACTTGCTCTTGACATCCGGAGAACGGTTTGTAGATTTCTCATTTTCCAAGCCAGAGTGTGGGAGCACCCTGAGGCAGGAGGGCCGGCCAGGGGCCAACCCAGTGGCCCGGAGAGGCAGCTGGCACAGCATAGGGAGCCTTTCTGATGGTTCCTGGAATGTACTGGACTCTCCTGCCCAGAGTGTTGTGTCTGCTGCTTGCTGCCTGGCCTGTTCATCTCCTGCCCTCGCCAGAACTGGCTTCTTCTCACCCTTCATGTCTCAGCTTAAATTTCCCCTCTTTGGAGAGGTCTTCCCTGCCCTTCTCAGGTAGATGCCTGCCTTTCCCCTCCACTGTTATTCTCCCCTTTGGCACCCCGTTTCTTCTGAAATCATCATGATCTGAAATGCGTTTTGTTTCCCCATTTGTGATCATTCCCCTGGTCCTCCTGAGCTAGACTGAAAGCACCGTGAGGGCAGGAACCTCGACTGGCATGTTTTCTATCTCTCAGCACAGGATGTTGGCATGCAGTAGGTGCCCAAGAAATAATTGTTGTTATTGCTTAGAGTCAGATGTGAGTTAATTTCCTAACTCCACCTTGGTAGCTTGGTGATCTGGAGCGTGTTACTTAATCTTTCCAAGCTTCACTTTTTCCTTCTGTTCAGTATGGAGAAAGTTCAGTGTCCCTAGCTCTTGGGGTTGGTGTGAAGGTCAGAAATAACTGTGCAGATGGCCCAGAGCATGTTGGTGTACAGTAGGTATTTGTCAGCTGGCGCTGCTGACACTGGTGGTTCCAGAAGTAGTGGTCATAATGATTGTGAATGGGCCTCCTAAGTCATATGCTCACTTGCCCTGGGGAATGGAAAGCACGCACTGGATTTCAAAGACTCTGTAGGAAAAAGAGAATGAGAAAGATCTCAGTAATAACTTTAACATTGATGACTTGTTGAAACAAAACTGTTGTGGATATGTCAGGCTAAATGAAATGTATCATTGAAATTAGTTTCGCTTGTTTCTTTTTACTTTTTTTTAATAGCTGCTAGAAAATTTAAAATTGTACCTGGGGTTCACATTGTATTTTGGGGGGCAGTGCTGCTCTAGACGCTATGCTCCTCAGGGGCAGGGACCAGGCCCAGAGGATGATGGCTCTGCCTTCTGTGAAGTGTGTGGCCCTGGACCAGTGAGTTACGTTTTCTCCATGCTTCAGTTTCCTCCTCTGTAAACAAGGCGCTCAGTCTGATAACAAAGAGTGACAGTGCACATTTGAGGGCCTCCTGTGTGCCCCCGGAAGGAACTAGAGCCCCAGGAAGACCAGGCGCGGCAAGGTCCCTGCCCATGGCAACTTTCATTCTGAGAGAGGGGAGACCCACAAATAAAACACAAATCCCATCACTAAGACTGTGACTGTCACCTGGAGAATATGAGTAAGGAGACTTGGTGAACAATCACAGGGTGATGAGAGCTGGGTCTCTCGCCGGGAGCCCTGAGGGCAGACCCTGTGAGGGGGAACAGGCGTGGATCCACGTATAGCCAGGTGCGTGGTAGGCTCTCTGTAACTGGTGGCAACATGATTAGGATGAAGAGTGTTGGGACACTCTTCTGAGTCGCCTCCACTCAGTGGCTCTAGCCTTTTTACTCCCTCTGCATAGAATAACCGCACCAGAATTTTTCTGTCCTCTGAAGAGTTTGCATGTTCATTTCCCATGGCCTCTGAAGGCGGAGATCTCTCCATGCTTCTCAGAGCAGTGGGCAGGGCTGCCCAATGGCCAGAGCTGATTAGTCGTGGGAAGCTGATTCTCAGGGCGTGGCAAGGCCACCTCCCTGTTTTGCGCATCTCCTCTGCCCCGGACCATATCCCCACTGCTTTCTGCCAGACCTGGGAGGGAGTCTGGGTTGAACTCCACTCCCCACCCAGCCAGGAGCCACGAGGGAGACAAAGCACATCACCCCTGGGAGTTCTGGTGTCCTGGGGGGGTCACACCCCTCTCCCCAACCCAGGGTGCCGTGTGTTCCACGTGGAGAGATGCCCGTGAAGGGCTTTGTCCAGGTTTTGCAGGGGTCGGCGAATGTTGTCCTCCTCATCTTCCACGCGCACACCTGCCTGCGAGTTGCTGGCCTTCCGCTGCTGCTCAGGTGGGGACTGAGGAGTGGATCGTGCTGACGTGTACGTGGAAGTGGGTTATTGAGGGCAACAGCGAGTCTTCCTCTCCAGCCCCTGTTGGGCCCGTACCACCTCACTGGTGAAGAATGAGTGACTTACCCGAGATTGCCCAGGTAGAAATGGCAGTGATGGGGGTCAGACCTCTGGCTACTCCAGTTGCTGATTACTTATGAAAAGAGTACAGCCAACTTAGCCTGTGTTCAGGGCCCCCATGGCCTGCTCCCAACTCAATTCCCATATTTCCCTTGGTGAATTGTACCCGCCTCCTAAGCGCTGTCCCTTCTTCCAGACCCTTGCTTGCCAGCTCCCTCTGCCTGGAATACCTCCCTCACTCACCCCCCACCTGTGAAACCCTGCACGTTCCATGGCCCAGCTTGGATGGCGGAGCCCTAGGAGAGACCTGTTTGCTTACTCTACAAGTGAAGATGCAGTGGATGAAGTCACCAGGGCTGGATTAAGATAGGAACAGCCTGGAGGCAGAGAGGCGGGCTAAAGAGGCTTCCGGTGCTCTCCTGATCTCCCCAGGGTGGCGTGGCCTGCTCCCGCCTCTCTCCTCCCAGGCCTTCAGTCGAGCATGCCTCCAGCCTCCAGCCGTACCATCTGCCTGCCATTCCTGGCTGAGCCAGGCCTTTGCACATGCTGTTCCCTCTGGCAGATCTGCCCATTAGCCTTTCCTGCCCCCATTCACCCAGTGACCATCCTCCACGGGTGCTTAAGATCCATTATCAGCCTTATTTCCTCCAGGAAACCTTCCTTGACAATCCTTCCGCGTCGCAGGCCAGGTCAGCTATGTCCCCAGGGCTCCCGTTGCTCCGAGCATCCCTCTGTCACTGCCCTGGATTCTGTATTCCAGCTGCCAGTGACTTGTCCGACTCTCCCACTCGACAGAAGGTTCCAGAAAAGTAGGGATGCCGCCTGATTCACGGTGGGATTCCCAGAACCCAGCACAGGGTGAGGGGCACAGTAGGTGGTCAATCGCTTTTGGCCTTTAGCCTTAATATTTGCTGTTTGTAGTATTATGACTGAATTGTTTTCACTTCTGGGCCAAGAAAGGAGAAATGAACGTGTTTCATATTCCTATAATGGCAGTGTTGGGAGGGACCGTAAGCGGGTGCCGTAGGTTCTTCTCTCTGTTGTTTGCATCAGGTCCACTCTGCCCTCAATGAGCCCCACTCCTTTCTCTGTAGCAGCCTCCTCTAGTGACATCAATTCTCCAAACCTCCGACCCCTCAGTACTCGTGGTGGAAACACCCCTGGTGGTTCTATCAGCCCAGAGATGACATTTGTGAAGCTTCTGTAGAACTCAGTAAAGCTACCCTTCCCCTGCACACGGGGATTTCACGGCCTTGCAGTGCAGCCTGCTTTTAGTTAAGGGCCAAAAAAAAAAAAAAAAAAAAAATGTTAGACAGCTGTTCTTCAGAATCCAAACCATGTTCTTGTGTTCACAGGTCATATTTCTTGTTAAAGTGCTCTGATTTTTCCATTTCTCCCAAGCTGCACCTCAGAATACGCTTTGGAAGACACATCTTCTTTTTGGAAGTTGGCGGGGCTGCTTTGTGGGCCAGGGCAGCTGGGTGAGTGAGCTCATTAAGCCTGGCGGTAATTGAGTTTCTGTGGCAAGTCTTGGAGGCTTTCAGGATCGGGGCTGGAAGAGGTTCTAGTTGCCAACCAGACACCTTATTTTAAACAAGGGCCCGGATGCCCCCAAATTGTGCCTAATCTGTTTAAACTGTTGGGCAAATGCGCACTTTACTTTTAGGATCTATCTCTCCCTGGAAGCGTACCAGATACCCAGGATGAGCCCAGTTTATGAGCGCCTGGGCATTACAGATCCCCTGAGTTTTCTATAGGCATGGCTAAAGGTGAATGCAAGACACTTCATATCAAATACGCAAACAAGTCCTGTTGCTGGATAGGATATCGGAAATTGGGAGTGCTCCAGTCAGAAGATGGGGGAGGGGTGCTGGGTGCCCCAAACCTCAGGTGTTCACAACATAAATTGTGAATTTGGGATTTCACAATTCACAAGCTCCCGGATTGTAGTTTCCCTTCATATTTGTTGATGAACAGAGGGCTTTGTAGGTAAACTAAGAGGTCAAGTGACAAGGAGATTGGGAGCGGGTATTAAATCACTCCCTGGAAGGGATGTGGGCTGATCAGTTTGTGGTGTCTCACCTGTTCGTTGTAGCTGGTATAGAAAGGCCCTCCGCTCACCAGATCTTTGTTAGCATCTGTGCCAGGTGTCTGTGAAAGCAGTGCCACAGCACTTGAAAATATCCATGCTATGGACTCTGTTGTGAATTCCAACCATCCTTTCGCACCTTGGTCTGAAGCACTGAACTGTTATGACACTTTTTATCATCACGTGTCATGAAGGTGATCCTCAAAACACCGTGAGTGGCCCCATGCCTCCTCTTTGTGGGAAGGTCAAACTCTAGCCTCAAATTCTCCAACCCAGGAATCTGGTAGTGGACATTATTATAGATGATTTTCTATGACTATTGGGTGAATAATTCATTTGCTCCTGTTTATTGGAACCAGAGAGAAAAAACCCATGATTGATTAGAAAATGAACCATTTAAGAAACTAAAAATTGCTGGAGAGGTGATTTTGTTTTCTGAATTAAAAAGAATAAGCTCTTTGAAGTTCTTGCTGTGACATATGCCTGATTCATTTAATGCAAAAGAACACAGTAAAGGAGGAATAGAGGAAGTAAACTGACATGAGACATGTAGAAAACAAAAAGTAAAATGGCAGATGTAAACTCAACTATATCAATAATAACATTAAATGTGAATGGATTAAACAACCCAATCAGGGACTTCCCTGGTCGTCCAGTGGTTAAAAACCTGCCTTCCAATGCAGGGGATGCAGGTTCGACCCCTGGACAGGGAAGTGAGATCCTACATGCCGTGGGGCAACTAAGCCTGCATGCCACAACTACTGAGCCTGCACGCCGCAACTACAGAGCCCACGTGCTCTGGAGCCCGTGCACTACAACTAAAGAGAAGCCTGCGTACCGCAACGAAGATCCCGCGTACCGCAACTAAGACAAAATGCAGCCCAAAATAAATAAATAAATAAATAAATAAATAAATAAATAAATAAATATTTTTAAAACCCCCAACCCAATCAAAAGGCAGTAGCGTATATTAAAAATGATCTAACTATATGCTGTCTACAGGTGACATACTTCTTTAGGCTCAAAGATACAAATAGATTGAAAGTAAAAGGATGGAAAAAGATACATCATGCAAAGAGCAACCATAAGAAAGCTAGAGTGACTATACTGATATCATACCAGATAGATTTAAAATAAAAAATAGAGATAAAGAAGGACATTCTATAATGACATTTAATAACATTTTACAATGATAAAAGGGTCAATCCATTAGGAAGATATAACAATTATAAACACACAGGCATCTAACAACAGAACACCAAAATATCAATATTTGAAGCAAAAACTGATCTAAAAGAAGGAAGAAGTAAATAATTCAGCAATAATATTTGGATACTTCAATACCCTACTTTCAATAATGGATAGAACAACTAGACAGAAGATCAACAAGGAAATAGAAAACTTGAAGGACACTGTAAACCAACCAGACTTAACAGACACCTATAGAATACTCCACCAACATAATAATATATATATACATATATATATGTAGAATTGAGGTATAATTGATATAAACCATTATATTAGTTTCAGGTGTATAACATAATAATTTGATATTTGTATACATTGTGAAATGATCACCAAAATAAGTCTAGTTAACATCCATTGCCACATATAGTTACCAAAAATTTTTTCTTGTGATGAAAACTTTTAAGATCTACTCTCTTAGCAAGTTTCAAATATACAATATGGTATTATTAACTATAGTCACCATGTTGTATATTGCATCCCCATGAACTGTGTATTTTATAACTGGAAGTTTGCGCTTGGTGACCTCCTTAACCCATTTTGCCTACTCTCCTGTCCCCCACCTCTGGCAGCCACCAATCTGTTCTCTGTATCTATGAGTTTGGTTTTTGTTGTTGTTTTTTAAGATTCCACATATAAGTGAGATCATGTGGTATTTTTCTTTCTCTGTCTGATTTATTTCACTTGGCATAATGCCCTCAAGGTCCATCCATGTCTCACAAACAGCAAGATTTCATTCTTTTTTTGTGGCTGAATAATACTCCATTTTGTATCTATCTATTTCATATTTTCTTTATCCATTCATCCACTGATGGACACTTAGGTTCTTTTAATTTCTTGGCCATTGTAAATAATGCTGCAATGAACATGGGGGTGTGTTTATCTTTTCAAGTTAGTGTTTTCATTTTCTCTGGGTAAATACCCAGAAGTGGAAATGCTGGATCATGTGGTAGTTCTATTTTTAATTTTTTGAGGACCCTCCATACTATTTTCCATAGTGGCTGCACCAATTTACATTCCCACCCAACAGTGCACAGAGGTTCCCTTTTCTCCATTTCCTCACCAAGAATATATATTCTTCTCAAGGGCACATGGATCGTTCTCCAGGATAGACCATATGCTCAGCCATAAAACAACCTCGATAAACTTGAAAGGATAGAAATAATACAAAGTATGTTCTCTGACCACAATGCAATGAAATGAGAAATCAATAGCAGCAAAGACAGGGCCTGGTCCATAGCTGATGTTCAGTTCCACCCTTGTAAGCCTGATACAACTGACTACTGACTTCCTTACCCACTGAACTACTGACTTCAGTGGATGAACTACTGACTTCCTTACCCACTGTTTCCAGATTCCATGTGTTTGCGTATGCTGCCCCACTCCCTGGAATGCCTGTTCCTCTGCCTTCCCCATCCTTGCTGTCTTAGGAGGACCTACCTATCCGGGCATGTGGGACCACCTGCCCTAATGAGTCACAATAAGCAGAGTTTGTAACGAGCAGATTAGAGCAGTGGTTCTCCAAGTAGGGTCCTGGACCAGCAGCATCAACGTCACCTGGGAACATTTTAGTAGTGCACATTCTCAGGCCCCACCCTGAGCTGCTGAGTCAGAAATACTGGGTCGGGGTGTAGCGGTTTGGCAATAGTTGATTGTCACATTTATTTTATGACTCTAAACTTATAGGGCTTCACGTCACGTCAGTCCGTGAGAACAGTGAGGTTGCTTTGATGAATGTAACTTACAAAATGAAAAGTTTGGGGTGACAGTAGTATTCTTAATAGCATGGCACCCTGAGTGTTAATTGGGCTTTGTTGTGGTTGTGAAAATATTCTGTTCTGGGAATCTTTACCTACCACATTTGCAATCGGTAAGGTTTTTGTCAACAACTCGTCTTCTAGTTTCAGGATCCATTTTGCTGGAGATGACAGGAGAGTCTCAACCCCAAGACCTGTATAAAGCTGAGTATTCACCTGGCAACCCAGGTCCATGCAGTGGCGTCTACAGAGGGTTGACATTTGGTGTGCAGCTCATTTGAGCTTGTATGCCGTGTTTGTAGTTTAAAATGATTCTACCTATAAAAAATAGAACCAAACATTTGTTGCTCCAGAACCCTGATCTCTGATACCCCTGAGCATCTTCAGGGAGGACCAGGGCTCCATGGAATGTGGTTTGAAGTCCAGGCCTGGTCACCATCTCCCAGTGCCCCAAAGTTCTGAGGGTTCTGCTCTGTTTTAGGTACTGGCCACCATCCCTTCGCAGACACCTGTGTCTCTGTGTTGTCATCTGCCCATCAGTATCACATTGGTTCTGTCTCAACCTCCAAGTGTCCTCATGTTCCTAAGACTGGGCCCTGGGAAGTAGGAGCCTCCAGGACTGTCACTGACTGAGCTGAGCCGGGCTGGAGAAAGAACTGCATTAGGACCAGCACTTGCTTCACCCCAGGTCTCTGTGAACAGACCTTGAGGGTCCGGTGCTCTCCGAGGACAGTCTGAAGGTTCTGCCCACCCACTCCTTCCTCAGGATGGCTCTTGAGTTATTGGGAGTATTTGGGAAGACAAACAGTCATACCAAGAAAGGCTGATATCTTACCACAGAAACCACACCTGGCTGTGTCACCCCTCTGCTCGATGGGCTCCGCCTGTCCTGGGATGAAGCACACACTCCTTGTCACCACATCTGTGACCTCATCTCTCGATGCTCTTGCTTTTACCAATTATCTTAGTCTGCTTTGGCTGCTATAACAAAAAATACCATAGACTGGGCAGATTACACAACAGAAATTTATTTCTCACGGTTCTAGAGCTGGGAAGTATAAGATCCAGGTGGTGGCTGATTCTGTTTCTGGTGAGAGTTGTCTTCCTGGCTTGCAGATGGCCGCCTTCTCACTGTGTGCTCATGAGGTGAACAGAGAGAGGAAGTAAGCTCTCTTGTGTGTCTTCTTATAAGGACGCTAATCCCGTCATGAGGGCATAATCACCTCCCGAAAGCCTCATCTCCAAATACCATCACATTGGGGATTGGGGTTTCAGCATATGAATTTGGGGGTGGGGCACAGACATTCAGTCCATAACACTGTCCCCTACCGTATGGAAGAGTCTGCCTTCCTTGAACTTGCCCTCCGTTCCTCCTGTCTTTGCACATCTGTAGCCTCTCTCTAGCACGCCCTTTCTGCCGCCTCTAGAGGTGGCTCAGGCTCATATCCTCAGGTACTTCCCTGACTCCCCAGGCCTTGCACATCTTTCTGTCCCAGCTTTGGCCATACTGCGGGGCTGTCGTCTTTCACAGTTTTTCTTCCCGCCTGGCTGGGATTCGTGTCTGAAGTCCCTGTGCACAGCACAGGGCCTGGTATGGGCAGGCACCGGGATGTTGATTGAATGTGCTTCTGCTGCTCTCCCTGCCTAAACGCCATTCAACCTTCCTTAGACCCCTATTCCCTTGTCTGCATGTTCACATTTCACCCCTGCCAGGGCCCACTTCAGATGTCTCTTTTTTCACACTCTACTGGGACCCACAGCCCTGGTCTGCACTTATCACCTGGGTTTGCTGCACTCTGTTTCCTTGCCTGCCTCCCTGACTTGACGGGAACTCCTCACGCATGTGGGGGAACCATTGGGACGCCCAGCGCTGGGCCAGCACATTCGAGGGATTTGGCAAATGTCTGCACCTGATGAAGTCATCCTTAACCATCTTCCTTCCCGATGGTGGTAGTAACCTGGTAGTGAATAACCTGGCAGTAAGTTCATCTTGGTCTGAGCACCCGAGCCCTGTAATTAGTGTTCCGATTTGAGCCCCTTGTCTCTCCCTGCTTGCTTCAGCCTTGCCACCCTTTCCCCTGTCCTCCAGTTCTGGAGTCATTCGTTAAGTGTCTGTTGAGGAGTGCCCCAGGCATATCAGACGACATTGAGTGTCTGGTGTAGAAAGGATGTGGAAACCACAAAAGAAGTTGCTCTTGGCTTGAAAGTCACGAGTCACACTGCTTGTTCTCAGTGGTGTGATTATGTGACTCATCTCAGGAAAGGTGGGACAGAAACAGCCTAATGGCTGAGGCCTTTTCTGGGACTTCTTAAGGGGCCCTTGCACATCAGTAAAGGGGAGATTACAAAATGGTGCAGGGGGTTTGCGAAGAGTCAGCACGTAGTAGCAGAAAGCAAAGGCTTTGTATTCAGATGGGGACTCGAGCAAGTCCTTTACTTACTTTCAGCTGAAATTTTGTCCCTATAAGATGAGGAAAATAACATGTGCCTCTCCAGGACCTCGTGAGCACCAGGATTACGTGTGTAAGGACCTGATGCGTTTTGGCTGCCTAAGGGGTAGCAGCAATCTACCCCCAGGTATGCAGAATGGCTGAGGCTTAGTTAGTCTTATAAATGTATTTACTTTGGCATTTTGTGGATGAGGCAGTGCCTGGGCCACCCTAGTGGCTCTATCTTCACATCCTAGCATAATAGCTGGCACCTGGAAGCTACATAGCACAGGAGGTAAGAACATGGACATTGAAGCCAGACCACCTGGTGGGAGCCAGACAACCTCCCACCCCTACTTGCTATCTGGGTCACCTTGGCCAAGGTACTCTTTCCTGCCTGAACACTAAAATGGGGCACTAATAACACCCATGTCATAGGGCTGTGGAATAATGAAGAATCTGGAAAGTTTGGAACAGTTTCTAGTACAGAGAGACTGCTCTATAAGCAGGGACTGTTATTACTGTTAACTTGGTGCATGTTTGTTGAATTGTATTGAATTCTGTCTGATGGAAGAGGAGTATGGGTGCTGCCACGATGCTTTGTTTTTCCTGCAGCACAGTTATTGTTCCCATTGCTCATCCCCACCTCAAAGTTTCTCTCCTGTTCAGCACCTGGTAAGATTTTACAGTGAAAAGCTACAGAAAAAAGAAGACTTCACATGCACAGAATATTCTAAAGGAAGTTTCATCATGTTTTTGTAACTATTGATAAACAACTATCATTCCTCTATTTGATGAGAATTTTGTTATGTGGGTCCTGCACACGAGTAGCAATTTTATCAGATTGTGTTTGTGGGTGTGTTTGGTGGGGAATTGAAGTAGGTGGTTTTCTGATGATATTGGAAGTTTTTCATGATTGAGAAAGTTTTACTGTTTTATATGTTTTAGTGTTTTATAAATGTCACTCATTCAGTGACATTTGATTTGCTGTCAATATGCTTTGTTCTTGGAAGGTGATGGCATGATGTGCAGGAAGGAGCCTGGCTGTTCATTCCTAAAAATGTTTTTGGGTGCCTTCTAAGAGCATTCCAGGCATGGTGCTGGGTCCTGAGGTTAGAAAACAAAATTGACAGTTCTTTGGGCACCTGGGAAGTGGCCTTAGAGTCAGACATACCTAGGTTCAGTCCTGGCTTTGCCACTTACAAGCCATGGACCTTGGGCAGGTGACTTCACCTTTTTGAGCCTCAGTTTCCTTATCTGTCAAATGGGGATAATACTGTTACTTGTTTCACAAGGACGTTTTGAGGATGGATTGAGATGGGTAGGCCCAGCACATTGCCTGGTATAGAGTAGGCTCTTATGAGTGGCAGCTCTTGGTTTAGCTGCTGCTTTTAGGGCCCAGAGGAAGGAGTCCTGCCCCAAGAGTCCCATGCAGCCTGACTCGGGGCCACCCTGGGCCACTTCCTTTCTCTTGTTCTCTGGCTGGCAGAATGGGTAGGGTCACCTTTTGCAGAGGAGGTGGCTGTGTGTGTGGGTGAGAGGCCTGCTTTCCTGTGGGTTTGCGGCATTATCCCATTGATGGCACCTGAGGGTTTCTGGAAGGTGGAGGAGGCAGGTGGTGGTAGATGGGGCAGGGTCTCCCAGGAGAGCACAGCCAGCAACCCCCCCCTCCCCCTTGGCCTCTGCCTTCCTGTCCAGCTCTATCCAGTCTGCCTCTCAGCAGTGGTATTTACTGAGTGCCCCCTGGGCAGGTGCTTTCTGCTCCTCTCTGGGCCCCTCAACCACCATGTAAGAAGGTAAGAGGGCACAGGAGGCCCTGGGAGGTTACACAGTCATTGAACAGTCAGAGTTAGTGAGCGGTGGAGCCTCAGGACGAGAGCCTTGCCCTCTCTCCACCCACGCTGGCGCTTTCTGGGTGGGCTCAGCAAAGGTGGCATAAGAGGCTGAGGTTTGGTTGTGGGTCCTTCCAAGAGCGGCTTCATGTGAACTGTCCAACAAGATTTCATTTCATGAAAAAAAGCAAAAACTGTTTGAAAGGCACCTCTAATCTTTTTTTTTTTTTGCCCTCTGAACATATATGCTAGTTTTGTATTTTACTGGGGTCATACTGAAGCAACTTTGTAGCCTGCCCTTCTTTTTAAAAGGAGCAATCCATGCTGAAGACTTCCCCACGGCGTGGTTCCTCTGGGGCGGAGACAGGAAGCAGGCTGTGGGCGTGGCTAAGGAAGTGGGCTGGGGACCTGAAGCGGAAGGGGAAGAGTCAGGCTCCACTTTAAAAGTCCGTGGCAGGAAGTGACGCAGGACTGGCCAGAAGTGGAAGGGGCGGGCGTCGGAGTTGGCGGCTTCGGGTTGACGTCAGGGCTTTACTGCACAAACTTGCCTTTGGAGTTGAGGAGGCTTGGCAGGGGGGAGAGGAGACCAGGCAGAGGGACGAGGGATGGCCTGCAGCGTGTGAGAGGCCCGGCGGCAGGACGGGGTCAGGTGCTTCCCAGGCCGCAGAGAAGATGGTGGCTCTGACGTAGGTAGTGGCATTGAAGGGGAGCAGAGTCTGTGGCACTGACGTTAAGGGGAACGCAGCTGCTATTGTATGGCTGTTCTCTGGGCCCATCCATGGAAGTCTAGATTCTGCAGGGGTCTTCCTAATTCATGTAATCCTTACAACATTCTCAGGAGGCAGGATTTTCTTTCGTTCAGGTGACATGACTTGATTTAGGTCCTACAGGAAATAAGGGATGGAGCCAGGATTCGACTCTGGGTCTGACAGTGAAGTCCAGGCATTTTTGGGAGGCCCAGGTTTTCAGGGGCAGGAGCCTTGGCAGTCATGGAGGACTTCCTGGAGCGGGTGGTGATGTGGCTTATACACCTTTGCCAGGCTAAGTATGAGGTCAGGGTAAGGAGAGCAGAGGATTGGGTTCAAATCCTGCCTCCCTGTGTACATTTGCATTAGACACACTTTCTCTGGGCTCCATGTCCCATCTGTACAATGGGGAGGCGGGACCAGATGGCCTTTCTCAACATCCCTTCTAAGTCTGGGGCTCACTCCTTCTCTACATCAATGTTTGCTAAATATTTTTCTCTTGGGGAAGCCTGACATCTGACTACCAACACTGTCTCTCTTCCTGAGCTCCCTTCCTGGTTTCAGGATGCCAGTGGGTGTCCAGGTAGGTGTCCCTGTTCACGACAACAAGGGCTGTGCCCTGCCCGCCATTTTGAAAGACTCCAACTCTTTCTGGCCACCCAGGCTATCAGTGCTGCTAGGAGGTTCACCTGCTGGGTGATGCCGTGAATCAGGCCCTGGGGCCTGACAGACCTGTGTTCAAATCCCAGTCTTCTTGCATGTTCCGTGGAACCTTAGGCCAGTCCATCTGCCTCTGAGAGCCTCCACTTCCCTATTTGTAAACACGGAGGTATTATCTCCCTTAATCTCCTGACCTCCCTCCCCCATCCCCCCCACCTTGGTTTTCACCCTGAGGGCAGTGGGGAGCCAAGGGTGAGGTGAAACAGTGCTGCTTCACATTTCTGCAGAAAAGCAGCCCTGTGGTAGGAATAAGGAGCTTGGTAAACGTTTGAAGAGATTTAAAAATAGATTAAAATGTAAAATACAGCTTAATTCAAGCTTTAGGAAGTCTTCTTTGTCCCGTTCACTTGGACTATAAATCCTATAGGCTTTGCCTCCTGAAATATTCACATCCATGGCTCACCTCAGGCTTCTTCGTCCCCTACCAGGTGAGGACACAGCCTCAGCACTGTGCCTCCAGGGGCCCCCTCCAGGCAGCCCTCCGTGTTGACCCTGAGCAAGTGGTCTGAAATGCATGGGTGTCTGACCTTGTCCTCCCAGGCATAAACCTTAACCAGTGGCTCCTTGCTGTGCTCAAGGTCAAGTACTAGCCCTTTAGGGATTTATTGTGCTTCCTCCTACAGGAAAGGCTTGTAATCACTCCAGGGCAGCACTGTGTCTTGTTCATCTCTGTACCTTTAGTGCCTGGGAAAGTATCTGGCACTTAGTAGATTCTCAGTAAGTGGTAATGGTGCTGCCTGTCTACTGAGCAGGGTACCTCCTCCACTGTTAGGAGTTTCAGTTACAGCCCTGTGGATGCCAGTATTATTATCTCTTATATGGATGAAGAAGCTGAAGTGCAGAGAGGATAATGGGTCTTGATGGGATTCAAAATGATCATTAAATAAATATATGGTTACTCTCTTAAGCTCTTTAAAGGGAGCCATGAGGCATCTATTACTTCAATTGGAAAAAAAAACCTGAAGTCTTTTCCAGGTGCAGAGAGAGCCCAGGATAGGCAGGCATGCTGCAGATGTGGGTAGGGTCATGGGCTAGGGTAGCGTCCACCTGCCTGGGCAGAGCTCAGGGGGAAATCCTACCTGTGCCAGCCACACTGGCGTGAGTTCCCAGCTGAAATCAGGCCACCAGTTTTATCTCCTGTGCATAGCATATCAGCAATAGTGACAGTGAGATGCTTGTGGAATTCTTCATCACTTAGTGCCTGCCGATTTCTAGTCACTTTTATTTTTCCACTGAGAAAATTTTAAACTATACAAAATTAATGGAAGTATTGCATAAAGAAAAAAAAACACCAGCACCCACCTATATTCCCAGCACCCTCTGAACCACTGTTTTAATGTCCTTTCCAGCATTGTTCAGAGGCAGTGTGCATGTAGAGACCTGTATCGATGAAACATTTTGCCTTTCATGTGGGATGAAGGGATCTGGCTTGGAGCTCACTTCTTTGTGCCTTGGTTCTATCACTCCTGAGCTGTTGAACTAGGGCAGGTTTGTCAACCTCTCTGGGACTCCATGGCCTTAGCAGTCCGTCCCCTAGAGAATGCCATTGCTGGTCAGGGCTGCTGCTTTCTGACGTTGGTTGGGATGGCGGGTGAGGGGAGTCCGAGGGGATCTGTGGTAAGGGGGAGGTGGGGAACAGATGAGGAGGGGCTTTATCCAAGCCAAGGAGTTTGGTTTTCCACCTGAGGTCAGTGGAGAGCCAAGGGCAGTCTACGAATGTATTTTACTATTTCTGACTCTCAGAAAAGTAGTGGTAGACTCCCGGCTCAAGAGGCCCTGGATCAGAACTCCGCGGCGCTCAGGGTGGCCATGGACGTGGGGCAATTGGGGCTGCATGGAGTGGGGCAGGGGGGGAGGAAGTGGCCAGATCCCATCCCTACAGATGGGGAAACTGAGGCCCACAGCGGCCGTGTGACTTCTCCAGAGTGACTCAGCAGTTGAGAGGTGGGAGCCCAGGTCCCCTGCTTTTCTGCACCATGGCCCACGGGCCCACGCTGCCAGAGCCCAAGGACAGAAGGACCCCACTGTCCTGCCTGAGAGCATGTGGTTTGTGTTTTCTTAGACACAGAGCTAAGGACCAGGGCTGGCATCAGCTGAGGGGTGATTTGAGACTGATCCTCCTTTATCGCTGTGCCCAGAACCCCTTCCAGCTGCCCTGCCCTATTGTCAAAGATTATTCTGTGCCTAATGATGTTTATTATTCTTGATTGTTACGTTTTACTTTTCCACTTGATTGTTTGGGAAAGTTTGTCTGTGGTTTGGAGTACCTCTGACAGAGACACAAATGCATCCTGCAAACAAGTGCTCTTTAATAAGTGCTGGGTGAAGAAAAATAATCATTTTGCTACATAGGACATCATTGCAACAGTTGGTGACATTGGAATATGAAATGTATCAATGATAAAATTTCCTGGTTTTGATAATTGTGTTATGATTTCATGATGTCTTTGGCGGTAAGGGATGAAAGCCACAGCATTGAGTGTGAGATGTCATGATGTCTGCAATATACTTTCAAATGATTCATAAAAATAGACATTTATATATAGAAATGTATCTTTATAAAGTAGCTGTGGGAAAATGTGAACAATTGGTGAGTCTAGGTGAAGGTATGAGGAGTTCATTATAGTATTCTTGGGACTTTTCTGTAGTTTCGAAACTTTGCAAATTGAAAAGTTTGTGAAAAATACTCCTAGTGGGAGAGGCGTGGTGAGGCTCGGCTGTGTCCGCCTGTCCTGCCTGGTGTCTCTGGCCTCTTCTGTGTCTCAGTTGCCTCTAGGTGGAGAGAACTGCTCACCCCACAGTTCGAGTCTGATCAGACCCTTGGGGGCCAGTCTTGAAATAGAGGCACAGCCTTTTGACAAAATTCATTCTTCCCTCTACAGAGAATTCATTAGATTTTCAGAATCTTTGCTTTTGGGTCAACTTTCCCTAAAATTTTCATTTCCCTCTTTCCCTTACATTTTTTAAAAAGTTGTGTTGCCTTCCAAAATTACTAAAGTAGTATTTGTTATTTTAATTATTCAAACAGAGAAGAGAATAAAGAAATGAATAGACTCTAGTTTTCTCCATCCAGTGTGGGGTAACCAGTGGTAGGTGGAACCCCCAGAACTTTCTCCCGTGCTCGTGGGAACACATAGAAACGCGCACACACATCTAGTAGGGCTTGGTGTCTTCCTTTCATTTTTTATCCTTTGTTAACCTGGGCTTCCTGCCTCTCCTTGAAGACATGACTTAGGGGCCACCTCCTCCAGAAAGCCCCCCAGACTCTGAGCGCTGACCTTACTTCATTGCAGTCATCTGATTAACGGCCGCCTCCCCTGCCAGATCGTGGGTAATGCAAAGGCAACAGCTGTTTCCATTTCATCGTCTGCACTCGAGCCAGGAGCCCAGGAGATGTACAGTCAGTGTTTGTAGAGTGAACAGATGGGCAGGGCGAGGAAGCCACATGAGGAGAGCCTTGCAGGTAAGAGAAGCCTTCTCGTTCAAACATTCCTAGCTCCTGGGAAGAGAGTCCCAGGCCCCTGGGCATCTGGGGTTGGAAAGTCACTTTGGGGAACATGGTCACTGCCGCCCTGAGGCTCCCATGCCCTGGCTGATTCTGTCCTGGCATTAATGCCCTATGTGGGCCAGGCTGGTGGGATGGCCATGAGCGACCAAGGGCGGGACCAGGGCTGGGTCCTCTCTTCCACCCCAAGCCCCGTACAGGCTTGGCCCACTGGGAGTCTCGGGGGCAACAGGAAGAAGCCCAGGCCAGGGCTGGAGCAGCACAGGATTTAGACGTGAGCCTGGCCTGGTCTTGTTATCTTGCCATGATCCCGACTGCTTCCTCATTAGAGGCACTGCTTTCTGCAGCTGGAATTTATTAATCTTATCTGCAGATCGTCCAATTGGTGCCAAGGGACCAGGTCACTGCAAGCTGGAGGATGTTAAAAATTTTAGCAGGATGTAAAGCTGAGGGGCTGGCTTCTCAGCCAGTGTGCTTGGGCAGTGCAGAGAAGAGCACCCCTTGCTCTGGGCAGCTGTCCCAAGCTTGCCCGCCAGTTCAGGCTGGAGGGGCCCTGGCTCATCTGATGGCGGAACTGTAGACATTAGAGCACTGGACCAAGATTTTAGACAATTTAGGTTACTGGAAGAGAGTGTGCTGGGAATTCCCTGGTGGAATGGTGTGGGATGTGTCCTGGAAAGAGTGGTCATGGTCAGTGTCAATTGGGGAGCTTGTTAGAAATGAGAAATTCGGCTTTTCTGTTAGTTTTGATTATTAAATTATTAAATAGTTATTCAATATTAATAGTGCTTGACTATTAAATGTCTTCATAGCTTTGTAGGAATATACACTTCAGCAGCTTTGAAATTAGCATTTTCCCTGTTTAATGGAGGCATAAGCTGAGTGGGAAAGTGACTTTGGAAAAGTCAGGTCTTGTGGACTCATTCCTGATGACATGCCAGGCGCCGTACCGGGAGTCGACAGTTGGAGATGAAAGAAGCACAGTCCTAACCTCACCTAGTCTAGGTGGTTTTTGAGGTTTATCCAACAACGTGCAGAGCATGTAAAGATTCCTCTTCTGTCTTCCCACACCCGTCACTATTTTGTATTCATTCCCATGGCATTTGGTTCTGAACAAGTGCTGAAGTGAATTGAGTTGGTCTACATGACAGCAGGTTCTATATCCTTCTCTCTCTCTCTCAGTTTCTTGTCTGCCTGTCCACATAGGCTGACATTCTTTGATGGCTGAGACTGTACTGTGAATACCCAGTGGTGGTGCTGGTGGGGTGGTGGGGAGGGTGGTGATGGTGATGATGGTGCTGGTGGTGTTGATGGTGACGGTATTGGTGGTGGGGAGGGTGGTGATGGTGATGGTATTGGTGGTGGTGGTGGCGGTGGTGGTACTGACTGATAATGGTGTTGGTGGTAATTGTGGTGATGGTGATGGAGGTGGTGGTGAGGATGGTAATGCTGATGATGGTGCTGGTGGTGGCGATGGTGACAGTATTGATGGTGGGGAGGGTGGTGATGGTGATAGGGTGGTGTGGTGGTAGGGGAGGGCGGTGATGCTGATGATATTGGTGATGGTGGTGGTATTGGTGGTGGTGGTGGTGTGAGGGTGGTTGTGGTGATGGGCGTTGGTGGTAGTGGTGCTGGTGGTGTTGAGGGTGATGGTGGTGTTGTGTTGGTGGTGGTGAACGATGGTGATGGTGGTGGCGGCAGTGGTGATGGTATTGATGGTGGTGGTGGGGAAGGTGATGGTGGTGGTGAAGCTGATGTGGTATTGGGGATGGTGGTGGAGGGGCCGATGGCAGGGATGGTGGTGGCTGCGGTGTTGGTGGTGGTGTAGTAAAACTTAAAATTATGGGCCTGTCCATACTAGGCACTCTTGTAATCACTTTAGTTGTCTGAATCTATTGCCTGCTCATAACAATCTATGAGGTTGTAACCATCGCTAGGCCCATTTGCCAGGTGAGACGATTGAGGCACAGGGCCACACAGTTAGTGCATGCTAAAGTTGGATTCAAACCCTGATAGATTGGCTTCAGAGCCCACACTAAATCAGGGTTACCCAAGTATGATCCTGGGATCTCCAGCATCACATCACCCGGGAGCTCTGTGGAAATGCTGACTCATGGGCCCCAACTCATGGGATCAGCATTACTGGGGAGGGGCCAGCTAAGGGGCATTCAAGGAGCTTGTCATTCTCATGCACGTTAAAGTTTGAGAAGCACTGCATTAAACTGTCACCCAGTCCTGCTCTCAGTGGCTGAGTCAGCTTGTAACCCAGGCTCATGTGACTCTGACCTTGTTACTTAGAGTAGCCTGTGTGCAGCACAGTATCAACTTAAACAGGACCTGGGCGTCACCCCTGGTGAGATGAGAGCTTCTAATCCAAAGTGGGGGGAGGGGCAGGGAGAGGAGAAGAAGGGAGGGTCTTCTCACTCTTTACTGTGTGCTTAAATCACCTGGGCATCTTGTTAAAATGCAGGTTCTGATTCAGTGGGTCTGGTGGGGGGCGGGGAGAGCTGAGACTCTGTCTTTCACAAGATCCAGTGATGCTGACGCTGCCAGCCTGTGGACCCACTGTGAGTTGCAAGGCCCTAGGCAAGAGATTCTCACACTTGAACTAGCATCAACGGCACCTGGAAGACTAGCTAAACTCACCCCCAAGTTTCAGATTCAGCAGGTCTGAGGTGGGCCTGAAATCTTGCATTTCTAACAAGCTACTTGGTGGAGCCAGTGCTCTGGACCTGGAGGCCACACCTGGAGCAGGCAGGGCCCGAAGCCACCGACTTCAACTTGGGCTGCACGTTGGAATTACCTGAGGACCTTAAAAAACCACTGAGGGCCGAACCCCACTCCAAGATGCTGAGTCACTGGTACTGAGAGGGGCCTGCGCGCTGGGAATTCTCAGCCAATGTTGAGAACCGCAGCTCAAGCCTTTTTTTTTTTTTTTTTTTTTTTTTTTAAACCCTCGTTTCCTGGGGAGGTGAGAATATAATACCATCTTGCCCCTGGAGAGTTCTGATTCTGTGGCCAGGTGGAGCCAGGCAGGGGCATGAACAATAAATTCTCCAGACTTTTCCGGTGGGCAGTGGGGCTGAGAACAGCTGCCCCGGACCTAGAGCTTGTGCCTGGCCCCTCGAGGCTCCTGTGCTGCCGGCAATAGGTCCTGAGGGCCAGCCTTGCGTTCCTAGCCTCTAATTCCTGACCTTGGTGAGGTGAAGCACCTTGAAGTCAGAGACCTACACAGAGACTCCGCTTCTCCTGCTCCCCGCTGGGCTATGTGACCTCTCGGAACTTACTTAACCTCTCTTGAACTCTGTCTTCATCTATAAAATGGGGGAAATAAATTATTTGCTCCAAAGAGTAGCCTGAGAAATAACGTTTATAAGCAGCTTGCACAGCACCCGACACCCGGGAGTCCCCCTCAACATCAGTAGCTGCATATATGTGGGTATAACTGTTTATCAAGTACAGCGGCTCTCCAACGTGGGGGGCGGGAGAATCACAGGGGGACTTTAGGAGCTGGGCCTCTGTGACCTTCATTAGCCCTCCAGGGCTTTTGGTGCACAGCAGTTTGAAAACCACTGATGTTATAATAATCTGGTGGCTATTATTAGCTAGTAGCTAAGAAGCACACCCAGATTTCTGGCCTGGGGGGCTGGTGGGGTCTTCTCTGGGCTGAGGAACATGGTAGAAGCACAGATGTGAAGGAGGGAGATGGGGAGCCCAGTTCTGGGCTGCTTAGTATGAGGCATCTGGGGGTCAGCCAGGGGAGGTACAGATGGCAGTTGGGGACATGGGTCTGAAACGCATAAGACAGTCCTATGCTGTATTCCTACCATCTCTAAGGAAAGGCTCTGGTTCTTCAGGACCTAGAGCTTCTTGTGTTGCACTGTGACATTAGCAGCTGGTCATACAAGCGAGATCCATTTGCGGGATCTGTGGGGATGCTCTATGCCATGAACTGGCTCTGGGTCTCGCTCACTGTCTGCTTTGTCCCTCAGGCTGTGGCTCTCAGCACTCTGACCACTGCCTCCCATGTGCTTTGTCAACCCCTGGCCTCACTTTCTGTGCCCTTCCTCCCCTGACACCCCCTCTGAGGCTGCCTCTCTGAGGCCATGGTTAATGGTTTAATGTCTCTGGTCAGATCTGGTCACAGCTGTCCTTTGCAGGCTCTGGGCATCGACATGGCTCCTCTCAGCCTTGAGAGTTTTGTTTGGTTCACTTGCCTAATGGCTAAAAGTCAGTTTAAAAATAAATCATATATGCTTAACAATGCTAATTGTTAGAGAAGTGCAAATCAAAACTACAATGAGGTACCACCTCACACTGGTCAGAATGGCCATCATCAAAAAGTCTACAAATAGGGACTTCCCTGGTGGTCCAGTGGTTAAGACTCCAAGCTTCCAATGCAGGGGGCGTGGGTTCAATCCCTGGTCGGGGAATTAAGATCCCATATGCTGTGCGGCATGGCCAAAAAAAAAAAAAAAAAAATCTACAAATAAATGCTGGAGAAGGTATAGAGAAAAGGAGACCCTCCTACACTGTTGATGGGAATGTAAATTGGTGCTGCCACTATGGAGAACAGTATGGAGGTTCCTTAAAAAACTGAAAATAGAGTTACCATATGATCCAGCAATCCCACTCCTGGGCATATATCCAGAGAAAACCATAATTCAAAAAAGATACATGCACCCCAATGTTCATTGCAGCACTATTTACAGTAGCCAAGACATGGAAGCAACCTAAATGTCCATCAACAGATGAATGGATAAAGAAGATGTGGTACATATATACAATGGAATACTACTCAGCCATTAAAAATAATGAAATATTGCCATTTGCAGCAATGTGGAAGGACCTAGAGATTGTCATACTGAGTGAAGTAAGTCAGACAGAGAAAGGCAAATGTCATGGTATCACTTGTATGTGGAATCTAAAAAATAATACAAATGAATTTACTTACAAAACAGAAATAGATTCACAGACATAGAAAACATATTTATGGTTACCAAAGGAGAAAGCGGGGAGGGATAAGTTAGGAGTATGGAATTAATAGATACACACTACTGTATATAAAACAGATAACAGGATTTACTGTATAGCACAGGGAACTATGTTCAATATCTTGTAATAACCTGTAATGGAAAAGAATCTGAAATATATATATATATATATATATATATAACTGAATCACTTTTCTGTACACCTGAAACTAACACAATATTGTAAATCAACTATACTTAAATTAAAAAAAAAGGAAAACATCATGTATATATGTGTGCACACATACACAGAGTTTCCCAGGGCTGCTGTAACAAAGTACCACAAGCTGGGTAGCTTAAAACAGATATTTATTCTCTAGTGGGTTTAAAGTGCTGTCTCATTGTGGTTTTGATTTTCCTTAATGACTAGTGATGTTGTGCATCTTTTCATCTGCCTATTGGCCATTTGTATATATTTTCTTTGGAAAAATATCTATTTAAATCCTTTGCCTATTTAAAAATGAGGTTGTTTGTCTTTTCATTGTTGAATTGTAAGAGTTCTTTATATATTCTGGATATAGGCCCCTTATTGGATATATGACTTGCAGATATTTTCTACTGTGGGTTTTCTTTTCATTTTCTTTGTGCTACCTGTATTAGTTTCCTGGGGCTGCTGTATAACCACAAACTGGGTGGTATTGTCTTAAAACAACAAAAATCTATCCTCTCACAGTTCTGGAGGCCAGAAGTCTGAAATCAAGGTGTCAGCAGGGTCATGTTCTCTCTGAAGTCTCGTCCTGGCTCTTCCAGCTTCTGGTGGCCCCAGGCATTCCTTGGCTTGTGGCCACATCACTCCAATCTCTACCACTGTTTTCACACGGCCTCTTCCCTGCTTGCCTTTCTGGTGTCCTCTTCTCTTCTTATAAAGACACTAGATCCAGAATGATCTCATCTTGAGATCCTTAACTAATTGTGTCTGCACATACCCTATTACCAAATAAGGACACATTCTGAGGTTCTGGTGGACATGAATTTTTGAAGGACACTATTCAAACCACTACAGTATCCTTCGAATTTAAAAATTTTGGTCAAGTCCAATTTATCTATTTTTTCTTTGCCATTTGTGCTTTGGGTATCTTATCTAAGAAACCATTGCCTGATCCAAGGTCATGAAGATTTATTCCTATGTTTTCTTCTAAGAGTTTTATAGTTTTAGTTACTGCATTTAGTTTTTTGATCCATTTTGAGTTAATTTTTGTATATGGTGTGAAGTAGGTGTGCAGCTTCATTCTTTTGTTTGTGGATATCTAATTGCCCAAGCACCATTAGCTGAAAAACCTATTCTTTCTTCATCAACTTGGCTTGGTACTCTTGTTAAAAATCAAATGACCATAATGTAAACATTTATTTTTGAATTCTCAATGCTGTTCCATTTATTTATACGTCTGTCCTTATGCCAGTATCATATTATCTTGATCACTGTGGCTTTGTGGTGAGTTTTGAAATCAGGAAGTCTGTGTCCTCAAACTTTTTGTTTGTTTGTTTTCAAGGTTGTTCATGTTGAAGTGTGAACTGCAATATGAATTTTAGAATCAGCTTCTTAAAGAAGTCAGCTGGGATTTTGATAAGAATTGTGTCAAATCAGTAGGTAAATTTGGTCTTAACCATATTAAGTCTTCTGATCCATGAACATAGGATGCCTTTCCATTTATTAAGGTCATCTTTAATTTCTTTCAACAATATTTTGTATTTTTCAGTTTTTTACTTCTTTTGCTAAATTTATTCCTGAGCATTTTATTCTTTTACATCTTGTTTATTTTTAAAAGTTGTCCTAAAAGCAAAATTCCTCAATGGAAAAGACTCCTCCAGTTTGAGAAATGATTGTTTCCCTCCTTTGAGTGGTGTTTCTTCTGAGAATTTTCCTTCTAAGCCAAGCCCAAGAATTGAGGCCAGCCCCAGGCATCAGGGGACTGTTCCATAAAGTCCTAGAAGCTCAGGTTGGAAGGAATCTTATGGACCCCCTGGACCAAACTCTACTTGGGCTCTAAATCCTCTGTTGAAGTTCTGAGTTGAACTGAGCAGTTTTTCTTTATCCCTCTGTTTATCCATGCATCCATGCATCCAGACATCCATCCATCCATCCACTCTCCCACCCCTTTAACCCCGCTACCGGGGTATCCCACGTGCACCCTGTGCTGAAGGATAGAGACTAAGATGACTTAGACCCAGTCCCTGCCCTCAAGAAGCTCACAGTCTGTAGGAAGTGAGGAGGCAATCCAGATGATAGCCTCAGTGACTGTGGCAAAGCAGAGAGAGGCAGAGATTAGGGGTGTTGGGGACAGAGAGAAGTCTGTTTATTTTAATGGGAATGACCCGAGTATATAAAGCTGACAGTGAGGAGCCTTGGAGGGAGGTGACACTGCAGCAGCTGGGAGAAAAGAGGGAGGTTTGGGAAAAGATGGGGATGATAAGGGGTCCAGGGCCAGAGAAGAAGGGGGTGTTGATTTGGGAGTGTGGGCTTGAGGGTGACCCTGTCTGATTCTCAGTTCAGCTTGCTCTCTCCTTTATAGAAAAATACCGTTTTCTTTTCTCTCCTGACAGTCTGTGCTGTTCATTCCTAACTCCTTTTGTTTCGGTTATAAATGGAATCATCTTCCAGTTTTATCCACGAATTGGTTATTGCTGGTATATAGGAAAGAAAGCTATTTTTTGGGTCACTTAGCCCTATCCAACTACTTTGGGGAATTCTAAAAGTCCCATTAGTATATTTCAGACTGGACGTTTGACTTTCATCTTCTCAGTGCCATTGTGGCTTCTCTCCAGCCTAATTTCTTCTCCCTCTCTTTTTCTTGGCCTAAACCTAGCCCACCCCAACTCCGTTTCCTGGTTCTTTTCTCCCTCCCCGCCCCTGATAGGAGCCTTCCACCTTCTCTTTCTAAGAATCCTCTTTGTTCACACAGCCTCCTTCCCTTGCCCCTAAATGGAAATACTTTCTTGGCTTATCCTACTCGTTAGTTAGGGCTGTGATGTCAGCGAGTGTCTCAATGTGGGGTTTTTCCCCTGAGAAACGGGGTCACCCCGTTTGTGACCAGCTTTTCACACACACGGGTATACAGAAATCTTTCCATGGCCTCTGCGGCTTGGACGTATTATGATTTATTTAACGAGTCCCTTATTATTCCCATCTTTATGGATTATCCCCTTGTCTGATTGTTCCCTTAGGAAAGATTCTAGAAGTGAAGCTACTGAGTGAAAGCAATCCATATTTAAAATTTTGACAGAAATTGCCAAATGGCACTCCAGAAGAGTTGCGTCAATTTGCACCCACCAGGAATGAATGCGAATAGCAGTTTCCCAGAACCTTGCCAACAATGGATATTGCAGATCTTTGCCAGTGTGATAAATGAGAGTTCTCACCCCTATTCTCGTTCCTCTGATTACAGTGAGGCTGAGCATCTTGCGGTCTGTGTACTGGCCACGTGCTTTTCTTCTCTGGAGAATTGCTTCTTCCTTATTTATACTAATTTTTCTATTGATGTGTTGCTTAAAGCAATTTTGATTTGTAAAGTCTCTTCACTAAAAGGGATATTAACCTGTGGTCTTTGATATGTTACAAATATTTTTTCCCAACTTTTGGTCTGATGTTTTCGCTCTGTGATGTTTTTCCCCTCCAGAAGTTTAACATTGGTGACTTCCGTGGATGCTTAGACTGTTTGCCTCCTTTAATGCTTGTTTTTAGGAGATTTCTTTGTTTTGTGTTTCTTTGTTTTTTTTTAAACAAATGTATTTTTAAATTGAAGTATAGTTGATTTACAATGTTTCAGGTGTACATCAAAGTGATTCAGTTACATACGTATATGTATTTATATATGTATATATATATATACATAAACACACATACCTATTCTTTCAGATTTTTACCATTATAGGTTATTACAAGATACTGAATATAGTTCCCTGTGCTGTACAGTAGGACCTTGCTGTTTATCTGTTTTATATTTAGTAGTGTGTATCTGTTAATCCCAAATTCCTAACTTATACGCCCCTTTCCCCTTTGGTAACCATAAGTTTGTTTTCTATGTCTGTGAGTCTGTTTCTGTTTTGTAAATAAGCTTGTTTGTATCATTTTGTTAGATTCCACATATAAGTGGTATCATATGATAGTTGTCTTTCTCTGTCCAACTTACTTCAGTTAGTATGATAATCTCTAGGTCCGTCATCTCTAGGTCCATGTTGCTGCAAATGACATTATTTCATTCTATTTTAAGGCTGAGTAGTATTCCATTGTGTGTGTGTGTGTGTGTGTGTGTGTGTGTATGTATATATATATATATATATATATATATATATATATATATATATATATATATATACCACATCTTCTTTATCATGCATCTGTCAATGGATCTTTGTCTTTATTTCAATTTGTAATCCACTTGAAAGTTGTTTTACTGTAAGGATCTAGGTAGATATCCAGTTTTATTTGTTCCCAAATAGCTAGTCCTCTGTCCCAATCCAGTTGTAGTGGACGAGCTGCTCTCTGTCCCCATTTTTGTGTGTTAAATTCCTGTGTCCGTCCTTGGATCTGTTTTTGGACTGTCTCTCCCATCTCACTGATCTGTTGAGCAGCCCACGTTTTACCCCTAAGGAGAGAGACACAAACTCCCAGCTTGAAGTTTTCAAACCAGGTTTTTCTTTGCTAACTGAAAAAGGTAGACTTCCTGTCTGAGAATGACAACTATTATCTGAAGGAGCCCAAAAGATCCTCTGCGGGTGATCACCCCTATACCGCAGCCCCTCTGGAATGTTCTTATACCTTCTTTCTCCCTAATCGTATCTCACCCGGGGCTCCAACGCTAAACCTTTACTTCACCTACAGACATTCGCTTGCCACCTCCTCTGCCAGGCCCTGTGCCGGGGCAGCCACACGAGTTAGGCAGGGGCTTCAGAAACCACGACCCCTGGTGCCTTTCTTCACCCACCACAAAGCCTTTGTGGACCTGTGTTCGTTCGCAGCATCTCTGGCATTCCTACTTGGAAGCAGGCGGGCAGGCAGACACCACCACCCCGCTGCTGTCCCCATGCTGGAAGGCTCTTGGCCTTCACGTGCTTCGTGTTCGAGGCTGTGGGAAGCTGGAACGTGCGTGGGGAAAGCTGGGATGTCTGGAGCGCTCGCTCTGTGCTGGCCGTTATCTGTCTGCTGTTCTGACAGCATCCCTGTGAGGTGGTCCATTCTTATCATCCTCACTCTGTTGAGGCTTGGAGACAGTGAGAAGAGGGCAGAATAGCCTGGCCAGGGTCCCACACAGGGGAAGGAGCGGAGCCAGCCTACAGCGGGGGCTCTGCCGTGTTGCACTGTTCTCTGTTCCTCTAGCCCTGGAAATGTGGCCCAAATAACTCTTCTGAGGTCGTGGAAGCTTAGTTAGCTCTAGCGCTTTGGGGGAATAAAACGCTCCATAGAAGGAAAGCTGAGCTAACCCAGTGCTGTTGCTCTAAATGAAGACTTCATGGGAATTGCTCTCCTCACCAGACGCACTGCGGGAGGGAGGCTCTGTGCCTGGTGCTTTACAGAGAGGCGGATCTAACTGTACAGGGAATGGGGAAACTAGACAGTTAGCCCCAGTTTACACACGAGGAGATGGAGGCTCAGAGAGCTTAGGTGACGCGTCCAAGGCAGCACAGGGAGACGGTGCTGGGATTCTGGCCCCAGTTCCTGGCTCTTAGCTGCTGTGATGGTTTGGGCCACTGACTCACGAAAAGGTCTGGGCAATGATGGATTTTAATCAAAAAAAAAGGCAAGTGTTACGATGGAAAGTAGGTGCTGAAGTTTTCCTGAAAGTTTGAGGATTTCTACTCATTTGTGTCTCCTAAATGTCACGAATTACCTTGTATAGAAATTGCTGCTATTCAGAGAATTTTCAAATGAATCTCATTTGGTTCTCAGAACAACCCTGTGTAGTGGGCCGGATTCCCATCCCCAACCCCTTCTTGCAGATGAGAGTAACCTGCCTAGGGTGTCCGACTGTCATCTAGCCATGGGACCTGTTAAAGGAAATGCAGGGCTGTAGAGCACTGGCCAAAGGGTGCCGGTCCTCTGAGTGCTGAGAAGTCACAAGAGGACCAACAGCTGTTGTGGACAGACCACGTGCCAGGCCGAACATCCAGGGGCGATGGGGCTGGGATGAACCCAAGTCTGGGCCAGAAGCACCCTCTGGCACATCCTGCGGCCTCCAAGAATGTAGAGAAACCCTCCAGCCGATGCTGTCAGAAGTTTCCCAGGTGAAGACAGGTGAAAAAGCCTGTCATTTGCATCAGATCTTGGTTTTGCATCTCAGCAGCAAAGGGTTGAATGACCAGGACTACTGGGGGCTGCAGCCAAAAGCTTAGGACAGATGGCATTGGATTAATTTTTGCAAATCATGAGAAAGGGAATGCACGGCAATCTGTTAGCTGTGTTGGCATCTGACTTTAATTTTTTAAAATCAGAATTATGTACTCAGTTCCTGTATTTTAATCTAAGATGACAGCAATTGAGAGATGGCATCATTATCTTTGTACCACTAAGGAAAGGGAAGAAACAACGCTGCCAGCTAAACCATGACAGGGTTAGGTTTTAAGACACAGTCTGATTTCAGAAATGTTAAGAAGTGTAAGAACATGCAGCTCAGAATCAATGCAAACGGCAGTGTTCATGTGTTTATGTGTTCATGTGCTGGTGGACCGCGTCCGAGGGCTGGTTCTGTGCTGGGCACAGCAGGGTAACAAGATGTTCACAGGCCCTGCTCCTCAGAGGCACACAGATTGGTCAGTCATTTAGACCTGCCAGCAGAGCATTGCAGAATAGTTTGCTGATTGATGTGTTCATTCAGTCACCAAATATTTCTTGAGCACCTGCCGTGTGCCAGGCGCTGTTCTAGGCACTGGGGACCCTGTGGCGAACAGAACTACTCGCGGAGCTGACCCTTTCCATGGCATAAATATTCATCCCCAGCAGTGGTTCTCAAACATTACCATGCAGAAAACTCTACATGCAAAGATTCTGATTACCAGGTCCCCCACTTCCAGACATTGTCTTTCATGAGGTCTAGGAGGGACCCAGGAATCCACATTTTCACACACACCCTGGGATCTCCAGGGGCAGGAGGACTTCAAAGCGAGATGTGAGAAATAGAGTTTACGACTCTATTAGCGTGTTAACGACTTCATAGCATTCCACTGCGTAAATGCTCCACGGTAGTTCAGGACGTTTGCTAATATTTGGATGTTTAGCAAATACTTAGTCGTTTCTTGTTTTCCTGTTGTAAACAACACATCCATGATTATCCCTGCAGCTAAATCCTTGCGCAACTCTCCCGTGGTTTCTTTAGGGTAAATTGGGCAGCGGTACTTGGGCTGACTTTCTAAGGGTGAGGTATGGGTCTGCCGTAGTTCTCCCAGCCTGCCCACCTGGGTTCCTTTGCCACTTGTTAGCTGGGCGCTTTTGAGCAACTTCCTGAACCTTGCCATATTTTCTCATCCCTAAAATGGGACAATAATAGTACCTACATTTTAGGGCTATTGTAGGGATTCGATGTAGGTGCTTAGAGCGGGACTGATAAATGGTAACCAGGCTGTGTTATGTGCATATTAGCTGCGGTGCTGGTTGTGATACTGCCTGGCAGGTAGGGGAGGGGCCCTGCTTTCTCTGCACGGTGTCTGGGCACAGCAGTGACTCTGGAAGGAAGCTCTGGATACAAGCAGTCAAGCATATACGATTTGATGCTGGAGACTCACTTCGTCATCACGGATCCAGTTTCAGCCTGTCTCCCACATTGTCACCAGAAATTTTCTACCACGCTCGTCTGGAAGTGTTTCTCTGCTCATGTCTCCTCCCTGACTTCCCACACTGCCTGAGGATGAACTGTAAATTCCTTACACACTGGACAAGGAAGGAAGGCCCTTTAGAATTTGGCCCCAGCCCCATGGAACACCCCCCACCGCCCTGCCCTGTCCCGTGTGCTCTGTGCTGCTCTGTGGAGGGAGAGATTCTATGAGGGGAGACTTCTGTGGGAGGTGATGGTTGAACTTGGCCATCATTCCTGGGCCTTTGAGGAATGAATAGGAGTTTTCCAGGTGGAGAAGGAAGGAAGTGCTGTCCTGGCTGATGAACCGGCACATGCAAAGGTGTAGCTGAATGTTTGGGGTGATGTCAGTAGATCATTGCGGCTGGGTATGGGGTGTTGGGATGGGGCTCATAATCAGTAAATTGAGAAGGAGGCAGCTGGGGGCTGAGTTGGAAGGGGCTCCAGTTGCCGGGCTGCAGAGTCGGGCAGTGGTTCCTGCACGCGATGGACCCGGCATGGCAGGGCTCTTGAAGTCATGCTAAGGTTCCCCGTCTACCTTTTCAATAGGGCCTTTTTCTAGGCTGCAATCCACCTCCCCATTCATTTTCTATTTCTATTTTTTAAAGGGCTGTACACATCTGACAAACTCCTTGCCTAGTTGCTAAGGGCACAGAAGGCTTCCCTTCAATTATTTAGCTCGTCGCAATACTGGGACTTGGAAGGCTACCAGTCTCTCTTTGCACTCTTTGTGGTAAATCCCTTCTGCGAATGCGGATGCGACATCTTGGAGGGCTTTTCTTGCAAAAGGTTTTGATGTGAAAGCGACCAAGTTATTAAAATAACTTAGTGGGCTAAAAAAATGCAGACAGAGGACAGAGAATTAGGAGTAGCTCTTCCCAAACGTAGCCTTTGCACTTTCACCGCTTTGCTTCTCTTCTGCATCCACCTGGTTTCCTGCTTGGCTCTGCTTCTGGTCCCCTCTCCCTCTGGGGTGGCCGTTTCTCTGAATGCAGCATTTTTTTTTTTTTTTAAGATTTTTATAATATTTATTTTTAGTATTTGACAGTTTTTTTTTTTTTAACTTTGGGTTTATTTATTTATTTATTTATGGCTGTGTTGAGTCTTCGTTTCTGTGCGAGGGCTTTCTCCAGTTGTGGCAAGTGGGGGCTACCCTTCATCGCGGTGCGCGGGCCTCATTATCACGGCCTCTCTTGTTGCGGAGCACAGGCTCCAGATGCGCAGGCTCAGTAATTGTGGCTCACGGGCCTAGTTGCTCCGCGGCATGTGGGATCTTCCCAGACCACGGCTCGAACCTGTGTCCCCTGCATTGGCAGGCAGATTCTCAACCACTGCACCACCAGGGAAGCCCATAAGTGATTTTTAATCTCACCTTTATCTGTCTTGTTCACATTTTCCATAATGAACATGTAATACTTATTAATTAATTATATGTACTCATTAATATTAATAACATTAATTAATAATTAAATTATGACTTAAGTTAATGCAACTCATGCTGTACTCACAACAACCCAACCCTGTGAGGTAGGTGTTATTACTTTTGTCATTTTCCCAGGTGGAGAAACTGAAAGCCAGAGAGGACAGGTAACCTGCCCAGAGACACACAGCTAATGAGGGGTAGTTAGCTCAGTCTGATGCCAGAGTCAGCCCCTGAGAACCCTCCACTCCACTGCCATTTCTGAGCTTCTGGAATGAGAAATTCCATCAGTGGAGTGTAGATGAGGTAGGGTCTGTTTGTGCTGAGCATGAACAAAGTATTGGGTTTTGTGCTGTGTGATTTAACATTGTGTGTCCCCCCTTTCATTTCAACTCAGGTTTCTGGGGCACCCCCATTTTAATCTGTGTTCAGTTGCAGATAACAGAAGCCACTCTCTTGGGTTCCTTTAAACAGAGGGGTGTTGCACAGGGAAGCAGGTGCTGACAGCATGCTTGGAAGGTGGAGGAGTGGGGTTTGGGCTGGGCCTCAGGGTACCACCCCAGAGTTGGCCTCTGGGGAGCTGGGGGGTTGGAAACCACTGTCCCAGGGCTACAGCTGCAAGCAGAGAGGTGGCCAGACCCCAGGAGCACCAGAGCATCCCATGTCTACCAGGCCCACACCAGCAGATGGGCGCCTGGCGCCAGCACCTGGTTGCCCATTTATCCTGGAGTCAAACCTTGTGTTTATGAACGATTGAATGAATTGAATGAAGGATGGAGTGTGAGTCCCATGTGAAACGCTAGCCCCGATGGAGCTGAGAAGTGTAGATTTCAGCTTGCCAGCCTCCGCAGTTGACGGTGGCACGTTTCTCCCCCTGTGGGGTCATTTCCTCAGGGTATGAGAGAGTATGGCCAGACCTCTAAAGAGAGTTTTGAAGAGCTTCTGCCTCTCATCTTTGAATGAACCACTGATGTCCTGGAGCAAAGGACTTGGAGGGTTCGTACTTGACATGCAGCATGTGCTGTTTCCCGGAGTGTGAGTCAACTTTGCAGGAACTGGAGCAGGTGTGTGGCAGTGATGGCGCCACAGGGCAGAGCCTTGTGCATTTCCTGAATCCCAGCAAAGTCTCAAGAAGTGCAGCCTAAAGCTGCTCTGGGTCCTGTTAGGAGAACAGCAACAACACGCTGTCTCTCAGCAGAGATGGGTGAGCCCGCGGGACGGGCAATGAGAACACATGCAAAGCACCTGTCTGTTCACATGGAGGAGCGTGGAAGAGGCGGGGCTGCACGGGCTGTGTTCTGGGGCATAAGATGGGGAGTGCCACCAGGCAAGGCGACAAACAGCCCCTTACTCTGAAAGTGTGGAGTCAGGTGGGAGGTGGGGGGAGAAGCAGTTATCCCTCCCTTGGGAGAGGAGAAGGGCCACAGAGTGGAGCAGAGGAGGCCGGAGGGGGCAGGCTGTGGAGTCAGGCCCAGTGGGATCGAGGCTCCCATTTCACCTCCTTGAGCCTCAGTTTCCTCAGCTGTAAAATGGGTAGTCAACTGAATTCCATGAGCTTGTTATGGAGTTTCAATACAAAACTGTTTAAATGCTGAGTGGCTACATGGTTTGTCACTGTTGTTTGGTTTCTGCAGGCTGTTCACAGAACAGAGCTTTCTGGGTGCAGAGGACCTGCTGCCATGTGGGTTCTGGTCAGCTGACCAGAGTGGAGGGGGAGCAGACCTGACTTGTTTGTTTTTTCCTGGGCTGGCCATTTCTTAGAAATCTAGATGCTTTACCTTAGCTTGGCTCTTAACTAGTACTAAGTTTCATCAAAAGTAAGAAAAGCAAGCAAGAAAGGGCTAAGAGTAGGGGTGGGGTGGGGACGGCAGGGGCCCTTTCTGGCTGTGTGAGCATGGGCAGTGGCTCAGCCTCTCTGTGCCTCAGTTGTCTAATGTGCAAAGTATGCCAGATGAGCCTCCCTGTCAGGAGCTCGAGAGGGTTAGTGAGATGACTCTGTGCAGACACTTAGCACGTTCTAATAGGTCCCTAATTTGTGCTTCCCTCATTCCTGCTCCTGGAGGGAGATATTATCACTGGGGTGCTGAAATAGGATCTTTCCAAAAGTGCTTAAATATTCTCACGGTTATTTGGGTTTAAACAGACCAAAATATGGATTCATAGATGCCTGCAGGAAACCAGAGCACTTCCATAAGCATTGAAGGAATGGTCCATTCACTGTGGAATTTTCCCCCTCCCACTATTTCTTAATTCCCAGGACACCAGTCTCTATCACGGTGTTAGATGATGATTTGAAAACGTTTGTAAGAATTTCTGTGAGAGCTAGCAGTTCTACTGGGCAGTGCTTTGTGAAGGAACCCGTGGACTGGGCTTTCAAAGGTTTGGGTTCAAGTCCAGGCAGGAGTGGGACTTCAAACATTCAAATATTGCTTGAAGTATTTCTTGCGTTCCTTTCTCTCTTTCTTCTCTCTTCTCCTCTCATTATGCATATGTTACAGCTTTTGTAATTATCCCACAGTTCTGGGATATTCTATTCTGTTTATCTCAGAGTTTTTTCTTTTAATTTGCTGTTCACTTTGGAAAGTTTGTATTGATGTATCTTCAAACTCACTGATTCTTCAGCCATGTCCAGTCTACTAATGAGCCCATCAAAGGCATTCTTCATTTCTGTTACAGTGTTTTTGATCTCCAGCATTTTTTGGTCCTTTCTTAGAACTTCCATGTCTGCTGACATTAGCCATCTGTTCTTGCATGTTGTCTACTTCTTCCATTAGTGCCCTTAGCGTAATGATCAGAGTTATTTAAGGTTTCAGTCTTATAATTCCAATATCACTGCTATATCTTAGTCTGGTTCTGATGCTTGTTCTGTCTTTTCAAACTGTTTTTCTGTTTGGTTGTTTTTTGTTTGTCTGTTTGTTTTTGCCTTTTAGTATACCTTGTAACTTGTTGTTGTTGTTGAAAGCTGGCCAGGAAGTATATGGTAAAAGGAATCTGAACCGGTTCCCACAGAGGTTTCTACTCCTGGGTTTCTGCTGTGGCATGTTGTTCTCTGTATCTGCCTGTCTGCAGTGGTTTGCCTCATGACCTCAGTTCTCTGACGGATATAAGAAAAGTTACTGATTTTCAGTTTGTTCAGCTCTTGTCTTGTATGAATGAGAGTGATGACTCCCAAGTTCCTTACACACCAGACCAGAAACTAGAAGTTTGATTCCATTCTTTCTGTGTTCTCCCTCCCTCCCTCCCTCCTTCCTTCCCTTTTTCCTTCCCTCCCTCCCTTGTTTTTTTCTTCCAATTTTCCTCCCTTCCTTCCTCCTGTGTAGGGATCCCCTCCTTTTCACTGGGCAGAACTTTGCCGACGTGGCCACGGGGCAGGTAACTGCACAGTATTGCCCTATTTGGGTTTCTCTGGGTTTTTTGGCAGGGGAGGAGAGCTGGCATCCATGAGTTCAGGTGTGGCCTCTGTGAGTCCTTGACCATGAGTCCTGGTGTTTCAGAGTCTGCAAGTTCAGAGAGGCCTCCTGTCCCTGAACTTGGCTGTACTTTACTTCTTTGGGACATATCAAGATGGACATGCTAGGACCAGGTGATGGAGGTTGTCCGGAGATCCCTGGGCTCTCCTGCTCCTGTTGAAGGGGTGTCCTCAGTGTCCAGCTGTTGCTTATGTCAGCTCCAGCCATTCATATGGTCTTGACCTCAGAGGTGACAATGCTGATTCTGTGACTGGGGTGACAATGGCAGGGGACGATGGCAGGTGATGCTGCCATCAAAAGGAGGGGGTGTTCTGACCTCCTAATATTTTTCTAGGGATTGAAGAGTGGTGGTCCTTGGAGAAATCTCACTACACCCTTCTTACAGCAGTTTTAAGGTGCAAAGGGCAGGTCTCCTTCTCAGCTGCATATGGAGATACTGAAAAGAGCAAGGGAGCAGGAGTCTGAGAGGAGGGAGCGTTGGGCTGGAGAGGCCGTCAGCATCCTGAGGTGGGGGTGGGGCGGGGCGGGGCTACTTGGTACCGTGGTCTGGTGCCCAGCACGGGGCCTGCATACAGGAAGTGAGCGGTGAGCTTGCGCTGAACAAATGAGGGAATGACGTGTTCATTCGGCTGAGCTCCTCTCTGCAACCAGCTACCCGAGGGCAAGGCCAAAGTCTTTGATGCTCATATCTTGTCATTTTGCTGAGGGCCATATTTGACTATGGGGTACCCATCTGGCACAGCAAGGGGGCCAGCTTGCAAGTGAGCCAGACCCACTATCCCGGGCACTCGCATCTCTGTCCACACAGAAGTCAGTTCTCACGTAGTGATGCTCGGCGTCATGGTTGGGGGATTATTTTTACCAAGGACTCAGGAATCCTGCGTCCCTTGAAGGATCTCTTGTGTCCTTCTGCCTGAACTTTGTAATTGTAAAGACACCCATGGGCTGGGTATGAAAGAAGTATATGTGATGCTTTTACAGGTCAGCAGACGTCCGGGAGGGGTCCTGATGTCACCAAGCACCTGCTCTGGGCAGGCACTTTGCTTGATACTGGAGAGTCAAGTGAGTAAGATGGTTTCAGAGTAGCTGAGAATCCGGCAGGGCAAGCAGACAAGGAGACGCGGCAATGGGGCGAGATGGCAGGGGCCTCGCAAGGCATCCTCGGTGATGTGCGGACTTTCCCCTGAGGCAGTGGGACCACAGCAGGTTGACATGTTGTTTGATTATTACTGTTGTTGTTTTGATTATTTTCTAGGCAGGGGTGCAATGTGGGCTGACTTCTGCTTCAGGAGGCTTCCTCTTGGTGGCTGTAGGTGGGTGACTGGAGTAGGGGGGCCAGGGAGACAGCTTGGTAGTCCACCAGGCTGCAGGTGGCAGGTGCGGGGAAAGGGAAGGACGCTAGAGGGAATCTGACAGGTGGCACCGTGGGTTCGGGTGTTGCCCGTGAGGGGCAGGCAGCAAAGTCAATGGTGGGAGGAGCGGCCCATGCCTGTGTGTCCGCCTGAGCTGGGGTTTGTCCAGTAGATGAGTCCATTCTTTTCTCTCCACTTGAGGAAGCAAGTTTGCCACCAGCTGGGTTCCCCACTGTGGGGACAAACTCCCAGGCCCCGGGCTTCCCTTCACCCCCTCCTCTTTCTCTGTCCCTCTGAGCTCCATCCACCACACCAGCCGCAGTGCCTGGCTCCGGGGTGTAGAGTGCTGTGTCCACACGTTTGGAAAAACACACCCACAGGAAACCGGTGCCGGCCGGCCCTGCCCCCATGGAGAGATGTCCCTTGCTGAGTACCTGCTGTCTAGGACCTTCTCAATAGTGACAGCTCCACTTCACAGATGGCAAGATTGAGGCCCAGGGACCTCAGATCACAGACCGCAGACCAGAGTGACACTGGGATTTGCATCCATGTCTGCCTGCCTCTTTTCTAACTGCGAGACCGCAGGCAACTTACTTACTGTTTTGGGCCTCGATTCCTCCATCCACAAGATGGGGGTAACAATAGCACCTGCATCATAGTCATTGGGAGGCTTAGCTGGATTTGTCCTGTAAAAGGCTGACCGTGGTGCCTGATGAGGGCATGTGCCTCGCTCTTCTTATGCCTCGTCCCCTGGAGGAGAGGAAGGTGGGGGAGTGTGATGGGCATCTTCAGTCTCTAAAGGGCCTTCTGTGTGGCGGGGGAGTGGGCTTGTTTGGGGCAGCTTCCAGGTGCTGGAAGGCACTAACAGCAGAAGTCCTAAGGAGGCCCTTTTTATTTGTGTGTCTGTGTGTTTTTGGCTTGAAAATAGGAAGTGCTTTCTAAAGTAGGGATGCCCTGGAAAGCAGACTTTCCCATTGTGATGACGTCTTCCTGTCCCTGGAAGGACTTTCAAGAGAGGCTGGAAGGCCACGTGTGGCGGCTCCTGCAGGGGAATGGCCGGGAGGAGGTGACCTGTGGGGCCTCTGGGTCCCAGGGTCCCTGCCCACTGACCTTGTCTTTGTTTGCGTTATTTTTTCATCACACAGTGAAGAGCCCTGTTTCTGGGCCACTTCATGGCCTTCCAAGTACTGTCATAGCCATTGTCCCAGTTGGCCCTTACCAGTGTGCCGGTGGGGTCATGCTAGTGACCTGGCCGGTGGGAGTCTGAGGCTGACCACCGAGCTTCCCCTGCCAGGGCCTGCAGTCTCTGCCCTGCTACCCCCAGGGCACAGCCCACACCCCCTTTCTCCTCTGCTTACCCCCTTCCTTCCAGAAGAACCAGCTTTTCAGCAAACCCAGATGTGTGGCTTTTTAGTGTGTGTGTGTGTGTGTGTGTGCCTCAATTTCCTCATCTCTTAATTGGGAGAGCAACCTTTGCCCTGCCTGCCCCTGGGGTCACTCTGTGGTTTGGCCGGGGTGAGGTGGGTCATGGCGGGCAGCTGGTAAACCAGACTCGGGTGGGGCTCGCCTGCAGTGACTTGGGCGGCTCTGAACCCCTCTGAGCCCAGTTCCCTCCGTGGAACGATGGGAATGATGATCCCGTCAGCCTGTGGGCCTGCTGTGAGCCCACCTGCTCAGAGCCTGCCGATTCTGTGCTTCCCTTTGTTGTTGATAACAGGAATTCTGAAGCACCCAGGCCTTCCCGAGTCATTGGAGGCTCCAAGGAGCCTTCACAAGATGCTCAGGACCCCTTTTTGGGAATTCCGACATGGAGGCTGGAGAGGCAGTTCTGCGCATCTCAGAAATGCTTTCCTTGGACATTCGGGGTTTCCCCATCCTTGTTGGAAATGCTGAACTAGTGTGTGTGTTGTGTATGGGATGTGTGTTGTGTTTGGAGGGTATGTGTGTGGTGAGTTTGTGGTGTTTGGTGTGCATCTGTGTGTGTGGTGTTTGATGCCTGTGGTGTGGTGTGTATGTGTCTTCATCAGCTTGGGCTGCTATAACCGAATTCCATAGACTGCATGGCTTAAACAACAGGCATTTATTTCTCACAGTTGCAGAGGCTAGAAGTCCAAGATCAAGGTGCCAGGATGCTCAGGTTCTTATGAGAGCCCTCTTCCTGGCTTGTAGGCAGCTGCCTTCTTGCTGAGTCCTTACAAGGCAGAGACTATAAAGGCACTAATCCCATTCATGAGGACTCCACCCTCACGATCTAACTTTTTCCCAAAGGCACAGCTCCTAATACCATTGCATTGGACGTTAGAATTTCGACATACGAATTTTGGAGAGAGACATTCAGTCCTTAGCAGTGCGTATGTGTACTCGCTTCTCTGTGGTGTGTATGTGTGGTGTGTGCATTCTGTGTGTGCTTCTGTATGATGTGTGCATTGTGGTGTGCTTCTGTATGATGTGTGCATTGTGGTGTGTGTGTGTTTGTGTGGTGTGTGGTGTATGTAGAACATTAACAGAAGCCACCCCTCCCTGTCACTAGAGGGACCCTCAGATGTTTGTTGGGTGCAAAATTTATAACCTGAACTAGAAAAGGAGGTCAGCACAGCGCAGGCCTCGTGGTTGTGAGTCCGCGGCTGGGAGACTTGGCAGCAAGTGGCTTGAGTCCCAGCTCAGTGGGAACAGGTGGCCCTCGGTGTAGAGAGGAGCTTGTCAGGGTCTTGGCTCCGGTGGCCCCTGGGATGAGAGGGTCCTAGGTGAGGGGTTAGCAAGCCCAGGTGGGGGAGCCTAGCTGCTGTGATGAATGACATCATTGGCCCAGCGGTGGGGATCATGGGAGCCGAGGGCACCTCAGTGAGCTGGGGCTGGGCCCGTGGGGTCCGTGTGGGGTGGTGCCCACCCCACAGCCTCTGCAGCTCAAGGCAAGCTCTGCCGACTGCCAGGTGGGCTCAGGGGAGTGGTGAGTTCTCCTCTCCCCACTGGGCCCCCCTCCCTGTGACCCCAGGCAGGCCTCTGATCTGTCTGGGCCTCAGTTTCCCCATCGGTAAAATGATGCTGTCTCCTGTGGTGGCCCCAGCCCTGCTGGACTCGTGGTCCTGGATGGTGGCTGAGAGTCAATCTGGTGGGGCTTGGGCTGCAAGGACACCCTGACCCTGCCTGTGGGGTGGAGAGGGCTGCCGAGGAGGTGTGGCCGGAGTCGAGTGCTGGGCACAGTTAGGAGGTGGCCCTGTCAGGCAGGGAGAGGCACGGGCTGAGGACCGCAGGGGACGGCAGGTGTGGCGCACGGGGGCCACCACTGGCTCAGGCCGGGCAGTGGATCAGGGCGCAGCACAGAGGGCTGCTTTCTGTGGCCATGGGCACTGTCCCCTGCAGGTTGTCAGCAGGGAGAGGCGGGGAGGGTCATCCCACTGCCCCTGGAGCCTGTGGGGGCAGACAGTGTGCAGGCCAGGAGACAGGGGAGGCCACAGTCAGGCCGGAGGGATGGCCAGAGCCTTGGGAGGAGGGGACACCTCTGAGAACTGGTGGCAACAAGGCTTGGTGGCCGGACACTGATGGTCAGGAGCCCCGGGGTCAAGGTGAGGACCGAGCCGCCACACAGAGAGCTTGGAACAGGGCCCAGGGAGCCGAGCGCCGCCAGATGTGCTGTTCTGTCTTCATTTCTAAGACGTGCCAGCTCGGGCTGCTGGGGTCTGTCACGGGACGCAGAGGCCCCGGCCCTGTGGTTGCGGGCAACCTGCTCTGGGGTTTAGCCCTGGTGCCAGCCCTGTCGCCCACACCAGCCCTGCGCGGCCCGCTCCACTTCATGGCTCGAAAGTCCTGGGTGAGCAGAGCACAGAGGTTGGTGGCAGCGCTGGGCTGAGCGACTGAGCCCTGCTCCTCCTTCTGGGTCCTCTTTATAGCCCTGAGCCCCGGAGCCTAGAATGTGTGTTAGGAAAACTCGACTCAGTTGACTTTATTACATCTCATGAACGTTTTTTTTTAACTCCCACTGACTGTCTTGCACCAACACTGTATAAGAAGAGTCTGGACAGCGAGCACCTTATTGATTTGCTGTAATTGGAGAATGAGGTGTCCTAAGAATGTTAATATTTTAGGCCTTGCAGGCTTTTCAAGTATTAAAGGTAATACTGAAGGTAATAAAGGTAATTATTATTTTACTCTCTTATTTTTTGGGGCGGAAGGTATGGTAGAAAAATCTTTGCTTTCTAGAAAAATCTTTGCTCTCTTTTCATTCTCCTGTCTGCGTGTTTGCCTTTTGCAGAACACCGTCTGCCAGTTTCTGGCTTCCCTCTGCTCTGGGCTGGGAGAACAGACAGCTCAGCTTGCTAGCACTGTGTGTAAATCATGAGATAGTAGGCTCCGAGTGAGGGACAGGAGATTTGCCTGTGGTGTGGTGTGAGCTGGCTTATTACTGATGTGAAAGGAAGCAGGGAAAGAAGCAGGGCTCAGTGTTGAGAAGCTGGCTATCTTAAGTCATTAAACAAAGTGCTGAATGTGTCCCATGAGCGTTTTTCCCTTCATGCCCAGTGTATTCCTTTCCGGTGTCTGCCATAAAGAATTTCCACAAATGGAGTGGCTTAAAACAACAGAAATTTACTTTCTTACAGTTTTGGAGGGCAGAGTCCAAAATCTGGCGGTGTCAGTAGTGTCGGCGGGGAGCTGCTCACTCTGGAGGCTCTGGGAGAAGACGCCCCCGCCCCGACCTCTTCCAGCTGCATCACTCCAGTCCCCCCTCTCTCTTCACATGCCCTTCCCTTCTGCGTGTTCTCTCCTCTGTGTCTCTTTCAAGGGCACATGTCATTGAATTTAAGACTCACCTCATCGTGGATGATCTCATCTTGGGATCTTTAACTTGATTACATCTGCAAAGACCCTTTTTCCAAATAAGGGCATATTCCCAGGTTCTGGGGAATAGGATGTGAACATGTCTTTTGGGGACCACCATTCAGCCCACTGTAGTCCTCATCAGCCAGAAGCTGACCCCTGTTGCTTGGGACCTGCTGCCCAACCAAGCATCCTCGGAGTTGCGCTTAAGTTCTGTCCAGGACCAGCGTCACCGGTGCATGGTGTGGTTGTAGAGGCCGTCAGAGGCCTTCACTCTTGGTTTAATGCTCAGTGTCATGGTCATGAAATGCTGAACAGTTTTTGAAACAAGACCCTTGCATTTCCATTTTGCACTGGGCTGCACCTTCTGTACCTGGCCTTGACTCTGTCCATGGTCTCCAGGCCCCATGTGGTCTGGCAGTTTACTCCCCTTGTCTCCCTCTGCCAGTGACTTGGGTAATATTTGATAGAGGTCTCAAATATCCTGTTTACTATTTCTTTCCGACGCCAGTCACAATCCAGAGTTACTTTATGTATTCATTTCCGTAGTTGTCTCCCTGGCTAGAAAGTTCTAGGATGGCTGGGAGCCTGTCTGGTCCTCCGTCGCATCCCAGGGCTAGCGCAGGGCCAGTGCTGAGTATGGCTTGTGGAATGCACCTTCTCGGCTCTGCTCTCCCCGTGGTGTGGCATTGAGCAGTCACATCTCCTTGCTGAGGCTCTTGGGCTCCTTTGTCAACACTGTGCTGTGCCGTGTTCTGTGGGGTGACAGACGTGTAGCATCCAATACACAGTGCTACTAGCTGTCACTCGGGCCTGATTTTAATGGCTTTGGCTTTGACACCGTGTGGGCTGTGAGGGCAGCCCTACCAAATGGAAGGTCTGGGGCCCCCCAGGGAAATGTGGGTGCTGGAGGGGCCGTTAGCTTAGCAGGGCATCCCGCTGACCGCGTGACCAGCTCAGGCCTGGCCAGGCAGGCACAGAGGCCTGGAGGACCGCAGAGCACCATGCTTGGCTGTCACCTCCTCCAGGGGCTGTGCTACTCCCCCAGGCTGGCTTGGGCATCAACACTGGGCCCAGAGCTAGCAGTTCTGGGCAACCAGTGCTGTGCTAGTCCTTGGGGTGGGGAGGGAACCACTAACCTTTAGGGAGTCTGAAAGCCCAGTTTTCAGAGTGCGGTCCTTAGACCCTGCTCCTGAATCACCTGGGTGTGTGGATGAGACATCCAGGTCCCCTGGCCCCCTCCCCACAGGCCTCAAGCTTTGAGCTCTGTGCTCCCCCAGAATCCTGCCTTTGAATCAAGCACCAGGGCGACTGAGGCTCAGTCACACTTGCAGACCGAGGTCTATAGTTGCTTAGGTGGCGTAGTCTCATCTTGATGAGGCCAGGACTGGACCAGACAGAGCTACTCAATGAGGGGTGGTCACCTGGGAGCCTCACCTGGGAGCTTGGGAGACATGCAAATCAGATTCCTGGGGGTGGGCCCAGGACTCTGTCTTAACAAGCTTGCAAGTGATTCTGATGCAGCCCCTGTTGGAGAAGCCCTAGGTCAGTGTTGTGAATGGTGGGGCATCTTCGGGGTGAGCAGGTGCCCGGATCAGGGAGGGAGGCATCAGCAAACGCTGGCTGCCATCGTGTTTGAGTGCCCCAGGCAAGGGGGCACCAGCCCCTCTCTCTCTGCTGACCTGGCTTCCTTCTTCCCCCAGGATCCCAAGTGATGGTGGTTTACGCAGAGGAGGAGCTGAGCCCTGTGAGACTGATTAGCACGGCGGAGCTGGGAGCGGCGCCTGCTGGCTGGCGGGAGTGAACACAGGATCTCAGCATCTCAACCTGAGAGGAAGCATGTCTAAGAAAGGCCGGAGCAAGGGCGAGAAGCCTGAGGTGGAGATGGACGCGGTGCAGATGGCCAACGAGGAGCTGCGGGCCAAGTTGACCAGCATTCAGATCGAGTTCCAGCAGGAAAAGAGCAAGGTGGGAGGGACAAGGGCCTCCTGGCTCAAGTGAGGGGTGGGCTGTGAATTCCCGGTGGACAAATTGCCCCTGAGGTAAGTGTGAAGGGTGTGTCCCAGGCCTGGGGTGGGGTTGGGCACTCCACCTCTCTGAGCCTCAGCTTGCCTCTCTTTAAAATGGGTATAACATCAGTGGTGGTACAGAGACCACCTGGATGCGAATCCTATCCGCTACCCCCCCCCCACACCCTCCCTGACATTTGGCTCTGATCTCGGACAAGTTACTTTACTCTCCATACCGTAATTTCCCTCACCTGCAAGATGGGATCCTAACAGTACCACCTGATGGGCTGGTGGGCAGGAGTAAGGATGTAAATACATATATCAATGCGTAAAGCAGCGGTCCCCAACCTTTCTGGCACCAGGGACCGGTTTCGTGGAAGACAGTTTTTGCATGGACAGGGTCGGGGGATGGTTTGGGTGGTAACGCGAGCGGTGGGGAGCAACGGGGAGCGACAGGTGAAGCTTCGCTCGCCCGCCGCTCACCTCCTGCTGTGCGGCCCGGTTCCTAACAGGCTGCGGACCGGTACCGGTCCACGGCCTGGGGGTTGGGGACCCCTGACATAAAGGGCTTGATTTGGAGCCTGGCTCTGTGATGGGAGCTATTTTGCTCTCGTAAGGCAGGTATGAGCTTTGGAGCCAGTCAGTACGATGCCCCGTTGGGTGCCAATCAGAGAGTTGGCGTGATGGGCAGCTAGTCACAGTGGGAGGAGCCCAGCTTTCTAATCATGCAGACCTGGCTTCAGACCTCACCTTGACCCCTGACTGGCTTCACGATCTTAGATGAGTGACATAAAGTCTCTGAACCTCCGTTTTCTCACGTGTAACATGGGATCATGATAACCACCCAGTTTAAGGTTGTCTTAAAGATCTTAGGTAATGTAAGCAAGAAAAACCCATCCGGTGCCTGGGCGCTGCCGCAGTCCTCTTTGTTGGTGTGGTTCTGACCTGGGTGGTTTGAGGGCAAAAGCAGGCAGGGTGGAGGTGCTCTGCTAGCAGGGTGGAGCCGCCATTCGTGTGAGAAGAGAAGGAGGATGGTGTTTGCGCTTGCTCGTGGGGGGCCGACTGAGGGGCTGGCCTTATACCCCAAGCCGTGAAGGTACCCTCCGGCCCTGCCCATAGCACCTGAGGGCGGGGAGGGACTGCTTGGGGGATGGCAGCAGGTGTCTGGTTGAGAGCTGGGACTCTGGCAGCAGCTGCAGGGCGGAGCGGGGTCCAGCTCCTGGGTGGGGAGGGGGCTGGGGCTTGGTCCTTGGCTCTGACCCCAGCTCAAGACAGCTACGTGGAGAGCAGAGGCAGAGTCCCCGACCTGGGGCGATGAAGACTGGGCTCCTGGAGCCTGGGGACACACGTGCTGCCTCCCAGCCCCAGACGCTCAGAGTTCCGGGGCCAGTGCGGCCAGGGTCTTTCAGCACAGTTGCTGGTGGTGCCGGCCTGTCCACATCCTGTCCCGCTCAGGAAGGATTTGCCCGCCAGGATCCCCTGGGTGGTCAGCTGCACAGCTGGGCCTGGAGGGGCTGACCAGGAAGTAGCAGCAGCAGCTGTGGCTATGGGGAAAGCCACACAGCCACCATCATTCGGCCAGGTCTCCGTCCCACCTCCACTGCCTAACTCGCCTTGAGGCCTGGGGCAAGCCAGGTAGCTGCCTTATGCCTCAGTTTCCCTATCTGTTAAATGGGGACATCTGATGTGTCTGCTTCCCTGGGTTGTTTAAGAAATGAATGAGAGAGTCATATCCGGGGCCTGGGCACTGCCTGTCACATGTAGTTACTCAGCGGTTGGCAGGCACTTATGCGTCTGCTCCACAGGCCACACCAGGTACCTTAGAGGGCCTCCTGACCCTCATAGTGACCTGTGAGGTCAGATGTGGCTTTCCCCACTTTATAGGTGAGCAAGCTGAGGGTTGGAGAGGAGAGGTGGCTGGGCTGCCGTAACAAAGTACCACAGACTGGGGTAGGGGTTCAACAACAGAGATTTATTTCCTCACAGTCCTGGAGGCTGGGAGTCTGAGAGCAAGGTGTGGGCAGAGTTGGTGTTTCCTGTGGCCTCTCTCCTTGGCTTGTAGACGGCCGCCCTCTCCCTGTGTCCTCACATGCGCTTCTCTGTGTGCGTCTGTGTCCTAATCTCTTCTTGTCAGGGCACCAGTTGTATTGAATCAGGACCCACCCCCATGACCTCATTCAACTTAGTAACCTCTTTTAAGACTGCCTCCAAATACAGTCACATTCTGAGGGCCTGGAGGTTAGGACAGCCAATAAGGAATTTGGGAGGACACAATTCAGCCCATCACAGCAGGTCCGCACAGTCACAGGTGTTGGCACTGGGTTGGAAGCCAGGCCTACAAGAAACCCAGTCTGTGCCTCCCTAGGCACCTCCTGCCTCTCCGTGCCCTGGCTGCCCGTTTGCTCAGTCCAGCCACCCCGTGGCCCTGCCGGGGGGCTTATCCAGGCCACCACTGGGGGAGTTTCTGTTCTCAGAGAATTCAGCAATGTGCTTACTGGCTGGTATGAGAAACATAAGTATAAACTTTATGATTGCGCTTAACTGCTGTTTCTGTATGCTCTCATGTAACTGTTGCTGGTGTTGCATTTACAGCGTTGTTACTTTAGCAGAGGAGTCCCCACTGAACACCGCAGGGTGAGGGCATGTGGGGAACGTACCTGTTGGTTCATCCACACATTCATCAAGCCCCCAGCCCCCCGCCCCGTGCCTGTGCTCTGGGCCTGGGCTGGGCGTTTGGAAGTGACTCAGAAATGGCCTGCCTTCAGGCAGGCTGGGTGCTCAGATCCTCAGGGAGCTAGCCGGATGACAGTACTTGGCATGTTGCACCAGAGATTTTAGGAAACCATGCAATGGTCAGAGTGGCCTGAGAAAGCTTTGCAGAGGTGGTCTCGAGCTGGCTCTGAAGGGTTTTGCTAGCTGGCACAAAAGGGAGCGGGGTTCACACCATCCCAAGTGTCCGGCATCACCTGGGAGCATCCTCAGCGCCAATCAGGGTGCCAAGGCCACTGGGGCAGAGTCCCTGACTTGTTGAGGCCCATGGCCTGGAGTGGGTGGGGGCAGAGAGGGCAGTGGTCAGCACATGGGCCCAAGCCAGGCCATGGAGGTTCTGGCTGCTGCCCACCACTCACCAGCTGGTGATTCATTCGTTCTTGCAGTGAGCAGCCCACCCTGGTCTGGATCTACACTGGGCCAGGGACTAGTCCAGCTACAGAAGTGAATCGGGCTTCATCTTGCCCTCCAGGGGCTGCTGGCTGCAGTGGGTAGGCCGGGAGAGTTGGAATTCGGGTGTGATTTGTGTGGTGATGGAAGGAATAATGCAGGGCTCTGGGAGCCCAGCGGAGGCCCTGACCCAGTCGGGGAAGCCTTCCGGGCCTCCTGGAGAATGGAGGGAAGGTGAAGGCACAGGGACCAGGCAGAGGGACCAGCTAGCCTAGGAGCCAGGACCCATCTGGGGAAAGGCCAGTGCCCCAGAACCACGGCCACCCTCATGCCCCAGGGAGTGGATGCTGTCATTCATTATTTACAAAACTGCCAGGCCCATCATCCTTTCGTTCTTTCCTGTGCTCAGTCCGTGACTAGTTATTGAGCACCTACTGTGTGCCATGCTCTGTCCCAGAAGCTGGGTTGCCCTGGAGATCCTCTCCTGGAGCTAGTATCTAATGGGGGAGGTAGGGAACGAAGGCCAGGAGATTAACATGTAATATTTATTCCATAGTGAAAAGTGCCAAGAAAGTAAAGCAGGAGAAGCAGGTGGAGAGTCGTGGGGTTGCAGCGGGGGTGGCTTTTTTGGGAGGTGGTCAGCAAAGGGGTGCTGCAGGGGGTGGGAGGGCAGGTCCTGCAGAGGCCTGGCTGGGCGCATTCCAGGCAGAAGGGCCGGCTTGGGAAAAGGCCGCAGGCGGGAAGGTGCCTGCATGTCTGAGGTGCAGCAGCCGGGGACGTGGCTTGAGCTGGGTGGTCAGGGAGGAGGACCGGAGAGCCATCAGCCGGGGTCAGTCCTGTGGGCCGGGGAGGACTTGGGCTTGTATGCTGGATGCCACAGAGCCCTCGAGGGTTTTTTTGTTTTCTTTCGTATTTTTACATGTATCAATTCAGTCATTTATATCACTATGAACACTTATTTTACACTTTGGCTTATAATCCAATACTACTTTATTTTGTTGCTCAAACTGTTCTAGCTTTGGCCACGGGGATCTCTTTCAGTTGACCCCTGTGTTCCTTTGCACCCCATCATTGTGGCATTTATTTATTAATTTATTCTTGGGTGCACCCTTACCTTCCAGTCCTGTAAGGTGCTCCAGGTTCGTCTTGTATATTCCCTGCCCCAGTCCTAGAGCCACTCATTTCTCCAAGGAGCCCTGGTCCTACTTATTAGAGAATGGCATGAGAAACCAAGATCTGGGCACTGGGTGTGCTCACCACTGCTGGCATGTCATTGCTTCTAGGCTTAGCTGACAGAGCAAGGAAGTGTATGCGTGTATACTAACCGTGTATGTATACATATCTAAACTATTTCTAAATGTAACATCTATATGTATATTAAGTCAAACGTGAGTTCTTACTGATGTCCCCAGTCTAATCCACTACCACCTGGATCCTCCGGCCTCCTTCCCTTGCTCATCTGTCCTCCCTCCAGCAGGGAGGGCCTGACCCCACCACCCATTTACTTAGTTATTCAGCACTCCAGTGGTTTCAGAATGGTTAACCTGCACCCCGTGGATTCAGAAGGCAGTAGAGGGAAACCTTCTAACGTGTGTGTTCAGAGGCCTGTGCTGGCCGCTGGGAAGGACTAAAGGGCGAGTGTGCAGGGGCAGAGGCAGGGCGATGGGTGAGAAGGTGACTGCCATGCTGCCGCGGGCTTGGACCAGGGTGGTCGCAGGGAACGGGGAAAAGTGGTCGAGGCCTGGAAGTGGAGACCCAGCGCTGACAGATGGGATGAGGAGTGGGGGAAGGAGCCAAGTGGAGGCTGACTTCACTGTGCCCACTGGGGCGCTGGCGGTGCTGGCTCAGAGTTCTCCAGGCCAGCCCCTCCCACCTAGATGTCTGCCCTTTCTTGGTCACCTTGCTCTTGCCACATTTAGAGCCCAGATGCTGAGGCAAGGCTGGTAAGGGCCCCTCTCTCCTGCTGCACCTCTGGACTTGGGGGCGGGGCACAGCTTGGTGGCATCTGGTGGCGAGTCAAGTGGCACATGACTTTCGTAGACCTGCTCAACTCAGTGGAGTAAGGAGGGCGTGCTCTGTGCCCACCGGGGGCCACCCCCGCCTCACTGTGCCACACCTGGGTCATGGCGCCTGGGCTTGGCCCTCAGCTTTTCTAGGCAGAGCTGGTGGGACCCGGCAGGGCCTTCTCCCGCAGCCCATCCACCATTAGCCTCCCTGCCCTACACACGGGTGTCACCTGGCCCATCTCAGCTGGCCCCCTCGGCCCCTCCCAGGGACAGGCCCGGCCTCCCGCAGGCTGCCCTGCACACACGTCTGCTCACACTGGCCACATTCCTCCTTCCTTTACTACCTGGGAGCAAACTTCCCTTTATCCGCTCATCCGCTTTCAGCTTTCCTCCTCCGGACAGTCTTTAAGGGGCAGCTGTTGATAGCCTTGTTTCACAGGGAAGGATCAGGAAGCTCTGGGAGGTTTGTATAGTCAGGGTTCTTCAGAGAGAAAAAGAACCAGTAGGAGAGCGAGATGGAGAGGGATTTGGTTTTTTTCAAGAAGGTGGCTCACATGGCCATGGAGGCTGACAAATCTGAAATCTGTGGGGCAGATAGGCTGGAAATTCGAGGGAGCACTGATCGCACAGTAATGAGGCAGAATTCCTTCCTCATTGGGGACCTCCGTCTTTTCTCTGAAGGCCTTCAACTGACTTGGTGAGGCCCACCCACATTATAGAGGCTCATCTGCTTTACTCCAGGTCTACTGATTTAAATGTTAATCACATCCTTAAAAATTCCTTCACAGCAACATCTAGACTGGTGTTTGGCCGAATGACCTGGTACCACAGCCCTGCCCAGTTGACACATAACATTAACCATCTCGAGGTTAAGTAATTTGCAGAGGGAAATGCACTCGTCAGTGCGGATTCGGATTCCGACAAGATCCCATCCCTTTGACTTCAAATCACTGTCAGCATCCCAGAAAGTTAGAACAGTGTTGCCTCCTTAGAAGGAGAATGCCAGAAGCATTTAGTTCCTCCCTGGGGAGATCACGTTAAATATTTAAAGTTCTGGCTTCCTGGCACTCAGTCCCTTAGGAAGAGGCCAATTCTAGCTCTTGGGTGAGATGAGCCCTCTGACAGGTCTGGTCCTTGTTTTATTTCTGTGATTATGCGTGTTTGATGTAAGGAGACATTGATCTTGTATCTTTGCCTGGCCGGGTTTATTTGCTCCTTTCCCCGCTGTTATGAGTAAGGATTTATCAGCCCGAGTGACATCATAAAACTCCTCACCTAAAATTAATTTCAGCCTGTTGGTGTTCTATAGACTGGTCGGGGGGAAATGTTGCCACCTTGGAAGCAGCTTATCCATGAAAGACACATTGGTTTCTGTTCTTCAGAGATCGCTGTAATTTAGAAAACGAATGGGTTTCTGTGGAATGTGTGTAATTGTGTGATATTTGAAATAAAGAGATCGAATAAAGCCTTTTGGAGTGTTTGAAGAAGACACTCCCTTGGCATATTTTACAAATAATGTTTTGTTTGCTGAATAGACGAATACCTTCTGGTGGGGATAGCAGCCTGGCACCTGCAGAGCACTGGCCCTGGGGCCAGGCGCCTGGGGGTGAAGCCTGGCTCTGCCCCTTGGCAGCCCCTCATCCCAGGCAGGTCACCGGTGCATCTCTGATGCTCGGCTGCCTTGTGGCGAAGCAGTTACCTCCTTCCTGGCGCTGTGAGAGCTTCATGTGGCGGGGGGCACAGAAGCCCCCAGCCCGGGCAGGAGAGCCACTCAGCAGTGAGGGCACGTTCACCCCTGCCCCTCTCTACGTCCACCTGCTCGGCCTCCTCTGACTCCAGAGTTCAGGGCATGGGCACTGGAAGTGTGTTTCTGGTTGACAATCTGTTCTGCTCTGATGAGACAGATGATTTCTGCGGGGCATATTTTGTGACTGATAAATTGTCCTTCCTCGTAAATCTCCAAATTGGAAGGGATGTCAAAGCCTTACTCTCCTCTCCAGCACCCTCAGATGTTTTTCCACAGCTGGGAAAATCTCGACAAAATAGTAGGGAAGACTCTGGGTGGGACTGATGGAGGTGGCGGGAGGGGGAATTGGAGTGTGGGGTCCGGGGGAGGGTCTCAGGGGCCTGTCACACACGAAGGGACACGGGGAGGTGGTGGCGGGCCTGGCCGGCTCCCCCAGCCCTGACCCTGACTGGCTCTCCCCCCGCGGCTGCAGGTGGGCAAGCTGCGCGAGCGGCTGCAGGAGGCCAAGCTGGAGCGCGAGCAGGAGCAGCGGCGACACACGGCCTACATCTCGGAGCTCAGGGCCAAGCTGCACGAGGAGAAGACCAAGGAGCTGCAGGCGCTGCGCGAGGTGCTCATCCGCCAGCACGAGCAGGAGGCGGCGCGCACGGCCAAGATCAAGGAGGGCGAGCTGCAGCGGCTGCAGGCCACGCTGAACGTGCTGCGCGACGGTGCGGCTGACAAGGTCAAGACGGCGCTGCTGGCCGAGGCGCGCGAAGAGGCGCGCAGGGCCTTCGACGGCGAGCGCCTGCGGCTGCAGCAGGAGATCCTGGAGCTCAAGGCGGCACGCAAGCAGGCGGAGGAGGCGCTCAGCAACTGCATGCAGGCCGACAAGACCAAGGCGGCCGACCTGCGCGCTGCCTACCAGGCGCACCAGGACGAGGTGCACCGCATCAAGCGCGAGTGCGAGCGCGACATCCGCCGGCTGGTAAGTGTGCTACCCTCTCCCCTCACCGGCTCGAGTGCGTACCTGACCTTCCGCACACGCAGCCCATCCTCCCTGCACACACGCACCCTGCTCTTACGCACAAGCACCCTGTCTTCCCTGCACACATGCAAGCCCTCCTTCCGCACACTCGGAGCCCGTCCTTCCATGATGCATGAGCCGTGTTCTCTCCACAAGCAAGTGCCCCAGTTCTCCCTCACAGAGCAGTAAATGCCGAGTTTTGGGGACCCACTGTGCTCCAGGCATGGTTCTAGACCCTGGGGTTCCAGCAAAGCCCCTGCCATCCTGGGCGTGGAATGGAAGCTTTGGCAGGCCTCTCCTGTCTGTGGAAGACACCTAAGGAATTTCAGGACTGGAGGCAGAAGGACCAGGTGTCCTTTTGGAGTCCTGGTCCAGCTGTCCACCCCTAGACTGGTCACCAGTCAGTGACAGAGCATCAGTTCACAGCTTAACAAGCCAGTACCAAGAATGGCAGAAGAGATGCACTGATTTTAAATGTCTAATGTATAGAAAATCTAAGCACATACCGATACTAAGTTCTCAGAAGTATTCCCCAGCCCCTTTTCCCTTTGTGTGTGTAGGGGCGGTGTTATCATATAATAGGAAGAGAAGGCTTTGGAGAAAGTCTCTTCTGGGTGTGAATCCAGACTCCCTCACTTGTTAGCTGTGTGAGCCCAATCAAGTTGCTTACGGTCTCTAAGCCTCTGGTGCCTCACCTACAAAAGGAGGAACAATCACGTATCTGTTACAACATTATGAGAATTAAGTTAACTAAAGCATCTATCAGCAGCTTATAGTTTGTGTAATAGAAGACATGTAAAATATGTTCCTCTGTTACAGGAAATGTATATTTAAGGTAAATAAAATGGGGAAAAAACAAGTATTTGCACAAGAGACAGATTGAGCTTAATTTAAAACGAACCAAGGACTTGGTGTCTGTTTCCATTTCGGTGCCAAACAGAAATATCCCCAGCTCAGGTAGTCTCAGTGTGTGGGAGCCACTTAGGAGAATAGAGTGAAAAGAATAAATGTCCATTTCTACAGTTCTCCACACATTTGATAAATGTCCCTCGTCAGACAGGCCTCTTGGCAACGTGTTCAGAAAGTGGCCTGCGTTTTGTTTCTTAGTCAGCTGGATTGGATTAGAAATGCAAGAAGGCTTCCAGGCTTCCACTTACACATTTAACATGCCTCTTAAGAAACAGTCAAGAAGAAAAGGCAATTATGGTCAACGTGGGGCTATTGGACACATTCTTTAGACCAGTTAGGATTAGGTCTGAGAAGACTCCCCCCAATACACAGGGGCCTAAAATCTGGAAGTTACTTCTCTTTCATATACAAAGTCTGTAAAGTGCTCCACAGAGTAGTGTAGGCCACAGGGCCTCTTACCTTTCCCCTCAGAAGGGGCTCTAGGATGTGGCCATGGTCCTCATGGCCCCTCATGCCATGGAGTGCCAGCCATCACATCTGCATCCCAGGTTGGCAATAGGAGGGCAGATGAAGGAGGGTATGGTCTTCATTTAAGAGCACTTTTCTTTCTGGAGGTTCCATATACCTCCACTTCCATCTCTTTGGCTGGAAGTTACTCTCTCAGCCTCACCCAGCTGCAAGGGGAGCTGGGAAATGCATGGCAGCTCCTAACAAATCCTGGTGTGGCACTCTGTTCATTTCCTAGGGCTGCTGTAACAAACTCCATGGCTTAAAACAACAGGAATTTATTCTCTCACAGTTCTGGAGTCTAGAAGTCTGAAAACAAGGTGTCAGCAGGGCTGTGCCCCTCTGAAGGTTCCAGGGAAGAATCCTTTGTTTGCCTCTTCCAGGCTTGGGTGGTTGCCGGGAATCCTTGGCGTTCCTCGGCTTGCAGCTGCATTACTCCAGCCTCTGCCTCCACATGGCCTTCTCTTCCCCACGTGGCTGTGTCTTGTCATCTTCTTATAAGGACACCAGTTACTGGATCTAGGGCCCACCCCAATCTGTTATGATTTCATCTTAGTTACATCTGTAAAGACCCTATTTCTAATAGGATCACATTCTGATTTTCCTAATAGACATGAAATTTGAGGGGGACACCATTCATCCAACTACAGGTACCAAGGAGGAGACGAGAATGGATCTTGGGGTAGCAGCTTCTTTTTCATTCTTTGATGCTCCAAACTTTGCAAATGAAGTGGAACTAACAGAATTATTCACAAATTGGTGGGTTTGTTGGGAGCTGGCTAAACTGAGGTTTTCACTGAGGCGAGTGTCCTGATGGATGTGACTGCTGAGAAATGATGAGATTCTGTGCCTCTGGGGCTGAGAGAGGGCATAGTGAGGGCTTTGCAGGGGCTGACCTGAGTCTGAATCATGGATCTGCTTCTGACTAGTGTGTGGGCACATTCACCTCTCAGGACCTCAAGCTTATCTGTAAGGTGGAGTAAATAATGTCTACTTTGAGGGTCTTTTGAAGACTGAGAGAGAGAGTGTCTCTTAAGTACAAATGTAGTCCCAAGCTCACACTAGCCTGTAAGTAAAAAGTGATAGCCATCATCCAGACTATTGTTTTTTCCCTAACTGTATGTCAACTAGAATCTTATGGTTGCAAGTGACAGAAATTCCACCTCAAACTAGCTTAAACCATGAGTCTGTCGGCTCTCATGACTGAAGTAGCAGGACTAGCCTCAGGCATAGCTCCAGTGGCACTAATGATGTCACCCCGGACCCAGGTTTCTCAGGCTCTGCTGTGTCCCCTGATGCATCTTTCTCAGGCTCTGAGCTCTCAATGTGCTGGTGAGATGCCACCACTGTGCCAGACCCCACATCCTCACAGGAAACAGCCCAGTTGATTTACAATGTTGTGTTAGTTTCTGCTGTACAGCAAAGTGAAGCTGTTATACATATACATATATCCACTAATTTTTAGATTATTTTCCCATATAGGTCATTACAGAGTATTGAGCAGGGTTCTCTGTGCTATACAGCAGGTTGTTATTAGTTATCTATTTTATATATAGGAGTGTGTATATGTCAATCCCAATCTCCCAATTTATCCCTCCCCCCCTTTCCCCCTTGGTAACCATAAGTTTGTTTTCTACATCTGTGACTCTATTTCTGTTTTGTAAATAAGATCATTTGTACCATTTTTTTTAGATTCCACATATAAGTGATATCATATATTTGTCTTTCTCTGTCTGACTTACGTCACTCAGTATGACAATCTCTAGATCCATCCATGTCACTGCAAATGGCATTATTTCATTCCTTTTAATGGCTAAATAATATTCCATTGTATATATGTACCACATCTTCTTTATCCATACCTCTGTCAAAGGACATTTAGGTTGCTTCCGTGTCCTAGCTATTGTAAATAGTGCTGCAATGAACACCGGGGTGTGAGAGAAGCTCTTTCTTAGCTCCTAAGGAGAAACAGGAGGGTCCTAGCAACACCCTCTTCAGGTCTGTTGGCTCTGATTGGGTCACGTATCCATCCCTGAACCAGTTACTGTTAGGCGGCGGAGGCATGCAGGTGATGTGAGCCAATCAGGGCCTGCCCTGGGAACTTGGAGTGATTTCAGCCCCACCCCTCTCCTGAACCACATGGTGAGAGTGGGAGTGTGGGAGAAGGGGAAACGGATGCTGGGAGGCAACCCAGGAATGTCCAGCACACTCAGGTGATGGGGTTTGGGGAAGCTTGAGTAGCTCACTGTCAGAGGTTTACACTTCCTCAGGTCCTCAGGGCAGGGGGCAAGATCACTAAGAGCCCAGCCTGGGGGCCAGACCAGAGTCGACAAATAGTGAGAGTGCCTGTGTAGCTGTGTGAGCTGGCAGGTCTCCTGACCTGTGGAGCCTCAGGACTCTGGCTGGGGAAATGTGACAACCTAGACAATGTTGGCTCCAGAATCTATTCCACATCATCCATCCATTCCTGGATGCCGTCTCCACTAGTGGAGGCTGTTTTCTGGGAACCTTTCCCACATGATGGGGTGTAAGCCCTCTGCTCATTTTCTAGGATAAATGGGGAATCGGTGCTCTTCCAGGCTGAGAATTTGGATTTCCAGAGATGTCTTGCTTAAGATGCTGTTCTTTCTTGTGGGAGGAACTAGTGTAATGCAGTGGTGGAGGCAGCGCTTCTGGGCTCCAGTGCAAAGCCAGGAGTGTGCAGCTGGGATGCTGAGGGGGACGGACTGGAGCCCTACCTGTTAACTTGTAACACCTCCCCAACCGGCACCACTGATTCCCCTCGATTTATCTGTTTCTCCTAGCATTAATCATGCTCTGATCTACTCCATGTTGACTTTTTTATTCTGTTTTCAGCTACCCTCCCCTCTGGAATGGAAGCTCTGAGGGCGGGAACTCTGATCTGTTTTGCTCATCAGTGTTTCCCAGCACCTGCTGATGGCACTCAATTCAGTATTTGTTGAATTAATGAAAGCATGTTTAAGTGGTTTCAATTAATGAACTCCTTTCACGTGGTTCACATTGCTTCTGGATTGAACTCTGCAGTGGCAACAGTGTTTTCTGCATCATTAAGTGTTCTTCCCTACAGCGGGGAGGTGCTCCCACCTCCGGCTCTGAAGAGCGGGGAGCTGCAGGTGACCGTCACCAGGGGGAGCAGCGGGCACCTTATGCAGCTGCTGAAGGAGAAGCTGCGCCGGGCACACCCTTGGCTGGAGTTCCGGGAAACTGTCACGGGGAGGTGGCTGGGGATACAGAGGGAAGGGGAGTATCCTTTTTTCTTCTAAAGAAAGGCCACTCAAAGAGCTTGTCAGAGCTCTGGGACTTTGCTTGAAAACCTCAGTCTGGAGGTCGGGGGTACCATTTGCTGCCTTCTGTAAACTGTATTTTATAAGTTTTTCATGGTCTGCTGTTTAAATCAGATAGCCTTCTGTTAAGCAGGAGCTAAAGTAGATTAATAGTGGCCGCTAACATTGATTGTGTGCTTGTAAGATGCCAGGCTCTGTGCTAAATTCTTCCCGTGGTTGAAGTCTCCCCCCAGTTGGACGGGCTGTTCTCAGTGTCCCCACATTACCGAGGCTGAGGCTAAGAGGCGTGGCCCAGTCTGCCCAGAGTCACACAGCAGGTAGGGGCGGGGATTTGAGCCAGCTTCTGTCCGCCCTCAGGGCAGGGCTCCTAACTAGCATTCTCTGCTGTAGCGATCTGTGTCTGAATGCGAGATGTACGATTCAGAAGTAAGAGTTTCAGAATACCTGCCATCTAGCAGCCATCAGACTGCAGCCACTCCCTGCAGTGGTGAGCCCTAAGGAAACTCAGGGTGTGAAAATACAGGATACTGGCCCCAGATAGCGGAGGTGCATATCAAAGGAATGATTTCAGTGAGCCCAGATTCTTGCATCTTCCCATACATAGAAAAGCGCTAAATTCCTTAACTTGAGATATCTGGTTTTCTTTAATTAACAATAATCTTTTGATGTTCCCTACTACTTTGCCTTTGTCGCAAAAACTCCTATACATCATGGCTCCTCCCCTCGCCTCCTCCGAGCAGTTTCTCAGAGTTGCCTGAAACGCTGTCTCCTGGGCTGCGGTCCTCATTTTGCCCCAAATAAAACTTAACTCGCAACTCTCACATTGTGCCTTTTTTTCTAAGTCAACAATGGCCTCCCCTCTGTTTTTCTTCTTCGGTCTGCATCTTCTCTTCGTCCTATGAAGACACTTGTCATTGGATTTAGGACCCACCCAGTTAATCCAAGACGATTTCCTCATCTTAAGATCCTTAATTACACCTGCAAAGACCGTTTTCCCAAACAAGGTCCCATTCACAGGTATCTGAAGTTAGGATGTGGACATGTCTTTTTAGGAACCACAATTCAAACCACTGCAGTATTCATTCATTCATTTCCTCAATATTTGCACACCTAATGGAAACAAAAGTCTAGGAAAGACAGGAACTACTATTTATTGAGACCTACTATGCGCATGCAACAATTATAATTAGAGCTAGTGTTTATTTTATGCCTACTGCGTGCCAGGCAGTTTTTATGTGTTAATGTATTTCATCCTCAAAACATCCCTATTATTATCCCCATTTCACAGATGGAAAACTGAGGCTTAGGAAGAAATCAAGTAACTAAACCAAGGTGACGGAGCCAATAAGTGGTGGCATCAGGGCTAGAACCCAGGCAGTCTGGGCCCAGTGGCCTTGCTCCTAAGCAGCCTGCCTGTCTCTGCTGTCCCCTTCAGTCCTCACAGCTCCCCTTCCAGGTGGATGTTCCTACATCCCCATTTTACAGGTGAGGAGCCTGAAGCTTAGAGAGGTTGAGTGACTTGCCAGAGGTCGCACAGCTTGCCAGTGGGGGATTAGTCTCCAGTTCATACTTTTGTACTCCATGCACAGTGCTTTTTCCTCTGCGCCAAGTTGTTTTATATCAGTTGGCTTTAACCTTTATGTTGGGTAATCAAGGTAGTATCCACGTTACATTGCCTTACATACAGGCCCGCTCGTGGCGGGCACTCACAGGTATGTGTTAAATAAAGCCACATCATATAGACTTTATCCAGATTTCGTTGAAACCATCCTTACTAAAGCATTTGTATTCTTTTCAGAACTTTTTAACGTACCTTATCTCAAATAGAATTTATTCCTAAATCCCATGATGACAGTAATCACTGTAGCTGAAACCCTTATGATTTTTGTCAATTAATGAAACTCTAGTACTTGGGAAATTTTCTCTTTTAACACCTGTATTAGTTTCCTAGGGCTGCTGTTACAAAGTACCATCAACTGGGTGGCTTAAACAACAGAAATTTATTCACTCACAGTTTTGGAAGCTAGAGGTCTGAAATCAAGGTGTCGCAGGACCATGTTTTCTGAAGGCTATAGGGGAGGATCCTTCCTGCTTCTTCCAGCTTCTGGTGGCTCCAGGCGTTCCTTGGCTTGTGACCGCATCACCCCAGTCTCTGCCTTCATTTTCTCCCTATGTGTCTGTGTGTCTCTCCTCTTATAAGGACACCAGTCGTTAGGGCCCACCTGACTCCACTGTGACCTCATCTTAACTAATTATATCCGCAAAGACCCTATTTCCAAATGAGGTCACATTCTCAGGTTGTAGGAAGGACATGGATTTGGGCGAGGGGCACCCCAGTATAGCACCCTTACTGGGGCAGTTTCCCAGCTGTTGGCTTTGTGTCCAGAAACAGTCGAAGTGTATGGCCCGTGGCAGAAGCTCCCTCCTCCGTAAGCTTCTTTCTGCTTGGTTTCCTCTAGGGAATGTGGGACGAGGCTGGGCTGGGGGAGCTGGGGCTCATGCTGAGGCTCGAATGTGGGGAGGCTGAGGCGCTTTGGAGGCCCCAGAAGCATCCAGTCGGCTCTCCGACTGTGGGACCCTGAGAGACGTCAGGGCGGAGGGAGGAGGTCGGAGTGTCAGCTGCACACAGGGAGTTAGCATGTTAGGTGAGGATGCAGCTGGCTGAGGAGAGGATACAGACTGGGAAGAGGGCCAAGCCTTGGAAACTACAGATTTCGATGGTGACCAGGGCAAGGCGAGAAGAAGATGGAAACAGTGAAGTCCCACAGAGGACGGGAGGGTGGGAGCAGTTCACGTAGCTGGAGTGGGCGACAGTGTCAGATGGGGTGAGAAGGAGAGAGGATGGAAAATTGTTCAGTGAGTTTGCGGGCCAGGAGAGTGTTGGAGACGTTAGCAAGAGCTGTTTACTGGAGGGGTGGGGACGTGGCCAGACAGGAGTGGGAGAGAGGAGGACGACCAACTCTGTGAAGAAGCTGAGCTGCCGGAGGGCAAGGGGGTGATGGCTGGAGGGCCCTGGTGGGTCAGGATTTGACTTTATTTCATTAAGGTGAGAGAGACACGAGCACTGATCAGTTTCGAGGGTAAGTGTCTGGTTGACCATATAGGTCGTTGAACCCACAGCTCTGTGCTCCTCTGTGCTGGGGGCGGTGACGGCGGAGCAGGGCCTGGGCTGTGCACTACGGTGTCTCTCTGTCCTGTGTTGCTGAGTTCAGCTGCCGCAGGTCCATGGACCTGCTGAACCTTTCCCTGGGCCTGAGACCAGCAAGAGAGAGCTTTCCCTGGTCACGAGCCCCTACAATTGAATGCTTATTCTTTCTCTTTCCAGATGGATGAGATCAAGGGAAAAGATCGTGTGATTCTGGCCTTGGAGAAGGAACTCGGCGTGCAGACTGGGCAGACCCAGAAGCTGCTTCTTCAGAAAGAGGCTTTGGATGAGCAGTTGGTTCAGGTCAGAGAGGCTGAGCGGTACCACGGTAGTCCAAAGAGAGAGCTCCCACCTGGCATAGGGGACATGGCCGAGCTCATGGGTGTCCAGGTGAGGGGCTCATGCAAGCACTGGGGCCTCAGAGCTGACCACCTACCTGTCCTTCCTCCTACTGGTCATTCTTCTGGCGAACTTGCCTGCCTGCCTTTCCCCCACCCCTCCCCCCTCCCTCCCATCCATCTGCGCATCCTTCCTTCCCTCCCTTACCCCTTCCTCCCCAAACGTGGAGCTCAGTTGAAAAGGAATGAAAACATGAGTGCCGAGTATACAGTGAGAGCTCAGAAAGGGACCCAGTCAGGACAGGACATGACTTAAAGGCAGAGCTCTGCCCATGAGGAGAGCTCAGCCAGCAGAGAGGGCACCTGGGGCCACAGCTTGGTACTTAACAGGCACAGAGGAGGCCAAAGCTGCATGCATTCATTCATTCACTCATTCATTCATTCACTAAATACTCAAGTGTCTGTTGAGCGTGCTGTGTGCAGACACCACATGAGGTGCTGGCGTCTCAGTGGTGAGTGAGGTGGGCACAGTGCCTGCCCTCGAGGAGCGTCCTGGAACGTCTATGATTGTGCCTTTGTCAGAGATGCTTGGCGGGCAGGGGCTCGGACGGGAAGGTCCCCAGATACCACGTTCAGATGTCAGGGAGCCTCTGGAGGGTTTGAGGTCTTGTCGCCTTTGAGATGAAGTCTTTCCACATGTTGCTTGACTTGGGGGAGCCCCAACATGGCGCATGGTCCTCCTAGTGAGGAGCTCACCTTTGTCGTCAGAGTTTTCCACAAGGGTCCACAGAGCGCTTTGACTCAGTTAAGCTTTTTCAAAGTATGTTTGTGTCTTGCTTCTTTTTTAGGATCAGCATATGGACGAGCGAGATGTGCGGCGATTTCAGCTAAAAATTGCTGAACTGAATTCGGTGATACGGAAGCTGGAAGACAGAAATACCCTCTTGGCAGACGAGAGGAATGAACTGGTAATCAGCCCCCAAGAGACAGATGGTGCCTTGGGATGCAGGAAAGCAGCCCTGGGGCCACAACCACACCCTAAACAGGAAGTTAATGCACAGGCCATCTGGTTTTCTCTACTTTCCTTCTAATTTCTTCCTGATTAAAAATCTAACACACGCTTGTTGAAGAAAGCTGTTAGTGCCCTTGATTCTGTAGGAATTTATCCTGAGCTGACAATCAGAGAAGTTCAGTGAGGGGTATGGAGAGGGTTTTCATTGCAGTGTTGTTTACAGTAGCAACCAAAACCGAAACAAAACAAAACCAAACCCCACCTAAGTGTTGATCAAAATAATGATGGAACATTTATGCAGTGAATTGCGTGCAGTCATTAAGAATGATGTTATAGGTCACATTTATTTGCCATAGAAATTTGTTCACAATGAATTAAATGATAAAAGCAGTCTACAGAACAAAAATACATTGTCATCATCCTGGATATTGGAAGTTGTTTTAGGTGGTGTGATTATGGATAATTTTTACTTTTTGCTTATCTATTTACTTTCTTTTGCATAAAAGTTCACATATCTCTAATTTTAAAAGTAGTGAATGTGAACTTCTGGTTAAAAAAAATAAATCTCTAGTAAAAATAGCAATTTCTTGAATATGTTTAAATTCGCTGGATAAACAATTAGCCTAATTTTTATGTAGTGGTAGTCAACACGTACAAATGTCTTGACAAACGTCTCGTAATATTTCTCTTTATTCTAAATTTTATTATGAAAGTAAGTGTATCAATATATTGGAAAAACATGGGAGATGAAAAGTGTTAATAAGTGTCACCTCTTCACAATTTTAACAGGATCAGAATAAATTCATTTCCTTCCAGTAGTTTTAAAGGCATATTTTTATATAGTTTTCATCAGACTGTACACCTAATATTATGTCTCCACTTTTCACTTAAATATTCATGAGCTTAAAAAAAAAAATCCCTCATGAGAGGCAAAATAGTTTACTAAGTGGATTAGAAAAAAAAATAGCTTGCTTGAAACAATTCAGACCTTCTGAAGTGTTTAAAGTAAGAATCAATAAGCTGGCCAGCACTGGGTGGGATCTTAAAATCATGAGGTAACTTCTGTTAACAGTTTGAGGTGATTCTTACATGTTTTTAATGCTTATGCAAATATTTTGACACCCACGAAGAGCCTTTTTTTTATTGTTTTGTGGTTACAAACGGGCTATTTTCCCTATGTAATATTGTTCTGCAACTTGCTTTTTTCACTTGCTGTATCAATTACAGCGCTCCCCAGCAATGCGTGAAGATCTACCTTTGTCTTTGTAACAGCTGCATCATACTCTGTTGTGTAGACAAACCATGGTTTATTCAACCATTCCTCTACTGGTGAAGATTTAGGCTGTTTCAGGTTTCTTTGCTGTTGTGAACAATGCCTCACAGAAGATACATTTCTGTCTTTACCGACTTGAACCTTTATTTCTGCAGGATAGATTTCTAGAGGTACAATGTATGAGTCAAGGTACATGTTATATTTTAATGGCTACCATCAGTGTTTTATCTTAACTTTCACAGCCTGGTAACCAAAAGCAGGGGTCTGCAGTCAGTCCCTTGTGTTTGGTTCTTGGTTCTGGCACTTTCTGTGTGGTACATCACCCCACCTCTTTGTAGCCAGGTTCTTTGTCTGTGAAATGGGGATGGGGATGGGCCCCCTCCTAGGGTGGTGGTGAGGGTTAAATGAGAGGGGATGCCTGGGAGGGCCGAACATCGTTTTGGACACATGGCGAGTACTCGATAGATGCAGTGGTTCTTGTGATTGTCGTGATATTGATAAATATTTTAAATTGTTTATAATTTTCATCCATTAAAATAACCCTGCGAAGACTATCACTATGCATTTAGTTCTCATAACAAGTCTCTGAGGCAGATACTACCGTTATTCCCATCTTACAGAAGAGGGAACTGAGGCTGACAACTCGGCCGTGGTCATGCAGCTAGTGTGTGTGTCACGGAGGACACCGTACTCAGAAGGAGGAAGAGTGGGTGCCTCTAATGGAGCAGCCTCCCGGTCCCAGCTCGCCCTCCCCCTCCCCTGTCATCTCTCATGTCTCTGTCTCGCTGGACTGGCCTCCACACAGCAGTCAGAGTGGTGGATTGTTCTAGAAGGCCGTGCTGACCACAGAGTGCTCCTGCCTCAAAGCCCTGGGCGCGGCAGGAGTGCGGCTGCAGGTGGAAACAAATGGCAGAGCTCTCAGCTCCCTAGGTCAGACCTCAGCATGCCCGCCCCTTCTCTGCCCATCCCCCAAGCTCCGCGCTCCCGCTGCACTCAGTGACGCGCCGTCTTCTTGCCCGTTCTGAACCCCTGGATGTGTGGTTCCCCGGTCTGGTGTGTCCACCGGCGCCTGTCTCACTGTGTTCTTACCTCTGTCACCGTCTTTGTCCTCTTCTCCCGTCTGTTGGACGGTCACCCCGTTGTGTCATCCCTTTGACCCAGCTCCCAGCACAGGGCCCGGGCCCCAGCGGGGCTCCCCAGATGCTGATGGGATGAGAGAGACTGGAAGGACACCCCGTCAGTCACAGGGGCTGTGCTCGGAGGACTCAGGGCGCGGCTCCAGGGCTGGACGGAGCCCTGAGCATTGAGGCTGGCACAGAGCAGGGCCAAGGGATCGTCTGTTGTCTGAAAAGTGTTGTGCTTTAGGCTTGGTCTCTACCTGGGGAGGAATGGTGGCCAGGAGGAGCTAGGTAGCTGGATTGACCTTTATGCATGTGACCTATGACCTCTGGGGGTCATGCCCGGAGGTAAAGGAAGTGTGGACGAGGCTCAGGCCACTTGCCGGCGCGGACGACCTGAGGGAGATCTCTGGGCCTCCGTGTTGGGCTGCATCCCCTCCTCTTGCCCTGCCCGAGGCCCTCTGAGGCTCAGGTGGGAGCCTGCATTTGGAAGCCAGGTGTCTGTGGGCTCTTCGTGGTGTTTGCACCACCCAGGAAATGTGGTCCCAAGCAGTGGCAGCTCCAGGCCAGGGGGGATCTCCACTGGCCTCTGAGGTTGGGTCTTACAGCTGCTGCCCTCTCTGTCTGACCACAGCTGAAACGCTCCCGTGAGACCGAGGTCCAGCTGAAGCCCCTGGTGGAGAAGAACAAGCGAATGAACAAGAAGAATGAGGACTTGCTGCAGAGCATCCAGAGGATGGAGGAGAAGATCAAGAATCTCACGCGGGAAAATGTGGAGATGGTAAGTCATCGTCTCGGAGTCCTTGTCTCTGCCCGGGCTCCTCCAGCTCCTGGCCCTCACCGTACACATCCTGTGGGGCCACCTCCTACCCGCCTCCCCCAGGAAGCCTGCCGAGCAGTCTCAGTCTGCACCCGTCCCTCCTGCCTCTGTTCTCCACAATCCACAGCACCGTGGGTGTCTGTGCCTGACGGAGAGCCCGGGGCAGTCAGACAGCGGGTCTGCGCCTCCGCTCTGCCGTCTCCACCCAGGGTCCTTAGGCCCAGCCCTCATTCTCTCAGCTTCCTCATCTGTGAAATGGGGATGAAAATATCAGTGCTGTGGGTTTAGAGGGAGGATGGAATGATGGCATAAAACGTTCTCACAGAAAACCTGGTGCACTGAGGAAGCTCAGTATGTGAACGATTACAATTTTGCTCTAAGTGCTTTGAATTTGGGCCTTTTATTTGCTCCAACAAGAATGATTGGTCTTTGTGGTCAGGGTGGTGTCTTGCAGTTGATGGTTTAAGGAATACTCTGAGGTTCATTGTCCAAACTAGTGTCAGTCATGCCCATTTTACAGCTGAGAAGACTGAGGCTCCGGGAGACAGAACACCCTTCTCCCATGCCCTGGCAGGTCCAGGTGTGAGTGTGTGTCGTTACCATGTGTTCCGTGCTCTCTTTCCCCAGCAACCAAGCTTTCCAGGCTTGGTGCAGACATCCACCTCTCCCTGCCCCAGTGCCCACCCAGCCCTTTCTGTCAGCATCGGGCACAGTCAGCCACACCTCGGGCCTGGCTCCGGTCTGCAGCTGTCCACTCCTCCAGCCTGACGACCAGGGGGCTCTCATCCCTCCCTCCATTCTTCCATCCCGTATCCCCAAGCCCACACTCCATGCCCTGACGCGCACGGTGGGTTCCTATCAAGTGTTGTGGATGAGTGGCCCTGCAGTGCCCTCTCTTCCCTTGGCTGCAGAAAGAGAAGCTGTCGGCACAGGCGTCCCTGAAGAGGCACACGTCCTTGAATGACCTCAGCTTGACAAGGGACGAGCAGGAAATCGAGTTCCTGCGGCTGCAGGTGCTGGAGCAGCAGCATGTCATCGACGATCTCTCGCTGGTAAGTCTGCATGAGCATGAGCGACAGCCCTCCGTGGGCGCCATGAGACCCAGGCCTTGGGGATGGCATCAGGGCTGCAGGGCGATGCTGCTGGCGGGGTGGGATCTCACAGAGCTCCTCCTGGTGATGGGCACCTTGCTGCTTTGTTCTTCCAGAAAGCAGCCTCCACTTCGTTTATACGACATCACTGGTATCTGGGAGCCGTTTTCATGGCTACTCTTTTTCTCAAATCTTATCCTTAGTTTGCTGCCATTGAGAAGCAACATCAGTTTTTAAAAAAGAGCCTTCTGGCCTTTACAGAGTGGGCATGATCTGTCCCCAAGAAATCTATTTTTTTTTCTTTTAGCCTAGTTGTTGCAGACTGTGAACTTGAAAACTGGAACCTTATAATCAGAGCAGAATTTGAAGGACTTGTTAAGACTGTGTGTGTGTGTGTGTGTGTGTGTGTGTGTGTGTGATCATTAAGGGGGTTGTGAGTATGTCTTAAATAGGTGGAGTGAGAGTTACATCCAGAGAATTCTGCATCTCTTTGTGGAAGGAGCTTAGGAACCAGGAAGGGAGCATCTATAGTGAGCTTTAGTTGCATCTTAGAAGCAAAGTGTGTTCTGCTTGCCCAAGGGGGTATGTGATGCTTCCATTAGTGGATCTTCAAAAAGTAGAAAAGCCAGTGATCAAAATTCTAGAAAAGGCTTTGACTGTAATTGTCCAATTCACTTTGCTTGCCTATCTCTCTATCTCTACTCCTTCCTTCTTTCTTTCCACTCACCCATCCATCCTCCCTCCCATCCCTCCATCCATCTTCCCATCCTCCCCTTCTTCCACCCATCCCTTCTTCCCTCTATCCCACCTTCATTCCAACCATCATCTAATCATTTATCCTTCCATTCATCTTTGCTTCATTACACGAAAGTCTTTATGCCACATAAGATGAAAAAAACACATCCAACAAAACAATGATAGAGTTGAAAGAGGAAGATTAACAGATAAGACTAGAGAAAATGAAGATAGCAGCATCAGTTAAGATCAGGAGGGACACATGGGTGGACCATGTGGGCTGTAGCCAAGCACCAGATTTGTCTCTGGGTTTCCTGGCAGCCAAAGAGAATAGGAACGTTTGATTAGGAAGGAGAGAATGTACTGGTTTTATCTGGGGCAGAATGCTGCTACTCCTGCTACTACTCGGTGGGTGCCATTTCTACTGACAAGAAACACAGGTACCCACAGTCTCGGAAGGGCAGGTTCCAGCCCATATAGCAAAGGAAGAACCTGAGAATCAGAAATGCGGTGTGTCACCTGACCAGGAGGAGGCCCCATGGGGATTTGGCCCCAGCTCTGTCTGAGATCAAAGCTGCAAGCTTTTTTATTTTCTGCTGGGATCACTGACAGCTGATGTCTAGTCAACACTGCCTAAAGTTTTATAGCTTACAGCCCCAGAGGCAGACAGGCAGGACTGGCAAATCTTGGCATTTTTTCTGGGATGGTCCAAGTCCAGTTAACGGTGTGGCTCTGTAGCTGTCAGTTCTGAGAAGCAGCCATGCCTTGGGTGCCCAGAACCTGGACTGACCCAGGCCTGGTGCAGACAGATAGGCACAGCAGCATTGTAAGTTATGCCCTCTGAAGTCAGCTGGGTTGGTGGATGTGATGTGAGACTGGCTGAAAATCCCAACAGTTGTGTTTCCTTCTAGGAGAGAGAACGGCTCTTGCGCTCCAGAAGACATCGTGGGAAGGGCCTGAAGCCACCCAAGGTGAGCGTGCGATGGCGCAGCTGCCCTGCTTTGGCTCCATGCCAGGGTCTGCAGGGCGGATGGTCCAGGCATGGGGGAGAAGCGAGCAATCCACAGAGGAGCCCTAAAGGCAGACACACTCACATCTCTGCATATTCGATGGTGAAAAACCCGTTACAACTACCTCTCAAAGCAACGTGGGCCTGCTTATTGTAATTTATTCATGGAAAATTTACGGATGAATTCTGTATTTAGGCCTCAGGGGATGCTCACCCAAAATTAAAAACATAAATACTTAGACCTTTTGAAGGATTTAAAAGATACTTAGTCTTGGTTTATAACATCTATATCCTGTTTTGAAAAATCAGGAGCTTTGGGCTTTTTTGGAATGATACAGAATGCGTTCTTTTTGGAAAATGTGGTTTTGCCCATTTTATGGAGATGGTGTCCAAACGTCCAGTGAGGAGAGCAGAGCTGGGTTTGGAAAACTCAGATGCCCACAGGGACCAAGCTGGAAAGTAAAAGAGCAAATTGGTATTTTAAAAGGACTTAGTTTGCATTAATACCCGTAAACATTTTTCACTTCCATGAAGATGTGGGCCTGTTCTCCTTTTTATTGAACCAGATGCCCCTCGTGGTTTATCTTTTGGTAGAGATATGGTTGTAGAGAAATATTTCCTTCCTATAAAGAAAACAACAGTGCAGATGTCTTACTGAATGATCACAGATATATGGCTTTGGTGTCAGGGTGACAGTAGGGAGTGGTGGGGACTGTGGAAAACTGGGCCCAGAATATTAGCTGCTATAAGAAAGTGAGCCAGGTGGTATCAGGTATTCCACTCATTCAAGAGAAGTGGGACTCCTTATGCATTAGTTTCCTAGGGCTTCTGTAACAAAGTACCACAAACTGGGTAGCTTAGAACAATAGAAATGTGTTATCTCAAGGCTTTGGAGTCTAAAAATCTAAAATCAAGGTGTTAGTAGTGCCATGCTCCCTCTGAAACCTGTAGGGGAATCCTTTCTTGCCTCATCTTAGCTTCTGGTGATTTACTGGCAATCTTTGGCTTTCCTTGTCTTAAAGCTGCATAACCACAATCTCTACTTTTGTTGTCATGTGCCATTTTCCCTGTATGTCTCTGTATCACGTGGCTATCTTCTTATAAGGACACCAGTCACATAGGGGTCCATGCCACTCCAGTGTGCCCTCATATTATTGCAATGACCTTACTTCCAAGTGAAGTCACATTCTGAAGTACTGGGGGGTTAGGACTTTAACATATCTTTTTGGGGGGACTCAGTTCAACCCGTAACACCTTTATGTAAAATCTAAGGGTTGTAAATATTGGTGCAAATTGTTTATAGTACACTCTGTGGGCCAAATAAAAATATATCTGTGGACCGAATTTGGACACATGGAGAAGTGGTTATTTATACCGTCTCATTTAATCTTCATAGCAACCCTGTGAGATTGGTGTTATTTTTTTTCATTTTAAAGTTACAGGAAGTATATAGATATAAAATTTAGAAATGAGTCAAAGAGATACAGTAATTGACAAGGCTGACCTTCAGACTCTAGTCTCGGGCTCCAAGGCCCAAGCTCGTGCCACCAAGTGAAGTTGAACGAGGTGCAAATCTCTATGCACTGACATTAGAAACTTAGAAAAGGGAAGTGGTTCAGCAGAACTTGGTTATTTTTAAATATATATGTTTTATTATGGAAGTAGTATAACCACATTGTCGACTATCTGGGAGACAAGTGGTCCATCACAGCCGTACCTCCCCAGTGCAATCAGTGTTGGCATTTTAGTGCAGTCTCCGCTTCCCCCATCCTCACTCTGCTTCCATTTTTTTTTTAATAATGTAACTGTAATTGTAGAATACACTTTTGCACCCTGGGTTTTTACTTACTACTATACTATAAAGCATTTATCCATGTTATGATGCTGTCATCATAAATATGAATGTTCATGGCTACATAATCCATTGAGTGGATGGGCTATAAATTTGTTTACTGTCCTGTGTCTGCCGGGCATGTTTGCTTCCAGCTCCTCACGGTTGTGAATAATGCTGCAATAAATGTGTCTGTACTTAGCAGACCACTCTTCACGGGCCAGTTCTGCTGGATTCCCTGAGTGTTAAACATCTCATTAGGTGACCACCCTTTCCGTCTTCCTGGGCTTCCTGCTTCTGTAAATGTCGCCATAGCGAACTCCTTTTGTCCAGAAAACTGTGTCCATAGTCTGGATCGTTCCCGTGGGTAGATTCCCAGAAGTCGAAATGTGGATCAGAGGGTGCGAAGGCTTCAGTCAAGAACATTCGCCCCCAGCCCCCCACCCCTGCTTTATAGAAGGGTTGCGTCATTTTGCACAGTTGCCAGTAATGTACACCAATGCCATTTTCACCACAGGACATATGTTTAAAAAGCAACAATCTAAAGGTGTTCAATTTGTTGCATGAACTGGATATGCTGTGGCCTCATATACCCCAGAAAGGTTTTCAGGAAACCCACTTTGGGTTTGGGCTGTAACTATATTTTTCAAACCTTATCAGAATGCCTGGAATAAGAGAAGATTATGTTTCCCCTTTTCCTGTTTCTGAATGTGTCTATGGGAAGAAACTTTACAAAGGCCTAGAATGGGCTTAGGATTTGCTAGGTTTGCATGTACAGCAGGCAAGGAGGGCAGCATCTGTGTCCTGCTCACCATGTCCTGGTCGCTGCCTGGCACAGAGTGGGTGGCCCTAAATAGTTGTTGACTCAATAAACAAATTGCTTTTACTGGAAAAAATACATTTGCCTGACGCTGGGTCTTCTCAGGATGCGGATGTTTGGTCACTGTAATTGCAATAGCTTTATGCCACTGGAAGGCGGAGTTTGGGAACTTCTGTGGGAAATTTCCTGACCTGATTCAGGGTCTTTCCCACTTACTATGACCCACCAGCATCTTTCTTTTTCTCAAGGTTCAGTGTACAGCTGTTTCCCTTATGCTTCTACTCAATCCCAGCTTGTCCGGGGCTGGATGGGATATATATCTGGGTCCATCGGGGACCCAGTTAGGTTTTTAATTCCGCAGGGCTGCCTCTCAAGCTGGGCAACTTCCCTTCCTTCTCTCCACAGGCCGCAGGGATTCAGAACTTTCTTTTCTCTCCTTAAATGCCTCCATAGCACTTTCTGTCCCTTATGCATCTACGCACTTTACCACTTTGTCCAGGTCCTTGCATGACACAGTGTCACGGTGAACGCATTGAAGTTTCCAGAATTTTCTGGAAGTCTGCCAGCCATCCCTGCTCTCTGGCTGTTGCAAGCCTCCCTGGACTCTGCAGTTCCCCCGAAGGGGCTCCTCTAATTCCACACCCACAGCCCAGTTGCTGCAGAAGTGCTGAGGGCAGAGCAGTGATGCCAGCCCTCATCTTCCAGGGGACCATCCTGTCCCCAAGGGCTGCTGACCTGTCTCATGGGGCTTCTGGGGACAAGACTGGTGTTGGCTGTCCCTGCCCGGGGACCCTGCTAGTTCAGCCCCGGGTGGAGGTTGCAGGAGAAGGGACCCTGAGCGGTTCCTCGGGCCCTGGCCAGGGAGGGGGACTTGCTCTGCGGAAGGTCTGATCAGGGCCTAACTGGAATCAGAGCCCCGCCATGGAGTGGCGGGTGGTAGGGGGTCAGCCCGTGTGGCCTGGCAGCGGAGAGCTGTGTCTTAGGAGAGAGCTGGGCGCATGAAGAATGGCTAAAATTAGTACAGTTTGCTCATGCACCTTGAAAGTGGGGCTGGGATCTTGGTTGAGGCTCAGAAACCGTAGCCTGGAACAGCGTGAGGGTCACACCGGCTCCTAGCTGTGTGGCCTTGAACTCTGGGAACCTCGGTTTCCTGGTTCTTACGATGAACATCACATCCATGAGATTAAATGAAGCTTCTAGCTCCATGCCTGTTGTGTCGTCAGGGATCAATAAATTATAATTTCTCTTTCTCCCTTCATCTTAAATCAGTAGCTTTCTTTTGGAGAGCCTTTTAGATGCAGGTTCCCAGGCCCTGCCCCTCCCCTCCCCCCACTCTAATTCACGTCACCATCTTTTAGAGAGAGACAGTCTCAGGTAGCAGTGAGGTGACATCTCGATGCCCTGTAGACAGCAGCCATCCTTTGAGGGGAGGTTGGGAAACATCAAAGCACCACCTGAGAATAGGCCCTTCCTTGGGTTCAAGCATCTGTTCTGTGGTCCCCTCTCCCAAATGGACCAGGGGTCTGCCGTCACCAGGACACAGTTCACACCTGGGGAGCTTCTGATAGGTCACTCCTGGTCAGTGGCTCCTGCATCCATTCTGATAGGACACCTAGGGCCTATCCAAACTTGACCTTGTGCCTCCAAGGCCAAGCCTGCGGCCTTGTGGAGGGAAGGACCAGGGTGCCAGCAGCTGCTCTGGCACAGAAGCCAGGGTGCCATACCTTAGCCTGGCTGGATGCCAGGCACTTTCCATCATGTGAATACATTTCCCATGTTTAAGTAGCCATAGGAATCCTTTTTCCCCTTTCTGGTTGTTTCCACTTGACTTTGTTCCTGTACAACCCTTCCCCGTGGCTCTGTCATCAGCCTCTGAGTGTGGAGAGGGCTGGATCCTGCCTCGTTCGTCCAGTTACGAGCAGCTCCCAGCACAGCACCCGGCCCACACAGTGGGGCTCGATCACATTGACTCAGTGAGCTATTCTTCCTTTCAGTCCTGCTGGTCTGTGAGGCTCCCCGCGTGGCAACGTGCAGCCGAGGGCTCTCGCTGGGTGTTTCGTTCCCTGGAAGGGACAAGGGCTTGTCCCTTCCAGGCTGGGCAGCACCCCTGTCGCTTGTTCCCTCCGCCATAACCTGGTCAGGCAGGTGGCTGAGCTCTACATCAGGAGTACATGAGGCCCCCAGGAGCTGCTCCAGGTGCCGCCTGCCGGGTTTTTGGGGCCGTTTGGTAAAGGACTCGGGAAAAGATTTGGGTCCTGGAGATAAAACATGGGGACGATTTTGAAGACGCAGGGCAGCTGAGTAGCTAGCCACACACGCAGTCTGCACTGTCCCGACCTGGGGCAGCTTTGCAGGTTGCTGGGCAATGGAGGGAGGAGAGAAAGCAGAGCTGGGGGCCTGACCTGGCTGCAGAGCCTGCCCAGGGCACCTCATCCCGCATAGCAACGCCCATGGGGACATCCAGGCTGTACCCGAAGACTCTGGCATAGACAGGAAGTGATGGTGGTTCTAGGCAATGTATTCTAGCAGGGCAGGAAACCCCAACACTGGGAGTGAGCATGGGGGTGAGACTCAGTCTTCGGAGAGGAGCCAGCTGGAAGGCGGGTCTGCAGCTCCTGGCCTCCTGCCTGGTGTTAGGAGGGGACCCCAGACCCAGTGCTGAGGGGCTTGAGGCAGAGCTCCCTGATTCCAGACCCTCCCCTCTAGGCCTCTGCTTCCTCATCTGTCTCCACCACCTTCCTTTGGGCCCTCGTCTGCTGTCCTGGGGTTATTGCCACAGCTCCCTGGCTGTTCCCCTGCTTCCAGCATCTTCCTCCCCCGAGAGCTGTCAGAACGATCTTTTTAAGGCACGAGTCTGACCCTGCCACCTTCTTCTTAGAAACCCTCCACTGGTTCCCCATTTCTTCTGGGACCTGGTCCCGCTTGCCTCCTGCCCAAGGCCTGCGGTGGCTCGTGTCCACAGTGGGCTAGGTGGTGAAGGCCAAGGCGGTGCAGCTCTCAGCCCTTCCCATCCCCCCATCTCTCTCGCCACTGCTCCATCATCCGTGGCGCATCTGCCTTGGGCACAGCACAGCGTCAGGTGATGGGTGCAGAGGGGTGCCTCTGCTCTTGAGGAGCTTCCAGCAAAAGTGGTTCTAAGTAGGTCCAGGAGGCAGCCCCACTAGACGCGTGTCATGGTGTCCACAGAGCCAGGAATCCGCTTGCAAGGCAAAGGTTGTCTTTCGTTTTTCTTGAGGGTTCATGTGTAGAGCAGCTCGGAGAGAAATCGGTCTTTAGGCTTATCGCAGAACTCAACAGTTTGCAGATGACTTGATTTCTAGGATTATCTCCCTCTTCCCCATTAGCCAAGATTTTTTCTGTTGCTAGCATCAAAAACTCAAAGTCATTTAAACAAAGAAAAAAATTTATATAACTGAGAAGTTTAGACTGGTTTCAGGCACGGCTGGATCCAGATGCTCACACGATATTGCCAGGTACCTGTCTATCTCCATCTTTCAAGTGTACTTTCCTCTGGGCTGGCCTCTTTCTCAAGCAGGCTCTCCCATGTGGTGGCCCAAACAGCTTTAGCAGCTTCAGGCTGGCATTATACCTGTCTAGCAACCTTTGTGGTCAGAGGATGTCTCTCCTCAGTGGTTCCAGCAAAAGTCCCAAGGCTGGTGCTCCTTAGCTCAGCCTGGTCACAGGCCCATGCCTGAACCAGTCCCAACTCTGCCTGGGTGGCAGCTCATTTGGAAAGATGACTTAAAGACTTAGCACTAAGTTGCCTAGTATGACATGGTTACGCAGCTCATACCATGGCTACTTTGAAAGGAGCAGAGTATCACACATTATTGAAGTTAAAATATATATGAACTTGGCTATGTATATTTTTTCTTTTGTGAATTAATGTTGCTTTACTACCTTTTAATGTTGCTTTACTACCTTTCAAATTACAGAATTTTTACTTTTTAATGGTAAAATATGCCCTTTTTAAAACCCTCCACTAGGAGGGTTTTTTTCTTTTGATCTTATGCCTAGAGAAGCTTCTGCAAGAAACACAAGGCCCTTGTAGGTGCCACACGGGTGGGAAACTGAAGACCTCTCTAGTTGCACTTTTTCTTTTGGATGATGGTTTGTTTCGGTTCATATAAATGATAAAAACAAATACTTACAGAAGAATTGCTGAGAACCCATGAGTTTAACTAGTCCGGGGCGCGTACAGGGTGGACGGGGATCAACAGAGAAATTTCCCAGGCCTCCCCGTTTTGGGCTCTGGTCCTGAAGAAGCCTCTCTCGGCTTCACGGTTGCTAGCGCTGTTCCCGGGGGCCCTTGCGATCATCCAGGGACCCGGGCCCATGGAATGGCCCCGACAGCAGGGCGGCTCAGGGAACCTGGGGTCTGGGAGGAAAACCCCCAGAGAATAAGCCAGCCTGGAGGCCGTCCTCTGTGACTGACACGCCCAGGCCCGGCCCCTGGAAACCAGCTCCCCTCAGCCCACGGATCTGCCCCAGAGCTGGCATCCCTTTTAATAAAGGTGCATCTTCTGGAGTATCTTCATTCCCAGAACTCTGCAGTAGAGAAGGAAGACAGTGGGCTTGTGTGGTCGAGGGAAGGAGAATGCTCTGGGGAAGAATCGGTGCTTCCTCCTAGGACTTGAGAGAGGCCTGGAAATTGATGGCAATGATGTGGCTTTCGGTTCCCTCGACACACATGGGCTAGCGGGTCCTGCAGCCCCTCCCCGCCATGGAGTATATCCTCTTTGTGCTATACTTCTCCTTTTTCCTCTGTCTCTGTGCCCTGGTGTGCCTGTACTTTTCTGGCTGCCAGGAGATGACCTATAAGCATGAAGGTAAGTGGCCAGCTTTGGGGGATTGGTTGTGGCCATGTGAAAGTAAGTGGCTATGATTGGGGAGCTCCTTCCTATGACCACGATTGTTGGGAATGACACAGATGAGGAGAGAGGAGGCTGAGAGAGGCTGGAGTCAGTTGAGGGGTTGTTTATTTGGGAGGTGCCTCCCCTTTTCCTCTCCATCCCATGTGATCTGCTAAGAATGAGCGTCTATTCAGCATGTAAATGGAGAAGAAATGTTTATTTTTCTGTCATTTTTTGCCCAAACTGCATTTCAAGCATTTGGATTAGTTAGTAAAAAGGTGTCAGCAAGGCAAGACTTTGGTGGTAAAGAAAATAGAAGTCTGGAGGAGTGGGCCCCTTCTATATAGAAAATGCACTTGGAATGGGCAAAGATGGAAATTTTATGCTCCTGAAGTGTCTTTTCTTAAGAAATTCCCAGGGAATCTTTGAACGATGGAGGCTCCGAAAAATCGACGGTTTCTTTCATGCTTGACTTTTTTTAAAAGCCCATTATGAGCCGAGCATTTGAGGAAACAGTATTTGCAGGTGATTTTCCTCTCATTCCTTGGAGACTGGTGTGTTATTTTGTGTATACGAAAATGCAGTGGAAGGCAGAGTTGCTTCGTCTCCAAGAAGACAGCCACCAGATTTTCACTTGAAACATTAAAATGTCTTTTTCTATTTTTTTTTTATTAATAAAGGCATAAATATACATAGTACATTCTGGCTTCCCATATAATACAGTCACTTAAAAAAACTAACCCTTGGAGGAAACTAACTAACCTCACCCATATGTTATACAAGGTGGGGCTCGGGTCATAGTCAGCTCACTGCTGCCCTGGAAATTGTGTGTGCTGTGTATTTGTGGATTCGTCTCCTTTCTGATTATAGGGGTATAATTTGAATGTCCTTTTGTGTTTGATCCCCACCCTCAGAGCTGCTTCCTCCTTGTCTCACTGCAGCATGCTTCCTAGGGTTCTTGGTCTCTGGGGCCACATGATACTTCAGGGGGCTCCACTTGGGTCTGGGCAGGTCTGCGTTAAATGCACAGCTGCAGCGTCTGTAGTTAATACACTGTATTAGGGCTCAGTAATTGAGTACTTAACTCGCAGTCCCGCAAGTTTTCGAAAAGCAGGTTATCCTAGGTAATGGAACATTGAGTCATCGCCTCCCAGAATGGCCCATGACGCCTGCGGTGAGTGACCACCACTCAGCATTGCATCCTGGTCGTGCAGAGACTGTGAGGCTTGATGTTTCCTGGGGCTCCATTGGTGTGCCAGGCAGGGCCCTCCCCGCGTCACGGCTCACTGCCACTCAGCACAACAGGCCTGTCCCCAGAGGCCTAGCAGTTAGCAGTGTTTACAAGAAATGAGGTCAGCTGAGTGGCTGCCCAGAAAAATAAGGAGCCTGGGGCTCAGGTGAACTGCGTGTGCGCAGAGGAGCTGAGCGCTGTAAATGCATCCGCCATCAGATGTCATAGCCACAGCTCCCTGGAGATGGAACATCTGGAACATCGTTGACACTTGAACTCAGGTGGGGTTTCTCAACCCAGGGGCAGGGGGGATTTGAGTGTAGGATTGTCTCCTCCAACCTCGCCTCAGACAGGAGCCTAATAGGGCCTCACATTCCTACCTGGTGGATGCACCTGGGGTGCACAGTCAGGTGGAGGCCCAGCTGATGCTGGATGCATGAATGAGGGAAGGGAGGTCACGTGCAAACCCGACACTATTTGTGGGTAAACAAGTTTGTTTGGCATTGAGTTCATTGCAGATACTCATTGAACAACCGGTATTTCTTGAGTGTGTCAGGTCCTGGGCTACAGTGGGGAACAGAAGAGCCCAAATCCTCGCCCTCATGGAGCAAAATCCCTGTCCTCATAGGGCTTATATTCTAGAGGAGAGAGACAGCTAATAGACACATAAGCAAAATATGTCTTATGTTAGGTAGTGATGAGCACCGTGGAGAAAAATAAAGGAAGGAGAACAGAGGCTGGGGTGGGGATAGGTTAGTCAGGACTTTGATGTGGTGGTCAGGGAGGTCTTTTTTAATGTTACATTTGTGCGAAGACTTGAGGGAAGGGAGGGAGAGAGCCTTGTGCGTTCTGGCGAAGAGCATCTAGGCAGTGCAAAGGCCCTGGAGCAGGCATGTGGAAGGTGCAAGGGTGTTCTTGGCAGTGTGGCTGGAGCCCAGTGGTGAAGGGGATGAGGCCAGAGCAGAGTAGGAGGCGGGTCCTGCAGGGCCTGTGGACTGCAGTGTGGATGTTGGCTTTTACTGAGGTGTGGTGCAGAGCCAGTGGGCTTTGAGCAAAGGACCAACACGACCTGACTCTTGTTTCAAAATAGTTCATCTGACCACCAGGTTATGGGACAAGGGCAGGAGCCGGACGGACAGTAGGAGGCAGTTTTTAAAATTTCAGTGAGAGATGATGGTGGCTTGGGCCAGGAGGGAGGCGCTGGTTCCTGGAGGATTGGATTCTGGGCTGAAGATGGAGCCAACAGGATTTCTCCCAGAGGCGTGGAACATGGGGGGCGGGGCGGGGGGGGGGAAACCTAGGTTTTTGGCCTGAGGAACTATAAGTATGGAGCTGCTGGTGACAAGCACGTTAGACTGTGGGAACAGTTGGTTTGGGGGTGTCCACCAGCCACCCATGGAGCTGTTGAGATTATTTGGGAGTTCACGGGGCAGTACGTGCCCCTCCTGTATTAAATAAACAAAAAGGAGCACAGGGTGAAAGCAGTTTGCAGAAACACGAATGCCAAATGCAAAGCCATTGTGGGTGACAGCGGTGGTCAGGTGCCTCCAGCAAAGCCTCATGACAGACACTAACCGTACAAGATGACACAGGAGCCCCCCTTCTTCTTCCTTCCTGATTCTGAATTATTTCCTTATCACGTTACTGATGGTGGTACCAGCCACATTTTTCTTACATCTGGGCACGTGAGATTGTACACAAGCATTAGCTCCAACAGAGTGGGAGGTGCCCTGCGCACGTGGGGAGCGCCCTGACCCCTCCCTCTGTGTGTTACGGGGTGGGGGGGGGGCGGATCTGGGAGGAGCCGGTTCAGATGAACGGGTAGGAGCCTGGGCTTGGCTCTGGATTTCGTTATAGTTCTTTCTTCATGGTCAAGAGCATTCATTGATTGTAAAAACAAATAAAAGTCCCTCTCAGGGGCTATTTTAGGGAAAAAAAGTGCCAGTGTTTCTAGGACGAGGGATGTTGATCTGGTAATTGTGAGTTGACATCTGCGGCCCCAGGGGACAGAAGCTCTTTGTGGTAGGGACCAGGCCTGGTTTTGGTCTAGTTGCAGCCCCCAGGCCCAACCTAGTGTCTGACCCATAGAAGGCGCTCAGTCAGGTGTTTGCTGAATGAATGAATGAATGAGTGAATGAAGCCCCATCTCCTGTGATATCTGGGGTGGGAGAAGTGCTGGGCAGGGTCACCGGGAGGCCAGCACACAGAGCATTTAAAATTGCCTCTGAATCTGAATACTGGGTGTATGTGGGTCTGTTACACTCTTCCTTCTCATTTTGTAAGTGTTCCAAGTTTTCCATGACCAACAGTTAAACTATAATTGCCTCACGGGCAACGTCTGGTGAGGACCTGGGGCCCACGCTCGTCCAGCCGGAGTCCCAGGGTCCACCCGAGGACGCTCTGCCTCACCACCTTTCCCTGTGCCTGGTCTAGAGCACCACATCTCACGTGGCTCCCCCTCCCCTCCCCTCCTCAGTACAGCAAGGACGCTGCTCACTGTTACTGCCCTGGGCACGGGGCTTGGTGGCCTCACTTTGTGCCCACAGGTGAGGTGGGGGTCCCACGTCTGTCCGATGGAGGAAGTAGCTGGCGCTCAGAAGGGCCAAGTGGCTGACTTGCAAAAGGTCATCAGCTCATGAGCCTGGAGCCAGGGTTGGGCCAGCACGCTCTGCGGCAGCCCTTCACCCTCTGACCACCTTTGGCTCCCCCTTTCTCCCCCGGCAATCACAGACAGACCCTACCACCCACCTCCTGGGATGCCCTGTTGGCCCAGATGCCCATCGTAGCCCCCTCTGCCCCGGGGAACACGGGATGGAGGATCCAGGTGATTCTGAGTCCCCTCCTCACGTCATGCAAATTGCCTTTTACAGAAGCATGTTGTGGAAACATTTTTTGGATTTGACGAGGAGTCTGTGGACTCGGAAACATTGTCAGAGACGTCCTGCAACACAGACAGGACGGACAGGGCTCCGGCCACGCCCGAGGAGGACTTGGACGACGTAAGCGGCCCTCACCCTGGGGTGCTTGTAGGGCGCCCGCGCCTCTGGCCGCTGCAGGCATCGCTCCCTCGCTGTGAGGCGTGAACCCTGCAGGACCTGTGTGATCACAGCCCAGCGTCCAGGAAACGTGGTCCCCACTGTCACAGGTTCCGAGGATGGCGATGGGGGCGCTGGCAGCACGTGGGGACCCCTTGCTTCCCCAGCACGGCTCTCACACAGGAGATCTGTGGCCACTGCGTTGTTGCTTACCCTTTGTCATTAAAGCCGCCGAGTGGCGGTCTGTTCCTCATCCCCCTGTGCTCACACACGCACATGCGTGCACACACACAGACACACACACCACCCATATACATGAAGATGGCATATCATTGTAGGAGAGGATCCAAGCAGCACTGAGAAGGGTAAAGAGCAGAGTGAAAGCCACCTGGAGCCTCTCATCGTGGCTCAGCGCCCTCACACTTTCCTGACCCTCCATCAGTGCACAGCCGCGTCCGTGACCGTGGCTCTGGTGAGCTGGAGCCACAAAGGAGGGAAGAACAGCTTCACTCTCCCCCACCTGGTGGCATTCACTCAGGAAACCCCATGAAACATGATCGCGTCAGACACGTGCTTTTTGATTTGCTCTTTTCACCAAGAATGTGTAACAGCCCTCTTTCGGCACCAAACACCGTGTTGCACATCACCCTCTGTCACGAGCACATCCTCACGCACCTGCATGTGCATCTAAGCTAACAGACCCCGATGAGAGGGGTTACACGGATTCCAGTTTCTCACAACTGCAGCGATGCCCTTTGAGTGGTGGTTTCCTTAGGAGAAACTCCCAGAATGAGGAGGGCTCCTCGTGCTGGGTGGGAGGGGCGCCCTTTACAACGTAGATGCTCACCCGTGCAGTCGGGGCGGGCTCACCCTTGCTCGCCTGCACATGACTCAGTGATTCCTGGGGCTCAGGGAGCTCCTGGGAAGGGCGCTGACGGCAGAGGAGGCGTCTTCTCCCCGAGCCCTTCACTCCAGAGTTCCAGTTAGGTCGTGGCAGTGACCGGGTCATTATGTAACTGTTGGCAGCAGTCGTGAGATCTGGACATGCGCCTTGCCTGACTTGACCCTGGCACCGCAGTTCACGTCAAGTCACGCACTTCCTTGTGCTTTTCTTTTCCATGATGTTAAGACTACAACCCGAGAAGAGGCTGACCTGAGGTTCTGCCAGCTGACCAGGGAGTACCAGGCCCTGCAGCGAGCCTACGCCCTGCTTCAGGAGCAGGTGGGGGGGACGCTGGACGCCGAGCGAGAGGCCCGGGTAGGTGCGGCGGGCGGGGCGGCGAGCGGCTGGGCAGAGGCCGGGTGGCTCGTGCCCTTTCCGGCATCGGGATTCCGCAGGGGTGCTGAGCGGGGATGGGGACGCCTAACAGCCTCCGCCGTGGCAACATTCCAGTGTTTAGCAAACCGAACGGGAACTATCTGCCCATCCTCAGTGTGACAGTGGAACTCGCCGAAGAAACGCTGCCGTCTCATACGTATCGTGTGTGCCGTCCATTGGCAAGAACGGTTTCAGAATTTAAGACTCAATGATGAAATCAGGCTCACTGTTAAACAGGCTTCCCTCCCTCCTGGCTGAGGAGCCCTCAAGAATGTCCGTAAGGAGCCCAGGCAGAGACGGTTGGGGTGTCCCAGCCCACACGGCGCTCTGCTGGACACCCAGGTCGGCCACGCCAGCCTTCCTGCTGAGCTGAGCTCTGCCTTCTAGTAACGTCCACTCACTGGCCATCACCCCACCTTCAGGAGTCACACAGACCAGGGTCTGCTGGCCATTCCTTCTGAAGGCGAGGGGGACTCCCAGGGAGCACACCCGCTGGGGCCAACGTTTCACCCCAGCACGTCCCCGTTTCATTCCCACAACAGCCCCATGAGGTGGGAGGTGGCAAGTGAGGCTGGCAGAAGGAAGCTTCTAGTGCTACAGTAGCATTCTGCCTGTAACCGATAGATTGGAGGAGGTATACTGCCAGAAGTGGTTTGGGCTGAATCGTGGTTTTCATTAAAAATTTCATCTACTTGCAGCATTTAAAAGTCAGGAGATTTCACATAGAAATCCCAATTCCTGGCTTCTCTCGAGAGCTCAGAACACCTGGCAGAACGGGGCTTCCCGTTCCACATAGTCCCATTTGGCCGCAACCGCTGAGTGGCAGTCCCCTTGAGATGGGACATGTGCCTCCGGTTTGCCACAGTCCCCACCACTCCCTATTACCCCACACCCAGTTGGCTCCCTTCTTTATAGTACCTGCCTGGTCCTTGGGGTATTTTGGAATTCAGCCCTTGTTCTAGGTGGCAAAGGCCCACGAGATGGGCTAAGCAAGCGTGAAAGTGTTGCTGGCATTCGTGATGCAGCCACTGCACTTGGTCAGCTGGGCTGGGACCTGACGTGAGTGAAGAAACTGGCCCCTTCTCCAGTCTGCAGACATTTCTAAACTGAGGGGGTAGCACTGACGGCCTCTCAAGGCCTTGCAGTTCTTACACACGTCATACCTGTAGGTGACAGAGGAACCAGGCAGGCCAGTTTGCACGTGTGCTCCTAAAAAAGGACCTGTGTCTTAGGACTGGATCCTGCAGCCTGGTCCTTTCCATTTTCCTGTCGCCATCCAGGGTGACGTGCTCACTTCCTGGTCTTTTTCATTCCAGACTCGGGAACAGCTCCAAGCTGATCTGCTGAGGTGTCAGGCCAAAATCGAAGATCTGGAGAAGTTACTGGTTGAGAAGGGACAGGTGAGCAGAAATGGTCACGTGCTCTGTGGCTGTTTACATTTCTGTTCCCTTGGTGGTGTCCCTGGGGCCTTGGTGCCAAGGGGACTATTCTGTGGATCTGCATCGTTCACTGCAGAGACAAGAGAAAAAAACACTAGCAGAGCCCAGGCGAGAATATCCCAGCTCACATGCCTCTTTACCGAGTTTTTAAAAATCAGACACATTATGAGATCCTGACTTGGCTTTTTCTTTGTTTGTTTGTCAAATGCGCAAGAATAGGAGACAATTCCAAAAGTAAAGTGGTCACCAAAATCTTTTCTGACTTGAATCTGGAAAAAAAGCTGGCATTGCCTATAAAGATTCAGTTGTGGAAAAGAACTGGTACCTGCAGCTAGCTCTGAGTGATGGCAGGCAGAGGCGGCCTTGCGATTCCATGCTGTGACTGCCACATAAAGATCTGGGCCCCGAGCTTCTCAGATTAGAGTCACCTCCGTTTGCACTTTCTCTGAATTTGGTTAGGCCTGAATTCTCTGAATTTGAATTCATTGCATATGTTGACAGCAGGACACAGTAGAGAGGCAAAACCTGGGCCCAGACCCGTCCCCTGGGGCGGGGGGACCCTGAGGGGCTCTGGGTGGAGGTCCAGCCTCTCAGAGGGTAGCATCTAAAAGCAACACCAACCCAAGGGTCAGTACGGGTGGGCTGTGCTCTCCACGTCAGAAGGCTCTCTGTGGACAGAGATAACCGGGGCTTCTCAGTGGCTTACCACAGGGTTTCTGTCCTGCTTGACGCGCTGCCTGTCCTCCTGTAGGCAGAGGGTCTCCGCTCCATGTGGTCACTCAGGGATCCAGCACTGGAGGCAGTGCCATCTTGTACTGGCCTATCCACAGCACATCCTCCTCGACAGGGGCCAGGAGAGGCTGTTCAACGCCTCAGCCTAAACAGGCACATTTCCTGCCTCTTGTAAGGGTGCCAAGGAGTGTGTGGGCAGGTGGAGCGTGTGGTGGCACCACTGCCCCAACCCCAGGGCAGGAGGTGACCTGAGGAGGTCTGGCACGGGCTACTAGAGGCCCTACGGTGGGACTCAGGGAGTGGGGAGGTGGGTGTAAGGGAAGGGGTTGTAAGAGGCTCCAGGAGGGTTAACGGGGGCTCAGGAAGAGCTACAGAGCAGATGGCTTAGAACTGACTCTGGTGTCCAGTCAGTGGGACGAGGGCTCAGGTTGTGACTGAGATTCAAACGGAGGCAGCTGGCTGGTAACCAGAACTCAAGCCTGCACAGAGCAGTTCACCGCGGCAGCATTTATGCAGGACTGACTGGGCACAGGGTAGCAGCCGGCCCTCGGGAGCTGGTCACGTAACCGTGGTCCAGAATCCTCCGCGGAGGCAGGAGTTCAGTGCAGGGCACTCGCTGCGGCAAACCCACCGCATTCCAGCCCCACCACTGACCTGTTGCACAGCCTTGGGCAAGTTACGTGGTCTCTTGTGCCTCAGGTGCCTCATCTTTGAAATGGGGCTAATAATAGTACTTAACACATAGGGGAAGGGGGGTAGGGAGACTCAGCAGCAGCCTGGGCGGAGTCCAGGCGAGAGATGAAGCTGTTTTCAGACTCCTGTCCTAACCTGCCGTTGACCTCAGCTTCCCTCTTCCAGGCTGAGCTCACAGGTTGTACCTTACCTGACCACAGTCTACGAATAAGTTAACCTCCTACCTGAGGGTGCTAGGCCCTGTTAGTGGGCCCGCTCTGCCCTCAGTTCCTGCTAAATGAAGAGGCCAGTTTGGGACAGAGCACATGGCCATTCATTTGGTGAGCACTTACCCGAGCCCTTGCCCTGCGCCAGGCTCTGTGCTTGGTGTGTGGGATAACTATCCCACCTAACAAATCACCCCAAAACTTAGTTGTTTACAATAACAAAAATTTTATTTGGCTACAATTTTATGGGTCAGCAGTTTGGGTTGGGCTCAGCTGGTGGTTCTGCTGCTGGTCTCACCTGGGGTCATTCTAGAGGCTTCATTGTTGGTAGATCGATTGGGGATAGATGGCCCCAAGTGGCCTCTCTGTCCTGTCTTTGCATTGGTGCCAGCTGTTGGCCAGATTCTTATGGTTTCTCATCCTTAAGGAAGCTACCCTGGCTCCTTTACCTGGTGGTCTGGGGGCAGGAAGAAAAGGCAGGCCCCAAAGCACGAGTACATGCCACGCCTCTGTCTGCATCACATTCACTAATATCCCAGTCACCGAAGCACACTGCAGGCATGCCCAGCCTCGAGGTTGCAGGAAGAGATGCATCTCTCCACGGAAGGAGCTGCAGAGTCACGTTGCAAAGGGGCACAGAGATGGGAGGGACGTTGCCAGCAACCTCCCACAGGAAAAAAGATGAATGGAACTGGCTCTGTCCTCACAGGGATTCAGCCTCGTGGGACCTACAAGTGTGTCAAGCCAGGGACGGCACAGGGTGATAGTGTTGGGTAGAAGGAAGGGAGGAAGGAAGTTCCCTTGTGTACTCCTTCATCCATCCCCTGGCATTTATTGAGCACTGGCTGTGTGCCAAGCACCATGCTAGGCACTCAGGATGCTGGCGTAAAGACAGACTTAGCGCCTTGTGCTCCTGGAACTTGCCTGGACGGGACTTGTCCAGGCAAAGAGACATGGTTAGGGCGTCACGGGCAGAGGGTCTAGGATGAGCAGAAATGTGTTACCATAACGACTCCAGGTGTGTTGAGTGTGGGCAGACCCTTGGGGCGCGGCCTGGACGCTGGCCCGCGGGCCGCAGAGAACAAGCCAGGGGAGGGTCTTCTGGGGCCGGCTCAGTCGCTGTGCAGGTGCTTTTCTGTCAGTGATACAGACGAGCTCCCTGTGCTTCAAGGAATGTGAGAGGTGGAGGAGGGATGCGCCACAGACCTGCTGGTTCTCTTTTTCAGGTTTTGAGGGATGATGCGATCGTTCTAACTGCTGTCCTTTTCTCTGACGTTTTCATAGAAAGTTTCCTATGAAGTGACCTTTCCCACTGCCACTTTATTTGTTATTTAACTGTTCGCTTCAATGAATATGAACATATTTAGTACTTTTCCTTAGGATTCCAAATGGGTTGAAGAGAAGCAGCTGCTCATCAGAACAAACCAAGACTTGCTGGAAAAGGTATGTGGCACAAACACCCTGACCCCCGCCGCAGGGGATCATGGAGCCCCCATGGACTTCAGAGGCCGGCTCTGGCCGCGGGAGTCTGACCCACGCCCCTCCTGGGGGCTCCCGGCCTCTGGTCCTGGTTCTGTCCTCTGGGGCGGGGTCCACAGAGCTGGTTTAGAGCACCCTGCAGACGTGATGGGGGCCACCCATCCTTCTGACGCTGGGCTTCCGGGCCACCTCTGCCATTGCCTTGGGTTCCAGACCTCCTCCCCTGCCTGCTCCCCGTGCAGGGGCCTGAGGCACTGGTTGGTGAGCAGGCCCTCGGCGGTCATGGTCCAGTTCATGCACCAGAGGCCGTGGCGCTGGCAGAGCTGAGCCTGGCCTTCCCTCTCTGGTCATGGAACTTTCTGGTCAAGGAACTTGCCAGAGCTCTCTCAAGGAGTCAGCTTGGCGAGTAGATCTATAGCTTTGGGACAAGACCTTAGCTTTATTTTTTTCTTATTTGTGAACAATTAGGGATTTTTTTTTTTAAGTAAATTTACTGAGTCATGCAACCATCCCCATAATGCCATTTTTATCTCTTTTAAAAATTTTTGGCTGTGCTGCACGGCATGCAGGATCTTAGTTCCCCAACCAGGGATCAAACCCGGGCCCCCTGCAGTGGAAGTGTGGATCCTTAGCCACTGGACCGCCGGGGAAGTCCCGCCACCATGCAATTTTTAGAACATTTTCGGCCTCCTGTAAAGATCCCTCGTGCTCATTTGTAGTCACTCCCCATCTCTCACCCTGCAGTCCCTGGCAACCTACTTTCTGTCCCGATAGATTTGCTTGTTCTGCGCCTCCCGTACTAGTGGAATTGGACCTGGGTTAGGCCGTAGCTTCTAAGCATCCTAGAATGCCCCAACTGGACGAGCCCAGCCTTGCCCCCTTGGGTGGGGGGCCGCGGCCCTGTCCCAGCTCTGCACTGGCCCGCTGTGTGGCCATTCATTGTCCCGTGTCTCTCCACAGCATCTGGGGCATTGGGACAGGACTGGTATTGTCCTGCGAGGCAGCCCCGTGCGTTGGGAGAGATTTTGTATCCTTGGTCCTGCTCGCTATATTCTGGGAGGCACGGAAAGCTCTCACACTGTTTCGAAATGTCTCCCGGGGGTGGGGCGGTACCACCCCAGTAGAGACAGGAGGGAGTAAAGGTGACCGTGACCCACCGGGGCCCTCGTTTCCATGCATCGTCTTAGTCTCACTGCAGGCAGCCTAGTGGGGGGCAGCTGTTTGCCTCTAAGGTACCGACAGCTACGTGGCTGGCCCAGGGTCTCCCAGGGGTGTTGGGACCCAGGCCGGCCCCTTCCCAGACTGTGCTTTGGGGAGATCTGCTACCATTCGGGCTCCTCATAGGGGCCCTCTGGGGAGTACAGGGTGCCTTCCTGCTGCAACTGGCCGGACTCTGGGTGGGCTGAGTTGGGGGCCGGGTCGGAAGGAACTCAGACAAGCTCGGGGATCACTCTTGCTTCCCCCACGACTGACCTTGGGGAAGGGACTTAATTGCTCCATGCCTCAGTTTCCCCACCATTCGTGTATTCAGCAAATATCTGGCCCCCATGCTGGGCCAGGCTCGGGGCCGCAGGGGCGCAGCAGGCGCGACCTCTGTCTGTGCCATCCCCAGCTCCCGGAGCAGAAAAGGCCTGCCTCATCCACTCGCTGAAAGCCTCCCCTTCCCACCCTGCCCCTGGTGACAGCCCCTGTGTCCTCAGGCCAACACCGAGGGGGTCTGTGATCGGGGGACACATTCTCACGGCCCCCGGTGAGAGACAGTGGTTCTCCCACCCGTTAACCCACAGGTGTTTCTGCTCTAGATTTACAGGCTGGAAATGGAAGAGAACCAGCTGAAGAACGAAATGCAAGACGCAAAGGATCAGAACGAGCTGTTAGAATTCAGAGTGCTAGAACTCGAAGTAAGAGACTCTATCTGTTGTAAACTCTCAAACGGAGCAGACATTCTCTTTGAGCCCAAACTGAAATTCATGTAAAGTCCCAGATGTTTTCAAGCATGTGTAAGGGGACGTGTGACACTTGTTTTCTTTTCTTTTTTTTTTAAATCTGTATGTTCAGAATAATTTCACTGCCTTAATATGTTCTGGAGAGAATGCTCACCGAAGTCTTTGGACATGTACCAGAGCTAATATATTTATTGCCTACGGCTTGTTTTTGCACTTAATAAAATAATTTGTTTTTGCAATATTTTGCCTTTTTTATTTGTGTTTCATTTCCATAACTACTTCCTTCTTGCATGCATAGTCACCTGGTATGCATTCTGCAAACCCGGACAGAAGCACTGTTGCAATTAATAACACACCTTTTTAAGTGACCTTGCATGCATGAATCTCACCTTTTGAGAGAGCGGGGTCTGACCTGGCCCGCAGCTGACTCTATACTGTGTTTACTGCTAGTTTGGCCCATTTTCTATTTGCCAAGGTAAACACAAGGTAAGTAAACAGGGTGAAAGGAGGTATTTGCATAGGTGGTTGAGAAAGCTTATAACGTTGTTCCAACTCCTTGATGTAGTGAATACAGACGTTGCAAGCAGTATTGGACTAACACAATTGTTGTTTGTAACTCAAACGGCAACTCAGAACGACTCTTTAGCGTGAAGAGAGATTGAATGTTGTTCACAGGTAGAAATCGTGTCCCAAACCTTCAGTGACTTCCCAAATACACGGAGTTGGATCCAGTGTGAGGGCTATTGATGGGATTATTGCTTCCAACTGGAACCTTGCCTCGGGTGTGTTACTTTATTGCCTTGCTACCACTTCATACTCCTTTTTTGTTTGTTTCCATTTAAAACTCATCGACCTGTGAGACATCACCTGAGTTTGTGACTTGTTTTCTCTAAGCATCTGTGGTGACACGGCTCTGCTCTCCCTCCGCTGAAGCCTTTGCATGTCCAGAACCCTCAGTAAAAGCGAGCTCCTTGGCAATGTTGGTGTTTCTCTGATTTTGTTTTCTCCTCCCGGCCTCAGTTAAAATTCTGCTTGCCCTGGAACTTCCCATTTTGTTCTTTGTTGTGCTGACATGGACCGTGGCCTGAATGTCTCAGAACCAAGTGTTGCCGTGCAACTCAGCTCTTGCTTGAACCTGAACTGAGTCCTTCCTTCGTTCATGCGGCAGAAGTAGAAGTTAGGAAAGGTCATGGTTAATACTACTGCCACTGTTAGAAAACCTTTCACGGCTCTTTGCTCTGTGTCCTTCTTATGAGAATTCCATAAGCATCGATCACTTTACTCGAACTTTCTTTGAGTGTCTCCACCATCCTTTGGAGGCATTGGAAACCAGTCTTCTGACTTCTGTTCATATAAAACATGAGCTTTCTTTTGTCACCTTTTCTGTGGAGACCCCATTTAAGTAAGCATTACAGGTAGAAAAGGCATCTGTAGCACGGAACCATTGTGAATTGTGTTGTTCTTGTCTAATAAGGGAAATAAGGTTTTCTATCTAAACTGATTCAAACCAGGTTAGGCAGATTGGGGCTTCGTGGAAATTAATTGAATTAATGGCCCCACCCTTCCTCTCTCCTTTAGAGCATCTGCTTAAGACCTGCCATCTGGTGCTCATCTTGGCTACATTTCTTAGTCAAATGGCTAAAGAAGCCCATTGGTTCTGTAGCTAGGTTCTGCAGGCATGGTCCAAAGCAAGCTTACTTACCATAATTCTGAGAAAATAAAAGCAGTTTGATTTCAAGGTATCATTTGGGAAAGATCTTCTCTGCTGGCTGACCTGTCCATTGCTCAGGGTTTAAAGGCAGCTCTGTGTAGAAAACACATTTGAGACCAGAGTACTGTTCTGCTGCTGTACTTTATTTCTGTAAGTAATTGGGCTTCTCCTGTCCTTTTTAAAAACTTGTCACTTTACACATGATTAATGTACTGCTTCTGGGAAAATGCTTGCTCTCCTTCCTGAGTAGTTGAGATTTGACTGTTAATCTAAGGCAGAGGTAGAACGATCATCAGAGTGTTAGTGCGGTTCAAAAAAAAATTGTGAACAAAGTCAGCAGATTATATTGAAAAAGATGTGAGGCCAGGGTCTGGGTCCTGGCCCTGCCACTCACTCGTGTGGGACCTCGGTGGGTCTTTACCTCCCCAGTCTCCTCTTTGTCCACAAAACGGAAGCAGTCATGGCTGCCTCGTGGGGTTGTGTGAGGATGAAGTGAGATAACGATGATTTCTGTTGAAATTTCACGCGCTTGTTCTTACCGAGTATTTAATGATGATAGTGTGACTTCCTGAGCTTCCATCAGCAGGTTAACTCATGGCACTCTGCTAACCACTTCTTCCCAGCTGATTAGGTTAAGAAGTAACCCCGTGTCCACAGGAGATCCACTGTGGTGCAGACAGGACACAGAGTCTCCATCAAGATTGTAGCCTGAATGCGTGCTTTCTAGTAACACCTTTGCCAACTGGAATTCGTTGGTTTTTGCTGAGTAACGTGGGAAAATGGCAAGTGGTAAATAATCCAATAAAGTTCTGTTTTTAAACCAAATCTTTTCCCCAGGAGAGAGAGCGGAGGTCGCCAGCATTTAACCTCCAAATCACCACCTTCCCCGAGAACAACAGCAGCGCCCTCCAGCTGTTCTGTCACCAGGAAGGAGTTAAGGTAGCGTGCCTGGGGGGTGCCCCCGCTCTACTACGGCCACAGCCTGCTCAAATGCTAGGCTCAGCTGGAAAGGGGATCGTGTGCCGGTGCCAGGGGTTGAAATGATTTTGACAAGATACCCCCGTCCCTCCACTATATTTTGAAAGTCAGAGTTCATTATTCCAGCGGGTCACCAAATGTTACTCTACTTGTACTCATGTTAAAAGAGCAGAGCCTTGGGATGCAGCCTTGAAGGCAAACCCCATCTTGGCCACTTCCCAGCTCTGGCCTGGAACCTCTCTGACCCTCAGTCTCTTCATCTAGGAGAGCTGAGTGGCAACACCCACACAGTGAAGTGGGTGTGACAGTTAAATTAGATAGTGAACATGAAGGGCTCAGTGCAGTGCCCAGAGCGTGCTGAGTATTCTAGAGACAGTAGCTGTGGTCGTTCTAGCAGCTCAGTGTTTGCCGTGACCCTGGAGTCCCGCTAGGCCCGTGGGCACAGAGGGGGTCCTTCTGACCCACAGGATTCCATGAACCTTTCTAGAAAGCGGTGTTTGTGCTGGCATAAAACTCAGCCAATACGCAGCAGTTACCAGCCCTCCCTCCCTCCCTGAAGGAACTGCCAAGAGTAACTCTCCGCCCGGCCTTAGACTCTTAGAGACGAGAAAGGGAGAGGTGTCTTATCAAGGACTGAGGGCTGAGGCCCTAGAGATTGGTGTGGATGGTCTTTGTAGCTCACACAAAATGAACGTTGGACATCTTTTCCAGGATGTGAATATTTCTGAACTTATGAAGAAATTAGATATCCTTGGCGATAATGGGGTAACTATGAGCGATCGGTTTCCGGTTTCGTGTTCTTGTTTTGATTCGGGTGTACTCTGTGTGGCTTTTGTTTCGTTTCGTTTTAATTTCTTCCTAATTTAAGAGATCTCCTAAGTACAATGTAAGGCTTTTGTATGGCCACATTCCTGCGTGGGTGGCTGGGTCCACATCCATCAGAAGTGGGGTTCTGAAGTTAGATCATCCTGATAGCCTGTGAGTGATGAGGGGGAAGAAAACCTAAAAATGAATGTCCAGAAAGAAAGTGGAATCACTCGAGATTTCTGAAATCAGAAAGTGAGACTTCTGCCTTCTTAAAAGATTAGCTTGAGCAAGGCCCTATTTCTGAAAGGCTCAGTGCCGCTACATGAGACATTCCCACCCCGAGGGCCGGTCCTCAGATATGTCACATCTGGTCCCGTCAGTGAGTGGGGCTGACCCTGGGGAGGCCGCTGTCAGAGTTGTGTAGGGCTGACTGTCTGCACGTGATGTGAGATCAGTGTAAAATGCCCTTGCCCATTTTTGTGTTTTAGAATTTGAGAAATGAAGAACAGGTTGCAATAATCCAGGCTGGAACTGTGCTTGCCCTGTGTGAAAAGGTAGAGCCCAGCGGCATTTCTGTCCATACACCTTGTCTGAGCTTCCCGGCACCATACAAGAAACTGTACATTGGCGTCTCGCTTTGTTCTGGAAGCATGGTTCTGGTCCGTCTGTGTCTGCATGCGCACGTGCATGCCTTTTTGTTTTCTGATTGAAAATCACTCATGCTTATGGTAGAAAACTTAGAGACCGTGGAAGGAAATCAAAACCCCCTTCAAGGAAACCATCTGCGACAGTTGGTCTATTTCCTTCCAGTTTTTTCCCACGCCCTTTTAAAAAACTTGGTCAGGATCATACCTGAGTTTTTAATCCTGCTTCATAAGCTTCCACCATGAGAATGAACGGCCCTGCATCATTCCACCTATAGCCACACCCTCAGTAATGATTCTTTCGCTGTTAAGATATTGAGGGCATTTCTGCTCTTTTTTCTATTTACCATCATGCAGCGATGAGCGTCTTTACCCATAAGTTTTTATTTTCATTTTAAAACACTTCTACAGGGTAGATTCTAGAAGTGGAATCACTGGGCTGATGGGTAAGAGAATTTTTAAGAGCTTTCATGCTGTCAAATGGTTTCCAGAAAAGTGGTACCAATTCCCCTCTACCTGAGTGTTACCGCTGCCGGTTTTTTGTTCAACAAGGCATACCACTAAGAACTCTGCTGATAGGATAGGCAGAAATTATATGATGTCATTATTTTAATTTTCATTTATTTGAGTGCTAGTGATAATGGATTTTTTGTGTATTATCCATTTTCTTCTTTCTTGTGAATCGTAATTACATTCCATTGCCCTTGTTTGTTACTTACTCATTCATACATTAATTCAATCATGCATTCATCTATTCACTTATTTAATACGTATTTGGTCATAACTATGGTTTTTCTTACTGACTTATCTATATGCTTTACATACTAAATATAATAACTTATTGCCGTATTTATTAAAAATACATCCTGATTTGCCTTTTCCATTAATTTAGGGTGTTTCAGGCATACCCAACTTGTTAATGTAGTCTGGTCTATAGATCTTTTTCTTTTAAAGCACATGAGTTAAACTTTAAAATGCTATTTTTATAATGATGAAGTCTTAATGATCTTAATCAGGATTCCTTCCAGAATCTTTGGAAGGGCATTTAAAATATAGTTTTCTTCCCTGAGCACCTGTCCATCCTTCCCCGTGTACAGGGCACTAGATGTTGGTAACAGACTTATGGCAAACCCTTGCTGAGGTCACACAGGTGGTAAGTGGCGATGCCCACAGCACTGCTACGGTCACCTGGCTGAGTCTGTGTCCCCAGGTGGGCGGGGGGATGAGGATGACTCATACCTGGCTGGCTGGTGGCCCCTCAGATACAGGTGATGGTAAGTGTGCATTCAGTAAACATCCCTCCCACCAGGAGAGCCAAATGCGACAGTGTAGCCTCCAGGGGGTCACACAGAGAGCCCAGCAGACGTTTTCAGTTTATTCCTCGTTCACTCCAACGTTCACTGAGGATGAGCCTCCGGGCGCCCAGCGCCCAGCACGCCCGGAGGATGTGGCGATGCCAGACCCAGGCCTCCTCCCTTATCCCCCGGAGGCCCCTCCTGGCCTGGCTCTTAGCCCCCGCCAACCCGCCAACTGCAGGGGCTGCTGCAGGCCAGCGCCTTCATCCCTCTGGGCCGCGAGCCTTGCAGAGTTAGTGTCAGGACTCCAGGGCACGGCACTTTTAAATGGGACCAAGCCTCGCTGCCAAGCACCTGGGGCAAGGCTGGGGACTGAGACGTGTTTGATCGATGGTTGTGGTCAGTGAGCAAAGAGCAGGAACTGCCAGGGACTCGGGGTGGGGCTGGGGCAGTGGGCCTGGGGAGGGGGCTCTCCCTCTCTCCTACCCCCAGAGCCTCCTGGAGGGCGGCAGACTGTCGGGAGTTCCCAGCCCTCTGCCAGTTACCAAGTTCTCCCGCCCCGGGCCCCTCCCGACACTCTCCTCCCCACCAGGTTCCAGACCCCCGGGCCCTCCCCGACACCCTCCTCCCCACCAGGTTCCAGACCCCCGGGCCCTCCCCGACACCCTCCTCCCCGCCAGGTTCCAGACCCCCGGGCCCTTCCCGACACCCTCCTCCCCGCCAGGTTCCAGACCCCCGGGCCCCTCCCGACACCCTCCTCCCCGCCAGGTTCCAGACCCCCGGGCCCTCCCCGACACCCTCCTCCCCGCCAGGCTCCAGACCCCCGGGCCCTTCCCGACAGTCTCCTCCCTGCCAGGTTCCAGACCCCCGGGTCCTCCCTGACACCCTCCTCCCCGCCAGGCTCCAGACCCCCGGGCCCTTCCCGACACTCTCCTCCCCACCAGGTTCCAGACCCCCGGGCCCTTCCCGACACTCTCCTCCCCGCCAGGCTCCAGACCCCCGGGCCCTTCCCGACACTCTCCTCCCCGCCAGGCTCCAGACCTCCGGCCTTGGCCCCAGCTCGGGCTTTCAGGGCTCCTCTTCTCCTCAACAATCATGCGAGGCTAGCAGCACGGGCCCCTGGACACAGAGGACACGGGGCCTGCCTGGCATGCGGCTGCTGTCTGCTTTCACCCTGTCGCCCACCCCGTGCCCACCTGTACCAGCCCCTGCCGGCTGCTGCCTGTCTGCCAGTGACCACACAGCCCTGCCAAGCTGGCTGGCTGGCGCTACGCTCTGCACCCTAAACGCAGAGAGCTGTGTCAGCTGCCCTGGCCTGCCAGCTCCTCTCGAAGTCCACAAGGGTGGTGGCAGGAGAGGCGGTGCCCGGCGCTGGCCTTTAGAGGCCCGACTCTGGACCAGGTGAGCGAGGCCCAGTTCCCCATTTGGGACAGTCTGTGGGGACTGGACTTAGACTGGTGTTGCCTCATATTCTTAGGGACACTAGCTCCGCCGCATGTCTGTGATTGAAGGCCCAGTGTTTGGGAGGTGCTGTGTCTCCCCCCATGGAGAGAACTTGGTGCTTAGTGCACCCTCGGAAAAAAAGTGGGCCAACGGGACTCCCCTGGGAGCACCTACAGGACAGTCAGGGTGTCCGACCGTCCGCTTTCCCCAGGACACATGGGACTTTCAGTGCCGAAATGGGGACACTTCCAGGCAAACGGGGACGAGTTGGTCACCCCGGGGCTGATGGGTGCTGAAGAAAATCTCGCAGTGGGGCTCAGAGGCCCCTGTGACGTCATCAGTCAACCCCCCTCAACCAAGTTATACCTCATTTAAAAAATTGCCATTCAGCACTGGTATCTGACTGGCAGTACTGAGGTCCACTTCAAGCTTCTACTTAGGGGCACAAGGCTCCTTTCATAGCCTGTAAGCGAAGCGCGACTCAAGCTAGTTTGCATGTCCCTTGGCATTCTTGCTGCAAATGGCATCTTGCCCTGGGCACTTGCCCTCCTCCCATCACCACCCGGGGAAGCCCTGCTCTGTCTGGAAGGTTCAGAGAAACACATGCCGGCCCATCTCAGCGCCCTCCAGACCCGCCTCTGGTTAGCGGAGTCCAAGATTGGGGACGTCGCCTTGCTGCCTCAACCCAAAACACACACCACACATGCTGAGCAGAGAACATGGGGCGTCAGGGGGACTTACAAGTGATCACAAGTCATGCCTCTTCTGCCTCGAGTTCAAAATCAATCAGAAAGATGGAAGTTTTTAAAAATCCACGCTCTCACTGGTAACAACAGATGAGAAAATGCAGCTTAGGCCACAGGCAAGCCTTCTAATAGTTGGCCCAGCGTCAAGGCCTTGGGACCCTTCTCTGAAGGAAGGGTTGAGTGTTAGAGGGGGGAGGTCCCCCACTCCCCCGCTCTGAGATCAGGGTCCTGCACCTGTGGGCAAAGTGCCGGTTGGGGCGGAGGTGCACCAGCCACACCTCCCGCGAGAGTCCTCTTCCCGTGCCCGGTGGGCTGACTCACTTCTCCCTGAGGGTTTGGGGGGCAGGCAGGCACCCTGTCCCCACTCCCCAGGTTCTCACCCCGGAGCGAGGCCCCATAGACATCTGGCCAGACTCCGATAAGAAATCCGTGCCCTCACACGCCCAGGAGGCCCAGGGCCAGCATTTTCTGTTCTCACTTTACTCTCCCAGTGGCTGAAGAGGACCTGTCAAGTTTTTTCTTTATGTGCATAATATGCCTGTCAAATCTTTGTTTTTTAACAATAAGGAAAAACTGGACATTGTGTTCTACAAAACCTAAGAGCAGCTTGTAGTGATTCAAAACTGGATTTTTTTTTCCATTTTATTTTATTCATTTTATGACTGCTTGCATTAGGATAGTAAAAAACGAAATATTTTTCATTCCTTGTCAAAAATATGCTTACCTGTTTCTAAGACATTGCACACGGGCTCAGCAACGTCTAAAGCAATGCTGCATTGGGTGCCTGCTTCTGCCGCTAGCTCTGGGGCCACTCTTGGGGGCCATGCTAACATGGACTTTAGCAGGGAGGCTCTGTGGGCAGAGCTTTATCTAGGCTTGTTCCCACTATGCAACCAGCACACACCCCACAGACCTCCAGACCCCTGCATCCTCCTTCCCTAAGCAAACGTCTATTAAGTGCTTGCCTCACGCCAGGCCCTGTGCAGAGTAAGGAAATTTAACAGAACACATCCCATATCGTGGGAAAAGGGAAACAGCAGTCTGTCAGGTGAGTGCTGTGACAGGGGATCCATGGAGGGCACCAGGCCCCACAGACTCAGGAAGCAGGGCAGGCTTCCTGGAGGAGGCGACAGCTAACTCAGGTCCAGAAGCTGAGTAGGTATAAAGGCCTGGGGCTGAAGCTGGGGATGGCAGAGGTCGTGCTGTTCCAGGCAGAGAGAGCAGCATGTGCAAAGGCCCTGAGGTGAGAGAAGGCGTGGCTGGTCCCCCAGCCATTGTCAGGAGCGATGGGATCTCCTTGGGGAGGCTTTCAGTGGGAGCAGGGAAGGTCCGTGAGAGATGCTAAGTGTTTTTAAGAGAACACGCTGGCTGGTGGGCAGAAGGGGATTTGGGGTCTGACGTGAGCCTGGGGGCTGAGAGGGGGCCTGCGCTGGGTGGTGGTGGTGGAGTGTGGTGGGTGGGGTTTTGAAATGGGAGGGAGTAGAACCAACGTTTGGGGAGTGAAGGGGGAGGAGGCGTGGCTGCTCCCAGTTTCCCAGTCAAGGTGAGCTGGGGCTCTTCCCATTCGAGGGAAGCCCTTTCTCAGGGAGCTTGAGGCATCGGGGTGTGTGGGGCAGATCTGGGCTGGAGGGGGACATTTCAGAGAGGGAGAGAGCATAGGGGAGGGTGGAACCCCTGGGGGAGTGCTGAGGAGAGGGGACAGACAAGGGTGGGGACTTTGAGGGCGCCAAGAGTCCAGGACGGGCAGCCGCAGCCAGAGGAGGAGGACAAAGGGTCTGGGCCGTCGGGAAGGGGCGCGTCTACAGGTGGGTGGCAGGCAGGCCCACGGCAGGGAGGTCGTCCGTTGGCTTTAGCAACGAGGAGGTTGAATGTACACATTTACACATGTTGTCAAACTGACATCCCCAGACACCCCTAAAACCTAAAGCATCCCCACAGGGCGTTAGCCAGGTGTGTGGACCTCCCCCTGTCTCTCAGGTGGGCTCCTCGTAAAGAGACACCCACGTGCCTACACCTGAGGAACAGCTGCCTGCCTACTGCTCACCCCCAGCCCAGACCTGAGAACAGGCAGATGGACCCCCATCACCAGCCCATGGCAGGTGCCCCCGCCCATGCTCTGAGGCCCTCACACCCTGCATGGCCAGACCCCCTTTCACGCCTGCATCCCGCGGTGCCCCCGGCTGCTCAGACACGCCCCAGTGGCTCCAGGGGTGCAGTCCCGCAGGCTGGGTTCAAAATCCCCACTTCTCACCTGTGTGACCTTGGACAAGTGACTTAACTCAGCTGCCATGTCTTCACCTGCAAAATGCGGAGACGCTGCCTGCTCCACGGGGTGGTCATGAGGGGGCCGGACGAGGTCCCAGGCATGAAGCTGCCAGCACAGCACTTGGCAGGGTAGAACCCAGAGAGGCTCGCCCGCCTGGCTGCGGGGATCCCAGGGCACAGACTCGCAGCCTCCCACGTGCATCCACCACGCACACCCACAACCTCCCCTACTTGCAGGCTTGCGGGTGCTCACACCCCACACCCACCTGCATGCCCGTACGCACGTGTGTGTACCCATGATCCCTGAGCTAACATCTGTCAAAGTTGAAACATCAGGATGGACTTTGAAATTCCATTTCGAGGACCACCTTGGGACATGATGGGGACCCCCTCTAGGCCAGGAGCCTCCTCTTGGAGGACGGCCCCCAATGGGCTCTTGTTCTCACTAGCTGCGCCTTCTGTCCCTGCTGTTTTCCAGTGGCTGAAGCAAATAGAGGGAACGGAGGCGGCCCTGACCCAGAAGATGCTAGACTTGGAGAAAGAGAAGGTAAAAGATGCAACCCCCTAGGAGGGAGGGGGGTTGACAGAGCTCAGATAATCCTCTTCCCAGTAAGGCTTTGCATGTGTTTTGTATTGATTTGCATGCATTTCTAAACTTTGCTTTTGCTCTCATTGCTTTTCTGTGTAAGTATCATCCATTCACTCAGTTATTCACTTGATACATATTTTTAGAGCCTCTGCTATCCTGGACACTATGCCAGGATTAGGGGTTCAGTAATGAATAGCGGGGTCCCTGCCTTGTCTAGCCTGCAAGCCCTTGGGGATGTGTGCGCGGGAGCTGGCAGCGGCAGTGTAGTGTGGGAACATTAGGAGAGGCACTTTGGTGGTATGGAGGCACCTGGACCAGGGGCTCAGGGACACCAAGATGGAGCTCCAGGCTTCACTTGCCCCTTCTTGGACATGAGTTTGGGAGAGACACACTGGACTTTGCTTCCTCATTGCTAATGGGGTTTCCTATCTCCGCCCCGCTGGGCCATAGGGATGAGAGATACTGGACACATGGCCCATTTTCACAAAGTGCTTGGCACATGCGGTACCTGATAAACAGTGATGCCAGCTCTTCACCAGGTGCCGTGAGTGTACAGTGGGATCCATCTTACCCAGCCTGGGGATGTCAGAGAAGGCTTCCCAGAAGAAATGGTTCTTGAGCCTTCAAAGACCAAATCAAGTTTTCTAGGTAGAAATGAGAGGGGAAGGAGGAAGGAAGAGCCTAAGGCCTGGAAGCAGAGTGTTGGGTGGGAAGAGCCCTGGGCTGAATCACCAGGCCTGGGTGTCTAGTCCCACCTCTGTCACCAGTGAACTGTGGCATCTAGGGCAAGGCACTGGTCCTCTCTGGCCCTCTGTTTCCTCCTCTATAAAATCAAGTGGCTGCAACTGCTGAGCTCTAACCCTGAAACCCTCCAATCAGTAATATAAAAAAATTTGGGTTTCAGAGAGATCACGCTTTCAGGGACTGAGTGACCGGAGAGTGGGGAGGGTGCGTGCAGCAGTGAGAGTAATCAGGAGGTGGGTGATGCCATTGGTGTGGGGAGGAAGGGCCACATCTGAGAACCAGCCGCATCCAGGGTCCACCGGGATGTGACAAGAGGAATCGAGAAGGATTCCTGTAGCCCGGGGCGTGGGAACCAGGTCAGGCACCCGAGAGGAAGGAAGCTGGGAGGAGTTGGGACAGGCTTGATCAAGGCTCCTGGGCCAGCGAGGCTCCTGCTGGGGATTTACGCAGAAGCAAGCAGGGCAGACCTGACATCGCTTCTCACCCAAGCACCTGGCGGGTCCCCAGCTCGGTGGGACCGTCACTGTCCAGCAAGTGTGAGTAGGTTGGCTCTGAAGAGCTGCCCGGTGATGGGTTCTCACATTGATTTTGACCTTGGGGACCTCCTCTTTTTCAGGACCTGTTCAGCAGGCAGAAGGGCTACCTGGAGGAGGAGCTAGACTACAGGAAGCAAGCCCTCGACCAGGCTTACCTGGTAGGACCGGAAGTGGGTTGGATGTTCTGATTCTTCAGACTCAGCGTTACAGGCTGCTCTTCCTTTGGGGGCTGACGGCACATTTGGGGTCCTTGAAATGCTGCGTGGCGCGATACCAATGCCATCTCCACATTTCGACTGGTTTCAGCCCGAATGACCATACAGATAAATTGTCACTTTTTCCAAATCAGTCGTGATTTTTCAAAAACATTTAGTTAGCTTGATGGTTTCTTTAGGCATACTTATTCAGTTCTAGTAATCATTTGAGATGAAGGAAAAGAAACTTTCTGCTTATTAGTTTTTCTTATTAATATTTATTTATGCTTAAAGCCCAGAGCAAGTTTTCCCATAAATAGCAAAAAGAGACAGTCACAAAGGAACAAAGGTAAAGCAATGAGTGGAGGGTGGGTGATCATCAGAACAAGAATTACTTGTGAGGTCCTGTGCAACATTGTGCCTGGGTCACAGAACTGGTTCTGGACTTCCCGGTGATGAACATGAGGTGGGACCATGCTCAGGTTCCTATGGCTTTGAAGGGGCATTTCCAGGATGTCCCCACAGTAGAGTGCACTTGGAGTTCAGCACCGCTCTTGCAGGAAGAAGCAGTGAGTATATAAAGCCTGGAGCAAGGCTTTGCTCAGATCATTTGTAGCTAACATCATTTTACAAAGTGGGTTTGTACCTAAGAAATACAGAATCAATAACTAAAAATCCCCGTCTCCATGAAGACAGAGTAGGACGCTGGGCTTAGCACAGGTGGGAGATTCTGGACTTGAAGGCTGGTCCACATCACTGTGACCCTCGACCCTTCATGTCCAGGCTCTGAGGCTTGAATCCCTAGGGCAGGGGGCAGCAGATGGAGAAGGTCAGGGCGGTTTGAGCCTCGTCAGGAAGTGGCATTTTCCCATCCAGTTCTTACTTCTGGGCACGCGCTGTTACGGGCAATTTAGAAATCAAAGCATACTCACCCTTTTCTTCCCTCTTTCCCTTTTTTGGGTTTTCCTTGATTCTGCCCATTCTCCGTCCTTTTGCAAGCACCCTTTGCCGCTGCACTATACACCATCTCTGTCCTTCCCTGGCCTTCCCCAGAAGGTTCTGAGGAATACGATTTCAGGAGATAACATAGAAACTTACAGCCAAAAAAGGAGGGGGAGGCTGCAGGAGAGTAAGTTTGGAAAACTCTGAGGACTTCTTGGGTCCTAAAGGATGGGCTGAGACTTCAAGAGGAACAGAGCAAGCCGTGTCCAAGTTCAGTGGCTCTTGGGGCCCTCTTTCAAGGGACATCTTGCAAGACTGCTGTTTCCCAACGCACTTTGGAAAACTTGGTGTCCGCCTTTGGCTCTCTAAGTGCCATGTGCAGAAAGGCCCTGGGGGACCCTGAGTCCAGGTTCTACAGAGGAGGCCCCCGGGCGTGCTGATCCTGCCACTGGGTAGAAACGACATTCTTACCCAAAGAATATTCCAAAGCCTCAAGTGGGATTTCAGGCACATGACGAGATTGGAGTTGTGATCAGCGCTAGGCTGACCTGAACAGTCAGGGAAGAAACATGCTCCAGAGGGTGGCAGTGCCGCGGCCGCAGGCAGAAGGGAGGACGGCAGGTGCCAGAGTCACACCTGTGTTCCTTTGTCGTTGAGCTGAGTGGGATGGTGCAGGGCCACAGTGGAGCTTCCAGAATTGGGTGGTGGGGTCCTGGCTGGAAGCTGGCCACATGCGGGTCTCCTAGGAGCTCAGCTGCTGAAGGGGGAGGGGACAACCAGCAGGCACAGGCAAGCTCCCGCTCCATGTGGACCCCTTGGCTGTGTCAGTGGACAGATTCCCACCTTCTAGTTTCCCAGAGGCGACGACTGGGGTCAGGAGAGGGGAATTTGATGCCTGCTGGCTAAGCTCGGTCTGATGGGCCTGGAATTCCCTTGGGGGCGGTTAGCACAGCCACGCTGAAGCTGGGGAGGCTGCAGGAGCAGGTGGCCACAGGCACAGAGGGCCGCCCGTGTTGACCCACTGCTTCAACCCTCCTCCTGCATCTTCACAGCAATTTCCATTAAAACGGGTGATTGGTCTATAGCATCTCTGGAAGAGAAAGAGCTGTTCCTAGCAAGGGATGTGGGTGGGGATTTAGGATGGCAGACAAGGAGATACTTCTCTCTTTTGTCCCTGGATATTCCCATAAAGTAAATGTATTACAGTGTCTTGCCGTGAGGCTGAAAAGAAATAACTTCCCTCTCATGATGAAAACTCTGAGCTTTCCCAAGGATCTCCTCCACTGGCTACTAATCTCTCATGTGCTTTGCTAACCAGGGGTGTCTTGCTTTTCAGGGGGAGGAGAGAGCAATGAGGACACTGTCCCCATTTGCTTGGGGTTGAAATTGCTTTTCTAACTAGGCAGCTGAATGCCAAGTGCGTGCAATTTGGGACACATTTTCCACGCTACTCGAGATAAAAGGGGAGACTTGTTCCCAAGCTGGAGGCAGTAAATTGGAAGCCAAAGACAAAAATAAAGCCCAGTCGAGTCAAACCTCTCTTTGAATCACATATCTTAAGGGGCGGTTATGACTATTTCTTCTTATTGCCCTAGTCCCCTCCTGTACAGAGTAGGGTGTCTTGATTGAATAGAGTTAAGAAGTGTTCTCAAAACCGTGTGCACAGGGCTGAGAGGGGCTCCCTCGCCCCCATGCCCACCCCCGAGACCGCTGGCCGCTCTGCTCGGCCCCTGCATGCCTCCCCTCCCTGCCCAAGATCCCCCAGCTGGGCCTCGCTCGGCTGCAGTGTCCTAGGGGTTCCCGTCCACCCACCTGTGACCTCCCACTGTCTGTGTGATTTGGGCCGCTCAGAAAATCCAGGAGCTGGAGGCCACGCTATACGATGCGCTGCAGCAGGAGCCCGGGCGGCGGGCCAGCGAGGCGCTGAGCGAGGGCCAGCGGGAGGACCTGCAGGCCGCCGTGGAGAAGCTGCGCAGGCAGATCCTGCGGCAGAGCCGGGAGTTTGACAGCCAGATCCTGCGGGAACGCATGGAGCTGCTGCAGCAGGCCCAGCAGGTAGGGGCAGGGGCCCAGCTGGGTGCCACTGGCCACCACTGGCCACCATCCCCGCTTCTCCACCCCTCCTGTCCCCTGTCGGCACACTGACACCTCTGACGGGCACATTCGATGGAGAGCTGGCAGGAAATCAAGTTTCCGTGAAGCAGGGAGGTCTTCCCATGGACGCCCTCATAGCCCACAGGTGAATCCTCGGTGATGGGGAGACGCGGGGCTCCCGGGCCCACTATACCGCCAACTGTTTCTAATCACACACTTAAACAACACAGTCCCCACCCCTGCTGAATGGTAACACAAACCAAAGCAAGGCGTCCCCTCTTCCTCCAGCATTTGTGTTCTGTTTAAACTCAGGTTCTTGTAACCAGGAGGTGCGGGCTGGACAGTTTGCTTTGGGGCTGATCTCGTGATGACGGCTACTTTGAGGACTGGATCTGGAAGCTGTATTAGTTGTTACCTCTGAAAACCTAAATGTATTCCGAAATGTATTTGGGGTCCTATGCGAATGTCATGTGCTGCCGAGCGCACGGGGACAGCTTCCCAGGACTTGTGAGGGGGACGAAGATGAGGACGCAGCAGTAGCTCTGGCATTCATTGGGTGCTCACTGTTTTAGATCCTTTACCTCACGGCACACCTGTGGGTGGGATGATTATGTCCATTTTCCTGATGAGAAAACTGAGGCTCAGGAAGGTTAACTCATGTGCCTAAAGGTCACACAGCTCATAAGGAGTCCTGTCTGTGAGGAAGGATCTAGATAACCAGTGGGGGTCGATGTCACAGAAGGAGAGAGACAGAGACAGAGAATTGAAAGAAGGAGCAGGTAGAGAGCTGTGTCCGAAGCAGCGGAAGCCGCCATTAGGACTGAGAAGCAAAGATCCCTGGTGGGTTTGAGGAAGGGGTGTGGGGCACACAGCCGACTGCATTGGGTTGTGGAGTGAAAGAGCCGTGATGAAGGGGGAAAGGGTAACTGGAGGTTATGACGGCGGACTCTTCATTCCACACTTGATTTGGGTGAAAGGACTTCGGGCATCCCCCGCGATCCTCCGCCTGGGCTCCCGCACTGCCCCCTCTGTGCCAATGTGATCTGCTCGCCAGCTCCTGAGTGACCTGGCTCTGATGGGCATAGCTCCTGAGCCGGTATGATGTCTGGCACATGCTAGGAATGCTGGGGACACCAGGAGGGAGAGGATGGAGATGGAGGGGAGAGAAGGGAAAAGCATGGAGGGGGTGTGACAAGGACACTGTCACTGAACCATCTCCGTTATGGTCACATCGCTAGTGAAGAGTCCCCTGAGGTGGCCGCACCCCAGCGGGACAGATCCCAAGCATCTAGCGTGACTGGGGCTCTTCAGTCAGTGCGCACAAAGTGCCGGGGGTGCGGGGAGGTCCCTTCCCAGGGCAAGCTGTGAAGGTCCCGATGGAGGGCCCAGCTGAGCCAGGTTTTGAAGGTAAATAGGAAGAAGCCATGTGGCCATTGGGGGAGCAGTGTTTCAGACAGCAGCAGAGCAGGGGTGGTCAGATGGGGTAGCAGTGGTTGAAAAAACAGACCCTGGGACCAGACAGCCTGGCTTTGCACCCTGTTTTCCCACTTATTGGCTGTGTGGCTTTGGACAAGTGACTTAACCTCTCTGGGTCTCACTTTCCTGAGATGGTAAAAATGCCTACTCACTGGGATGCTGTAAGGTTTAAGTGAACTATTACATGGAAAGTGTTCTCAGTAAGTGTAGGCAGTGTTATTATTGCCAAGTGTAGACTGTGAGTAGGTGTAGCAGGACCAGGGCCAGACCAGGCTAGGAGCTGGGTGCTGGCTTAGCTAATGCCCAGCACTGGGTGTCGTTTGCAGGACTTGCCAACTGAGTGTGAATGAAGGGGTTGATTTCGTGTTCAGCAAATCCAGCTGAAAGCAGAGCATTTGTGCATTTGAACCAAAAAGTCATTGCCCACCTGAGGACCCAGATCTCACGAAGGTGCTGGTTATAGCCTAAGTCCAGAACGTATGATGGATGGGCCAGTGAGCACACCCTAAAGACAAAGGGCAATGCCGCATGTGGCCGTGACTCCCTGAAAAGCACCATGTCCCACATACTAAGAGAAAAAGGGACTCAGGTGATTAAAAAAAAAAAAAAAGCAGAAAGCAAGCCATGCTGGCTGTGTGGCCGATTGAGGACTAGGCTCCCTTAAAGAAGAAAATCATTTAAAATACAAGTGTTTTGGAGTGTTTGTGTAACATCATATGGGACCAATCACTTCCTTTTATATTTCTCTTGGCCTATGTAGTAAATTGCATGTACCTAAGCATGGGGAAAGTTGACTAAGAGCTTGACCCAGGGCTGCTAGCTGCTTTTCCTTTATCTCTGGAACATTTTCAAATCAGTTGAGAATTCTGCTGAGGGTAAATGGTAGATACCCTTCCTCCCACTGAAAATGAAGGCTGCCCTCACTCTCATTAATATACACTGATATGCATCTGTCAGCCAATACCAATGACAGATGATATATCACTCTGAGGCATTAATGAGATAGGACATGCGAAGCAGTTAGTGAGTGCCTGGTGCCTGGGAGGTGTCTAGTAAAAGGAGGACTCTCTTTATATAATTACAAACGTGGATGTTGACACCCGAGGCCGCGTTCTGTCCTGTCCACCCTGGCTACTCATAGTGTGGTCCATGGAGCATCTCCTGGGAGCTCTTAGAAATGCAGACTCTCAGGGCCCACCCTAGACCTACTGAATAGGATTCTGTGTCTACAAGATTGCCAGGAGATTTCTGTGCAAGTTAGGTTGTTAAATGCTAGTTAGTCTGAGAGATACGTGGCTGTGAATTAGAGAGGGGTGTAAATGTCTGTATTAGTTTACTTGGGCTGCCATAACAAAATACTACAGACTGCATGGCTTAAACAACAGAGGCTGGATATCCAAAATCAAGGCCTGGCTGATTGGGTTGCTGGTGAAGGCTCTCTTCCTGGTTTGCAGACGGCCACCTTCTCTCTGTGACCCCACATGGCAAGGGGGATGCAGGGGGCAGATTGGGGCAAAGATGGGAGGGAGAGAGATTGTCCTTTTCTTATAAGACCACCAATCCTACCAGATTAGGGCCCCACCTATGCCCTCATTAGGGCTTCAACATAAGAATTTAGAGGGGTCACAATTCAGTCCATAGCAGGGTTCCCGATACGTTGTTGGCTTTGTAAGGAAATGAGTTCTCATGCCTTCTTCCCTGACTCAGCTCAGGTGAGCCCCTCCTCCATCACATCATGCCACAGAATCCAGGGGAAAGGTTCCACCTCCTCCCTTCTCTGGGCTCAGCTCCGGAACTGTCAGCAGGGCTACACCCTCCTGGCCTCCTGTTCTTTGTGGGTGGTTCGGAGCAGCTCCAGCTCCAGGCTTTGTCTTAAGGGTCCTGTGTCACCCTGTAGGCAGAAATGCTTGGCCAAACTCTCCCAGTGTGGCACAGATGTAACCGATGATGCCATGACGTTCACGGATTCTTGCTCCCCCCTCTCCCAGCCCAGCATCACACGTGTAATAGCAGCAACAAGCAGGAGCCCCAGCCAGCATCTCAGTGCCTTCGCAAAAGATGCTCAGAGTTCAGAGTACATCTGTTTTACTGGGTGTTTCCTTTAAAGGAATGGGCTGGATTTGGTTCATGCAGGTGATGCCTGGGTAGAGAGACTTCCCTTACAACAAGCCCCATGACAGCATGATGCTGGGGACAGAGAGACCCTCCTGTCTTGAGCTTTCATTCAACAGCTTATCACTGGGCACCAATCATGTGCTGGGCACAGGTCTGGCCGCTGGAGATGGAGCAGTGGGCAAAGTCCCTGCTTTCCTGGAGGGTGTCTTTTCATACCTCACTGAGGGGAAACAAGCAACATGCACGTAGATATCAGAAACGGTGAGACTTGAGGCTAAAATGATGCGAGAGGTGAGCCATTCAGCTATTTGAAGAGAGAACAGCAAGCACAAAGGCCCTGAGGTGGGAACAGGTTTACTATGCTGGAGAAAACGTTTACGTTGTTCATCAGCTGTAGTTTTCAAAAGCAGTTCCCACCACATACAGGATTTTTAAAAGAGACCCGTCAACCCGAAACAATAGTTGTAATGAGCATTGTTAAAACCCCAGTTTGTAGAGTATCACATGGCTTGTAAAACTTTTGGCTATCTAAGTGTTCGACCCAGTTTAACTGATGGGAAACAGAGGCCCAGGGGCCAAAACAACTTGATTAAGGCCAACCCGCCTTTAGGAAGCAGTGGCCATTCCACTAGGGGCCAGTTCTGAGTTCACGTCATACTAATTCCCTGAGGTTTACTATTTGTCTTTGGCAAGTGTTTGTCCTGAATTTGATAGAGTCTCCAGAAATCTGGCATTAAAAAAAAATAATTTTGAATAAGCCACATTTCCAATGGGAGAAGGGGGTTAGGAGCCTGAGAATTTCAAACGTGCATCACAGTGATTTTTTTTTCCCTCCAGGAACATAAAAAACAGCATTTTAAAGCTACGAATGGAGAGCTACAATGTGGCATTAGTAGCACAGGGTCTTGAGTCAGACAGGTCTGGATTCAAATTCCCCTGGCCCCGCCCAGTGTAACCCGAGACAAGGTACTCAGCTCTGTGAGCCTTGGGTGGGTGTCCTCATCTGCAGAATGGGGACACTGCCAGCACACATCTCAAGGGTTGAGGTCAATGGAGAATTTCTGTGAAGCATTTGGACGAGAACCTGCCATGAATTAAGCCCTGGACAGGTGTCAGCTCCTACCCGCTGCCCTGGGCCTTTCCCACCCAGCCTGGCCTCCGCTGCAGGTTCTGTCACTCACAGTAACAAGGCCACTGCTGGAGTCCCCAGCACATGCTGATCAGGCAAGTGTGGTCCAGGCTGTGCTCCAGGACTGGGAGGAGGGAGAGTGAGATGCCCTTGGCCTTGTAGAGCTCACACCTGTTATAGTGAACACAGAGGCAGGCCCTGGGCAGGGGGTGGCCGTGACAGGGGGTGCTGGGAGCCAGGGAGAGCCCTGCTGGTGGGGGGGCCTTGACATGGACACCTGAGGGTGGGAAGGAATGGGCCCTGCCTGAAACCCCCCAAGTCTTCCCTTCATTCTTGGAAGAAGATCCCAGGTGCGTGCGCTCCGGCCCCGTGTCACCCCAGCCCTTGTGCCCAGATCCAGCCTTGCATCTGCTGTCCCCCTGCCGGGGACGCATTCCTCAAATGTCACCTGAGAGCGGCTGCCCCATGGCCTTGCTTAAGCAGCTCCCCTGATTTACTTTTCTTCCCGTCACTTCTCACTACCTGGTCTTTGCTGACTGTCTCTCTCCCCACGAGGCTCTGAGGGCAGGGCAGCTGCCGTGTCCCAGCGCCCAGAACAATGCTGAGTGCAAGCACAGCACAGCGGCACAACACAGCACGCACCACACACAACACACAGCACACACACACAACACAGCATACACAACACAGCACACACAATGCACAACACAATACATATAACACACAACTCACAGCACACAACACAGCATACGCAACACAACACGGCACAGCACACACAACGCACAACACAATACATATAACACACAACTCACAGCACACACAACACAGCATATGCAACACAACACAGCACACACAATGCACAACACAATACATATAACACACAACTCACAGCACACACAACACAGCATACGCAACACAACACGGCACAGCACACACAACGCACAACACAATACATATAACACACAACACACAGCACACACAACACAACACAGCATATGCAACACGGCACAGCACACACAATGCACAACACAATACATATAACACACAACACACAGCACACACAACACAACACAGCATATGCAACACGGCACAGCACACACAACGCACAACACAATACATATAACACACAACACACAGCACACACAACACAACACAGTATACACAACACAACACGGCACAGCACACACAACGCACAACACAATACATATAACACACAACTCACAGCACACACAACACAGCATATGCAACACAACACAGCACACACAATGCACAACACAATACATATAACACACAACTCACAGCACACACAACACAGCATACGCAACACAACACGGCACAGCACACACAACGCACAACACAATACATATAACACACAACACACAGCACACACAACACAACACAGCATATGCAACACGGCACAGCACACACAATGCACAACACAATACATATAACACACAACACACAGCACACACAACACAACACAGTATACACAACACAACACGGCACAGCACACACAACGCACAACACAATACATATAACACACAACACACAGCACACACAACACAGCATACGCAACACAACACGGCACAGCACACACAATGCACAACACAATACATATAACACACAACTCACAGCACACACAACACAGCATACGCAACACAACACGGCACAGCACACACAACGCACAACACAATACATATAACACACAACTCACAGCACACACAACACAGCATACGCAACACAACACGGCACAGCACACACAATGCACAACACAATACATATAACACACAACACACAGCACACACAACACAACACAGCATACGCAACACAACACGGCACAGCACACACAACGCACAACACAATACATATAACACACAACACACAGCACACACAACACAACACAGCATATGCAACACGGCACAGCACACACAATGCACAACACAATACATATAACACACAACACACAGCACACACAACACAACACAGTATACACAACACAACACGGCACAGCACACACAATGCACAACACAATACATATAACACACAACACACAGCACACACAACACAGCATATGCAACATGGCACAGCACACACAATGCACAACACAATACATATAACACACAACTCACAGCACACACAACACAACACAGTATACACAACACAACACGGCACAGCACACACAACGCACAACACAATACATATAACACACAACACACAGCACACACAACACAGCATATGCAACATGGCACAGCACACACAATGCACAACACAATACATATAACACACAACACACAGCACACACAACACAACACAGTATACACAACACAGCACACACAACGCACAACACAATACATATAACACACAACTCACAGCACACACAACACAACACAGTATACACAACACAACACGGCACAGCACACACAATGCACAGCACAATACATATAACACACAACACACAGCACACACAACACAACACAGTATACACAACACAACACGGCACAGCACACACAACGCACAACACAATACATATAACACACAACACACACAACACAACACAGCATATGCAACACGGCACAGCACACACAATGCACAACACAATACATATAACACACAACACACAGCACACACAACACAACACAGTATACACAACACAGCACACACAATGCACAACACAATACATATAACACACAACTCACAGCACACACAACACAACACAGTATACACAACACAACACAGCACAGCACACACAACGCACAGCACAACACATACAACACACAACTCACAGCACACACAACACACAACACACAGCACACACAACACAGCATATGCAACATGGCACAGCACACACAATGCACAACACAATACATATAACACACAACACACAGCACACACAACACAACACAGCATATGCAACATGGCACAGCACACACAATGCACAACACAATACATATAACACACAACTCACAGCACACACAACACAACACAGTATACACAACACAACACGGCACAGCACACACAACGCACAACACAATACATATAACACACAACTCACAGCACACACAACACAGCATATGCAACACGGCACAGCACACACAATGCACAACACAATACATATAACACACAACACACAGCACACACAACACAACACAGCATATGCAACATGGCACAGCACACACAATGCACAACACAATACATATAACACACAACTCACAGCACACACAACACAACACAGTATACACAACACAACACGGCACAGCACACACAATGCACAGCACAACACATACAACACACAACTCACAGCACACACAACACACAACTTCCAGAACACAACACAGCACACACAACACATGACAAAGCACACACAGCACAACACACACAACACAACACAGTACAGCACACACAACACAACACAGTACAGCACACACACAACACAACACAGCACCGCACTGCCAGGCATTCCGGCAGCACTCAGCTGTCTCTGACCCGGCCTGGAGCTCCAGCTGCCTGCGTTGATGGGAAGAACGCGTCCCAGTTTGCCCTGGATGGCCCCTGTCCGTTTTGCCTGCATTTGGCCCATGGGATGCAGTGACGTGACGTCATCAGCCTGGCCCCAGCGGGCATTTCAGTTTTCAAGCCCTATTAAGTAAGGGGAAAAGTGGGTGCAGGAAAAAAATCAATCAGCCCATGGTACCTTTCCCAACAGAATGATTCTGCACATTTGCAAAATGTTCTCCCGGAGCGAAGATTGGAGTTGATCCACTCATATAAACTTGCTTTGTCCTCTCCCTCGCCAGGTTTTATTCCCCAGCACCAGCTGGCCTGCACCACAGATATCTGCTGGGACCACAAGCAATTGCAGTACGACCCTCACCCCTCACTGCCCCTCTCCCTGCCAATCCATCCACTGCACCGCAGAAGCCTTCCTAACATGGCATAGCACCACCCCTCCCCAAAGACCCTCGCTGGCTCCCCCGTGCCCAGAAGATGAAGTCTGGGTTGCTTAGCCTCACACCCTGAGCCCCCTGGGCCCTGTGCTCACCTCTACAAATGCATCGGCTGCCTCTCTCACGAGCTTCTCCTGCTCTATGTCACACCATTTTCATTTGCAATTTTTCTAACATCTACATACCAGGCTCTGTTCTAGGTGCTGGGGATACAGCACTTGCTCTCATGAAGCTTATATTCCAGTGCAGGGAGACAGATCAGTGATGGCACATAGAAGGGGCTCCATAAATGTTGGTTCACTGATGGTCACACCAACCCTCTGAGTGGGAACCATTGATGCAGTTTCACAGGTGAGGTGAGTTCTCAGAGAGGGTAAGCAACTTGCCCAAGGTCACACAGCCAGGAAGTGGCAGAGCTGGGATGTGAACCCATGTCATCCGATGACAAAGCTCTTAAGCACTGCCCCTTCCAGCCTCCCATGACTGGATGAGAGACTGACCCTGGTTATTAAAAAAAATTCAGGAAAGACTAGAATGAGAATCAGCTTCTCAGGCTGATTTTTTTAAATAAAAATATTTACTTTTTTCCACTTAATCTTTTTTAAAAATTTTATATTGGGGCATAGTTGATTTACAATGTTGTATTAGTTTCAGGTGTACAGCAAAGTGATTCAATTATACATATACATATATCCATTTTTTTCAGATTCTTTTCCCATATAGGTTATTACAGAATATTGAGTAGAGTTTCCTGTGCTATACAGTAGGTCCTTGTTGATGATCTATTTTATATATATTAGTGTGTATATGTTAATCTCAAACTCCTAATTTATCCCTTCCCCCCCATCTTTCCCTTTTGGTAACCATAAGTTTGTTTTCAAAGTCTGTGAGTCTGTTTCTGTTTTGTAAATAAGTGCAAAAAATGGGCAGAAGATCTAAATAGACATTTCTCCAAAGAAGACATACAGATGGTCAAAAAGCACATGAAAAGATGCTTAACATCACTAATTATTAGAGAAATGCAAATCAAAACTACAATGAGGTATCACCTCACACTGATCAGAATGGCCATCATTAAAAAGTCTACAAACAATAAATGCTGGAGAGGGTGTGGAGAAAAGGGAGCCCTCCTGCACTGTTAGTGGGAATGTAAATTGGTACAGCCACTATGGAGAACAGTATGGAGGTTCCTCAAAAAAACTAAAAATAGAGCTACCATATGACCCAGCAATCCCACTCCTGGGCACATATCCGGAGAAAACCATACTTTGAAAAGATACATGCACCCCAGTGTTCATAGCAGCACTGTTTACAATAGCCAAGACATGGAAGCAACTTAAATGTCCATCAACTGATGAATGGATAAAGAAGATGTGGTACATATGCACAATGGAATATTACTCAGCCATAAAAAAGAATGAAATAATGCCATTTGCAGCAACAAGGATGGACCTAGGGATTATCATACTAAGTAAGTCAGAGAAAAATAAATATCATATGATATCACTTATAGTTGGAATCTAAAAAAATGATACAAATGGACTCAGGCTGATTTTTAAAGCCCAGAAGTTGTTCCTGGGAGATTTTTGCAAATCCTTCGAAAGCTGTAAAGCATTGTCCTCCCTCCACGTGGCATTGTGATTTACAAGGCACTTTCCCCCGGGTCCCCATTTCACCCCCAGGGTCACAGGGTCACTGTGCAGTTATTACAGAAGAGGCATTCCACACAGAGAGATTATTGGATTACATGACTCTCCAAAGTCCACCCGCTGGTAAATTTGGGGCCCGGGATCCAAGCAAGGGTCTAGCCGAGTTCTGTGCTCATTCTCAGATGCTCTCTGCCTGCCCGCCTTGCAAGGGGGTCTCTGGAGGGCGGTCACAGTCTCCCTCAGGTGGAAGAGAATTAGAAACATACAGGGTTTCTCGTCCTTTATAGAGCACGTACTCTCTGCCGACTTTGCTATAAGTACTTTGCACAGATTCACTTGCTAAATCCTCAGATGTGGGCAACACTATTACCCCCAATTTACAGATAAGGAAACCAAGGCCAGAGAGGCTGAACTACTTGCCCAAGGTCACATATCTGAGAGCAGAAGTATTTTTCATCTCTCTTCCGTGCCAATCCATCTTCTGTTTTGCTGCCAGTGTGATCTTTCCAAAATCAAAATCTCATTATTTCCTTACTTGAAATCCTTCACGAGTTCTCCATGACACCCCCAAATCTGCAAGCTCCTCATCGGGACATTCCAGACCCTCTGAGCTCTGCCCCCCTGCACTCCCAGCTGCCTGCACACACACAGCATTCCTTTTGCCTGGAGTTCCCTTCCCTCTTTGGCGTCTGGAAAACCACAGTGGGCTGGGTTTTGTGTTTCCTCTGGACCTCCCGGCCCACACTTCCACTCCTTACCCCCCTCACCTCTGCTTAAGTGTGATCTTCCCTGAGCACCCATATGAAATAGCACCCCATTCCTTCCCTACCCCTGCTCGACTTTCTCCGTGACATCTGTATTCATCCAGGGCACCATCTACGTATTTGCGTAATACCATTGTCTGAACCTGATGGGACCACAAACTCCTCGAGGCCCCGGGCATATTGAGCCACATTTGCCGAATGGGTGAATGTGCCCACAGTGGTGGTTCTCAGAGTGGGGTCCCCCGGCCAGCAGCATCCACATCACCTGGGGACCTGTGGGGAATACAGCTTCTCAGGTCCCACCCTGAACCGCTGAGTCAGAAACTCTGGGGCAGGGCTCCTGGGATCCGCAGGGCCTCCAGGTGATGCTGATCTGAGTTTGAGAATCCGGACAGAAGGCTTCTCTGAACTGATGAGGGGTCCACATGCTTAATTCGGGCTGACCTGAGTCTCCGCCCTTCAGCCCGACAGCGTTCTCCAGAGGAGTGAGGTCTCCATGTGCATTCAGGACTGGCAAGGCTGTAGCCAGCTAGGCAGCTGTCCGGGGGTACCAGCCCTTGAGGGGTGTTGAAGTGCTACTGGACACATGACAAACTGGAAAAGGTTGTACTTACCAGACCCCCTGGATGGGATCCTGTGTGGAACTGGAAGGAACGGATTGATGAACCACTGAGGCTTGGTGTGCACGCCTAGGGGCATTCGGCAGGCGCAGAGCCAGGTCGGTGACCAACTGTCCCTGTTTCCCCGGGATTGATGAGTTTCTCAGGACTCTGGACTTTCAGTGCTAAAACCGGGAATGTCCCAGGCAAATGGGGACAGTTTGTCATCCTAAAACCTAGCGCTACGTGGGCTTCTAAGAATCTGAGTGGATGCTACAGCCATGCCTACCACTGGCACTCATCTCTGCACCAGCTCCCAGGCTCCAGCTAAATAAATCTTGGACAAGTCATTTGGTGCTACTTCAAATCCATGATCTTTATTAACCTACCCAAGGCACCTCTGTGTCTCGGTCTAGTCTTGATGTTTATGTTTTAAAAAGATCCTGTCTTAAAAGTATGCACTTAAGAGTATGCATGGTAATTCCATTACCATGCATTTCAAGAACAGGCAAAATCTACTTTTAGTGACAGAGGTCAGAATAGAGTCACATGGGGGCCTGAGGGAGCCTCCTGGGTGCTGGAGAAGCCCTCAGTCTTGATTCAGGGGGTGGAGAGACAGGCCTGCACACGTATAAAAGTTAGTCGAGCTGCCCACTTAGTATCTGTATGTGTCACTGCTTATACGCCACACCACGATAAACAACGAAGAGTAAGGTTTGAACCTGGAAATTTTACTTTTTCTGATACAGAACTTAATGTGTTGCAGAGAATCCGAGAATTGGAGGATAAACTGGAGGTCCAGAAGCGACATCTGAAAGAGCTGGAGGAAAAGGTGAGTGGTGTGAGCTCAGACCACCCCCTGGGCTTCTCTCCATGAGTCGCTCACATGGAATATTCTCTTCTCCTGTCAGTTTCATGAAACCCAAGGAATGGGCTCTGTCTCCAGCCCTCCCTTCTCTGCCCATGTCCCCCAAACTGGCAGTCCAAGAAATAGGTAGCCCCATCAAGTACTTTTCTAGGGAAGAAAAGTACAGTCTGGGATCAACTGTGTGTGAGGGAGGAGGGTGGTGTCTTTTTTTTTTTTCCACAAAAGACCTTCTGGTGAAGCCCCCTGACACTACCTCACCATCTTTTGTGAGCCATAAACCAGCCACAGACATTGGACTTATTCACCTTAAACGACATATATGCCCAAAACCAGTGAGTGTTCTTGGAAGTCCCCTCCCTCCAGCAGGAAGTACGGCTGACACCCAGCCCCATTGTCTCCCTACGGTTATCACCATTTTAAGGGTGAGAACGCTGAGCCTGAGAAAGATTCAGACACTTGTCCATGATCCCACAGCTGGAAAGGGATACCCGGGGTCTCCAGGGAGGTCACACCAGTGCCCCCGCCACACGCTGTTGGTCCAGACGGACAAATGAGTCCACACATGCGGCATCTTTGTCAGGGCACTTACCACTTCCTGTCCATCCACTAGCTTTTATTCATCTCTTTATCCAAGACAGTTCTTGCCACAGAATAGGGCATCAGCAAATGTCTGCAGAATGAGTAATAGATGAGTAGAGAGAAAACCCACAACTGCACATTTTATATCGCAGAGGTATGCTCACATGTGGGAACAGGTGAAGGGCTCTGACCCCATCGGGGTGGTCTGCTGGGGACAATGTGCCCCAGGAAGCTTGAAGGGTGATGTGCTGTCACCCCGGGGCAGCAGATGGAGAAAGGGCGTTTCTGGGCTTCAGGTATCTGAGGCTGGTCTTTGGAGAGAGGAAGCCGTCTCATTCCATGGACAGAGTGGGTTCAAAGTCATGAAAGCCACCAGAGAGCAGATTTAGGGCTATCTACAAAGGGGATGACAGCCCGCTCTGTCTAGAGGGAATCAAACACAATGGCCCAAAGAGACAGAAGAGCTCTTCAGATGGTACACCAGCCTTCTCTCCTGGGAGTCAGCTATTACACAGGTTCATTCACCTTCCCGGCATCTTCCCATCTGCACCTGGAGCCCTGGGGCCTCCCAGCCTGCACAACCAGCAGGGGGGCAGCAGAGGGTCATGGCTGGAGGATTTGGGCCAGTTCTCCTGTCGGCGCCCTGGAAATCCCATGGAAATTCGGTCTAAGCAGATTCCTAGAGTCCCCATCTGCTGCATGCCATCCCCCCTCCCCAGCTTCCAAGGTTATTTTGAGGAGCCGAGGGGATCTCAAGGATACTTCAAGGATTTCCCCGCAGGCACTATTGGCCTGGGCTGGTGGAAGAATAACTCCAGCCACCATGGTCAGTGGGCAGGAACTCTTTCCCTGCCACACTCCACAGGCTGGTCTTGGCAAGGACCTCCCCTTCCCCGGGCCTCAGTTTCCTCATGGAGAACATGAAGAGCTAGGTGATTCTAAAAGCCCCTTCTAGCTCTAACTTCCAATGATTCTAAATTTTCTTTAAAATTTGGTGGCTGTCTGTTTGGATTTTCATTTTTTCAATAACAATTTAGAGGAGCTATTACCTTGATTTGGAAAAAAATAATGAATTATTTTCAAAAGCCCAGGATAATGTTCAGACATGTTTCACCTAATCACCAGCAATTCTTTTTGAATAAAGCAAGTAATAAATAAACTAAGGGAAAAAACTCTACTCTCAAACTGACCTGTATAATTCTTCATTCCCTTAAAGCCATTTTTTTCCGCAGTTTTTTTCTTTTTAAAGTAGACTAATCAAATGGCACTAAAGATTTTAAACAGTGGAATCTCTTGGGAGAGTGGGCCCTGTCACAGATGGTATAGGGGCCAGCCTGCAGGTCAGACTGGATGACCTGTGACCTGGGTGGAATCTTCCTTGATCCTTGTATGCATGTCACACCTAGCCTTTGGTGGGACCATCAGCTATGACTATTGGAGAGTTCTTCCTCTATATATACTGTCCTGCCAGTTTCTTCAAGAAAGTCACACCTCTGCACCAAAAAGCCCTGGTCCATGGTGTACATCTCCCCTGTCTAAATTAGCCAGATGTTTGAGGACTGTGTAGGGACAACCCACCCTGGGTGAGACATCCCATAGAATGGGTTTCTCAGGTGAAATCAGCTCCTAAAGCCCACTGACTTCCTGTTTCTCTTTCCAAACCCAACCCCAGTGGTGTAGTTCTTGTGAAATGCTGTCATTGAGTTCCATACTACATATCTTACATCTTTTTTTCTTTTCTTTTTTTCCCCCTCATTTTCTTTTGGTCTTATTTTATAGTTTTTGTTCCTTTTTTTGTTTTTCTCACTAGCATTCATTCTGTGGCCTTGATGACTTCAGTGAGCCAAGAACTCGGGTTGGTATCCTTTCATTTTCACTGATAAAAATGACTTTTCTAAAAAGGAGATTTCCTCCCAGCTCTGACTGTAACATTCCTTTAGGTGCCATGGAAGGTGGCCTTGTGGTGGATTGGTCCTCGTCAGGCTCACTGGCCCCGGGGCATCCGGGGGTCACTGGCGAGTTCCACCCCTGAGAGGAAGATCAGGGAGCTCTCTGTGAATAAGATCGGACAATGGGGACCTGGTTGTCCCCCTGTTGTATTTTATCTTGAGAAGGCAGTTGTGGCTTTTTCCAAAGGTTCTTTCTATTTTGGCTTTGGTTTTTGGTGCTCTCTATTGCCTGTGGGACAGTAAATTCACCGTAGGGTCCAGATCAGAGTGGGCTTCTGGGATCAGGGGTCTGCAGGAGTAGGAGGCTGATGGGCAAGTCCATGACCTGCATACAAAATGCCCAGGAAGCCTGTGTAAAGAGCCCAAGCTCCTTGCCTCTCCCCTACCCCCTGCCCTGGACCCCAGGCCTGGTTTTGATGCCATCCTGGCAGCTGGTCCTTCTCTGATCATTGGACCCTGCGTGTCTCATCCTGAGTTCCTTTGGAACCCAGGCCTCCCCCATTCTCCCTGTTCTGAGTGCCCACCATGGACTGGGGTCTGCCAGGGCCCCTAGAGTCTAGAATTCTGCTGCTGAATCCAGCCCAGGTGAGGGCCCTGTGAATTCTGAGGATGCCCACAGCCTACTAGCCGCCTGGACCCCCAGGCTGAGCTCTGACACTGTGTCCCTGACTGATGTCCTTGTGGATACCCTGAGCCCAACCCCTGCACACAGGGCTCTTCCTTGGATCCTCTGTGCCCCGGTCCTAGGACAGCGCTTGGCACATGGTTGATGCTCATTCCGTGCTTGTGCAGCAAATAAAGGAATGATCCCAGCTCTGATCAGACTGGGGGTGGGGGTCGCCATAGTGGGTTGGGGGTGGGTGCTGCCATAGTGGGTTGGGGGTGGGTGCTGAGAGACAGGCCATCTGAACCCTATTTCCTCGCTCCCTGGATTGTCGGGGAAGGTCCCTCAGTGGGCTCAGCTGGAGAGTTCAGGACAGTGATGGGAACAGGTGAGGGCAGATAAGCCAGGGGCTTCCCCAGCCATTCTCACCCTTGGTTCTTGTGTCATTTCAAATTATTTTTTAATTTTCCAGGATAGAAAAAGAGCTTATGGAATAAACTGAGTCCTATGGCAAACCCAACCCCACTCAAACCAAAATTCAACAGCAAAACAAGCTATTCCAAGCCCAGAGACTGAAACCAGAATTCACAGATACTACACGACAGCTTGAACGGGAGGCATTTAGGATCTATGGCTGGGTCCTGGCTGGGCCGAGCTGTAGGAGCTCTGCAAGGATGATGGGGAATTTGTCAAGCTCAGGGCCACATCCAAGTCCCCACTGTGGCACCTTCAAGAGCCCGAGGGGCAGAGACCTGAATACCAGGAAACTAAGTGCAATTACTAGAAATAGATTGATTGGAGGGCCGCTGCACTGTCTGGGGACAGACTGCATCCTTGTCCCTGCACAGCATGCCTCCCCTAGCTGTGGTGTGTGCGCCCGGCTAGACACTGACTGTGTACATATGTCTCCATGAACTGTGCCGTGTGCATCCTGGAGTCTATCAGCCAGAGTGACTTGCAAATGTCCCTGTGATCTGAACCCAAAGTCAAGCCCCAGTCAACAAAACCCTCCAGATCTGTGTGCAGCTGAATTCAGCAGCTGATGGCCAGAGAGAGAGGGCTGGAGCCTCGCCCATTGTGGACAGTGGACCCCGGGACCTCAGATTTACAAGGGGGAAGCCACAGGCTCCATCACTCTTGAAGGTGAAAGTCCCAGAGCTTGACTGCACCTGGGCCATTGTAGATCAAGGATTGAGAGGTGGACAGCGTCCCCACCTAGACCACACTCGGGCTGTCTCACATCTGGGTGGTAATTTGCAAGGGGCTGGCAAGGAAGAAATGCTGGGTTGTGGAGTGATCCCTGGAGCACCCGCGGGAAATGAGGCTCCTTCCGCAGTCGTCTGAGACCAGGTCCACTTTCTTACAACCTCGGAGGAGGAGACAGCCATTCCTGATCCCAGGAGACCTGCCTCTGCACCAAGCCTCCCAGGAGAATGGATTGGGTGGGGCAGCCGAGGAGGCCAGGACACCAGCTGGTAGAAGTCAAGCCCAGGAGCAAATCCTGGAGAAGAGAAGTTACTTTTGGATGTTGTTGCTGTTGTTATTCTAGGGTGAGCAGGTGGGTGGGGGAGCATCTCCAGGAAAAGGCACCTGCTCATATGACTGATCCCTCCCAAACTTTCGGAAGGAAGACGTTGGGAATCAAAATAGATCAAGTGAAATGGAAGGTAGTGAATGTGAAGGAAAGGACAGCTGCATCTTGTTGGAAGGAGCAGCTGAAGGCAAGGATGGGTTGATCCCAAGGACGGAAAGATTCATTGCTCTGTGTTTGTTGGGCTGCAAGAGCAATCCTATAACTTCTAGTGAGAATAACCTTTGGAGAAAACTAAAATGACTGAAATTCAGGCTACCAAAGGAATCAAGGAGGGCAGGGAATCCAACAGAGGAGCTGAAAGTTCTCAGAAGGATAAACCCAAGGATGGAGAAGGACATGGAGCTCAGCACAGAAGGGGCACCCAACCAGATGGAGAGGGATATTCAAACCAAACCAAAGGATTAGGGGGCTCTAAGAAAACACACACCCAAGACAGCTGAGAAGTGATCATTCTCTTTTGAAATCTAAACCCAAAGCGCCACCACCGCAGCCCCCATGACTTTCCCACATCTGATAACCAAAAGCAAATGAACTGATGTCTTTGCTTGAAAAAAGCAGGCATCTGAGAACTCCAGGCAGCAATGGGAATGTGGAACCATGCAGCAAATGAAAATGAAAAGCACGTCTGCTTTCTCTGGGGCCAAAGATACACAGAGAAGCCTTGCTTTGCTGACTTAGTAGCAGAAGTCCAGGAGGTGTGCAAGGGTCTCTGGGAAGCTAGTCCCACAGCACAGAGTGCCCATCCCTCCCTGCTGCAGGAGTGTGGGCCTCATGCCCTCCTGCCCCACGCTTCTGTCTTCTCAGCTCTCCCACTCAGACAACAGGATGCAAATGGCAGTGGCTTTGAAGTCAGACCCATCCAGGTCCACTCCTAGACCAGCCACTCCTCTGCAGTGGACACTGGCAAAGTACTTGCCACTCAGAGTCTTAATTTCTTCATCTGTGGAATGGGGGGTGATAGTTCCCACATAGCACCTCACAAGAGGTCTTCTTTGGGCACAACTAGACAGTTAGACCCAAAGACTCTCGGATACTGGCAGGAGATGCAGCAGGCAGCATCTGATGCACCCTTGTGGAAGTCGTCCTCCAAGGAGACCATACGGCCCACAGGGGACCAGGGGCCAGTCTCTTTGGCCCCCAGGAGACAGTTCAGGTGCGAGGGAGTGAGGCTCATACAGGCAGGTGCAGGGAGCCAACAACGAGTCGGCATTTCTTGTGACAGTCCCAGGCATCGCTTCCAAGGTTCCTGCCAGGGACAGGCCCAGTCACAAGAGCCACAGGGGGCCTCAGAGTTCTGGCAGCCCACCAGGTGCGTACTCATGTACTCATACGTCATCCTCTGCCCTCCGCGCCCAGATGAGACACACAGCTCAGGGCTGCTGTTGTGCTTGTTGCCTAGTAATGCAACTGACCTTCTGCCCAGATGTGGTTTCCAGGTGGTAGAGCTACAGACTCCACGGAACCCAAGTCAGTTTCTCACACAGAAAGGAGAAGGGCCGGGTCCACCCTTTACCACCAGCCTCCTCACAGATCTATTTGGGGGGGATGAAGGGAGAGCCCAGGTCAAGTTCCTGACACAGGGAACGCCATGCTGTGCCACTTAAATGTGCTGTTTCCCACTCCCCTCCCATCTCACCCCTCCCCTCCCACCTCATACTTCATTCCTCCCCTCCCCTCACTCCCCGCCCCCATATCCCTCAGTCCTGTACAGGCAATGGAAACCAGTGAGGGGCAGGGTAGAAAAGTCCAGGGGGCAGACCGTGCCCCGCCGCCACCGTCTGGCAGCGGTGTGGGCCCGGAGACCAGCCCTGCGGGTGACCAGCCAGCCAGTTTGCCCAGGTCAGGGCTTCCAGTTCTAAAATGGGGAGTCCCGGGCACACTGGGCATTTCTCACCCCCCCCCCCGCCCCCCGCTGCACGTACTGAGTTGGAGTCGGGTGAAATGCAACAGGCGGGCGTGTGCGGGAGCTGAAGCTTCTAGAGTCCGCTCACCCTAGAGGTCCCAGGTGCACTGACTCGGTGCCCAGGGCCCTGCGCGCGGAGGGTGGGGCGGGGCTGGGGAGCGGGGGCGGGGTGGCGCCGCAGGTGCACTGCGCACGCGCAGGCCCTGGTTGGGGGCCCTGGTCACCTGGAGAGCTGGACTCCGCGATTTAGCGCCCGCTCAGCACCTTTCTCGGCGAATTCATCATTCTCTCTCCTTCCATTGGCCAGCCCTGCTTCCCTCTTTCTGGATTCTCGCGTTCCGCAGTTGAGCCTCCGGGTCCGGGGCTCCTGCTCTCCCCTCAGCTTCCAGAACCAGCTTGTGAAGAGCTGACGAGCGGGAATCCCACCCGCCGCTTCCGGTACAGAAAAGCACGTTTCTCTTTTCTCACATTTAACCAGGACCTGATAGAGGCCTGCCAAATTGGGGATCCCAACCAGCCGATTTGGGGTGCCCCCCAGGTTGTCTGAGAAGCCTTGGGGACTCCTGCAGACCCCGCACTGTGACCCTGATTCCAGCTGAGGGGCAGAGCTGCCGGACTCCAGAAGCCTGGCCTCCTCCCACCTCCCTCCCAACCCTCCTCCCGCCCCCTCCCCACCATCTCTCTGGGGCTACCATTTCATCTGAAGTGGGGACCCCTTTGTCCTGCCCTCAGCCAAGCTCTGTGTCCTTCCTGTGGTCGCCCTCAGCCTTGGGGAACCTCACCCAGGCTGCGAATGATGCAGGGCCACGTCCTTAGAGCGGTTCCACGGCCATCTGTCCCCTTTCCTCAGGTCTCCAGCCCTGAGAAGCCCGCAGAGGTGATAATCCACGGGCAATCCACGTTCCTGTCCTTCTCCCTCAGACACAGATGGTTCATTCCAAATGAAGCCCACGGTCTTAGTTACTTATCCAAAAAAAGTCTGTAGACACTTCCCCAGGCAGAGGCACTGGGGCTCAAATGCCCTTGACCTGTCCCGGATGCACCTTTCCTCTGGGCTGCTCCCCTAAGAAAGGTCTAGAATACCTGCTTCCTCCTCCTTGCAGGCCTGGCACATGACTTTTTAGGTGGTCACTTGGCCCCAGTCAGCTGTCAATCAATCCTTCTGCTCGAGGATGCTCCTGGCAGCTAAGGTCCCTGCGGGCTCGCTGTGCCAGGCACAGGACCAGGCACTTGAGAGCTAAGTGACTCGTGCAACAGCAGGGAGGGGACTGCTGTTCATCTCATTTTGCAGGGAGCTGGGTTAAGTGCCTAAGATCTTGGCGCGCAAGAGGCAGAGCTGGACACAGCCCAGGCAGGCGGTCTGAACCACATGTTGCTTCCGCCTGGCAAGCACAGCCCGCATGCTGCATTCACTGTGTGCCTGGCGCTGTGCACTGCTTGCCCTACGGCCGCTCGTCTGTGCCTCAACAGCTCTTGATGTGGGTACTATTTTCACTACCCACGCCCACCTTTTATGAGTACTTAGGTGATTTGTCCAAGATTCCATCCAAGAAACACCGGAGATCTGAGTTGCCCCACTGCGCCCCCTCTTGGCCGATACCCCGCCCTGCTGCCTCTGACCGCTCCGTGTCTATTGCAAGCCCCCTGCGCCACCCTACACAGCCACTTTTGAGGAAGTAGATTTTAATTTTTTTTTCCTTTGCATTATGGCTTATTACAGGATATTGAATATAGTTCCCTGTACTCTATAATAGGACCTTGTTGGGTTTAAAAAAATTTTTTTTCCATTATGGTTGGGAAATACACTCTAAAACACAATTTTCTCCCAACCCAGACAACCTCTCCACTAAGGTAGACAAGAAAGAAAACAATTTTATTATCGAATGAGCATCAAACCAGAATGTGATGTGCATCACAGACCATCCGCTAAGAGATCTGCAAAGACAGAAAAGAATCTCACTTGTTGTTAGCCAAGGAGATACAGCCCAATTCGTACAGGTCCTCAGGATAAACAATAATTTGTTGTCACGTAAGAGAACTTGGCAGCACTACTTATTACATATAGGTCACCCTAAATCCACCTGGCCATTGGAGTGACCCTCTGTGTTTGTTCATTTGTTTTGTACAAAGAAAAGTGGAATTTCTCCTATCTCTATGACAGGAGGTGGTTTTGCAACTTGGAGCCGGGAGACCAGGAAGTTAGGCTCCGACCCTCCCACAGGAACTGGGAGACAGGGTTCTATTTTCCTTGGATGTTTGCATGCCAAAGAGATGGCTCCCAGGATCTTCAGAAACACGTTCCTGGGTCAGAAAAGCAGCAAAAGGCCTATATAGCTTTTAAAAGAATTAACATATATTTCAAAGAGGTGAAGAAAGAACGACAAGTTTTCTAAAGTAGGTGCTCTCAGAAAAGGGTGGGGGAAGTCCCTTCCACCATTTTTAACAGGGAGAATTACGTCTCGTAGTTTAAATTTCTATTTATTCCTGCACCACTCTGCATCAGGCCTATTTATTGCACCCTTCCCTGGCCAGCTCCTTCCGTTCTCGCCTCCTGCACCCCCCGCAGTACGCCATCCTCAAAGATCTGACCAGGACCCACCTTGGCTCTAAACACTCCAGGGACCCCCCTGCTTCCCACACAGAGATGCCATGTCCTGGAGTCCAAGGCCCACAGGGATATGGCTCCAAGTCACCTTCTGTCCTGGGTCCTCACTTCCCCCTTCAGTGTGTCCACTGGGCCAGCCAAACCCGACCACTCCCACTCCCTTCACCTGTCCTGACTCTGTCCTGGGGCTTTGGTCCTGAGACTCCCTCCGCCTGGAAGAACCTTCTGCCCACCTCTGCCAGCTGTGATGGGTCATTCCTTGGCCATCTATACAGCCTCAGCCTCCTCCACAGCAGGATGTGTTTCCTCCTTTTCGGGGTCTGGGTTCATCCCTCACCCCTTGAGTTTTGGTGTCAGACTTGGATTTGAATCCTGACTCTGCCACTGCCCATCTGTGGGGCCTGGCCAACTCCCCCAGCTTCCAGAGCCTCTGTTTCAGCATCTATAAAATGGTTATAAAAATGCCCACCTCCTGGGGTTTCCAGGAGAATCGGACTAGGTAAGGTGAGATGACCCAGTGCAGTGCTAATTTCCCTTTCCCTTCCCCTAGTAAACTCCAAGCCTGTGATAAATGTTTGCTGGACTCAGAAAGGAGGTTTAGAACTTCATTTATTACCTGGTGAAAACTTGAGCCTCATTGCTGAGAATTTATAACACTCTGATGGTCCTGCCTAGAAATCTTATTTTACCTCTTTGTACACATTATTAAATTTTTAATTCCAAGTGACTTTTCTGCTTTGGGTGAGTGCAGGCATGCTGGCTTGTAAAACGAGAGGCTTTCATTCATATTGTATGACATTTCTGCAGGTGAAACCCAAGTCCCCCACTCATAAATAATCCACCTGTTCTTGCCCTCCTCAAAGGATATTTTCCTGCACAATCTGAAGGCACTGCAGCCACCTTGAAATCTCCAGAAAGTCCATGTTGCAGATTCACTTAATTGTATTAAGTCTTGGCCCATGAACTATGTCTGGGATGGAGCCGACAGCTAAAGGACGGACTGAAAAAAGTTTCAGCTACGTTGTCAGAGCCCCCAGCAGCGATGGGTTTGATATAATGAACGTCGATGTGAAGATCGACACGTCCTGGATCTTCCAGGATGTAGAGGAGACTGGTGAGGAGCCGGAATGTCTTCCAGAAGAAGCAGCCAGAAGCCCAGACATGGGCACGGGAACACTCAGGAAGCACCTGGAATCCTCAGAACAGAAGCTGTTGGCAGCTGTGGACAAGTACGTGATGTCAGAGTCTGGGCTGAGGAGCAGGTAAATATATACCATTTGGACCTCTTCTTTGTGTATGTACGAATCCTGGGGCATCCTAATTGTGTCAGGGTGGAGTGTTGAATCATTTCTATGACTGAGGATGCAGGCAAAACAATCAGTGTTCCATAACCCGCCACAGCAGTCCCTGGCTCCTCTGTCTTTCCCTTCCTCTGCTCCGTATCGTAGGGGCTGAGCCTACCTCCCAGGCTCCCTTGCTCACTGGCTTCCATCTGGGTCCAGCCAATGGGAGACGCTGAAGGGAGGAGGACGGGCGAAGCCAGGGGAGTCTCCCCTTCTCTTCTGCTCTGGGTGACGTCTCTGACCATGGCTGCCATTCAGTCATGCGTTCGGCTTCCTCTGTGGTCCTGCTCCTGGGCCCCAGTATCACCACCTCCTCCCTGTCTATCCCTCCAGCCCCAGGGGCAGAAGTGGCTCCCAGCAGTTGCTAACCTCTGGGTTGCCTGTCATCTCTGTCTGGCCTTTCATCTCTTCCATCATCTTTGTAGCAGATTCCCTATGTTTGTTTGATTCTCGCTGCTGAACCTCCTGGCCTAGGCTCTATTTTCCTGATGGAACCGACATGGTCCAGAGGTGGGGTGTTTGAATCCAGGTCCTTCTCCAAAGCCCATGCTCTGTTTTGATACCTAGGCCAGTAGAATGAGGAGAAACCCAGCATGGAAATGCAGTACGGTTATGGCTGGGGTCTGACAGGTTTACCAATATGCCAACAGCCAAGTGTCTTAAATTTGTCTGACTTCACCATTTTTTGTGTGTTTTCCTTCATTTTAGTAAGGGCAAGTCAGTAAATGTGTATTTATTTACATGATCTTTACTTTTTCTCCTCTTTGTAAAACTTTTCACGTGAAAAAATTCACATATGAGAAAAATTATTCTGTCACCTTCAGTATCAGTCTATGTGATTGTCCATTCACTCATTCATCCATTTACTCATTCATTCCCTCATTCATTCACTCATTCTACAATGTGCACTTAGCCCTCGGGAATCACATACTGTTTGTTGTATGAGTCTGCTGGGGCTGCCATAACAAAGCACCACAGACTGGGGGGCTTAAACAACAGACATTTATTTTCTCATAGTCCTGGTGGATGGAAGTAAAAGATCAAAGTGTGGACAAGGTTGTTTCCTTCTGAGACCTCTCTCCTTGGCTTGGTGATATCTGCCTTCTCTCTGTGTCTTCCTGTGGTCTTCCTTCTGTGCATGTCTGTGTCCTAATCTCCTCTTCTTATAAGGACACCAGTCATAGTGGATCAGGGCCCACCCTAATGACCTCATTTTAACTAAATTACCTCTTTAAAAACCCTATCTCCAAATACAGTCACATTCTGAGGTACTAGGGTTAGCTAACTTCAACATATGAATTTGGGAGGACATATTCAGCCCAAAACATGAGTTCTAGGGGTTGAGAGCTGGAAAGGCAGGGCCCCAGCCCTGGAGAGATAGAAGTATAACTCACGCAAGGTTGTACATGGCAGTGAAAACCAGAAGGTCACTAGGCCTGGGAAAGATGGGTGGGAAACCCCTGCCAGAGGGGACCTCTCTATGTGAGGGAGAAACAGGCAGCGTGGAGGCACCATGAGTGACGGAGATGAGGGGCCTCTGTGGCTGGGGCCTGGGGTGAGGACATCCTGGAGGCGGTGTCCTAGACCCGCCTGTGGGGAAATGTGAGCTGTGTCCTCAGTTCTCTGAAGGTGGGATGCACCATCCGGTAGAAGCAGGGCTTCAGGAGGGGACGCCGGATCTGTGGCAGGGGTTGGGAGAAAAAAGATTTAAGGCTTACCAAGATCCTGTGGCGCAGGGCACAGTGCTGACCTCCCCCCACAATGCCTCCATCACTGCTCCCTTGACCCCTGTGACACATAGAGTGATATGATCCCCTTTTCCAGATGAGGAAACTGAGGCTCAGTGGATGAAATACATTACTCAGTGTCACTGAGAGCTGAAGCCAGGGTCTGAATGCACAACTGTGAATATAGATTTCAGGCTAATTTCACCATGGGTTTGCTCTAAGTAGGGGATAGTAAAAGATTGATAGTGTACATTGGACTTCACTTCAGTTAAAGAGTTAATATTTTAAAGTATTTATTGCAAAACTAATGCAACCACGTTGTTAGAAATTTGAGAACGAGAACCCCACTCCCACCTCCATAACACTATCATTGCTGCAAATTCATTTACAATCTAAATGCAACGAAATTAATAATAGCTGAACACTTGTTGAGTGTTTACTCTGGGCTAGGCACTATTTACATGCTTGACGCGTATTAACAGACTTAATCCTTAAAAATAAATTACTGAAAATGAAGTAATAGCAATATCCTCAATTTCTAGATGGGGAAATTAAGGTGCTGGCTTAAGTAACTTCTCCGTGGTCACACACCCGGCTACATGGGGGCGCTGGGACCACCCAGGCCGCCTGCCCGATTTATCCTGGTGGATATTCCCTGATGGAGTCTCCCAGTTCTGTAGCACTCTTTGCAGCTCTACACTGTAATATATATTTTTAAATTTGTCATTAATCAGTGAAAAATGGTACTTCATTGTCTAGTTCCTATTTGTGTGTGTATATGTTTCCTATGGCTGCTAAAACAAATTACTGCAAACGTGCTGCCTTCAAACAACACACATTCATTGCCTTTCAGTTCTGGAGGCAGAAGTCCTAAAGCAGTCTCACTGGGCTACAGTCACGGTGTCCGTAGGCCTGTGCTCTCTCCAGAAGCTGTAGGGGAAACCTGTGTCTGCCTTTTCCAGCATCTATAGCTGCATTCCTTGGCTTCTGGCCCCTCCCCATCTTCAAGCCAGCAGGGTAGCATCTTGCTTCAGTGGTCACATGGCCTCCCCTTCTGCCTCCCTCTCATGAGGACAGTTGTAATTGCGGTTAAGCCCACCCAGATAATCCAGGATAATCTCTCCGTCTCAAGCTCCTTAAGTTAATCACATCTACAGTCTCTTTTGCATCTTAAGGTAACATTCATAAGTTTCGGGGAGCAGGGCGTGGATATATTTGGGGGCTGTTATTCAGCCTGCCACCGTGAAAGTAGTCATTTTCTGCCTAGTTTAAGTATAGGGATAATACCAGAATTCAATATTGTCCCAGATTTAACATTTCAGATTGGTCTCAAAAACTAAAAAGTTAAACTTTTCTTTTCCCATTCAGATATCACCACGTTTTATAGTCAATCAGAAGGCACTCCACCCAAGCCTCTGACTGATTAATGAGCGGCCACTCCTTGGGTTCATTTTGGAAGGAACTTAATTTTAATCTACACAAGAGGGCACCCTCCCTTCTGTCACTCTAGAGACCCTCCCCCAGGGCCTCAAAACTAGAGCAGGAGAGGGGACTCTTGGCCCTATTATTAATAATAGTGACTCACTTTATTTAATCTTCACAACAACCCTCTGAGCAAGGTGCAATTACCTGTTTTACAGATGAAGATACTGAGGGTCATAGTGGTGAATGAGCCCAGTTAAGGCCTCATGGCAGGTAAGTGGCAGAGCCAGGAGGCAAAGCTAAGTCCTCACCCAGGGAAGTAGAGTCTGTCCTGGATGAGCAGGTCACCTGGTGTGGAGCTGGGTAAAGGAGTGAGGTTGTGCAGAGCTTGTCCATGTAGGCTGAGAATGCACTTTCCACGTGCTTCATGGTCTTCTATTATAGAAGTGAGATTGGCACATTGAGGGGACTTGGATACTAGGTACCAGCAGGAGACAGACAAGTGAGTCTATGTGGCTCCTCCGCTCCTCATGGGACCAGTAGGCAGATGTTCCTTCCGGCTTCCCTCCATTCACATGTGCTCCTCCTTTCTATGTAGCTGAGGTCAGGGCTCACTTCCAGCCTGGGTATTACTTTGCATATGACACAACTTCAGCACTTCCTGAAGTGCTGAAGACTTCAGGTGGCTTAGCCATCCCTAACTGTTAGGTCATTTCCAACCTCTCACTTTTGTAATCCAGAGATTAATTTTTTAAATCGCAGAAACCTTTTTTCTGCATTTCAGTCATTTCCTTAGAAGAGATTTGCAATAATTTAGCTTAAATGGGAGGCAACAGAGCACAGGGTTAAAGCATGAGTTTGGGAGCCATGCAGCCTGGACTCTATAATGCTCTGTGACCTTGGGCAAGTTGCCCGGCCTCTCTGATCCTGTTTCCTCATGTGCGAAGTAGGGGGAAGGGAATCCACCTGTAAGGATTAATTGAGACAATGCAGATGTATGGTTCAGATGTTTGCTTCAGTCCTTCTTCATTGGTATGACCTGAACTGGGGATTACTGGTTTAGGGATGAGAACACTGTTAAGATTCCCAGTGCCTTATTATTCAAAAGAGGGCTCTGAAGTATTTTAGATCATCTTCAAAAAGATAGGTATGAATGTTTTACAAAATGTCGTTTTGTCAGAATATCAAATTGGCCAAATAACAGAGGAAAAAAAGATGATCCTGGTGTCTGTGAAAACCTTAGGCCACGCTTACTGCATCCTGAGTAAGCGCCTTGCTGCTTCAATGCGCAGAATTCAGGAGCTGGAGCTGTCGGAGAGGAAACTCCTCCAGAAGGTGGACCAGTTGAGCGCCCTCGTATTCCAGGAGAGAAGTGCCTCTCTCCGGGCCCAGGAGCAGCTGGAGGTGCTGCAGGGGGAGCTCGCCAGCCAGGTACCGAGTCCCTCCTCCTTCTTTCCAGTACTTGTTTCTTGTCCCAGCAGAGTCACCCCATAGGTTTGGACGTGGTAGCAGCTGGCCTTGAACATAGACAGTGGGGCGGAGAGCCTAGCCAGAAGGGGTAAGAGAGGTCCCAATTCTAACAGTGCAAGCAGGGGCCGCTGGACCTGGGCAAGGTCACGTGGCATCCCTCGGCCTCGGCTGCCCCATCTGTAAAACGGGGCTCCCATCCTGTCCTGCCCGCCTCATAGGGCTCTGGCTGGGATCCACTGGGTGGCATGCAGGGGTTGTGCACTTGCTGGGAGCTCTGGCCAGAGGTTCCTTTCTGCGGACTTGGTGCCTGACATCAGGGGAGCCGGCTCTGGCCTAAGGACAAGGAGAGGACTGATGCGGGGTCTCTGCCCTCAGGAGCTGGCTTGCGGGCAGGGACACAGATGGGAAACAAGTAACTCCAAAGCTGGATGCTGGGAGCCATGGGGAATGTGGTGTGTGGTGGGGAGACAGAGTTGGTGAGGCCAGAGGGCTGCAGGGAGGACAGATCACCAGGGCCCCGGCATGACCCAAATTCTGGAGGCAAGGGGGAGCAGGACTTAGGGGGACCTTAGCAGGAGAGGCTCATAGTCAGAGCTTTTGGGAATATCGCTCTAACTGCATGGGAGAGAGAGGCGGCAGGGGCAGGGGGCAAGTTAGAGCGTGATTGGAGAGGGAGTGGGTGGTTAAGAGGATAGGCTCTGGAGGCAGAAGCCTGGAGCCAAACCCTGGCTCTGCTACTCATGAGCTGTGTGATCTAGGCCAAGTGACTTAACCTCTCTGAACCTCAGTTTCCTCATCTGTGAAATGGGAATGATACAGTACCAACCCCGTTCAATTGTTGTGTGGGTAAAGGAAGGTAATACGTGTAAAACACTCACAACGGTAGGCATTTGGATAGCCCTAGCTGCCTTCGTAATTACTAGTCTTTACTGAAATATTCCAGGGGAGAGATGACGAAGGCTGGAGGGCAGAGGCTTGGCAGGCAGAGACCCAGAGATCCCGAGAGGCATCTGGTTTCAGTAAATTGCTACTCACAGGGCAGCACAGTGACTGTTAAATTGCAGGTTGACGCCCGTCAGTGGGTTGTGAAATCAATTCCGTAACTCACAACCAGCATTTTAAGAATGGAATTGACTAGGAATTATGAAAGGGCATCACGTGTACGAAGGGGAGTGCTGTTTCCTGAAACTTCTGTTTCAGTTGTCAACATGCGCATATGTATAACGGGGCATGTTCTTAAATGTATTTTTTACCGTGGGAAGTAGTCCAGAAAGTTTGAAAAACACCAGATTGATTAGCTTTCAACTGAAATAGAAGTGATGCATGGAAAGATAAGAAGTTCAATTAAATTGAAATTAGTCTTTGAGATGCCAGGGAGACATGCAAGTGCCACTTTTCCCCTTTGCATTGAACTTCAGGTGCAGAAAGTTGAGTTCATCCTCCTTGGTTCACAGCACATCATCGTCAGTGTCCGAGAGTTTTTAACCCGAGGTATAGTAGTGTTATGTGGGATCCCACCATCAAGAATGTAATCTCTCTGTGGAAAATCCTGTAATTAATATTTTTTGTCATGCCTTATATACATATAGGGTTTCCCAGGTGAAAAGACACAGTCCTGCAATCACCAGAGGTTCCTAGTATGATGGGGAGACAGAGGATGAGGGTGACAAGCAAGGGAAATGCCATTAGCGAGCTCGGGGCACTGCAGGACCTGCAGTTATGTGGCCCACACACATTTCTTTATTGCATTCTCCTGTAATCTGGATGCTCCTGGGAATGTCCTGTCACAAAACCCCATTTCCAGATGAAGGGCAAAATTTCAGAGAGGTGAGGGGTCTGGCTTGGGTCCCCTCGGAGACCACTTGGCCCAGCTTCAACCCAGCCCAGACACTAACCCTCAATCTCTCCCCAGAACTATCTGCATTTCAGAGCATATTTTGCAGGAATGCATGAACTCTGCCCTTTGTACCTGATATTTGCCAAATGGCAATTTGCCCCATTGTTGTCAATATTTGCAGTAATCCTTTGCATACAAAGACACCTCACTTCTGTGGTGACCCGCGGTCATTCCCAAAGGTGATAAAGGTAGACCCATTCAGGTGATGGGGCACCGTGCACCCAGCATCACCGATTACAGGATTCATACCATCGGGAAGACCCCCAGCAATTTTCCTCGCAGGGAATCTAACTCCAATTTTATCTGCCCCATTTCCCCCCAAAACACGCTGTCAAACAAAGCCTGCCGGGCTGTTCCCAAGTTTCCTCTTTCCCATTTGCTCTTGCTTGTTTGTTTTGTCTTCTGCAAGCTCTCGTGGCTGTGACTGGGCATCGGCAGCAGGCACTAGCAGTTGAAAGAGAGCTTAACATGAAGGCAGTTCTACCCATTTGCATAAATTAATTCTGAAAATTAGGCAAGGACGCCCATTTTTGCAGTGCGTGGGTCACCCCAGTCCAGCCTACAGCTCATAGGTGGGGGGAGGCCAAGGTTTAAGAACAGGGAGATGTGTTCCTTGGACAGGCAGCGGGCCAAGCGGAAAAAGGAAAGGTCTTGAGTCAAGTACGTGGCGGTTCAGTGACTTTTAGTCGTGTGACATTATGCAGGTCACTTCTGAGTAGCTCCACGGGGCGTATTCACAGGAAGGAACAAATGCTGTGACACTGGTGGTCCTGTCTCACCAGCCAGAAGTCATGGTCAGCTGATCCTTACTGGGCCAGGCATTAACTCTGTAGGCACTGGGAAATGGGGAGGTCTGGGAAGTTCTGCAAGTGGGGAAGTGGGGACACTCAGGGGGGTCCAGGTGGCAGCTCTTTACAAACTGGTGTGGGGGAATTACATGTTGGAACCACTGGCCCTCCCAGTGTGCACCAGCCCATCCCCATCCTGCCCGTTGCACAGTTTCCTTCCAAGAACTCGGGGAGCTCACGGGTGTGCAGGGCCCACACTAGGGGGAGGTGAGTAAGGCACTCGTCTCCTGGGCAAACTTTAAAGGGGCGCCAAAAAACAGTCATCGAGATAAATAATATTTTGCAGCAATGTCTTAACGCAAAAATTAATGCAAAAAGAAAAAGCGCGCTGAACAACAAAATATCGAAGTTTCAAATAAAGACAGGCTCAATGCGAGCTACGGTGCGTCCCCGGCCGCCTTCCTGACGCCCTCCTCCACCGCCAACTCGTAGGTTCAGGAGAAGGAGCGCGCGGCCCGGCGGCAGCGGTGGCGGCTGCGGCGGCTGCGGGAGCGGCTGCGGCGCAAGGACGAGGCGCTGGGGCGGCAGGCGGCGGCCCTGGAGCGCGGCCGGCGGATCCAGCGGCGTCAGCTGCGCCTGGCGCGCGAGCAGGAGCGCATCCTGCGGGCGCAGGTGCAGCGGCTGGAGCGGGACGTGCGGCGCCTCTGCCACGCCGCGGGCCTCCTGCTGGCCGAGCTGGACGCCCCGAACCCGGGTGGCCCCCGACCCCCAGGCCCGGCCAGTCCCCGGGGCGCTCCCGAGAAGGCCGCGGAGCCGCGCGCGCTGCGGGCCAGGGCCGAGCGCGGCGAGCGCGAGCGGGACCAGGCGGCGCGCCGGCTGCGGGAGCAGCGCGCCACCGAGCGGCTGCTCCGCGGGCAGCTGGAGGAGCTGCGCTGCTGCATCTATGGGCTGAAGCTGTCGGAGATCGGCCTGCAGGGCCAGGTGGAGGAGCTCGCCCAGCAAAACAGGTGCCTGCGAGAGGAGCTGGGAGCCCAGGCCCCCCGAGAGAGAGCGCTCAGCACGGCCCCTGCTGGTCACTGTAGCCTGGTAAGTGGCCGCAACCCAGGGCACGAGTGATTTTCTGCTTTTCTCTAACTTTCTGCCGCTTGGTCAAGTCACGGACTCCGTCATTCCCCAGTTTTCCTCTTCAACCACCCCTCCAACCCACCAGCCCCGTTCATCCATCCTTCATTCCATCCGCCCATCTACCCACCTGGTGGCACCCATCCACCCCTACAACTTCACTCACCCGTTCACCAACCCAGCCACCTCACCACCATCTGCCCACCTGCTCAACCACCATCCACCTGTCCGTGCCCTCACCCACCGTCTTGTTTACCCACCCACCCACTCCTCTACCCACACTCCATCATCCCTTTCACCCGACCATCTGCTTGTCCATCTCTCCTTGCAGCCACTCTCCAGGCAACCAACCAGCTACCCTTCATCCCTCATCGTCTGTTTCCTCCTGTCCGTCCATCTGTCTGACATTTGATGGGTCCCTGCCTGTGCCAGGCCCCGTGCTGGGCGAGCTTCTCCACGTGCAGTATGACATTAACTGTCATGGTCTCGTGACTTCCACCCCGATCCACCCCTCCCTGGGAAAGCGATCACCCTTTCCCACCTCCCTCACAGCTCCAAAGGTGACCACGGTCCCAGCGTGCCGGTGCTGTACGTGCATCTTCATTTCTCCTTCTTTAGACTGTGAGCCCCTTGAGGGCAGGTCCAGGTCAGATGGCTTCTGTAGCGGCCGCCCCAGCAGCAGCACACAGGAGGCCCTCAGGACTGTGCAGCAGAGAACATGCAGGGTTCGGTCCCTTTCTGGTTCTCCTATTTGCTAGCTGTGTGACCCCGAGCAAGTTTCTTAAGCTCTGGAGCCGAGAGCAGGCTGGACACTGATGTTATCACCTAACTGATAGACGAGCAAAAACTTACCGTTTAATATACTCCTGCCATGTGCTTGGCACCCTACGGTGTTTTCAAAGGCATCATTTAATGCTCCTAAAACTGTAAAGCAGGTACTATTAATGTCCCCACTCCACAGAGAGGAGGCTGAGGCTCAGAGAGGCAGTGCACTGACCTGTTGTCACACAGCTCAGAAGAGGCAGAACTAGAATTTGATCCAAATTGGATGTGAGTCCAGAGTGCTTTGTTTCTCCTGCACCAGGCTGCCTCCCTGTAAAGGGAGAGTTAACTCAGCTCCCTCCAAGAGATCAAGATCCCACTGGGTTAATTTGCATTTAAGGAAAAATAAGGGAGCCACCTTAGCCCAAAGAAGATTACTCATTAAAAAAAACAAATCAAATTTATCTTCGGACCTGGACAACCTATTTCAAATTAACTGGAACTTTAGTTTTCTCAAGATAATGAAGTGTATCCTGCCTAGATCATTTTAATAATGAGTTTATCTGTGGTTATATTTTATCTTTTTAGTACTTCATCCTACTCATGTTACTTCTGCGTGTCCTGTTCGTTCTTCCTCCATTATGTTCATCAGGTAAAAGGAATACAGTGTACCTTTAATATAGGCACCTTGTTGTAATTTCAGAAAATAAATCGTGTAGAGATGGAAATTGTCATTTAGAATCCTTTCTGTAATTTTCTTAAACATAAGATTATAATTTAGGCTGTTGGCTTACATCCTTATTCTCCCAATCTTTCTGTCTTCCCATGCACTGCTACTCTTTCTTTTATCTAAGGAAAAGGGTGAATACCTAAATATTTTAGAGATGCCTCCTAATGTTTTGTACATTTTGTGTTCTCTCATTTAATCATTAGTACAGCCTTGCAAGCCAGGTGCTATTATCCCACTGACTAGATGGAGAAACTGAGACCCAGGAGGTTAAGTGACTTGACCACAGGCATGCAGCTCCAAAGTATTAGGGCCAGCAAGGGAACACGGGCCAGATCAAGGCTGTGACTCCAAGATGCTGTCCTTACCTTAAGATGCTGGGGCCAGCGTTGGTTCTTGCGGAGTTTGGGGCAGTGTCAGTGGCTGCGTTTGGCAGCTTGTGTGCCATCAGTTATAAGCCCCTTGTTGACATGCATCTGTGACCTTCTCAGTGTTTCATGCCTTATCATTTAAAAGACCCAATGCCCAAGGAGAACTGCATGCTCTCAAGACTTTGCTGGAGGCTGCTGTGCACAGTCAAAAGTCTCTCAAAAACTCCTTAAATTTCCCATAAAGTGTGGTCCGCATCCAGTTCTGCCTCTATAGCATCCGGAGAAGCCAGCCTGTTATCAGATGAGTAGCGGAGGAAGCAGGGGCCCGTGGAATAGAAAATGCTGATCCTTAAACATGGGAGCCGTACACACTGGGGTGAGACGCTCATGCTCTAAAATGGCAGGTGGGACCCGGAGTGGCCAGAGGCAGTGGGTTCTGCTGGGTGAAGGGGTAGCAGCGCTTGCTGTCTTCTGAGTGTGTCAGAGTGAAGAGCCCATGGGAGCGTGAATGTAAGAGGCCTTTAAAGATGGACAAATGTCAGTTACCATTTCAGCATAGAGTGTCATGGGACGGTCACTGCTCCTGGCTTTTAGCAATCTAAAATGGCAGCCTGTGAGCATCCGGGCTGGGAGAGTGATATTAGCAAGGGCTTGCTTTGGCCGTCGGTGTCCATTTCATCGTGGTTTGTGCATTTCCTGTGTGGCTTGCTCTCACTTCTAGAAAGTGGCTCCCATCCCCTTGCTGATGATCTCTCGGCACCAGGGTGACCAGCTTCTTGCTCCAGCCAGACGTTAGCAGTTCTCCCAGATGGAGACAAGCAGGGCTGAGTTCCCCCAACTGGTGGGCCTGGAGCCTGGCCCTGCCTTCTAGGAGCCCCGGGAACCTTGCCAGTCGTTTTATTTCTATGCCTCAATTTCCTTATTGAGCAAATAGAAACGTAGGTGCTATGAGAGTTTCCTGGGGCTACCCTAGCAAAGAACCACGAACTGTGTGGTTTCAACAATAGTCCTGGAGGCTGGAAGCCCGAGATCGAGGTGTGGGCAGGGTCGTTCCTTCCGAGGCCTGTGAATGAAGATCTGTTCCGGGCCTCTCTCCTTAGCTTGTGGGCGGCCGTCTTCTCCCTGTGTCTCATTGTCTTCCTTCTATGCATCTCTGTGTCCAAATGTCCCCCTTTTATAAGGACACCAGTCATATTGGATTAGGGCCCACCTGAATGACCCCATCTTAACTTAATCAATCGTGTCTCTATTTCCAAATCAGGTCATGTTCTGAGGTACTGGGGGTTAAGAGTCAACTTAGGAAGTTTGAGGGGGGGACACAATTTAACTCATAACAAGTACCCTCCTGGATGCACCATTATGAGGCCCCATGAAACGGTAGAACTGTCGGTTCTAGTTCCTTGATGTGCTTCTTCGCCGGCTTCATGGGAGTACAAAACGATTCCTATATTTATGAGGGAGTCTTTGCACTAGACGCCATCTCTGGTGCTCTACATCTGCTGTCCACTCATTTTGTCCCTCAGCGACCTTCAAGGGAGGCACTATTTTACCCCCATTTTACAGATGAGGAAGTGGAGGCCCAGAGAGTCCCAGGGTCCCAGAGATATTAAGTGGTGGGGCAGGATTTGCGCCCCGGCAGGCTGACCCTGAGATGACCCTGTGAGTGCCATGCTCTGCTCCTCCGGTAACTAGTGGTCAGTGGGTCCCAAATCAGCATTTAACGGGTGCCTTACCACGAGGTGTACTCAGGCCTGAGCTTGGTACCAGGGCTGGGAAGTAAGACAAGACCCCTGCCTGCACGGGATGACAGACTGCCTGGAGAAAGAGGGTGCAGACAGAGGAAGGGGGAAGGGGCCTGACAATCTGTGGGTCACTGTTGGGGATCTTGGTGTTTGGAATGGGGAACGGACCCAGGGCCACAGGGTATGTCAGAGTCTTCCAAACTGTCCTACTCTCAGAGGGCACTGACAGCCCTGACTCTGAGCACCTTGGAGTCGTAAAGGGCCACCTTGAAAGGAAGAAATCCTCCAGAGAGCGCGCTGGAGAGATGGGAAATGCCAGCCAGTCACCAGCTCATGGGGCAGCATGGCTTGCAATTTTAAAGTTAAAATGCTAGAATCTATTGATAACAACACTGTAAAGCCAGATGGTGTCCCTCAGGTCTTGGTCTGGCCTGTGGCCATGGCTGTGCATGTATGAAATTGTACTCAGTGTTCTGAGAGCATTGCATGCATGCATGCATGATTTCCCAAGGCTGACAGTGCATTTCCAAAGGGGCAGGACTCAGAATGGTTAAGAGCCACGCGGCAGATCTTCAGCACCTTTCTCTGGATAACGGTGTAACCCCCAAATGATCTCTTTTCATAAGCCCCCAGCAGCTCCATCGCCTTGGGATCCAGCTCCACTTCCTAACCACGGCATTCAAGGCCCCAGCTGCTCTAGCCGCTGACTCCAGGCTCACTGCCCACCCCTTCCTCCCACCTTGCCTGGCCACCCTGAGGTCCTGCAGGTCCCTAAATATGCCAGGCTTCTCCAGCCTGCTTACTTTCCCTGTGTCTAGAGACTTCTACTGTCTGCTCCCCACGGCCCCTTGGTAAACCCCTGCTTCTTTCTCTCCATTTGGTGAGAATGTCTCTTCCTCCAAGAAGACCTTCCTGATTTTATGTCAGCTCCTTCCCTCCTTGGTGCTCCCATCATGACATGACCCACCTCTGGTGACCCTAATTCTCACTGTGCTGGGCCTGGCTGCCCACCCCCCCCATAGCTGTGCCTTCATCGTCATCACCAACTGGGTCCGATTCAGCCATAAATCCCAGCCCCTGCCCACAGGCTGTGGAATACTTGGTGAGCAAGTGACTCAGTGAATAAATGGCCAAAAGAAGATATTTGCTCCATTGCCCATGGGAAATGGAAACTTCCAGCCGAAGGGACCAGCCTAAGATGGCAATGCTGGGAAGTGAGGTATAGAAACTGGGAAACGAGAGGGAGGTCTAGCCCCAGGGAAGTGTGTATCATATTGAAAATCATTACAAATTATTAGGGTGCCTCCAACCCAAACCAGCCCCTTGGTTACATCTGATGTGTGTCATGGTGTGATTTATGGTGAGGGTAATCGTTATGAGAAGATATTTTATTTGATTCCTATTTATAAAGCACTTCCCCAAACAGGATCTCCTTGATACTGGGAGGTAGCCAGGCAGGGATCAGTGATTTTGTCCCCAACCCCACAGAGGAGGCACATGCCTTGCCCAGGATCACACAGTTTATAGTTTCTAGAACAAGTTGCTTGGAGCCCAGGTCCCCAAAGGAACGGCCATTGCGAGGACAAACGCCCAACTCGGGGAGGAGTTTGGGGAGGGGGTCTCTGGTCAGAATCCCAGGTGAAAGAAAATTTAAGAGGACTCTGGTTTGCAAGAGAAGCAAAGCCTATCTGCAGATGTGTCCAAATGCTTTTTAGCAAGCGTGCACTGGGTATCCTGTATGTTCCAGGCACCGTGCCGGCCACTGGGGCTGGGGAGGCGATCCCGCTCTTCAAAAGTTTGTAGGGGAGATAGACACAGGAGCAGAAAGGGCAATTTGGGTGATGACCGCTGCAGCAGGGGACACCCTGGGGCAGTGGCCCGGCCTGGAGGGTAACAAGGAGGCTCATATAAAGAGATTAAAAGTCACTCTCTTATAATGTCAGTGTCAGGCTGTCATCCCAGAGCTGAGACCCTGCTCCTTGTGACAGTGGCCTCAGGAATGCGGGCTGCTCAGGCCAGCTTCTCGGCCCCAGCGATATGAGTAGAGCGACCCCTGGTGGCCAGTATGAGAATCTCTTCATTGTTTCCTGAGTCCAGGCAACCCCTTCCTGCTCAAAGCTTGCACCTGAGCAGAAGTGCCCGTTGCACATTTGTCACTCACTCCTGCAGCGAGCCAGGGCTTTAAAACAGTTTCGATAATGTCAAAAAACAAAACATAGGCAAAAGCCACGAACATACAAATAACATAAAAGGAAATACAGATGGCCCGTGGTCTTACAAAAAAGGTCCATTACTTAAAAAAAAAAAATACGAATGAGCAAAACCTCAAGATTCCACTGTATTCTGAATATTTGTCATATATTAAAAGTACCTCAATACTGTTTATAGTTGGTAAATATTGGAAACAACTTAAATGTCTGATCAGAGGGACCTGATTTGGTAAGTGAAGGCATTCCTTACGTCAGAGATTATTCGGCAGCCCTAAAACACCACATTACAGAAGAAGTTGTGGAGAAATGATCCTTCGATACCATCACATGAAAAATGCACAACGCGAAAGTCAACATTTTGTAGAAACAGACTTTTGGAAGAATTTAAATGTCTATGCATAGAAACAAAGCCCAGAGGGATATATTTTCACACATTTGTCATATTTGTGTTTGGATATCACTGTATTCCTCATTTTCTTCTTTCAAAATAATTACACGTTAAAACTAAAGCCAAGTTAAGTTACAGGCAAATGCTCCTGTGAGTGTTGAAAAGCAGGGAGGGCTGGCAACACTGAGCAGAGGGGGGCAGGAAGGGGGAGAGAAGGCCCGGATCAAGTTCAGAGACCTGAGTTCAGGTCCTGTTCTCCCACTGTGTGTGCTGTGTGACCTTGGACAAGTCACTCTCCCTCTCTGAGTATTGATTTCATCACTTGTGACATGAAGCGGGTATAGCATCATCTCGGAAGTCCTCCCCTGGATGTTTGCTCCTCGAGGCAGGGGTCTGTGTGTGTTACCCATGGCTGTGTCCCAGCCCCAGGACAAAGCCTGCCACATAGTAGGTGCTCAGAAAGTATTTGTTGGACTGAATGGAAGTCAACTTGGGTACTGGAGCAAAATCCAAATAGAAATGAACAGCAGAACGATGGTGGCCTTCGACACTGCCCTCTGCCTCCCCTTCATCTATTCCCTCCTCCTTCCTTCTGCTTCTCTCTCTTGCTTGCTCTCATGCCTTTGAATTTCTGTCTCCCTTTTTGCATCCTATTTCCTCTCTTTTTTTTCTTTCTCATTTGCCTTCTCTCTCTTCCTTTCTCTTGTGCCTTCTCTCTCTCCATTTTTCTCATCTCCACCTCCTTCCAATAGCGATTTTAAATTCTTGACAAAGGTGTTTGATTCTGATCAAGTGGGAAGCCAGTGGAGAAAACCATGAGGTACCGCAAGGTCTGTGGGCAGAAGGCACCTGTGGCAGGTTGGCCGGGCCCGTCTGGGTGCAGAGCAGGGCTGTGCCCAGACCCCTCTGGTTTTCATTGGTCTTGGCTGGGGCCCTGTTCTGGTACTTGTTAAAAGCCTCTGGGTGATCCTAAGGTGTGGCCAGAGTCTGGTCTCTGAGGAGAACTGGACAAGACACAGACTGTCGCACAGTAACTGGAAGGTCACAAACTTGGGGTATGAGGAGGAGATGCTGCGGTGAGGGAGGGGCTTCATTTGGGGGAGGCTCAGGGAAGCCTCATTAAGGATCTGGCCTTTAAGTTAAGCCCAGAAGGGAGCAGCTGGGCCAGGCAGAAGGGTGGGGAGGAGAGGTGTAGGCAGTAGGCACTAGGGGTGCAAGGCCCCGAGGCAGGAGGGAGAAGAGTCCATCCAAAGAGCAGAGATGGGTGTGGTGAGGCCGGGCAGGCAGGGGTTTTATCTTTCAGGGCAGTGGGAAGCATGGAAGGGCTGGAAACAGGAGGGCAACCTGACCCGGTTTCCATTTCAGTGCAATTGCTCAGCTGCCGAAGGGTGTGGAAAGGAGGGGCAGAGAGCCAGGGGCAGGAAGGGCTTTGCAAGGAGGCAGCCTGCGACCAGTACCCTTCCCAGGAGGATGCGCCAGGCAGGCAGGAAGAACCGCGTGCGCAGAGGCCAGCAGGAACCAGGGTGGGGGGACAAGGAGGCACTGAGAGAGGAAGCCAGGACCAGGAGGGTCAGGGGCTGCGGTGACAGCCCTGGACGGCCTCCCGTGCCTGACTGCAACACAGGAGCTGATCCCGTGGACTGAGTGGGGGAGATGAGGGGGGACTTGCAGGTCAGAGGGTCCCTGGCAGCTGCGGGCAGGACGGGAGGGGAAGCAGGGGGCCCAGTTAGTGGCCAACGCAGGGGTCTGCTGAGAGCAGGTGAGGACCTGGGGATGGGGACGGGGCATGACCTGTCCATTTCCGTTTCTCCCTCCCCTAGAAGAGCACCTGACCCACAGTAGGAGCTTAATAAATGTTTGCTGAATAAATGCACGGCGAGTCCGAAATGTCTGCCTTTCTGCAGGTTCTGTCTATCCATCCAACTGCCAAACCTTTATTAAGCACCTAGTGTGTGCCAGGCTGGAGTGACAGTGCGGACCGAATGAAGGCCAGTTTCCTTCCTGAGCGACCTCAGGTCTAGTGCGGGAGCAGGTGGGAAGCAAACAGCACCCCTTAGAACCGGGCTAGGCGTACCCGGGGCAGTGGGAACCTGCAGGAGACCTGTGCCCTGGCCCCTCGTGGTGGCGGCTGGAGCTGCAGTCAAGGTGCTGCCTCTAACGTGCTCTGCGGGGCGGGGGTGGGCGTTGGGTTAGGGAAGCTCCTTGCTGCACCCCAGCTTGCCTTTTGGGGTGCGATCCAGAGGAGGAGGGCGCCGCCCGGAGATGCGTGGCTGCGGCGTTTGGGGCCTGTGGACAGTTGAGGGACAGGACTGTCCAGAGGCCGGGGCAGGCTCCCACCTCGCGTGGATACAGAGGGAACTTCCGCACCGGAAGGAGAGGGGACTGGAGCCTTTGGTGCCACCTTGGGGGGCCCAGAAAAATCTTGGCTGAATGGACAGGCTCCTCATTGTCTGCTAAATGGAGGCTGGGTGCTCACAGGAGGCAGTTCGGTTGGCAGGACCGAGAACGCAGGACCAGGGCCCTGTGGCCAGGGCATTGCCCTCTGCTGTCCTCACCTGGGGAGGGGATCCGACTCCCTCCTTGGGAGGGATTTGGCTGGGACAGGCTTGGAGGGTCCCTTGCAACCAGGGGCACTCACAGCTGTCTTGTCTTCTTGTGTTTTTTTCCTCAAGGACGCCCTGGGCTGTGTTCAGGATGAATCGCTGCCCCTGCCCTGGGAGGAGGCTCCGGATGCCTGCGGAAACCGAGGCCCCGACGGGGCCCCTTGTCCAAGGGGCTCGGCAGGTGCGTGGGGGGCCCTGCATGGATATCCACTGACGGGCCAGCTCTCTTAGGACATCCTGATGACACAGCAGGGTGGCGGTCCCTGCTCTACAGACAGGAAGCTGAGGCTCAGAGAGGTAGTGTTGCTTGCTTGATGCCACACAGCTGGGAAAGGTAGGAGCGGAGTCCACAATGCCCACGGCAAGGTCTGTGACTTGGGCTCAACCCGACATTTAGGCTCACTCTCTCAGCCCTCAGAAGGGTGCCAACCAGCGACGCACGTGCCAGCCTCAGGCAGCAGGGGTCCCTTCGGGGGGATTTGTCTTCGCAGAAGACCGTGTCGTGACCAGGAGCTGTTCTATTCCCCGCCCCCGCCCCAGTGACAGCTCAGGTGTGAGACAAGTGTGAAGTCTGGGAGTTGCTGGGACCCCCTTATCCCTAAGTTGTCCCTAACGGGAACCAATATCTCTGCTAATAGTCTCGGGTGCAGCTTCCAGGGTCCCTGCTACAAAAGCCACTGCACGCAGGGAGCCCCAAAGCCACGGTGTCCAACCGGCCGTCTGTGGTTTATGTACAGTTTTCCAAGGTGAAGTTCAACTTAAGGATGAGGGGGTCAGTTATATCCAGCGGGGCTGTCGACCAGCAAAGCTGACCTTTCCCCTCTACCCCATTTCTGGGGAACAGAGCTGACAAGTCAAACGAGGTCAGGTTTGTCCTTGGAGAAGGGGGCAGGGCGTGTCTGGCAAAGCCTGGGCATCAATTCCTCTGTCTCCGTGCTGACTGTGAGGGGCTGGGGGCCAGGGATTCTGACCCTGTGTGACCGTGAGGGTGCGGGGCCGGGGAGATGTCGTGGGCTTCGTGGTCAGAAGAGGTGGCTTCCAGACCTGATTCTGCGGCTCATCGGTGGATGTCGTTCCCCATCTCTGAGCCTGGGTTTCTCACCTGACAGGCAGTGGTGGCCAGTAGGCCACTTTTGGAGGCTCAAAGGCCCTGAGTCATGAGAAGTGCTGTCTCATCCTAACAGCAGATGGCACTGCTGGTGGCAATCATGGGAAAGCTCCTAGGAGGGTCTTCTTAACTCTCGGGTCCTGTCATTTCCCAGGCCAGCCCTCCGAGGGCCCCCGCGCCTGGGACTGCATTGGGGCTGGACAAGGCACCGCTGTCTTGATCCCAGGCCCAGAGACCATGGACAAGCTCCCAGGAGACCTCGCAGGATCTGACCGTGGACAGGTGAGGCCAGAGGCTTTCTGCGTGCCTGGGGTGCCAGCTGGGTCTGATCAGCCCTACTGTGTGTGCTGCACGGTGTGGCCACCACGCAGAAGGTGGGAGAAGGAGGTAAAGAAGCTTGGGGTTTGGAAGAACATTCTGTATATAATTGAGAGGGAGATTTGAGCCTTGGTTGGGGAGTGGGCAGGAAGGCTGTGTGCCCCAGCTGTGTGCCCAGACCCAGCTGCCACGTAGCAAACTTCATCTCACTGAAGCCTCCCCGCCAGCGATGGGGCAGGAGCCATGACCTCCCGTTCTGCAGAGGAAGAAGTCGTGATTTCCCAAGGCCTCACAGCCCTCTAGGGGACTGGGGTCCTCACGTCTCCACAGCCCACACTCTGCACCACACTCTGCCCTGCGGGTCAAGAGCCTGGTTCCAGCCAGCCCTGATGCGGTTCTGAAGAGAGGGGGCTTTCCTTGCTCACCTACTTTCATTCATTCACCTCCTGCTCTGAGCCACTGCGTGGTGTGCTGTGTCACACCCAAGGTGGGAAAAGAGCCGAGAGCAGTTCCTGGGGTGGGGAGAGCTTCATAGAAAAGCTGGGGAAGTAGTTAGACAGACAGGAAACCAGGGATGGACAGCGAAAGGGCAGGCCAGGTGGGAAGACCCGCCAGGTAAAGGCGGTGAGGCTGGGAGCGCTGCGAGGTGGGAGTGGGGTCGTGGTCGCATGTGAGCCGAGGGCTCCTACTGAGCCTGGATGAAGCCAAGTTTCATCTCCTGGGCCTCAGCCCAGCCTGGGTTTGTTCTCTGAGTCGGGCCAGTCCTCCTCTCTGGTTCAGCTCATTGAATAAGTAAATATAAAAAGATATTCAAAAACTATGAAACACCTCTTGTGTGCCCGGGACTATTCTAGGCAGATAGTCTACACCGTGCTGTCCACTAGAGCCTTCCGCAGTGCTGGCAATATTCTGCACCTGTGCGGTCCAGTGTAGTAGCCGTGAACCACGCGTGGCTTCTGAGCCCTTGAAACGTGGCTGGTGTCACTGCAGAACTGAGTGTTAACTTTCACTGAATTGCTTTAAATTGGAAGAGCCCCATGTGGCCTGTGCGGCTACCGTATTGGACAGTGCAGGGCTGTGGGAGGAGTTAAACAATACACACACCCATATCCTACATGATGTGAGCGAGGGGAGGGCGCCACAGAGGGAGGGAAAGGGGATGAATGGACAGACAGTGGTGCGAGAGGTCAGCAAGGCCTTTTTGAGGAAGTAACGTTTGAGCTGAGATGTTAATGAAGCCAGAGGGTGAGCCGTGGCGGGGGGCAGAGGCCCTGGAGTGCTAACAGACCTGGGGTGTTAGGAAGACCTGTATGGCTGGGTGAGGAGATGGGGTCAGAGAGGTGGGGAGAGGCTCTGTGGGGGAAGGGGCCGCTTCACCCCTTCTCTTGTCTTCCCTCCCCTAGTTTACTCCGGCTGAGCCCGGCTTGGGTGAACAGACGCTCCTTCTCATCCGTGGCTGTCCCCCGGGGCAGGACATGGACGGCTCAGTCCTCCCGGCGGAGCTGGCCTGGGTTTCAGAGTGGACGCTAGCAGCCACCCCGGCCCAGGTGTCCTTCCTCCCAGCGCGGACATCCACACGCCCTCCCTGGGGGCAGGCTGGGGACTCAGCTCCCCTGCCGCTGCCGCGGCTGCTCCTGGAAGATTCCCCGGAAGAACTGCAAGCCCAGCAGGTGCTGGAGGCCAGGCCCCCGCCGGCTCCCTCCGCTGCAGGGCGCCCCAGCCGGGATCATCACCAGGCAAGGAGCCACGATGCCTCCCTCTGCCCGGAGTCCCCATGCACTTCAAACCACCGATTTCCCAGCAGAGGGCCCAAGGATCTAAAAGACTCTTGCAAGGAGGGAGGAGGAGCCCCAGGGTGGAGACCGGAGATGCGGGAGGTGAGGAGGGCTGGGGGCAGGAAGGAGGACGACCTCGGTGACAGAACTCAGTCAAGTCAGGAAAGCTGTGAGAACCTGAGCCTGGAGGCTGGTGTCAGGGCCCCAGAGGGTGGACGGAACGAGAACGGGGCTTCTGAACCCCCGGCTGCAGCCTCCTGCCCTGGGCCCAGGAGGGAGCTTCCACTGCCCCTTCTTCAGGGGGAGGCCTCAGTGTCGGCGGAGGGTCCGGAATCCCTGAGCAGGAGGGGGCGGGGGGAAGGGCATGTCTGGAGCCTCCCAGAAGGAGGAGAAGAGGGAGAAGGAGGAGAAGGGGGAGGAGGAGGGCTTTCATCGTCAGAGGAGGAAGAGGCCGCCACAGCTGCCTTCTCCAGGGCCCATGGCACCAATGGGCCGCCTCCGGCAGGTGCTCAGCCCCTTGCAGAGCAGGACAGGGCCATCAGGAGAGTTCCGGGCAAGGAGGAAGACGACGTGTGGTCTGGAAATGCTCTGCTTCTCCCAGAGGAAAGCCCTGAGGACAAAGCACAGGAAGAGGAGGAGGAGGAGGGATTGTCGCATCTCCAAGGGTCCAGCCCGGGCCGCAGGGATGTCCGGGAGGAGCCTGGCTCTGAGGACTGTGAGGCCAAGGAAATGCTTTTCCTACCGCAGGAGGGAGGTTTGCCACCATCTCCTGGATTGGCTTTATGGCCCGAGGGGGCCCGACCTACCAGTCACCCCCGGGCTCCGAGCAAAGGCAGTGAGGGATCTGCGTTAAAAATAGAGGAATTTGAAGAGGAGATGGAGGCTTGTTTCCAGCAACTCTCCATCCTGAAGCCTGGGAGTGGGGGGCATGGCTGGAAAGCCTCCTCATTGGCAGGAGAGAACTGGAGCTTTGTTCGGAGATGGCACAGCTGCCAGGAGGACGCGTATCCTCAGCAGACTTTGGCAAACCAGGATTTGGATATTGGTTATGCCGAGGAAGCAAACCCCGAGGAGCCTGTTGAGGACGTTAAGCCGGGAGAGACTGAGGCCCTAGGAGCTGGCGAAGTTCTTCCAGGGCCGGTGCTGGATTTGGTCAACCTGAGCCCCGGCCCTCCAGAGGGGCCCTCCGAGAGGGGTCGGAACCAGCTCTCTCAGCAGCCGAGAGCCCTCGAGAGAGCGAGGAGGAGGTTTCGTCAGCTTATTTCTGGATTGAAGAAGGAGAGAAGCAGAGTTTTATGTGACAACGCCAAGCTTCAGGGAGATCAGGAGCGATGCCGCAGAAAACTGCGTGTCCTGGAAAAAGAGAGGGAGAGGAATGTGAAAAAAATATCCGCGCTCAAACAGGATAACGGCGTGCTGTTAGGAGACATCTCTCACGTAAAGAGGGAGCTGGACCAGTACGTACAGGTCATTTCTGACCTTGAAGACTGTAACCGGAAAAGTTACTGCAAAATTTCTGAGCTCGAAGAGGAAAACGAGAGATTGAAAGGGCACCTTGGGCAGCTCCGGAAAGCCATGTCTGCGAGCATCCGAAAATCCAAAGGCGTGATGGAGTGCATCACCCTGGAAAACTGGGAGCTCAGTGCACTGATTTCGGAGCTTGGGGTCAGTTATAAAGAGCTGATAAAGGATATAGTGCTGGGAATAGAAGACGTGATGCAGGCCTTCAGGGGGGAGAACGAACACCTTCTACAAAGGATCCGAGTCCTGGAGGGGGAAGTCGTGTCGGGGAGCAGCACAGATGAGGGAGTTTCGGTGAACGCAGAGGAGTATCTCCAGGGAAGAAACACGATGGCGGTGGGCCAGGGGAATGCTGTAGAAAGGGGGGTGCAGGTGACTCAGCCTTCAGGGCAACTGACTGCAAGGGGCCCTGGGCCACCCTCGGAGCAGGAAATGGGTCTGACTGGAGGGTGGACGGGACCTTGTTTAGGCCTGGAGAATTCCAGGTGCGGTGCTGATTCTCCTGCTACATCACTGGTCTGGGGAAATGCCGCAGGATCCAGTGCCCTGCAAGGAAACACCGATGGGGCAGGAGTGAAAGAAGTACATTTGGAGAAAGATGACAAAGGACCACGGTGTTCTGCAGACCAAGGGCGAGCTCTGAAGTCCCCACGCAGTGGCCCCCGGGTAGGTTGACTCTGTATGGCTGTTTAATCATCTTGCTGACTTATAGCACTGACCACACCCTTTACTACCGTGTCCTCCAGCAGCCCTAGGAGGGGGGAACAGTCACCACCCCCATTTCCCAGATGAGAAAACGTGGGCACAGAGAAGTTAAGTGACTTGCCCAGAGTCATACAGCTAGGAGGGGTTGAGCCCAGACTCTACCTGGGCATTCAGGCTCCAGAGTCTTTATTCTTACCCTGGACAAGATAATGCGAGTCTGCCCCTCTGCTCAGGCTGTTCAAATTGGTATCTGGTGGGACATGGAGTGGGTGTTTACACTTTAATATTAGAGCTTTTACTTTCAGACCAAGGAGTTTTTCAAGCAGCTCAAGTTATAATTCTGCACATTGAGTCTTTTTTTTGGGGGGGGTATTTATGTATTTATATTGAGATATAATTGATATCTAACACTGTGTAAGTTTAAGATGTGCAATGTGTTGAGTTGATACATTTCTATATCGCAATCTGATTACCACCATAGCTTTAGCCAACACCTCTATCACACTGAATACTGGGTCTTGAAAGGAGAGAGCAGTGGGCTTTAGAACTCAGTCAAACAGGGTTCAAACCCAGCTCTGTGCTGACTACATCCGTGACTTCTCTGAGTTGTTTTCCTCATCTGTGGACAATGCTCGACTTTCAGGACTGCTAGGATGAAATTCATTTTTCCAGTGGTCTTGAATGTGTCTGTAGAATATTTAGTGTTGAGTCCTTTGTATATATTCATATCCGATCTCTCTGCCTCTCTGTCTCTGTCTCTGTCTCTCTCTCTTTCTCTCCAATTTCATCAGTCATTTCACAGGATCATTTTTTGGTTTTATTGATGTTCTTTATTGTATGTCTGTATTTTATTTCATTGGTTTCTTCTAATATCTTCATTGTTTCCTTTTTTCTACTTTCTTTTGGTTTAATTGACTGTTCTTTTTCTGGCTTCTTGTGTTGAAAGTTTGGATCATTGATTTTCAACTCTTCTTCTTTTGTGATTTATGCATTTAAATCTCTGCATTTCTCTCTAAGTACTGTTTCAAGTACAACCCACACATTTTGATACGTTGCACTTTTTATGTCTGTTCAGTTCGAAGTTTAGCTTCTAATTTCTATTGTAATTTCTTCCTTGACCCATGGGTTATTTAGAAGTGTGTTGTTGAATTTCCAAGCATCTGTAGAATTTTTTAGTTATATTTTTGCTATTGATGTCTAGTTTTATTTCATTGTTGTCAGAAAACATACACTATATTATTTTAATCTTGAAATTTGTTGAGATTTTTTTCATTGACCATGTTATGGTCTATTTTGGTAAATATTCTATGTGCCCTTGCAAAGAATGAATATTCTGCAGTTGTTGAGTATTAATTAGGCCAAGCCAATTAATTATGCTAATCAAATCTTCAATATCATTACTGATGTATGGTCTATTTGTTTTGTCATCTACCGAGATGGCTTTTGAAATCTCCAACTCTGAGTGTGCATTAGTTTATTTCTTCTTTTTTGTTACGTTAGTTTTGATCCATATGTTTTGAAATTATTTATTAGATATGCATAGATCTAGGATTATGATGTATTCCTGGTGAATTCTTATCATGATGAAATGTCTCTCATTATCTCTCACATTTCTTGCCCTAAAGTTGACTTTGTCTGATATTAAAGTACCACATCAGTTTCTTTTCATTGGTATTTTCATGGTATATAACTTTTTCACACCATCCATCTTTTTGTTTTCGAGCTATCAGTATCTTTATATTTAAAGTATGTTTCTTAGAAACAACATATGGCTGTTTTTGTTTTTTTTTTAAACCTAGTTCAGTTTGATATCCTCTGCTTTTTAGTTGGAGTGTTTGGTCCATTTACATTTCATATACATAATGGTGTAATTGGCTTTATGTTTACCTTCTTGCTATTTCTTCTATTTGTTCTGTTCTCTTTTCTTTTATTCCTTCTTTCTGCCTTTGTTTTTGGTATTAGTAAACTATTTTCTATTATTCCATTTTCTTCTCTATTAGTTTATTTTGTTATACATTTTAATGTCATTCTTTTAGTGGTTACCCTAGAAATTTCAAAATGTATGTATTAATTATTAAAATTTACTTTAAATTAGTACTTTTACCATGTCTCAGATAATTCAAAAATCTTTCAATAGTTTGCTCCATTTTTTCCTTTTCATCCTTTTCATTGTTTATTTTTGTCAACTACGTTACTTCTATGTATATATACCTTACAAAGTGCTATTACTGTTGTTGTTTTAAACACTCAATAATCTCTTATGTTTATTCATATCTTTCTACATTCTTGTGCTGTTCATTCTGTCTTCTACTTCTGTGGATCTGTTTTACATCCACCTGAAGAACTTTGTTATTTCTTGCTGGTGATGAATTCCCTCAAATTTCTTTTTATGAAAACAATTTTTTAACTCCACTTTTAAAAGATTTTTTCCCCTCTGGATTCAGAATTTTAGATAGGAAGATATGTTTCCCTCTTTTGACACTTTAAAGATCTCATTTCATTGTCTTCTGGCTCCCACAGTTTCTGTTCAGAAATGGAATAATTTGTCTTTTTTTCCCCTGAAAGAAATGTGTCGTTTTACCTCAGACTATTTTAAAGATTTGCTTTTCATCTTTGGGTTTTGGCAGTTAGACTATGATGTGCTTACATGAAGTGTTATTTATGTTTATCCTGCTTGGTTTTTCTGAGCCTCTTGAAACTGTGGAGTCATATCTTTAATCAGATTTGGAAAATTCTTGGCCATTAGTTCTTCAAATATTTTGTTCTTTTCTATTTTTCTCTCCTCTCCTAAAAACCTAGACTTTTTTTTTCCACTTTATCCCACATCTTTTGGAACTGTTCTATTTTTTTCTCTTTGTGTATCAGTTTGAATATTCTATTGACCTGTCTTTTAGTTCACTAAAAGTTCTGCTGTTCAGTTCTGCTGTGTCCTGTCTTCTAATAAACCCATCCATTAGTTCTTAATTTCATTTACTGTATTTTGCAGTAGCATATCCATTTTATCCTTTTTAAAGAGATTCTGATTCTCTGTTGAAATACTCCACATTTTCATTCATTTTTGTCTGTCTTTTCCTATGTTGTTAAAAAATATAATCATAGTTATTTTGAAAGTCTTGTCTGCTAACCCCAATATCTAGATTATCTCTGAGTCTGTTTCTATTGGCTATTTTATTTTTTGGTTAAGGCCCACTTTTCTGCTTCTTCATGTGACTAATAATTTTTTTAAAAATGTTGGACATTTTGTGGAACGTGTAGAGATTCCTGCTTATTAGCTTCCTCTAAAGCATGTTGAGTAAGTTTTGTTCTGGTAGGTCACTGAATGAACAGCAGACCATTATTCCTGTGCAGGTCTACTTCAGTTTTCCCCTCAGTACCAGGGCTTGATTTTACTCCTCAAGTGTGGTCCTTGCTTCTAGAACATGGCCTTTCAGTGGTATCAACTGAGTTCCCAGAGCATTCACCAAAGACTCTCCACTTCAGCTAAGCCAAAACTTTGCTATCTTTGTAGCAGTGTGTGACCTCCAGAATCTCTTTAGCAATTGATCTCCCAGCTGCTGTTCTCTGCTAGGCCTCAGAGTCTTACACTATGTTGCACCACGTATGATTCAGCCAAGGGCCCAAGGGTATTTCTAGGACAGTGTCTGGATTTCTTCTCTGTGGCTCACCTCTCTCTGTTGCTTTGTCCCACAAACCCCAGCTGTCATAGCATCCCTGAACCCCAGTCTCTGATTCCACTTAGCAGGACCACCATGTTCAGCGTGGGATCTATTTCCCTGAACCATGGTTTGGAAAATGTTCCAGGGACAATGTAGAGCTCACCTTGTTGTGCATCCTTTTTCTCATGGATTGTAGCCCTGCATTGGCTACCATTTAATGCCTGCAAAGAGTTGTTTTTATGTAGTTCCCTCATATCTTGTCAAATCCCAGCTAGTAAGGCCTGGTGGGAACTAAAACTCTGAGGAGGTGAATTTCAAGCTGAGAGTCTCAAGGTTTGAAAGGAGCAGCGAATGAAGAACATTCCAGGCAGAGGGAGAAGCAAGTGGCCAGCCCCTGAGGCAGGAATGAGCCTAGCTTGCTGAAAAGCAGAAAGTAGCCAGCGTGGCTGGATCGTGGTGGGCATGGGTGGGGCGTGGTATGAGATGAGGATGGAAAAGTTGTTGTCATGAGAAAGATCACGGAAGGCCTTGTAGGCTCTGGTTTTGATCACTTCCAAATGCGGTGGGAAACTATTGGAGGGTTTTCAGCAGGACAACATGATTAAATTTCTGTCGTAAAAAATGCGATCTTTGATGCTGTAAAGACACAGGGAGGACACAGGGAGAACAGTCAAGAGGATTTTTGCCAAGAGATGATGCTAGACTAGAGGAATTTGGAATTAAAAAAAAAAATAGAGGATTCCAGGTAAAAACTAGAGTTAGAATCAATGGGATTTGTTGATGGACAGGAGGCAGAGGGCGAAGAAAGCTTCTTGTTTCCCTCGTCCCAAGTTACAAACCTGATCATGTTTTTATTTGCTTAAAATAAAAACCTTAAACCCTCTGGGTCTTCCTGTCACACTTGGTATGAAGTCCAGATTCCTTTTGGTGATTTATAAACTGGCCCCTGGGGAGCTTCGGCTGTTGCTGGATACATTCCCTGGTCTCTGCGCTCCTAGTTCCTCAACCCGCCCCTCCCACACCCCAGCTTTCTCCTGAGAACTGCTGCTCACCCTCCAGGTCTCATTTTAGGGCATCTCCTCCCAATCCCCCAGGATGGATTCAGTGCAGAGGCAACTCATGCACATCTCTCCCCAACTCCGCTTTCAGTGGTGCCATTTTGGTAGCTTGCAGTTGGCCATGATGGTATTTAAACCACGGAAACCAGCAAATGCTACACATCCGTGTGCCCCTCCCTCCCTGGAGAGTGGTTGTTATGCATTCACCACACACCGCTGGGTGGCAGTGGGCGCCTTTGGTTTAGTGCTTCCCTTAGGCTCCGGCAGCCTCCTGGCTTCCCCTCACCACCCTGTGCTAGTGGCTTATTTCTGCGTCAACCTCCCCCACCAGACAGAGCTCCCCGAGGGCCGTGTTCCCCAGGGCTCCCAGGCTCCAAGTGCAGCCTGTGGCTAGAGCACGTGCCTCTGAGGTCTCTTAGGGAGCAAGTGAGTCATGGGCTGTTCACAAGGGTCACTGAGTGGGGCGGTCCCACGTGGCAGGCGGGGCCGGCCTCCACCCCACACTTTTATTCTCTTTAGAATAATGTCCTGTGGATGCTCTCTTAGGACCCTGGGGATGAAGCCCAAATCACCTCAGAGGAGAGAGGCAGCAAAGGCACCAAACTTCCCAGAAAGGCCAAGTTGTTTTGCAAGTCTTGGAGCTGGATCTTATGGAACCATTCGGAGCACCCATCTGTTTTTGACAGGGCCCAGCCTGTGAATCTCAGGCCCACAATCTGTGAATTTCTATTAACTAAGAAAAAAAACAAAACAAAAACACATTCTGCTATCATATTCCTTGCTTACAAGGGAGAGGCCTGATCGGCCACTGACTCACCTTGACTCTGCTCTCTCTGTCTCCCTTCCATCTTCTCTCTCCTCCCTCTCCTGCCAGCTCACACCCAGGTGAGGAACACGTGGAAGAGATAATCTCTGTGGGCTTTCAATTCCCGAGGTGGCTGCTTTCAATGAAAGCTAGACTGCCAGGGCCGGGAGCAAAGGCATTTGAGACATCTCTGAGTTTCTGGGACCCCGGACACATTGCAATTGGAACTTTTACTGTTAGCAGGGCTGCTCCTTCCCAAGGCCACCTTAGTAGCATGAATCAAGAGCTTAATGATGCTCAGGACCTTGACGTAGAAATTCCCCTCTGATGATCTCAGGGGAAGAACCAGAGGTGTGTCAGGTAAGGCTTTCTATCACAGCCCCAATTATAGCATCAGTATATTAGAATAATCTGAGCGTTCAACATGCCACAGAATACTGCATAGATACTAACAACAGGGTTTTCGACATTATTTAATGATATGGAAAAATGACCATGACATGGTATTAAGGGAGAAAAACAGGATACAAAAGATATATATGGCATATAAATGTATATAGAAAAAAATATGTGGGGATATGTGTGTGTGTGTGTATATATATATATGCGTGGATATATATATATATCCACGCATATATACATATATATGCATGTTTATGTATATGTATGTATACGTTATTAAAAAATAAAAATTTAGAGTCCAGAGCCACTGGGGGCAGTAGCGTCACTGCCATTTGACCACACTTCCCAGGGTGATAAATCAGCCTCTTCTTTCTCACTTTCTGCCCTCCCAGAAATTCCCTATTTGATGTTCATATGAAACCCACTCGTGTTTGACCCAAGAAGGGTGAGAGGCTGTTTTGTACTGATTTAAGAAGAGTGTTTTGGGAAAATGCAGTATATTCTGTTTCATAGAAATATATGAAGCTTTAGTGTAATAAGCATCTCATAATTGGATTTGAACACTAAATTTCATTCATCATACTGTGTTTCAGTATAATGGTGACTGATGTCTATTAAAACAGACTCTGGAATACCATGCCATTTCACATACTTTTCACTTGTGAAAAAATTTTTTTTGAAAATAACACTCTAGAATGCTATTCTGTGATTCCCTAGACCCTCTCCAACTCTCCCACTCAAGGGTAAGGGCACCTGGGTAAGGGCATAGCAGAAAGACTGAAAATATAAGTTAATATATGGATAATAATGATGTTTATGCTGGCTAATAGTTTTTGGAGTGATCTCTGTTACTTTATTTTGTGGAATTTATTGACTATGAGAAACATGTAAGCAGGAGAACAAATGAAGAAGGAAAACGGGTACTGTCTGTTGACTAAGGCAAATTACTTGGAAGATAACCTAAGAATAGCAGTCAAATCTGTGATTCCACAGCTCCAGGACCCTGAAGCTGAGGCTTCCAAGGAGGACCTCAGGCTGTGTGTCAGACAACTTCATCACCAAGTGCTGACCCTGCAGTGCCAGCTCCGAGACCAAGGGTCTGCACACCAGGAGCTGCAGGCTTCTCGAGATGAGGCTGCCCGTCTCCGGTGTGAGCTCAAGGACAAGGTAGGCTGGGCCCACGCTTCCCTTTCCCACCTGAAAACCAATGTTCCCTCACTTGGGAAAGTTTTGAGAGTAGAAAAAAGAAGTAGGTAAGATCTCACTGGCCCTTTCCCGCAGTTTGTAAGTATGTATTAGATTTTGAAAGTGCAGAGCAGTATAGGGAAGAAAAACCAGCCTGGAATCCCTCCATCCAGGTAACCTTTGTTAGATCTAAAAATAATAATACATGTGTATGGCTTTTTAAACAGTCAAACAGTTTTTTAAATGTTACATAAATAAAAGTCCTTTCTCTGTAAGGAGGGAAGTGGGTGTGAATATAAAAGAGCAACAAGAGAGGTCCTTGTGGAGTTGGAACAGTTCAGTATCTTGTCTGTGGTGGTGGAGACACAAGCCTACATAGGTGATAAAATTGTACAGAACTTGGTACACACACACACACACACACACACACAAACGTACACAGGAGAGATCCGAATAAGAATGGTGAATTGGGATTAGCAGATGCAAACCATTATGTATAGGATGGATAAACAACAAGGTCCCACTGTATAGCCCAGGGAACTATATTCAATATCCTGTGATAAACCATAATGGAAAAGAATATGAAAAAGAATATATATATATATATATATATATATATATATATATATCTGCATCACTTTGCTGTATAGCAGAAATTAACACAACATTGTAAATCAACTATACTTCAATAAAATAAATCTTTAAAAAAAGAATGGTGGATTGTATCCACATCAATACCTAGTTGTAATATACTATAGTTTTGCACAACGTTCCCATTAGAGGAAACCAGGCAAAGTATACAAGCGATCTCTCTGTATTATTTTTTTAAACTGTATGTAAATCTAAAATTATCTCAACCTTTAAAAAATGCAGAAAAATATAGTCCTTTCTCCCCCTCAACCCCAATTCCTTCTAACTTCCATTTTTTTCAACCTTATCTACCCACATTCAGTACGTGTGTGTACATATATGAAATCATACCATACAGAAACATTCTGCATCTTGCTGTTATCATTTAATAAAACATTTTGGTGATATTTCCATATCAACACATGCAAACTGAACTTCATTATTTTAAACTCTTGCATATTATTTTTCAAGAGACCAAACCATAACTTCCTTAACCAATTCTTTGTGGAAATCTAAATTGTTTCTGCTACTTTGCTTTACAAATGAACATTTTATACATTTTATACATCTGTCTTGGGATATGTTTATGTTACATCCTAGTGAAAGAGTTACTGGGTCAGAGGCTATGTACATAATTAACTTTGATCGATAATGGCAAATAACCCTCCAAAATGTTGCATCATGTATACTCCCACCAGAAATAAATGAGTGTATTTGTTTGGCCACAACTTGTTACCCTGAATCATATCACACTTTACATTTTTTTTGGCAAACCGATGGGTGAAAATACACTATCAACATTTTGGAGTGATTTCCGACTCCTTCTTATGCATTCTTTGTATAATCGAATACACTATACATGGAGTTTTATGTCCTCTGTCCATGTTGCTTCATAGCCTTTTTGTCCCTTATTTTTTGGACTATGCAGTAATCTATGGGGTGGATGTGATTTCTGTTCCCCTACTATTGGATCTATAGTTATTTCCATTAATTTATATATCATTGTTTATATACAATAGTTCGGAGAACTGGGATTACTGGTTTAAGGAGAAGAAATAGTGTTCATTCTAAATACATATTGCCAATTTGCTTTCCAAAGTATTGGCACCTACCTCCAAAGCCAAGGCGATTAATGAGGGTATATTTGTCACTGTGCCCTCAACCAGCATAGGAGGTATGATGACTTTTTTGTCCTGTCTGTCACTGATCTGTGAAAAATAGAGCTCCAGTTACACACGTTAGACCTTTCTACCCAATATATGTTTAAGTCTATTTTTTATTCTTTCCATTCTTTTTGTCTTTCTCTGCTTCAGTTTGGATATTTCTTTCTAATCCGTCTTCCAGTTACGTAATACTCTTTTTTTTTTTTTAAAGCTCATTCTTTTTTTTTTTGAATTATTTATTTATTTATTTATTTATTTATTTATTTTTTGGCTGTGTTGGTTCTTTGTTTCTGTGCGAGGGCTTTCTCTAGTTGTGGCGAGTGAGGGCCACTCTTCATCGCGGTGCGCGGACCTCTCACTTTCGCGGCCTCTCTTGTTGCGGAGCACAGGCTCCAGTCGCACAGGCTCAGTAGTTGTGGCTCATGGGCCCAGTTGCTCCACGGCATGTGAGATCTTCCCAGACCAGAGCTCGTACCCATGTCCCCTGCATTGGCAGGCAGATTCTCAACCACTGCGCCACCAGGGAAGCCCACGTAATACTCTTTAGGTGAGTCGAAATTTGCTCTTAAACTCATTATTTTAGTTCTCCATTTCAGGTATTGTATTTTGCAGTCTTAGAATTTCCATTTGACTAATTTTTTATAGCTTCCAGTTCTCTGATGAAATTCTTGTAATATAATTATTAAACGTTTTAATCAAAGTTATTTTCAGGTCTGTCTCTGATAGCTCCATTTTACATTCCCACTAGCAATGGATGAAGGTTCCAACTTCTCCACATTCTCACCAACATTTGCTACTGTGTGTCTTTTTGTTGCTAACCATCCTAGTGGGTGTGAGTGGTTATCTCGCTGTGGTTTTGACTTGCATTTCCTTAATGGCTAATAGTGTTGAGCATCTTTTCATGTGTTTATTTGCAATTCATATACCTTTTTTGGAGAAATGTCTATTCAGATCCTTTGTCCACTTTGTAGTTGGGTCGTTTCTTTTTTTGTTGTTGAGTTGTAAGAGTTTGCTATATATTCTAGATACAGTCCCTTATTAGCTATAGGATGTGCAAATTTTTCTCCCATTCTGTTGTCTTTTCACTTTCTTCTCGTCTGTTCTTTAATTGCAAATGCCCCAGTACACAGCTCACAGAAATATATTCATGCTACTTCTTACACTGAAGTAGAGAGAAGATTTCATCCAAGCCTGCAAATATTATCGTGTGCCTTTCGAATAGAGGACAGTCTGCTTGGAGCTGGCATTTTACTCTTCAAATATATTCAGAAATGTGTGCCAAAATAGATATATAGAAATGTTCATTAAAGCCTTGTTTGTAAAGCAAAAAAAAAACAGAAACAATATACATTTTCATAAACAAAGAATTGGTTAAATAAATTTTGTTTCAACCTCATGATCAAATAGTATGCAAGATTTTAAAAGAATGTGATCGGTTTGTATGTAATAACATGGAATTAACACCACGATTTTATATTAAATGACAAAAGCAAGCTGTAAAACATTTTGTATAGTATAGTTTCATGTGTGTATATATACACATATGAATTCTGATTATGGGTATGTAGGGTTGAAAATAGTATTAGAGGTCAGAAAAGGTCAAGGGAAGAGGAAGACGTACTTTTATTTATCTAGTTTTCTTGTACTGACTACAGAGGGAATCAGAGAGTGAGTGAGAAGAATTCACAGAACACCTGTCTTATTGTAGCTTATTACTGTGTGCCTTTTGAATAGAAGACAGTCTGCTTGGAGCTGGCCTTTTACTTTTTAAATATATTCAGAAACGTGTGCCAAAATAGATGTATAGAAATGTTCATTTTGTGAAACAGGAATTTAGGCAGGACTCAGCTGGGCAATTCTGCTCTGCAAAGCATCAGTGGGGATCACTTGGTGGTATTCAGCTGGATGCTGGGCTAGGCTGGATGGTCCAAGGTGGCTTCACACACGTGCCTGCCGCAGAGAGTAATAATGATTTATATTCATCGAATGTTGACCAGATGCCAGGCCTTGTCTAAGTACTTTACAGGAATCGATTCACAGAGTCCTTATCCAATCTTCACCCTTAGGTTGGCACTAATATTAACCCCACTTTACAGATGAGAAAGCTGAGGCAGAGAAAGACTTGAGTTGCACAGGGTCACAGTTCTAGTGAGTGGCTGGACCAGGGTTAGGGTGTCTGGCTAGGAAACCTATAGGTTTAACACCACACCAAAGAACTCTGGCACCTCTGCATGCGGAATGGGGAAGGCTTCCTTCCTGAAGTAAGAGGCAACAGAACTGGCCCTGGCAACTGCAGTCTGGCAGAGGTCATTCTCCAGTGCTCAGAGCATCCGTCCTCCTCTGATCTGGCCGAGGAGCTGATGGGAAAGGTCCCTGTTCGCACCGAGAACTCCTGTGGGGAAAGAGGGGGATAAGAGCCAACCTCTCTGAGCATGGCTCGCCTGTGGACGCACCGGGCTGTGTAATCCACAGCTCAACGTTATCAAAAATCTCGGTTCTCTTTCAGGTTGATGCACTTCAGAAAAAGCACCATGAAGCAAATTTGGCTGTGACTCCTTTGAAGGTAATACATGTGTGAAATCAATATGAAATGTCCCTTTCAAAAGAAAAAAGAGCTTAGTATTTTTCCCATTAGGAGGCAGTCCATCTCTATTGTATAAAAACACTGGAAAGAAGAAGGAAAGAGACAAATGGCACCCCAAGTCCCTATTTGAATCTAACATTTGCATGCATTTTCTTCCAGTATATTTTACATGTGTCTGAGATCCTACTCTACCTGTATGTCTGTGTCCGGCTTTTTCCACTTGGGAGTATAACCCATATAGGGGCTGCCTTCTCTTTACCAGCCTTTGAAGCTGCTGTTCATGCTGCAGTCTAAAGCAGGAGACACCGCAGTTCATAAAGCTGCCAGACCCTTTCGGGTGTTCAAATCCCTCTGTCCATTCTCCTTCCCTCTCTCCCTCCCTCCCTCTCTCTTTTGCCTTATTGCACATAAACACCATGATGCACATTTTTTATTAGAAAAGTTTTCCCCACATATCTAGACATTTCTTGAGGACAGATTCCCAGAAATGGCATTACTGGCTCACAGGGTTTAACATGCTAATTGAAAGTGTAGTTTGGTTGAGGTGGCACATTTAATCTCAAATATGGCACCTGGATTTGGGCAGTGGACCTGGAGGGGCTGCTTTTTATTTCTACTCTCTGGGCAGGGTGGACTTAGAAGGGGCTCTGGCTGGGAGTTAGAAGGACATGGTTGAGCCCCGGGACCCCACTGACTTGCCAAAGCCCACTCACTCTGAAATAACAGTAATTCCTGCTCGGCTGCTCTCACAGCTTCTTCTGACCCTCCATGGATGGTGTCCATGGAAAAGTGGAGAGCAAAGTGTAAAGCTCTTGAAAATGGGAGGTTTTCTTGCTCCTTCGTTATTTTCAACATTTGCTATGTACCATTTACTTAAATGAGAACCGTAATCCCTTGTACACGACAAAGTGTTTTACAAACTCAAGATGGAAAGAGAAACAGCACCAGCACCACATCATTCACACGAGGCAAGGCCTGAGCAGAAGAGGTCGGGCTGGACGGGAGGAGCCATAGCGATCTGGGTTCAAGATCCAGCCCCTCCTCAGGGGCGTCATTCACCGCTGGAGGCTCAGTTTTCTCATCTGCAGATGGGAATCGTGATTCCTAACCTGGCGTGGGAGGTTTTGTAAGGATTCTAATGACGATGGCCACTCTCTGTTGAATGCTTGCCATGTGCCAGGTACTCCAGACATATTTTCTCAGTAGCACAGTTTCTCAGCATGTCAGGAACATGAAGGCTACTCTATGGATAGGGAAACTGAGGCTCAGAGAGATGCAGTGCCTTGCCCATAGTCACACAGAGCTACTCAGTGGCAGAAACAAGATTTAACCCAGTTCTGTCTGATGCCAAAGGCTGCAACCTTCCCCTTGGCCTCGCTGTCTCTCCAAGAACCCAGTGGAGTCATTGTCACTGTCAACAATGGCCTCTTTCTTGGGAGAGCTGCACATAGTAGGTGTTCAGCTGATGCTGGCTGAATGAAGAGGCCCCGATGTTTCAGGGATGTGATTCAGGGGGCCTGGGGCACCCCAGCGTCCAGGTCAGACCACCCTCCTGTGCTGCCTGCCTGCGGTACTGGGCACCCGGACATCACTGCCTAGAAACTGATGTGCAAAAGTCCCCGACCCTCTGGGATGGGCTTGGAAGGGAGTTCTGGCAGGAAGGGGTCATCACCTCCTCCGATGGAGCAGGAGATGGCAAGAGTCTATCAGCCCCTCCGGACATGCACAAATGTGGGAGGTCATTTCATGGTGGGAGGGTCACGAACTCACATCACTCATGTAACACATCTCTCCCATGGGCCATGCTGTGCCCAGCCACAGCGTAGGGACGGTGCCGGGGACCCAGGGGAATGTCAGCCTTGACCTTGAGGATCCCCCAGGCTATGTGGGAGACAAATACAAAGATTAACTGCTGGGACAGAAGGAAGCCGGGAGCCTGGGCACAGAGATACCCAAGTCCTGAGCATGAGGGAAGCCTACCTGGGGAGACGATGCCCAGGCTGGCCTCTGCATGGATCTGCGCAAGGCTTTTCTGGGCTTGGGACATGAGCTACAAAGGAGTGATGGGGAAGTTCTGGGGTGCCGGGGTTGGGGAGTGGACCCGTGTGTCCGGAATAAGAGGAGTGAGAAGGAGGGTGGTCGTGATGGGGCTGGAGAGGCACAGGGACAGGTCTGACCTTTCGTGCATGAGGGGCTGCCTGGGCTGGCCCCGTGTGCGTGCTTTGCCTGCACCATCTCCTTTGGTCCTGGTGCCCTGATGATGCCCAGGGTACAGATGAGCAAGTCGAGGGATAGAGAGGGGCTTGTCTCATAGCTAGCTGAAGTCCACGCTGCCTACCCGTCCAGAAGGCGTCCAGACAGCAGTGAGGAGCCCCTGGGGTGCTGGGCAGCAGCGCGGCCCCTTGTTTTCAAAGCTGGCTCTGGCTTCTGGGTGGAGGGAGGGATTGCAGGGAGGAGGCTGAGCTAAGGCAGGGCTGCGGGATGCAGAGCAGGGAGCCGATGCCCTGCCCCCCAGCTCAGTCATCCAGCCCCCCTGGGAGTCCTGCATGCGTGGACCCACCTGACTGTGTCTTCCCTCCCACCCTTTCAGGCTAAGCTGGCTTCCCTGGTCCAGAAGTGTCGGGAGAGGAACCACCTGATCACACACCTGCTCCAGGAGCTGCACAGACACGGGGTGGAGAACCACCAGCTCTCCGAGACGGCAAGCAACGTGGTGAATGACGGGGCGCTGGCTGAGTACGCGGCCACCTTCCTGGCTCCGGGGGTCCCACAGGTAGATTCCCACGGACAGCCCTGCCCTCTTCCTGTTGGGGCTGTGAGCTCAGCAGCCTACCCTCCACCTGCCTGACCTGCCTGTCTCAATTCAGCATCAAACAAGCACTGTGGCGTTTATTTCACTAGATGGGTCTTTCACGTGTGCCTCAAGACCTTAGTACTGCTTCCTCTGGCAGATTTTTTTGTCTGTCCTGTAGCCCCCACCATCCATCCTTCAGGGCACAGTTCAGGTGTGACCTTGCCCAGGAGTCTGCTCTAAATTCCGCGGACCACAGGATTAGCCACACGCCCCTCCGTCCTTCATTGCACATGGATATGACTGACGTGGGACATTCGAGGGATTTGCCCCCTACTGTTAGGGGAGTTTTGTCAGCGTTTCTCTGTTGAAACCAGAGCTGCTTCATATCCATTTCTGTCTCCCTAGTGCCTGGCACAGAAAAGCTACTCAGGGAATATTTGTTGAATGAACGAAGTAATGAAGTAAATGAATGAGGATTTCCTCTCCTAACGGTCTACAGAAGAGGGAGGAAACAGAGGCTCAGAGAGGTTGGAAGTCTCTCTTGAGGTCACACAGCTACCAGGTAGTGCAGATGGTGATGGATACCAGTTCTGACCCAGGTCTAGTAAAGATGCTCCGGGGTCTCCGCCTGGCTCTCAACAGTGGTACCTGGGTGTCTGTGTGCATACAGCACCCTCGGGTGCTCAGCTGAGTCTGCCCATGCACACGCGCGCGCACACGCACATGCACACACACGCACACGCAAGCATGCACACATACCCAGGCACACAGCCCCATTCCTGGGGACCAGCCAGCTGTGCCCCCACCAGACTAGCTCAGCTCCTGATGATGCGAGGGTGAAATGCAGCTGCTGCCGTGCACGCAGCCAGCCCTGTTTTCCAGGGTCCCTCCTGGGCTCTGCCCCCAGGGGGGCCTGCTTTTGGCAGTGTAGCCCCAGGCCTGCGTCACCTTCCTCGGCCTTCCCAGCCCAGCCTCTGCAGGCCGACCCTCTCTGTCCCTTCCTTCCCCCACAGCCTTCAGGGTTTTAGGTGTCCTCTCGTCCAAATTGCCACACAACGGACATGGACACCAGGAGGCCAAGGGGCCTGCTCAGGGCCATGGCGACTTGGTTCAGAGCCAGAATTTGAATCCAGAGCCCCAGACTCCCGGTCCAGTGCTCATCCTTTTGCCCGAGGGTTTCAAGCCTCTTCAGAGGCAGAATAAGGATGGAGAGAGAGGTCAGCATCTTGTCAAGGGACCGGGCACAGTCCCTGTGTGCAGAGTTCCAGGGAAGATATTGGATGCGGCAGGTGTCACCTGGGAGGGAGGCTGGCTGTGTGCTGAGAAGACATCATTGCACTGAGGGCCCCACCCTCCAAGGGCTGCTCTCGGTCTGGCAGCCTCTGAAATTAGACCCGATTTGTTCACTGGGATTGAACAGGCTGACTTACATTGACCAAATTCACAGAGACTGAGGTATAAACCTGAACACTAACTTAATAGTTTCCCATGAGAGACTGAACTGCGTGCAGGATGAAATATTGGATGGATGAAAAAATAATCAGCATATTCTCTCCCTATAGTGGAGTTATCTGGAAAGTCAAGTTCATTCATTCATTTTTTTCATTTGTAAGTCAATATATATTTATAGTCAGAAGGTCATTCAATGAGAACAGAGAGTGTTAATGGTGTCATCAGCCTGATGCGTTAGTTTCCTGTAAGGATGTGCTCCACATGACTCCCCTGGGGCCAGGGTGTCTCCCCACCCAGACCTTTTGAAAGGCTATGGCCAATCATAAGCTTCTACTTCCTCCTTTTAAGGTGACTTTGAATCGGCCGTGACCCATTTTGCATTATTTTGCAGTTCAGCTCACCAAGAACACCCCCATTTTCATGATCTGGGAGGCGGCTCACTGTTCCCTCCACAAACCACAAAAGCCTGGCTCTGCCATTTCATTCCACAAATATTTATTGAGCACCTATTGCCACAAGTCAGGCGTAGTGCTTGGGGTTGGGGAGAAATGGTGAACCAAACAGGCCAAAACGTGCATGCAGTCAAAGAGAGAAATAATCATAAATTATAGCGAGCGTCAAGAAGGAAGGGCTTAGACAGAGACTGTGTGTGTGTCTTTGGAAAAGACCTTAATTGCTCTGAGCCTCAGTTTGCTCATCTGTAAAGTGGGAATATTACGACCTACTTGGCAGAATGGACATGAAGACAGTTGGAGATCATGAAGCACCTTGTGCAGGGATGTCCCACGAGTTAGGAACCTGGTCCTTGGGTGAGCAGTTGCCAAGGGGGCGGGTTCTGGCACCCAGGAGCCCTGGCTTCAAATCTTAGCTCTGCTGCTGTCTAGCTCTGTGGCATTAGGAGGGGACACTGACATGTATCACTTACCCTGGGGACTTTATGTAACTGACTCAGGTAGTCCTTCCATGGGGGAGGTGCTATTATTATCCCCCTTTCCAGATGGGAAAACTGAGGCTCAAAGAGGTTACAAGTCGTGCCCAAAGACACACGTCTATAAGCAGCTTTCTAGCTCAGCTTTTTGTGTGTTAAATCGTTTGCCTGAGCAGAGCTGGGATTTGAACCTGGCCGTGGGATTCTGTGCACTGCAGCTGCGACCCCTGTGCGAAGGGGGGTGTGTTGGGTGTCTTGCAGGGCTGTGGGGCATGTGGGCAGCAGCACGGGCTCTGGCACATACAGACTAGGCCTTCAGTGAGTCTGTCCCTCTTGTCGCTGGAAGGCCAATCCTCAGTGTGCAGATATAAGGCAGTGGGGAAAAAAACCCCTGTGATGTGTTTAAGAAGCAAAGAGGGCTCCAGGCTGGCTGGAGTGTGGGATCCCAAGTGGAGGAGTTCCGAGAGGCTGGATGGGAGGTCACGGACACCTGACTGCCCGCAGGGGTGTTTGCATTTGGTTCTGCAGTGAATGGAGAGCTGCTGAAGGGGTGGAACAGGATCGATGTGCTTCGGGAAGAGGAACCCTGCAGGCCTGTGGGCTGGATGTCCACAGGTTGGCCTTGCACCCGCCCTGGTGGCCTTCCTCTAGCTCTGCTGGTTCTCTTCAGCTCGGGCATTGGTCCTGAAGCAGGAGGATTCCACGAGGCTAGCTTGGCCAGCTCTCCTACTGTCTTCCATCTGGGAACATGGGGTCTTGCCACCTCCCTGGCTTTAGCTGAGATGGGAGCACGAGAAGGGCGGGTTCCTTCCATTCTTGGACTCCTAAATGGAGACGGGGGGTTCTCAGTTCCACCCCATCCCCCAAACTGGCTTGACTGGGCAGGGCTCAGGGCACCTTCTCAGGGCCTCTTAAGTTCCTCCACCCTCCCCAGTCCCAGGACACCTATTTTTTCTGGATCTCACCAGGACCTAGGCTATTGACATTCCCAAGCCAAGAATGAGACACCTTCTTTGTTGCTTGTACTCAGGTGTCATCCCCTTCTTGGAGGCAGATGCCCGGGTGCCAAGGGGAAGTAGTTCAGGGGTGCCCTCCTGCCCATGCTTGCAGGGTCCAGCCTGGGGTCAACTCAACAAATGGAAGGTCCATCAGAGACCTGGATGGGTTGGCCCTGCCTGACTCCCTGCGGTTCCTGGGACGTGAGGATTATTGCCCTCTCTTCACACACAGAGTTTCACCCGGCAGATAAAGACACCCCAGATCCTGAAGAATTGCCACTCTGTGACAGTCCTCTGTGCCAAGCCACTCCGGTGCTTCACCTCCCAAAGCCGCCTGCTCTCTTAGGCCTTGGTAGCAAGGGGCGGGGGTTGCTGACCTCTTGTAGGGCTCTGTGAGGGTTGAACAAGATCCCACCTGAAATTCCCCTCACAGTGCTGTCACATAAAGACACTCACAGAGGATGTAGGGTCCCTTCAAGCAGAACCAGAGTACTGCTCCACTGGGGGAGGTCAGGGGATTGACGTACTAACACCTGAGGGTCATGGAGACCCCAGCCTCGGAGAGACACAAGCCACCTGGCAAGGAGGCTGCTAATTCCACTTCCTCCTGCCCTGCTTTTTCCTCTTTCTTCCATGTCCTAGAAACATCTTGCTCTCCTCTGGGCATTGGTCAACAAGATCTATATATGGGCCTTTGGAAATGGAATCTCATCTTGAAAGAAGCAGTGAGACTGAGAGTCCTAAACTCCCTTAATTCATTAAATCAACAACCCCGAGCCTGGGCCCCCAAGGATCCAGGCAATTATTTTCTCTTGATGTTCTACCTTTTATGAAGTTGAGAATATTCCCCCAAAAGTTTACCTGGGGAGAGGGGTCGGGGAGTGGAGTGCGTAGGGTGAGGCTTTATCCATCTGCTACTGTATGTGGAGCATTTAGTAGACGTTCATTGTTTTTTTTTTTTTTAATTAATTATGTATTTATTTATTATTTATGGCTGTGTTGGGTCTTTGTTTCTGTGCGAGGGCTTTCTCTAGTTGTGGCAAGCGGGGGCCACTCTTCATCGCGGTGTGCGGGCCTCTCACTATCGCGGCCTCTCTTGTTGCGGAGCACAGGCTCCAGATGCGCAGGCTCAGTAATTGTGGCTCACGGGCCTAGTTGCTCCGCGGCATGTGGGATCTTCCCAGACCAGAGCTCGAACCCGTGTCCCCTGCATTGGCAGGCAGATTCTCAACCACTGCGCCACCAAGGAAGCCCTAGACGTTCATTCTTATTTCACTCTGACAAAACCCTGCAAGGACCATATTAGTGGCTCCACTCTGCAGATGGAGAGAACAAGGCTCAGAGAGTTCAGCTGACTTGGCCAAGACCATGGAGCCCGTAAACAGCAGAGCCAGGATTCAACCTGTGGCTGCCTGGCTCCAAGCCTCTCCAGGCCTATGGGCTAAACGAGGAGCAGGAAGCAGGGGAAAGATCTATAGATCTCTGATCAGGTACTGAATATGCAGTGCCTCCAGAAGTAGTTTAGTGCCGGTGAGACTACTCTGTGGAAACAAAAGTCAATGAAACCTCAGTTTCACTTTGAAGAAGTCTGTGTCTAGTAAGACTAGCTCCAAACCCAGGTGTGAACAAAAGCATTCACTTGAAACATAGCAATGAGCAGAGAGAAGGAGACTTATTTGGGAATATAATCCCTGGAGAAGGAAGCACACAAAATAAGCCTTGAAGGATTAAAAAAGAAGAGTTTTACTAGCTGGAAGGATGGAGTGAAGGCCCTCTAGGCTGAGAGACCTGCATGAGCAAAGGCACTGGGGTGTGAAGGGTCATGGTACTCGAAGACACACAGTTTTAGGGGATATAAGTGAAGTGCTCTGAGAGCAGAGTTACCATTGCCGCTTCACCTCTTCCTGTGTGTGTGTGGGGGGGGGCAGGAGGACAACTAGTCCACCAGGGGGTGGTGCAGGGACTCAGGTCCAGTCCGACCTGATTTCCTGGGTGACTGAGTCAGGAGTCCCAGGTGCAGCTCAGCAATCAGCTCTCACAAGGTGTCGAAGGGACTTCCACACAGAGAGAGTATTTCTCCTGGAGACTCTGCCGTCCAGCTGCCCTCATTTCCCCCCTTTTAAGAGCTTTTAAAATGCAGTCATCAGGGCTTCCCTGGTGGCGCAGTGGTTGGGAGTCCGCCTGCCGATGCAGGGGACACGGGTTCGGGCCCTGGTCCGGGAAGATCCCACATGCTGTGGAGCAACTAGGCCCGGGCGCTGCAACTACTGAGCCTGCGCTCTAGAGCCCACGAGCCACAACTACTGAACCTGAGTGCCACAGCTACTGAAGCCCACGTGCCTAGAGCCCATGCTCGGCAACAAGAGAAGCCACTGCAATGAGAAGCCCGCGCACCACAACGAAGACCCAACACAGCCTAAAATAAAAATAAATAAATTTATTAAAAAAAAAATGCAGTCATCAGTTTCCCTTTGGAGATTCAATTTGAGTAAAGGAAGTGGAAGCTTTTCCTCTCACCTGTATCCCTGGGAGCAAGTCCTGGACCCCTCTGAGGATTGTAGGCAGAGGAGGAGGGGAGGTCCTGCCTGTATGTTCGCACACACAGGGAGGAGTGGATCTGGCCAGAGAATGCACTTTCTGCAGCGGTGAGGGGGCTGGTTTTTCCAGTTGTAGTTGTCTGTAGAAGGCTTTTCCAGCTGTGTCATGAAGAATAACTGCTGAGATGTCTTTTCTTCCAGACAAGCCATCACCTGGACGTCGAGTCTGAGAAGACAGCAGTTGTAAGAGGTCAGTGTGATTTTCAGTTAGGAATAGTCTGCATGCTCAGACACAGTCCACACCGGCAGGACAATCTGACAGGTGGGCCAGGGTGGGGAAAAGCCCACGGTCAAGTGCAGACGACTAAAGGAAACCAGACCACACTATCTTGCACTCTCTTCCCTACTGACTCTGCCTTTTCATTTCACTGCTTAAGGAGGAACGCATTAGAAAACTACTGCCACTGCCAAAGTGGCCAAATTCTGCAACCCTGTAGTTTCAGTCCTGGAAATTTATCCTAAGTAAATAATTCTATATGTGGAAAAGCTCAATGGACAGGCATATTCATGCCAGGGTATTGATAACAGTGAAAAACTGTGGGGAAAAACTCCAGTATTGTTAATTAACCCATATTCACTGAGTATGAAGTACTAGTCACTAAAATGATGCTGATAAGTACCAATGTGATAGCATGGGAATTAGGATATCCTACTAAATTAAAAAAGGATAGAAAATGGAATGTATCGGAGGACTACAATGATACAACTGTACGTGAACATCTGTGAATGATTGGCAACTTAGGCTAGAAGGTAAACTAAAATACCAACAGTGGTTACTTAGATGGTAACATGGGTGGGGTTTTGTTGTTCTATTATTCTTATTGTTAAAAAGAAAGTTAAGATGCTCTCTGGCCAGAGAGAACTTCCCTGGGCCTTGTTTTACGAGTGCAGTGTAGTAGCAGCACTGGGGGAGGGGTGTTCCTAAGGGTTTGTTTAGGGTTACTTTGTTTTCAGGTGCTCAATATAAAAGTGAAGAAAGTATGGATAGAGTTACCTTTAGGCAACTGAGCTGCTCTTGATAACTGCTCGCTTAGCGATTCTTATTACTAGATTCTGTTCTTACAGCTGTGTGATCTTGGATGAGTTAATTAACCTCTCTGAGCCCCAGACTCTTATCTTTAAAAGGAGGATAACATGATCTTTTTCAGAAGTGTTAGTGCCTGACACATTGCAGGGCGCCAACAAACAAGAAGAGGTACCTGGCTTCTGTTTTTAGCTGGTCAGGATGGGCCTGCCCTTCTGTACCTTTGTCTTCTATCCCTGCAGCCTGAGTTGGCATCTGTTTTCACAGTTGGAGGCACATAAATTCTAGCTGGTCCTGCTTCTGCCACTAGTTTATGCAAGTGTCGTCCCTTCTCTGGGCTCAGGTTCCTCACCTTTAAAAGAAGGAAATGTACTAGATTCATTTAGTTACTTATTCATTCAGCATATCTAGAAAGCTGCCATGTGCCAGATCCCTGATAGGTGTTGTAGGGCTTACAAAAATGAGTCAGCTTCAGAGGTGGTGGTCCTTGCGCTAAAGGAGCTTACAGCCTGGTAGTGGACAGCGAAGCAGGCAGGCAATTTTCTAGGATATCCCAAGACCATGGCAGTACCATCAGAGGGCTGTGAATGTGGCACTCAGAGTTCAAATGCACCCAAGAGGGCCTCTGTTGTGGGGTGAAGGGATCTGGGAATGAAAGACAATGAAAAGGCTCAGAGACTTGTTGATTTTTTTTTTTAAGGTTATTTTATGACATATAGGGTCTTTTTAAATTTATTCATTTATTTATTCATTTTTGGCTGCATTGGGTCTTCGTTGCTGCACGCGGGCTTTCTCTAGTTGCGGTAAGCAGGGGCTACTCTTCGTTGCGGTGCTCAGGCTTCTCATCGTGGTGGCTTCTCTTTGTTGCAGAGCACAGGCTCTAGGCACGCAGGCTTCAGTAGTTGTGGAACGTGGGCTCAGTAGTTGTGGCTTGCAGGCTCTAGAGCACAGGCTCAGTAGTTGTGGTGCATGGGCTTAGTTGCTCCGGGGCATGTGGGATCTTCCCGGACCAGTGCTTGAACCTGCGTCCCCTGCATTGGCAGGCAGATTCTTAATCACTGTGCCACCAGGGAGGTCCGACTTGTTGATTTTTAGAATAGACTTCTGAACTGAGGCTTGACTGAGAACATTCTCTTCTAGCTCAGAAATACCTCCTGAATCCCAAAATGGACAGTGTCCTCCAAAGACCTTTGCATTCAGAGTCCTGGCCTATTCCAGCACAGACAGCTCAACTGGATTCTTTGAAGGTGAGAGGACATCAGTCACTTAATTTCTCAAATAAACGTTTTTATTGAAAGTATAACACACATACAGAAAAGGGTACAACTCGGAAATGTACAGCTCAGTGAATTGTCATGGAGTGGTATGTGCCCATAAAGCCATCACCAGGTCCAGAACTAGAAAGTGACCACAAAGCACCCCTCTGTTTTCCCCTTCTAGTCTCTTTTTATTATGTTTTTTAATTTTGTGTATTGGGTCATATCATGTGTTCTGTCTTGTTATTTTTCACTGAGTGCTAGACATCATGTGTGAAAATGTGAAGATGTAATTTGATAGTGTCTTCATCCAGACAGGACTTCCTTTGTTCCGCACATCAGAACTGATTCAGAGATAATTTTAGTACTTACGAGATCTGTTTTATTTCTTGCTCACTCTTACTCTTAGGGCATAGCCTTTCATGGTTCCAAGCAAAAACCTGTAATGTTTATCAGTGTCCTTCCCCAGCCGCTTCCCACTCCATGAGGCTGTCAAAATCTCTGCTTAGCTTTCTACCTCTCAGCCACCACAATCACACACAGGCTTCACCTTCACTTGGAGGGAAATACAGCCTTCAATGTGGGCCAACTACTCTTGGCTTCTGTCCTTTCTTGAATTTTAGTCCCACATATCCTCACAGTCTTTGTAGCTCTCAGATGGTTTCAAATAGATCTTTTGCTATATTTTGTCTAGCTTTCCTAGATGCTCTTACTGGAGGTTTGGTCCAAAATGTCCTAATCAGTCAGAGCCAGAGAAGCACTCTGTTTTCCCAGAGAAAACCTATTTTACTTATGATATTTGGAGTCTGACAGGCCTGAGTTCAAATCTCAGCTGTAATTCAGTGTGATGTTGGGTGGATTACTTACTTTGTGCTTAAATCTCCTCATCTGTAAAATGGGGATAATGCTGCCTACTGCTGATATGAGGATAAAATCAGATAAGCAGAGTTGAATATGTCTCTGGAAAATAAGAGATGCTCCAAAAAAAAAAAAAAGCAGCCATTACTTAGGAGGAAACTGATCTTATTCTTGGCATTTTATTTCAGCTTATTATTATTGTTTTTCTTCTTCCTTTTATTCCTATGGCTTCTCTCTTGCCTTCATGCTTATATTAATTTTTTTAATCTAACAAATGGAGCTAATATTTGCCTCTCGGGGTCTTTGGGACAATTCAATGAAATCATGCACATAACATAATTACTGTACTGCCTGGCACAGGAGGTGTTCAATAAATTGTTATTGATTGACCTTAAACTTTTTTTTTCTAACTGGTGACTTTCATTTCAAATTACTTATCTGTAGGCTTATTATCTAGTAATGAGAACTTCTTTCCAGCTTTGATCTTTTTCTAGGAAAATTACATCTGACTTTTGATCTTTGGCCTACCTTATTACAAGCAGGTAGAAGGCATGTTGGGCAAAGGGAATGACACCTGCAAAGACAGAGGGATGAATGCTCCTGAAGCACTGGGGGATTGGTAAGCAATTAAATGAGGCTGCAGCATAAAGGAAAGAGGAGTCTAGGAGATCATAATGATGATGTTGATAAGAAAAACAATGAGAAAGAAAACCCCCGCTTCCATTTCTTGAATGCTTACTATGTGCAATCCATCAGCTTTTCCAGTACTCACTATGGGCCCACAAAATAGATCTTGACATTCACTCCACTTCACCTGTGAGAAAAGGTGAGGCACAGAGAGGGTAAATAGCCAGCCCCAGGTCACACAGCTAAAGAGCTGAGGTTCCAACACAGGCAGTCTGGCTCTAGAACTGATGCTCTGGTCATTATGTGTCCGGATCGTGCTGGGCCTTCAGTGGGGGGATGAGAGTTGTCTCTCCTGCCCCCCTTGAGGTTACAATCTGGAGTTCAATGTGAGAAAAAAACCCTCCAATGTCTGCACTCAGTGATACTGGCCAGAACCTGATAGCAAAGCTTTTGAGGAAATAGTTGGAGCATAAATTGAATGAATGGATGAACCCAAGTGCATCTTAATACTCTTATGGTTCCAAGTTTCTCAAGTGTTCCTCAACCTTCTTCAGAGTTCTCACCACACTGTAGAATGCTGCTGGATAAAAACTCCTCCTTTATTGGACATAATTTCAAGGCCACAGGATACTTTTGTTTCTTTATAGCGAGATGACAGAATAGTCAATGTAAATGTCTTTGTTCGAGTGCTTTACACAGTACCTGGTCCACAGGAGGCCTTGTTGGGTGGATTTGGATGAAGAGTGAGGTGGTGGGAGGCGGCTGTTGGGCTCTTTCTCTAGAAGGTCATGCAGGCACCTCGTCCTTATCCCCAGCATTGCATTTTGCCCACAGCCTTGGTTCTGTTCAGTTGTAACAGGCATTGAGGAGCGGAGCTCTCTGCCCTAGGAAAAACAGATTGCAGGCCGTCTCTCTGGGCCGGCTTTTGGTAAGAGCTTCCCATGGTGAAAATGAACTCTAAACGACACCAGGGCATTAGTGACCTAGAAGGAAAATGAGGTCATTTTTGAAAGGCAGTAACTAAATTTGTCATATGTCACAATTATTTTATGGTTGAGCTTAGAGGGAAAAAAACCCAAAAACAGGGGAGTAGGAGGTTGGCATCCAGTGGACATTGCTTTCCTTTTAATGGAAAGGTCATCATCTCTTGTCACCGTGAGCAACAAAATTTACAGAGGACATGACTCTATGGAGATACTGTCAGTGATCGTCTTGTCAGGCCTTTAGATGACCTGGGGTTCGAGCCTTCCCCACCCCAATCTGCACTGCCTCGTCTATAACTCAGTGCTGATGGCATGTGCCTCACTGACATGTAATAGCAGCTGCCTGGCACAGAAAGTGCTCAATAAATGTTCGGTATTGTTGCCATCTCTTCCGTGGATAAAATGTGGGACCAAAGGGGCTTTTATGGACATGTAGAAGCAGAGACCATTTCGTTGTGCTCTTGCCTCCAGCTTCCCTGGCCCTTGGGGCCGACGCCTGACCCTGGAATGTGCCAGGCTTCCATCGCTGTGGAACCAGGGCTCCCTGTGCAACGTCTGCAAGAAAAAGGTGGAATGTCCTGTCCTGGCCTCCAAGCTGAGCACCTCCTGCCATCCCCCGAGCTCCTGAGCCCCGCAAGGATCCTGGCTTTGCACCAAGAGCTTCGACAAAGCATCTGCAGCACTTCCCAGGTCAATAAATCACCGTTGGAGTTATAAATGGAATAGGACCACTCACTCTCTGGGGCCATTTCCTAGACTCCGTAAATATTTGATGCAGAACTTTCAGAGAGCGTTTTAAGAAATTGGTGCACTCAAAACCCTCATTCGGTGGCAAGTGGCTTTGCCTGTGGCTTGGGGATCTGTGTTGATTGTCAGAGCTCAAGAGAAATACTGGACTTGTGAATTCTTAGGAGGCCAGCTTTGCAAATATCCAGGCAGCAAAGGCAATATTTTCTGTTCCAAAACCTACTGAGTGACCGGCCCAATGGCTCTCCACTGGGTATGATCCCCCCATCCCGCAGGGCAAAATCTGACAACGTCTGGAGAAATTTTTTGTTGTCACAGCTGGGAAGCTGCCACTGGCATCTAGTGGGTAGAGGCCAGGGATGCTGCTAAACGCCTACAGTGCACAGGACAGCCTTCTAGAACAAAGAATTGTCCAGCCCAAATGTCAGCAGTGCCGGGGTTGGGAAGCCCTGGCCTGATCTAATAGCTCCTAACATTGTCAGCTGCAGAGAACTGTTTTGTTATTTTCCTGCCTGGGGCCCTTCCCCATGTTTTAAAAGATTTTTGTCTACCAAAGGAGACATTTAAGTAATTATCTCTTTCACATTTTAAAACATTAAAACCAATCAGAACCTTGTGATAAGTCCATTCATTCAACAGACATTTGTGGACATCTAATATACACCAGGCAATATGATATGAGGGAGAAAGAGGTGAGTCCACGTTGGCCCCTGCCCCAGGGGCTCACAGGGCAACAGAGGCACACGTGTAAACAACTCACCGTGCAGTCACGGTTAAGTGTGCCGTGAGATGTGAGACAAAGGGCTTTGAAGCCAGTTCTGCCTGGCTTTGGGGAATGGGAGGTCATTCCAGAAGGAATGGCTAAGCAGAGCCCATGGACCCAACGAGGTAAGGTGTTCAGTACATGGGTGAGGTGGGGAAGGAGGGAACAGCATGGGCAAAGGCTCTGAGGATGAAACTGGACTTCGGTGTGCCACCAGAGCGGGAACGTGCAGAGTAGCCCTTTGCCAAGCCGGGTGCAAAGAGTCACGGCCTCATCCCTATCCAGCATCAATTACTTCCTCCGGGAACAGGACCCTGCCCTGACCCAGGTGTGGGACCCAGAGGCAGAAGAAGAGTCAAGGGGGCTTGGGCCACAGGTGCCCAGACCCTGTCCCCGGGATCACCGATCAGAGACATCATATCTCTCCTTAGCAGGGGCTGGTGAGGGGCTTGTCACATAAGGACAAGGAAGGACCAGGACAAGAAACCGAGGGCTCCTGGGGCAGTAGGCAAAGCATATTGATTTTATTTTCATGTATTTTAGCTTTGTATGTGGAAATGAAAAGTGCAAAGAGTTCCCACACGCCCTCACCCAGCTTCCCCTGACGTTAGCACCTTATGTACCTAACCATAGCCCAAGGATAGAACTGAATGGATTTATTTTGAGGAGAACTGGGGGGCCATCAAGGCGTAAGAAAAGCACATCCATGAGCGAGCATCAGCTCATCAAGCTGCTACCATCTTCATTAGCCCCCGGGACTGTCGTGGGCCATCACGTCCAACCACAGTTCCTTGGATTGGGTTACCAATGGATCCACCCATTCATTTGTTCATTCAGCATCTAATGTAACTGCCACGTGAGCTCCGGAACCTCGGGTAGGTGCTGGGAAACAAGAATACAGAAGATGCCCATCTCCGTCCTCCAGAACCTCCTGTAAGCCCTGTGGCCCCATCACACCCCAAGGAGTCCCCAGATTGGAAACCACTGCTGTCATCACTTTCACGGTTTGAATCAGCACAGCTACCCCATAACTGCCAACTGTGCGGCGTCCTGCAGAGCTGGTTTGCGCTCACCTCTTCTGCCCTCTCCTCCCTTTTTTCTGGGACGATGCCATGAGCTTTGATCACTGGGAGTACGCTGAAGACAGGCTATGAACCGGCTGATGTCGGGGTGAGCAGCCAGCTAAGCCACAGGGCCGAGCCTGCCGGATGCAGTCAAGGCCATTTCTGGTCCCCAGATACTCCCACCAGGTTCAGACATCGGTGTTCTGTCACCTGAGTGCTCCCTCCCGCCTCTGCTCACATGCTGGGCTTCAGCAGAAAGGTCACCGGGGAAAATCCATTAAAGAAGCCACGGCAATCTTTGCAGCGTAGCCCGATGATTCCGTAATAAATCATGTTCTGAAGCCAGGAGCCGCTTATTATTAACCTGAGCCGTGAATCCGCCTGGGGCTGGCACTTTGGATTTCCTCAAGCTGGGTCACTGCTTTGTGCTGTGATTCCTCCTGGTGACACGTTTGCCATGGTGGATGGTAGACTGCGGCATTTGCCTTGCCTCGACCGTAGACTCCCGTCCCGTCCTTGGAAGGGGCCCCGTGTTCCCCTGCTGCCCCCTTGGTGGGCCTGATGGGGCCAGGGCCCAGCCTGGTCAGATGCTCCCAGGCGAGAGACAGGACCTGCTCGGGTGACCGAGTGGTGACAGGCAGGAACCCAGCCCACAGGAGCTGGCTCGGGCCGCCCCTCCCACCACGAGTGACCCAAGGCCTCTGGAGACCAGCCAGATGGACCAGCCCAGCTGCCTCTGCAGAAAACAATTTGTCACACGGGGCTGTCAGCAAGCAGCAGTGGACGCCTTCTTGGGGGTGCCTGGCCGAGCTACGCAGAGGAGGAGCCCTGAACACAATGAGGTAAATGCACACCCCGCCCCCGCTGCTGCGAACCACCTGGGCTTTTAGGCAAATCGGATGAGAGGGTTGCCTTGGCCCCTGGCCAAGCGGTTCAAGTGCTCAGTGCAGCGTCTCCCTGCACCTGACTCACTGCCATTCACTGCCATGCCCTTCCGGGAGGCATTTTGCTCCTACCGCAAAGCGGTCTGTTCAGCAAATATTTCCCTGAGAACCTGCCGGGGCAGATGAGGCACTGGGGGGCTGGGTCTCAGGGGTCTCACTCCAGGTCCCCATCCTCCAGGCTCCTGCGGGGACGGATGTGCAGATAGCCGGAGACCGAGTGGCATAAGCAGGGTGCAGCAGGGAGAATGCAGGGTCCAGGGGCACAAAGCAGTGGCTGACCAGCGAGGGAGGGGTCAGGGAGGGGTCAGTGGTGACTGAGGTGGGCCCCGCAGATGAGCAGGGCTCAGCCAGGGAGAGAGTCCTTGCGGGCGGGGGCAAACACACAGGCAAAGGCTTGGGGTGGTGTCGGGGGTAGGAAACCAGAGGTGGATGGATATACACGTGCTTCTATAATCCCCCGGTGGAAGGCGCTGCTTTTTTTTGCAATCCCACTGTGACTTTCTGTTTGATTTTACATGTGTCTTTAGTATAGGGAAGACATTTTCATGCTTCAAAATTCAGAAGGCGCAGAAATCTATATGGTGCAAGTCTCCTTCCCACCCCTGTTCCCGGTTCCCCTCCCCAGAGGCAAACATGACCCCAGTTTCTTATGACTCCTTCCAGAGATACCCTGTATATTCTAAGCAGTCACACACCCGCACACACACACACACCCGTTTTACCTCGATGCCTGTGCTCTGGTTTTTTCAGTTCATTTATCTCGGTGATCATTCCCCATCAGAACATAAGTTTTGTTCATTCAGTTTTTAAACACTTGCACTGTTTTCCATTGTGTGGATTTTACTAGCTCCTTTTCAATGGACTTTCGCATTGTTTCTGATCTTTTGCTGTTAAAACCGGTGCTGTCATGAAGATGCTTGTACATCCATCCCTTCAGTCACGTGTGAGTTCATCTGAGGGCAGATTCCTAGAAGAGGAATTTCTGGGTCAGAGCAGAGAAGCCTTTGTCGCTTTGAGAGCCCTGTCCACACCCACTCCCCGCCCCACTTTGAGACGGTACAGTTTTCGCTCCCCCTCATGAGGCTTGGGGGTCCCCGCCATCATTCACCCTAGGATGTGCTGATTCAATTCAGCATTTACTTTTTGAGCCTCAACCATGGACCAGCGTGGTTTGAGGCGGTGAACTAGACAGATGGGGCCCTGCCCTCAGGAGGAGGGGATACATCAGACTGGGGAGACGGCTCAGTGAACAGGACCCCAGCGAGGGACCGTCCGTGTTTCCCTCCTGCAGGCACTGGCCGCCCGGACAGGAGGCTGATGCGTGGGCATGAGTGACCTCAGTACAGGGAAGCTGGGGTCTGGCCGCCAGGGACGGACAGCTGATAAGGCCCTGAGGAATTTGGAGGCCAAGGGGGAGCAGAGAAGGTGGCGTCTGGGCTGAGCCATGATGGGCGATATTGTCCTGAGAGCAGAAGTGGTGGCCTGGGTGGAGGCCAGTCAGGAAGGGATCTAGGGCTTCTGAGCTACGCTTATGCCAGACACTGTGCTCAGTGGTGGACACTCCAGCCCGGGCTTCCCCCAGACGTAGAAGCCCGGCTAGGGCAGAGGAAGCAGGAGGAGGGCTGGCAGGGGCCAGGGCAGAGGAGGCATGGGCAGACAGTCCCATGTGGCAGTTGGTACCCAGGCCGGCTCTCCCGAGCAGGTGGATGGGGTGTGGGCCCTGAACACAGAGTCCTGCCTTCACATGCCAGCCCCACCATGCTCCACCTGCGGGCCTTGAGCCAAGGCCCCTGAAGGCTTGGTTTCCTCCTGAGAAAATGGAAATAGCATCATAAGCTCGTCTTACCTCACTGGCATCTTACAGGAGATGCCCCGTGACCAGCGCCTCGCCCATGGCCCTCCTAGCCCAGGTGCGCATCCTTCCTTCTTTCCCTCTAATGCTGGGAGGCAGGTGGCCCAGGAGCTGAGCACACATGCCCTGCCTGGGTTTGGGCTCTGGCTCCTCTCCTCACCTCTCCTCTCTGTGCCTCAGTTTTCTAACCTGTACAATGGGGGTGCCTACAGCATAGGGTGGTTTGTGAGGGGTGAGTGAGTAAAAGCACTAAAAAGAGGCCCTGGGATGTGGTGAGAGCTATAGGAATGCTGCCACTGTTTCCTCTTGATGCATGTGATGTTAAAAAGCAGAATGAGAAGATGAAGAATCGGTGAAGTCCAGGGTGTAAGGAGAGGGCGCGGATCACTGGTGGTACAGATGAGACAGAGCTTAGGACTGAAAAGCCTCCCTGAGGAGGCAGGTGTAAAGAGATTGGGGGAAGTGATGGTGCTGTGTCAGGTCTGTGGGTGATGATGCAGCCAAGCTCATCCAGGGCTGTAAGGAGCCGGCCGAGAGCTTTTCAACACTTAACAGTCACAGGAGCTCAATCCCTGTGCGGCTTTGCGCTGACCCTCCCCACCCGGCTCAAACCGCTGCAGTTCCCTCCAGGGTCTTTGGTCGTCTTCCTTGGTCTGCCTCTTCCCGGAAAGCCTTCCCACGGATTCAAGGGTGTCTTTGTCCAGGGCTTCAGGAGGTGGTCTGGGCTGGTGTCTCCCATTTCCTAAAAGCCCCTGTTCAACATCCATGAGGAGGCTCGTTTCCACTGCTTGGGCCAGGCCTTCTCACTTCATTTGACCCTTGTTAAAATGAACAAACCTAACATAGGCGGTAGAGTATAAGCTGTGCAGCTGCTCTAACATCCAGCTCTGCCACCATCAGCTGTGTGACCTTGAGCAAGCTGCTTACTCTCTCTGTGCCTCAGTTTCCTCCCCTGGAAAAACGATGCAAATAACAGACCCACCTCCCAAAGTGTATCTCAGAAGGATTAAGTAGAGGCTAAATGCCTGCCTCTTGGCCATTTGCGGTGTTGATGTTATCTTCAAGTACAACTTGCCACCATGCCTTCAAGTAGAAAGCCAGCATCCCCTGCCATCCAGAAAAAGCGTTTTCAAAAACACAGAAATTACTGTTAGGCATGGAAAATAATTTCCTGAGCTACTTCCTCCTCCCTTTGAGTCCAAGTCTACAGGATGCAGCCCAGCCCCAGGCACTGGCCTTCAGCCCCTCAGGGATCTGACCGACAAACCCCTCCAGCTTCATCCCCCCCACCCCTGCTCTAGCCACAGGGTGACCAAGCACGGCCACAGGGCCCGGCCTCTTCTGTCCCCTCTGCCTGGCCTGTCGACCTTGAGAGCAGTTACAGGGTGCAACAAAACAGTCTCTGGCCTCAGATTCTGCCTGCCATTTCCTTTCTGTATGACACCGGACCCCCTCTGGGCCTCGGTGTTCTCATCTGTAAAATGGGGACACTTGACCTCCTGTCTTAGGAAGACAATTCAGTGAGGCATAAAGCACGGAGCCTGGCTCACTGTGCAAGCTATTATTATTGTTGTTGTTGCTGTTACATTCACCACCTGCTAAAGTCAGGGCTCAGCATGTCTTCCCAATTCCGGAGTTGTATAAAATATAGTGCCCCCACTGGCCAAATAACAGCCATCGTTGCCCCAGGCATTGGGCATGCATGGCTTTATCACAGTGTGCCTCTGAAATTCCTCACTGACTAGCCTGTGAGGGATGGGGGTTTATCCCCATTTTGCAGCTGAGAAAACTGAGGCTCACAGATGCCCAGACTGACAGAGCCAGGATTTGAGGCCCAGTCTGTCTGGCTCTGACTCTGAAATCAATTTTTCCTCCATTGGAGCCAAATCCCAATACCTGACACACGGGTCCTCACACCTGTACCCATGTAATCCACCCCCCAGGCATGCTATATATGTCCCTACCTACTTCCAAGAAGGAGTTAAAGATACTTAAAAGACATGGATACAATAAAAAGAATCTGTATTACAGAGAGTGAAAACTTAGGGTCAGATAATAACTGATGGTAGGAGAGAATAATTATACCCTGCACTAAGGCTATGGGCAGCTATGACAGTTGAATGGAAAGATGAGGTCTGAGCTTCCTGGTAGTCAAGGCAAAAAGGGGAATAACATGGGTTTGACGGCATTGAATTGCCAGTAAAAGGAAGCAGCTCTGGAGAACTTTTCCTCCAGCTCTGAGCTCTGAGGGGAATCATCCTGAGGGTTTCTATACAGTGAATGGGGGATAAATGGTGACTTGTGTCCCTGGTAGCACAGCTCCCCAACCTTGGGAGCGGGAAGGAATATGTGATAGAAGCTGCTTCCTGCCTCTGCCTGTGCCAGGGGTCCACACCTGCCTTCATGGGGTTCTCACAGCCCCTTGGGCTCAGCATCATCACTTGTCCTTTACAGACGAGAACGCATAGAGAGGCCTCGACTCCCACGTAAGTTTTCTTGGTTTGTGAGGGACAGAAATCTCAGAACCAGCGCAGGCCTGCCGTGCTCCTAAGCTCTTTCCCCTCTGCTGCACTGCCCAGCTCAGGGAGGCCCTGCCTCTTGGATTATTGCCCAGAGCTAATCCCCCCCATTACTCCTCCCAAGCCCTTCCCCTTCCCCTTCCTGCTCTCCCCTCCCACACCCCTCCCCCATCCCTCTGCCTGCCTCCCCAACACACATCAATTCTCCCCTTTGCTATAAATCTCAGCCAAATGCTCCCCCAAGCCCTCCAGGGCTCAGCTCCAAGACTAGCGGCTCTGTCTGCTGGCAGCTGAGAGCAATTTAGCGACGGGAAGCAGGTGTGAGGCTGGAGGGGGGCGGGGCTGGGTCTCACTGCCTCCAGCTGCTGTTGCTTCCGCCATCCCCATCCCCATCCCTAGGACTGGGACACCCTGGTGTTTGCCTCACACCGGACCAGACCCCAGAGTCAATATCCTCCACCACACACACAGGGGGAAGACTGCAGACAGAAGCTGATGGGTTAAGTCCCAGTGGCCTCAATAGACAACTCCCTATTGTTACTGACGGTTTATTCACCAGACACAGGTCAACACTGAGGGCCTGCCGTGCCCTGGTGCTGTCCTGGGTGCGATCAGCAGAGCAGGTTCCGAGCACACCTGCTGAGGGTGTGCGTGGGCCAGTCGGGTCCATGGTCAGGCAGCAGGAGCCAAACAGCCAGCCTCCTCACTCTTCCAGGGCTGCTGGTCTTCTTGTTCACTTTGTGTACTGAACAAAGTATATGGTCCAGAGGCAAAAGGGGGTTAAATCCCCCAGCTCTGTCCGTGCCAGGAGACCGTGCCTGGCTGGAGGAAGTGGTGCCTTTTACAAGTTCACACAGAGACCTGTGGGCTGCAGCCACCTGGCGTGGGCATCTTTTTGTGATTCCGCACAAACGCTCCAGACTAGCCTCAGCACCTTATTTTTGCCGACTCAGGCCCAGAGGTGCCAAGTCAGCAGGCTGAGGTCAGCAGGTCTTAGAGGATTCAGGGAGCCCCCAAGGCCTTCCCAGTGCGGCCCTCCTGTTTGCCAAGGGCTGGAGGGCCGTGTCCTGCCCCCGTGCATCTTTGAACCTGACTCAGGAGCCCAAGCTCTCCCTGAGCCTGGCCTGGGAGCAACCCTCAACAGGAAGGTAGTTTCTGCTCACTGGCGTGATTAGGGTACTGCTCCCCACCAAGGCCACGGCTTTCTTCCATTTCCCCCAAGTAGTCTGAGCCCTGCATCCTGGTCTTGTCCTGGGAACATCCTGCTTCTGCACCCAGCCCCAGCCTGGGGGGAGAGAAGGAACACCTGATAAGGAAGTCACAGGACTACTGCTTAATAGCTGTGTGTCCCTAGGGGAGTCACTTAACCTCTCTGTGTTAATCAGCTGTAGCATCAATATCACCACATAACAAACAAGCCCAAACTCAGCGACCTCAAGCGTCCACTCTCACACTGTCAGGTCTGAGGTGCACTGAGGTTTGGCTAACCATGCTGGGCTCAGCAGGGAGGCTCTGCTCTAGGCTGAGGGTTGGCTTCAGGCCTGTGCCACCCGTCACCATGTTCTCCTTGGAATTCTTGGAATTCATTGTCTTCTAGTGGCACACAGGAGAGTGGACGGAGCATCAGTGCCTCTTAATGCCTCGGCCCAGAACCGTATTCCACGGGCCACAGTAAGTTGTGTGAACAGGTAGAACATCAACAGGATGGGGAAACAGACTCCCCCACCCACTCCCCGGCATTACAAGGCCACAGGGCAAGAGGAGGAAGGACCGATCAGAACAGTCCCACCTACTACACCCTCACGGTGGGACTTGGACGTGCCCCACGTGGGAGGGTGGTCAAGATGGGAGGTGACCTCACATGCAAAGTGTGCCCTTCACAGGAGGCATGTGGCAGCTTTCTGCTCCCTCTGCTGCGCTCCTTTGCCTTTCCTCAAGTATCTTTATATGGGGATAAAATATGTCCAAGTAAAACCAAAATTCATGACAGAAAATTCACACGCCCTCCGGTGGTTAAGAATCCGCCTGCCAATGCAGGGGACCCAGGTTTGAGCCCTGGTCCGGGAAGATCCCACATGCCGTGGAGCAACTAAGCCCGTGCGCCACAACTACTGAGCCACGTGCCACAACTACTGAAGCCCTCGTGCCTAGAGCCCGTGCTCCGCAACAAGAGAAGCCACTGCAATGAGAAGCCCGCACACCGCAACAAAGAGTAGCCCCCGCTCGCCGCAACTACAGAAAGCCCACGCACAGCAGCGAAGACCCAATGCAGCCAAAAATAAAATAAATAAATTTAAAAAAAATTTAAAAAGAAAATTCACGTGCTCTCAGTGGAGTAAGGGGCCAAGGGCCCGGCGGCGCATAGCACAGTCATCCTTAACGGTCAGAGCGCCCAGCTGAAGGGCCCGCTCATTTTCCGGCTCCTCTGACATCTCCCTCCTCCCCACTCTGCCTCCTGGAAACACCTGGCTTTCCTTCTGACTTCTCCAAACACATCTAAACCAAGACATCCAGAAAAGAATGATCAAATCAAGTCCATCCTCAAAGGGACCAGGCAGTACTTTTTCCTTCAGCACCTGATTACGCAGGAAGTTTGGAATATTTTCCCCAAAGTTCCCTTAAGGAAAGGAAGTGGAGTGAGAACAGATGGCTTCCTGAAGTCCCAGGCCTGGGACCTGCTTCCCACCGGCAGCCAGGGGCTGGGAGGTGGTCGCCTGGCTGAGCAGCCCCGGGGGCAGGGACCCCAGGGCCCAGCTGCTTTCTGTACAGATTTCAGTCCTCCTGTATTTAGTCCTGCTCTGCCTTTCCACACTCAGAGGTGTCCCGGGCCCGTTGCCAGCCTTTTCAGTATTCTGAGGTGTGATTTTGCTGGCTTCCTGCAGGAATTCAGTAGAGCAAAGAAAGCTGCAAAGTGAGCTTAACTTCTATGCCCTCTTTCTTCTCTTCCTCCTCCTCCTTCTCTTGCCCTGTGTGTGTGTGTGTGTGTGTGTGTCCATCCCCAGGTCAGCAAATCCTGTCAGCTCTACCCTTAGAATATATCCAAGATCTGACCACTTCTTATGGCCCCCCAACACTTTTTTTTTTCCAGCCGCATCCCCAGTGCCTAGAACTGTGCCTGGTTTCCACTAGAGGCTCAATAAATGTTTGTTGAATGAATGCATAAGTTAGTTGCTCAGTTTTCTTTTAATGGTGCTCCAAGCACCTATTTTACTGTATCTGGTTGTCTCTAGTACAGATCCTGCTGGATGAGAAAATATTACTATCCTTTTCATTTTTGCTTTGGAGGATAGGAAGGAAGTGACTCAGCAGAAGGGAGAGCTGAATTCTAACCCAGCTCCCCTCCCCACCCCATTCCTCCTGCACCAAGACTTTTGCCATCAGCTGCTGGAGTAAAGGGCCCAGGCGTTGCTAGGGGTCTGGAATGGAAGGAAGGTGGGTCAGAGAGTGGAGACGTCACAGGCAGGGATTGAGAAGGAGGTGGAGGTGGGAGGGTGGGAGGGAAGGGAAATTTCAGACTCACTCCTCATCTTTGGAATTTTTCCCTTGGAAGGACTGGTATTTATTATGCACTGTCTGTCTTACTCCATTTAATACAGATGCTTTATCTGTGCCATTATTACTAGGACCATGAATTTTTCTTTTACTTTTTATTGGAGTATGGTTGCTTTACAATGTTGCGTTAGCCTCCACTGCAACAAAATGAATCCTCCATACACATACAGATATCCCCTCCCTTTTGGACTTCCCTGCAATTTAGGTCACCACTGTGCATTAGGTAGAGTTCCCTGTGCTATACAGTATGCTCAGTTGTCTATTTTATACATAGTATCAATAGTGTATATGTGTCAATCCCAGTCTCCCAATTCCTCCCACCCCACCCCTTTCCCCCTTGGTATCCGTACATTTGTTCTCTACGTATGTGTCTCTATTTCTGCTTTGCAAATAAGATCTTCTATACCATTTTTCTAGATTCCACATACATGCGTTATTATATGATATTTGCTTTTCTCTTTCTGAGTTACTTCACTCTGTATGACACTCGCTAGGTCCATCCAAATCTCTACAGATGACCCAATTTCATTCCTTTTTATGGCTGAGTAATATTCCACTGTATATATGTACCACATCTTCTTTATCCATTCCTCTGTTGATGGACATTTAAGTGGCTTCCATGTCCTGGCTGTTGTAAATATTAGGACCATAAATGTCACCTTATAGATAAGGTGACGTCTTTTCTCAGCTTTATATTTGTATTTCTTGTATCATGAAGAGTTTCTGCAAGTGTTGGTTTGCAGGGTAGTGGACAGCAACTTGGAATGACACAGACTGGAATACCAGCACTGGATCTGTCACTAGCTAGCGATGGGACCTACAGAGACATATTCTCTTTGAGCCTCAGTTTCTCATTCCACAGTTTCCCTTGCTTCATAACCATAACCCTCCTCCCTCCATCAGAACAATCATTCCAATGCATTCAGTACAGGTGGCTTTACCGTACTGTTATTAGGAAAGCCATCTTGTTTAAGTATTTCATACTATGTGATGAATGACTGATAGTTTCTAGGGACACTTGTATTTTGTGAAGAAGATACTCACTAGCGAAGGGGAAATTTCAGTTGGCAGATCTGGGGGCAGAGGGATAAAATGAACTGATGCCTTAGAGTGCCCTTGCTTTATAGATGAGGGTATCAAGGCTCAGAGAAGGGGAGAGTGGCTCCCTTTGTCACACAGGAAGCCAGGGATAGAGCTGAGCGTGGAGCCTGGGACTCCTGATTCCCACACTGTCTGGTACTCTTTCTATGCATTGAATGCGGGGGAAAGTTTTCCATGGGGAATGGGCCTGTGTCATACAAACTGTATGTCTGCATTGATACAACATGGAAATAACATCACAATTCCTCCTCCAACAATGGTCCCTTAGCATGTGCAGTCTTATTTTTTTTTTGTCAGCCATGTTAATTTGAGTCTTATTCAACCCAAACAATGAGTCACTCCTCTTGGGAATAATGAGAAAATGAGTGATCAGGGGTTTTCAAAAAGAGGGAGTCTGAGGGACCAGCAGCAGGAATAAGAGGATGGAATAAATGATATCATTCATTACATGGAAGCTTCTGGAGGCCAGAGACAGCCCCCCTTCCTGCCCCTGAGAGGAAGGATGAGTATAAGAAAGGCTGACGGCTTGATCTGACAGGAAGTTTTCAGGGGCAGAGCCTGAACTGTAAGCACTGAGTACTGGGAGGATGGGGGGGAGAGAAAAAATCAGGGTAGTTGATATAAAAGCAACTCAGATTTTTTTCCACTTCAAGCTTCCAAGTCCCCCTGTGACCCTGAGACCAGGATGGGTCCTAACATGCAGGAGAGGGTGTTTCAATTAAAAATGGATTTGGCTGCATCTAATGAAGTCCCAAATAATAATGGCTTAAATGAAATAGAAGTTTCTTTACGTACCTCAGGGCTGAGCATCCAGGGGTCTCATGGGGGATCCATGGGCATCATGCTCCTTCTTTATTCTATAACATCTCAGCTCAAAACTTCCATTCTCAAAGTCACCTCATGATCCAAGATGGCTGCAGAAGTGTCGGCCATCAAGTCCAAGTTCCAGGAAACAGAAAATGTTATTGTTGGTAGTGGAGTGGTGGGAGAACTTACTCCCGAAGGAACCCTTTAGGCATTTTCCACTGATATTTTCCAAAGTCTAGAACCTAGTCATATGGCCATACTTAGCTGCCAAGGAAACTGGGAATATAGTCTGTTAGTTGGACACATGGCAACCCCAACCAAAATTAGTGTACCGTTATAAAAAGCAAGTGGAAAATGATCATGAGATTGGCCTCTACAGTCTCGGCCTCAACTAGCATCAACTCTTCGGTTATAAAACCAGGATGGCATCGAGCATTTGGATTCAAAATCAAATACACCAGGCATGGCCTCACCATTCATGCCGTTAGCAACAAAACAGAGCAAATTCGTTGGCATCTTGCTGAAAATTTAAGGAAGAAAGCACCTGAAAAGTTTCTGTTGAACAAGGGGATAAAATGCTCTCTATCCTTCCCCCCGATGTTTCGTCAGTGTTTTCTGTATATCATGTATTTCCTCACCATTCTCTTTATTCTCTGAGAACTCTGTATATGGATCTTCATAGGTTCACTCACAACCTTTTTTCTCCTGTGAAGCCTCAAATTCTTCCACCACCGATCTTCTCACCTGGGCCACTTTTAGGAGCCTGACCCTTTTAGGTGAAGAGGGGCCCCTGCGTCTACTCTCATCCAAGGTGTAGACTGCTCTCGTTTAAACCCTAAGGCTTTTACCACGTTGTTCAATAGGATTAATTTCATTTCTTGCTAAGTCATCCCCCACCTTTCTTCTGAGCTGGTTTAATCATCAGCCTCCTTTAGCATCACATTTCTCACTGGGGGGTTGCGAGTGGCCTCCCCACACTGTTGTACTGTAGGGTCAAACGTTTTGTCCATGTCATAGGCCCAAAGACCCAGAATTCTAGAGGGGCTCTCTAGTTCTAGTCAAAAGACAGCCAGTTTCCTCAAAAAGTTGAAAATAGAACCATCATATGATCCAGCCATCCCACCTCTGGGTATACGTCTAAAAGAACTGAGATCACCATCTCAAAGAGACATCTGCACTCCCATATTCACTGCAGCATTATTCGCAGTAGCCAAGATGTGGAAGCAGCCCAGGTGTCCATCAACGGATGAATGGAAAAGAAAGAGCCGTCTATCCCTACAATGCGATATGATTCAGCCTCAAAAGGAAGGACATTCTGACACATGCTATAATGTGGATGAATCTTGAGGACATTGTGTTAAGCGAAATAAGCCAGTCACAAAAGCACAGATACTGTGCGATTTATGTACCACTTATATGGGGTACGTAGAGGAGACAAATTCGTAGAGACAGGGAGTAGAATGGTGGTTGGCGGGGACAGGGGATGGTTGTTCATTGGGTGTACAGTTTCAGTTTTGCAAGTTGAAGAAGTTATAGAGAGCTGTTGTACAACAGTATACAAGTCTATAAATGGTTAAGATGGTAAATTTTATGTTATGTGTTTTTTTATCACACACACACACAGAATCATTCACCCAGGAGTTGTGGGTTCAGGAAGATAAAAGTGCAAGAAAGGCAGGTGTTGCTTTCAAGGTGGAGAGAAGAAAAGGGAAATATGTAGTGATCAGTGAGCATCTATTCTCCTCTGGGTCTTGGGCTGAAAGCTTCATCTCACTCATGCTCATATTGACCTGGCGGGGCAGTTGTTACCTCCTTAATTTTATAGATGATTCATGCATTCACTCATTGGAGCAATACTTATTGATCATCTCTTATGTGCCAGGCATGCTCCTTGATGTAGGAGCTGCAGCTATGAACAAGTCAGAGGGGAGAGAAAGGCTATACTCAGACTCATACGTGGTGTAATTTCAAGTCATGGTTGATGAAGAGGAAGAAGAGGGGGAGAAGGGGGTAGGAAATGAGGAGGGCGCTCTTATACATGCAGCGCCGTCCTCCCAGGCTGCTCAGAGCAGGTGATGCTTTGAGTAGAAAACGTCTTGAAGAAGGAATGCAGGAAAGTGGTGAAGTAGCTTGCCCAAGAGGACCCAGCTAGTAAAAGACAGGACTGAGATTTAACCTCATTTTGGAAAACATTTTACTGTGAACGACTTCAAACAGTTACAAAAGTAGACAGAATAATAATAGGAACCCCCACGTAGATGTCACTCAGCTTCAAAAATTACCAATTCGAGAACAATCTTGTTTCATCTGTACAACACCCTTCCCCCCACACATATTATTTTGAAGTAGAACTAGACAACTCATCGCTTAATTCGTACATATTTTTTGAAACCATCATACCGTCACCATACCTCAAGCAATTCCTTAATTTCATCAAATATCCAATCAGTGTTCCAGTTTCTCATTATCTTATAAATTTAGAGTTAACTTTTTTTGCAGTCTGTTTGAATCAGGATCTAAATAAGGTCTTCACACTGTGATTGACTGGTGTGTCTTTCTCGGTGGCCAGATATACATGTCATAAAATTTACCTTTTTAACCAATATGTATGTTCACATTGTTATGCAGCCGTCACCACCATCATCTCCAGAACTTCTTCATCTTCCCGAACTGAAACTCTGTCCCCGTTAAACACCCCGCCCAGCCCCTGGCGACCACCATTCTACTTTCTGTCTCCAAGTACCTCATTTAAACGGAATTGTACGTTTGTGCTACTGTGACTGGCTTATTTCACTCAGCGTACTGTCCTCAAGGTTCATGTCTGGAGGTTGGATAGTGCTGCTTCCTCATCTCACAAACCAGGTCCTGGCAGGAGAGAGGAGACACCCCCAAAAAGGGTGACTGAAGAGGGTGCACTTACTATTGGGGGGGCAGGGTGAGGAGGGAACAGAGGAGGGCCAGAAGGAAGCAGGTGCCCGCCCCGGGCTGCAGGGCCAGGAGAGGGCGCTGCTACCCCCGAGGCTGCCGAGAGCTGGGCTGTGGTAGAGACACCCAGCCACTGCAGACCTGCTCCCAATGGGGCGGAGAACAAATTCTGGAACCTTCTCTCCCGCCTCCCTCCAGACTCCTCCTCGTGCCTCTCATTGGCCGAACCAAACTGGAAGCCAGAGATCAAATGAGAGGTCAGCCTTAGGGTCAACTTCCTGGGGTTGTCCTTAGAGGTCGGCCTCTTGGGGCCCAGAAAACGGAAAGAGCTGGTGGCCCGGAGGACAGCAGGGTGTATGAAAACAGAGAGGAAACTCAGATGGCCACTGTCAATCAGAGCCTAGCTCAGGGCCCAGCACATAGCGGACACTCAAGAAAAATTCAAGTCTCCCTCAAATGATGAATAGAAGCCGCTGAGATGGAGAGAAAGAGGCTTCTTAAGGAGTCAGGAGGCCAGGCAAGTCTGAGCTGTGTCTCCTTGGGCGGCAGCTCCGAAGTCTTGCTCACTGGGGCCCCCCAGTGGATCCCTGATGCACAGACGCTCGGAGCTCATGATCATGAAGCACGGCCGGGAACACAATGTAGGTCTTTCCCTCCCCTGGAGCTCCAGCAGGCTAATCAGTGCTGGGGAAGATGACATGGAGGAAAATGAATTGAGTCCCTGAGGTCTGGCCTTAGTGGGACCTGGAAGCAGCAGCCGCTTCGCCCCTGGGAAATCTGTGCGCCAGGCTGAGTCAGGAGCAGCCCCTCAAGGAGGACTGATTAAGATGTCATGCTGTTGCCGGACTGTCTAATCAGAATGCTGCTTACTAAGGGAGACCCTCCGCTCTCTGCCTTGGCTCCCCTAATGCAGTGGGAGCTGGGGCTCTGAGGACTCAGCCAGATCCTCTGCTTCGCCGGAAGGGCTTTAGAATTCTCATCCCAGAGCACCTCCCTGTGCAGATCAAGTGCTGGAGCCACATGTCTTTTATCAAGATTTATTCTATAAATCCGAGGACAGGCCATGGGGCCAGATGTGCCTGGTGCTGCTACCGACCTGGGTTCTTGGACTCTTTAATCAGTAGAAATGGCCAGACGAGAAATTCAGGCAAGGCTTTACTGGGGCTCGTGCCGTAGCAGGAGGGACGAAAACAAGTAACAGTTTCCCTTGCTCACTCCCTGAAGGGGGACGAGCTGGTTCCTTAAATGGGGTGAGGCTGGGGCTGGATTGGTGGGTCCGGCCTGAGGGGTGGCTTAGGGGGTCTGCCCCCTGCCTCCACCTGCGTGGTGCTGTGTGCAGGGATCGTGCGCGGGACCCTGCTTTCGCTCCCGGCACCTTGGAAGTGGCCATTGGGTTTTGGCCTTTTGGTGCCTTGTTCGTAATTTGCCCCAACTGTCCACGTGTGCGGTTATTTTTAGTTCCTTATAGTTTCTTTGTATTCTGTTGCTGGAAGAGATGTTTGTCCAGGTGCAAGTGCTGCAGCAAAGGGGCCCACGTCCCAGCCTCTCTCAGTGTGAATTCCAGCCACACCTCTTAGCAACTATGGGGCCTTGGACAGGTGTTCTCTAGGGGCTGTACTTCAGTGTCCCTCCCTGTAAGATAGATTTTTATAAGGCATGAGTGAATTAGGGCAGGGTGCCTGGCCTATATTCAGTGCTTAGAAAGTGTTAGCCCTCCCCTTTCTTACCTCCCAGTCCCCAGAAGTCTTCCGAGACCCTGGACCCCGTGCCCCTAGGCTTCCCAGACTCCCATTTCCCACTGCACCCAGCAGCCCTGTCCCAGCTGCCTTGCTCTTTGCTGTCTTGTCACTTGCCTGTCTCTCCCCGCCAAGCTCTGTGCTCCCCAAAGACAGACCCGCCTTCTCATCTCTCTCCTCCAGCCCAGCACAGCCTGGGAGGGCGGAGGCTGCAGAAGGTTCTCCAGGATGTGAGCTCTGCTCGCGGGTCTGAGCGGAGGCTGTGCGGAGCTGCTCCGGGTCATGCTTTCTGTCTTGCTGCTCTGTCTTCCCCTCCATCCCTTCGTTCAGTCACTCCTTCATTCCGCAGAGGTTCACCTAGCAACTCCGAGGTGCCGGGGAGCAGAGAAGAGGAGAAAGAACTCCTGGGGGAGAGAGAGACGGCCCTGCAAGCAGGCTGTCCCCCTGCAGCGGGCTGTGGGGGGCAGCAGGGGGGTCCGACCCCACTGGGGGTCAGGGAGGAGCTCCCCAGGGAGAGCCCAGGACAGGCTGAGAACCCAGTCTCAGAGCTGAAGGGAACTCGGAGGCTGTGCCCTGTGACCATCCAGGAGGCAGGGGAGGGGCCTGAGAACCAGTGACGTGCGGTGACCAGAGTGTGGGTCTTGTGCCTTCCTGTCCAGGGCTGTGTCCCATCGGCCAAGACACAGTCTGTCAGAGATGCTGGCAGGAGAGATACGGAGTTCAAAGAGCTGCTTGCAGAGGCCTCCGGAAGAGACAGCTGTTCTCACCCTCCCCGGGGCTGCCGGGTGCTGGGGGGTGGGGGTTCTTTGACCCGCTGTCTAACTGTGTCCTCCTGAGAATCCGCTTTCATATTTAGACCGCTATAGGGTCTACATAACATCTAAATATCTAAATATCTTCACTTTCAAAAAGAACTCACGGGGAGCCTGATTCCTCCACCTCCATTTTTTGTTTCTCAAGATGGCTTTGGCTATTCGAGGTCTTTTGTGTTTCCATACAGACTGTAAAATTTTTTGTTCTAGTTCTGTGAAAAATGCCATTGGGAATTTGATAGGGATTGCATTGGATCTGTAGATTGCTTTGGGTAGTAGAGTCATTTTCACAATGTTGATTCTTCCAATCCAAGAACATGGTATATCTCGCCATCTGTTTGTGTTGCCTTGATTTCTTGCATTGGTATCTTATAGTTTTCCACGTACGGGTCTTTTGCCTCCTTAGGTAGGTTTATTTCTAGGTATTTTATTCTTTTTGTTGCAGTGGTAAATGGGATTGTTTCCTTAATTTCTCTTTCTGATCTTTCGCTGTTAGTGTATAGGAATGCAAGAGATTTCTGTGCATTAATTTTGTATCCTACAACTTTACTAAATTCATTGATTAGCTCTGGTAGTTTTCTGGTGGCATCTTTAGGATTTTCTATGTAGAGTATCATGTCATCAGCAAACAGTGACAGTTTTACTTCTTTTCCAATTTGTATTCCTTTTATTTCTTTTTCATCTCTGATTGCCATGGCTAGGACTTCCAAAACTATGTTGAATAATAGTGGTGACAGTGGGCAACCTTGTCTTGTTCCTGATCTTAGAGGAAATGCTTTCAGTTTTTCACCATTGAGAATGATGTTTGTTGTGGGTTTGTTGTATATGGCCTTTATTATGTTGAGGTATATTCCCTCAATGCCTACCTTCTGGAGAGTATTTTATCATAAATCGTTGTTGAATTTTGTTGAAAGCTTGTTCTGCATCTAAAAATTGGTACAGACGATCTTATTTACAAAGCAGAAATAGAGACACAGACGTAGAGAACAAACGTATGAATACCAAGGGGTAAGGGGGAGTGGGATGAATTGGAAGATTGGGATTGACATATACACACTATTGATACTATGTATAAAATAGATAACTAATGAGGACCTTCTGTATAGTAGAGGGAACTCTACTCAATGCTCTTTGGTGACCTAAATGAGAAGGAAATCCAAAAAAGAGGTGATATATGTATACATATAGCTGATTCACTTTGCTGTATGGTATAAACTAACTCAATATTATAAAGCAACTATACTCCAATAAAAATTTAAAAAAAAATTCACTGTCTGAGAAATAAACTTCTGATAGTGTAATATTATATAGGGAAGTGAACTTGAATGAAACGTAATTTCCTGAGTTGCCAGGGATTATTGTCAGGTTCTCAGTTTCCTGTCTGTTTTCCATCCACTGTGTGATCAGTGTTGTCTCAGTCCGTCCAGGTGGCTAAAATAAAATCCCACACACTGGGGTCTTACAAACAGCATAAATTTATTTCTCACAGTTCTGGAAGTCTGAGATCAGGGTGCCAGCATGGTTGGGTTCTAGAAGGCGGGGCATCTTCTTCTGGGTTACAGACAGCTGACTCCTTGTTGTGTCCTCACGTGGCAGAAGGGAGCTCTGTGGCGTCCTTTTACGAGGGCACTAATCCCATTCATGAGGGCTCCACCCTCATGACCTAAGCACTTCTCAAAGGTCCCACCTCCTAATACCGTCACATTGAGCATTAGGATTTCAACCTATGAAATTTGGGGGGACACAAATGTTCAGACCATAGCAAGTGGCTTAGAGGCTGCGTGGCTTCCTCTAGGTATTTCCCACCTCTTGTTTCTGGATGGGACTTTAAAGTTTTCAAAGTATTTCCTTGTGTGTGCTCTTGTTTGAGTCTCCCGACAAACATACCAGGGATAAAGAAGAGGATAGCATTTTACAGATCAGGAAACTGAAGTTTTACGCATCTGCTCAAGGTCACAGAGCTGGGGTGAAGGGCAGAGGGTGGCTTTACTCCTACCTCCCTGCTCCCCATGGAATGGAAAGAACACCGCATATACCTCCATATTACCCCAGATTCCACCTGCTGGTGCCTGGACATCAACCCAGAGGTGCCCCCACAGTAAAATCCAAAAATTAAGTTCAGGGATCCAAAATATGAACTGGGAAGACTTGGGGGCTTATCTTCAGAGTGAATGTAAAGAAACAAAATCATTAAGCTATTGTTTGGTTCTGTTGCGTTCATAACAGTTTTAGGGACCACTTTAGGAAGAAGCATGCTATGGGTGCTTTGTGGGACACTAGAAATAGCTGTTGCTACTGAGAGGAAAGAGGCTAAACATGTATTGAGTATCTATTCTGTGTCAGGCTAGAAGCTTTCCAGATAGTGCCTGAAAACCCAGGATAATATAATATCCTTAAAAATATGCCTAGTGCCTAACCAAGGCTGGCATAGCAGCTACTAAGAAACATTTTAAATAACGATTTTTTCCCCTGCTTCTAAAAATTGATATATGTTTATTTCAGTAAGTTTGGAAAATACAAAAAATAAAGAAACAAAAACACATGGAATCCCACCATTAAGAGAAGTTCACTTTCAACATTTTGACATTCGTCCTTATGCAGCCAGACTTTTTTCAACTTGAGATCATATTGTGTATGGTATTTACTAGTATCTCCCATTCAACCTTGCACTGTCATCATATTATTTTATTGGGGCAGGAGAGCGTGATGGTTAAGATTGTGGATTCTGGAGCTAGCCTCTCAGGCCACTTACTAGCTGTGGGTAAATTGACTTAATCCCTCTGTGCCTCCATTGCCTCAAATGAAAAGCAGTAAGCATAGCACCTGTCTTATATATCTGTAGGAGGAACTGAACCAAATATGTAATGTGCTTAGAACAGGGATTGGCATACAAGTCCTCACTAAATATTGGATAGTATTATTATTTTGGGTAAAATTATTTAAGCCCCACACACTACTAAATTTATGCTGGGCATTTTCCAAGGCCTTTTTACACATGTTGCTACATTTAATTTGTGTAATGAAGCCAAGAAATCGGTATTGTCTCCCATTTTGCAGATGTTGAAACTGAGACTTGGAGCAGACAAGTCACTGTCCAAGTCGTACAGTGATTGGCACAGGCGAGATTCCAACTGCTTTGGGTCCAGTCGGACCCTCAAGCCCCTGGTCTGTTCTCGGACCGCCCCGTGCCCGATCTTAGCTCTGAGCAAACCAGATTGGTGCAATAGATGCTATTATTGATTTGTCTGGCATTGATTGTTGCTGCTTCCTGGGGTGGGGTGTGCAGAAAGGGAGACCTTTTCAGTCCATTGGTAACCCACCCTCCATCCCCTATTATTTCAAACCAACAGCCACCTCTTCTGCAGTTTTCTTAAGCAGCTGGACTGGGATTCCCCCCTGAGCGCCAGCCCCTTACCCAGTGCCTGGCAGATGCCCAGCGCTCCATAAATGTGCACACAATTGAGCTGAAAGCAAGTCTTAAAAAGAAACATTGGTGAACAGGAGGTTCTTGGGATTGAAACCAAAACATAAGAAGGACAAAGAAGGGAAATGGGGTCTTTAGTTTGGAGAAGACTTGGAGGACATCCATCCTCAAGGAGCTGTGGGTGGAAGAAGGTCTCACGGTGAATTGGGGAAAGCCTAGGTCTGGGGTCAGGCCACCCTGGGTCCCAAGCCCTAGGTGACCTTGAGTGAGTGTTCTTATTCCCCTCAGCCTCATCTGTAAGAGGGGGATGGCGCTGTCTACCGCATGATGCTGCTGTGAGGACCCCACGAGAGAATGTGCTCAGAGTGGTTGTATGCGCTAGGCACGTGTTTAGACTTGAAGAGCAGAGGTCTGGTCTACTGTGTTCTAGAAACTGGTATCCTTAATTTCTAGAAGAGTATTGGGCACCCAGCAGGTGTGGTGCATGTTATTGAGTAAATGAATACTCAGTAAACAAATGTGAGTTCTTCCTTCCATGTCATTCTATACAGGCCCCAGAGGGAAGTTACGAGGAGGTGGGGAGGGAATGGGGGTTTGCCCGGGGTGGGGGGGAGAATTTCAGGATGAGAGAGAAGTGGTGTGGGCAGTGGCAAAGGATGGAGGAATTGGGGCCAGCTTACCAGAGTTCCAGTTCCTACTCCACTACCTGCTTGCTCTGCAGCCTTATGCAAATTGCCTCATCTCTTGGGGCCTCAGTCTCCTCATTAGCAATGAGAGTCCTTAACTCATAGCGTTGTTGTAAGAATATAAGAGCTTTAAACCTGTAAAACACTTAGAGCCTGGCACAGAGGAAGCACCCAGTTAACAAAAATCATCATCGTCATCAGAACACTATATAATTGGCAGAAGGAAGGCTCATTAATTAGATATTGGTGAGTAATAAGCCACTCCCAAAGCTTACTGATTAAAACCATTACTGTTTCATTTATTCACCTATATTGGTGAGGAGTTTGGATTGACCTGACAGGTAGATTTTTTGCTTATCTCACCTGGGTCATTCATGTGGCCGTGCTCATCAGACAGTTTGACTGGGGTTGGGTAGTCTAAGATGGCCTCAAATCTGGTGGTTGGCTCCAGCCAGCAGTCAGCTGTTCTGTTCAGGTAGGATGCTCATCTCTGCTCCACGAGGCTTCTCACCCTCCAGAAGGCTAGCTCAAGCTTCTGCACCTGGTGGTCTCAAGGCAGCGTTCCGAAAGAGAGAGAGCAGGTGCTTTAAGAGCTTCAGAGGCCCAGGCTCAGAAAACCCACAACGGTCACTTCTGCCCCTCTCTATTGCTCCAACCATGTGACAAGGCAGGGGAATCACATTACAAATGCATATGCACACAGAGGAGGGAGAGATTCTTTTGACCAGCTTTGCAAACAGTCCTCCACAGAAGCAGCTAACATTTTTGAGGCCAGGCGCATTGGCTTCCATAGCCATTATCCACACAGCAAAATTAGCTTCGAGGACTTCACTATACTAGGAATATTCAAGCCACGTCTGCAGATCCCTTAAAATGACTGAGATGGTGGGATCCAGGCTGCAGACTAGGAGCTGGGAGGAGGGCACTAGGGCTTTTTCTGTCAGTGAGAAATGCAGGATTTGAAGAAAATGCAGAAGAGCCAGCTGTGTTGCAGATGAGAGGTAAGATTTCTTTTGAGGAGTCAGATGGTAAAGTCATGTTGATTTTGTTGATGAGAAACATGTTAATATCAGCAGAGGTGTGTAGTTCTCCCTAGGCACTAAGGAAGAGAGAGGTGTATGGTTTTTGAGGGCCCTGAATTGACAGGGGGAATAGAATGACCTAGCCACAATCTGTCTTGCAGGAGCTCTTGGTGAGGTCACTTTCTGATGTCCTGGCCACATAGTTCAGGGTACTTTGGACACAGCACTTCTTCCACAAGCTCATTGCTCCTGCCTCTGGACTTCTGAAGCCAGCAAGTTCGGGGTTAAAAAATGAGAGGCAGTCCTGGGTAGGATGGAGTTGTTAGCAGACAACCACTCCTGCCAAGAACAATGAGAAAGTCTGTTTTATATAAAATATAAAAGTTATCCGTTTAAATCCTCAGGGAGCAGCTGAAACAGTGAGAACTAGAGGGAACCAGGTTCTGGAGAGGGGAGAACCGTGGAGGGCCAGCTGCTGCTTTTTCTCCGGGGTCTTTTGCAACCTGGGGGCAAGGCCATGAGCCCAGGCCTGGTACAGTGAATGCTGCTGCTAGGTACAGAGAGATGCCCACTCATGGGGCCAGACAGACAGAATTAGAGAAGGGGGTAGGGGAGTCAAATACCTGGTTCATTTTCTCCTCCAGACATCTGCCAGATTCTAAAGCTGTGCAGGGTGGGGAGTAGATAAACCAATAAGAAAGCCTTTGAACAATAGAGCAGAGTTTTCCATAGTCTGGAGGCTCAGAAGAAAAGGATGCCCATTCAGGCTTTGCCAGGGAAAGGACCCATTGAGCATGCTGCTGGGCTGCTGTAGGTATCTGAGCTCGTGCCTCCCTTGAAGCCATAAGGGAGCTTCCAGCAGGGGGACGACTTTGTGTGTTTCGGAAGACCGTTTTGGACCCAGTGTGGAGAAGGGATTGGAGGGGAGACAACAGTGGAGACAGGACGGTGTGAGGATGCTGCCTGGTTTTGGACAGTGACTGAGGGGCTGCGTGATGACTGATTTGGTCTATTTCTTTCATGAATCAATAAAGCAGATAACCATGAGCGGACAGAGGAAGGCATGCTACTTGATGAATGGGCCATCTGTCTCAGCAGCAAACTTGGGAAGATTAAGGTGAAGCCAAGCCGAAAGAGGCGTCATTTGTCTTCAATGATAAGAAAGAGAAGAAAACTGACATTATATTGTGAAAGGGATTTGACAGGTTTTTCCAGTGAGAAAGAAGAATTTGTCTTGATCCTGTGATATTTAGCAGTATTGAAACTGGGGATAATCTAAATTAAGTTTAAAAAATAAAGCAGTTATCTGAGACTTGGGGATGAATCAGCTCAACTATCTCATTTGAGGAAACTGAGGCCCAGGGAGAAAAATGACTTGCTTAGGGGACCCAGTAAATGGATTACAAAACCCCCTTAATATCTTTTTTACTAGTGGGGACTTGCTCTGTTTCCAAGATTATGATTACTTCTTGCAAATGTTCCACGTGTGTTTGAAAATAAAATGTATTTAGTTATTATTAGTTTCAGACTCCTATATATATCATTGTATCAAGCTTGTTAATTGTGTTCTTCAAATGTGATTTGTCCTGACTGGTGTTTTTGTATGCTTGATCTGTCAAGGTCTGAGGAAGATGTGTTTAAACATCCAACTATTGTGTAGATTTAGCAATTTCTCTAATTTTCTTAATTTTTGCTTTGTGTATTTTGAGGCTATATTATTCAATGCATTTAAGTCTAATATTTTTCTATCACACTATCAATCTTTGTTTTACAATTAGGTAGTGACCCTCTTTATCCTTAATAACATTTTGTGTTTTCAAGTCTATTTTGTTTAATGTTAAATAGCTATACTGAGTTTCTTTTGGTGGTTAGTATTTGCTTGGTACAACTTTTCCTATTCTTTTAAAAGTCAATCTTTCTCTGTCCATACATTTTAGGTGTGTCTCTGGTAACAGCATGTAGCTTTATTTTAGAAATCCAATAGATGATCCCTGATCTCTAATGGAGAGTTTAGTCCATTTATAATTATTATAATAACTGATATATACATTTGATTTCCATCATCTTGTTTTGTGCCTATAATTTACCCTGTCTTTGCTATGATTCTTATTTTTCTTCTTTCTTTCTTTCTCTTTCTTTTTCTCCTTTCTGTAAAACTGATTGTTTTCTTTATTCCACATTTTACCCCAGGTATACATTATATTTCTACTCTTTTAGTGACTACTCTTTAATGTTTCAATGTGCATCCTTGGATTAATACCTCTATCTTCCACCTGTACACAGGATCTTAGAAGACTTTAATTATGATATATTTTTTTGCATCTTTCATATTGTCCAATAATATATTTCCACTCTGCTTTTATACATCTCAAATTAGTCATTATTAGTTTATATAGTCATTACTTGTTTAGATTTACAAATTTCTTTGCCTACCATTCCTTCTTGTACTTTATGTTTTCCTTTTGGGTTCAGTTTAGTTCTCCCAGGAGCCTATTGGTTGCTAGCATTTTATCAGCAAGGCATTTTAGCAGTTAACCTTCTCAGTTTTTGCCTGAAAATGTCTTTATTTTGTTTTCACTACTGAGTGACCATTTAGGTGGATATAGAATTCTAGATCCTCAGTTATTTCTTCTTGGTAATATGACGATGTTATTCCATTGTCTTCTGGCTTCTGTCAAAACACCTGCTATTGGTGTAATTGCTGTATATTTTTAGGTAATCTGTCACTTTCTCTCTCTGGTTGCTTTTGGGATCTTCTCTTTCTCTTGGGATTATAAAGTTCTGCTATAAGACATATTTATTTTTATCTATCCCACTTGGAACTTATAATTCTTGAATCTGAGAATTTATATTTTTCAGTATTTCTGTAAAATTCTGTCATTATATATTTGACTATTACCCTCCTTCCTTTTTCCTTTCTTTCCTTCTGGAACTCATATTAGTATTGTTGGACTACCTTATTTTTCCTCAGCTTATGACCTCTCTTTCATGTTTTCTAACTCTATCTCTCTAAGTAACATTCTAGTTAATTTCCTCAGGTGAATCTTCAAGTTGCTGTATTTTTCTGCAGCAGGAAGTCTGTATTCAGACTATTGGGGTTCAAATTTAGACCCTGTGATCTTTCTGTACGTCAGTGTTATCATCTTTAAAGTGGAAGTTACAATAACACCAACTACCTAAAATTATTTTGAGGTTAAATGAGTCAATATATTTAAAAAAACACTGTTAGAGCAGTACCTGACCCATAATAAGTGCTATATAAAAGTTAGACATTATTTTTAGGACCTACTTTATGGTCTCTATCCAATAGTTCTACTATTTGATGTTCTTGGGGAACTTAACTCTGCTGATTATGTCTTAGGTCTCCATTCATGAAAAAATAGAGTGTTCTTGGGTGTTCTGTAATCTTGGTCTGTGGGGCTTTACTGGTGTGAGTCCTATGTGTCTCAGCTTCAGCCATAACAGTATTATAGGCTCAACGATATCAAGGGCATTACTGGCCCAGGAATTTCTGGAATATCACTGGCCTGTGGGTGTTAGGAATATTAGGAGAATAACAACCAGAGTTTCACTGGCTCAGAAAACCTTTTTCTGTTCATTTACTGACTGGAGTTTTATGGGCCATTTGGATGCTATGAGTTCAACCCCACATTCCCATGAGATACAGGCCTGTGGTCACATGTTCTCAAGGGAGATGTTTTTTCCTCACCTAGAGCTCTGGCTGAGAAAGACAAGCATTCCTGTGATCTTTTGTGCTGAAGGTAGAATTTCTCCATCTGATCTATTCTTTTGCTGAGGGACCATTCCTTCAAGGGTCCTAGCTTATGAGGTGGTCTCAGTTCCAGGGTCATGACTGTCTCTGCATGTGTTAAATCCCATTCTCCTAATTTACAGAGAACAGCACAGCCTTCCCAGGGCAGCATCTTTCATGTAGATTTCCTGGCTTGTGAGTTCAACCCGTCATGTAGAAGATGCTTTAAGTGCTTTATCCAGCAGGAAGTTATCCCATCTGCCATACTGGGGGAGACCAAAGTCTTCCTTGGTCTTCTTCACAACTTCACAACCTCACACCTTGCACGGAGCCCAGATCAAGCTTGGACTCAAGAAATATTTGTCGAGTGGACAGACTGGATGACTGGACACCTAAGAGCCCAGGCCTTGGCCCAGTTCAGAGCCTTGGCCACCACTTGGAACCGCATCTCCATCCGCTCAAGAGTCTGGTCCTAAGCACAGGAGAGCACGCCTGGAAGGAGGACAAGAGGAACTTAATTGGAGGGTATGATATTCTTCCTGAGGTCAGTTAACAAATGTTTCTTGTTCAGCCTGATGCTCTCCATGCCCCGAGCACAGCAGTAACTGAGGTAGCCACTGCCTTACAGGGCAGTGAATGCATGTCTCGCTGGGCACTCAGAGGTCAGAGTGCACATGATCACCTGGGGGTCTTGTCAACAAGCAGTCAAGGCAGTAGGTATGGGTCTGATTCTGCGTTTCCAGCAAGTTCCAGTGATCACAGATTGATCCTGTGGAAACATGAGAGCAAGAATCCAGTCAAGGCTGGCAATGCGGAGAAGACGTGAGCTCAGCCCTCAGGGTTAAACAAACAGGTCGAATCCGAATCCCGTGTGGCTCTTTCCCCCCATCCCAGATTGTTTCTCACCTCTGTGAGCCTTGGCTCCCTCTTCTGCTAAACGCTTTCCTTATACAGCTGCTGGGTGGAAAAAAATAACAACCTTTAATAACAGCAATCATGAGTCTAGCGCTTCTCTGTGCCAAGCACTGCCTTCAGCATTCATGTGTATTAACTCAGTTATCACAGCAACCATATACGCACACAATTACTAACCCTGTGTTGCAGCTGGGAAAATGAGGCACAGCACTATCACCCAGGGGCACAACTCTGATCACCCAGCCAGAAAGTGGAGAGCTAGATTTGAACCTAGGTGGTCTAGGTCCAAATGCAGGCTATTAAGCCAACACTGTGCTGCCTCCCAGGCTATGAGAAGATGCTTTGCATGGTCTTTGGCCCATAAACATGGTTATACAACAGTGGCCATTAGCATTATTATTATAAATGTATTATTGTTATTACTACTACTATTATTGTTATTGTCATTATTTACAAGTAAATCCTGTTCCCAGGCCCTAGGATCTCATGGCCCGGAACCCCCAGATCCACATATGTAAGGAACGCTTGCTTCTCCCAGCCTGGCTGCAGAAGTGACATATGAGATGAGGATGAGGATAGAATTGGAGAGGTTGGGTGGCAGAGATGTGGCAGGTGATCTGAAGCTAAGGCATGGGCAAGGCATGTGCCAGTGATCGGTGTGGCTGGGAAGAGCATTCGCAGAGGAGCAGCAGGACACAGAGCAGAGGCTGATTGGACCAGATCGCAGAGGACACTGGAGGCCAGACAAGGCAGAGAGGAATTCTCCTGCAGGAAATGAAGAGCTGAGAAAGTCCTTGTGTAGGAGAGTGGCAAATGATTTTTTTTTTTAAGTTCAATTCTGTGTTGAGTTTTCCCATAAAAGGAAACTTGCTGAAAATTTTGAATTGATGATATTTGGACAGAAAGATAATAAAGACAGTGGTGGAGTGGAAAGGATCAATGCGTTTGAATGATGCCTGATTTTTAAGAATAGCAGCTGACACTTCCTGTGTGCTCACTAGGTGCCAGGCCCTCATTACTATTTAGTCTTTTAATCTTCACAGCCACCCTGTGGAGTCCTGCGCTTTATTTAATTTAAAAAAAATTTTTTAATTGAAGTATAGTTGATTTACAATGTTGTGTTAATTACTGCTATACAGCAAAGCGATTCAGTTCTACATATATATACATTCTTTTTTTAATATTCTTTTCCATTATGGTTTAGCATAGGATATTGAATATAGTTCTCTGTGCTATACAGTAGGCCTTGTTGTTTATCCATTCCATATATAAAAGCTTACATCTGCTAACCCAAACCTCCCACTCCATCTCTCTCTTATTCCCCTCCCCCTTAGCAACCACCAGTCTGTTCTCTATGTCCCTGAGTCTGTTTCTGTTTCATAGATAGGTTCTCTTGTGTCATATTTTAGATTCCACATATAAGTGATATCATATGATATTTGTCTTTCTGACTCACTTCACTTAGTATGATAATCTTTAGATCCATCCATGTTGCTGCAAGTGGCATTATTTCATGCTTTTTTATGGCTGAGTAATATTCCATGTATATATGTACCACATCTTCTTTATCCATTCAGCTGTTGATGGACATTTAGGTTGTTTCCATGTCTTGCCTGTTGCGAAGAGTGCTGCTATGAACATAGGGGTGCACGTATCTTTTGAATTATAGTTTTGTCTGGATATATGCCCAGGAGTGGGATTGCTGGATCATATGGTAATTCTGTTTTTAGTTTTCTTAGGAACTTCCATACTGTTTTCCAGAGTGGCTGCACCAACTTACATTCCCATCAACAGTGTAGGAGGGTTCCCGTTTCTCCACACCCTCTCCAGCATTTGTCATTTGTAGACTTTTGCTTGATTATCCCTTCTTACAGTTGAGGAAACTGAGGCATGGAGCGGTTAAGTGGTGGCTCAGGTGGTGAGGGGTTGGTTCTGGAGTCCACTTTCAACCCGTATACTACCTCACCTCTCCAGTTTTAAAAGAAAGAGGGGGAGGCAGGCCTGGCCCCCTGTCCTCCTCTGCTCCCCCTTTCTCTCCCCTCTCTTTCTCCTCTGACCTCCTCCTCCCACCCCTCCCCACTGCAGCCACATCACCAGGATCCAGTGTTTTGGCTTTTCTCTGTCCTGAAGGGGCCTGACCTCCATGCCTCCCAGGGCTGCCTGAGCACCAGCCTCAAGATTGGGTCCTCCGTGTGGGTCCAGCCCAGAGAGGACCTTGCTGCTGCCCCGGCCTGTTTCCCACAAGCGCCTAAGCACTGCAGGGAGAAGCCACTGTGGGACAGGACGAAACCAGCCCCTGCCTCAGACAGCCCTCTACCCGCTTCTTTCCTGCAGCAGACATTTAGCGAGTCTGGGCTGGCCGAGTGCTGGTGTTGGGGACACAGCGTTGAGCGAGACAGCGCCAGCCCTCAGGGACTCTGGTCACATGCGCAAGTAATTGGAGTGTAGCCTGATGTGATGGATGCTCGTTGGGAGAGTAGAGGTCAGGGAGGTTCCCGCCCGCGACAGATGGAGGATAGCGGGGTGGGAATGGGAGGAGGCAGGCAGGAACTGCCATTCAAAGAGGCTGGAGAGTAGAAAAAGCCCCAGTCACAAAGTTCTGGGAATGGTAGCCTCGGGAATTTGGATCTCCTCCCAGAATCAGTAGGGAGCCATCCGGAGTTTTTCAGTGGGGCAGTAACAGCATATATTTGTATTCTGCCAAGTGAATTTTAAAAAACACTTTTAAAAAGCGTTTTCATGTGCCTCACTGCATCTGATCCTTCCTCCACCCTCTGTGAGAGAGGAGGGCAGGTCCGACAATCTCCATTTTACAGATGAGAAAACTGAGCAGCAGAAAGACTAAAGGTCTCAAGAACGTGCTGGGCTGCTTACGATCAATGCAGCAAACCCAAGCTCTTCTCGCCCCAGTGCTCCTGATGCCTGGTTTGTGGGGTAGCTCTTCTAAAAGGAAACCTATCTACAAAAGCTGTAGGGCAGAGGTCAAGATGGTAACATTTAACAATAATGATAATGATATGTGTGCCATTTATTGAGTGCCCTGCTTTATGCCAGGGGGAGCTGGGCTGCGTGTCATCATTAATGCATCATCTATACCAATCTACGAACTAGTGATATTCTCATCTTGCAGCAAAGGAAACTGAGGTTCCAAAGAGTTACTCTCTATCTGGTGGCAGATCTGGGAGTTAAACGCCGCTCTTCGATGGTTGGATTCTCTAAAGGAGCCCAGCTTCACTGCTCATGCAGGGGCTGCATAAATGGACCAAGGACGGAAGGTGCTAGAGTGAAAATGATACCCTCTCTGCTCTACGGGGCGTTCAGTCAAGTCCTGTGGGCGTGGTCCACGTGCCTGTGTAGACAGGTGGCCGCTGGGCTAATTCCTGGCAAGTTACTAAGTTACACCTGCCGTCCTGACCAGGAGGATGGGCTGAAATCCAAATATTGTGCAGAAATGAGACCCCATAAAGAGGCAGGTGTTAGAAAGAGCTCAGTGTTTGGGAGTCATGTGGCAACTCTCTCTAAATTCACTGAGTGAACATACAGTCACATGGCTTCTGATCTAGCTTTCTGTATGGCTTTGCACAATTGGACTTCCCAGCCTCAGTCTCCCTTCCTCTAGGTGCTCTGTAAATTTTCTTGAATAAATGAATAGAGGGAGGAAATGACATCGAAGACAAGGACAACACAGGGTGGTGAATTCTGTGTTAAAGCCCAAAGGAAGAGGCCTGGTCCGGCCAGGGGATGAGTGGGTGGATGGGGGGAGCAGGCATGCGTAATCAGAGAAGACTTCCCGGAGGAGGTGGATACGAGGAATCCTCCTGCAGATAGAGTGGAGCAGGGTCATCTTAGGAGCAGGGGAGTCCTTCTGTGTTAGGATGGAGAGAATAAGGGCAAAGCCAGAGCATGGTGTTTGGAGAGTGGACTCAGGGTCAAAATGGGCAGGTTTTTAGTTCTGCTTGGCCTCTTAAGAGCTGCATAATCACAGGGTAAATAGCTCTTTGTTCCTAAGTCTTTTTTCTCCTCCATGAAGTGAGAATCCTGGTCAATCATTCTATCTCTCCACTGGGAGATTAACAGTGGAAAATCTTCACCAACGTGAGGGCGTGTTCCTCTATGCAGGAGACCAAATGTGCCTCCTCCTGGAAACCCTCTTAGAGCCGCTTCTGTTTTTCTCCTTCCTTTGCCCTGGCTACAAACCACCAAGGTCATGGGAACACACCAGCCAAGTGCCTGGATGGTGAGGCCCCAGGGGTTCATTGTGGGGTGTTACCAGCTCCGTCCCAGACTCTGGGAATGTCTTTTCAGCTGGGCCTGACAGAGACGGATTCCAGTGACCTGTGAAATCCCGGGCACCGCGCTTTCATCCTAGTCTCCTTGGAACAGACCCAGGAGAACAGATCTCACTTCATTGCGAGGCTGCCAGTCGGGCTGAACTATTTGCTCACTAAGCACGAGGCATTGATGCCATCCTGCCCAGGGCAGTCCCCCATCCCCCTTTCCTTCCTTTGTCCCCTCCCCACCTCTCTCCTTCCACCTATGCATTTCAACATCTTTTGGAGCATCTCCCAGGCCTGGACCCAGCACCATGAATGGCAGATTTGAATCTAAACATGGTCCCTGCCCTCAGGGGACTCACGTGCTCCCAGGGGAGATGGAAACTGGAGCTGATTGCACCCCTACTGGAAGGGTGACCCAGGCTCTGGAGGAGCGATCTGACTTCCTCAGGTGGGCTGGGCTTGGGGGTCTCTTGCTCCATGCACCCCATTACAAAGCTGCCACACCTGTCCACACAGTGTGACACTGGGGACAGGCCACTCAGATACGTATGCGCTGATTAAAATGATTAAAATTGTCTATTATTTCACAGTTTATGAAACCTCAATGTTTTGACTCTCGGGTAGCCCTATGAGGTGGTCAACTGAAAAAAAAAAAAGCTCAGAGGAATTTGAAGATGGTTTGAGCAAACACTTGAAGCCAGAGTCAGTCTGAGATGATAGAAAGGAGAGCTCGGGATGGGACCAGGGTGTCAAGGGTTGGCCCCGTAGAGCTTTTGAGACTCTTGGCACATAGTAAACACCCAGTAATGTTGGCTCTTATCACTAGCTGATATTTTCAAAGAAATGGAAGGCACGCAGAGACCATCCAATCTAAGGTCCTCACTGAAGGCGGATGAATCTGGGGCCAGGGAGAGGCAGCGCCTTGACCAAGGACCCAAAGCATGTCAGTGCTAGAGTGTCACGGCATTCAGAGCCCAGGTTCCCGGATTTTCAGTCCTGCACCCATCCCCCAATACAGGCAGCCTCTGCCAGGACCTCACGATATCCATACAACACCTGGTTGTCATCACGCCTGGAGATGTCATCTGAGTCTATGAGCACAGGAGCAGAAGTTAAAGGTCATACACATTCATGAGGCTATAAACCTATCATGTGAAAACCACCTGAAACTTCACTCCTTTGGTTAGCGCCCAATAAACTTCGTTGGCTGTGGTGTGGCTGATATTTAAAGCTGCTTATTGTCACAACAGCCCTTAATGATCTAGTGTCTTCAACACTTAATTACACTTTATTAGATGATAGCAGAATTAGGTAGTTGGATCAGGCTCTTGAACTTTTAACTCTCTCCCAATTTTACAGTGGTCTCTACTTGATGGAAACTCTCTGGGTTTGGCTCAGACAGAGCTCCAGGCAGCTTCTGGCTTGCTGCCACTGTATTTATTCAAGACGTGCTTAAGGGACAGAGGATTCATTTCCCTGAGTTTCTCACTTTTATTTTTCCTGTTTATAAGAAGTAAATTGTAAATTTCGCATCTCCTTTCCTTCCATCCTTTGGCTTTCAATGCAAGTCACTGGTATTAAAATACAATTCACATCAGAGTCAGTTCTCTTGGGCTTCTCAAAGGTATATATTTCATATTGGCATTCAAGTCAAGAAAACGTAATGTTATTCCTAAAGGAGAATGCACTTGCTTTTGCAAAACACAATGTAAATTCTAGCTACCTTGGTGTTGGGTTTGGGATAAAGGAATATTTACCCAAGTTCCAATCTTTAAAATAAGGCAGATATTGGCTTGAAAAAAATGTCTGCTGGCAGATGAGCCAGCAGCCTGAAAAATATTCACACCCTTTGACTGGGTAAAACCCTTTTAGGGGATTCTCTACTTGGTTGATCATTGACACACAGATATAATATGCACAATTTATCACAGAATGATTTATATCAGCCAGTTATTAGAAACAACCTCAATGTCCAACTGCAGGAAATAGTTAAGTAAATGGCAGTATATCCCATCAATGAAATATTAGCCATTTAGCCTTCATGCGACACATATCAATACTTATTAAGTGCCTACTGTGTACCAAGGACAGGGTTAGGAGGTGGGTATACAAAGATAAAACAGCAGATTTGCAGCTGTTTACAACGGCTGCTAAAAACATTATGCTTTGAGGAAATCTTATAATGCTAAGTCAGAATGCTTGTGAAATTTTATAATCTTGATTATGTTGAAAACACACACAAATGTGTTTTCTGGGAAGCTGACTAATTTTTTGTGTTTATTTCCCCAAATACCTTTGTTTTTTATCTATTTTCCCAAAAAGCACTAAGATGCACATAAAAATTATATAGTGGGGAAAAAGAAATTTTTAAAAAACATTTTGACATATTAATTTGGAGGTGTCACTCTTAGGAATTGTATGTCAGAAGTCACTGCCCCTTTGGAAATGACAGGAGGTGTCCTCCATGGTAAGAATAGCTCATGGCCCCTGGGAGATGTTTTATCACTGGGAGGTGTGGGGTGTTTGTGCCTCCAGTTAATGCTATGCCCACCCCTCTTCCTCCAGAAGCTCATGGAGAATCTCGCCTTCTCCATTTTTGTCCTGTCCCCGCGGACCTGCCGGCTGCTTCCCTACAGCTCCCAGTCAGAACAAACAAAGGTACTTTATCATCGGCTCCCCGCACTCCCTGGTGACCGAGAACTGCTGCTGTCTCAGGTAGCTGTCCGTGTGTGTGTGTGTGTGTGTGTGTGTGTGTGTGTGTCCATGAAAGGGAGAGAGAGAGCCAGCCCACCCGCCAAAGAGCTTTGTTTATTGTTTACTGCTTTTGCCTTTGACCTTGCAAGATTAAATACTCTGCGGTTCTTATTCCTTCACTCAATGAATATGAAATGAATTAAGACACATTGTTCAGGGAAATTTTGTGAAAGATTTTTATTTCTACTTTTGACTTAATAAGCTCTATCTCAATTAAATTATCAGGTGTATTATGAACATTTAATGTTTATAGAAGGCTATAAACTTTATGTTCCTTAATATTGCAAGTTCCGTGTATTAATTTCGCTCCATATTTGCAGACCTCTCCACCGAGCTGGAACTGGGACACAGAGATGACAGTCAGGTCTCTGGTCCTGGCAGAGCTCAGGGTCCATTCAGGGACACACGGCTGAAATCAAACAATAGCGACGCTGTGTGATCAGTGCTGAGAGCCAGAGGAGGTGCCTGACCCTGGATCGGCAGTGTAGTTGAGGAAGGCTTCCTGGAGGAGGCCGCGTCTAAGCTGAACCACGAAGACTGGAAAAGTTACCAGGCAGAGGGCAGGCGTAGAAAGCAGGAAAGTTCTAGGCAGAGGAAACAAAGTGGACAAGGGCCAGAAGCTAGAACAACGGCGAGGCGTTGAGTGTGGCTGCAGGGGGGCGTGGTCAGTGATGGGCTGGAGAAGGCGACAGGGTCTGGAGGACTCCGGCCCTTGAGGCACGGGGGGCCCAATGGTGGCCCTAGACACGTGCAGCCAACTCGTCTGTTGCCACGAGACCTGCTTTTGAGGCCCTGTTACCAAGTCACCTCTGAATGACCTGTCCTTTGGCTCCAAGGCACAGCTGGCTCCAGGGGAGACTGTACACCAGTCCTCTCCCCACCCCTGACCCTCCTGGGTGGCTTCACAGCGCTCATGGCCATTGACCATGTGCATCGGCCCCTGGGCTGCCTTCCCCTCCACAGCTGAGATCCGAGAGGGCGGCGCCACGATGCATTTCACCTGAAATGTGGGCACACAGAAAGCGCCCGTAAAATACTTACTGAATGAATGAGTGGGTAAATGAATGATCCTCAATGGGCAATGGAGGCACTGTGGTTCTTCTTAAGGCCCGTGAGCAGGCATCCTGGCAGGGTAGGAAACCAGGAATGAATGGTCACGGGGTGTGTGTGTGACATTTTCTACTTATAAATTGGTTTATTTCTTTTTAAAAATTTATTTATTTTCTTTATTTTTTTGGCTGTGTCGGGTCTTAGTGGAGGCCTGAGGGATCTTTTGTTGTGGCTCGCCGGCTTCTCTCTAGTTGTGGCATGCAGGTTTTCTCTCTCAAGTTGTGGTACGCGGGCTCCAGGGCGCGTGGGCTCTGTAGTTTGTGGCACGCAGGCTCTCTCACTGAGGTGCGCGAGCTCAGTAGTTGCGGGTCTCAGGTTTAGCTGCCTTGAGGCATGTGGGATCTTAGTTCCCTGCCCAGGGATCGAACCCTCATCCCCTGCATTGGAAGGTGGATTCTTTACCACTGGACCACCAGGGAAGTCCCTAAACTGGTTTATTTCAATCAGCTTATTTAGCTCTTCCTCTGGATCAGAAATGTGGTCTCCAGGTCAGAGGGTACAGGTGATCTGCTGGGTCATCCATTTTTTTTTAATGGAGGTAAATAATGTAAAATTCATCTTTCCAATCATTTTAAAGTTTACAATTCAGTGGCTTTTAGTGCATTCCCAATATTGAACAGCCAACACCGCTATCTGATTTCAGAACATTTTCATCATCCAAAAAACAAACTCCATACCCAGTAAGCAGACAATCCCCATTCCCTCCCCTCCCAGCTCCTGGCAACCACTCATCTTACTGTCTCTGTGGATTTGCCTCTTCTGGACAATGCATATAAATGGAATCGTAGCATATTTGGCCTTTTGTGTCCAGCTTCTTTCACTCAGCATGTGGTTTCAAGGTTCATCCACATTGTAGCATCAGCACTTCATTCCTCTTTATGGCTGAATAATAATCCACTATGTGGATATGCCACTCTTTGCTTATCCGTTCATCAGTTGATGGGCATTTGGGAGGTTCCCATTTTTTGACTCTTATGAATATTTAAGTTACCAAATTAATACAGGCTCCTTATAAAAGTGTAAACCTGACAGAAATACATACATACGATAAAGGGAAAGTTTCCTTGAGGCCCACCTCACCACAACCACACCATCACCTTTCCATCTTCCCTGTCTCCTCTTCAAGTTTTTCTCTGTATTGCTGAGAACTTTCCCTGAGGCTGCCGCTCTTCCCAGCTCCCTCAGGCCCCAGCTTCCTTTGCCTCACTAGCTCCAGCTCACTTTCAACTCTTATTAGGTATTGCCACCTCTGGAAGTCATCCCTGGTTCCTGAGGAGGAGTCCGGAGTTGGCCTCAGTTTCCCCAGCGCCGTCCTCATCCTAAACCCAGGTAGAGTGTCTGTCTCTCTTCAGCCTCCCCGACAAGACCATGGCTTTCCAGGGCCGAGAGCACACCTCCTTGTCTCTGAGAGTGCAGAGCCCATGCTCAGTAAGTGCTTTGCTGGAGCTAAATGTCTGTGGGATATGCAGGTCAGAGGCAGGTTGCCATAGAAACCCAATTTGGGGATGCCTAGGAGAGGGACCCGTCTCTGACGCAGCCTCCCTTCTGTCAATGCTTCCAGTGACAGACTGGTTGCCTACAGGGTCGCTCGGCCCTTCCAGAACCTCCGTTGTTACAGCCCACCCCATGGGGTGACCATTGGCCTGCCTGGCCCTGTGGCCTTGGGTCAAGTTTGTTTATATTCTAGTTCTCAGGCCGCAGAAGGAATGGTGACCACTTCCTACACAAGCTCCTGTGCTCCCCAGACCCTCTCTGCCTGGAATAGTTCTCCACAAAGAATATGGGACCCTGGGTCTTGGAGGTCACCAACACCCCTCCCCAGTGTACTTCATTTTCTTGCAGTTCCAAAGGAAGGGGGCTCCCTCTCTCCCGCTTCTGCCCCCGCCCCGTGCCTCCTCTTAGAAGCCCCGCCATCAGCTGTTCCTGTCAAGCATCCCCAAACCCCTGGTTTCTTTGCCTCAGGCTAAACACAAACCAAACAGACAAGTCCCTGCTTGCCTCCGCGTCCAGGCTCCCGCCCCGTGTCCTCTCTGCCGCTGCCCAGTCTGTGTTTGCAGCTCCTGCTGCTTCCCGGCTCGCCCAGCCCCCCACTCACTCCGCCCGGCTTCTCCCCACGCTGCTCCCTGCCCCACTCATCAGAAACCACTTCCCCCCAGGTCTCCATCTGGGCAGCTCCGAGACCACCTGCTGGTCTCTGTGTACTTGATCTCTCAGCCCACTCTGCTCAGAATTCTCTCCCTGCGCCCGGACCCCGCCCTCTCCTGCTCTCCTTCCTGCCTGTGGAATCCCCAACCTCTTCACCGACTTTCTCTTCCTGCCTCCCGATGCTCTTTTCCCCGGGGTATGCTCCTCGGCCTGGCGTCTGGCTCCAGCCCAGACCTCCCTCCGGACCTTACAACCTTCCTGTTCCTTCATCAGCCTCCTTCCTAATCCTGCTCAGATGACCCACAGTGACTGAAACTCAAGCAGGTCTAAAGGGGGGGCGTGTTATCCTCATCTGTAACTCTGTCCCTCTGAGGCTGTTTAAACTGGCAAGCGGACGCCCCCGTCCCTGCCTCCCACCTCACGTTTACACAGAACCTCTGGTTCCAGATTGCTGGCTGGACGCAGCCTCGCCTTTCCTCCCTGAGGGAGGAGACCCGGCCAGTCAGTCGGGCTGTTGTTTGGGGGCCAGGGCCTGCCTTCGTGCTGGTGGACACCCCTTTTGGCCCTGCGGTGGGCTCTTGCTCGCCCTTCCCACATTCTCCTCTTACTGGCCCTGGGTCCTGTGACCCTCGGAGGCCGTTTCTTCCTCTATCCCAAAGGGGTGACAATTAATCTCCACCATTGGGCTGCCAAGGAGCTGCGCAGCCCCTGGCTCGTCCTCATAGCCCCCCTGAAACTCCAGACACTACCAAAACCACGAGCGCCCACCTGTGTGCCCCCAGCCTCTGCAGCGCAGTTTCTCCGCCTTGGGCTTCTCATCCAGAAGCTCCTGCTTTCCATTTATACTTAGCTGGAAAGTCATGGCCTCCTGGAACTTTCTTCTTACCCCTGCCATGTGCACACTCCATCCTCTCACCCCAGCTGTCCCCAGGGCCCCCACCAAAGACCACCAAGAACTCCCCAGCCACTGACCAAGTTGGGTTCGTTGCTTGGTGAGATGAAAGGACACACACCACTGGGAATGTGGGGCTTCCAGTTAGAACATGCTAGAAAGGCCTGATTGCAAGATGTGGGCTTCTAGGAGGTGGTTTGGGGGAGGTTTCAAGGAAGAAGGGCTTTGTTCTGGATTGGATGCTGTCAGAAAGCAGGGCTCATCCTGCAACTGGGCGTCTCGTTAAATCTCATCTCAAAGCAGGGAAGCCTTGACTGAGCAAAGGTGCAGATGCACCGGTGGAGCAACAGCCCTCACTCATATTAGCCAGTGTGGAGGCAGAATAATGTTCCCCAAACACGTCCCAGCACCTGTGAACGTATTATGGTCCACGGCAAGGGGAACGAACAGGACAAATCAGCTGACCTTCGGATACAGAGACCACCCTGGGTTATCCGGGCAGGCCCAGTGTCATCACGAGGTCCTTAAATGTAGACAAAGAAGGCAGGAGAATACGTGTCAGAGTGAGACAGAATGAGAAGGACTCAACCCACCATGGCTGGCTTTGAAGATAGAGGAAGGGGCCACAAGCCAAGGAATGTGGCAGCTTTTAGGAGATGGAAAAGGCAAGGGAACGGGTTCTCCCCTGGAGCCTCCAGTATGGAACACATCCCTGCAGACACCTTTAATTTTAGCCAGTGAGGCCCATTTCAGGCTTCTGACCTTCAGAAGAGTAGGAGAACACAGTAGTGTTGTTTCAAGGCACTATGTTTGTGGTAATTTGTTGGAGCATCCATAGGAAATGAAGGCAGCCAGCATAAGGGGTGTTTGGTCATTTCTGTGCTTTGCACCTACCCTGTTTAGCCTGTTCTTAAAGAAGACAGCAGAAAATTCTTGTTTTGGGTCTCACTTCATCTCAGGCCCAGAAAGGCCTGGTCTGATATTGATGTTCTGCAAGGTGGAATTCACCTCCACCAAGGTGGAGGACACCTGGGCTGTGAGTGTTGCCAGCTGCCGGCACCAGCCACTGACAGCCCCTGGCCAGCTCCAGCTCCCAGAGATGCCCTTCGCTTCCTCACTGCCTTGTAAATATTTATATGCCTGTTTACTTGCTTTGGTGCTCCCCTTTCTGTGGAGAGACCAACCCCCCCGCCCCAGCACAGAACTGTTATATCCTGGATGTTTAGCTTTTTGCCCCCTTTACCTGGACATCTCTGGCGACAGGGAGCTCACTATTGCCCCAGGCTGCCTAGTCCATTTTGAATTCTTAGAAAAATCTTCATTCTTTGGAGCTGAAGTCATCCTTTTTAGGGCCCATGAGAATAAGCATATTAAAACAAAATTCAAATACTATCAAGTCTAAAGGTACATTTCATTTATGCTTCTTGGGAGGAAGTCTCCCGATGTCCAGTTCATTTCTATTTTCTATACATTGTCGCTGTGCTGCATACTGAGCCCTAAACTGGTAGCACAAAGCATTAAACCTGGAGCTACTTAATGCCTGTGAAGCATCAGATAATAGCCCCCTATCACCTTCCCTGAAATACACAATCCGCAGTGCATCTGGCCCAGTAAAAGAAGCACCACGGATAACAATAGTAGCTACCCTATGGGATTGTCAGGAGTATTAAATTAGTGTTGAATATTAAATTAATACTCAGTGAGTATTAAATTGAGTATTAATTTAATAAAACATATGAAGTGCCAGGCTCAGTGCTTGGCCCAGAGTTAGCACTCAGCAAGTGCCCACCACCACCACCATCATCATCATCATCATTCTCGTCATGTTTGTTGTCATTATTTCTAGACTTGGAATCAGACAGAACCAGGTTTGAATCCCAACTCGCTTGCTGTGCACACTTGGGGACAATGCTTGACTTCTCTGAATATCAGTTTCTCATGTGTAAAACAGGAATTATAATTGCCTGGCATTGTTGCTGAGATAATTAAATAAGCTACATGTGTAAAAGAAAAGATAATAACAGCATGTGAAAGGCAAGCAGCGCATGAGGACACATGGAAAACATCGCTTCCCTTCTCTCCTGTGACACGGAAAATCACGAACACCCTCGGTAAAGTGGATCATTGCCCAGCCTTTCAGAGTTGCATGAGATCCCAGGGAGATGATGTGTGGAGAGTGGTTTGGAAATGCTAAAGTGCTGTAAACATGTTGATAATGATTAGGACTAATTAAAATTTTGGGCAGCCAGGAGAGATGCATGGTGTGAGATGAAACTCTATCCTCCTGCCTTCAGGGGGTCTTTTAGAGACTCAGTGAGAAAACATAACCAATTAAGAGATTGTGAGGGGCGTGTTACTTGGGGCGTGGAGACTGATGACCAACAAACTCCCTGGGTCCCTCCACACCTTCAGCTCCTGTGGGTCCATCCCTCCCTCCATTCAATAAACACATGATATGTCCACCCTGTGCCCGGAACTGCCGTGGGTGCTGGTGCTGGCGGACAGCCCTACTCCTGCCCTCAAGCGCCAACAGTCCACGTGTGAGGCAGGAAAATGATGTATAAGTCAGAACTCTCTCCCTGTGACCTCTTCTATGGAGTTACCCGTCATGTGCAGTGCCAGTCCTTTTGTGGGTTCATCCCCCTCACCCTGGACCCGAGACTATAAGTTCCTTGAGGCCAAGGACTCTGTCTTGTCCCCTGCGTTTCCCTAACACCCAGCACAGGACCGGGCACCTGGAAGATGTGGATGGATGAGTGTTGAGTTGAACTAACTTAATAAAAGCCAGTCTCTGAGCAGTCGGGGACCAGACGTGCATTACTCCGACCCACAAGGTTATTCATTTGTCTTCCGACAGTGCTGATGTCTGAGCTGGGCAGTCACCCTGAGATCTTTCTATTTGCATTTTCTCTGGGTTCCTGTCACTTCCCCCCTTTGCAGAAACCAGTGCGCTGGGGATCAAGCGCTGGGCTATTGCTGCTCCAGTTACCGGTTCCTACAGGGATGTCCAAGTGGGATCAGAGAGCTGCTCCGTTGCCTTTTGTGTCTGATGGAGGAGCTGAGCTCTTCTCCGCCTTCCACCACCAGCAGCCTCAGACCAGCTCCCCTGTCCCCATTTTCTCACCTCTCTGTACCAGCCAACAGACTGCTCTTTCTTTGAAAGAGCAGCACTTTTTATATCACTCCAGTGTGCAAAAATAGTTCTTGAATCTGTCTCACTGTTATCTGCAGGGAAAAGTCCAAACTCCTAAACTCGGCATTGGTAGCCTTTGCCACCCTCTCCAGTTCTCCCTCCTCCTCCTCTTATCTCCAGCCCCACCTGCCAACACACCCAACCCTATGGCTCCTCGAGAGACACATGCTGCCTTTCCCCACCCCATGTCTTTCTCACAGCTTACTCCATACCTAAACCCTCCTGCCCTTGGATGCTGCCTCAAAAGCAATTTCTTCCTCGAAGGCTTCGGCAGTTTCCATCAGCTGGAAGCAACCTCTAACCCACATTCCTCACTTTATCTGCACCATCTTACGGCATTCATCCCTCTCCCTGTGTGTGCACATGAAGACATGTGCGTTTATATACATTACACAGACACACATGTATGTATATTTCCCAGATGGCATGTATCCCAGGGCTCAGGCTCCTGTGTCCATGGGAGTAATATTATATTTCCCCAGCCCATGCTCAACTGGGATGAGCCCTTGGCTTCTCTCTGAGCCCCTAAAGAATCCTCTTACCCAGGCAGTACTGAGCAATGCAGAACTGCCTGAAGAGTAAGTACAGGAGACTACTTACCTCCATCACCTACTCTACAATGAGCAATCTCATAGCCCCACTGGGACATTTCTCATCTCCTTGGATCCTCTCAAGATGAAAAAGACCAGAAATGGATGGATGGGGTCCTTTTGACCCCCACCCCAGCAGCTAGCCCAGGGCTAGAGGTATCAGCCAGATCAGCAGGCCACATCCCACAGTTACTCTGACTTGTGGTCCAAGGGTCACTGGTGGTCATGGGGCACAAACCGAGACTTCCTAGTGGTTCAGCCTCTCTGCCCAAAGGGACCAATTTTTAGTCACCTGCAGAACTAACATCACATCTTTCTTGCTGATCAGAACAAAGTTGTTTACTTTTGCTCTACTATCATAGTACTTGCAATTAAAACTCAAATTCACTATTTATTCTCCTGCCCTCATCACACAAGCTGAAACAATAGTCACAACTGTTATGGACTGAGTGTTTGTATCCGTGCAAATTCATATGTTGAAGCCCTAACCCCCAATGTGATGGTATTTGGAGGTGGGGCCTTTGGGAGATGTTTAGGTCATGAGGGTGGGGCCCTCATGAACAGGATTAGCGCCCTGATAAAAGAAGCCTCAGAGAGCTCCCTCACCTCTTCTGCCTTGTGAGGACACAGAGAGAAGTTGGAAGTCTGCAAGCTGGAAGAGGGCTCTAAGCAGAACACGATCATGCTGGCATCCTGATCTTGGGCCTCCAGCCTCCAGAACTGCAAGCAGTACATTTCTGTGGTTTATAAGCCACCCAGCCTATGCTACTTTTTATAGCAGCCTGAATGGATTAAGACAGCAACTAACACATAAGTGCTTATAATGCTCCAGGCTGTTTTAGAAGCATTTTGCACACATCAACTCACTCCATCATCACAACCAAGGCTGCGAAGTAGATATTATTATCATGCCTCTTTATAGACATGGAAACAGAGAAGTTAACTGATTTGCCCATGATCACAGTGCAGTGAGTGCAGAGGCGGGATGTGAACTGGTAAGGCTGGCTCCGTGGCCAAGCTTCTAACAGCTCTGCAACACATGATGATGACTAGGGCGTGAGCATTCCTTCTCTACCCACCTCCATTCCAGCAGCGATTTCGTCTGCTGTGGTCCTTCTGGAGTCCCCTGGGCACCAAGCAGTGTCCCCCTCTTGCTCACAGCAGCAAACCCTGCAAAGGGGCTTCTGCTCAGCACTGTGTTCACTGACCCTGGTTTCAGGAAAGATACAAAGGAGGCTCTTGGAGACAGAGCAGCCATCTTCACTGTCCATGCTTCTGTGGCTTGTCCCCAGGGAATGTTCCAGGGAATATCCTGAACCCAGCATCCTGGCAGGGGCTCAGTAGGGCTGCTGGAGGCACTGAGGCAGATGAGCCCCCCCAAGAAGGGACGTGCCCCCCACCCCTACCCCATCTGCACCTGCCTCAGTCCACAACTTATGAGGAGTGAGCAGGGCAGACTTGATGTGTCATCCCCAGTTAGCCCAGCCAGACTTTCAGAACCTGCCTGAGCTGCGATATCCACCAAAACTGCACACCAGATCTGCTAACTTGAAGAGCTGGGGCTTCCTCTGAGCTGAAAACAGGCCCCAGAGTCGGTGGCAGCACCTCCAGCTCCGGAAAAGGCACAGCCAAGGGACCCTGAACGAGAAAGAGGAGCCCTGAGATCTGCCATCAGCCCCGCCCTGCAGCTCACTGGCAACGTCCTCACCTGAGAAACACAGACTATTATCTGTCCCGACAGAGGCCGTATTAACAAGTTCTCTTTGAAAACCACCAGGCCAGGACTTCCCTGGTGGCGCAGTGGTTAAGAATCCACCTGTCAATGCAGGGGACACGGGTTTGAGCCCTGGTCCGGGAAGATCCCGTATGCCGTGGAGCAACTAAGCCTGTGCACCACAACTACTGAGCCTGCGCTCTAGAGCCTGCAAGCCACAACTACTGAGCCTGCGCACCAGAACTATTGAAGCCTGAGTGCCTAGAACCCGTGCTCCGCAACAAGAGAAACCCCCGCAATAAGAAGCCCGCGCACCGCAACGAAGAGTAGCCCCTGCTCGCCGCAACTAGAGAAAAGCCCGCGCACAGCAATGAAGACCCAATGCAGCCAAAAATAAAAATAAATGTAAAACTTTAAAAAAAGAAAACCACCAGGCCCCGTGGGCCCTTGAGTTAGCCCTCGGCATCTCCAGGCCCCAGTCTCTCCACCTGCCTGGAGAGGAATGTGGTCTGGGTCAGGATTCCAGCCATGGCTGCACGTTAGAAACACCCAGAGGAGTTTTAAATGACTGTGATGCCTGGTCCCCAGGCCCAGAGACTCCCTCCACTTGGTTTGGGAGGGGTCCAGGGATTGCCACTTCTGAAAGCTTCCAGCTGGTTTTGACATGAAGTCCGGGCCCAGGTGACCCCCGGGGTGGCCCACTTGGCCAGGCAGGAGCTTCTAGGGCTGCTTGCAAAAGAGACTAACTAGATTCAGAAGGGCCTCAGAAGCGGTCAGTTCCCCTAAAATGCCTTTGAGAGGTGGCTGCAAGGAAAGTCGATTTACCAGCAAGCAGCTAAGCTGTGATTTGCTCTCGCGTTCCCCTGAAGCTGCCTTCTGAGATCACGTGCTGTGTCCAGCCCAGGCCCAGCCCTGACTCCCCTCCTCTGTGCGGCGCCAGCCTCTGGGGGCCCAGCACCGAGCAGGAGACAAGTTCATTACCGATGACCTCGACTGCTGGTAAAGACTTAGCTGTGCAAAGAAATTGGGTTGGTTTTTTTCTTTCCAAAGGTGGTGATGTGAGTGGTTAGGAATGTGGCTCAGGACCCAAACTGCCCGGATTTGACCTCCAGAACACCGCTTTCTAGGCGGATCGCCTTGGGCAAGGCGTTCAGCACCCATGACTCCCTTTCCTCATCTGTGACATGGGAGGGGAGGGCAGTGCTCCATCCTGGGGTGGTTGTGAGGATGAGCTGAGTCCAGCTCTCAGCACAGCACACCCTAAATGCTGCATGATGATGACCATTATGACTATTAGATCATTTCTTAAAGGAGAGAGGAACACTGGTGTTCATTGTCAGTGAAGAGTGCAAAATTCTTTTTATTTTATTTTGTTTCGGCTTTTTTGTTTCTCTGAAAAGAAAGATGACTAACCATTAAAGCCCAAATGTGAATAAAGAATAGACAATTCCTTTGAAGGTCTTTTAACCCAGGATAACATGTTATCTGTCCAGGATAAGTGACATTTATCTCTTTATTAAACATTTTATTTATCAAATATTTATTAAATACCTCTGATGTGCCAGGTGCTGGGCCTGGTGTGGGAGCTTCAGCCAGGAGTGAGACAGACACACCATCCTAGCCACACACAGCTTAGAGCAGACTGAAATGGTACATAAATGATTCATTTCTTACACGAGAAATGAATCAGTTTCAATTCTTGTAATTGCTAGGAAGAGGGCCATGAGGGCCATGACAGGGGACTCTGGGTGGGGAAACTTCCAGAGGAAGTACCAGCTAAGCTAAGATCTGGAGGATGAGTAGAGGCCCTCTGGGTATTGTGGGGAAGAGCATCACAGCAGAGGGAACAGCATGTGTAAGTCCTGAGGCAAGAAAGAACCTGGAGACTCAAGGGACGGCGTGAAGGCCAGTGTCCCTGGAGGGCACTGAGTACGGGAATCAGTGTTGGGAGATGTGGTCAGGGAGGCTGGCCATTCAGGAGGCTGGAAGTGGGGGTGGCACTTTGCATTTTCTTCTAAGTGCTGCTGGAGAGTTTTAAAGCAGGGGTGTGACCTGCCCTGGCATTGGTTCACCGTGTCCGCTTGTTTGGAAAGTTGATCGCAGGGTCACAAGTGAATGCGAGAAAGACCAGTGAGGGAGCCCCAGGGTGCTGAACATCATGATGAGCTGAAAAGTCCAAATGACAAAATCATCACATGCAGACAGAATTGGGGCTCGGGGTGATGGTTGGGGAAGGAGGGAAGAGAAAGAAACGGCCAGTGATTGGACACATACTATGTGTCAGGGTCACCTGCATTGCTTCATGTGAATTTACACACAAGACATGAAAAAGATTCTAACCCAGAGCCGACCACCCTTTCTGCTCCGTGATACCCGATGATTGACACCCTTGCTATGGTGGAGGGGGTCGTGCCAGGGAACCCCTCCTCCTCTTTTGCTTCTTGCTGTTGAATTTTGGGGGTCTCCTGTCTCTGGGGGCTTCTTCTTGGAGCTTCCTGAAGACAGAAGTGACAGCGTGGTTTCTTTGTCTAATGTTGCCCTTTCACACCATGCCTCACCCTCGGCCCTGGCATCATTTTTCTTAGTCATCATTTGCGTCCATCCGGTCCCTGGATCTCTGATGAATGACTGCGGCATCTCATTGCACTCTGAGCTGATTGCATCGCCTGGCCCTGGGCCTCTGCTTGGCTCACAATGATTTACAGGCATCCGAGGCTGTACGTCTCCGGGTGACCTGTGCAAACCGAGACATGAGGCGACCACTGAAGCACTGGAGAGCTCGACAAGGAAATGTCCTCTGGGGTTAGGTCTGTGCCTCAAGACTCAAGGTAGAAACAGAGGAACTGAAACCCACAAACTTCCCTGCATCTTGGCCCATCGTTGTTATTCCTATTTTTTTTTTTTTAAGATCACTGAGATTTTTCAGTTATACTTTTCTGCATGTTTTAATTTTATTTTAGGTACATGCTAAAAATGTCCAGCTTTTGCAACCCAGGCTGGCTGAGCAGGGCTGTGTGAATGAGTCACCATCTCAGAGATTCTCAGGCTGGCTTTCCCTTTGGGCTGAACCTTTCTGGGGACAGCAAGGTGCTGTGTGGGAATCTGGGCTTTGTGGAGCAAGGCAGCCCTGGATTTGAATGCCAGTTTTGCCACTTTTCAGCTGGGTGACTTTGGACAAGTTACTTGACATCTCTGAGTCTTAGTTCTGTCTTCTTTAACATGGGGACGAGGAGACAGTAACGTTAGGATGACAGAATTTCATCCAAAATAATGTTGGGGGCATCTGGTAGGGTAGGCACCATGTAGGTGGTCTGGAAATCTTGGGTCCACTTTTTAAAAAATTTTATTGAAGTATAGTTTATTTACAATGTTGTGTTCATTTCTGCTATACAGCGAAGTGATTCAGTTATACATATATGTATATTCTTTTTCATATTCTTTTTCACTATGGTTTATCACAGGATATTGAACATAGTTCCCTGTGCTATACAGTAAGACCTTGTTGTCTGGGTTCACTATTGTTTGGCCAAATCTTTACTTAGGTCAGGCTAGTTCTGTACTGAACCAAGGACCCTTCTAACGTCTAAGAAAAGGCAGCTCTGGAATTACACCCTCCTCTGTCTGTGTAGCAGACATGTTTGGGCCCTGATACGACATCTCCAAGCCTGTCTCTTCTCTCAGCTGCAGGGACTCATTCCAGGGCGCTCAGACCACGTTGCGCCCACCTCAAGCACGGGCTCCCATCCTCTAAGCAGAAAAGGGACTTATGTGTGCTTCTTAGAGGTCTCAGGCTCTGCTTTTGGGGACACCCAAACCAAGACGGTTTTTATGAACATGCCGAATAATGGCTTTTGCCCTTGGGTAACTTATGCTGCCCTAGGGTGACCGGTTCTGTGTACTGGGGACGGTGGGCAGGGGCTGTGGTGTGAGGGACACCAACCTATCACCCGGGGTCCAGCTGAGCACAGAGCCTGCCCCACACCAGCCCTGCAGGGGGTAGAACCTATGTGGCTTTGCTCCACCCCCTCATTGTTGATTGGCCGACAGCTAGACACCTGACCCAAGCAGACCAATCAGAATTCTAGGATTTTTCACTCTGAAACTGAGAACCATTCTCTCTGGGTACGGGTTCCATAGTAGCTTCAGGAGTTGTCAGTGTGGCAGTTCCCTGTCACCGTGAAGGAAGCCAGTGCAGAGTAAGAAAGAAAAAAGTCACAGCCAAGGAGAAACAGAAAGGTGGTGAGAGCTTCCTGGCGGCGCCTGTGTTGCTGGTGGCAGCTGTGTGTGGAAACCACCCCGTCCCTGCGGATGGGAGGGATCCTTGCCATAAGGTCCCATTTTTGCCTCAGCCACTTCAACTTCATTTCTGTCACAGGCAGTCAAATCACGTATGCAGATACACAACCTGGTATTTCTCAGTAAAATTTACAATTTGGGGTACAGTGTATTCCCATAAGTGTGGCCCAAAAGGGATACTAAGGAAGAAGAGAGAGGAGAATAACATGGATTGACCTTCTAGAATGTTCCAGGCACTGAAGTCACCACTTTGTGTACATTTCCTAATGTGAGGGAAGAGTGAGTCTGGTAGGAGAAATGTAGCTGCAAGCAATAGAACCCCTTATTCGCTCTTCAGGGAGTCAGAGCTGCATGGCCTCAAGGCTGGTCTGGCATCTCAGTGATACCAGCAACCACTCAGCTGCTTTCCCTCCTTCAGATCCACTGTCTGCCGCTTGTTGGTGTTTCTTCCTGCTGATAATTGCCTCATGGTCACAGCAGGGCTGCTCCAGCTTCAGGCTTCACATCTGTGTCCTAAGAGGAAAGGGGAAGGCAAACCTTTCCCAGATGCCTCCAGCAGACTTTGTTTTGTACCTCACTGGCCAAATCTGCCCATAAATATGTCCCACAGCCATTCCTACCCGAAAGCCAATTTCCACCTTTCCAACCTCTAGGCTGGGAGGTGACAAAAGAAAAAGGGTTTGAGAAAAGCTGTGGATTGGCCAACAACTTGTGTCTTTCCCTAGTAGTATGAGCACCAATAATATGCTGTGTCTAGGAATGGTAGGAACTGGATGTGAGTGGCCCTTAGAGGGTGGGGGAAAAGGATGCTGACAGGCAAGATGGAGGAGGACCTGACATACCCATGGGAGCCACTGAAGGTGCTTAAGCCAGGTGGAGGAGTGTCAGGACCAGAGTTACATTCTAGAAAGATCACCCTGGCTATTACCTGGAGGGCGGCTTGGAGGGGAATTGGACTGAAAGCAAGTTAGAGGTGTTCCCAGTGCCCATCCTGTGAATTGAACATAGTATTAACAGGCACAGAATTTAGAGTAACTCCTTCCTGAGCTACTTATTGGATCAAGGAAGTGACTGGACAGAAAAATGAGACTAAACTAAAACTCTTGAGAAATATAGAAGAATTTATCCTAGTGGAGAAAGAGACTATGATCTGGTGCCTACATCTGACTTTTCAGATGATGAAAGTGGCTTTTCTTTGCATTTCTTTGTGTGTAAGCAAATTCCAGGCCACTTTAAGTTACTGACTCTGCCACATAAAACGAACTCAAGGTTGCATCCATGGGAGAGTGAGTACAAATCACATTAACACTATAGAATAGGATATTAGGCTAAGTATTTCCAACAAGCGAAAAATGGGAAATACTGTTGTACATGTTCCTTCATATAGATCTGCTGGCCACATTAGAAAGGCTATAGTGTACTTATATATACTACTAAAAAATTCAAATTGTGAAGATTAATATCAAGTGATGTACGCTTATTACAAAAAAAATGTATAAAACGGAGAAAAATTGTTAAGAAGAAAACATCAAAAACCATAAAAATGAAATCACTGTTGCTATTTTGGCCCATGTCCTTTCTATCCTTATGGGTAAGTTTCCCTACAATATTCATAATCATAATCAATGTACAATTTTATATGCTGCTTTTTTATCTAATCTCATCTTGTAGGCTTTTTCCCCATGCTAACATAGTTTTTGTAAACTTCACTTCTCACGGTTACATAACACAAAACTTTCTTGACCCCTGTTATTGATCATTTGAGTGGCTTCCTTTTTTCTTCATAATAAACAATGTGATGCTTATGACTGTGTATAAAATTTTGTCTTCATAGAAAACTATTTCTTGGATATTGATTCTCAGAAATGGAATTACTATCTCAAAGGGAACAAACATTTTTAAAGCCATTGATACCTATTGCTGATTCAGAAATTCAAACTCGTGATAAAAGTTCAGTTAAAGACAGACAATGCAGTGAGGAAACCTGCCTCTGTATTCTCTCCCTTGGCAGTGGGTTTGGTCATTATGTCTGTGGACAATTTATTGCCTTATTTCTAAAGAGAATCAATATGCCCAGAAGCCCTAGTATAATGAAATTCAGCGGGGCCTCAGCTCATAAAGGAATCCATCAATTAGACCAGAATGCTAAGAACAGTGAAAGTGAAAATAGTTCCAGTGAATCTTGATATTGAAACACAGATTAGGGCATTTTGGGGGGAAAAAAGCATTTTATCTTTATCTATATTTTTTGTATCCCGTACAATTAGGAAGCTCATGGAAAATGAATAGAGGTTGTTTCATAGTATATGCTCTTTCCACATTACACACTAGCATGCTGACCCCCACTACCCTTACTCCAAATTTATTTCAAGAAGAATCATTGCATATCTGCCATTTTCCAGGAATTGTGCAGGCTGCTGGGGGTATACTCATCCTCTAGGATGTAGTCTGCACCTCAGTTGTTTGCCCAGGCTCAGATGCTAGCTCTGCCATTTGGTAAGGCCTCTGCTTGGTGCCTTCGTCATACTAGCTCTGTGGTGGGTATTATTGCCCTCATTTACAGATGGGGAGACTTAGAGAGAGATTAAGTATCGTGCCCAGGGTCACAGAGGTAGCAAGTTATAAAGCTGGTGCACTTTGTCATCATGGCCCTTTATGAAAAAACAGGCATGATTCTTTGAAAGTAATTTGGAAAAGCTGTTTAGTATGCTTTTTGCACTGATCCTGGCTTATTTTATTTGTAAAATCTATTTACTGCAGTTATAAAAACATCCCATTCATTCCAATTCTTTCCTATCACTTTTGCAGAATTGGTATCTCTCTCTCATTCATTCATTCATGCATTCTTTATGCATCCACTCTCCCCAAATACACACACACACACAGTGGTGTGCTGGCGATGGCCCCTCCTGGCTGGCCAGAGCTGCTTGTGAACATTGTCTACCAACTCCTCAGTGACATTATGATTTATAATAAGAAATGTATATTTGATCTCCATCCACTGTTCCTGGCACATAGCTCCTAAAACCCTTGAAATTTCCTAACTGTTAAGATAAAGATGGCCGTGTTATGTTAATGAGATGATTTGGGGGAAGCCCCCAGGTAACCTGAAGGTGGGGGCTGGTTGCCAGGGGAACCAACCACGTGATTAGAGGGTTGGAACTTTCAGTCCCACCCCAGAGATCTGGGGAGGAGAGAGGGGCTGGAGATTCAGTTCTATCACCAAGGGCCAATGATTTAATCATTCATGCCTATAAAATAAGCCTGTTAAAAAACACAATTCAACTGAGTAAAGTTAAAGATCCAATTGGCTTTATTCAAGGATTCATGAATCAGGCAGCATCCCATCTAGCAAGTAGAAATGAGCTCCAAGGAGCTATACAAAGTAGAAGGCTTTTACAGACAGAGGGGGCAAGGACAAGGAAAAAGTGGATTGCCTCATCTTTTTGGGGAGGGATGAAGGGGTCTATCAGGGGGATTACCTCACTACTGCTGATCAGGAAATTCCAGACTGACTGGTTAAGACTACATTACTGGGAGAGACTGAGACTGCAGTCAGGCTAAGTATGTAGTCTTGGTTTGCTGACATGGGGCTTAGCACAAGTGACTCCATTTGGGGCCTGTTGTTTCTTTATAACAAGGCTTTATAAAAAAAAGATGGGTTCACAGAGCTTCCAGGTTGGTGAACCAGAACTCATCCATGTGCCTGGAGGATTGTGCACACCAAGCTCCATGGGGACAGAAGTTCCTACACTGGGGACCCTTCTGAACCCAGCCCTATGTACCTCTTCATCTGTATCCTTTACAATACCCTTTATAATAAACTGGTAAACATAAGTAAAAGTTTCTCTGAGTTCTGTGAGCCCCTCTGGCAAATTAATCAAACATAAGGAGGGGGTCATAGGAACTTCCAATTTAGAGCCAATTGGTCAGAAGCACAGGTAACAACATAGATTTGCAATTGGCATCTGAAGTGGGAGTAGTATTGTGGGACTAAGCCCTTAACATGTGGGATCTGATGCTATGTTAAGGGTTAAGGGACATGGTACTTCTTTCAAGTTCAGTAAGGAGGCACCAAAAAAGAAAAAAAAAAAATGTGAGCAGCTTGAGGGAAGGGACTTTATTTCATTTTTCCTCTGACACCACAATAGGTTCTTGCCCAATGCCAGGCACCTAGAAGTTTCTGGATCAATGCTGGCATTAGTTAGGGGACTGGGAATCTAGTCCAAGCTCACCCTTATCCATCAAGCTGCGTGATTACTGCGGGGTCGCTTTCTCTCTGGAGGTCTGTTTCCTCAAGTAATTATTCAAGGCTTATTTTAGATGACTTCTTGAGAATAACTAGTATTCTAATTAAAACACCCGGATTCACACCAAACCTGTTTATAGCATAATGTGTATCACAAACAGACATCATTTAAAATACAAAAATTAGTGGCCAAATGGAGCAGATTGAGAAGGTTCTTAAATGTTGAAGAATTTTGTTTGAAAAAAAAATCATGAATTTTGCATTTGATTCCCTTTACCTGCAAGAAAATGCTGAATGTTCCCTGAGGAAATATGTTGGAACCGGTTTGCATTCAGTGAGAATCACATTAAGTTGATCCACATTTAATCTGTTCCTTGTCAGCATCTGCTCTGTTCAGCCACAGTTTCTCATCTGCTTGGGCCATTTCACATGCCTTTCTCTCTGGGCCCTGGAGTCTGATAGGTCTTGTTTAAAATCCCAGCCCCACCACTTACCTGCTATAGGATCTTGGGGAAATTTCTCTCTAAGCCTCTCGATGTCCTCCTCTGTAAGTGGGGAAAATGATAAACATGGATCATGGGGAGTTGTGAGGATTCAGTGTGGTGATATCTGTCAAGGGCTCAGGGCAGTAGCTGACACATAGTAGGTGTGGTCCAGGATTGCTGTCCTTGTAACTCTTGGATTATCAAGTTCTGCCCCTACTGGTCCTCCTACCTGGAGCACTGGCTCCCCAGGGAAGATGCCCCACAAAACCCTCCTCACCTCCATTTCCCCAGACTCCCTCCTTCCTGGTCCTGATTTTCTTGTGGAGGCTGCAGGTCCATCCGTCTTGTCCTGCAAGCTCCTGAGAGCACAAACTTTGCATTTGTGGAAATCTAGAGCATTTAACCCACTGTCTAGCATGTCCAGGGAGCTGAGCACCTGCTTAATTGACCAAGCTGGACTTGACATTCAGATGAGAGACACTTGAAAAAGGGAAACGATTTCTGGCCCAGGAACTCCTCCTGATGAAGTGTTGGTGGAATGGAAGCTCCTATTCCCCAAATACCCAGAGGAGAATAGAGTTGAAGGGAGAACCCACTGAACGTGCCCATCAGTGCCAGGAGCACTTGCCATCAAGCACCTACTCATTTATTCCAACCCTAGGCGCCTAACACTGCTTGTGCGACCAAGACAAGCACACTCGGTGTGCAAAGAGCTTGTGTGGCTGCTGCGTGAAGTGGAAGGGTTTGCCTTTCCACAGATGAGATAAGACAGGTGGGCGGGGCTAGACATTACAGTGTCCTGGAAGTCTTGCTAAGGAGCTTGGTTTTATCCTAAAAGCAGAGAAAGACAGGAAGTGGAAGCAAGGGAGTGATGTGACCAGCTTTCTAGTAATTCTGGCTGCTGTTTAGAGAGTGGATTGGGGTGGGGCCAGCCTGGCAGCAGGGAGCCTGCTTAGGAAGCCGTTTCAGTGATTCAGCTAAGAGATGGTGGTGGTCTGGGCTGGGGGAGAGGAGGAGAGGGAACAGAGAATACCAGTTCTGTACATTCCAAGTGTCTTTAATCTGTGAAGTAGGTCAGTTCAGCACTGCTTTGATTTACAGATCAGAGCAAGAGAAAGGGCAGTGACACAGTGGTCCCTGAGTATGACTTTCTCATCTCATCTATACATCCCCCTAAAAAAGGCTGCATGACCTTGGGTGTTAAGTGAATGGTGTCAAGGACAGTCACGTCTGTGTTGGGCCCTCTTGTCAGAGTGCATTCTCTCATTGAGGAGCTCTTGTCTTCACAAAGGTCTGGAACTAAGTAGGGCATGAACTAGTGTCCCCATTTTTGCCCTCATTTTCTTATACCCAAGGGCTTCCCCTCTCCCCATCATGTGGTTGTCTCCCTGCCTGGGATCTCCGCCATTATCTGCTCAGACATTTGCTTCCCCCAACGGACTAGGAGGCGGAGCTGCAGGCTAGTCCTCTCCAACTGCCCTGGGCATGTAAATGCCTACTGTTGTTTTATAGAATCATCGATTCTAGGATTGGAAGGGAACTTAGGGTCTGCTTGTTAAGTGTTCCTCCAAGTGCAGTAGTCCCCGCTGATATCCACACATCTGCAGTACACTGAGCACACTCTTCCCCCAAGAGGCAGTCCTGGCATCTCAGGTGGATCACCTTCGTGACTCCTTTCTCTGACTCTCCACAGCCACTGATATTTCTGTGAAGCCAGCATTTCATTCTGTCTGACCTTACAGTTTACCTGTCTGTTTTACTCACTCAACTGTGAGGCCTTTGAGGACTAAGGTGCATGTGTTTTATTCATCTCAACACTCCCCATAGCCTTGTACACAGTGTCTGGTATAGAGTAGGTACTTGATAACAAGTAAATGACTGAATGAATGGACAGATGAGTAAATGAATGAGTGAGTGAGTGGTTAGCTCTCAGTGTTAGAAAGTTCTTCTTTACCCTCAGCTGAAACATGCTTCCTGCTAACCACCACTTTCTGAGCTGAAGTTCACGCCACACAGGATCACACTTTCCTCTTCCCCATCGTGGCTTCTCACCTGGTGGAACCACAGCAACCTGCTTATGTTCTTCAGACATACCAACCTGTTCCTGCTAAGCTTTCTCCCACTTTAAGCATTTTATACATCTGCCCCTTCTGCCTAGGACCCTTGACTCTCATTTCTTTAATGGTCTTCTTGTCATTTGGGTCTTAGCTCAAATAACACCTCCTCAAAAAGACCATTTCTAACCACTCAATCTAGAGTATCTCCCTTTGCCCCTTCACCTCTTTATCTCTCTGTGCTGAATTTGGGGTGATTTCCTCAGATTCATCTTTCAGTTCACTAAATCTCTCTTCATCTGTGTCTGTCTAACCTGCTGATTGAGGTCTTGTATCAGTTACTCTACTTTTCATTCATAGAATGTACATGTGAATATTGTAAGCATTCTTATTTTAAAATCCTTTTTAGAATCTCTGTGTAATGCCCCAATAGAGATTTCTCCAATTTATTGTATCTGATCATCTCTCAGGAGTTGTGTATCTTTGTAATTGTTGTAATTTTTAAGATGTAACTTTATCAGGAATTATCATCTATGAGTGACCCACATGGGTTACAGAGGTGACCTATCATGCTTATGAATCCTGGAAGAGTTGTTAATTTCTATTTATTTATTTATTTATTTATTTATTTATTTATTTTTGGCTGCGTTGAGTCTCTAGTTGCAGTGAGCAGGGCTACTCTTTGTTGTGGTGCATGGGCTTCTCACTGCAGTGGCTTCTCTTGTTGTGGAGCACGGACTCTAGGTGCGTGAGCTTCAGTAGTTGTGGCACGCAGGCTCAGTAGTTGTGGCACACGGGCTTTGTTGCTCTGTGGCATGTGGGATCTTCCCGGACCAGGGCTTGAACCCATGTCCCTGCATTGGCAGGCGGATTCTTAACCACTGAGCCACCAAGGAAGACCTACATTAATTTCTTGATGAATGCAAGATCAGTGCAAGAATTTGGGCACCAACCCTGTGCATGATGTAGGCAAGAGATGATGATTTCTTGTGTTTGGTCTCCCTCACCTGATTCCAGCGACATTAACTTTACATGTCTGCTTTGTCCTCAGACTGGTGCATCACCCATTTCAGTGATACCCAGATGCCAGGTTCTTAATGCATGTACTTAATGTATAAAAACCACCCAGCTAAATGCATGAGCATGGGACTCAGTGAAAACACAGATTTCTGAGCTTCATTTCCTGGGTACTGATTACATAAGTCTGGGCTTGAGCCTGGGAATCTGAATTCTTATACAGCTCTCCATATGATTCTGAGGTACAGTGAAGTTTGGGTACCAGTGGTCCTATAAGCTTTAAGGATTGTAGTTGGATTTATTTTTGTCTTGTTTATTTCCTTTAAATAAAAGGATTGAAAGCAGCTTACAAGATATATGTAGATACATTTTGAAAAGCAGACTTAAAAACCACCTACACAAATAAACAACCTAAGCAAGTGAGATCTGACTTTACCCCAAGACTGGAGACACACAGGGTGATGCTGTGCTTGGCGTCCTCACCAGAATCCTCATCCTGGATGTGGCTGTGAGTGATGTGTGAGCCATTATTATCCATCTCTGGAGACCCTCAACATTAAAAGCCCAGCTCAGTGAAATCAATTATGGAAGTAACAGTAGAACTGCAAAGGGATGCTGCTCTTTGATAGGGTTTTAATGTTTCTGGGGTCCCCTTCCGCAAACTGTCAGATTGCTCAAGTACACTTATTGGTCTGGCAACACCCAAGAAGACTCCTCCTGGCAAACTGATCTGCCTTGCTGAGTCCTCCCAGCCCATGTTCACTCAGAAGCCAAGACACCTCTTGGCTTCTGCCCAAGCTGTTTCCTCTGCCCAGAGGACTCCTGTACATCTCCAAGGCGCTACTCAAATATCACGTTCTCCAGGCAGTCCTCCTCCTCCACCTTCTTCATGTCCTTCCTTCCTTTTGTCCTTCATTAATTAAGCCCTTATCATGTCCCAGCACTACACCGGAGCCCCCCAACTTCCCTCCATCCCAGCATCTGCCACACTGCACACCTTCCCAGCCTCATCTCCTGTGATGCTTCCCCTCACTTCTCTGGTCTGTCCACGCTGGCTTCCTGTGCTCCCTTCCTCTCTCTGCAGGACCTTTGCACAGGCTGTGTCAGTCTTCTGCCTGGAATGCTCCTCTCCCCTCACATTCCTGCTGTCCCCCACCTAAATTGTTCCTTCCTGGCACCCTGCAGTTGTCTTACTCTGCCCTCCCACATCTGGGACATAACATTTCTTTTGTGATTCCTAGGTTGCCCTCTGTCTCCTTGACCACAAGAGAGCAAGCACTGCAACCTCAATGCCTAGCACCGAGCCTGACATACAGCAGGTGCCTGATAACTTTGTTAAATGGGTGAAAGAAGACAGCCCTGAGAACCTCAATCTCTCTCTTCCTTTGGATCAGTCGTTCTTAAACTTCTTTTGGCCATTGGCCCCTTTGAGAGTCTCATGAAACCTAGAATAGAAACCCTCTCTGTACAGATATACATGAATACTTCTTCACATAAAACTCCCATATTGTTTCAAGGTTCAAAAACACCCCAGATAAAGTGCTTGCTTAGGCAGCACATTTACTAAAATCAGAACAATACAGAGTAGATTAGCATGGCCCCTGCGCAGAGATGACATGCAAATTAGTGAAGTGTTCCATATTTCTGTTTGGGATTAGCAGAAGCAAACTATTATATATAGGATGGATAAACAACAAGGCCCTACTGTTTAGCACAGGAAACTATATTCAGTATCCTGTGATAAACCATAATGAAAAAGAATATATATGTATAACTGAATCACTTTGCTGTACGGCAGAAATTAACACAACGTTGTAAAGCAACTATACTTCAATAAACGATTTTAAAATTCCAGATAGAGAGGGCATTGTTTATTAATTCCAAGCTAAGGTTCTTTTCTAGAGAGAGCAGCTTATGAATTGTATACACATATCATGATTTAAATCCAATACAAATTGAGATGAATGTGAGACTCCCAGCATCTTAAAAGCTTATGTGTTCAGATGGCTTCATGTAGATACCATGCTGGTTGGTACGTTCCCTTTAAGAACTCATCTCCCTGGGTTTTTTGTTGTTGTTGTTGTTGCAGGAAAGAAGACAGCACAGAGGCAAGCACACCAAACTGGAAAATATTTACATCCCTCCCAACTGACTAGCGGAGCCGAGGTGGCCCCATGATTTGCGATCCCTTCCAGGGAGCTGAACTACAAGCCAAACGACCATCTTCCTATTTCAAGTCACGCTTGACAACGTCTCTACTCTGTATAATACCAACCAGGGAACCAAAGAGATGGCTGGTTGTCAGAAGCCCGTTATGTATTGGCACAGAGTGGCGGAAGGAGCCCGGGGCTGGAGTCCCAAGGTCCTGGCTGGCTCAGCCACTCCTAAGCTTTGTTCCTGCACAGATTACTAACCTTCTTAGAATTTCCACTTCTTCATCGGTTTGAGGGGCCTAAAGCCTACTTGATGGTTTTGTTCCGACAACCTAATGAGCTAATGGCTGCGAAAGTGCCCTGAACACTAAGATGCTTCCCATGTGTCAGGGATCATTGTTGTTGGTAAAGTGTGATTCCATATTCTCTCACTCATGTACTGACGTCTGCTCAGGAGGGCTGTCTGCCGTAAGTACTCATTATAGTTCTACGTAGCTGCCACCCAAGATGGGTGATGTGAGGCCTGGCAGCATGATGGTTTAAGAGACATCTGAGCAGTCATCTTGCTATTCTAGAGCTCCTGCAGGGCTAGCCTGTGCAAAACATTGTATGTGTGTGAGCACTTTCCTTGGGAGAGGGGCCATGGATTTCACTAGATTCTCAAATGAGACTGGGACCCCCGAGGGTCAAGCACTGCTAGTCTAGGGGGAAAGGACTCTTTCTAAGGAACCTGGAGACGCAGCTCTGCCTCTAACTGGCCAGTGACTTTGAGGCCGTCCCTTGGCCCCTCTGGGCCTCAGTTCCTCATCTGTGAAATGGGTGTGACCGCGTGCCCTCCAGCATCCCTCCCTGCTTGGACCTCTGATGAGTCTGCAGCCCCTCCGTGCGTTGTGTCCTCCCTCAGAGGAGGCTCGTCCCGCTGCAGCAAACATCATCTGGGTTCTTTCTGTGGGGCAGCCTCTGGTCAGCTGGGAAGGTCCCGAACCCAGCCTCCTTGCTTCCAGAATAAGCGGAGATTTCTTCTTTTCTAAACATAAGTCACTTCGGGCCACTGTGTCTGTGAATTTCCACCCCCCACAAATAACCAAAGCACCCCAAAGTGCCCGAAGTACTGCAGCCCTGTTTCCGCTCGTCTGGCCCAGCAGTTAAAGAGCATTGTGGCCCAGTGGCTGTGCTCAGACCGAGGGGGTTTGCTCCCTCTTAAAGACTTCCCTGCAAACTGAAGGGCTGTGAGGCCACCTCATTCAGCAACCAAGGGGCTAACGGGGACAGCTGAAACCTTAGCACCCCGAGAAAGGCCGAATGAAAAGCAGCCTGTGCATGGTGCAACCTGATTAGCTGAGTTCTTTCTTGAGGCAGAGGTTGATGGCAGGAAGGCAGCTGGTGGGGTCTGGGACCTCAGAAGAACCAGGGCTGGGCTCACACAGGTCCCACGACCCATAGGACAGACCTCAGAGAGTTCCTAGTCTACAGTCCTCAGGCCAGATCTGGCTCACAAACATGTCTTGTTTAGCTTATGTTTTTGTTTTGTTTTTTAATTGAGGTTAAAACATGTGTAGCATAAAATTTACCGTCTTAACCATTTTTAAATGCCCAGTTCACTGGCATTAAACACATTCACATCGTTGTGCAACCATCACCACCGTCCATCTCCAGAACTTTTCCATCTCCCCAGATTGAAACTCTGTCCCCATTAAACACTAATCCCCTATTTTCCCCTTCCCCAGCTCCTAGCCACCTCCCTTCTACTTTCTGTCTCTATGAGTTTGTTGACCCTAGGGACCTCATATAAGTGGAATCACACAAAATTTTTTCTTCTGGGACTGACTTATTTCACTCAGCATAATGTCCTCAGGTTTCATTCATGTTGTAGCATGTGTCAGAATTTCCTTCCTTTTCAAGGCTAAGTAATGCTCCATTGTGCGGGTAGATCACATTTTGCTTATCCATCTACCTGTCGATGGACAATTGGGTTGCTTCCCTCTCTTGGCTATTGTGAATAATGCCATGAACATGGGGGTACAAATACCTATGTTGTATTTGTTAATGTTGGAATTAGCAAATAACATTTAAAAGCCAAGAGATTTCTCATTAAAATCTGGATTTCTGGCTTCTTTTGGAAAAACAGTCAATCTGGCAACTCCAGGCTTCTAGCTTCCTGGCCACACTCAGAGATGAATGAGGCCAGCCACTCCCTCCCCTGCCGACAGGCACACAGCCTGGGGGGCCTCAGGCCCCCACTCCCTCCTGGTGTCCTCCTCGCTCCCCGCCTCCCCTGCCTGGTCTGCCAGCACCCTCCGGTTATGGGTAGACACAGAGACCAGAGAGGCACAGTGAGCTGTGCCCAAGGTCCCATGGGCGGGATTGTGATGTGACTGCTGTCATCCAGGAAGGCTTGGACTGGGGTCTGGTTGCAGCTCTGCCACTTGCCTGCCCCTGTGACCTTGACCTTTCTGAGCCTAAGATTCCTCTTTCGGAGGGAATTGGGAGAGACGGAACCTTCTCCGACATCCTTACGGAATCGTTGAGACAGAAAGAAGGGGATGCGTGGTGACTGGAATGTGGGGTTGGGATATGAGGGGCTTATTAACAGCGCAGACGGGGCAGGCAGCTTAGGGTTTGGGGGTCTGTTTCTTCATCTGCAAAATGGGAAAAGGGACCATGCCTCCCCCACGGGCTTATTCTGAGGATTAACTGAGACAGGGAAGCTTAGAGCCCCAGCAGAGGGCTTGGCACACAGCAGGTGCTTCACACAGGTTACTTTGGAACAGGTGAGGGCTGCGTTCAAGGGCTCCAAATCCCCGTGGCAGCAGAGCAACACCCAGCAAGAGATGTGATGTCCTGGTGTCACCGGTGTCACTGCAGAGTCCTTCAGCCTGATTTCAGAGCCTACCCTCTGCCTTTTACCTGCAGGGGGTCCTGGCAGGTCAGCCGCCTCTCCGAGCTGCAGACCCCCAGCTGTCAGACGGGGCAATGTCCTGGTCCTCACCAGCACAAGGTGGGTGAGAAACGTTAAGGTGCCTGGCACAGAGTCGATGCTCAATAGAGTTTAGTTTCCCTCCTTCCCTTGCCAAGCAGAAGTCTCTCTCTCAGGTGAAAATGATGGCATGTTTTCCAAAAAAAAAAAAAAGAGGAAAAAGTGTAGTTTCTAGCCTCCCACTGGAGCACTCCCGGGTTCACGTGTTCTTGGGGTTGAGGTGTGTCGCTCACTGGCGTTCCTTCCTTCATCCAACCAGCATTAAGTGCCAGGCACCGCTACAGACCTGGAGTTACAGCAGAGAACAAACAGACCAAATTCCTGTTCCTGTGGGCAGGTTTTATATCAGTCAATGGATTAGTCGGCCGATCATCGCTCATGAAGTGCTTCTTCTGAGCTGGCTTTACCAGAGGCCCTGGCTTCACCCTCAAGGCTCATCTCTGTTGCTGCATGTGCTTTGCCCCAGAAGGCATGCTTGTCCTGAGCCCCTACTGTCACCCACCACTGGGTCTTTCTACTCACTGTGCTGTTTCTGTTACCTCGGTCCATCTCAGAGTCCCTGCCAGGGGCCTCTGAGTCACTTCAGGGCCAGTGAGACTCTCCTGAGGGGAGCCGTCCATCCCAGTGTACCTGGGAAACCTAAGAGGCCAGGTGTGGCCCTGGCAGAGCCCCACCTCTTTACCTTCAGGCTTTGGATGGATGAAACGGGAAGGTGGATGGAAAAAGCCCTTGGTCAACTCTTAAGTTCTGCATAAATATATAGGATTTGACCTTCACATGCTGGAGAGATGAGAGACTACCTGGTGAAGGAGAGAGATTAGGGTTTAAAATAGAATCACTGGTCTGGAGTCTGGGTTCTGCAACCTCTTAGCTCCGAGATGATGGGAAATTCACTTCCCCTCCTCAGTTTACTCACTTGGCAAATGGAGCAATAAAATACCTGCCTTAGCACCTGCTGGGAGCGTTAATAGATACACTGCATGGGAAAACACTTTGCAGACTTCAGTGTGGTGCATACACTTTCATGTCATTGATTCACATCATTAATTAAATGCACACCCATTATGTACCTACTGTGTGCTATTATGAAGAAGGTGGTCTGTCTTATGACAATTTGGAAGAGGTATCCAGGCTAAGGAAGAAGAGAATTGCTTGTCAGATGGTTGTACTGCACATTCATAGATCGTGATTAGCAACAGCCAGCGAGTTGGCATGGCAACATTACCCCATGCACTGCTAGGCAGTGTTCTTAAAATAGGTTCACTAGAGGTGTGGCAGAAGCGAAGACACACAGAGTCCACGTGGTCTGATGGCTCTGCCTTTCCCAGGCAGGCCAGTAGTGCAGTAATTAAAATAACAGATCTGGAAGCATCCATTGTTAGAGCTAGAGACTTTAGTAGTAGCACCTTGCCTTTTCCCATTTGATAGGTGAGGAAACTGAAGCCCAGAGAGGTTAAGTGAACACCCATAGTCACACAGCCTCTTGATGGCAGATGGAGCCGAATCTGGTTCTGATATCTCATACAGGGTTCTCCAGCTGTGCCACGATGCCCGTTCTTCTGATTTGGAATTTTAGATCTGGGTCTGATGCAATTAATTTTCTAATGATTACAATCCACATGTCATCACTTACCAACATTTATTCTATCAAAGAATTTTCCCCACGTTTCTCCCTGGGGAAGCCCTGAATCCCAAGATATCACGAAAACTCACTTACTTCTTAGCTAGGCTGAGATGACTGTAGTTTAAATCCACCCCTCCACAGCCTTCCTTCCCTACCTTAGTTTCCCAGTGTGAAAATGAAGCAGCAAAGCTGATCAAAAGTTTATGAATCACTCTGTGATGAGATTACTGTATGAGCTTACTTATCCATCATTGCAGAGGACGGGGAGCCCAAATCCTTTAAAAGATGAGTTTCTTTCTTTCTATTTGTGTTACTCAGCAATTTGTTGAGTAAACTTCGCAAACTTGAGTGTGGCTTTTTACATTCAGGCTGGTAAGCTTTTTTAAAAGAGATTCACAGCTCTTGTTTAATTCTAGGGTGAAATTCCAGGTCTGGAATGAGAAACTTCTTGAGAACTCAGTCCACATCGGAGAATAGGGTGCTAGACATTTCTGACATATTTTAGACATATAGCCTCTTTTTCTTTATTCAGACAGTGCCTTGCAGTTGGAGGGGCTCTGGGCTGGGAGTCAGGGGACAGGTGTGGCATGAACCCTGCCACGCCCCCTCTCTAGGCTACCAGTAGAAGGTTGCCCTCTGTAGTGATGATTCTTCACCCTGGTTGCATGTTGGGCTCACCTGGAGAGCAGTTAGAAGTCCGATGCCCAGCTCCCTCTCCAGGCCACCTAAGTCAGGTTGTCTTGCGTGGGTCCCAGGCAGGGATCTTTAAAGAGTCCCCCAGTGATTCTAATGGGCAGCCAGGGGGAGAACCACAACACTGTAGCCTCACAATCACTTTTCATTCTCCCATCCCCTGTGTTAATTAAATTCCCAGATGCCATTGTGTGTTTCTTTTGTGTCAGACTCATTTATTTTTGTTCCTTGCTAGGAAAGAAATGTATCCTCAGAGTTGACAGGAGGATAGTTCTCATCTTTGGAATATTTTGGACCATGAGTCAGCGTGGTAACTTCACCTTTTAAGCAGCTAGTGGACCTATGAAAATGAAATGCGTAGCATGCTGTAGCATTCAGCTCCACCGTAAGCAGAACTGGATGCCAAGTGCTTGGTGGCTGATCATGGCATGGTTACACGGAAGTTCAGATTATACAGTTGAGTGATGCAATAGGCACACAAAGCAGATTTCTTGGGTACAGTTGCTTGAATCCTGAAATCTTCCAGAAATAGATATTCTAAGTCCAGTGTGATATATAAATTGACCAGTTGTGTAAGCAAATAGAAACAGATTTCTATTCGGCATTTGCACCAGCGGCCAGCTGGGTTCCTACCTGGCTCTGAAATAAATTTTTGGGAAATTCTCTGGTACTTTAATGGGCAGAGAAGAAGAAACCCCTGGGGTTTGTGGATGTATTTAGTCCTCTTTCCTGTTTTATGAGAATTTCTAGAAAAAGATAGTATATGCCTTGGATCTAAAACTGCTTTTAAAAAGTCAATAGGCTTAGGATGGAAGGATTGGGCTTGCTTTATCCCGTTTCCCTAAATCCTACTCTGGTTTCAGCAAGCACAGCTCCCATCCAATCTGACGTCTGCATCCTTGGCATAAATGTATTACATAGAGTCATGGGAAGACTAATGGGGGAATTGATACCATCAAAATAAGGTTTGCTTTAATAACAATTTTTTTTTGTCTTTGAAAAATATCATCAGGCTATGCCCAAAGGTAGACTGATGATACCTTTATATGGTGGTAGAATAGGGAAGAGAAAGACGAATGTGCTGAAAACTCGGTATCAACTCTATCAATATTTTCTTTTTAAAGTAAAGTGATATAACACATTGTTTGCAAATATGACATTGAAAGTGATGGGGACAATAAATATCGATGCAGCAATGTTATAACTATTAACTATTAGACTTTGCATCGGGACAAGGACAAGTTCTGCCTTTCACAGAATGGGTTATGGGCCAGATACATGGGGTTCGAACTATGACCCTGCCACCAACTGGTTGTGCAAGCTTGAACGGAATACTTACCTCTCGCAGTCTCAATGTCCTCCAGGGAAACATCAGGGAAGGTGTGAGCCTTAATGAGAGAGCACAGGTTTTTTTTTTAAAGCACTCAGCACATATTAGTGCTCTGTGAACATTGAGAACCTTCCCTCAACATTTTGGAAATGGTCCAGACACATTTCAGTGCCATGGTGGGACATGCACCACCAACCTCAGCTGGGTGACTAAGATGATCTCCCAACGTTCAGATTTGCACAACCAACTTCTGCTGGTGAAGCAGGAAAGGGACTTGGGTGTCACTGGCAAAGGTGACGAACATGGCTTGTGAGTTCATTTTGGCAGAAGCTCCTCGGTCTCCTCACTCTTCCAGGTTGAATCCTGGGCAGATATCACATGAAAGCTGTGAAGCACAGACATCAGTTTGGAAACTGTGTACTTTCCTCCTGGATCCCAAATGCACAACAACTAGACACCTTGCAATTGCATGAATCTAAAAGGACTCCTATATTATGCACCTCTATTAATCAACACAGGGTCAGAATTTTGGCAGTCCATGCTCTGCCTCTCCCCTCGGTTAGAAGCATTGGTTCACATGGAAGTGGTCTGGCAACATAGGTGGACCCCGCTTCCTTTTGGATGTTCTGCAGTGGGACCCTCCCTTGGGTCCTGAAGCAGTGGCTGTCCCCAAACTCCTGCCTGCAGTGAAATGAACAGAGCAATCAGTCATCGGAGATGCCCATCAGATTCCTGACCAGTTGTGAATCGGACTCAATACTCCTTTCTGTGTTTTCAAGATTTGTAATGATTGCTCAATCTTGTGTAAAATAGGCTGGCATTTTCTCTTGTTACCAAGATGTATTTTTCTATGTTAGTTAAATGTATAATTTGTGTAATTTTGTACATTAAAATGTATCCTTTTTCACAGTTAAAGTTTTTTTTTCTTTTTTGAATGTTTAACTTATTGATGGTTCCTTACATAGTGTTGTAGACCCTAACACAATACAAAAAGGCAACGAATCCAAGACTCTTGATTTTTGGTGGGGAATAAACGATCTTCCCAGAAGTCAAGTCCACTTCTCACAAGTAATCAGGTGATGTCCTGTATGATCCATTATATGCCTGTATTGGTTTACCATTTTTGCTGTAACAAATTTCCATGAACCTAGGGGCTTAAAACAACACATATTTATTATCTTACAGTTATGGAGAAGAGAGGTCCGAAATGGGTCTCACTGGGCTATAAATCAAGGTATTGGCAGGGCTGTGTTCTTACTGGAGACTCTAGGGAAGAATTGGCTTCCTTGCCTTTTCCAAATTCTGTAAGCTTCCTGCATTCTTGGGCTCGTGCTCCCTTCCTCCGTCTTCAAAGCCAACAGCATTGCATCTTCAAATCTTGCTCTGGCTCTGGCACCTGCTTCTGTTGTCACATCTCCTTCTCTGACTCTGACCCTCCTGTCTCCTTCCCTCTTTCACTTATTAAGGACTCTTGTGATTACATTAGGCCAACCTGGATAAACCAGGATAATCGCCCCATCTCAGGATCCTGAGCTTTATCACATCTGCAAGTTACCTTTTGCAATGTAAGGTAACATATATACAGGTTCTGGGATTAGGAGGTAAACATCTTTGGGAAGAAGGCATAATTATTCTGCCTACCACAATCCCCTACGAACTGATTTGGAGGCAGCAGAGGAAAACAAACATTTTAGAATCAAACAGGCCTGCATTTGAACTGGATCTCTGCCACTTTCTGGCCATATAACTTTAGGGAGGTTGCTTTACTTCTCTGAACCTTTTTCCTTATTTCCACAATGAGTGCAATAATCCATTACTTGCCTCACAGATTTGCTGAGTATTATGCACCTAACAATAAACTACAATTCCCTTCTTCTCATTTTTATAACTTATGAGGTTTTAAAAAAAATCTTTTTTGTGTGTGTGTTTGCCAAAAAAGTCCTGATGGAGAATATGCATCAGAGCTGAGTGGCGTCTCCTGTCCTCTCCCTGCCCACTCTGTTCGCTGCCCTCACCCTGAAGCCTTCCTGGTCTGACAGGATGAGCTGGAGGCTTGTCCTTCACCAGATGTCATGGTTTAATACACTTATGAGCATTCCTTCCCTGGAGGACTGAGAGCCATCAGAGGACAGGATGGGGAAGGTGACAGCCAACCTCTGGACCAAGTGCAGTTTGCTCAGGTTTCCTGGGCTTTCCTCTATTGGCCTCTGCCAGACGCTGCTCCCCTTGGTCTCCCTGCAGGCTGGTGGGTGCATTTCCTAACTTATACCCTGACTTTGTTTCCTGCCTCCCTTCTTCTGTTACACTGGGGTTACTGGTCTTGAGATGAGGAGATGTTGTAGAAAGAACTCAGACAAACCTGAGGTGGAATCCCAGCATGGTCACTTCCTGGAGGTTAACTTGAGCAGTAGGTTTAAGCTTTGTCATCCTCAGCATTCCAGCCTGGAAACGGAGGGGGCAACATCTGCCAAGGGGGCTGCTGAAAGCAGGATGTAACGTGTGGAAATAAACAGAGTGTTCATAGACCCTGACACATGGTAGGAGCTCAGTAAAAGTCAGATCCCCCTCCTCTAGAAGACAGGAGAGATGAGGAGGAAAATAAAGTCAGATGAGGAGGAAAATAAAGTCAGGAGGAAAATAAAGTCAGTGACACAGTGGGTGCCCAAGATGTGTGTTGGATGAATGTGGAATGATTAGTTGCCCAAGGTTGCATGGAGGACAGGATTCAAACTCAAAAATCTAGTCTCTTCTAACTATGCCAGGTTCATGCCTTCTTCCCCCCTTTCCCAGTGGGAGCTCTTCAGCCAGGCTTCTTGGGGGAGGGAAAATGATACTGGTTAAGATGCAGACTCTGGGACCAGACTACTGTGTTTCAATCCAAAGTGGCATCATTTACCAGCTGTGACCCTAGACAAGTTACGTATCTCCTTGAGACTCAGTTTTCTCATTTGTAAAAGGTGGCTAAAACGGTACATATCTCAAAGGTCGCTGTGAGCCTTAAAAGAGTAACTGCATGTACAAAGTCTACAATGGTCCTTGGCATGTAGTAAACTCTGTAAGTGGGAGTTATTCTTATACTTTCTTGCTTCTACACAAAGACAACTCTTTCTCTCCTCCCTCTGTGTTACTCCCTCCTAATCTTGGCAACTGCCTAGCCCTTTCTCCCAATGAAAAGGGTTTTCTTGGAAAGTAGTGAGGTCTCCATTACCAGCGGTATTTAAGCAAAGCTGGAGAGACAGTCTCCTCAAGATGTGAGAGCAGATTCAGGCATCCAAGTATGAGGATTGACCTCAAAATTTCATCTAACTCAGATTCTTGGTTTCTCTGATGTTTCTATGAGTTTGGTCACCACAAATAGTTTTGGAGCTTTAGAAGAAGTTTCTATGTGGTCTTCAACAGGAAATTTCCTTGCCTGGAATGTGCTGGGAACAGTATTTCACAGGACAGATAGAAGGTTTCATTAAAAACACACTTGCACTGCACCCCAGAGTCTTGCAGAGTCTGGGACTCCTGGAACCAGTGAGGCCGAGTACTGAAGGGACAGTTCCCAGCACTGGAAGCTGGCAGGGTGAGAGGTGGGGTGCAGCACAAGGCACTGAAGTTCCCAGCTGGGTCCCCACCCAGCCTGTTGCCACATGTCTGAACTTGCTTGAGGAGCGGGTCGGCAGCTGGTGATTCCACCCATCCAGAAAGAGCAGCTGGGACCACCATGTCCCTGGAGACTCTTAGGACTCTCTGCCTGATAATGATCAGGGAAAAATGAGCGAGGGTATCTAGGGAAGGCACATGGCACCTGGCTTTGAAGAGGGGTAGAGGGGAGCCCCAGCAGAGTGACCCCGAGGCCCCTCGCCCTTCACCCTGGCCCTAGTCAGAGGAATCCTGGGACTCCCAGGCTGCAAGCTCCTAGCTCAGCAAGGGTACGCCGCATCAGTGGTCATGGGAAGTGACCCTGGAATGGGGAATATTTGTCTGGGTGACTGACAGGAGTGTGTGCATGTGTGTGAGATGATCTATCTCTTTGTGTGTCTTTTTCTGGGGCGTTTCTATTTAAGCTCCCAACTACCCATATTTCTGGTGTGGATTTGTGTGTAGGCGTCCTGTCGGGGTTTATGCGTGTGGAGTCATCTTGTGAGTTTGCCTTTGGCGTGAAAATCTCTTTGTTGTGTGGATGTTGCTGGCATGAGCCTCGTGTACATGTGTGAGTCACTGGTTCACATGCAAGAGTGTTTTTCTGTTGTCTGTCAGTGTGAATGTGGACCCAGCACATCCCTCTTGACTTGCTGTTTCATCCTTCCTGGTGTCCAGCACTGGCCGGTACACTATGTGTGTGTTTGTCTCTTTCCTCCTTAGAATGTCAGCTCCCAGAGGGCAGAACTCGGTCTATTTTGTTCACAGTACTGTTCCCAGTGCCAACAACGTGCTAGGCACCAGCAGGGCACTCAATATAATAGTGCTGAGTGAATGAATGCAGTGTCCAGTGTGTGAGAGTCTCTCTCTGGTTGTGCAATCAATCTCAGTGTGATGCTGTCTATGCGCTGGGTTGGGTGACTGAGAATTTCTGGGGTGTGTGTGTGTGTGTGTGTGTGTGTGTGTGTGTGTGTGTGTCATTGACTAGGAATATGTACAAGCATGTATGTGTGTGCAAAATTGTCTCTGATGTGCGTGAACGAGCCTACGTATGTCTAGGGAGCGTGTAGTGTGATCGACTCTTGTGTGTGCCAGCATGTTTGTGCATTTCTCACGTGTTTGTATGGCATAATTGTCTGGTGTGCTAGTACCAACCTGCGTGTGCCTCGGGAGCGTGTGTGTGTGCGTGCTCGCGGTTAGCACCCCTCGCTCTCCTCGCGCCCCGCGCTCAGCCTGTGGGCGGGGAGCGGGGGGCGCGGCGAGGGCACTGCAGTTCTGCTGCCCGCCCTCGGCGCTGCGGCGAGGGCTCGTCACGGTCCCTCCCCGCCCTCGCTGCAGTCCCCGCCTCCCGGTCCTTTGTAGCCTGCCGCTGCGCTCTCCGACAGCCGCCCGGAGGCCCCGCCCCCGCCCCGCCCCGCCTCGCGCCCCGCCCCGCCCCTCCTCGGGCCGCAGTCTCTCCTGGGCAGACTCGGCCCTTACGGAGCGCTGAGCTCGGCGCACAGCGGTGGCTAGGGCCGCGGGCGGGCGGGGGCGCGGGCGGGCGGCCGGCCTTGGACCGGTATGGCGGACCGGCGGCGCGCGTGGAACACGGAGGACGACCTGCCCGTGTACCTGGCGCGGCCGGGCAGCGCGGCGCAGACCCCGCGCCAGAAGTACGGCGGCATGTTCGCCGCGGTGGAGGGCGCCTACGAGAATAAGACCATCGACTTCGACGCGTACAGCGTGGGCCGCCGCGGCTCCGCGCGCACACCGCGCAGTGCGGGCCGGCTTGACGCGGTCGGCCTGCCGGGGCCCGGAGGCAGCGAGGACACGGCCAGCGACGTGAGCGATCCCTCGGGCTCGGCAGTCAGTTCGCCGGGCGAGCGCGACGAGCGACCGCCTGCGCTGCGCATCCGCTGCCCCGCGCCCCGCGCCCTGCCACTCGGCCGGGACAATGGCCAGGTACCCTCGGGGCGCGCGTGGGCCGGACGGAGGGGAAAGGACCCTCGGGTCGCTGGGCGTGGGGCAGTGCCCGGGCGGGAGTGCTGGGGCCACTGTGGCCAGGCTTGGGAGAGCTACGGAACGCCCCTCCCCCACCCAATCATTCAGGAGGTTCGGAGAGGTTGTGCGACTCGGTCAGCGTTGGCCAGCATAGTCCGTGAGACTCCAAAGGGTCTTTCGAGATCCAGCCCCCCCGCTCCTCCACTGCAGAAAGGGAGAGCGAGGTTCTGAGAGGGGAAGTAAGTTGGCTAAAGCCGCCACATGGTCCCTTAAAGCGCAGAGGGACCTCTGGGGTTAATTTCATCCAATGATCCTCCTTTTCTGCTTTATGAAAAGACAGGGAGCTCTGTCCCGCATTCATCCCTTCATTTATTCACTCACTCATGAGGAATTATAGAGCACCTACTATGTGTTCTATAGTAGGGCCTTTCCTGAGTGCTCCCTCTGTATTTTCTGGGGGAAGGATTTGGTTAAAGATTTAGATCGTGGGGCAGATAGAACTGGAAACCGCTAGCCGCAGTCACCGACATCTTCAGAGGATGTCCTGAGTCCCACAGCACAACGCCTGTGTGCTCACTTCACACAGCAAGTTGGAGGCAGAGAGGGGGGTTGAACCGGGGTCAGTAGCTTCCTAGACTTGGAGGTTCCCCCCCACGAAAGTGGGGAAACATCAGGGAGAGGGAACGCCAGGCCGTGGGCCCTATGGCTCATCTCCCTTTAGCTGGGGTCGCCAGAGCATTGGGGGAAGATGGGTAGACGACCCAGCTTTGGGATATATGGGTGAGGTGCTTGGAAAACGGAAGTTGGAGCACTCGAGGGCCGACGAGCTGTAGCCTTACCCCAGAACTCCATGTCTGAGCACTGCTCAGGTCCCAGGCCCCTGATAGGTGCTGGGTTCCCTGTTTAGCACTCCGGCCCCACCCTAGGCCAGGGTGGGTGACAAATTCATTGTGAAAATTAAATCAGTTAATGCCGCTACGTAGTGAGCATACAATAAATGTTCGTTGTTTATTATGAGTTTGATCATTATCATCATTTTTATTAACCCTTCTCCCCTTAAATGCTCTGAGAGGCATACAGTGAGCCGGGAGGAGGCAGAGCTTGATCTGGACAGAAATCTGGGAGGGCTTCCTGGAGGAGGGGCGGGGGTGCTGGGCCGGCCTGTGGCTGCTACGACCCAATAGTGGGTCTCCTCCTGCCCCCACCCCCACACCCCGGGTATTCTGTCTCGGTAGCTCGGGAACTCTCCGTGGTCCTGAATCCGGAGCCTCGCGAGAGGAAGGTCTACAGCGAGGGGGTGTGGGGGGGGCAAGGAATGGAGATATCGAGAGGGTCCCGTCTCCTTGTCCCTATCCCTTCTATATCTTGCCCTGCCCACCTCCTTCCCTAGTGTCCGACCTCGCTTGGGATCCAGGCTTCACAGCCCGAGCGGGAGGCTTCGGGGCCGCGGACCAAGAAGCCGGGGCCAATACCGGAGAATACTAGTTGCCAGTCAAGGCTCTGCGTCCTCTTGAGCCTCAGCTTCTTCATCTGTGAAATGGGGGTGGCATCTCCCAGCCTCCCTCAAGGCGTGGTGGAGTATCAGGGAGGCGAGAGAGCTTTGTGCACGGCCGGGAGCTGTGGAAGAGCGTCCCTGATGGAGCTGCAGTCAGTGTCACCAAAGCCAGCATCGCCCCTGAGCTCTGTCTGGGACGGCTCCGCAGCCGCGCCTCGGCCCTTGGGGACGCTGATCCCTTCACTTCTCCCACTCCTCTTTCCTCTCCCCCCTCTAGCCTTCTCTTTCTCCATGGCTTCTCGGGTACTGGACAAAAGGCAGCGCCTCCGGCGCGCCAAGGGCTCCAGGAGCACGCGAGGTTCGGGACTGTGGAGCCTAGGTGCTCGCGGTCTCCCTGGGGGGGAGAGTTTTACTTTCTGCGGACCGAGCAGCCACGGGGTTCGGGTTCGTGGGCCGGCGGGCCTCGCTCCTCCTGAGCTTTGCAGAGGGTGCCGGGGCCCTTCCCCCCCGTCCGTAAAGCTCTTTCCCGGGGAGGGAGGAGGGGTTTCTGCGGCGCAGGCGCAGCGTCTGCAGAGGCCCAAGGCTGTGCAACTGCGGCGCTTTTGTACCCGGGAAGTCCACTTGGGAGCGGTGGTCTGTTTGGCCAATAGCAGACGCGGGCCCCTCCCCCGATACGCAGGAGGTCTCCTCTCCAATCCTGGAGCTTCCCTGCCCAGACTGAAGCCTGGGAGGGGCCCTGGTTCGTGGAACCTAGCCCTTAGCAACGCTGAGGAAGGGGATGTAGAGTCAGAGAGAGGGAGACCTGCAATTTCCGGTCAGCAACAAGAATTTAGGACCCAACTCAGAGCCGAGAATGAGCTCTAGACAAGTTGTGCAGGAAACTGGCTTCCAGATACTGCTCTGCTGCAGCTAACATGCTTTGTATCTAAGATTTCATTCTATCTCTGTAAGCCTCAATTTCGCACCTGTGAAATGGGGAACTTATGGCCTAATGTTCCTGGAATACTAAGCCGTTTCTATTTTATGAACATACAACCCTATCTCCACTTTAAGGCCCAGGCATCTCTGGCCTTCTGTCCTGGACTGGAGGACTGGCCTCCAGGTGGCAGTGGAGGTAAAGGCTTCAGGCCCTAACCTGAGTGGTGGGAGCTTTACCAGGCCTGGCACCCCTCCCTCTGGGTGGCAACTGGAAGTAAAGAAGGTGGGGTCTTTTTACCGAGCCTGTGGGTTTGGGTTTTATAGGCAGAAAGTAGAAGGTTGGCATTTTAATCTGCCTGGATTTGGGAGGCACCTGTCTAGTCCTATGGGGGCTTGCTAGGGCTCCCCCCCCTTCCCTCTTCTGTCAAGAAGTTAATCAAGCTAGCCCAGGACTCCTGCCCACCTCTCCCCAAAGCAACATCTGGATTATGGGTGCTGGGGCTGGTGTCCACTCTCCACTGGGAACCAGGACATCCTTTTCCCCCTCCTGACCGCTAGCCTGTCTGGGGGCTCTGGGCTCCTTAGTGCCAATGGTCTGGCTCTGCAATCATCAGTTACTGCCTGGTAGACAAGGCTCTGGGGATAAGCCGGTGGCCCCAATGGCAGGGGGCCCTGTGATGAGAGAGGGGCTGCAGGCGGTAGAGCAGGTCAGCCACTAATTAGGGCTTTGTCTCTGGGGTCCCTGCTGCAGGGAGGGAGGGAGGCTGGTTCAATGATGGGGGTGGGAGGAGTGGCAGAGAAAGGCTTTATGGAGAAGCCCTAGGAGGTGAGTCTGGGAGAATAGATAGGCTTCTGTCTGAGGTAAGATATTCAGAGAGAGGACACAGTTTGAATAAAGGCTTGGACTTGGGCTTGGAGATGTGCTTGGTCTATTCAGGGAGTGGCGCAGCAGAGGGACTAACGCAGGCTGTGGAACGAGAGGCCTGGGCTGGATCCTGGAGGTCCTCGAGCGCACCAGCAGCCGGGGCGGGTTCTGGACACCCGGCCCACACTCCCTCCCCCACGCAGATGTTCGGGGAGGCCTGCAGATGCAGTGCTGCACACCTGTGGCGCTGCCCACGGCCTCTGCCTGCGCACCCGAAGTTCATCTCTGGCTTTTAAAGGAGCCCTGAAAACCAGACCTACCCAATCCGAGAGCGAGGCCGGGGCCCAGCAGAGGGCGTGTGCGCAGGGCGGGGGTCGGCGGGGCTGGGCGGTTGGGGAGGGGGCGGGGGGCGGAGTGGGGGGGATATGCGGGGAAGCGCTTCCTGGTTCGAGCTGAGAGGGGCGAATCGGGCTCGGCTCCGCGCCGCCGGGAGGAGCTGTCTGCCTGCAGCCCCCTCCTCCCGCCCTCGCCTCTCCCTCCTCCTCCCGCCCTCCTCGCGGAGCGGGGCGGTGCTGGCAGCCGGAGCGGCAGCGGCGGCGGGCGGGCCGAGCAGCCGGGGCAGCCGGGCGCGTGGGCAGCCGCGGGCGCCGAGCCTCCGTCCCTGTCTTCACTGAGCTCGGGTCTTTGTCACCGCGCCCGCGGGGAGCGGGACCGAGAGAGAGCCGGACAGAGCGAAAGCCAGCCCCACAGGTCCACCGGCCGGGCGGAGGGCGCCAGAGGGGGGCCATGTCTTACCAGGGCAAGAAGAGCATTCCGCATATCACGGTAAGCTGGGCCCCCGCCCTGGCCCCGCCGCTCTTGGCGAGGTGGTGGTGGTCGCCGCCGGGGTCGGGATCCGCTGGGGAACCTAAGGGGCGGCCCCCGAGGGGCTTCCTGCGTCGCGGCGGGTGGGGCGGGGCCGGTCTCGGCCTTGCAGCCTCCTCCCCCCAGCTTCTGGGGACAATGGGGGGGAGGGCAGCCCGGCGTGGCGGGGCGGGGCGGGAGCCTCGGGTCCCTCTCCCCGCGGGCTTGCAGCGGATGGCGTGGACCCAGAGGATGCGGAGCTGAACAAAAGAGGGAGGGGCGCGGTGTCCGAACCCCCTCCCTCTGGCCCTGGAGCTGAGCCTCCAGCGGGCGGCCTTTGCACCGTCTAGCTGTTGCACCTCGCGGCAGCGTTTCTTCCCCGCCAGAGTAAGGAAAATGATCGACCACCGCCCCTCCCCCCCCCCCGCCCCCTCACTCCCCGCCCAAACCGATGAAGTGGAAGTCTGGACCTAGAGACAGCGCCATGATGGAGGAGCCCCTCCCATTCCTCACTGCAGCTAAAAATAACCTGATGGGGCGGCCCTGGCGGCTGTGTCCCGGGAAGGGTTAACACCGGGGGGTGGGAATGGTGGCGGTGGCTGAGCTGTCCTCGGTGTCCCTGGGTGTGGCCGGAAACAAAGGATCCCTGGTCTTTATGCTTTGTCTCAGGGTGGGGAGCTGAGGACACAGCGGGTCCAGAGACCTGGCCTCCACCCCATTCCCTGCCTGGCACCAGAGTTGAACCAAACCATTCCTGAGGGATGTGGACCACAGGTGCTGGTGAAACCCATGGGCCTTGGGTGGCTGATATCTGAGCAGCCAGGTGCTGGAAGGCATGATGGAATCCTCCAGGGCAGTGCTTGAGGTTTGAGGGCAGGAGACCTAGCATCCGCCTTTATCCAGAATCCAGGCTCAGGGATGGTCCCAGAACACCTTGGAGAGGGCAGCCTTGGGTAGGGGGGAAGAAGCTGACATTTCCCACTTGCCTGCCCAGTGTATTGTGGATCTTGTTTTCTTGAATCTTCTCAATAAATCTTTCGAAGGAGGCATTGTCCACATAAAGTTCTCAGAGGCTGGAGCACTGGTTGGGGGCGCGATTGAGAGGAAGGTTGGGAAAGAACTGGGACCCCTCGCCTGCCCAGAACAGCCCTGCATTCTGCCCAACTCTGGATTGAGTCTCTCTTAGAAAACTCCTCTTCCGCCCAGCTTCAGTTCTTGTCAGCAGACCTTTGCTGAGTTACCATCCAGAGATGTGCCCCCTGAGGGTGGGGACCACCTCTTGCCCATCCCTAATCCTTGCCCTCTGAGACACAGCGGTATAAGTGACCAATCCCTTAACACTGTAGTCGGCTAAGAATCAATGGAAGGGATGTGGTTGCCCTGGGCTAGGCAGTGTGGGAGGAACGAACTGGATATTTGCATGAGCCGGTCCGGGCTTTCCGACTCTCCAACCCTGACCCCAGGGGAACTGAGGCAGGAGATGGAGGTAGAGGAGATGTAGTGACTGATGAGTCAGGAACCCGGAGTACCTTTGTGGCTATTGCCCATGGCAGGTCTGTGCCCCATTCAGGATCCCGGTTTCCAAGAAGCAAGTTTAGCCAGATGGTCTTTGAGGCAGGTGTGTGGGAACAGTGCCTCCGGAGTTGTGTAGTTCTGCCTGCACAGCCGCAACGGTCACCCTGCCTGCGGGCTGTGGCCCTCTGGAGTGGAGATAAACTGCCCAGGCTTTTGCAGCAGACGGATCTGGGTGTGCATCCCTGCGGTGCCTCCTCTCTGAGCCTCCGTGCTCTGATATCCGAAGTGGGCTTAGCACTGGCCATTTCACAGGACCCTTGAGCATCTGAGAGGACACTGGCAAAGTGCTTAGTGTTTGGTAGGCACACAGTAAGGGCTTCAGAACTGCTGGCTGATCCCGCTGCTTTAGTCCTTTGTGCGAAGCAGGTAGTCAACCCGTGTGTAAAAGAGAATCACATGGAGTGGATCCCACAGCTTCAATAGCATGCGGAGGAGAGATGCTGAAAATGCCCCGTATTTCCTGGGAAAGCTGTCCTTGATGAAACATTTGTGTTTAGTTTGGCCCACATAGTCCACTCCAGCTAGAAAAATGTGTGGTTTAAAGGAGACGCCAGAGAGGATGGACTTGGATGGAGCTCCTCTGTAAGACCCACAGCTTCCTGAGGACCTTTTGCTGATAATGTACGTGGTCTGACAGGAACCAGACTGCCATTAAATGAATGGATAGGCATTGTCGCTTTCCACATGCTGCACCCGTAACCTGTTCAATCAATAGAACTGATTTGGTAAGTTAATAATAAGCACCTGGTCTGTGCCTGCCACTGTCTGGGTGCTAAGGAAAGTGGGCATGAGATGGGCATGCCCTTTGCCTTCACAGAGTTTAGCAAAGACTGGCATTTCAGCCTGAAATAGCAACAAAATATTGGTGGGGGGGTGTTATAAAGGGAAGTACAAGAGGCTGAGGAGACCACAGCAGGGACACCCAGCCTAGTCCTGGTGGGGGAGGAGGGAGGGGTTCTGTGGCAAAAGAGTGTGGCCCGTTGGAGAAACTGAAGGAAAGTCAGCATTGCAGGAGCCCAACCTCTGTGACCAAGTGTGGCTTCTCTGTGCAGTTAGAGCGAATCCTAGAGATGGTTAAGATGTTTTTGGCAGCCACGGTATGTGTGGCCTGTGGAGGGACCCGGGGGGGCTTAAAAAAGGACCAAGATACAGCTGTCAGCTGCATCTCCAGGTTCCCACCTGCTTGATGTTGGGTCACTGTGCTCCTGTGGGCCTCAGCTTGCTCATCTGAACAAAGGGGGTAAGGTCTCAGATTCGGCAGTGAAATCAGAGATAGGAGAGAGAGTATGTGAGCAGAGAACGAAAAGGGACACTCCAGACAGGGCACAGTGTGGGCAAAGGCAGGGGCACGGCTGAATCACAAAAATGCTCTACTCATGTGGACTATGGTGTCTTTTCCTCTTTTCTCTGCCTCAGCCTTTTTCTGAGATGCTAGAGTAGCCTGATAGAGAAGAGGGAAAAAGCCAAAACACTTGGCTTCAGCCCCCAAGGATTGTTTAAAGCATTAATAAAGCTCTCTTTCATGTGTGGCTTTTTTTTCAAAAATTAATGGCATAGCGGGATTAATTTAGTTAAAAGGGTTTTTCGGTGCCCACTGCGGTGGTTAAGTGAGTAAGGGCATCCTGGGTGTGGCTCTGAGCAAACAAAGGCACAGGGCTCGTGGCCCTGCAGACGCAGCTGTCCCAGCAGAGCCACTGAAGGGGGAGCCAGGAGTGTCCACCACGAAGGTTATGAAGTATTGTTATTACAGATACGACATCATGAGTTTGCAGACCATTACAGCATTCAAAAGGATTTCCGTGATCTTTCGTTGGGTTTTCAGAACAGTCCTATGAGGAAGGCAGCCTGTTTCCCAAAGAGTAAACTGAGGATTATAGAGACTTGGAAGCTTCTTCAATGTCTTGTGGAGGAATGAAGAGGTCCTGTTCAAGCAGGGAGGGTAGATGGGCTGGTCTGCCTGGTAAGATAGTCACTGTCTGATTGAAATCTCTGTGTTTGTCTGTGTGTGTGCGCGTGTGTGTGTGTGTGTGTGTTTGTGTGTGTGTCTGTGTGTGTGTGTGTTAGATCAAACAGTAAAACAGTAAAGATGAGCAGAGAAGAAAGAGATCATTAAATAAAAATTACATTGGACTGAATTAGTTATTCTAATGGACAAATATGCAAAAAACTTGCTTCTTCCTGAGGATGGCATTCAGCCTACCTATAAGTATTTAGTTTATCTCGTTGCCTTTTTATGCAAAGGATTTGAGATGCCGAGAGTGATTTATCCTGCATATAGTGAAATCAGAGGGAAGTAGAATAGCAAGACTGAGGCTCAAGGAAGAGCAGAGACCAAACCTGCCAGTGATTTGGACCACTGTGGGTGTGCTTCTGGACATATGGTCCTGATTCAGAGCTTCTGTCATCCAGGGCAGAGAAGCAGACACTCTCAGTTAGGTCAAGTTCATGATCAGACAGGAAGAAGTGGGCCATTTTCTTTGGGGAAGAATTATTTTAAATTAAATTCTTAAAAAGTGTTTGTGAGCATGCAAGTGATACTGAGTTGTGACATCTTCCATAACATAACGATGCCAACTTAGCCCTGATTGCCTGTGTCTTGTAATGAACTTGGCCAAGACTGAATACCTGGAAACACATGATATGACATATGTGAATGTACCAGGCACATAGTAAGTGGCTAACAGATAGACGATAGTTCCCTTCCCTGAACTCAGGCTCTCTTTGAGGAGATGAAAATTCAGAATGGCAGGTAATCAACGACTGTTAACTGCATATCTTAACTGTTTTGTTCCTTGAACGGTGCAAGGTGTCACGAGCAGTTAAAAAATATGTATTTCATGATCCTGACCTTTCCATCTAAGTGAAAAATTGCACATACATGGAACGACTTAAAAATGGCCAAAGGGTAAGTGTGGAATAGAGCACAGGTGTTAGAGAAGTTCAGGGAAGGGAGGGCTCAGCACTGGCAGAGGCAATAAGAGGTGCCCTCTTGGGGCTTAGGGGATGACATGAGCTAGGTGTTGAGGGATTTGATTGGTGGAGACAGAGGAAGAAAATGCAAGGCAGGTGGAACAGCAGGGTCAAGACCTGGGCTAGGGAATGAATGTTGTCAGAAGAGAGTGAGGAGTTTTACGTAGCTAAATCCGAGGGTGAGGATCTTGAAATAAATTTGAATGGCTGGGGGATTGGGGAATTCTACAAGCTTTGGGAGTCAGGCAGAATGCACCCGAAGTGATGGAAATAGCCCATGGGTTCTAAGTCTGACTTAAATGCAAATTGGGTATTTGATCTTGGACAAGTCAGTTCTCTGGGCCTCAGATTCCTTTTCTTTACAGAGTTAGATTAGATAATTCAGCTCCTAGTTATAGGGTATTCTGACTTTATTCTGTGGGTAATAGGAAGCCTCTGGAAGTTCTTGAACTGGGAGGATGGTATAATAAAGGCCACATTATATATTACTGTGGATTCTGAAGCCAGACTATTTGGATTTGAATCCTAGCTGCTCCACTTGCTTGCTGTGTAATTTTGGCAAATCACTTATTTTCTCTATGCAGCCATTTTCTAACTTGTAAAATGGTAATAATAGTAATACTCCATAGGGTTTTTTTCCCTTGAGAATTAAATGACTTAATATATGTGAGATATTTAGAATAGTACCTGCACATAGTATATGCTCTACGGGTTAGCGGTTATTATTCTTACTGCAAGATGGTGTATTAGTTAGCTTTGTTCCATGGCAACCAATCCAAAGTCTCAATGGTTTTCAGCAACACACATTTATTTCTTGCTCATGTTGCATGAGGGCCTGGATTGGCTGTAGCTTTGCCCCTGGCTGTTGTGAACAATGGGTCTGCTCCTTGTATCTCCTCACCTTGAGACACAGGCTGAAGGAGCAGAGGCTTGAAGCACAAATGCCTTTACGAGCTCCTGCTCAACTACGGCACATTTCATATCTGCTCATAACCATTGGCCAAAGCAAGTTGCATAATCAAGGCCTAAATTGATGGCGAGGAGCACAGTGTCAGTCTTTCCGGAGCAGATACGAGGATTAAATGTGAACAGCGTGGCACATTAGAGATGCTAATAAACACCTGTTGGAGCTGATAATGAGGTGGTCAGGAAGTTTAAGAGGTGAGTTTGGAAGAAAAGGCCTGCATCGTTTCCTAGGCTGAATTAGAGTTAGGATTGATCACCAAATTGAGGCGTCTCACTGGGCAGTTAGAACGGCATGGGGGTGAGAGGCAAGGCCCAGAGACAGAGATTAAGGACCCATGTACAAGAGGCACTGGTGGAAGATAGGAAAATGCAAGATATTCCAGCAACCAGTGGTTCTCAGCCCATGTGCTGCGAGCACAGTGGTGTACTGAAAAAATCCTGTGTAGATGCGATGCTAAATTTTGATCAGCATTTAAAGTTTATGTTTACTACAACCAAGTCTACAAATTGTTCTAGTAACATCTATCAGGTGGATCCCTGAGCACTCACGAACAGAACAGTATGGAATAGAGTCTAATTTTTTTGTGAGGAAAAGGAAGCTCTTGTAATGGAAAGGGGACATCAGAAGCCTTTGCCCCTTGAGCATATAAGAGAACAGGGTCAGGGCAGTGGACGGCGCAGCGCCATGGTGCTGAAGAGTAAGCAAGTTCAATTAAGGAGACACTAAAGGCCCTCTGAGATGGACACAGTCACACTGTAGTTGGGATGACATGGTAGTGATTGCTGCTGACTCATTTGGTGGTGTTTTATGTCTTTAATCCCTTCAGGACTGCTGCAAATTTTTATACCATTTGTAACTATGTCCGGAACACAGAAAGGTTGAGATTCATTGCCGTAGAGAGATGCAAAGACCAAATCCTAACTTTGCTCTTAGTGAGAAAAGACAACTCTGAATTGGTGGTTTAGGAAATGGAATGGGATCTAGGATACTTCACAGAGAGGCTGGTCTAGAAAACAAGAGTAAACAGGTAAAAGGAGGGAAGTGATGGCTATGGACATACGAAGTTTCCGCTTCCTACTCCTTCCTTGGGCCTGTGCCCCAGGTGCGCTCCCACTTGGGTAACTTCGGTTTGTCCACTTGACTGTGCACACTTGGAGGATTGGGACAACATCTACTTTTCCTCAGCATCTCCTCAGGAGCACTCTTATGCATTGGTGACTCATAGCAGGGACTCCATATTCTGTGAGTGGATGAATAAAAACTAGATTGCAAGCTGTGCATCTTTGCTGAGTGAGGTCTTAGACACTCTTGCAATTGACCTTAACAAATGTCCTATCCATGGATTTAGCATTTAGGTAGTTACCATCCAGAAGGAGATGAGGGTGGCATGAAGGGTTTCTGGAGGTAAAAAATAAAGACTTCCCAAGTGGTACTTTGGCAGTGGGGAGAAGGCAGATCTGGCATATTAATGGGCTTCACTGCATTTCACACTGAGAGCAAGCTTTTACAAGAGGAATCTTCCATATATATATGTTGAATCATTAAAGTACATGTTTCCCCAGGGTCTTGACTGAATAACTACTTGGTGTTAGAACTTGGGGTCAGTTCCATGGGAAAACTCCACGGATCTGATGCAGAATTGCATAAAGCAAATACGTGGCTGTTCGAGATTTTGTACCTGTCCCCAAGTTATGCTGCCATGTACTTTATATCAGACCATATTCATAGCCCCTTAGGGATTAAATCCGAAGCAAATATGTGACTTATACAACCTCAAAGTTGAAAGGAACCTTTTAAATTATGTGAATTTTTCAGCGTTTGTGCATTTGAGGCGGCAGAAAAGAGTGTCCATTGCTTCTTCCCCACCCCCAATCCCCCCTCTAGTGTAGGAATTGCAAGTACCCTCTCCTTGCCCACCTCCAGGGGCAGGGAGATCACCACTTCACACAGCAGCCTGCTTTACTCTTGGACAGTTCTGTTGTTGGAAAGTCTTTTGTATGCAGAGGGAAGAGTCTGCCTTTTGCCCTCAGAATTGTTCACAGGTTTCTTCCTCTTCCACAGTGATATTCCTAGAGGCTCTGGACGATATTTCTCAGTTACTTAGGACCTTCTCTCTTCCAAAATAGCCCCAGTTCTTTACTGCAATTTCCAAGTACAGTGTTTGGATTTTTCTCTCCTTTTTTCTCTTTTTTCCCTTTCTTTTCTGCTTTTTTTTTTTCTTTTTGCTGTCCTTTATATCTGAGCATGTAGAACAAAATGGATCCAAAATAAAACTTTAATTATTGGGCACCTTTTAAACTGGTTTAAATACTTTCTGGGTCCATAGACTCCTTTGAGAAACTGATAAAAGCAATGGAAACTTTTCCCTGCTTCCTCAAATGCACAGACACAGACCATTCAGCATAAAGCATTGGGCTTCATAGGCTGGTATTCACTGTGTCGTGAGCTTTTACTTATCTTAAGTAATCCTGTGAGTTGGGTACTTCGATTAGCTCCACTAATAGAAAAAACAAAAAAAACCCAAAAAACAGCTGAAACACAGAGGTTAAGTTATTGCCGCAGGTCACCCAGCTAAGAAGCTGTGTGGGAACAAGCTGTAGTCTCTGGGGTGAAGGATCTCATGGTCTCATGCGGGAAATGGACATATAAAAATGAGCCAAAAGATGAAGTTCTGTGCAGTTGTGAAACAATGCTAATAAAGGTGCAAGCCTTACACTTTAGGAACTCCAGGAGGTAAGCACATGTTCCTGGAAGCAGGACACTGCCCCTGACAAGGTGAGCTGGAAATCAATGGGCAGAGCAGGTGTGGCAAGAAATCCAGGTAGCAGATGCCACAGACAAAGGCACGGGGTGTGAAAGTGCAGCTCAGAGAGCCAGAATATGGTGTGAGTATATGAGTATAGCGCAAGGCCAGGAGAGGGCAGGGGTCAGGCCAGAAAGAGCCTGGGAGGGCATACTTTGTCCTATGTGTGAGAACAAGCTGGTGAAGGGTTTAAGGAGAGGCACGACATAGTTGCATTTGTGACCAGAAAGGTCACTGGCTGTCGTGTGGAGGGGACAAGGCAGGCAGCAGGGAGACAGGTGGGGAAGGCTGACCTGGAGCAGGTGCTGTGCGAGGTGGATATCAGCAGGGGGTATGAGGACACTTCTGGAGCAGATGCAACAAGATCTGCAAAAGAGTTGGGTTTGGGGTGTGAGAGGTTAGAGAGAAGCTGAAGATGGAACTGGGCATTTGAATGAGATTTATCTCCCCACAATGGGAAGAGTTTAAAAATCAGGCACTAAGCTCTGTCCACACATTAATTCATTTAACTTTCAAAACCACTCTCTGCATTATAGATGGAACACTGAAGCACAGAGAGGTAAACGTGCCTAAGGCACAAGGATAGTAAATGTGGGACCCGGTTAGAACTCAGGCGTTCTGGCCTCTACTACCATGTCCTTAACCAGCAGACAGCACTGCCTCTTTGTTAAATGAGTATTGAATGAGATAATAGGTGTAGAAGCATCTGGCTTACAGGAGGCATTGTCAGTGTTTATCAGGTGAACAGGGCTCTGCCTTTAATGTCTTACTACTGGAGAGCCCTTTGCAACTTCCAGAGCCCTTTAATCTGCCTTACTCCCTTTTGGCCACAGTCGCAACAATCCTATCAGAAGGACCAGTGAGGTGCGTGGCATTGGGAACGGGCTTGAGATGTATGGTCTATTCCTGCTTATTCCCGTTTTTCAAAGGAAGGAGCTGAGGCTCAGATATCTTAACTAGATAGAGTGAGGAGAACACTGGGATAACTACCACGGGACGCTGGGCTGTCACTCTGTAGGTACCAGGTGGTACTAGGTTCATATCTAACTCCACCATCTCCTGGCTGTGTGACCTTGAGCAAAATCACTTCCCTTCTCTGAGTTTCCTTATTTGTAGCAATGATACCCACTTCTTAAGGTGACTTCAGAATTAAAAATGAAAACCCATGTAATGCAGAAATGATACTTAGTGTGTACTCAGGAATGTGGTTTTCTTGAAGGCAAAGGATTTCTATTCAGATTGCTTTATATAAGGTAAAAGGCAGAGACAAAAACATACAGAAATGGGTCTACACATATATACAGACTTAGCTAGCATCATCCTTCTATAGGGAGCCTGAAGACCTTGCCCACTCCTGGGGTCATGACAGAGGTGTGTTATTTTAACGCCAGATACTCCGTCAGGGAATATTTCCTGAATGTCTGTCAGGGACAATGGAGCTTGAAATCTCGCTGTTAAAATTGCAGTTGTCATGGAAATGGGCCTGAGCTCACAGAAGAGACCTGCAGTCCATGGGGACCGCCTGTATTTCTGATTCATGAAGGAGGAAAATGCCACTGTGTCCCTGACCCATGCGGGTGGGAACCAATGTGTGCTCGTTATATTCACTCTCAGGCCTGTTGCCACTTCCAGGGTTGCTTTCCTGAAAAGTGTGGCAAAGCTCCACCGGCTGACAGGCCGTCCGCTGAGGCAGAACCAAAGGCAAACGGGCTGCGTTTCTGTGAATAAAGATGAGTGTGCAGCTGCACTGCAGACAGCACTTGCCCCTCACTGCAAGGAGGCTGGTTGGGCGATCTGTGAGGGGAGCCAGGGAGGAAGGGGGCTCTGGTCAGTAAAGGTAGGAACAGAGTCCTGGGTTTATGAAGTATTTGAGCTGGAAAATCTCTCAGACAGCCATCACCGTGGCTGTGACTCCCAGCACAGCATTTGGATGGTGTATCAATTCGCTTTGATGCAGTAATGCCACGTAACAAACAACCCTGTAATTCTGTGGCTTACAGTAACAAATAGTTGTTTGTTGTCCACAGGTCTGTGGGTGGCAGAGGCTTAGGAGGGCTTAGCTAGATTTGTCTTCAGGCTTCTTTTTGGGTCAGGCATGCTCCTCATAGCGTCTCATTCTGGGACTCAGACTGAAGGAGACACCATTCCTTGGGTCCTGTGGTTTTCATGGTGGAGGATGGACTCTTAAGAAATGGAGCTGGAACCCACCTGCCTCTTAAAAGCTTGTGCTCAGACTGGTGCAGTCACATCCACTCTCATTCTGTTGGTCAAAGCAACTCAAGTAGGCACACCCACAGTCAGTGCGGCTGGGAGAGCCCTGCACCCACATCAGAGCATGGCAAGGGTGGGAAGGCAGGAAAGGTGGTGAAAGAAATAACACAATCTACCACAGAGGGTCTCCATCAAGAATATCCTAGATGTTTGTTAATAACAAATTCCTGGCCCATAAACTAGATCTGGCAAATGAAAATCTTGACAAAAGCACCTGGATTGGAGTTTTTAGCAGACAATCCCAGTGGATTTTCAGGATTATCTAGGCTCTGGTGCCATGTTGTGAGTTGTACTTGCATGAGTGAGGGGTGTGCCTACCTTTCCTATTGAATGTTTGAGTTGCAGCGTGAGCCTTAATGTCAGTGACTTGTAGAGTCTGAAGGACTAATAACTTTCAGAACTCACCTTGACATCTCCTCGCCTTACGAGAAAGCCGTTTCACCTGCACTCAATGCATGGGCAAGCACATTTCTACCAAATGCGGCTTCCCTTATCTTTTTGAGACTCGTTTTCACGCTTGCCCTTTGGAAAGGAAGATATTCTTCATCTTTCCAGGAGTAACTTTTCATTTCGTTTCTCTGAGCCCCTTCCCACGGATAAATCAGGCAGCCTCATCAGAATCTGTGTGCACCTGCAGCCCCCGGATGAAGCTGCCCTTTTCGTGTGAAGGCCAGACCTCTGAGATCCGTTTTTGGCACTCACTCATTCACTGACCCCAGATTCCGATGTGTGTATTAGTGAAGCATTGTAGGAGAGGGGACATGGGACTGTCACATGCCCTCCTCACAACTTCCTGGGTGGGATAATTAAAGTATTGATAGGGTAGCACTCAGAGTGAAATGTATTTGAAACCAACTACATACATTGTGAAACATAATCTGTGATTGTTTTTGTTCCGTGGCAATGTAAAGATTACAGATATGCCTGTGAGCTGAGAAAGAAAAGCAGTGAGGAACTCCAAGCCTGGGTGAGGTAGGAGGAAGAGGGATCTTCAGGGTCCCAGGGTTTGGAGAAACCTCGCTGTCCCAGTGCCCAGTGATGTTTCAGGACCACGGACAGCACAACATTCCCCTTCGCTTTCCTCATTTACAGCGTGGAACCTGGAAACTGCAGAACACTGCTGTGTATATACTATTTATTTTGCTGGACTGTTCTCCTTCTCCTCCGTTTTTCGGCTTCATGAACTTCTCATATTTCAGAACCCGGATCAAACATCTTCTCCTTGATGATGTAGTCACTGCCTTTCTCTGTCTCTGTAATAACAGCTTTTGTTCTCTGCTGTTTTTCAGATAGCCAAGGTTGCTAAACTAGTGATTTTGGGGTAAGTTGTTGATTTGATGAGAGTAGCACCTCTTTTTTCTTCCGAGGCTCCCCAGACTGTAATGAGTTTTCTATTCCTCTGACTTTGCATTGGAAACGACCAACTTTATTCCCACCATGCAGGAAAGGAGGGAGAACAGAATGCGGGGAGGCGTCATGCTTCACTCAGGGACAGAGAGTGATGCAAAAGATGCGCTGTGATCCAGACCTCCCCTCCTAGTTGAGGCTGACTGTTGTTTATTTTGCTGTTGTGTGGGTAAGAATGTCTGAAGCTTTAAAGGCTCATTTTTGTAAGCGGCGCTCAACATAGCAGTTAATGTTTGTGAAGAGAGCAAAGGCATCCCGCCAACACCAGCTCTTTCCTCCCGGTTGGGCTGGAGTGGAGATGAATGGTAGGTTTGGAGAAGAAGGCCTTCCCTTCTCTGGGATACTCCTCTGACTCCCAGGATATTTGGCAGTAAAGAAGTGATGACGGCCCAGCACCGAGGTTTAGGTGGGCCCCTTGTGAGAAGACCTTCCAGCCTCATCTGTATTAGACAGGCTTTGCATTAAGCAGGCTTCTATTCCCAAGCCACAGGGTTAGGCTTTCAGGGAATTCGAAAAGCAGAGAAGAGAGGTTTCTGATCTGTCAGTCTACTCTTTCCTCCTTTTTTCTTTATTTCTCCCCTCCCCCTTTCCTCCCTTTCGTTCTTCCCTCTTTCCTTCATATTCCCTTCCCTTTTATCACTCCTTTATCTCACTTTCCTTTTCTCTCCTCACTCCCTCTGCCATTTCAAACACTCTCTTTTTCTCCCTCCCTCTCTCCTTGCCTCCTGGCTGTCACCCGCTCTCCTCCCACTCAGCAAACACTTGCTAAAAACTGTGTAAGGTTTATGCCTGGTCCCTGGGGATTTGGAGATGACTCACACAGTGCTCTCCTGGCCGTGGAGGGGTGTCCAGCCCAGCAGGAGACAGGCACTTGAACAATGACCATGGTGTGATGAGTATCGTTGGGGAGGTGTGTGCAAGGGGCCACGGGGACATAGGGAGACACCTCAGGTCAAGAACTACCAGAAAGATCTACCTTGTGGAGAGGTAAGTATTTTGCTTTCCCACCTAACATTTTATGGTCTAGCGCTGTTGTTTAGCCTTAAATATTGCTGGGGAATATTTTAGTAGCTGTATGTCACCCCATTAGTGGCGTGGTTGCAAGATTGTCAGTAATTCTGGTTCACCTCTTTGTGTATAATTCTTTGACTCTGTTTGGGATATTTTCCTGAAGACAAATTCTCAGCATTAGATTTCTAGGTCAAAAGTCGTGAACAATTTTAAGACCCTTGATACATTTTGTAAATGTGGCCGACGCTTACTCTTATTGAGAAATCCCCGCTTGGAGGAAAATGTAAAGGTTATCAGTTTCTCTTCTTCCACTTCTGCCCAGTTTTTGGGTGATGCTTCAGTTCAGAAACTTTTGTAGGTTTGAGTTCTTCCGTGATGAAAGCCCTTTCATTAGCGTCGACACCAGCCTAGCCTCGCCCTCTGCTCGTGGCAATAGAGTCCCCATGAGCCAGCACCTGCTTGCCTCTCCAGCTTGCCCACCCTGAGGTCGTACTTCCGCCGAGGAAACCACTTACAGACCCCCAAGCACACCAGGCTCCCCCAAACCCCGTACCTTTACCCCACCATTCCCTCTCTCTGCAATCTCTTCTCTCCTTTGCCATGTGGTGGATTCCTACTCATTCTTCAAGCTCAGCATAAGCATGATTCCCCTGGAAGGGCTGGAGTGGAGGCCTCCTCTGCTCCCACCACCCCTCTGTCCCAGCCCTTCCCACACTGGAGTGCAAAGGTCTGGTTATGACTCAGTCTCCCCCACTGGCCTGAGACCTCCTTAAGAACAAAAACTATTTCTTTTAGCTGCACATATTCTTTCCTTAAGCAAATATTTATTGTAGTTCGTGCTACAGAAAATGGCACAGAATAAACAATGTGTAACTCTGCTGAGTAGTTGGTGGGCCTGGGCAAAGCGCTTTATATATGTACCCCATGGGGTTCTCCCACAGCCCTGTGAGGCAGGGACAGTTATCCCCAATTTCTAGATGAGGAAACTGAGGCTTGGAGAGGTTAAGTCATGTGGATAGCAAATGGGCAAGAATTGGAAGCTGCATCTGTCCGACTCTGGACATTTTGTTGTTATACAACACTGATCCAAGGACGTGAGCCAGGCTGAGCATAAGTCTCTTTAGGTCACTGCTGTCACCCTGGAAGGAATGGGCGGTCTCTGGCATACCCTTGCTGTTTGATTTTTGTTGAATTTTTAATGAGATAGTTCATTTTCTTTCAAGGTATTTAAACAGTGAATTTTGTACAGAGTTTGTCATTGTTCATATCTGTCGACTGTGGGCTCCTCATGGTAATCCTGGGAGAGGCAGGGTATTTTTTTTCTTTTAAATGTGTGACTTTTATTAAATTCTTAAAAGTTATGTATCATAAAATTCACTGTTTTGGGAGGGGATGGATGGTTCTTTAGGCTTTCACACTCACTTCCTGCATGAAGAGAGGGAACCCTGGAGAGCTAGGTCCTCAGGTTCTCTCTAAATTGCATCTGATTATGGGGTGTCATGGATTCTACAGGGTGAACATGTTTAAATTATGACAAAAGTGTGTTTGCTGGAGCGAATGCTGGACAGGAAGTTAGGAGACCTTGGGTCTAACCTCCACGCATGTTGGTTGTGTGAATTTGACAGTTCAACTCATCTCGAGCCCCATTTCCATCTGAGGTTGACTAGACCTCACATTCCACAAGAACCACTCAGCACAAACAGGCGTGGAGAGCGTCACTGCCTTAAAGCACATTTCCTAAGGTGTCTTCTCAGGAGGAGTCTCTTTGTCAAATGTCTCACAAAATGAAAGGGTCTAAATTTGGAAATGATCAAACTCAGTTCCCCTCTTGAATATTCACATTACACATCAGCAGAGTAAAGGATGTGGGAATTCCTGACATAAAAATGATCTTTGCTTCTCTTTCACCCAGAATTTTCTAAACTCACTACACCTGGGAATCTCCTTTGGGCTCAGCCTCTAATAAAACCCCTCTGGGCTAGAGTTCCAAAGAACACGGTTTTGAAAGTGCCAATTAAAAGGCAAACACAGTACTAACTTTAAGGGAGAAAAGAAAAAAGTCACATCAGCTCTTGCCTTCTGGTGGGCTTATTTTTTAGAAACACGCTGGCCCCTGAGAACAGAAAGAGCCGGGACCCTGGCGGTAGCTGCCCACAATATCTGCTGGTAGTTGGTAGGGAGGGGCATGGATTTGAACATCTGATTCTGGGAAGGGCAGAGCAGGGTGGGGCTGATCTTCTGGCGTGCAGCACATTAAATACCACCTTTCAGGATTAGCCTGAAAAGCCCTCTATTAAATGTGACAAGGCAGACGGCTGCCTGTGGGAGGCCATGTTCCAGAAGCCAGGCACCAGCTGCCGATGACTCACATTTTCCTGCTTTCTGGTGCCCGGGGAAACCTGCACACCAGCGTGTCTCTGCTTCTGGATATGCAGAGCCCATGCCTCTTTCCCTAGGTCCTGGCTTCTGTCTTATGGCTAAGAGGGAGGTTGTTGGCCCTGGGAGTGACTGAGCTTGAAGCCCCTTCCTCCAGAGACCCTTCTCCTCGAGAACAGGACATACTTCTCTTCCTTGGCTCATGGCTCATAGTTCTTTGTCTTATGGCTGTGATGCCCTTTCTCTCCGTCTTCACCCATTCATCCTTCAGTAATCAGTTCAGGCATCCATCCATCCATCCATCCATCCATCAATCCATCCATCCTGCCAGGCTGTGTCCAAAGTATCAGAGATGCAGCAATGAAGAAAACAGATGAAATCTCTGCCCCCGTGGAGCTAAGTCTCTTAAGGAACTGCAGGGAGAACTCTAGGAGGTGCCATCCATCCACAGCAACGTGTCTGTGATTGGTCCCCTGTGAGCTGTGCCTGACACAGCCAGCGGGGTAACACGCCACAGCTCTGATGTCAGTGGGACAAGTCACGTTTTTAAACAAACTTGTAAATAGAGACTACGTCAGATATACTATATTAAGTACTATGTAAACATAAAGTGGGTAAGAGGTGAGGGGTCTGCAGGCAGGGCAGCGGTGTAAGGTGTCCCAAACAGGGCAGCCAAGGGGAGGGCTGTCAGGTAAGTGACACTGAGCAGAGACCTGAAGCAAATGAGAGAGTGAATTTTGCCTACATAGTAGGATTCCAGATAAAATAGGGTCTCGCTGACTTGGCTTTCACTCTGGGGAAAATATACTGCGGCAAGAGCCCACTGGAGGGTTCTGAGCCGCAGGCTGCGTGCTCTGTGTCTGCTCAGCAAGCCTTGCCCGATTCCTGAGTTTGTGTGAAACGCTTCTTTTCCAGGCTTGTGCAGCATCCTCTGCCTTCCTCTCGTGGTCAATGCCGTGGGACCGCTGGCACCGATCTGAGGCACATTCTGGGATAGAGGGTTCCTAAGAGGGTCCTGGTGGGATCAAGCCCCAGTTGCTCACAGTGTTAGCCAGATCAGTGCCTGCCTCCCTCACTCCACTTCGTGGAATCACCTCCCAGAATCACTGCTTGCGTCTAAATCCTTGTCTCAGGCTCTGCCTCCAGGGGAACCCATGCAAGACGCTCCTTCTGAGGTGGCTACCCTGAGTCGTTGCTGTCTGTTTCCTGTCTGTCTTCCTGCCCAAAGGGTGGGGCTTAAGGGCAGAAGCTGTGTTTTATCTATCACCCCATCTCCAGCTAGGAGATAATACAAATAGTAAATATGCACGTGGCAAAAAAGTTCTCAGCCTCCAAGAAATGCAAATTAACAAATATTAATGATAACCAAGGGTGTTTTGGTGGTCTCGGGATGGCAAATTGGGGAGGTACTTTTGGAAAGCAATCTGGTCATATTTATCAAGGGCTGAAAGCAAGGTTTATACTGTTTGACTCAGTTGTCACGTTTCTGAGAATTTAGCCTAACAAATAGTACAAATTCAGGGAAAAGCTTTGTGCATAAAGATGTTCATTATAGCAATATGTATCATTGTGAAACATTGAAAAGGACAGTGGGGGAAATCAACAATCTATTGTGCATCCATAAAGTGGAATATTTTGTAGCCACTTAAAAATTATGGTTATGGTAAAATGCAAAAAAGGGCACAATCGTGTTTTCTTTTTAGCTCCTAGAATTTGCTACATCCCTTGCTGCCTCTGGGACCTGGCACACCATTTCTCTGCCCAGACACTCAGCACTCACCATACTGGCCTTCTCCCCCACCCTTTGTTTGGTCCAGCTTATCTAGAATTATCTTCTCGATCTGAGCTTGCCTTACCTGACCTTTAATAAGGTTGGCAGCCCTTTTACTTTGTGGCCATGGTGGGCACCCTATACTTCTCCTCTTTTGGAACCCCACCTACTCCCAGGATTTGTTAAACCTCTGTCTCTCCCTCCTCAGCTCCACGAGAGCTCATTCTACCCTGGCTCATCAGGGCCTGGCCCTGGGCTTGGAGCCGAGGCAATCGGCTGGTATCTAATGGGTGCACGGGTGAGTGAATGGCTATGTGTGCTAGGATCACAAGTATGGAAAATAGAGGGAAATCGGAGAAAAACATCAGAACATTGATTGGAGTTTTTCTGGGGGAGTTGCATTTATTTTTTGGTCATTTCACTGTCTTTTAAAATGTCTCTAAATTGAGTTTTATTATATTCAACAGTTAGAGATTATGTACTAAAGTATTTATAGGTGAAATTATATGATATTTGGGATTTGCTTTATAATATCTCAGCAAAAACAAAGCCAAAGTGTTTGGAGGGGAAAGAGGTGAAAGGAGAATGGTGAAGTATTTAAAGAATCTGGGTGAAGGTTCTCAGGGGGCTTTTTAATACCATTTCTTTACTTTAGAAAAGAGTTGAGAATTTTTATGTTAAAAGTTAGAAAGAAAAAACACATTTCCTCGCTCTTCTCTAATGACATTTACTACTTTGCTTGGCTTTTCAGAGTGACCGACTCCTCATCAAGGGTGGACGAATCATCAACGATGACCAGTCCTTCTATGCCGACGTCTACCTGGAAGATGGACTCATAAAGTGGGTTGACCAAACAGACCTTTTAAGAAACCCGTCTCCCTAGGCTGCCGGGCCCTTAGAGGGAATGGAAGGCTGGCATTCTGCCAGCTCTTGTGACTCTCAGGGATGGAGAGATGTGGGGAGGTGCAAACCATGGCTGTAGAAGGGGCTCGTGTTTGTTGAGCGCCCCGTGACCACACCAGGCTCCCTGCCACGGCGCTCACGCAGGCCATGATGCCCACAGAGGCTGTGAAGTACACATGCTGGCCCCTCTTCTGTTCTTGGGAGGGGGGACCATGGGGTTAAGTGGCTCTCCCACGTTGCAGAATGAGTTAGGGGCAAGGCCTCGATTCCAACCTAGCTCATCTGACTGATTCACAGCTCTTTTTTCTACCTGCCCAGAATTTCTGGAATTGGGTGGAGGGGGCTGGGAGAGAAGGAGTCCTGTTTAGCCCCCAGGCAGAGCCTTGGCATTTAAAGGGAAGACATGCCTTGGGACTGGAGCTCTCCTTTGCCTTCTCCCCATTGGCTGCCCCTTCAGCCCTGCTAGGACATCCCAAGTGTGTTAGTCTATCTGGGCTGCCATAACACAATACCCCAGATGGCGTGGCCTACACAACAGAAGTTTATTTCTCCCAGTTCTGGAGGCTGAAGGCCAGGATCAAGGTGCCAGCAGGATGGTTTCTCCTGAGGCCTTTATCCCTGGCTTGCAGACAGCCGTCTTCTTGCTGTGTGCTCACGTGGCCTTTGCTCTGTGTGTGTGCCTCCAGTTTCTCTTCCTCTTATAAGGACGTCAGCCCTATTGCATTAGGACCCCCGACCTAGCAGCCTCATTTTAACTTAATTACCTCTTTAAACACCTTATCTCCAAGCACAGTCACATTCGGAGGTATTGGGGCTTCAGTATGTGGATTTGGGGGACACAATTCAGTCCATAACACCAGACAGTGGTTTTTACGTGGTTTCCACATTTTACCATCTGCTGCTCGGCTTCTTCTTCTGAAGTCTGGAAGAGTAGAGTCAGAGACCATCTCAGGATCCAGCTTGGGCAGCTGGCACTGGAAGGAAAGGCAGAGGGGGTGTGAGCAAGGCCAAGTTCAAACAGGAATGGGGTCTATTGGTGGGCCCACCCCAGGGCCATGTATGCTCTGATGATGATGATGATGGTGGTGAGGAGGAGAAGGAGGAAGAGGGAAGAGGAGGGGGAGGAGGAGGGGGAGGAGGAGGAGGAGGAGGGGGAGGAGGAGAAGGAGGAAGAGGGAAGAGGAGGGGGAGGAGGAGAAGGAGGAAGAGGGAAGAGGAGGGGAGGGGGAGGAGGAGGAGGAGGAAGAGGGAAGAGGAGGAGAAGGAGGAAGAGGGAAGAGGAGGGGAGGAGGAGGAGGAGGAGGGGGAGGAGGAGGAGGGGGAGGAGGAGGAAGAGGAAGAGGGAAGAGGAGGGGGAGGAGGAGAAGGAGGAAGAGGAAAGAGGAGGGGGAGGAGGAGGGGGAGGAGGAGAAGGAGGAAGAGGGAGGAGGAGGGGGAGGAGGGGGAGGAGGAGGAGGAGGAAGAGGGAAGAGGGGGAGGAGGAGAAGGAGGAAGAGGGAAGAGGAGGGGGAGGAGGAGAAGGAGGAAGAGGGAAGAGGAGGGGGAGAAGGAGGGGGAGGAGGAGGAGGAGGGGGAGGAGGAGGGGGAGGAGGAGGGGGAGGAGGAGGGAGGAGAGGAGAGGGAAGAGGAGGGGGAGGAGGAGAAGGAGGAAGAGGGAAGAGGAGGGGGAGGAGGAGGAGGGGAAGGAGGAGGAGGAGGGGGAGGAGGAGGAGAAGGAGGAAGAGGAGGCAGCGGTTATGGATTGTCATGCGCATTAACAGACCATCTGTGCAAAGGCCCTGTGAAGAGGAGGTGCTCAAGGCAGCACTGAGCCCTTCCCTACCTCCCTCTGCCTGCCGCCACCCCTAGTCGTGGATGCATCTGACCATTTCTGGTCCAACTCAGGCCTCACTTCCTCCAGTTCATTCCCCCCCCGCCCAGCTCACTCCTTCCAGCCGCACTGAAAACTTGGTGTTTGCAGAACTTGCCAAGCACCCTCACCTGGGAACAACCTTGCACCCATAAATTCTCCGCCTGAAATGCCTTGCCCCTCCCCCCATTCTCGTTTCATGCCCCTGCCCCCCAACTCCCGTTTGTCCTATGGGCCCAGCTTGTGTGGCTCCTCCTCCAGGAAGCCTTCCGGAGCCCAGGCTCTTCCTCTGTACTGGCTACCGCTCCCTCTGTGCTGGCCGCCTCTCCCCCCTTGGTTGTGCATTTGCCCCTGACGAGGGGTCTTGCCTTATTGCCTCCCAGCCAGGGACCTGGCACAGTGCCAAGGATGGATGGGACCCTGGAGTGTTGAAGCGAGTGTAATATACAAACACTGACACATCAGATGGTGGGGACCTCGATCTCAGCCACGGTACAGCCTGGAACCAGAAAGGAGATAAAGGCAGATGGTGGGGTGGGGTGTGGTGAGATGCATGATCAAGTGAGGTTTCTAAGTCACCACTGCTTAGATAAGGCACAACCAATCGGTGCTGAGCTCCCCGCTTATGTGGGACCTCTGGGGTCCTGGGGACAGAGACGCGGAGAACCCTTTCATGGGACCACCATTCCCACCAGCGACACACAATTGGAGGTTGGAAGGCTTACAATCCAGGACATCGGCAGATGGAGCAAGTGCTCATCGGTCGGGTTGCATTTATTAAATGTTTGCTGTATGTGTGAACACCTGGAGACTTAGGACTTAAGCCACCCAGGGTATTCAGGAAATAGGCAGTTTCCATAAATTCAATATTTGTCCACTCCTCTTAGTGGGAGACGCCTTTTACTTTTAACCCTGTTGCTGAAAAGCTTTCTAAGCACTGGTGCTGCTTTTCCTGCCTGATTAAGCAGAGCGAGTGTCTGTGTCTGAATGCCTTGCAGGGTCTTCAGATGGTCACGTGGGGCATGGGGAGGTGTGGAAGGGGGGGAGAGCCTGAGGGACCGCTTGGCATGAGGAGGCTCGGTTATTTCCCTTCACTTTGATTAAACCCCAAGAATCCTTTCATTGTGTGGCCATTCGCCAAGTTTTACTAAAAGCTATTCAGCTGGGTTTGTGCAGAATCCGTTATGATTCATCGAGGGCTCCATCCAGTTGGCTAAGCATTGGAGAATCAAATGCTGCTGGCGCAGGACTTTTTTCTGAGTGGTGGTGAGGGTGGCGTTGGGGTAAGGGCAGGTGTCTGCTTCTCCGGCTTCCTTCCTCTCTTCCCTTTCCTTCCATGCACACTGCCGCTGAGAACCGTTCAGGGAGTCTTCCTCCTAATTCATGGGGGGCGGGGTTCCATTTAGTTTAATCCCAGTTTGGGAAGAATCTGCTGCTTCTGCAGAAGGGAAGCAGGGAGACAGCCGAGCTTGGTGGGCAGAGCCTGGTACTAGACTTGGGGACGCTGGGCTTGAATCCAGATCCAACGCTGACTTGCTGTGTGGCCTTCGATAAGTCACCGCCCCGCCCCGGGTTCCGTTTTCCTCTTTTGCAGAATGTGAATACTTCCTCCCTCACAGGTTGTTGGCAGGGGATTAGAGAGGGTTTGTTAATAGGCGATGATCTGCCTGCTAAGAGTGGCCCTGGACTGGAGAACTTGTGGCAGCGCAGTGTGGCGGCTGAGTCACAGACCGGGATCAGATGGGGCTGTGACTCCACTGGTTCCCACTGGAGGGCTGTGCCGAGCGTCTGCGCATGCCCATTCTGATTGGGCTGAGCCCCTTCCTTTGCCAGTGCTACGCATTCTGAACATCCCCCCCCCCCCCCACCCCCGGTCTTCTTTAGAAGCTAGTGTGAGCGAAAATGAGACCGTCGGTGAAGGGCTTATCAGAAGAGAATCCTATAGTTGGTGCTCAATAGCGATTCACTGCCCTTGTTGTAAAGGTAGGGGGTGACTTCTCTGAATCCCCTTCCCTTCAGCTCCTGGCACATGGCCATGAGCTTGGAGATGGACGGTGGGAAGATTGGACCAGGCAGGATTCTGTACATGACGATGGGAATTACGGAGGGAGTGGGGTGGCGATTAGAAGCAGCAGCGGCCGCAGTTGTAGTGCTGGTGGAATTGGCAGAAATGCTGACATTTCCTGGGGGCTCGCCGTGGCCCTGGCACTGCGCTTGGACTAGACCAGTTTCTGGTTTCAGGGTAGACAGTGTGCGATGCTCCAGTTCTGTGGAAGAGCCCCAGGTAGAGCCCCGTCACTCCTGTGCCCCGACGTGCCTGGACCAGCCGGCCCAGGAGTCCAGAAAAGCAAGGAGCTTTCGCACCTGCGTGTGGATTCTGTTTGGGGCCTGACATTGCGGTCACTGAAGGAATATTTTCCTATGTCTTCATTACTGGTGTTTTTAGGTAACTTAGAAAAACTAATATTGGGGCCACATCCCAGGAGTTTAGAACAACTGGATTTCTTTTTTAAATAAAAATTGCTCGTGGTCAGATGTGGTGGTCTCAGCCGGGCACTCACCGTGGAGCTGTTGAATCTGTCCTGGTCTGGCTGAGCCTCCCTCAGCCCACCCTGGTGAGGGATGCGTCTCCTGACCCTGGTTCCAACACATAAGACACAGCTGACACCGCAGGGGCAAGGCTTTGAAATTCCTAGGCTCTTCTGCCTCCTTTCCCAGCTTTTGGAATTTGCCCTCCTCCTAGAGGAAGTTTCCAGGCACCAAGCACGTGGGGAAACAAAAGTGTTGGTCAGCCTGCCTAGGAAAGCTCTGCCACCCGCCGTGTGATTCCCTCATGGCGGGTTTTACGGGGGCTTAAGAAGCTTTCCCGAGGCTGGTGCTCATGACTGTTTCAAATGAGAACCCAGGTTGCCTGTCAGTATCAGTTTGCCGGGGGCTGACATAACAAAGTCCACAGACTCGGAGGTTTAAACAACAGATATTTGTTTCTCACGGTTCTGAAGGCTGGATGTCTGAGATCAGGGTGTGGGCAAGTTGGTTTCTTCTGAGGCCTCTCTCCTTGGCTTATAGACGGCTGTCTTCTCCCTGTGTCCTCACATAGTCCCCTCTCTGCATGTCTGTGTCCTAATCTCCTCTTCTCATAAAGACACCAGTCAGATTGGGTCAGGGTCCACCCTAACAGCCTCGTTTTAACTTAATGACCCCTTTAAAGGCCTTCTCTCCAAATTCAGTCACATTGTGAAGGGCTAGGGGGTTAGGACTTGAAAATATGGACTTTGGGAAGTCACAGCTCACCTCACAGCCCTGTCTCTGAAGACTTGCAGAGCTAAGGAGACTTTTCACTGCCTCCCCCCATCGCTCACCTTTGTGTCCACAAAGCAGTTGCCAAAAGTGTGTGAAGTGCTCTGGAGTGTCGGGCTGTTCAGAGAACCCTTTGCCACTCGATACCGATGCTGGTCTCACTGCTGTTGGATTCAGCTCTGCCACTGCCTCTCCCTGGAAGCCCTCCCAGATAACCAGGCTGGTGAAATGGCCCACCTTGCGCTCCCCACGCCCTGTGTGAACTGGATTGTAACCATCTGCTTTACATGCCTTTCCTCCTCATTAGGCTGTGAGCCCCTGGAGGGCAGGGACCCTGCCTGAGTTATCTCTGTTCACCCAGTGGCCTGCGTAGGACCTGCCTCAGAAATGTTTTTCTAATGGAACTGAAGCTGCACGGTTGACAGCCATTTTGTTTTTCTTTTAAGAACCAAAGTCCGTCTCTGTTGTTTGTGCCCAGGCAAATAGGAGAGAACTTAATTGTTCCTGGTGGAGTGAAGACCATTGAGGCCAATGGGCGGATGGTTATTCCCGGAGGTATCGATGTCAACACGTACCTGCAGAAGCCCTCCCAGGGGATGACGGCCGCTGATGACTTCTTCCAAGGGACCAAGGCAGCACTGGCAGGAGGGACCACGATGATCAGTGAGTCGTACCCCTGCCTTAGAGCATAGGCTGTGACTTCTCTTCTGCATCCTCAGCATCTTGAGTAACACCAGGCACTTTGCTCAGGGTACCTGGTGTGCAGGTGGCTAAAGTTTTGGAACCAGTGGTATAGATGTTGTTATGACAGATGGGGCTGTAAGGGCTCAGAGAGGTGAGATAAGTTGCTGAAGGTTACACAGCTGGGAAGTGGTTGTATTGGTCAGTGTTGCTGCCGTAATGCTGTGATAATGCTGTATAACAAACAGCCCCCAAACTTCAAGCACACACTGTTTTTCTTATTCAAGGGTCCACAGGAGTAGGAGCAGGACTGGTGTGGGTCTGCTTTAGGCTGTGGGTTGGGTTTGGGGTGGGGGTACCATGGATCTCCCATTCTGGAACCAATGACCAACTCAACCATGCTCTTCTCCAAGTGGAAGGCAGAAGTGCAGGAAGTGTCTGGCAGAAACTTGCTCCTCCTCTTACCACCTCATTTCTTCACCTACACACTGTGACTTCAGCCCTCTGTTCTGTTGGCCAAAGCAAATCACACGGCCAAGCGCAAAGTCCCTGAAATTGCATTCTGCCCACGGTGAACCATGGTGAGGGTGGAGAGGGAAAGAACAATTGTGGACAAATAACGCCATCTACCACAGTGGTCTGTCTGGGATGCTGGACTCTTCCTCTACTGCCCTTTGCAGCCAGATTGTTGTATTTTTTTTTTTTAATCCAACAGTGCTTTTGTTTGGATTCCATTTTAATAAGCAGTTTTGATTAAATATGCAGCAGTGTATTTGAAATGTTCTTTCAATAGTTAGACTCCACATCTAGGTGGCTTGTCCCTGAGCTGGCCCCAGCCCTGCCCATCTCTCCCCATCGAAGAGTTCCTCTGGAGGTGCACGCTGGCTGGAGTTGGCCACCGTGAGCAGAGCTCACGTATCAGAGTTCCCTCCCCCTGAGCCAGGAGCATATGGCCCAGCTCAGGAGGCAAGCACCGTTCTGATCTCTTTTCCAAAAAGCAGCCCTGTGTCTGCTGGTTAGGAAGGTGGGAGGAGCCCAGATTTTGGACTTGGATCCTAGCTGCCAGGGTTTGCACTGGTCACGGCCACTCAGCAGCTGCACCACTGGGCAGTATTAAGCCTCTGTGAACCTCAGCTTCCTCGTCAGTAACATGGACTTTATAATGTGCCCCCCAGCTCATACATGTGGTTCCTTAACATAGTGCATGGCATATGGTGGTAAGTGCTTTGGGAATAGGAGCTGGGATATTCTGAGAGGTGGAGATGGAAGTTCCAGGCCCAGGGGACCTGTGTGAGGTAGAGGACAGAGCCCTGGATGAAGAATCAGGATCCCTGGAGTTCCCCTTTGCTCTTTTCCCATCACCAGCTGTGAAACCTCTGGGGGACCCCTCCACCAACCCCATGGGCCTCATCTTCCCCATCTATAAAAGGGTGCTTTTCAAAGTATGTTTCATGGAGCACCAAGAGCCTATGAAGGCACCATGAGAAGCACAGTTAGGAGGTGTGTGAGAGGGGGCAGGGAGTTCTGAGTCCCCACCCCATTTCTTCATTCAGCAGATATTTATTGAGGGTTGCTCTGCACCAGGCACTGTGCTAGGTGGTGGGGAAGAGCAGGAACAAAGCAGACATGATGCTTATTCTCCAGGGGCTCATGGTCCATGGGGAGTCACTAATCACCCACACAAATGACTGTAAGCGGATTAGTTCTACAGAAGAAAGGGGCACAGTGCTTTGAGCTGTGGGGCAAAGGGCTCGGGGAGGCTTCCCTGAAGAAGTGGCATTTGTGCATCGATCTGAAGGATGAGTGGGAGTTAACTGGGTGAAGAGGATATAGGGGAGCAGAGCTCCAGGAAGAGGGAACAGCACATGCAAAGACCCTGTGGTGGGGGAACACAGCTTGTGTTTAAGAGATTGAAAGAAGGCCTAGGAGGCAAAAGTGCGGAGATGGAGGGCTGGAATCCTGTGAGATAAGGCTGGGAGGAGAGGATGGTACTGGGCCTTGATGGCCAAGGTCAGAATTTTGGTCTTTTTCATATGTGTGATGTGCAGCCATTGAGGGATGTGAAGCAGGAAGTGATGTGATCTGTTTTAAAGAGACCTGAATAGAGTGGCCTAGGTTGAATGTGACGAGACCAGTGGGAGGTGATTGCAGTTGTTCAGCTGAGAGTTGAGGGTGGCTTGGACTAGGAGTGTGACCCGGAGGCAGACAGATGTGGACAGCTCCAGGGACATATCAGAGGGAAATCGACAGTGGTGATGGATCAGCAATGGAGGTGCATGAGGGAAACGAAGGGTCAAGAGTAACCCCTTGGCCTCTAGCTTTTGGAATGGTGAGGCGATATCCTTACCATTCTGGGGCGGGGGTGGGGGACCTGCTTTGCCAGTGGGGAGGGGACAGTGTGGCATGAGGTTCTGGACATTCTTATCTTGAGGCGCTCTTGAGTCATCCTAGTGGAGAGTTCAGAATCCTGTGGCTGAGAACGGGGGATACATTTGAATGAGCAGCCGCGTAGAAAGAAAAGTTCTAGGGCCAAGTCATAAGGAGTTTGATCACTTAATGGCCAAGTAGAGGAGGAAGAGTCTTCAAGGAAAAAATGGCCACAGAAGTGGGACAAAAGGCCAGAAAGCCGTTGCCATGGAAACCAGGGAGGAGCGAGTTTAAAGGAGGAGGGAGTGATTCACTGTGTTCTGAGAGGTCAAGTAGAGTGAGGACTGGAAGGGCGAATTAGCAAAGGCTGATGCTCTGGGTGGGTGGACGAGTGAGAGGGAGTGGGGAGCAGAGACTGCTCTTTATAGACGTCTGGCCGTGACGGGTGGATGTAGGAAACAGGGTGGGAGCTAGAGGGATGTGCGAAGCCCAGTGAGGTTTAAAAGACAGTTGTCTCCCCTTTGATCTGCTTTACATTTAAGGCTTTATTTGAAAAAGGGATGATGAAGTTCATATTCTTTTAGGTCCTTTTCACCTTGGCGTTCTGTGCCCACGAAGGCAGCATGTAGTAGCGGGAAAGGGTCCAGACTCTGCAGCTGACAGGACTCTGGGAGTCTTCTCCGTACTGCTTACTAGTTGTGTGACCTTGGACAAGTTTTTCACCCTCTTTGAGCCTAAGTTTCCTCATCTGTCAAATGGGGCTATTTTTATTCTCTTCACAGGGTAGTTGCGAGTATTTAATGAGATAATTTATATAAAGCCTTTGTGGCAGTTTCTGACCCATCAGAAACATTCAATAAACAGTCATGATAATGATGGTGATGGTGATGGTGAGGAGGAGGATGAAATGACGGTAACAATGGTGGGGACAGTGGTGGTAATGAAGACTAAAGAGGGTGGTGACCATGTCACTGCTGATGGTTATTATAATGATGGTGACAACGATGGCAGTATTGATGTTGATGATGGTGGGAATGATGATGAAAAGGATGGTGATGGTGAGGATGCTGATCTCGGTGATGTAAGTGGTGGTGATGATGATGATGGTCATGGTGATGGTGGTGATGTGGGGGATAGGGAAGGTCACGATGATTATGCTAATACTGGAGATAATGACGGTCATGATGGCAGTGAAGAGGCTGCCACTGGGATGACTTGGGTCCTAAGCATCTTGGAATGTGACACGTATTTTTCTGTCCCAGTTGACCATGTTGTCCCTGAACCTGGGTCCAGCCTGCTGACCTCCTTCGAGAAATGGCACGAAGCGGCAGACACTAAGTCCTGCTGCGACTACTCCCTCCACGTGGACATCACCAGCTGGTACGATGGTGTTAGGGAGGAGCTCGAGGTGCTGGCGCAGGACAAAGGTCAGTTAAAGCCCCAGAATGGGGGCCCAGTTCTGGAATCCCTGTTTTGTTTGTGGGTCTGACTTGTGGAGTTAGAATCCCTTTATCTGCATCTGCTATGAGCCCAACTGTGAGCTGTGCCCTGCCCCATCAACAGTGGAAAAATTAGACCCTCCTTAAGGAGTCTGTCTTCCTCTGCTTCAGGCCCTTTGGAGGTTCCCCCTGTTTATAGAAGAAAGCCCGATTTCCTTAGCCTGGCACACAAGGCCCCCACTGATCTAGCCTCACTTTTCTTTCTCTGCCATAAACTCATCTGGGTGCTTCTTATCCTGGACGCCATCCCCTGAAACCTGCTACTCCACTGGGCCTTTGCTGTTGCAGTCTCTGCACCCCCTACCAGGGATGCCCTTTCTTCTACTCTGCTTCCCAGCTCAACTTATCCCAGTTTCCCCAATCAGAACTTCAGAACTGCTTCATCCCTTGAATATCCATAGAAGGTTACTTGGACCTCTTTGGGGGCACCTTTTGCATTATTTCTGGATTGCGGGACACTGGTTGTCTGTCTGGCTCTTCTGTTAAACCCTGAGCTTACCAGGGAGGGGATTATGTCTGTGCATCTCTGTATCCCACCCTCTCTCCCCTCTGTGTGAGCTCAACCCAGACATCTCTGCACAGTGTGGGTACTTTACAGTGTGCCTTACACCAAATGGAGGTGAATTGAACTGAACACCCGCAAGAGCAAGAGAACAGAATAAACCAGGCGTGAGTGGTCCCTCGGAAAGAGGCAGTTCTGAGACTCTCTGAGGAAGCACCCTCGAATGAAATGCTTCAAGGAGAGATAGGGGGGATGTTTTCAATTTTTTAAATATATATGCTGTGTTTTCTCATAAAAGTATCATCACCCAAATACAAAAAAAAGTCAGAAAATCAAGAGAAGGAAAAAGTTTTTCCCTCTGGTCTTACCCCCCAGTTGCCACTTACCATTAATATTAAGGATTATTACTTTCTGTTCCCTATCTATTTAGACAATTTTCTCCATATATAGTTATATGATAGCAGTTATTTGGAATCCTTTTTTCACTTAACGTTGTATGAGTAATCATTACTCTTCATTAATAACTTTTCAATGGCTCGTAATACGCAATGTAATGGTTAATTTGCTTAGCTATTTCCTTTTTATTGGGCATTTAGGTTTTCTGTTTGCTTTACTGTAAATCGTGTTTGGTGAACATCTTTGTATATAAACACTTGTTTGCGTCTCTAATTATTTCCTTAGATTTCCAGAGATGGCATTACGGGGTCAAGGTTTTAACATTTTTCAAAATCATGACACTTACCGCCAAATTGCTTTCCCCAGAAATGCACCCACTTGCATGCCCACAGCCCATGTCTCTCACTCCCTGCATGTTTGCACCATTGGGTGTTATTACTTGTATGAAATCCTTGCTAATTTGATGAATAAAAGTCAATCTACCATTGAACACTGCAGTTCTCTAACTGCTAATTACATTAAACATTTTGCATACGTTTTTCCTTTATGTGAATGTCCGATTGTGTTCCTTGCCCATTTACCAGTTTGGGTCTCGTAAGTCTGAGCTTCTATATCCAGATGGTTTTATCCCTTCATTGAAGCTGCTGTGAATCACACTCTTGTTTTGTACAGAGTCAGGGTCCAGGTTGTAGAAAGATCCCAGCAGTTGATCCCAGCAGAATCTCAATCCTGCCCTCACACTTCTTGGCCTTGTGACACTGGGCAAGTCAGCAAGCTGACCTCTCTGAGGCTCGCCCGGTGACTCCCCATACATAGTGTCAGAGCTCTGGTACCAGGCGTGAGACTCCTGGTCTGAACTCGGTGTTAATTCTCCAGTCAAAAGAAGGAAACAACCCAAATGTCCATTCAAGGATGGTTGGGTAAACAAAATGTGGTCCATCCTTACAGCGGAATGTCATTCAGCTTTGAAAAGGAAGGGAATTCTGACACCTGCTACGACGTGGATGAACCTTGAGGACATTATGTCAAGTGAAATAAGCCCGTCACAAAAAAGACAAATGCAGTATGACTGTGCTCATAGGAGATGCCTGGAATTACCCAGTTCATAGAGAGACAGAGTGGGTGGTGGCCAGGGGCTGGGGGAGGGGCAACGTGGAATTAGTGTTCAATGGGGACAGAGTGGAGTGGTGGTGGCCAGGGGCTGGGGGAGGGGCAACGTGGAATTAGTGTTCAATGGGGACAGAGTGGAGTGGTGGTTGCCAGGGGCTGGGGGAGGGGCAACGTGGAATTAGTGTTCAACGGGGACAGAGTGGAGTGGTGGTGGCCAGGGGCTGGGGGAGGGGCAACGTGGAATTAGTGTTTAATGGAGACAGAGTGGGTGGTGGCCAGGGGCTGGGGGAGGGGCAACGTGGAATTAGTGTTCAATGGGGACAGAGTGGAGTGGTGGTTGCCAGGGGCTGGGGGAGGGGCAACGTGGAATTAGTGTTCAATGGAGACAGAGTGGGTGGTGGCCAGGGGCTGGGGGAGGGGCAACGTGGAATTAGTGTTTAATGGGGACAGAGTGGAGTGGTGGTTGCCAGGGGCTGGGGGAGGGGCAACGTGGAATTAGTGTTTAATGGGGACAGAGTGGAGTGGTTGCCAGGGGCTGGGGGAGGGGCAACGTGGAATTAGTGTTCAATGGGGACAGAGTGGAGTGGTGGTTGCCAGGGGCTGGGGGAGGGGCAACGTGGAATTAGTGTTTCATGGGGACAGAGTGGAGTGGTGGTTGCCAGGGGCTGGGGGAGGGGCAACGTGGAATTAGTGTTTCATGGGGACAGAGTGGAGTGGTGGTTGCCGGGGGCTGGGGGAGGGGCAACGTGGAATTAGTGTTCAATGGGGACAGAGTGGAGTGGTGGTTGCCAGGGGCTGGGGGAGGGGCAACGTGGAATTAGTGTTTAATGGAGACAGAGTGGGTGGTTGCCAGGGGCTGGGGGAGGGGCAACGTGGAATTAGTGTTCAATGGGGACAGAGTGGAGTGGTGGTTGCCAGGGGCTGGGGGAGGGGCAACGTGGAATTAGTGTTCAATGGGGACAGAGTGGGTGGTGGCCAGGGGCTGGGGGAGGGGCAACGTGGAATTAGTGTTTAATGGAGACAGAGTGGAGTGGTGGTTGCCAGGGGCTGGGGGAGGGGCAACGTGGAATTAGTGTTCAATGGGGACAGAGTGGAGTGGTGGTTGCCAGGGGCTGGGGGAGGGGCAACGTGGAATTAGTGTTCAATGGGGACAGAGTGGAGTGGTGGTTGCCAGGGGCTGGGGGAGGGGCAACGTGGAATTAGTGTTTAATGGGGACAGAGTGGAGTGGTGGTTGCCAGGGGCTGGGGGAGGGGCAACGTGGAATTAGTGTTCAATGGGGACAGAGTGGAGTGGTGGTTGCCAGGGGCTGGGGGAGGGGCAACGTGGAATTAGTGTTCAATGGGGACAGAGTGGAGTGGTGGTTGCCAGGGGCTGGGGGAGGGGCAACGTGGAATTAGTGTTCAATGGGGACAGAGTGGAGTGGTGGTTGCCAGGGGCTGGGGGAGGGGCAACGTGGAATTAGTGTTCAATGGGGACAGAGTGGAGTGGTGGTTGCCAAGGGCTGGGGGAGGGGCAACGTGGAATTAGTGTTTAATGGGGACAGAGTGGAGTGGTGGTTGCCAGGGGCTGGGGGAGGGGCAACGTGGAATTAGTGTTTAATGGGGACAGAGTGGAGTGGTTGCCAGGGGCTGGGGGAGGGGCAACGTGGAATTAGTGTTCAATGGGGACAGAGTGGAGTGGTGGTTGCCAGGGGCTGGGGGAGGGGCAACGTGGAATTAGTGTTTAATGGAGACAGAGTGGAGTGGTGGTTGCCAGGGGCTGGGGGAGGGGCAACGTGGAATTAGTGTTTCATGGGGACAGAGTGGAGTGGTGGTTGCCGGGGGCTGGGGGAGGGGCAACGTGGAATTAGTGTTCAATGGGGACAGAGTGGAGTGGTGGTTGCCGGGGGCTGGGGGAGGGGCAACGTGGAATTAGTGTTTAATGGAGACAGAGTGGGTGGTTGCCAGGGGCTGGGGGAGGGGCAACGTGGAATTAGTGTTCAATGGGGACAGAGTGGAGTGGTGGTTGCCAGGGGCTGGGGGAGGGGCAACGTGGAATTAGTGTTCAATGGGGACAGAGTGGGTGGTGGCCAGGGGCTGGGGGAGGGGCAACGTGGAATTAGTGTTTAATGGAGACAGAGTGGAGTGGTGGTTGCCAGGGGCTGGGGGAGGGGCAACGTGGAATTAGTGTTCAATGGGGACAGAGTGGAGTGGTGGTTGCCAGGGGCTGGGGGAGGGGCAACGTGGAATTAGTGTTCAATGGGGACAGAGTGGAGTGGTGGTTGCCAGGGGCTGGGGGAGGGGCAACGTGGAATTAGTGTTTAATGGGGACAGAGTGGAGTGGTGGTTGCCAGGGGCTGGGGGAGGGGCAACGTGGAATTAGTGTTCAATGGGGACAGAGTGGAGTGGTGGTTGCCAGGGGCTGGGGGAGGGGCAACGTGGAATTAGTGTTCAATGGGGACAGAGTGGAGTGGTGGTTGCCAGGGGCTGGGGGAGGGGCAACGTGGAATTAGTGTTCAATGGGGACAGAGTGGAGTGGTGGTTGCCAGGGGCTGGGGGAGGGGCAACGTGGAATTAGTGTTCAATGGGGACAGAGTGGAGTGGTGGTTGCCAAGGGCTGGGGGAGGGGCAACGTGGAATTAGTGTTCAATGGGGACAGAGTGGAGTGGTGGTTGCCAAGGGCTGGGGGAGGGGCAACGTGGAATTAGTGTTCAATGGGGACAGAGTGGAGTGGTGGTTGCCAGGGGCTGGGGGAGGGGCAACGTGGAATTAGTGTTTAACGGGGACAGAGTGGAGTGGTGGTTGCCAAGGGCTGGGGGAGGGGCAACGTGGAATTAGTGTTCAATGGGGACAGAGTGGAGTGGTGGTTGCCAGGGGCTGGGGGAGGGGCAACGTGGAATTAGTGTTTAACGGGGACAGAGTGGAGTGGTGGTTGCCAGGGGCTGGGGGAGGGGCAACGTGGAATTAGTGTTTAACGGGGACAGAGTGGAGTGGTTGCCAGGGGCTGGGGGAGGGGCAACGTGGAATTAGTGTTTAATGGGGACAGAGTGGAGTGGTTGCCAGGGGCTGGGGGAGGGGCAACGTGGAATTAGTGTTTAACGGGGACAGAGTGGAGTGGTGGTTGCCAGGGGCTGGGGGAGGGGCAACGTGGAATTAGTGTTTAACGGGGACAGAGTGGAGTGGTTGCCGGGGGCTGGGGGAGGGGCAACGTGGAATTAGTGTTTAACGGGGACAGAGTGGAGTGGTGGTTGCCAGGGGCTGGGGGAGGGGCAACGTGGAATTAGTGTTTAACGGGGACAGAGTGGAGTGGTGGTTGCCAGGGGCTGGGGGAGGGGCAACGTGGAATTAGTGTTCAACGGGGACAGAGTGGAGTGGTGGTTGCCAGGGGCTGGGGGAGGGGCAACGTGGAATTAGTGTTTAACGGGGACAGAGTGGAGTGGTGGTTGCCAGGGGCTGGGGGAGGGGCAACGTGGAATTAGTGTTCAACGGGGACAGAGTGGAGTGGTGGTTGCCAGGGGCTGGGGGAGGGGCAACGTGGAATTAGTGTTCAACGGGGACAGAGTGGAGTGGTGGTTGCCAGGGGCTGGGGGAGGGGCAACGTGGAATTAGTGTTCAACGGGGACAGAGTGGAGTGGTGGTTGCCAGGGGCTGGGGGAGGGGCAACGTGGAATTAGTGTTCAACGGGGACAGAGTGGAGTGGTGGTTGCCAGGGGCTGGGGGAGGGGCAACGTGGAATTAGTGTTCAACGGGGACAGAGTGGAGTGGTGGTTGCCAGGGGCTGGGGGAGGGGCAACGTGGAATTAGTGTTCAACGGGGACAGAGTGGAGTGGTGGTTGCCAGGGGCTGGGGGAGGGGCAACGTGGAATTAGTGTTCAACGGGGACAGAGTGGAGTGGTGGTTGCCAGGGGCTGGGGGAGGGGCAACGTGGAATTAGTGTTCAACGGGGACAGAGTGGAGTGGTGGTTGCCAGGGGCTGGGGGAGGGGCAACGTGGAATTAGTGTTCAACGGGGACAGAGTGGAGTGGTGGTTGCCAGGGGCTGGGGGAGGGGCAACGTGGAATTAGTGTTCAACGGGGACAGAGTGGAGTGGTGGTTGCCAGGGGCTGGGGGAGGGGCAACGTGGAATTAGTGTTCAACGGGGACAGAGTGGAGTGGTGGTTGCCAGGGGCTGGGGGAGGGGCAACGTGGAATTAGTGTTCAATGGGGACAGAGTGGAGTGGTGGTTGCCAGGGGCTGGGGGAGGGGCAACGTGGAATTAGTGTTCAACGGGGACAGAGTGGAGTGGTGGTTGCCAGGGGCTGGGGGAGGGGCAACGTGGAATTAGTGTTCAATGGGGACAGAGTGGAGTGGTGGTTGCCAGGGGCTGGGGGAGGGGCAACGTGGAATTAGTGTTCAATGGGGACAGAGTGGAGTGGTGGTTGCCAGGGGCTGGGGGAGGGGCAACGTGGAATTAGTGTTCAATGGGGACAGAGTGGAGTGGTGGTTGCCAGGGGCTGGGGGAGGGGCAACGTGGAATTAGTGTTCAATGGGGACAGAGTGGAGTGGTGGTTGCCAGGGGCTGGGGGAGGGGCAACGTGGAATTAGTGTTCAATGGGGACAGAGTGGAGTGGTGGTTGCCAGGGGCTGGGGGAGGGGCAACGTGGAATTAGTGTTCAATGGGGACAGAGTGGAGTGGTGGTTGCCAGGGGCTGGGGGAGGGGCAACGTGGAATTAGTGTTCAATGGGGACAGAGTGGAGTGGTGGTTGCCAGGGGCTGGGGGAGGGGCAACGTGGAATTAGTGTTCAATGGGGACAGAGTGGAGTGGTGGTTGCCAGGGGCTGGGGGAGGGGCAACGTGGAATTAGTGTTCAATGGGGACAGAGTGGAGTGGTGGTTGCCAGGGGCTGGGGGAGGGGCAACGTGGAATTAGTGTTCAATGGGGACAGAGTGGAGTGGTGGTTGCCAGGGGCTGGGGGAGGGGCAACGTGGAATTAGTGTTCAATGGGGACAGAGTGGAGTGGTGGTTGCCAGGGGCTGGGGGAGGGGCAACGTGGAATTAGTGTTCAATGGGGACAGAGTGGAGTGGTGGTTGCCAGGGGCTGGGGGAGGGGCAACGTGGAATTAGTGTTCAATGGGGACAGAGTGGAGTGGTGGTTGCCAGGGGCTGGGGGAGGGGCAACGTGGAATTAGTGTTTATTGGGGACAGAGTGGAGTGGTGGTTGCCAGGGGCTGGGGGAGGGGCAACGTGGAATTAGTGTTTATTGGGGACAGAGTGGAGTGGTGGTTGCCAGGGGCTGGGGGAGGGGCAACGTGGAATTAGTGTTTAATGGGGACAGAGTGGAGTGGTGGTTGCCAGGGGCTGGGGGAGGGGCAACGTGGAATTAGTGTTTAATGGGGACAGAGTGGAGTGGTGGTTGCCAGGGGCTGGGGGAGGGGCAACGTGGAATTAGTGTTTAATGGGGACAGAGTGGAGTGGTGGTTGCCAGGGGCTGGGGGAGGGGCAACGTGGAATTAGTGTTTAATGGGGACAGAGTGGAGTGGTGGTTGCCAGGGGCTGGGGGAGGGGCAACGTGGAATTAGTGTTTAATGGAGACAGAGTGGAGTGGTGGTTGCCAGGGGCTGGGGGAGGGGCAACGTGGAATTAGTGTTTAATGGGGACAGAGTTTCAGTTTTGCCAAGGTGAAGCGTTCTGGAGATGGAAGCACAACAATGTGAACGTACTTAATGCCACTGCACTTACATATGGCTCCGATAGTAAATTTCATGTGAGGTATATTTTACCACAACTAATGAAAAGCAGCAGTTATTTCTTTGCTCACAACTCTGTGGAAAGGCACTTTGGTTTGGGCTCAGCTGGCCGGTTCTGCTCACCTTGGCTCACTCATGCCTTGCGCCCCAGCTGGGAGGATGGGGCAGGTGGGACGGCTCTCTACACCCTCCCTTCCCCAGCAGACTCTCGTGGGCTTCTTCCCTTGGTGGCTCCACAAGGGTGAGTGGAGCCCAGGCTTGGAATGTGTCCACTGACACTTCCGCTTTGTTCTGCTGGGCGGAGCCAGTCTCGAGACCAGCCCACGCTCAAGGAGTGAGGAAAGAGGTTCTAGCTCTTGAGAAGGGTCACTGCAAATGTTTTGTGAAACTTTAAACTATTTACCAGCCTGTTTAGTCTCTTTCTGCCTCCTACTTCTACATGAAATTATCTTATTTGTTTGTTTGTTCATTGCTTATTTCCACTAGAATGTAGACAGGGATCCTTCCTATCTCGTTCACAGCTGTATCTCTAGCTTCTAGAACGGTGCTTGTACATAGTAAGTACTCAGTGAATATTTGATGAGTGAGAAAATAAATATTCCATGAAGAAGGACTTCTGGGGTCTCATAAGTTTTGGAAATGCTCCCTGTTTATTCTATTCTTGAATAGTCTTTTATTTATGTATTTATTTTTTAACATCTTTATTGGAGTATAATTGCTTTACAATGGTGTGTTAGTTTCTGCTGTATAACAAAGTGAATCAGCTATACGTATACATATATCCCCATATCTCCTCCCTCTTGTGTCTCCCTCCCACCCTCCCTATCCCGCCCCTCTAGGTGGTCACAAAGCACCAAGCTGATCTCCCCGTGCGATGCAGCTGCTTCCCACTAGCTATCTATTTTACGTTTGGTAGTGTATATATGTCCATGCCACTCTCACTTCGTCCCAGCTTACCCTTCCCCCTCCCTATGTCCTCAAGTCCACTCTCTACGTCTGCGTCTTTATTCATGTCCCGCCCCTAGGTTCTTCAGAACCATTTTTTTTTAGATTCCATATGTATGTGTTAGCATACGGTATTTGTTTTTCTTTCTGACTTACTTCACTCTGCATGACAGACTCTAGGTCCATCCACCTCACTACAAATAACTCAATTTCGTTTCTCTTTATGGCTGAGTAATATTCCATTGTATATATGTTCCACATCTTCTTTATCCATTCATCTGTCGATGGACACTTCGGTTGCTTCCATGTCCTGGCTATTGTAAATAGAACTGCAATGAACATTGTGGTACATGACTCTTTTTTGAATTATGGTTTTCTCAGGGTATATGCCCAGTAGTGGGATTGCTGGGTCGTATGGTAGTAGTACAGTACTGAGGTTTTCATCTGAATTACTTTGATTACAAATGAGACCAAATCTTATTCTCATCTTTATTTGTAAGGCATTTTAAAAAATTGTTTAAAAATTCTGTTTGCCTTTTTTTCTTCATTGTTTTCATTTTAAGCATTTTAAACTATAAAACGAAACATACAGAAAACCACACAAGGAAAAAATGTGGCTTTGTGAATTATGAGATTACCCTTTCCAGGTAAGAAATAGAACTTTGCCCCAAAAAAAGACCCCCAACAAACCCCTCATGGCCCCCCATTGTAGCCACAACTCCCTCCCCCCCCCAAAAGTAACCACTGTCTGATGTTTTTTAAATAAGAGGTTTTTTAAAAAAAACCTTTGTTAAATTTGTTGCAGATATGTTCACCATGTTGGTTGTTTGCTTTTTATTTTGAATTTTTAAGAATTAACTTATAGACATTTTCCATTTATAACAAGTCAAATCTATCATGATTTGAAGGAAAGCTTCTAATCTGAGATAGCTTTACCCCATCCACCCACCCACAAGAACCAGTTCTAGGTCATATTTATCAATTCTGCCAATTCATTATTTCTGCTTTTACTTGTATTGTTTACTTCTAATTTCTGGTGAATTTCCATTTTCTTCTTTTAAAGATTCTTATCATAGAAGCTTACTCAGTTGATGTATGCTCCCCCTCTCCTTCAAAAAATAATGAAGCATTTAAGGCTATGAATTTACCTCTCACTATGGCTTTACCTGTTTACCCACTGATTGTTCTTCTATGTCTGTGTATATAACTGGGTTTTTGTTTTTGTATTTAAGTATACTTGATTAAAGAGAGATTGATACTTTTATGTTAATCTCTGAATACTATTTTTTCTTAATCTTTTGGGAAAATAAATTTTTGTTGCCAAGGTTTTCTAGACCAGAAATGATTTTTGGCTTGTCTTCACTGTTGCTTAGTAAAAAAGAAGTCTCAATCCCATTTAGTACTTTTGCCTGAATTTCTTCTTTTTCTTATCCAAAGGATTCCTGATTCCATCAACAAATATTAATGGCACAGCACATGCTGTGGATGTGCAAGATGAAATAATATATAAGATGTGGTTCCCGTCCTCAATCACTTGAAGGCATATTAAGAAACAGTCCTCCCCCCACCTCCTCTGCTCCCCACTGGCTGCACGATAAGTCCTGTCATCTCAGCCTTTTTGCATCCGCCCACTCAGAGCCTCAGCCCACCCGTCTCTTTTGCCTTCAGCATCCTCCAACTCTATTTCTCCATTTCTCCCTGCTGTTCTGCACACCCATCCTCCTTCCAGAACTGTCCTTCTGAGACAAAGTCTGATCGTGTCATTCCCTTGCTTTAAAAGCACATGTTCTACCAGATAGTAGTGATGGCTGTACAATGTTGTGAATGCTGTAAATGCCACTGAATTGTACACTTTAAAAACGGTTATGATGGTAAATTTTGTTATGTGTATTTTACCATAATAAAAAAAAGTGATTTTTTTTTTTTTAAAGCACACGCTCCTTTTTGCTTCAGCCACAGGACACTTTCTCGTACCCGCATACCTAATGTCTTTTTATGCTCCGCACTGTCCACGCCATGCATACCCATCCCTCTCAGCCCAGATAATTGCCTTCCCCCGGCTCCTCCCCCTCCCCTTCTTCCTTTTCCCCCTCCTCTTCCTTCTCCTTCAGACTCAGCTGACATGTCACCTTCCCTGGAGGCCTCCTTAGACCCTCACCCACACCCCCAGGCTGGCTTAGGTGCCCCTGCTGTGAATTCTGATGGCACCCTTCTGTCTTGGTTGTTACCACCCTGTGCAATGCTTATCGATTTACTGGAAAGACATGTCCTTTCTTCTTAAAAGCATTTTTCTACTCTCTTTTTTATCTTGAAACAGGTGTCAATTCCTTCCAAGTCTACATGGCCTATAAGGATCTCTACCAAATGTCCGACAGCCAGGTAGGTCCTTGCACACCCCCCACCTCCCTTGGGCAGGAATGGGCCTGCCTTGTCAGGCAAAGCAGCACAGGGCAGGGGAGATGTCAGAGCAGGCCAGGGAGGGCTTTGGGTTCAAGTCCTGGTTCTGACACTGAACTGTCAGTCATCGCTCTTCCCTGGACCTGCATTCCTTTCTGCCTATAAGAGTGGCGTGGAGCAGGGATCCCCTGCTTGGTGGTTCCCAAACTCGGCTCGTCTTCAGCCTCATCTAAAGAGCTCACTAAATACACAGACTCTTATATTCCATCACATACGCTCGCGGGTAAGGTTCAGGAGTCTGTACTTTCTGAAAGCTCTGCAGTTGATTCTGGGGCTCAAGCGAGTTTGGGGACCATTACCTTAGCTCTGACCTGGAGGAGAGCCCTGGCTGTCCCTCCAGCCAATTGCAAGTCATGTCCTTTCTCAGTTTTCTCATCTATACAACGTGAGCATCTCTGGCCCTGCCAACCTCAAACAACTGTTCTGTGGGTGAGATGAGTCAAGGAAGAAGGTGGTCTAAGGAGTACAGGTGTAGGGGGTACAATTTGTCGGGCACCTGGCCTTCTTACACCACTGGGACTCTTGGTTTGGTTTTGTTATTATTGCCCTGCCCTCTGCTTGTTAAAAAGGCGGGACTGTGCGGTGGCAAAGGGCATGGCTGCTGGAGCCAGACTGCTTGGCAGCAAGCCCTGACTTTGCTGTGCAGCCTGGAGCAGATTTCCTAACCTCTCTGTGCTTTAGGCCCTTCATGGCACTTGCCTCAGAGAGGGTGTCGGAGGATTAAGTGATTTAATACAAGTAAAGCTCTAGGGCAGTGCCTGGCACACAGCAGGTGCCATACGAGTGTTAATAAGCTGGTTTTCATTATCCCCATGGGGTCTCATGTGCAATGGAGGAAGCACCCATGTCTTACCTTTCAAAATAGACACTTGGAGTTACATAATATAACTTACCCCGAGATGGCCTGGAAACCAAAAGGCTGAAAGTTTGTTCCGTTTCATGGAAAAAATAACGTGTGTCTCTCTAGTGTAATTGAAATTTTCACCTGTTTCATTCTAATGTCTGTTTCACTGAAGCCCTAGTTAGAGACGGAGTTGAGCAGACTTTGGGTGTGTGTCTTCAAAAGTGCTTCATGCCTCCAAGTGCCTCCCCCACCTGCTGTCTACAACTAAAAGCACACATCCTGGGCGAGGGAGGTGTTATCTTGTATGTAAGGAGGACAAAGTTGAGATTCAGGAGTCCCTGGGGACGGAACATGTGGCTTTGGTCCTCACCTGGTGCAAATGTCTGATTGCAGATCCTTTACAGGTGGGAAGAGGGCACTGGACAGTGGACAGGGCCTGGATTGGCGAAATAAGGTGATGCTTGGCAGGATGTATGTCATCTGAGTATTAAAGTTATTAGAGGACTTGGTCTCTCTACCCCAGTTGGTCTATAAAATGACAGGGGTTGGAATTTTTGTAAAGATGTACACATGCCCTGTGATTGGTGGTGGCTACAGTACAGGCTTAGCAGGTTTAGTTATACAATTTCAGTAAAACTGAAAACAGCTTCTCAGCTGCAGTTGTCACCATTAACAACGTCACGCTCCAGAGGAGCAAAGCCACAAAGAAAGCAAAGGCTCGCGTGGGTATAATCGTGGATACAATCACGCCTTGGTGTCACTTTTATCAGTTATGTGCCTCTCCCCCACCCAGACTGTCTGCTTTTGGATCTGGAGGGTGTCAGGGTCAAGGGGAAACCTTTTCCAGTTCTTACTGGTTGAGCGACGCATTCCATTGATGTGGATGGAGCATCCCTGGCAGGCGGCTGACCGTGTGTTAGTCGTAAGAGCAGGCTTTGCAAACGCTCGTGCTGTGATATTTTTATCTCACCCCAACCCCCCTTTATCCCTCCTTAGCTCTACGAAGCCTTCACCTTCCTTAAGGGGCTGGGAGCTGTGATCTTGGTCCACGCAGAAAATGGAGATTTGATAGCTCAGGTGAGTGGTGTGAGTTTCCACCCCTTCCACCTCAGTCTCCTTCTCCTTGTGAAGGATATGAGAAAAGGGGGTGGAGGCATTGATCAGCCAGGTCACTAGGCAATGAAGGGTCAAGCCAAGAACCGGATGGCACGTCAGACACTCCAGGTGTGAGGCACGCACACACTATCTGCAGCGTGGCCTTTGGCAGGTCATAATTGCCTCCTCCTTGAGAATCTCGATTTTCTCACCTGTACAATGGGGGTAATATTACTGCCCTGTAAACCATGGTGGGTTTGCATGAGCAACAAATAAGGATCTGAAAGAAAATGCTTGGAAGCTGGGGTTGCTTATCATCTTCCACGACTTGAGAGCGGGGACAATGGACAGAGCTCAGGCTGGGAGCAGGTGTTCCAGTCTGGCCTCCTGACATTGGGCAAGGAACTCTACCCCACGAAGGCTCCTGTGCTTCATTTAGAAGCATCTGCCTCGCAGTGTGGTTGTGAGGATTAAATGATATCGTGTATGTGTAGATCAATGTCGGACATGTAACAGGCTGTAACCATTCAGAAGTTTTGGGTAGTGTGAGACGTGAACCCATTTTGATCATTCTGGCCATAGGGTGGATAATTTGATAGGAATAGAATAAAGTCAGCTAGGTTTTACTCCAGCAATTCTCATAGGAAATGAAGAGAGGAGACAGAGGGGAGGTGGAAGAGGCAAGAATATGCTAGGGAAGGTGCACAATCTACAGGACTCATCGATTGATTGGATGGGGGAAGAAGAGGAGGAAGTCAAGAATGGCTGCTTGGTCTGTGTGCAGGGCTGATCATGATGCCACAAATCAAGATCAGGTATATGGAAGATTTGGATGCATCCAATGAAAGTAGTCAATGCCGTGCGTGATGTTAAGGAGTATGTACATCCTCATTTCATAGGTAGGGAAACTGAGGCTCAGACAGTAATAACTTACTCACTGTTACATGGGGCATCGGAGCCAGGGTGTGAATACAGTTCCATCTGGTTCCAAAGCCCAGTGGAATTGCAACATGACGGTTAAGGGCATGAGATCTGAAGCTTCACTATTAAGGTTAGCTATTGTCTTTATTTCTTATTATTTGTGTTCTTGCAGTTTTTCTGTAAAATTGAAATTCTTTCAAATTCAAAATAAAAAAGAACAACTCAGTACCATCACACAGCAGTATTCTGGTCATTGGCAAGAAGTCACTAAATCCAGCCCTCACCCCAAAAGATGGGATTGTACAAAGGAATGAATGCCGGGAAGTGAGGATCACTGGGAACCGTATCAGAGGTTGTCTGCCAGTCTCTCCTCTGGCCCCCAGTGACTGATGACCCTCTCACACGCAAAACACATTCATTCCTTTCCAGGGTCCTCCAAACTCTCACCTCATTACACCATCAAAGACTGGAATCATCTAAGCCAGGTCTAGGTGTGGATGAGGCTTCTTGGGTTTAGTCCCTACAATCTGTAGGTCTTTGAAGAAAATAGGCAAGTTATCTCCCTCCCCCCCCCCCCACACTCAACACATGACATATAGTGGTGGGGTGGGCATTCCTATTGAAAAAGGGACAATGGAAAACACCAGGAGTCATTGGTCCATAGCAGTTCTGAAATCCAGTTAGACAAATGTTGGCAGTTCCTTGATTAGGTCTTGAAGCCTGAGAATAATCCTCCATGGCTCTTGGCTCCACCTTCTGGGCTATTGGCTCTATCCTTCCTTTTCATGAAAGTTAGCCCATGCTTGCAGCTGAGGAATTTTCTCAGCCTGCTTCCTGCATAGTGGAATTTTAGGAGTCCAACTGCCTCCATTCATTTTGTATGTCTTATCCCGTCCAGTCCAGGCTGTGGGTGTTTTGCTAAGATAATCCTCCCAAAACCTTTGTGGGCCTCCTCTGAATCTCACTGTAATTCACCCCATTAGACAAAAGGCACCCACAGATTTCTTTTCAATAAGCCCTCCTCCTCCTGGTCAGACAGCCAAGAGGTACATCCTTGAGTTTCCTAGAGGCCTTAATTTGATTGAGAGGATCTATGGGCACACCCTCAATTATCTGTCCCTCTCACATTTTACTATTTACTATGAGCAGCAAGAAGAAGCCAGGCGGTACCTTGACAATTTGCTGGGGACTGTCCTCAGCTAGATCCCTGAGTTCATTAGACACATTTGCCCCTTTCCACATCACTGCAGGTGACAGTGTTGCCAAGCTTTCTGCTACTACATAACAAGATTCCCCTTCCTCCAGTTTTCAATAACAGACGCTTCATTTCCTTTCGAGCTCTCGCTAGCAAGGTCCTCAAAATCCATATTTCTACTAAGAGTCCATTTCAGACTAGCTTTCTCTAACACATGCCTTGAAATTCTTCCAGCCTCCATTCACTGCCCGGTCCCAAAGCCACTCCCACATTTTTAGTTAATTGCTATGGCAGCACCCTACTTCTGAATACCAAAATCTGTTTCAGTTCTCTGTGGCTGCATAACAAATTACCCCCTAAATTTAGCATTGTCAAACAAAAAATGTTTTCTACATCATCGTCCTATGGGTCCGGCGTCCAGATGTGGCTTGGCTGGGTTTTCGGGCTCAGGGTCTCTCACCGACTGCAGTGAAGGTGTCAGGCAGGGCTGCAGTCATCTCAGGGCTGGTCTGGGGCAGGATTCCCTTCCAGAGGGTTGCAGGATTCCCACTCAGAGGGTTGCTTCTAGGATTCAGTTCCTTGCAAGCTATCGGACTGTTGTCCTTTATTCTTTGCTGGCTGTTAGACAGAGGCCCCCTCGGTTCTCTGCCACATGGGTAGCTACAGCATGGTGACCTGCTTCCTTCCAAGTGAGAGAGCAAGAGAGGGTGAGCAAGGGAGAAGTGGGAGTCCCTTTGTAACCTAACCTCAGAAATGACATCCCATCTCTTTCCTCGTGTTCTGCTCATTGGAAGCAAGGTGCCAGGTCCAGCCCACGTGCAAGCAGAGGCAGGCTCACTGGGAGCCTCTTAGAAGCTGCCCAACACATGTATCTTAGGTTTGCCTGGTTTTGAACTTCATAAACATGAAACCACACAGTAGGTACTCTTTTACATCTGGCTTCTTTTGACCAAAACTAGATTTGTGAGATTCATCCCTCTTGTTACCTGAAGCAATAGTATTCTCTTTGTCATCATGGTGTAGAATTCCACGGCAGGGATAGGTCACAATTTGTTCTTCAGTTGATAGATGTTTGGATAGTTTCAAATTTAGGACTACAATGTATAAAGCTTCCTTAAACATTCTTGTTCAGTCTTTTGTTAAACATATGTTCCCATTTCTGTTGGTAAGTACCTAGGAGGGGGATTTCTGGGTCGTGGGTGTGCACATATTCAGGTCTTACAGTTACTGCTACCCTGTTTTCCAGGGTGTACCAACCTATATCCCACCAAATGTGTGTGAAAAGTTGAGTTTGGAGTCCCCAGTTCTTAAGCTGTACATCAGGGAATTCTTAGCTTTCCTCGCTGCCAACTTAAGATTGAGTTTTCTCAGCTCCAATAAATCTGTTACCTTTTGTACATCTGTTTCCCAGCTTCCAAAATTTTGTTTCTGTTATCTTCTCTGCATTCTCTTGGTTCTTGTGTACCATTTCTGTCACTTTAGCAGAGTTTCAGGATGGAGTAAAAATAATGTGTGTGCTCAGCCCATGATTTTTAACTAGAAACCCTACTCTAGTCTTTTGTGATCTGTGTTTTTCCCCCCTTACATCATCTTTTGTCCTCCCTCCCTTTTTCTCCTTCCTTCCAACAGAAATAGTAACTGACATTTAAATAGTCTTCCAGAGGGATGTCTCCATGTCATAAATCTTGTTGTAAACAGTTTACAAAAATGCCTTGTAAACACCATCTTCAATAGCTGACATCATTTCATTCTTTACTTAAATCCACCCCAGCTGTTAGATCTTGAAATTGTTTCCAGCTTATGTTCTTATAATAAACTCGAGCTTGATAACCATAGATGCACAGTTGAAATTATGATTTTTTTATTGTTGATAGGGCCTGGGGCTCCTCGTAGGGCTGTGTTCCAGAATGATGATACAGAAACTGTGGAAGTTAAAATTAGCCGCACAGCTGACACCTGGGCAATGTAAAAATATTAGTTTTGAGATATTACAGTATTCCTAAGGAGGGGGCACCTTGGAGCCTTGGAGCAAATAGATTTGCATCTGGGCTATTAGCTCAGGGAACCATTTCATTTATATGATAAGCTTGAGGTAGAGTTTTCCTGCTAGAAAGACAGGTACCAGGAAGAGGAAACTACAGTAGAGAAAATGAGAGCTGCTGACCATCAACGAGCCCTTACTATACACCAGGTATCGTGCGAGCATTTCACATCTGCCACCTCAGTGATGTATTATAGCAACTCCAGTGTGTAGGTGCTGTTGTTTCCAATGTAAAGAAGAGAAGATTAATGAAATAATGCCATTTGCAGCAACATGGATGGACCTAGAGATTATCATACTGAGTGAAGTAAGCCAGACAGAGACAAATATGTGATATTGCATAAATGTGGAATCTAAAAAAATGATACAAATGAACTTATTTACAAAACAGAAACAGATTCACAGACAGAAAACAAACTTACGTTTACCAAAGAAGAAGGGGAGGAGGGATAAATTAGGAGGTTTGGGATTAACATATACACACTACTATATATAAAATAGATAACCAACAAGGACCAACTGTATAGCACAGGAAACTACTCAATATTTTGTAAACCTGTAAGGGAAAAAAATCTGAAAGGAATATATATATGTGTGTGTGTATATAACTGAATCACTTTGCTGTACACCTGAAACTAACACAACATTGTAGATCAACTACACTTCAATTAAAAAAAAAAAGAGAACCTTGAGGCTCAGAACCGACAGAGACGATCGGTTCTGGAGCTGGATGCCCAGGTTGATTTCTGCATCCATGTCATACCCAAACACCACCCATCTTCCTTCTCTCTTACCCTGCAGCAGAGACTTGGAAGTTGGAAGAGCGCTGGGTGGTCTTTAAGGCTAATTTCGTATAACCCTACTTCCTCTCACTGGTCCCGTGGTGTTGAATAGAGCAGGTGTGGATGGGGATATCCAGGGTTGCAAAGGGGGACGGTGGGCAGGGGTAGTGGAGGGAGCAAAGAAGCTGTGGATCGCCGCAGCCCGTTAGGCCCCATGCAGACCACTCCCGCTCCTGGACTCAGCTGCCCCCTCTGTCTAACGGGGCTGGAGGATTGGCCTCTCCCGGCTCTGACATTCTGTAATCACTGACTCATTCGTTCTTGTCTTGTAGGAACAAAAGCGGATCTTAGAGATGGGCATCACGGGTCCTGAGGGCCATGCTCTGAGCAGACCTGAAGAGGTAAAGGAGCCTCCACTGGGTGTGACCCTGACATAGCTGAGAGCTCACCCCGATGCTGTTCCAGCTGGAACAGCCCGGCTAGAGCCCCCGTCTCCGTCTCATTTCCCCTACATGAGCATCCCAGCACGTGTGGTCCTCTCCGGGTCTGCCCTCGGGCTGGGGAACCCTGGGGCCTGCAGGTCGATCAGAGGAGCCGGGAAAGGCTCTGCCTCTCCCAGGGCCTAGGAACTTCACAGCATGGTCCCATGGACACTTCAGAATCCCTACTGAGGACAAGGTGTATTTGATGACAGGAAAGTGGAGCCCCACGTCCCAGGCAGAGGACTTCAAAACAACTGCCCTTGCACGGACCTCCTGTCCGCTGTGCTCTAAGACTCGACAAGGGACGAATCCCCTAGGAGTGATACGGCACATGTGTGGCGGGACACGGGGGGTGGGGGGACAGAGGGAAGGCAAGCAGGTTGGGCATGGAACAGGATGGACGTCCAGTATTTTCTGGTGTCTCATCAGATCATTAGTAGTCTTCCCGGACCTCCGCTCTAGGCCGGCCTGTGCAGGACATGGGACACAACACACGAGTACACAGACTCCTTACCCAAAGGCTCCTGATCGGACCCAGTGCTCCAGACGTGAGCTCCACGCCCACGAGCTGGGTTCCCGGTCCCTGGTGAGACCAGGACAGACCTGAGACAGTGTCTACAAACCGTTATAGCATGTGGACGTGGCCACCGCCTCCAGGCATGTGAGCAGCCTGGGGACCCTTGTGGGTGTGGCTGGACCCCTGGCACGCGGCTGTGGCTTGGGCTGCCTGCCAGCCACTAGCGGCACGGCAGACTGGAAATTAAAACAATACATCACTGGTCCTTTTGTTTGCTCTAGCGGGGGCAGAGACCAAACCCAACAGCAGGTGGTTTCACTTGGTTATTGAACAAATGAAGGAAGGAATGCATGTTGGACACGTGTGTTCCCTGCTGTCAGGCATTTTATAAGTAACCAACCACCTTATGGGCCTTTTGATGACTCTACTGCCTAGGCGATCTCCTAACAGAGCGTGCAGAATACTTCCAAGCAAGTGAAAAACATAATTCTGCCTTCCAACCCTCTAGCCAAATACATTCTTAGTTTGTCCTTCCTTTTGAAAAATCTACAGTATTTTCCTCTCTTGATGCAGTAGATTTCCCTCTGACCACACTTAAGGAGAATCAAAGGCGCCTGATCAGGGAGAGCCCTAGGAACTCAGGGTGGGTGGTGCCTCCCACCTCTCCCTCCTGTGACCCATGTATTTGCTGTGTCCGCAGCTGGAGGCCGAGGCCGTGTTCCGAGCCATCACCATCGCGGGCCGGATCAACTGCCCTGTGTACATCACCAAGGTGATGAGCAAGAGCGCAGCGGACATCATCACCCTGGCCAGGAAGAAAGGTACGCGGCCCAGTGCATGGGCCTCCTGCGGGAAGCTGCGGCGTGAGGAAGGGGCATGTCCAGCAGGCTCAAGTTCACTGACGGAGCCACTCCCCAGGGCAGAGACATTCTGCCAGTTGCCTGCAGCCTGGGCCCTGTAGGCCAGGTTGAAAAGGGAGCTTGGGATGGTGGGCAGGCACAAGATGTGCAGTCATTTTTAGGTTTGATTCCTGGGATGCCATGGGCCCCGGGTGTGACCTTGGGTAAGTGGTCTGAGCTTCGGTTTCCCCATTTGTAGCTAAGGTAATTATCCCCTCCTTGTGGGTCACATGAGACCATGTATTTTAAAGATCTGTGAAGAGTTCCAAGTTCTCCCCTGGGTTTCACATCAAAGAAGTGATGGAGCCAGGGCTGCACCAGCTCTTGGTTCCTGCCCACCCTCTTTCTGGTCCTCTCTCTGGGCCCTTCATCCTGGGTCCCCTATCTAGGGCCTCTTAGTGGGTGCCTGCACCCAGGCTCCACCGTGGGGCCCACACAGAGTCTCAGCTGCAGGGTGGGAAGAGGGAAGGTGTTTTTCCAGAGCCAGAGGGTCTGGGGACAGCCCCGTGCTGGACATCAAGGGAGTGTGGCAGGAAGGCAGCCTCCAGCTCTAAGACTTGGACGCACTACTTAACCTCTCTGAGCTACTGTTGCTTCATCTCAAAATGGACCCGATGGGCTCACAGATGTGAAGTTCCAGCCAAGTCCTTGGTGGGTCCCGAGGGCTCCTGAGGACCCTGGGGCACAGGAGCCACTGGTGCTCTGAGCGGCTCTGACCTGTGTGGTGGCCATTCCCCAGGAGACTCAGAGGAGCCACCCGAGTGCGGTCCCCAGGCCTTCTTGACTGAGGCCCACAGTCCCCAACACCCACCAGATAGAGAATGAAGGTTGCCCAAAGCAGCCTTCCTTCCCTAACTCAGGGTGAGAGAGAGAGAGAATGACAGAGGGGGTAGCACACGTCACACGAAGACAGTCGCTAGAATCCTTTCGTCCTGTGGACTTTCACCAAGAATGTTCACCACCCGGACAAGGTCCACCCGTCTGCTTTCTGGGAGTCGTATGAGGTTGACCGGGAGCTCTGGGTCGGAGGGGGCAGCCGGGTGGAAATCCACAACAGCGGCACAGCCCTGGCTGCCTCCACCACCCTCTGCATGCAGGATGCTCCTCCTTTCTTACAGGAACCCTTCGTGGGAAGTGTAAGTGGCTCTATTCTTAAAAATCTTTAATTATGTATTTTATTTTACCTAATATATCCAAAATATTCATTCCACGTGTAATCAGTATAAATGGATTAAGATATTTTGCATTATTTTTCTGTACTGTCCTCGAAATCCAGTGTGTATTTCACCCTTACAGCACATCTCGACACAGACCAAATGCCTGAAAGCCACATGTGGCTGGTGGTTTCCGTGTGGGACAGAGCAGCGTTGAACCCCAAATACCTAGTTTTAGTATTTTTTTTTTTTTAAATACCACAAACACAGTGGGGTTTTTTTTGTTTTGTTTTTTTGTTTTGTTTTTTAATATTTCATTTATTTATTTATTTATTTATTTATTTATTTATTTATTTATTTATGGCTGTGTTGGGTCTTCGTTTCTGTGCGAGGGCTTTCTCTAGTTGTGGCAAGTGGGGGCCACTCCTCATCGCGGTGTGCGGGCCTCTCACTGTCGCGGCCTCTCTTGTTGCGGAGCACAGGCTCCAGACGCGCAGGCTCAGTAGTTGTAGCTCACGGGCCCAGCTGCTCCGCGGCATGTGGGATCTTCCCAGACCAGGGCTCGAACCCGCGTCCCCTGCATTAGCAGGCAGACTCTCAACCACTGCGCCACCAGGGAAGCCCAGTTTTAGTATTTTTAAGGGCAAGCTGACGAGTAGAGGCATTGTACAGAGAGTGATCTAGGTTAGCACAGCTTGCTGAGGACCAGCCCCAGGTTAAAGATGAGGAAACTGCCGCTCAGAGAGGTAACAAGAATCTGGAAGCAGCGGTAAGCATGCAGGAGAGCTAAGCCTGCAGGTCCTGCAGCTGCCGAGAAATAAAGTGACCTCCACCCTCTCATGGCTATTTCAATTTAAGTAAAGTTAAGTACAATTTTGAAGTTGGTTCCTCAGTCGCGTTAGCCCTGTTTCCTGTGCTCCAGGGCCACGTGAGGCTGGTGGCCGCTGTCTTGGGCAGAACCGTCCAGAGCAGTCCCAGCACCGCTGTGCTGTTGGGAGTCGCCGTCCCAGAGCCAGGCTGCTGGAGCCCAAAGCCTGCCTCCCGCTTGCCAGCAGGGTGACCTCGGGCTGATGCCACAGAACCCTGGGCCCACGTCGTCCCCTTGGCACTTTCTCTGCTGCGGGGATTCTCACTGGGAAGCCTGAGACTTTGCCCCTGGGCTTTTGTTCTGGCAGAAACACCTCTGGCCCACTCCCTGGAAGGCAAGCTGGACTTTCGGCAAAGTGAATGCTCAGAAAGGAGCCCTCCAGTAGTGGGTTGGTGGCCGCACGTCCTGGCCCCTTGGCCCCTGTGGGGTGGGATGGCTCTGAGGCTGCCGGGGTCCCCAGTGCACTGAGCTGCGCGTGCCCAAGGCCACGACTCGGTGATAACTCATCTTTCCTTGGCTTCTCTCTCTGCCTTATGTCACTTCCTCAGTCCCCACTGAGTTGTTTCCTGGAATCACCTCCGAATAAAACTCTTGAACTCGATTTTTCATTTGAAGATCTGCTTTTGGCGGAATCCAAACCGAGACAGCACGTCAGGTCTCTGTGCTTTGGCTGAGCATCGTAAAAAGAGATAATAGTCAAAAATAGTCAAATCCAAATGCTAAAAGCATTCACAGTCCAAAAGGTTGCTGAGCAGGACAGCGGGGTGCTGAGTGCCTGGTGGCCGAGGAGCTGGGGCTCTGGGGGGTGTGTGTGTGTGTGGTGAAGCCTGGGGGAAGGATGGGTGATTTATCCCCAGTCTCATTCTCCGGCCTCGAGATTCTACTTTCCTGCACCCGCATCTCCCGTGAGAGACCATTGGCTCTCAACCATGCGTGTTTGTGTTTGCCTCCCAAGGCCCCCTCGTTTTTGGCGAGCCCATCGCTGCCAGTCTGGGGACGGATGGCACCCATTACTGGAGCAAGAACTGGGCCAAGGCGGCGGCCTTCGTGACCTCCCCTCCCCTGAGCCCGGACCCCACCACGCCCGACTACTTGACCTCCCTGCTGGCCTGGTGAGAGCCCCGGGGCTGGCGGGCTCGTGGGCCTGGGCAGGGGGGCAGGACTTCTGGGAGCGGAGGGTTGAAGGATAGGAAATCAGATCTGGTTCAGACACACTTGGGAAGGGGCCTTGGGTTGGCTGCCCGAGAGACCTCAGAGCAAAACCCCGGGTTGTTTACAGCAGGACTGAGGGCCTTCGAGTCAGTAACCGCTCCATTCATGTTTATAGGTCACCTCCCGTTCATTCAGCGGTATTTAAGCACCTCTGTGTGCCTGGCACTGTGGTGTATTGGGAAACACCCAGAATTAGGAATGTGAGACCAGGATCCTAATCCTGCCTCAACCCCTAGTTGGCTGTGTCACCCTGGCCATGTCACATAACCTGTAATGTCTCTGCCTCAGTTGACGCCTGGGCAAAGTGGGGAGAATACAGTACCTACTGCAGAGGTGGGTGTGAGACAGCGTAGGTAAAAGGCCTGGAATTCAGGGTTCACAGCGGCCACTGCATTACACTCTGCTTCCTGCACACAGTAGGAGCACAGCTAGTTTAACCCCTTCTCTGCCATCAGCCAGTGTGAGGGAAGAACACTTAAGGCCACGGGAGAAGGCTAAGTGGTGAGGTGTGCAGGTTGCTCTGGAAGCAGAGATGCAAGCTTGGAAGGCTTTCTGGAGGAAGTGACATCAGGCCCAGAGCTAGGGGATGCATAAGAGTTTCCCTGAGGGGCGAGAATAAGGTGGGACTTCTAATCAGAAGGAACTGTAAGGGGGTGAGGGTGTGTTCTCCTTTTCCCTAAATGCTGCAGCAGCCCATGACATACCTGGCGTCTGCAGCCTGATGTCTGGTGGGCAGCTCCAAGTCCAAAACAAACCCCCCATCTTCCCCCATGAAGCTGCTGCTCCCACAGTCTTGCCCATCTCAGGAGATGGCAGGACACAGACCAAAGGCCCTGGCATCTAGCTGCTTCTCGCCTCCTTGGCTGCAGCCATCCTGGCTCAAGGGCCATCATTTCTCACCTCCTGACAAGCCTCTCTATTTCCGTACTGTCCCTTCCACACCCTTATCACATCACAATCTGTTCTCAAAAGACGCTCAGGTATTTTAAAACATAAGTCAGACCAAGCCAGCCCTCTGCCAGGAGACCTCCAGGGTCCTTTCCTCTCAAAGTGAAACACAAGTCCGCACAATGTCCCTCAAGGCCGAGCCTGATCTTGCCCGCACTCCTCACTAACCTCGCCTGGTCCTCTTCTCCCCGTGGCTCCCTCGGTCCATCCCACTGCTGTCACGCTAACTATAGATCCCAGGCAGGATGGTGCCACAGGGCCTTTGCACTCACCCTACCCCTCCCTAGCACTGTTTTCTTCGTCATCTTGCGGTTTGCTCTCTGCCAACTTCAGATCTTTGCTGGAAGATTTCTTCTCAGTGAGATAGTTCTGATCATCTTCTTAAAAACGGCAGTCCCAGCGCTACCCCATCACCCCCCCCCACCTCCCCCTAACTCATTCTCCTGACCGTATGTTTCTGACTCCCGCCCCCCGCCCACCCTGCACTGGAATGTCAGTTAATGAACACAGGAATTTGTCTCTTTCTGCTTATAGATGCATCCCCGTTGCCTAAGACCATGCCAGACACAGGAAGTGTGCAACACACCTTTGTTGAATAAATGAGTGAATGTCACATCCAAATATATTTCTGTACGTCTACATGATTGCTAACATGCCCTGGGGCCCCGAAATGGAGGCTGACCTCTGCCCTCGTTGAAAATCACAAAATAAAACTCCACTTATTCCATTGATTCAGATGCCAGTTAGGGGCTCATCATACAGCCCCAGAGTATTTTCTCTCCAAAGCCTGAGTGACAGAAAAGCAAAGCCAGTGAGCTTGTGTCACTTTGCTACAACCAATGAATAGCATTTTGTCCTTCGGGCACAGCACAGAAACATTAGCCAGGCCTTACATCAACAGCCTTACAGAGGGAGACCAAGGTCAGCACATTATGGTTTCCCATGTGACCTGGCGGAGACACGAGGCCAGGAACATGACCATCCTTCCAGCACGAACATCCGTGACTCTGAGAAACACACAGACACGTGCTGGAGGCTGGGTTTTATTCACTCACTTATTTATATATTCATTCAGTCACTCATCCATTCATTCATTGGCTCCACTCAGTATTTTTTCTTCAGTTTTAAACCTTGAGATAAAATTCACATAACATAAAATTCGCCGGGCACTCGATTTTAAAGAGAAGAGGTGGAGGATGGAGAGGGAAGCAGGGAGTTAGCATCTTTGGCGCCTGCCGTGTGCCAGGCAAGTAGCTCATTGTCTCCTCAGGGTGATCCGGGAAGGAAGGTTCCATTCTCTTTTCCATTTTACGCATGAAGAAAAGAGGAGTGACTTGCCTGGCCAGGAGGTGGCAGTTCTGGGATTTAAAAGCAGACCCGTTGGATTTGCAAAGTCAAATTGCATCAGGGGCTGTTCAGGGGTCTAGTGAGATGCATGGAAGCAGAGTCACTCTGTTGGCCTCTAGCATCTTCTGTTCTCAGCAAGTCTCTCCTCACAGATGCCTGCAGCATCTTGAGGCCCTGTGGGCTCTCTCTGGGGGGTGAAAGAACAGACCCACTGCCCAGGATCAGAGCGTTTTAGGGCAGGAGGAGGAGGAGGCTGACCCGGAGAGCCTTACCTGGACCAGCTGGAGCCCACACTCAAACAGAACCCTCTCCCGATGCACAGGCCTCTTTCCAGTCTTCAGCAAGACACCAAAGGCCACAGGGCCTTCCGGTGTCACTCAGTAAGGCCTGTGATGTGCCCCAGATCTCTGTGGGGTTTGAGTTTCACAGCCTCCTTGGGTGTCTGAACCCCACCCTGTTCTGTCTTTGCCAGTGGAGACCTGCAGGTCACAGGCAGCGGCCACTGTCCCTACAGCACTGCCCAGAAGGCGGTGGGCAAGGACAACTTCACTCTGATCCCTGAGGGCGTCAACGGGATAGAGGAGCGGATGACCGTGGTCTGGGACAAGGCAGTGGTAAGGCGGCGCCGTCTCCCTCCTGGAATATTCTAGAAACACCCCTCCTGGCCCTCTTGCCCATCAAAGCCATGCATTATGCACTTCTGGTTCTTAAAATTCCCTTCCTACTTTGAGGCAGAAGCAGAACTCACTAGGAGGGCGCACGGAAAACATGTGACCCTTAAGAAAGCAGCGCGAGTCCTGTGGTGTCCTTTGCATTTGCAGATGTGACAGCAGCTGTCCTTTAGTCTTTAAGGATGAAAATGTTTTGTTTTGTTTTGAACCACATCTTAGTCCACGTAAAGATGACTTTGTAAACTGTGTGTGTGTTCTGGTTTGGGGTTGAGAGTAGGTATGGAGGCTTCCTGTTGTGTAAGGAAGCCCCAGGTCACACCTTGATCACTCACTTGAAACGGTAGATCTTTATTTTCTGTTAAACTTGGGCCCAATGAAACTGACCAGATGTCAGGGTGGCCGTTGTGGAAATGTCATCACACCTCTGAACGGTTAATTACGTTTCCGCTCTGATGAAGCCAGGCCTCTGGCGCTCTTTCAGGGCGGCCTGGTTTCAGCAGGGAGAGGAGAAAATTCCAGAGTCCTTGTAAGGACTCCTGTTGGCTGGTTTAGATCTGTGCCTGTCTGCCCCTTCTGGTCCTGTTATGAGATGCTCTTTTCACCAATGGATCTTGCCTTCAGGCTACTGGCAAAATGGATGAGAACCAGTTTGTTGCTGTTACCAGCACGAATGCAGCCAAGATCTTTAACCTGTACCCCAGAAAAGGGCGGATTGCCGTGGGCTCGGATGCCGACGTGGTCATCTGGGACCCTGACAAGGTGAAGACCATAACAGCCAAGAGTCACAAGTCGGTAAGTCCCGGTTTATTAGTGACACTCCTGGCTTGGGTGAGCAATTCTTGCTCTGCAATCATTTTAGAAGCCTCTGGTTAAAAATGACTTATGAATTTTCCAACTAGAATGTGATCTGATATCTGGCATGACTCCGCCTTTCAGATTTTTCCTCCAGTTGGAGAGATTGGGAGAAGAGTTTGGAGCAGGCTCAACTAAGCTGTTCTTGCATGTGTCTCTCCCACGTCTCTCTCTCTCTCTCTCTGGGGCTCCTATCTACAGATGCATGCATTCTTAAACAGCTGACTCTGCTCCTAATTCCATGGAGTAAGCCATCAGGCTCAGAGAGGGGAAGTATAAGGTCCAAGATTCTTTCTCCAATTTAGTTATCAAGCTAGAGAGGGTTTGATCTGCTATATCAGAAACCTACTTCAGTTTGGGGCTGGGCTCGCAGTCATCAAAGGAAAGGATTGGACTGACTCGTGCACAGTCTCCCGGGCTCCAAGCCCCAAGCCTAGGGGTGTGGGTTTTCTCTGCCCTTTGTGTCTTACATGCCCTTGATTTCTTCACTCATCCAGCAAACCTCTAAGGATGCAGAGAGACGTAGGACATCTTTCCCTCCCTAAGTGCTCGCTTCAGACCCACTCTGCATGGTCAGCAGCGGTCTTGGGTCCAGATTAATGTTCACACTCACAAGACACAGAGTCCTCAGCCTGGTCCCTGGTTCACCAAAGTCTGTTACAGGGCGTGGGCTGGGAGGCAGAGCGTGTGCACACAGCACCACTGCGATGGGAGACCTCACCCCCCTCGGCTGCCATTCCCCAGCCCCGTGGTCACTTGCTGGTGAGGGGCGAGACCACGTGCATGGGGACAGAACACCAGGCACGAGGAAGCCTCAAGAGAAAGTGACAAGGACCACTTGTAGTAGCTCATGAGTGTGGCCCCCAGGTCCCCCTCGGCCGCAAGACCCATGGCCTGGGGACAGGGAGGTCTGTCCAGCTTATCAACCAGTGGTCATTCTTAAAATAACCAGAGCTCCCTGATGACAGGCTGGCTTCCCTCACCCCCCTCCCTGGGGACAGGTCAGGAGGAAATGAGCCTGAGGTAGCCTCCCCTGGAGAAAGGTGTATGCTCTTCTCCACTCTCACCGCCCAGCAGACACACGACTCCGTTTTAATTACTATGGATGCGGTGATGTGCACAGACCAGGTGGGGTCTGGGAAGGCAGGAGAGGCACGCTGCTCCCCAGTGGTGTCAGCTCACAAGGCCGCCGTGGTCCAGGGAAGAAGAGGACGCCTGGGTCAAGGAGCAGGGGTTCCAATTGTTATCAAACTCCAAATATTATCAAATATTATCTTGTAGTTACTCTGTGCTTACATTTTCCATGCATCATCTCACTTAATACAATAACCTTCTAAGTTAGGTATGTTATTATTTATTAATAAGTAAGAAAATGGACAGAGAGAAGATACGTGTATTAGCTTCCTGGGGCTGCTGTTACAGAGTACCACAAACTGGTGGCTTGAAACAACAGAAATTGATTTTCTCACAGTTCCGGAGGCCTGAAGTCTGAAATCAAGGTGTCAGCAGGGCCGGGCTTCCCTGAAGGCAGAGAGAATCTGTTCCGTGCCCTCCTCCTGGCTTTTGGTGTCGCTGGCCATCCTTGGTCTGTAGATGCGTCACTCCAATCTCTGGCCGTCTCCCTATGTCTTATCATCTTCTTATAAGGACACCAGTCATTGGCTTTAGCGCCCACTCTACCCCAGTGTGACCTCATCTTAACTAATTACATCTGCAATGACCCTATTTCCAAGTACAGTCACATTCTGAAGTACTGGGGGTGAAGACTTCAACATACCTTTTTGGGGACAATTGAACCCATAATAGTAAGTCACATACCTGAGATTACCCATGTGAGAAGGAATGTTTCAGATTCGTTAAACTTGAAAAGCGTGCCCTCTCTGTCCCAAGCCAGATTTGAGTGATTTTCATAATAAGAAGAGGACAGTTCAGGATGCCGTGAGACCAGTTGCCCACAGCGTTTTTGTCTGTTCCATTTTCTCTGTTTAAAGCAATGCAATTCACATAGTGCAGGAAATGAATGTTTTTCAGAACATGGATTGAAAAATGCTCTTAGAGGTTGGTTTTATTTTTTCAGTTTTAAAAACATTACTTTCCTTTTGACGATGAAAATCTTTTCTTATATCTTGATCGGTGATTAAAAATTTAAATCTACTTTTCTGTAAAAAGAACACAACTTTTATTCTTTCATATCTTCGTGGGAAAAGTATTTGCTTCGAAGTATCACACCATAGGTCACATACATGCTTGTATATCCATAGACTACCTAGGTTTTTTACACTCTTTATGTTTAGATATAATTCACGTAACATAAATTTCACCATTTTAAAATGTACAATGCAGTAGTGTGTTTAGTATATTGAGAAAGTTGTACAATCACCACTACTAATTCCAGAACGTTTTCATCCCCTCAGAAAGAAACCCAATACCCGTCAGCAATTATTCTCCATTCCTCCTCCCCAGGCCCCTGTCAACCACAAATCTGCTTTCTTTCTGGATTTGTTTATTCGAGACATTTCCTATAAATGGCATCACACAGTATGTGGCCTTTTGTTTCTGGTTTCTTTTTACCTGGTATCATGTTTTGGAGGCCCATCCACACTGTAGTAGGTATCAATCCATTCCTTTTTATGGTTGAATAATCTTCCACTGCTTGGATAAACCACATTCATCCACTGATGGATATAAACATATACCATGCTTATCCACTCGCCAGTGTCAGGCTATCTTTTATAGGACATAAAAGACTGAGGAACAGTAGTTGCTTCCTGGGAGAGGTACTGGGGAACTGGGGCTCCAGGATGGGAGACACAACAGTTTTTTAAATCATAGTCTTTTGTATTATTTGAGTTTTTACATGGTTCATAAGTACCTTTAGGAAATGAAACAATTAGCTTTTATTTATTTTTTTTAACATCTTTATTGGAGTATAATTGCTTTACAATGGTGTGTTAGTTTCTGCTTTATAACAAAGTGAATCAGCTATACATGTACATATATCCCTGTGGGATAGGGAGGGTGGGAGGGAGACGCAAGAAACAATTAGCTTTTAAAACTCTATGTGGTTGTGGGACTTGCCTGGCGGTCCAGTGGTTAGGACTCTGTGCTCTCACTGCCAAGGCCACGGGTTCGATCCCTGGTCGGGGAACTAAGATCCCGCAAGCCATGCGGCGTGGCCAGAAATAGAAAAATTAAACAAACAACAACAGCCAAAAACTCCATGTAGTTGTGAAATATAGACCGTGACATCTGTGGGTAATATAACCTGAGCCTCATAAGAATTCCCCAATTGAGGAATGCCACTGTGGCGTGTAATGTGTCCTTCCACTAAGAAGACAACTAACAGACCATGCTGCGCTGAGTGAGTTGGGCAGTTGTCTAGTTTTGACTGGGAGGTGAGTGATTTGCTTCTTGCACTGCCTTTCAGTATTTACAATCCACATTTGGGCTTCAGCAAAATTGTAAATTACTGCCTAGCGGGGTCACTTCAGGGTGACTCAGGAAGTGTTAGATGAGCTCATGTTAAAACTGAAAACAGATCTTCTGCCTGGGGCCTGGGAGGCAGCGGCCACAAAGAGTCTAAAGCATAGTATTAGCAGCTGTTTGTAAAAAATCAACATGATTGTTTCCCCGAAGCCCTGAGTACGCACCTAAAAACCATCAAAAACAATAAGAGAATCCATCAGCTGATTCCAAATCAATATAAAGAATTGATACCTTTTCTATGAGATAATTAAAGAGCACTTTGAAAAACAGAATGGAAATCAAAATCCTGTTTCTAATAACAATCAAAACTAAAGAGTTCCATAAGCGCAAGTCCTTTTATGCTAAAAACATTCAGTAGAGTAAAAACATCAGTTCTTTCTCATTTAATCTATAAACTTGAAGCCATCGCATCAGAAAATGGAATGGAATTGTTTTTTAACTAGAAAAACAGAGTTCCTAGATGGACAATTTGAGAATAGCCAAAACATTTCTAAGAAAACAAAAACTAAAGAGAGAACGCTAATCATCCCAGTTATTAAATCATATTATAAAGCTACAGTGATTGAGGCAGTTTGGTATTAGCAGAAGAGAAAAGAGAGCCAGGCAATAGACCGACCGCATATATGAGAGTTTGGTTTCAACAAAGGAGACTGTTAAAATTACACAAAGACAGTTATTCAACCAATTGTGTTTGAATACCCGGCTCATAGGGCTAGGCGGCTGCTGTACTCTTGACCACAAAACTAATTCAAAATGGGTGGAAGATTGAAATAAAATAAAGTTATAAAAGGACTAGAATAAAACACATTTTTTAAAATGATCATTTTGAAGGGGAGAAGACCTTTCTGAGCAAGACACAAAACTTAGAAAATACAAAGGAGAAGATTGGTCTGTTTGACCACTGACTACATACAAATTAAACCAAGAAAAAAAACCCTCTATATTGCAGCAAATGATAATATTTATTACTTTATGAGATCAAAAGGCAGAGGACAGACAGGGAAGTTTGGTAATACACAGTATTGGCAATACACAGGACAAACAAAGGGAGAGATTTTTTAACATTGAATATGTCCTTAGAAACCATTAAGGAAAATACCAAGAACCTAATAGAACAGGGCGCAAAAACGCAGTGACAGAAGAAGAAATATACAAAGGGTTTCTATTCATTTAAAAACAGATCCGATCTCAAATACAAATCACTGCAGTGAGATGCTGTTTTTACCTGCGCCAGTGTCTGAGATGCAGGGGTTTAATAGGATGGAGTTGAGGTGGAACTAGCATGCTGACAAACTCATGGAGTTTTGTCGGGAATGGAAATCAACGCTGCCTTTTTTGGAAGGCAAATCTGTCCAAGTTATAATCCGTTTACGCTTTGGCCCAAAGTCCACATCTACAAAGATACTCACACGTGCCGGTGTGGACACTCAAGTGTGTTTATTGTGCTTTTTTAGCAAAAGCAGGGCAAAGACCCACGTGCTTGTCCCTGAGAATTGGATAGGTAAATGATAGTATGTCCCTGGGGTGGAATCCAGTGCAGCAGTTTAAGGAATATCAAAACATTTTTAACCCACGACACAGGAACGTTCACTGATGGGGAGCATTCTCTGAGGTAAGGAGAAAAACTAAGGTGAAACTGTCCAGAGCGCTTGGAACATGAGAAAGTTACTCACGCACAGAAAATATCTGGGGTTCCAGAAAGGTCAGTGTGAGGCAGGCATCTCAGTCTGAGGTCAAAGAGAGACCTGCTTTTTAAAATTATATATATCTTTTGTGCCGTTCGACTTTTTACCGTATTTTTTACCTACTTTTTGAATAATCAAAGAGTTTGGCTGGTGGTAGTTGTAGTCACTTTAGGACTAATGAAAGGAATGCATATATTCTAGGAAATGTTTTGTCTTTCAAATTAGTAAATAAATAAATAAATAAAAATGACTTTACCTAGTGCCGGAGGGGATTTCATAGACATGAAATTATGAAATATTCCCCCACTGCCGATGTCACGTCAATCGGTCCGATGCCTTCAGAAAATAATTTGGCAGCCTTTCAAAAGCTCATGTCCTTTGACCCAGTAATTTAATTTTAGGAAAAATGAAAGAAAATGTTTTTAAAAGAAGACCCCAAAATGTTCAGTTATAGTCAGAGTGGCTTCATTGCCTAACTCCAGGAGCCCCATTCACTTTCACCATGCCCCAGACGATATTAGTTAGAGTATATAAAACCACCAGCAACGTAAAAGCCCAACCGTGAGGGGCTGATTATGCAAATGAAAGTGTACCAAAGAATATTACACGGTCCTAAAGGTGTTTTCCAGAAAGAACAAGCATTGGAAAATGCCTGTGATAGGATGTGTAGCAGAATCACCATTGGGATGAACGGGGCTGATGCGGAGAGAAGCCTTGGAAGCTGGATAAAAGCCCGTGGTTCTTGCCGTGCAGGCTGTGGAGTACAACATCTTCGAAGGCATGGAGTGCCACGGCTCCCCGTTGGTGGTCATCAGCCAGGGCAAGGTCGTCTTTGAGGACGGCAACGTCAACGTCAACAAGGGCGTGGGCCGCTTCATCCCGAGGAAGCCCTTCCCCGAGTACCTCTACCAGCGCGTCAGGATCAGGAACAAGGTATGCGGAGCCAGGGTCTGCCGTGTGCAGAGAGCGAACAAATGTCACAGCTGCACGAGCCTCCCCTTCCTCACGTGTCAGATGAGCTGGGACGTGACCTGCCTGCGTCTCAGGCTGGAGTGAGGACCAGACGAGACCGGGGAGGTGCCAGGGATTTGCCAACTGTAAAGGGTTGTGCACGTGGGGTGATGGGAAGAGTCCTGGGAGTACACCAGCCAGGACGCACATCCTGCATCATCTTGCGGGGGGGGGGGTCTTCACCACCCCCTCTTTTAGGTGTCGTGACCTTCCTTCTGCAGATCAGAACCCTGGCGCTCAAAGCAGTGCAGGACTGTCCAGCATCACACGGCTGGGAGAGCTCTGAAGCCCTTAGTGCCGTTTGGTAAAAATAAACCGCCCTAGCCCACTCGAGGGGTGGCAGAACTGCATCTAGACTCCCTTCGATCTGCCCTCTTTTCTCCTCCTTGCTCCCCTTCCATTCTGCATCCTCCTTCCCCTCTTTTTCTTGAGGAGTCTTAGCGTGGACTCAGGAGGTCAAAGGGCATGGAGTAGGCACAGGCTCTGTCCCGTCTCCAGTCCAGTTCAGAGGAGGAAGTTGGCTCATGCTTCAGAAAGACTCCCGTCTGTGATCAATCATCTTCCCTAATTAAGTCCCTCCCATCACCATGACAACCTGCTTCCCGCACTAAAACGGCTGATGTCTGCCAGAAAGCCCAGCTTTATTTGTGTATGTGCACGTGTATATGTGTATGTCTGTGTGTGTATGTGCATGGGTGTATGTGTATATGCACGTGGTGCTCCTGTGTGTATGTGCTCCTGTGCTCGCTTATGTGCTTGTATATGTGTGTGTGCATGTGTGCCCACCTGTGTATGGTCCCACTCTTCTTGTGCTTCATAAGTGGCACCAGTGCCACCAATTTAGATGCAAGAGCCCAGAGACCTGGCATTCCCAGACTCCCAGGCCAACCATCACAATGCTCTATGTCTGTTTACTGTCCCTCTCCATGCCTTAAAGTGTAGCATCCCCAGTCAAGGATACCAAATTGCACAGATGTTATGCGTCAGATGGGGAAATGATGGACATGGAGAATTAGCAAGTTAGATCCGAAAGATGGCCAGGGATAGCGATGTGGCCACAGCAGGCTGCTGAGAGACAAAGGGACTTGTGTAAACTCCTGTTTGGGACACCCACCAAGGGGGCAGAAACACACTTTGGCTGGCTTCATTCCCTCTAAATCAGTTTGAACCTGAGGTCTGTGGTTAACGGCATCTGTGAGAGGTGGATGCCTGACCTCGATGCCAAGACGTGATCTGCGGTGGCCAGGCGGACAGGTCCCCTGGCACAGGGCCACCCTCCCCGCATACCTGACGGCAGAGCACAGAGGCCAGGCCAGGTGGGGGACAGGCCCTGCCCCGGAACCTACATCTGGCCAAGCTGAGTTCAGAGGTCACTGAAGGGAACTGGGGGCCAGGAACACAGGCTTGGAACCGGCTGGAACCAGGGAAGCCCAGAGGCGCAGGAAGCAGGTATTAAGAGGGATGGGGCAGAGACAATGAGGTCCCAGGGCGTCAGGACAGCAGGGCTGCTGGGGGCAGAGGATGGGTTATCACCAAGCAGCTCTGGGCCCTTGATATTGGTGCTGAAAAAGGACCCCTTCGTTGTAGAGGAGGGAGCCTAGGGCTGGGGTCGGGCGCTGTCACCTGTGCAGGGGAAGAGGGACGTGAAGGTGGGGTCGGGGCACTGTCACTGACTCACAGTGGGAACCTGCACATGTTCCTGGCCACACTCTGTCTCCCAGGGCCTGGGACGGACGCCCACACTCCCCTGGCTGGCTCTGAGCTCACCAGCAGGCTCCCAGTCTCCCACCCGAGCCCCTGCAGCTTTTGGCTTCTTTGCCTCATGGCTCTCTCTCCCAGGACGGCCCTCAACCCATGGGGATGGAGGCTGTGTGCTGTGTCCCATCCTCCCTGGGGCCCAGGAGGTTTGCTCCCTGCAGTAGCCCTGAGCCAGGTGCCCTCAGAGGCGGCCCTCTCGTTCTCTCTCCCTGTGGTAGGTGTTCTCCCTTCCTCTCTCCCTCCTCCTTTGCGGGATCACCTCCCAAACTACCTGCCCCCAAATCCACAATGAAGACGACCCCCTGATGCCACCAGTCCCCGATTCAGGGGTCCTTGTGAGGGTGTCAGGGAAGTGTTTTCCTCTTGGAAATAGCTTCGGAGTCCTCCTGCACGAAGCTGTGTATGTGTCTGTGCTTGTGTGTGTATGTATATGTGTGTATGCACGTGAGTGTGCACTTGCCTGTCTTTTTATGAATGTGTGTTGGATTGTATGTGTGTGTTATATATGTTAGTGTGTATATTAAACATGTTGGTGTGTATGCAGGCATGTGTGTGCACGTACATGTGTGAATTGTGTGTATGCATGTGGTTGTGTACTATGCATATTAGTGTGTGTGCAGGCATGTGTGTGCATGTACATGCACATGTGTGGAGTGTGTGTGTGGGGTGTGCATGCATATGTATGTGTTGCACGTTTGTGTGCATGCATATATGTATGCCTGTGCACGTGTGTATGCATGTGATTGTGTACTATGCATATTAGTGTGTGTGCAGGCATGTGTGTGCATGTACACACACGTGTGAATTATGTGTATGTGGAGTGTGTGTGTGGGATGTGCATGCATATGTATACGTGCGCACATGTTTGTGTGCATGCATATATGTACGCCTGTGCACGTGTGTATGCATGTGTGAGCGGGTGCCTTGTGTGGTGTGTGTACAAGCAGGTGTGTGCATGTTTGTGTGTACATGTGTGTATCCCCAAGGAGACCATGGTCACTCTCCTGCACACGGGAATGCATACGTGCATCTTGTCAATCAGTTGCTCTTCTTGTCCTCTGTTTAGGTTTCTGGGTTGCAAGGGGTTCCCAGGGGCATGTATGACGGTCCTGTGTATGAGGTGCCAGCCACACCCAAATATGCAACTCCTGCTCCTTCTGTCAAATCCTCGCCTTCCAAACACCAGCCTCCACCGATCAGAAACCTCCACCAGTCCAACTTCAGTTTATCAGGTAAGAAACTACAGCGGCCAAGGTTCTCCACCCCACAGTGGCTCCCAGAGCCCTGAACTCCTGAGAAATGGACCCTCAGCCTCAGGCACTCGATGAGGAGCCAAAGATGGGAGTGTGGGTTCCCCTCCCCTCCCCTCCTGCGGTTGAGCAGAGAGGGCTGGGGGAGGTCAGAGAGCAGAGAGGGTCCGTGGGAGCAGCACAGAGATACCTGACCCTGGTTTATGAAGAGTCTGCCTGAAAATTGTCCTTAGGCTCTTCCTTAACACTCTTGGGGACATTTTACACTCTTACCCATGAAGCTATGTGTGGAGAGGGGAATCAGGGTAGCTGCCTTTGCTGGATGTACGTTCTGGGTCGGGTCTTCAGCCATCCATGGTAGTTCAGCACACACTCTCATAACTCATGACTGTTTCATCTTCACAACCGCCCTGTGTGTAGAGTGGTATTATTCCTGTTTCTTTAAGGAGGAAATTAAGGCTCCAAGACATTTAGCGTCAAAATGCCAGGACTTGGTTCTCAACAAATGTGTGCAGACAAAATCAAAAGTTCACGTGGTCCTTCAGACTTTCTGAAGGCTCTTGGGACGTGTGTCTGCAGTTTCATCAGATCGCCACACAAGGGCAGGTGTGCACCTTTCGGGACATTGCCTTGGAATTTCGAATATTTGAGGTGTTAGCATGAGTTATATGCTGTGCTAGGTGCCAGGAATACGGTGATGAATAAGACACAGCTGGGCAGGCTCAGTCTATTCTAGAGGTCGGCAAACTTTTTCTTAAAAGGCCAGGTAGTAAATATTTTAAGCTTTGTGAGCCAAGAGGCAATATCTAAGACCATTTGAAATGGAACCATTTAAAAATGCAAAAAACTATTCTTACCTCATGGGTTGTAAAAACAGGGCTGAGTTTCCTCAATGGGCTGACTTCTGGTCCAGCAGGAGTGAAGGACATTTAAACAGAAAAGGCGATGTAGTTGGCAAAAGAGAGAATGGAAGGGGCAGAGAGAAGATGAAATACCAGTTTAAATTGCGGGGGTGACAACCTACCATCCATTCAGGGATTACGCAGTGGGGAGCATGAATCAGAGGGTCCGCCAGTCCAGTCCATCTCACTTTCCCTGAGCCTGTCATGGAAGAGTATCTCCCACACCGTGTGATCCAGTGTCTAAAGAAAACTAATATTTTTGCACAAATGGACCCTAAACACAACTGGTACAGATGCTTATGAGGTAGAAAGGTACAGATGCAAGGTACAGATGCTTATGAGGTAGAAAGATATTAAGCACTTGGCCTGATTTCTGGGTCAGGAAGACACACTGTCTATCAATGAAACAATGAGAGAAAATCAAAGTCAGTACTCTAAACCAAATTCGTTGTGGCTTACACAGATCATATAAAGTCAGAGGTAGAAGGACCTCATCTAGTTATTTTTGTCACTGTTGTTTTCATTGAAGTCTTAATTGGTAAATCTTTGATTCCTTATGAAGTTCAGCATCTTTCATGTGTTTATTTTAAATTTCCTCTTTGGTGAAGTCATTGGGAGTGATGGTGAGAGGGGATAATCCAGTTTCCACCTCCTGGTTCCTGGGAACATGACATCGAATATCGGGCATTGGTTCAGTACACATACTGTACCCTGGGAGGCAGCGCCTGACCCTAGCAGACAGCCTAGCAGAGCTCTCAATGTAGACCATCCCAACTTCGTGTCAGGCCAGCTTCTTCCGATCAATGAGGTTCACGGTGAATCCATTGAATCCTGTTGTCGTGTGCTCATTGTTACACCTGCTTTGCCATAAAATTGATCCTGTGGTTTGAGGCAATAGATTACACAATACTGTGGATAGGAGTCGGCTCTTATTTTACAGAAAAGGAAATGAGGCCAGGAGAGAAGATTGTCTGACTCCAAATTACCCAAATTCCAGGCACCTTTTGCGCTGGAAATGAAGTCTCCCGACTGGACCCCTCTCCCCAACATCCCTCCTTCCCAGCATTATCCGTCACCCAGTCTTCATTTAATACATAGTCACTGAGCGCCAGGCACTGAGCTTAGTGCTCCAATTTTAAGTCTTTCTTTAACTGCAAGAGAATGCGTGAGATTGGAGTGGATGGTTGGCTTTGCAGATTTAAAACAAACAAGGCCGCCCCCCCATCCCCACGCAGACCTGCCCATTGCAAACAGGGTGGGTAAATCCAGCTCCAAGTGTTCACACACAAGCACGCACGTGTGCACACACATGCACAGATACACACACACATGCACACAATATACAAATGCACATACGTGTGCTCCCACGCGTAGCACATAAAACACTCTGGGAACCACGGACGCTGCCAAGTGTCGTCGTGAGTGTGTGGTAGGAGCTGGGGCTTTGGGGACAAGCCAGTGGGGCTACGATCCTGGCTTCCCTGCCCTCCAGTGGTGCCCCCTACAATGCGTGACCTGGGCCTCAAATTCCTCATCTGTAAACTGGGGCTAAAACAACACTCCCTTCATAGGATTGCTGTGAGCCCTGAATTCAGCAGCACATGTTAAAGCACCAAGTCTGCGCCTGCACACAGTAGGCACTCAGTAAGTGTTTGCCCACTTGTCTCAAGAACATGAAGCCAGACAAGAAAGAGCACAGGGTGGTCAGGGCTGCAGGAGGGTGGCCCCGGGGCCTGGGGCGGTGTAGAAGAGGGAGCAACGGACCCCGTGGAGGTCAGGGAGCCTTCCCAGAGGTCATCCTGGGCTGAAGGATGGTGAGGATGGAAGGCGTGTTGAGACGAGGGCTCGGCGTCCCAGAGGCTGGGGGACATGACATGAGAGGGCACCCAGCCCGCGGGAGCAGCACATGGAGCTGGTGTCAGCAGATCTCGCTGGAGTGACTGGCTCTGTCTCTTCCAGGTGCCCAGATAGATGACAACAACCCCCGGCGCACCGGCCACCGCATCGTGGCACCCCCTGGTGGCCGCTCCAACATCACCAGCCTCGGGTGAAGGCAACTCGTGGATGAGCGAGTGTGAAGGATTCTGGGAAGGATGTCCATCCCTTGCCCTGTCAGTGTTTGGAAACCCACAGTATCGTTTGGTACTGATGGGGGGAAAATGGAATGATGTTCTTTCCTTTTTGGTTTAGGAAGAATTGGTACTAGTGTGGTGTGTTTGCTTGGAAATCCCTTGCCCACAGTCGTGTGTTCATCTGAGTCCACCTCAGAGCATGGCGTCTCCAGGCCCCTCCTTAGTGAACACAGGTTCCAGCCTCGTCTTGTACTGTCCCTCCCACTTCTGACGCCACGGGCTCCACGGTTCTCTGAGTGGTTCCCTTGCACCCCTGTAGCTGTTCTAGGATAGTTGATGCATGTTACTAAGTTACGTCTGCGAGTCTGTGAGTGCGTCCGACAGAAGACAGCCACGGCCCTACATAGACACGAAGCCCAGACCTCAAGCCTTCGGGGGCAGCTCCAAAACTCATAGCAGGAAGATGTGTCCTCATCATCCCCTCCCCCAGGTCTACACGAGAAGGAAGCCCGCCCCACCGCCAGAGAAGCATCACTCTCGTCCTGTGTCAGGAACCCTGGTCTCCGTGGCACCTGTAACTCGCCATGACGTCTTTCCGGTCTGTGTGTGTCCTTCCAGCCCGCTCCAGGCTGCAGGCCTAGCCAGGTTCACACTCAGAAAGGGGTCTCCCACCCTCATTCAGGGCTGACCACGGTGTGGCCACAGCTGCTCCCGGTGCCCGTGTCCTGGTCCCTCCCAGGCGGATGACGAGGCCGTCAGATTTTTAAAGTTTTGTACATAGTTTTCCTTTGTAATCACCCTCATTTTTACTTAACAGCTGACTTATTGTGACTCTTATTTCTGAATTCAGCGCTTGTGAAAAAATAAAGAAAATAAATGGCCCACTCCCTGACTGGGGTGTTTGCATTTAAGTGATGGCTGCTCAGGTGCTCATGCTTTGTGCTCCCCTTTGTAGTAGTGGACAGTGGTGCTTGCTTCCCCAGGACTCGCTCTTGTTAGGTAGTCGGGGCAGCAGAGGAGGGAGGAGAGGGAGCCAGTCATGATTTGGGGAGTGTTAGGTCATGAGAACAAGGATGAGAATAGGAGGACGATGGCCGGCCAAGGGCTTCTGTGAAATAGGTTGAAATCACATCATGTCCCTTCCCTCCTGCCCAGCCTTTCCTTGGTGTGCTGTCTCTTCCTGTGTGTTATGTGGGTCAGACTGCCTCAGATTGGAAGTGCCCAGCTCCTAAACTTCACATTTCTGACCTCCAGTCCCATGGGAGGTATACATTCTAAGGAGGAGTAAAACCTCAAAGTTGTTTGTCTTGATTACCAGTTAGTAGTGATGATGGTGATGATGCTGATGGTGATGATGATGGTGATGATGGTGATGATGATGATGATGGTGATGATGCTGTTGATGGTGACGGTGATGATGGTGGTGATGGTGATGCTGATGCTGATGCTGATGGTGGTGATGGTGATGATGCTGCTGCTGATGGTGATGCTGCTGCTGATGGTGATGGTGATGGTGATGATGCTGTTGATGGTGATGGTGATGATGGTGGTGATGGTGATGCTGCTGCTGCTGATGATGCTGATGGTGGTGATGGTGATGATGCTGCTGCTGATGGTGATGCTGCTGCTGATGGTGATGGTGATGATGCTGTTGATGGTGACGGTGATGATGGTGATAATGCTGCTGATGCTGATGGTGATGATGATGGTGGTGATGGTGATGATGCTGCTGCTGATGGTGATGATGCTGCTGATGATAGTGATGATGATGCTGATGGTGATGATGATGATGGTGATAATGATGGTGGTGGTGATGATGCTGATGGTGATGCTGCTGCTGCTGATGGTGATGATGCTGCTGCTGATGGTGATGATGGTGGTGATGGTGATGTCACGTGATGATGGTGATGGTGATGTCATGTGATGCTGCTGATGGTGATGGTGATGGTGGTGATGGTGATGATGATGCTGATGATGGTGATGGTGATGCTGCTGATGATAGTGATGATGATGGTGATGGTGATGGTGATGATGGTGATGGTGGTGGTGGTCGTGGTGATAATGATGGCAGCATTATCTGTACAGCACATGCTACATGTCAGGTGCTCTGTAAGGTAGGCACTATTATTAACATCTTTTACAGATGAGTCCTAGAGAGGTCAATAATTCATCTAAGATCACACAAGAAGTGGCACAGCCAATATTTAAATCCAGGACCCACATGGCCAAAGCTCCTTGCTTCTAACTGCCAAGCTTTGTCATTTGAGGCAGGATGGCTTTGGATGGGCGTACGTCTACTTTATGCTTTTAGTGTCTTCTCCCCCCACACTCACTGGGTTAGGATACTTTAAGGTCCAGAGAGGTGGTGGCTTAGGGTCAGTTATGGATTTTCTTGAAACAAAGCTAAATATTAAGAAAGATCAAGAATGGAGGGTAATGACTTGATATTTGGCCTTGGCCCATTGGGACTACTAGAGGACAATGCAGAAACTTCCAGAAGAGTAAAGTCGGCAACAATCAGTTACCCACCCTGCTGTCTGGAAAGCACTTCCTCTCTCCCGCATCACCCCCCAGCCCATCAGGGAGCAGATGCTGAAGCGGAAGCAGCCCTAACATCCTCCCTGTAGGACCGACTCTGATGGGGCCTTTGCCCGGCCGCCAAGCCACCGGACCACCGCCCAGTTGGCATCACCTGCTGAGGTCGCCAGCACCCCTGACCTACATCAGGTTCCCAAGAGGCACAGGCACAGGTGTCCTGGCAGCTGCAAGACAGACAAGCCTTAATTCTAGGAGGCTGAGCTCCAGCATTCCTTGTAAGTAACGTTCTTTTCATTCATCTCTTGAAATGGTAGGAGGAGGTGGGGAGCTTTAGGGGAAGGCTATCTATTCTCCTATTCATTCATCTGCACCCTTACTTCCCCTTTGCAGAGATCATAGCATGGTCACAGGTTCCAGGAATTAGGATGTGGAAGTCTTGGGGAGGGGGCACTGTTCTGCTACCACAATAGTCTTCTGAGTTTCCTTCTAGAAGTTTTATCTTTCACATTTAGGTCTATGACCCATCTCTCATTAATCTTTGTACACAGTGTAAAATAGGGCTCAAGGCTTGCTTTTTTTCCATATAGAATCCAATCGAAGCAGTGCCATTTATTGAAAAGACCATCCTTTCCCTCATTAAGCTGCAGCAGAGCCTTGGTTGTAGACCAGGGTGACCACAGTGCATGGTCTTCTAACCCAGTGGTCCTGAGGTACACTGCTAAATAAACATTGGACTCTGAGCTTGGCTGGGCTGGGGTGGGAGCCCCAGTCTGTAGTGTCTGCTAACTTCTATGGTGCCAGTACTCTCACTGTAGCCAATTTCAAGCTACCAACATGAAGCCAGTGAGCTTTCAATCCATGCAATGTAAGTCGGGTCTGGTGTCCCAGTAAATGCCAGTATATTTGGTGTCATTGGCTTCAAGTGTTCCTTCAGTGACGTCAATTCGTGGAGCAAGAGAGCAAGAAGAAGATTCCTGAACAAAAAGGGCTTCTACCAAAATGAAATTTCCCTCCTCCCTCCTTCCCTACATTTTTCCTTCCACCAGTGTACGAGGAGTGCCTATTCAGTACTAGGCATCGTGCTAGTAGGGGAAAGCAATGGGTATATATTCCAGGGGGAAGGTCAGATATTAACCAAATTATTACCCAAAGCATCTAATTACACACCATGCTAAGTGCTATAAAGGAAGCATTTTGCAGGGAGTAGAGAATGCTCATCTCCCACTCCTCATGTCCCCCAGAGAGGGGCGTCCGCTCTCTGGGGGACAAACATGGAGGTTCTCCTGGCCTCTGTCTCACTCATTCTTCCCCAGCAGAGGGAAAGCACCTGATTTTTCAGAACTGAGAGTGCTAAGTGGCTCCCTTCCTCCCTCCACGGAGATGACGGGCCTCAGGACACACTTCCTTGGATGCAAAATTTACCTCGAAGTTAGTGACGCTCATCAGGTGACACTGGGAGGCCACGGGCGTATCTGGGATCTGGGTTAGGGCAGATTGAGTTGGGTTCAGTGGGGATGGGCATGTGTCCAGTGGACGTAATTCCAGCCAGCCCAGGCACAAATGGCCACCCCCTGTGCCAACTCCCCTGCATCGTGACACGGAGCGCAGGCCAGGGGACACGACGCAAATGCGTCCCGTGGCACCTGGCACCGGAAGTGCGCCCAGACCGGAAGTGCGCCCAGACCGGAAGTGCGCCCAGACCGGAAGTGCGCCCAGCAACGAGGAGAGGGAGCACTGAGGCAAGTGTGCAGAGCCAGAAACTGGTCCATGGAAATCTAGGCATCCGATGCACACAACAGTGAGTGGAGAAACGTTAGAACAAAGTATTACAGAAGTGGGTTAGGCAATTCATTGACTTAAAAAATTATATTTTTGTATTTGTGATTTTGTGGAGTTCATCAGGTTCTAAAAATATTTGTTCTGCTCTCGTCTCTCATTCTAAACATATACAGTATTCTCTTTTATACCTTTTGTAATTTTATTGGCTTTTTATGAAACTCTCCTTGCCCAAATGTACAAGTTTCAGACACCCTCCCATCCTCCCACCCCACCTTAACCCCCCCACCAAACCTGGGCCCCCTCGCCACTCCTCTCAATGTGTTTTGGGGGTGTCCCCATGGTAGAAGCCTGTGACCGGGGCCACGTCTCTGTCTGTGTTGGGGGCGGGCAGTTTAGTTCAGGGGTAAGCATGAGCAGGCTCTTCGTGGACACAGGGTCCCCCAATTTGGCCTCATCAGTTATAGAGCTGACATGCAGATCTCTGTGGCTGCTTTGCCTCTATCTCAACCGGTTCCAAACTTGGATGAGAAATAAAGCAATGTATCTACCATCCCCTCCCCCATCCCAGCAACAAAATATACAGACAGTTCTTAAGAGCGAAAGAGGGGGGGTCTGATCTTATCAAGGTGGGCAGGGGTGGCTCTTGAAGTCGTGAGTGAGCCCTGTTGAGATGTGAACAATGGTTAGGAGCTAATGAGGCAAAGGGGATGGGAGGGGGCAGCAGGGTTCCAGAGAGAAGACTGTCATGTGCCAAGGCCCTGTGGTAGGCACGGGGTGTGGCACCTATGAGGCCGTGAGAGGAGACAGAGGCTGGATGGGGGCAACGGCATCAGCTGGGCTGGAGGGGTGGTGGATACCAGACCTCGCAAGGCCCTGTGGTCCCTGTTAGAGTTTGCTTTTTCTCCTAAGAGCAAGGGAACGCCACTAAAGAGCTGCAGTCAGATCTGTGTTTTAGGAAGTGTGGACAGATGAGAGGAGGGTGGGGCAGGGCAGGAGGGAAGATCAGGAGCAGTTAGGAGGCTTCTGCAGCAGCAGCAATACCAGCCCCGGGGTGATGAATGCAAGACAAACCCCAGGTTGGCTGGAGACTCTGTTGACCTCATATACCACATCGGCTTCATCCTAGCAGCTCAGACAAGATCAGAGAGGCTAAATGTGCATAAAAATTAATCCACTAAACTCTTTAATATATCATCATTCATGAACCCCTTCCACTTTCTCCTCCTTCCATTACAGCCCATAAGAAGAACTGGGGACACAACCCAGATGGAGGGAGGGCAGCTGAGATGTGTCCTCGGGGTCTTCTTGCTGTTCCTCCCCTCTCCCCGGCCCTGGGTGTGCTGTGTTCATGCAGCTCAGTATCAGGCCTGAAAGTCCTCCTCCACATCCCGGTGTCCCAGAGCCTGCGCCCAACACAGCCAAGAGTCCTTCCAGACATGAGAGTCACGTTTTGTTTTGAACAAGGAGGCAATTCCGTTATGAAAGGCACCTCTAGAGTCGATTGTTGATGTGATGAAAACAGACACAGTCCACAAGCTTTCATGGAGAGTTATGCGCCCCACACTGTGCCAAGCAGTCCAGCAGCATGTGACAGGTGACATGTCCCCTGGGCTAAGGAAGCTACACTTAAGCAAAAGCATCGTCCATGCAAGATCCGTGGAGGCTGAACCTACACTGCTCGGGATCTTCCAGAGATCCTGGTGCTGCCAGGGCATCTGCATTTACCAAACTCACGTCACCAAATCAGACGTTCCCAGCATAGGAGGCATCTGCCTTCAGAATGCCTCTGTGCACAGGACCCATGTGACAAAAGCAATTGCTATGTAAAACAGGTTCGCAAAATATTGCAGGAAGGAAGTCAAACTTGTTACAAGACTCTGCAGAATAAGGAAATATTTTATTTAGCCCCTAGAGGGGGCTGTTGGCTAACTTTGGAAATTCGCCTGGTGACCAGTCAGGATTTGAGGATGCTCCAATCGATGGCTAGTATCCTTAACAAACGATGTTAACTAGTATGGATTACTTCTCTTGTTAAGGAACCTCGCTTTCCTGACTAAGAGAGACTAATCTAGGTTGTAAGAAATAAAAATCCAGACCACAAATGGTCCAGAAAATCCCTGAGACAGGAGCTTCTATAACCTGGAGCCCACTGTGTACTGGGAATTTGTGGAAACCCTGTACTCTCCATCCCAGACTTGCCCGGGGTCAGCACGCTCTGACTTACATCAGTGGGTGATGCCCCCAAGGGAACATCTGGCAATGTTTGGAGACATTTTTGGTTGACACAACTGGGGAGTGCTTCCAGCATCTGGTGGGAAGAGGCCAGGGAGGCTGCTAAACATCCCGTCATGCACAGGTCAGCCCCACCCCCAAACAAAGAAATGTTCTCACTCCACATATCCATAGTGCCAAGACTGAGAATCCCTGATTTCGATGAAAAAGGCAATTTTCTTTCCAGGTGGGAAAGGCACTGGCTGGTCTGAAAGCTTCTGGATATTCCCAGCATCCCCTGGGAGAAGCATTTCTCCTTAGGGGAGGACTGCTGTCTGGCAGAAGAACTCATCCCTCCCAGGGGAAGTCCTCCTGGGCAGGGCCTCCTTCCTAGCGCTTTAAGTGTCTCCAACAGAAGACCCTAACGCAGGTGTCATGTATCTGTGGGTCCTTAGGACCCCAGGGTGGGTGAGGATAGGCCTCCCGGCCAGGGATTCCATGGACTATGTCATGGGGCTCTGAGACTCCTCAGATACCCTCACTGAGACCAGGCCTTCGCTGCTGGCTGAGCCAAAGAAGGGAATGGGTCCTGATGAGATTCCATGTTGGCCAGTGCCCACGGTGCAGGGGACAGAGAGAGCGGGGGCGATGGGAACGGAGGAGAAAAGGCCTCGGACCCAGAAAACACCAGCAACACCTGGTGATCCCTTTGTTATAGGCGGAACTCCACCGGGAGGGGAGGCTGGCGAGCAGAGGGCCCCCAGGGCGGGAATGAGACCACTTAGTGCTCGCGGAACGCAGGTTCGGGTTGACATCGGGACACGGGGGGTGGGAAGCACAGGCAGCCAGGAAGGAGGGGCTTCCCAAGGAACGGAGCCGCATCTCGAAGCCAAGGAGACACTGAAAAACTGGAGCAGACATGTTTCCAACACAGGGGTGGGGGTGGGTATCATCTTCACAGGCGGTAGGGTCCGCCCTGCTCTTTTTGGCCTTTTTCTGGGACTTTGATACCCATTCTCCATCCCTGCACAGCAAGGCTGTGGGCAGAGGGGAGACCCCACTGTCCCCCACCCCGGGGTGGCCAGTCCCTCCTCACTGCCTGGGGGAGGGGCAGGTGGCATTCAGACGGGGTCTTCAGGTTCCGTCTCCCCGACCAGCCTTAAGCTACAGATTGCTTCTTCTCTTTAGCATCTTCTTGGAATTCTCACCGTCACCAACCTCACTTTCTTGCTGGCTCAGCCTTTTGCTGCTTAAAATATGGAAGAAATGCAGTTGGTCAGAACTTTGATTCCAGGTCTGTCTAGATGCAATAACAATGCATCCAATCTGATCACATGAAAAGGTGGTGACAGGCCATCAAAACAATCTGCATTTTGACATGGGCTGCTAAGAAACAAAAGAAACTCCCAGTTTCCCTCTCTTTGGTGGGAGGTCCAACCCATGCGCAGACGACGGACGCACCCCAGGATGGATCCACGCTACCACAAATCCGGAAGCATCTGTAGCTGGCAGCGCCCTGGTGAGGCCTGGGATTGCCAGCTATTCAGGCTGGATGCTGACGGGCTGGGGAGGTGGGTCGTGGCTGACTGGGCCCAACTGGACACCAACAATAGCAGCAACAGTAACACCAACACTTCCCGTCATCACCCATCATTTCTCGGACCCGAGTCAACACCTCTGAGAGGCGCTGGACTTCCTGCCCAGATTTAGGTGATCAACAAGGGCCCCGGTGTACCTGAGCGATCCTGAGGGGAGGCCCCCTGAGGCAGGGTCGTCGTCCTTGGGCCCCCCAAAGTCCCCTCTGTCCCGGGGTGCCGGCTTCTTCCTTTTGGTCCTTAGGGGTTTCTCTGCAGGAGACACGTGAACCCAGAAACTGGCTCTGTGACTCTGGGTAGGTGACAGCATCTCTTGACCTCACGCCACCCCAGCATTGTTTGAGTACCTCTGGGGGCCAAGTATGCACTCAGTACCTACTGCTCTTAGACCCATTTAACATGTGAGGAAACTGAGACCTCGCAGGGGGTGAGAGCTATCCCAAGCCCACAAGGCTGAAAGGTGGCAGAGCTGGAATGCAAACTCAGTCGGCCAGGCTCCTGCTGTGTTTCTACCACACCCAGCAGACTGGCAGCCTTCCGAAGCAGTAAGAACCTAGAACACAGCTCCAGTACCATAGCTTTTATTTTAATAGCCCTCCGTGACTTTACACACCTTCCCCTTGCTATCCCGTTAGAGGCTACAGCACTCTAAGATGTCCCTGAAGTTCCGCTGGTCAAGGGAGGAGGGCTAATTATCCCCATTTTACAGATGGGGAAACAGAGTCAGAGATGAGAGTCAGCTACTGAGCGGCAGACCCAGGAATCGGAATTATTGCATTTTGAAGGGCCCGGGACACAGGGCATCCTAGCCTAGCCTGCTCATCTACAGACAGGACACACAAGCCCAGCCCGAGAGCGTAAGTGCGGTGCCTGGGGCCACACGCCAGTTAGTGGTAGACCCGGTGCTAGAACCTGTACTCCCAGCCCAGAGAGCCTGCAGGGCATCGCCTTCTATGACTCACCTGACAGCCCATGCTTATTGGAAAACGGCTTGCTTTCGGCAAGGGGCACCCGGGCCAACGCCGCCAGCTCTGAGATGAAGCTCTGCTCAGCTTCCTGGATGCAGAGAGAGAGGGTCAGCTGGGCCTCCCTCTGCCCTGCTCCGCCTCTACATCGCCTTCCATCAGCACGAGGGGGCGCTCTGAGAGTGGGGACAGGACCGCGTCCCCAAGTGGAGGAGGACTCTCCAAGAGGCATCCAGAAACGCCAGGAGCAGGCAGAGGCACGTGTGATGCGGGGGCAGCTAAGCATCCATCCTCGCTCACGCCAGCCACGGATCCCACTTTACAGATGAGAACACTGAGGTGTGAGGGGCTCGGCGAGGGCAGCAGAACCAGAATCAAGCCCACCCCTGCCTGACTCGAGTCGGAGTCCTTAACTGCCAACACCATTTGATTAACAGCCAGACCCGGATTCCGTGGCTTATTCACTGTGGGGCACTGGGAGGTGACTTACCTCTCGGGGCCTCAGTTTCCTCATCTGTAAATGGGATACTGGGTGTAACCCGCTCCTTGGCTGTCGGAGTAGGACTTTAGGTGGTGGATGTAAAGCTCTCTGCTCAGGGACTGTCTACAAGAGACCCTCAGGGAATAGATGTTAACCGCCATTAACATCTCTCTCATCACTGTCTCGGATGTCACTGCCACACCGGTGGCGAGCACTCAGATGGGGCCAGCAGTCCACTCAGCACTTCCATTCGGGAATATCTGATTTTTTTTACAGGCGGCCACTTTGCTTTAAAGCCACACCTTAAAATCTCACGCTGATGAGAGTTTTCTGGGATGAGAAATATCACGAAAGCTGAGCGTCCTGTACGTTCTAGGTAAAGCGCAAACCTTAGTCACAGCAGCACTGCCTGAATGATACTGATGTTTGCCGTGACACCAAGAGGCCCCCATGGTGGCGATTCACACACAGGGAGACGCTCATTCCTTTCAGCTCAACAGACAAAACTGATGAGTGGTCAGGGCCTGGCCCGGAGCTGGTGCTGCAGACCCGGGGGAAATCAAAGTTCACAGCTGAGCAGCGAGGCTGATGTGTCATCAGCCTGTGAGACTAGCGGGGGCTGAGGGGGTCCCGAGCAGGGCGTGTGGTCCTCACAAAGGCTCCAGTGCTGACCTGTGATCATGAGCTTAGCCTTTTACTATTTCCAGTCCCCTGTAAACCACTGCCCACTTTGCAAAGGCCCGTTTTCAGAAGTTGTACCTGTAGCTGGGTCTCAAGCTGGGCTTCCAGATGGTCCATGACCCTCACGCTCTGCTTCCACGCGTCCCGGCGGGTCCGCTGGTGTGCCGTGAACTGGGCCAGGAACTTTTTCTGCTGCGCCAACATCCTGGGGAAAGGAACGAAGGCCGTCAGCGCTGCCCTTCCAGCAGGTTCGTCAGACCCAGCACGAACCTTTCCCCAGGGCCTGCTGAGTCGTGGTAACTAGTGACCGATAGCCATCCTTGAGCCCTTGGAGCCAGAAGAATGGTCATCGCGGGCACGATTTACTGCGGCCACATGCCCCGTGGACACAGCTCGAGTCCCTCTACCAGTGGCTGACTCATCAGAAAAGCAGATGCCATCTGATTAACACTTGAGAATTTACAGAGTCTCACACACACATTTTTCACTTGATCTTCAGGGTGGCTTGGTGACATCAGCAGGACAGAGAGGAGAAAAGCTCGGGAGCAGCTCAGAGGGCTGGGGGCAACCCTGAGGTCCCACAGCTGCAAAGCGGCTGGGCTGCAAGTGGCATCTTCATATGAGAAAATCATTTTAACCCCAGGGTGTGGCAGGGAGCAGGGAGATAGTCCCCTGATAGGACCCATCTTTATTTAAAATTTCAGAATTGCCCTAGCTCCTCCCTTGTAAAACAGAAGGCTCGTTTCCTAGCATACAGAGTCTGAGAAACCCTGAATACAGCAGCCTCATTACTGCTAGTGGCAGAGGACAGAGCTGGGGCTGAAGCAGGGTCCCTGACCTGGAGAGAGGCCCCACCTCCCTTTCAGGAGCAGAGACCCCTCCCCTCCTGCTTTGAATACCCTCTCTCCCTTGGCTGACCTTCCTCTAGTCCTCAGCAAACAGGAGCATTCAATACCACCCACCCTGTTTCTGTAATCGTTCTCTGCCTTCTTCCTTTCAATCTTGTGGTTGATTTTCTGAAAGGGGCTGAATTTCTAGACCTGAAGGCAGAAGTCACTTTTAGCATCAATAGGCAGCTGTCCCTGGAGTATATCTGAAGGCACAAAATTCCACCTGCTTTTGCTTTTGCTCTTCCTTCTACCAGTAATGCCTTTCCCCTCTTCGTTGTTCTTTGTCTGGCAAACTCCTATTCATCCTACAAGACCCCATCATCCGTCATCCATCCATCTATTCACTCATTCCTTTATTCTTAAAAGTATTTCTGGACTTCCAGGTGCTATGCTGGGTTTTAAAGACACAGTTGTGAATAAGAGACTCATAGTCTTTGCCCTCATGGGGCCCCACTTTGAGCTGGGGAGGGGGATAGACATCGAACAAATAACTGTGATAGGGCTGAGGTCAGTGCTCTGCAGTGTGGTTCTCTCTCACACCCTCAAGGAGGATGCATTACTTTCCTGGGGCTGCTCTAACAAATGACCATAAACTAGGGGGCTTAGAAAAACAGAAATCTGTCCTCTCACAGAAGATCCCAGAAATCTTCAGTCAAGGAGTTGACAGGGCCGTGCTTCCTCTGGAGGTTCTAGAGGTGAACACGTTCCTTGCCTCTTCTGGTGGCCGCTGACACCCCTTGGCTTGTGGCTGTGTCACTCCAATCTCTGCCTCTGTCGTCACATCATCTTCTCTGTGTGTGGCCAAATGTCCCTCTGCTTCCCTTGCCATTGGATTTAGGACCCACTGGGATAACCCAGGGTGATGTCCTCCTCTCAAGATCCTTAACATAAATGACATCTGCAAAGACCTTTTTCTAAATAAGGTCGCACGTATAGGTTCAGGGATTAGGACGTGGACATATCTCTTGCGGGCCCCTGTTCAGCTCGCTGCAGAAGCTGGGTGGCTCCTTTCCGTGAGCAGCTTCCTCCCCAGACCCGCCCTGTCACCAGTCCTGGTCACTCTCGACTGTCGTCCTGCTGGCTTGTCTGCTCCCCCGTGGACCTGGCCCTTGGGAAGGCAGGGAAGTGACAGGCCTGCCCGGGAAGGGCCTGTGTGCCCGGGTTAGGGGCAAGGCTTCACCCCCGAGGCCTGGGGAGCCATGCGAGGGCCCAGGAGAATCTGAGACACAGGCTGCCCCTTTTTTTTTCGCGATGCCCTGGTTGCAGCACAGGAAGCAGGGAGGGCGAGCAGGAGTCTGGTCAGAGGCTGCAGCTCTAAGCCAGGAGGGGAGTAACGAGGGCCCCGGACAAGAGAGCCTGCAGAGGACAAAGGCTGTGCTGGGACAGCCAGGTGGTGCCCGAGCTCGGGGGCAGGAGCCCCTTCGGGACTGCTGACCCCTGGCACGTCCTGGAGGGAGGAAACGGCCTGATTGTAGGCCTGGCTGTGGGATCTGAGTCACCGAGTCAGATGCGTAAGTTCATAGACCTCTTGTGTTTGGACTCAGATTTGACTATGGAAATGAAAATTTTTAAAAAAATCCATTCTGAAAGCGTTCTGATTCCAGAACTATTTGAAGTTCACATTGCACTGTGCAGTGCTGAGGGCTCGGCAGTGACAGTGCTGACGGCAATGACGGACATCAGCGCCCTGGCCACGTGCTGGCCTCTGTGTGAGCATTTTGCAGGCTTTGCGTGGCTCATCTGCACAGTTATACATCCATGACGTAGGTGTTACTGCGACCCCATTTTACAGATGGGGAACCTGGGGCTCGGGGCGTGAAGGGACCCAGCCACTATGTGGCTGATGGGAGGGGTCGCCACTGCATCACCTGGTAGCCCTAGGCAAGCTCACTCACAATCCCACCCCTTGCCAGAGATGCAGTTTGAAATTTACCATCTGACTGAGAATTGTGCTTATTGTCATATCGTTTTTTAAAGTCAATACTTGTCATCACCACACTGCTCTGTCCCTAGGAGCTCTGGCTGACTTTCACTAGAAACTGCACTTATGAACTCAAGGAGATGGGCATGGAGGGAAGGGCATCAACGGCCATGTATGAGCCTCTAAATCAGTGAGACTGGGTCATGCACCCACACCCGCACTGGGCTTTGCTTTTATTTTCCATAAACCCGGCAGGGTTGGACCAGGTGGTGGCCGAGGCCCCTCCTCTTGGGTCACTGGGGTCAAAGTGGAGCCCTTGGACCACATCCATCAGAATCCCTGGAGGGAGGGAGCGTGTGCAATTAGATGCCTGGGCCTCCCTCAAAGTCCCTGAGTCTGGGGCTCCAGGTGTGGGGCGGCCCCGCATGTTCAGCAGAAAGCCAGGTGAGACGGATGTCCCGCAGATCTGAGAACCGCTGTAGTTTGATGGATATGCGACAGTCAGAGCAAGCCCCAGCCTCAACCCCATGGCAGGGTATTTACTGACCGCTGTTAATGGCCGGAGGATTTACGGAGGGGATGCTGGACTCACTCTGACCCAGGGGACGCTGTGGTTCCTGTTTCCTAAAAGAGCATCAGATGAGGGCTGGGATTTACGCATGGCATGGCATGGACCTGCTCTCCTTTACCCTGCAGAGCGGTGGCATGGACCTGCTCTCCTTTACCCTGCAGAGCGGTGGTCCTGCTGCTGCTTCCAGCCGGCGGGATGCCTCTCCTTAGACAAGGGACCCCTGCCCCTGCTGCGGATCTGCAGTGCCCCCTCCCCTCATCATAGTGCCTGCACCAACTTACTGCCATCTCTTTACTTGTCCGTCTCTCCCTGCAGGCTGTGAGCACCCGGGTGGGAGGTGCTGTCCCCCGCGCCTAGCTCAGGACCTAAGTATGCACTTACAGGGACTTGTCGGTGCTGAGCCCACATCTCCTCAGCCCACCTGGTGGCCGGCTGCCCTTCAGTGGACAGTTCCCACATGCACCAACGGCATCTTACAAGCACCTGTGACCAGGTACCAGGGCTTCCTCCTGCCATGAAGCGGGTGGGGGGCTTGGCCAGCTCAGGGATGCCTGGGAAGGATGGAGAGTTAACACCTCCAGGACAGACCCTCAACCAATGTGGAAGGGGGTTGGTAGACAAATCCCCTATTTTCCTTGCCCCTTGCCGGCGTAATTGGAAGTTGAGTTCTGCACAATCTCTCAGGAGGTCCAGACCGGGGTTGGGCCTCAGTTGCCATGGAAACCCCTCATCATCACAGGCCTTACTGGCTTTTCTCCCATGTGGTAGGCTGCTCAGCGGCCCCCAAAGGTGTCCACGCCCTAATCCCTGGAATGTGTGAAGATGTTATGTTACACAGCAATCGGGACTTTGTAGGCGTGATTAAGGTTACTGATTTAAATTTGGAGATTATCCTTGATTATCTTGGTGAGTCTCAATCACCAGAGCCCATAAAAGCAGAGAAGTTTCTCCAGCTGGGGTCAGAGAGATGCAGCAGAAGAGATTCCAAGTGTAGGCAGGACCTAATGGTCGAGATGCAGGGGCCACGTGCAAAGACCAGAGAGTGGCCGAGGGGAGGTCAGGGTGGGGGGGCCAGCCGATAGCCACAAGGAAACAGGACCTCCGTTCTACAAGGAACTGGATTCTGCCGACACCGGAAGAAGCGTGGAAGCTTCCAGAGCCTCCGATGAGAGCCTGGCCAGCAACACCTTGATTTTGGCCTGTGAGGCCTAGAGAAACCAGCGGCGCCCACCCGACTTCTGACCTCTGGATCCCTGAGATAACACAGCGTGTGATTCGCGATGGGTCCTTGTTACGGCAAACAGCCTTCGTCCTCATTCCCCTGCTCCCTCCCTGTGCTTCCCGGGCTCGCCTGCCCCCCAGGTCCTTGGCTCAGGGTCTGCTTCTGGGGGAACCCTCAGCACGGACCAGAGAGGAGGTGCCAGTGCAGGGCTGTGAAGACCACTCAGACCTGGAAGGGAAGCTCCCACCACACCTTGACCTGTGCCCTTGCGCCAGGTCCCTTGCAGGGGGCCGTGGGTAGAAGGGAGAGCCAGGCGGGGGCTCATAGGCTTCCACGCAGCGGGGGAGGCAGAGGAGACCCGGGTCCGCAGGCGAATGTGCGGGAGGTCAGCTGCCGGGAGTGTCAGTGTCACTTGCACTGAGTGTAAGGTCAGTGCCGAGAGACACGTGCGATGCACAGGGGCCGGGACGACCCTTGTGGGGACCCGCAGACAGCAGTGAGGCCTCACCTCTGGTGCACAGCTCCGGAGGCTTCCTGAGCTCCACCTGCTACCTCGGCCCCTGATGAAGGATCACCGAGTTCCTGCTTTTTCCGCAGCTTGAAATTTTCCATTCTCTCACCTAGAGCATTTAACATACACACAACGGTCAAGGTCCATGTTTGAAGGGCTGACACTGCCAGGTCTGGCCCGGGCGCTGAGGTGCAGGGATCAGGACACATGTGCTCTCAGGTGTGCCTCTGCCAGCGCCACAGTTCACCCTGGGAAGGACTCCGTGTGCGTGAGGATGCTGCAGCTTCCATCACACCCCGCGAACCCGGGAGGGCAGTACCCCGGCTCTCCCTGCAACTGCTCAGGCCCGGCTTTCTTGTAAGTATCAGGAGAAAGGGAAGCCGAATAAGAAAGAGTTAACACTAAAGGGCCACCACAAATGGATAAAAATCCACACCAGGAAGGAAAAACCATTCAACAAGCAGAGCTGTAGGGGTGCAGTTAGCCTTACAGACATGGGTGCTGAACTGGGTGCTTTCCAAGGAGCGGGGAGGTTTAGCCTCTGAGTCCGAGGTGCACTGGTCTGCATATCAGAACCTGCTTCTTCTTTTTTTTTTTTTTAATTTAAAACAATGGTATATTTTGAAACAGATGATGAAGACTAAAATTATTTTCTCCTGGATTCTTACTACCACCTGAATTAACTGCCTATTTATTGGACCCTAGTTATAATGAGAGGATGTATGAAGGGGGAGCCCAACCCTAGCCCTGCAGATGCAGAAACCGAGGCCTAGAGAGGGGATGTGAACACCCTGGTTCCTGAACGTTCTGCAGAGGCGATCAATCTCATCTGTCTCCTGCTGAAGGAGACCAACCCTTACTTCGGAAAAACATCAGGAAGGATCTGTAGCCAGCTGGCAGATTTCTGGGCGTGTCCCAGATTTTATCTGAATGTAGGGCTCAAATTCCCCAGGGCAAGGGGAAGAGAAAAGTGGCAGCTGAGCTTATTGAGAAACATAATATTCACAGGAGACCTGCCCCCAGGACCCGCTGCCGGTCCTTCGTCTAGGGATCTTGGACCGTCCAGGAAGCATCCGTCAGAGAACACGGGATTCTACTTTGTTCTGAAGCCCTGGACGCAGGGAGGGATGTTACAAGAACAGGCTCTAAGGAACTGGGTTTTGTCTATTACTACACCATGTTCTTGCTGGCCTTGGGGATCTTGTCCATTCCATCCCCTGGGTGGCCTCTTACAGGAGCCCACAGGGGAAAACTGTCTGGGTCTCAGGCACATTTATGAGCCACTAGCCTTTTCTTATGGACACTGTGACAGCTTTAATTGAGGAAATTTCTATCTCTTTGGCCACCAGGACGTCCAGAGCCAAACCCATGGCACCTCTAAGTAGGGATCTGATGGCATATGTCCCAGACAATGGCCTAACCCTAACCCTAACGTCCTTGTCCTGATTAACCTACTTTAAAAAAAAAATCCTATTGTACCGTATGGATATGTTTCTTTAAGTGCTTTTTCAAAAGCCTTTTGGGGACAAAGCAGGAGATAATTAAATACATAAAACATTAAAAAAATTAAATCTCCCAAAATAAAATTTGAAAAACCTGACATCTTGCCCTGTCCCCAACTAAGAGCATGTTTGGCTCGTTGTTGGCAGGGCTTCCCAGTGGAAGGGTGCTATACCCTGCAGGGTCTTCAGATGGTGCAGCTTTCTCTCCTCGTGGTCCTGCATGGCCCTCCTGATCTGCTGGTAATACGCGTGCACGAGCCGGCCGACACCAGCGCTGGTCACGTAGACGCTCTCCACAGCCGCCTCCATCAGTGTTCTCTGTGGGCAGGAGGGGCACGTCTCAGCAGAGGGCACACGTGGAGCCAGCCATGGCCGGCATGGTCCTGGCTCCCATATTCCACCCACTCTCAACATTGGCTGGTCAGGAGCAGGCGGAGAGTGCGTGGCTGGTTTAAACCAGTTTCGATAATCTTATTTTCCTTTGTCAGGGATGGTCTGAGGCTGACTGTATGACCCAATTCTGGCCAATGAGATGAAATATTAGGGAAAGTCTGCTGAGGGCCTACCCTTTCCGAACATTAAGGCAAAGCCTTGGTGGGGATGAAAGACTTTGCTGTTTCCCTCTTCCTGCCTAGAATGCAAACTTGATGTCTGGAGTGGCAGTGGCCATTTTGAGACTATGAGGCAACCAACCAACACCAAGAGTGATGGATCAGAGAGTCTGGTCCTTGGTCATATCACAGAGCCTCTGTGCCAGCCTGGAACCACCTACTTCCACATTTCTTGTTATGTGAGATCAGTAACTTCTATTTATTTTTGTCACTTGCAGTTACATGCATTCCTCAATGATATACCTTCAGACCCAAAACAGAACAGAAAGGAAATGCTGAGATGTCCCATCACCAGGGACATGTTGGTTGTGCACTGGCAAAATCACCATCTTTTACTTCATAAGATGATGGGCAAAAGTCAGGTTCCAGAGCCCCCATTTCAGCATTTATTGAATGGTTCCAAGCTTTGGGCAAGGAAAAAATACCCATTTATTATTGTTGAGTGATTGGTTATGTTCCAAGGCCTAAGAAATGTTCCTTGATTTGCAGGTGTGGACGGAAGCTGTGGAGGTGAGGAGGGTTGCAGCTCAGGGTGCAGAGCAGGTGAGAGCCCACCTTCTCACTCCCGGGCCCTGCTCCTCCCTTACTGTGGCCGGTTCTCTCTCCCCCTCTGTCGGACATCTACATCTGATTCCACCTCCCACGAGGACTCTGGGCTCTGGCCTTGCACTTCCAGTCAGGAGCTCCCACCGATGGCCAGTGGCCTTCCTTGAATTTCATTTAGCACATGGAAGGCAGGAGACAGGAAGTCCCTCTTCTCCCCTCTCAAGTCAGCAAACCCACCTGCACATCACGCTTTCTGTCCATCTGTCTTCCTGCCACAGGCAAGTGGTGTCTACCCCCTCTGCATCCCACCCCTCCACCCCTCTCCAGGGCCTCCACCATTCTCCCCTCCTCATCAGTTTTTCCAGCTCGTATACCATTCGAATCAGCAAACACATTTGCTTGAGTAGCTCCAACTTTTCAGCCCTCTCTCGATCCCCCTCAGGCACTGCCTGTGTCTCAGTTTCTGCAAAACTTCTCAAGGGCTAGCGTGTCCTCTCCCATTAGATCATAAGCTCCTTGAAGGCAGGAATGCTGCCACCTGGCTACTCTCTATCCCAGCACCTGCCGCAGGGCCTGGGGCCAAGGAGCCCTGTGAAATGAACATCCTTCCAGATACTGAACCCATGTTCTTTCTGGTGTGTGTGTGTGTACTGGGAGCGGGGAGGGGTGTTCATCATTATCTAATTCTGAATCAGAGTCCCTTGGGGAAGGTGAGGACAAAATATGCCAAACTCATATTTCATTCTGTTTTCCTGTAACGACCGTTGATTAGGTCAGAGTTGTAGAATTTTAGGGGAAGGAAGAGACCCATCCAGCATCGCTAGCCCTGATGTCTGGATGATGTGGGCAGACGTGAGAGATTTAGAACGACAAGGGGTGTCTCAGAAACGTGGGTCCAACCTCTTTCCTGTGCAGATGAGTGACTTTACGTAAATGAAAGGACACATGGAAGGTGCCCGCAAGCGTCCTGGCATATCCTGATGTGGGTCTGCTGCCAGCCGCAGATCTGCGACACCTCCCGTGGGTGCCGGCCATGGACTCTCTCTGCCGTGGTCTGCAATACACGGGGTGTCTTGCCTTTTCTTTTGGCTTGGGTGAGGAGGCAGCCAAGGAGAAGCCGAGCATATGCACCGGTCATGCAGGGCAAGGCCAGCCTCCGGTCCCGGCCACTCACTAAGGATGGGAGGCTTTAAGCATGTCTTTTGCCCAATGATAAGCCTCAGTCTTCCCACCCGAATGATGGAAAGAAAAATCATCCTTTCTGTGCAAGGGTTGTGGTGAGAGCCCAGTGAGACGAGGCAGACAAAGCCCTCCTGCAGACGTAGAAAGGCAACGCTCACGTCACTTCTTACTATGGCTATTTGCACGCCTGCGGTTTGTCATCACCGTCAGTACAAGGAGGAAACCACTGCTTACTCAAGTCAGACTGATTTTAGCTGCACTGCTCAGCTGTCAGGGCCAACGCCACCAACCCTTAGGTCTCCACAGAGGCGGCCAGAGGCAGGGAGTGTCCATGTCTCTCACTGGGAGAGGGGCTTCGGTTCGAATCCTGCGTCAGCCACTGACCGGCTGGGCGGCTCTGGTTGAAACCACGGCCCTCCCGGAGCTGCTGCAAGGACCGAGCCAGGGCTCAGAAAGATGCGACATGGGGCCAGGCAGCAGGCGCAAGTCCTCACTGCTCCACGGGGGGGGGGGGGGGCCTTCCCTCTTACGGGGGAGGAAAAGGAGGCTCAGCGGAGCCAGGTAAGCCCTGCGAGGCCAGAAGCTCCTGGGCAGGCCCCGGCTGCTGCTCTGCCCAAACCCTGCCTCTTGCCCGCCCTTCCTCCCCACCCCAGCCCAAAGTCTCCTGTGCCTCGGGCTCCCTGGGGCTGGGGTGGCCTCGCACCTTGAAATCATCCCTGTCCTTGGCCCGGCTCTTGGAGGCCACGTTCCGCGCGTGGCCCAGCAGTGTGTGCCCGATGGCCCGCTCTGTGTGGTGCTGTAGGAGCTGCCCGACTTCCTGGGCCTCGGCCAGGAGCTGCTGCCGAAGCTGCAGCCGTGTTTGCTGCGTCTCCTCCTCCAGCCGGCCAGCCTCCTCCAGGACGCGCGCCTCCTGAAAAGGACGGGCGGGGAGAGGTTGGAGCCCCACTGCTGCCCTGCACGGATGCTCCGGTCAGGGCCAGGACCAGGATGTAGGGTCGGCCCTGCCCGGGGTTCCAGGAAAGCTGGAGAAGGGATGGAGAAGGGAAAGTGGGGACCTCTAAACGCACTTGATGAGCCTGGGTATCTTGAAGATCCCCCAAGGCATTTACTGAGCACCAACCACGTGCCCAGTGCCATCCGTGGCTTCTCACATACAGAAGCACTTCCTCATTCATTCCAAACACCGTGAGGCCTGGACACTAGCAGTGATGAGGACACAGAGGCTCAGAGAGGCTGAGTAACTTTCTCTAAGTCCCACAGCAGAGCAGGTTCTAAAGTCACATCTGAGTCCGCGAGTAGCCTGGGACATCGTGGAGGCCAACACAAGGCCTATGGGGATTCCTTTTCTTGAAGGAATAAGAGCTGGAGAAGGAGGTGGGGGAATCAGAGGTTGGGCAGTACATCCTGCCTGCTTCCCACCGAGCCCTCCTGGGCCGAGCAAAAGAGACTGTGAGCTTGTCCCTCACGAAGGGGTCAAAAAACATCAGCTGCTCCTATAGCGCAGTGGCTACAGGAGACCTGGAGTCAGCTTGCTTGGGTTTAAATCCCAGTCCCACAATTTACAAAGACTTTCTTTTGATCTGTTAAAACCTTAAAACAGACTACAGAGCCCTTTTCTCCCAACGCCCGATGACGACTGTACCTATCCGTGCTCTGATTTCATGTGCGTTTTTAGTATAATTCTCATTATAATGTACACCAGAAGCTTTGGGCATACTGGGTGCCCCACTACGGGGGGGGGGGGCGGGCTGCCATTGTCCTGACCCCGCAACGATGCTGGGGCAGGCTTGGGGTTTTGGCTAAACCGGGCTGGAGCCTGGAAGCTGAGGAAGCAGCACTCCTGTCTGCGGGGCAGGGGGCTGACGCACGGTCTTACCAAGGCTCTGAGCAGCTGCCACTGATGCTCGTCCAAACACTGGGAGGAGTCCTGCTCCAGGACGTGCTGTTCTCGCAACTCCTGGAGAAGGCTCTTCTTCCCTGACAGCCTCATCTGGGTCAGGGTGGTGATGGCGCTGCCGCGGAGAGCCAGCCTCCGGAGAGCTGAGCGTAAGAGCAGGTCGTGCCCCTGCAGGATGCACTGCGTGGACCTTTGGAGAAAGGGGGTGCCGGGCTGAGGGGTCGATATTCTTGGCTTCACTGAGTGTGATTGGCTTATGTTATGTGACAGCTTGACTGGGCCATGGGGTGCCTGGACATGTGATCAAACATCATTCTGAGAACTTCTGTGAGGGTGTTTCTGTATGAGATTAACATTTGAATGGGTAGACTGTGTAAAGCAGATTGTCCTCCCTAATGTGGGTGGGCCTCATCCAGTCAGTTGAAGGTGTGAAGAGAGGAAAAAGCTGACTTACCCATGAGTAAGAGGGAACTACTCCTCCCTGACGGCCTTGAGTGGGATATAGGTTTCTCGTTTTGGACTCAAACTGAAACACTGGCTTTTCCTGGGTCTTGCGACTGCTGGCCTTCAGACTGGATCTTACACCATTAGCCCTCCTGGTTCTCAGGCCTTTGGACTTGGGACTGAAACTACACATTGGTTCTCCTGAGTCTCCAGCTTGTCAGCTGCAGATCTTGGGACATCTCAGCTTCTCTCTCTGTATCTATATCTATATCTATAGGTTCTGTTTCTCTGGAGAATCCTAATACACTGACCCACCAAGAAATACCCCAAATAGTCATGCCCCACAGGGAACCTTTACAGAGGTAGTAGGTTGGAATTATCCCATCCCCTGTTGCCCATCCTCTTAGACGCGGTGCTGACCTGGGTTATATTCAGCCATCTGTTCTTTTACTAATCTTTTAAACTTTATCACGTTCTGCCCCAAGTTTCAGGTGCATATATGCAGCTTCCTTCAGTACATATCCACTCAAATTTCTTACATAGCTCTCAAAATTAACACATCCAAAACTGAAATCATGAGCTATTTTTGAGTTCCTATCCCAATGAGTCAAGTAGAAAACCTCGGTCTACCCAGGAGGCTTGACATTTGGTTTTATAACTTAAGGTATTTTCTGACAGCCTGAAAAGTTGAACAAAGCACTGTCAGTCAGTTTACCAAGGAGAAGAGACCTGGCAAACACTCCAGGCTTCCAGCTGGGGGCCCTCATCCTAAGAATAAGGAATCATCCCTTGTAAAGACCTAACTCTGAATCAGCTAAATTCACAAATGGAGTGGTTGATCTGCCACTTTCTGAAATCCCTGCTAGAAGTAAGATAAATCCTCTCTGGAGGAAGATCCCATCATTCAAAGTCTCAAATTATCTCTACAATTTTTAATAACACTGTCCAGCATTCAATAAAAATAACCAGACTTGCAAACAGATTAAGAATTGACCAAAAATAAAGAGAAAAAATGGATAATAGAAACATACCCACAAGATATTGGACATTAGAATAATCAGCTATGATGAATATGTTTAGGAAATTAAATGATAAGATGAACTTTAGAAGATAACTGGAAACTAAGACAAAAATAAAATGGAAATTTTAGAACTGAAAACATAGTAACCAACATTAAGAATTCAGTAGATGGGTTTAACAGCAGATAAGACACAGCTGAAGAGAGCATGAACTGGAAGATAGTTCAAAATAAGTATCTAGACTGAACCACAGGGAACAAAAATATAGAATAGCTTCTAAGAAGCAAATGACATAAGGTGAAAAAAATCTAATAAACGTGTAACTGCAGCCCCAGGAAGAATAGGGACAGAATAGGCAGAAGGAATATTTAAAGAGATAGAGGCTCAGAATTTTCAAAAACTGATGAAATATAGCAAATCACAGGTTCAAGAAGCACTACAGATTTATTTAAAACAAGCAAACAAGACATTCACAAAAAACCACATCCATGTTTAGGCATATTATAATAAACTGATGAAAACCAAAGAACAAAAGAAAATCTTAAAAGCAACCAGAAACAATTGAAATCAGAAGACAAAGTATCACCTTTAAAAGTATTTTAAAAAAACAACCAAACTAGGATTCTATACCCTACGAAAACATTCCTCAAAAATGAAGATGAGATAGACATTTTCAGACAAACAAAACCTAAGAGAATTTGTCACTAGCAAATCTAAAATAATGAGAACCTTCATGCAAAAGAAAATACTCCTAGATGGAAACTTAAAGATACAGGAAACAATCAAGAGCAACGGAAAGGGTAAATCTAAATGAATACTGACTGCATAAACCAAAACTAATATCTCATGGGGTTGAAAATATATAGAGATGTAAAATATCCAGTAAGTCATGTGCCCACATCAATTCTGACTCCAAGCTTGCATCCATGGCACTTTGCTATCACTCTATTTCACATTTATATTTACAATTTGGTCTCAAGATCACACTGTAAGGGAGGCCGGGGAATGGGTAACCTTACAGATGAGGACACTGAGGTTAGCATGGAGTATCACACAGGACACAAGGCCCCCACCCTCCAGAAAGCTGTACTCACTCTTCACTGAGGCCGCCAAGTTGGCCCAAGACTCGGTGGATGATGCTTTCCTGGTCATCCCGCAGGTGTGTCTGCAGCACAGTGGACAGTGTGTGCTCCTCCATCCACACCTAAACCCCAGGACAGAGGGACAGGGGTCGACTCAGGTTCACTTCATCCATCATTGCTTTGTTGGGTCATACCTTTTGTTTTTTATTTTTTTTTTAATTCCTTTCTTAAGGGATTTTTAAAAAATCCCTCCTCTATCCACACCTAAACCCCAGGACAGAGGGACAGGGGTCAACTCAAGTTCATTTCATCCATCATTGCTTTGTTGGATCACGTCTTTTGTTTCTTATTTTTTTAAAATCCCTTTCTCCCTGGATTTAATTAAATTTTTCTCTTATATTTTCGGCTAAAGTTTAAAAATGTTTCCTATTTGCATGTACATCTTAAGCCATTTAATACGTATTTTCTGTGGCATGAGGAAGGGATCTAATTTTCCCTGGATAAACTGATACTAATTGCCCTAGCACCATTTATTAGATAATTTATCTTTTTATGATGGGCCTGTCATGCCACCTTGTCTGACATAGTTTCCATATATATATGAATTTCATTCCAGGCTCCTCCTTTTATTCTGTGGATCTGTCTGTTTATTTCTATACAAATACCTCACTGCTTTAATTCCTATAGTTTATAGGAAGACTTCATAGCTGCTAGGGTAAGTCTTCCCACATTCTTTTGTACAAAACTGTCTTAACTATTCTTGGTTGCTTTTCTTTACATACGAATTTTAGGATCAGTTTATCAAGTTTGGGAAAACAGCTTTTTTTAGATTTTCTTGTAATTGGATTGAATTTACAGATTAATTTGTAGAGAATCACTGTTTTTCCAAAATTGAGTTGTCCTATCCAAAAACAAGGCCTTTCTCTCAATTCTTGCTTTATCCTTTCAACAACATTTTATAAACTTCTCCATTAAGCTCTTATAAACATTGGTCAGATTTATTTTTAGGCTTTTAGCTTTGATACTGAAGGGGATCTTTTAGGCTCCCTGTAGCTTTTATTCTGAAGAGGATCTTTATGTTATCACTGTTCTCCTCTACTGCTTTGAAAGTTACCTATTCTGTTTCTATTTCTTCAGTGGTTTTAAATTTTTAATTACATTCCCGACTCCAGAAATCTTAAGTTTAATCAACATTTCTTTTACCTTAGAATTCATGACAGTCAGCACTTCTGAAAATTTCTTATCTGTTATCACTTTGAATTTTCTCTCTCCTTCATTCTCTCCTAGAATTCTTAGAAGACTAAGGAAGACCCTCCAGGACTTTCTCATTCTGTTCCCATGTCTCCTAACCTCTCATATTTTCCATCTCTTTAGCTCTCTGTGCCATATTCTGGACCACTTTCTCACCTTTATCTCCTAGTTTACACACTGCGTCTTCAACCATAATTTGATCTGCTGTTTAACTCATCCATTAAATTTGTTTTCATGACTATAATTTTCATTCGTAAACTATGTGGTTTTTTATCTGTCATCTTTTTACATCATGTCTTGTTTTTACGCTAGTAATTCCTCCTGCTATTGTTTTAAACATACTTCCTTTATAAGCGCTCTCTAATAGTCCCTTCACCTGAATTTCTCGGTGCTTGTTGTGGTCTAAACTTGGTGCTTACTGTACATGCTGGCCCTCACTTATGGTGGATTGTTGCTTGTGTGTTTTGTAATTTTGGATGTTAGCTCATCTTCAGTGTGGCTTTATCTGTGAAAATCCTGTGAGGTCCAAGGCCACACAGCTTTTTAGTGGAGCAGAGGCTCAAATCTAAGTCTGTCTGTCCCCAAAGCTCAAATCTTTTCTAGCTGCATCTGCTCCTCCCTGACTATCTCGCATCACAGGGAGAAACATGCACCTAGAAACATGCAGCTGGACTGTGTTACACCAAGGGCTCAATCACTAAGGTGAGACTCTTTTACTTTCCCACATATGTAGCTCTTTTCTGGAGATGGCCATGCTGTATGCAGAACAGGGACAAAGCATAGAGGTCTGGGTGTGAGTAAGCAGCCTAGACTTCAGTTCTCTGGGCCCTGAGATTCGTAGCACATACTTAATCTCACAAAATCACACTGTGTGACTCAGAACTTTTCCTTTAAGTCAGTCCCTGACGCCTCTTGTGAGGGGTCTACAATAACCTGTCAAAGTGCTTGGGAAACCAGAACATTCTAGAAAATTCTACACAGTGTAGATTCTCTAAAAGGTAAATTAACATTGTCACTAAGAACATGGGGGTCTTTGGTGTGCGTTTTGAGAAGGCAGATAAAACTAGCAACGGGATCCAAAGCCGATCAAGAGGACGGAGATCATAGGATCAGATGGTGCCTGCAATGGTCACACCACCCTCTTCAACGTTATCAAATGCAGGTTCATGAATGTTTAAATTCCGAAGCAAAAACCTGCTTCCGTGGGCTAGAGCACTGACCCTGTTCATTGCTACCAGGTTATTCTGTGGTTTCCCATATGTTTACTCTTTGTTTCAAATTTTCATTTACTAAGGAGAGAAGGGGAAAAGGAACCAACTGGCAGTACATGCCTGGTACATGCTCCTATAAAAGGGGTGGGTTTAGAGGTAGGGCCGGTGGAAAAGTCAACACCTAACGCAGACACTGGAGTGCTGGGGGGAGGGAGGCACTGCAGTTTTAAAAGCACGGTCAGAGGAGGCCTCAAGGTGAAGGTGGCTTCGGGATAAAGACCTGAAGCAGGACGAGTGAGGCAGGAGCGCCCAGGGAGCTGGAGGGACACAAACATGCCGGGCAGGCTGGAGTGGGGTGAGAGGGGGAGACAGGGAGGGGGTCAGAGGGTAACCAGGTCCTGACAGGCGGGGCTGTGTAGGGCATGGTGAGGACTCTGGCTTTTCCGCTGCATGAAATGAGAAGGGGGTTTTGAGCTGAGAAATGACACGATGTGACACCCTGTCTTTTATCAAATCTAATGTGCCAGTAATTATGAGATGCAGTTATTTGGGGTACCACACAAAGAGAAAAATCACTGATAATTAAATTAAGATGCATCTCAATTTCAGAGGTGTTAAAATGGTATTAAAATCTGCATCTTAAAAATGAGTGGTATATGATATGCTCCCTCTGGAGCAGTGACTGGCCAAGATGGCAGAATAGGAAGACCCTGAGCTCACCTCCTCCCATGGCACATCAAAATTACTATTTACAGAGCAACTATCGATGAGAAAGACCTGAAGACTAGCAGAAAAAAATCTACAACTAGAGGTATAAAGAAGGGACCACAAGGAGATGGGTAGGAGGGGCAGAGTCATGGTTAAGTCAAGTCCCATAATTCCAGGTGGGTGACCCACAAACAGGAGAATAATTCCAACTGCAGTGGTTCTCCCCAAGGAGTAAGGGGTCTGAGGCCCATCAGGCTCCCAAGCCCAGGGGTCCTGCACTGGGAAGATGAACCCCCAGAACATTTGGCTTTGAAGGCCAGTGGGGCTTATATTTTCGGGAGAGCCAAAGGACCATGGGAAATAGAGAGCCATCCTTAAAGGGTACACACAAAATCTCACAAGGTCCAGGACCCAGGGCAGAAGTAGTAATTTGAAAGAAGGCTGGGTCAGACCCACCTGCTGATCTTGGAGAGCCTCCCAGAGAGGCAGGAGGCAACTGGTGCTCCCCCTGGGGGCAGAGATGCTGGCAGCAGCCATTTTGGGGAGCTCATTCTACCACAAGGACACTGGTGCTGGTAAGCGCCCTTTCGGAATCCTCCCTCTGGTTCATTAGCGCAGGGATCCAGCCCACCCACCAGCCTGTTGGCACCCGTACTGGGACACCTCAAGCCAAGCAGCTAACCAGGCAGGGACACAGCCCTACCCACCAGTAGGCCAACTGCCTTAGGACCCCTGAGAGCCTCCAGCTGGCCCAGGACCCTACCGTGCCCACCAGTGGTCCAACACCAACTCTAGAACCCCCAGGGCCCTGCAGCCAGAGGCCCCAGGACCTGGCTCTGCCCACCAGTGGGCCAGCACTAGCCCCAAGACCAGCCTTACCTTCCAGTGGTCTTAGTAATATTTTTTTGGATATGTCTCCTCAGGCAAGGGAAACAAAAGCAAAAATAAACAAACGGGACTAAATCAAACTAAAAAGATTTTGCACAGTGAAGGAAACTATCAACAAAACGGAAAGGCTGTCTATTGAATGGGAGAAGATATTTGCAAATGATATATCCTGTAAGGGGTTAATATCCAAAATATACAAAGAACTCATACAACTCAACATCAAAAAACCAAACAACCCACTTAAAAATTGACCAGAGGATCTGAATAGACGTTTTTCCAAAGAAGACATACAGATGGCCAACAGGCACATGAAAAGATGCTCAACATCACCAATCGTCAGGGAAATGCAAATCAAAACCACAATAACGTATCATCTTATGTCTGTCAGAATGCTATTATCAAAAAGACAACAAATGAGTTTTGACGAGGATGTGAAGAAAAGGGAACCCTTATATACTGTTGGCGAGAATGTAAATTGGTGCAGCCAATATGGAAGACAGTATGGAAATTCCTCAAAATATTGAAAACAGAACTACCATATAAGGCAGCAATCCCACTCCTGGGTGTTTATTTGAAGAAAATTAAAATACTAATTAGAAAAGATATCCACACCTCTATGTTCATTGCAGCATTATTTACAATAGTCAAGATATGGGAGCAAACTCGTGCCCATTGATAGATGAATGGATAAAGAAGATGTGGTATATACAATGGAATACTACCCAGCCATAAAAAAGAATGAAATCTTGCCATTTGCGACAATATGGACAGACCTAGAGGCTATTATGCTAAGTGAAGTAAGTCAGACAGAGAAACACAAATACTGTATGATTTCACTTCTATGTGGATTTTTAAAAACAAAACAAATGAACAAACGTAACAAAAGAGAGAGTCACAGACACAGAGAACAAACAGGTGCTTGCCAGAGGGGAGGGGGTAGGGGGGAGGAGAGAAATAGGTGAGGGAGGTTAAGAGATACAAACTTCAGTTACAAAATAAATGAGTCAGGGGTATGAAATGTGGGTAATACAGTCAATAATTATTTGATATCTTTGTATGGTGACGTGTCGTATCTAGACATATCATGGTGATAATTTTGAAATGTACAGACATATTGAATCACTGTGTTGTGTAACAGGAACTAACGTAGTGTTGTAGGTCATTTATACTTCAAAAACAAACAAAAAACAAACAAACCCATAGAAAAAGAGATCAGATTTGTGGTTACCGGAGGAGGAGGAGGAGGAATGGGATAAAAATAGTCAAAAGGTATAAACTTCCACTTGTAAGATAAATAAGTACCAGGGATGTAATGTACAACATGGCAAGTATAATGAACACTGCTCTATGTTCTGTATGAAAATTGTTAAGAGAGTAAATCCTCACATCACAAGGAAAATCATCACAAGGAAAAAATATTCTTTTCTATTTCTTTGAATTTGTATCTATATGAGATGATGGGTGTCCACTAAACCTACTGTGGTCAACATTTCATGATGTATGTAAGTCCAATCATTATGCTTTATACCTCAAACTTATACAGTGCTGTAATGTCAATTACATCTCGGTAAAAATGGAAGAGAAAAAAATTTTTTTTAATAAAATGGAAGAGAAAAAAAATTTTTAAGTGAAAGTATCACTCTGGCTGAGGGTTGAGAATAGACCACAAGGGGCCGTGGGTTCAGGGAGACCAGAGGGCTTGCTCTCAGCAGACTGGGAGAAGCCCACAAACCTGCATTAGAACAGATCACATTTTGAGAACCACCATTCTACAATCTGTTCCAGTTGTGTGACTGACAAACTCCACAATATTTAACAACTTCTCTGAGTAACAGGATATGAAATCACCAAGGCCTTTTGGATAGAAAATAAGTGGAAAATGCATTTCATAGTCTGGGTGTGTGTTAGATTTTCCATGAATAGTTTTGTTGGCCTTTTCTTCTCATGACTAAATATTCATCTTGACCACAGAAAGTTCATCTCATTTTTATCATCAACAAGGAAATATGGAAAGTGGGAGAGAATATGGATCTCTAAATATCTTGTGGTAATTTAAGGCAATTAAACAATCAATCAGTAAATTAATTTTGACATCCAAACTTTGAGAAAACAGACTTGGGTCATACTTATTTAATCAGTTGATGAGGTCATTAACTTCTGCTTGCTTCTTGCATGCAGAACTCCTCTTGAAATACTTCTGCACAAGCAAAGGAATACTCACACGCATGCATATGCTCACAAAGTAAATAAATAAAAAATAAAAACCAGAAGCTATGCATTGTCTGATATCTGCTTAAAGTAACTTAAGACTCATAACTAGAGGTTTTTAGATGAATCATGGCTGTTTGCCTAATAATTTATCAGAAATGAAGTTCTAGATTTTTTCAATGTCAGTCATTAAGCAATTAAACAGATACTGCGTGAAGGGTCTTAACCTGCATTATCTCGCAGCAACCCTGTTGGGTATTTTGATCCCTATTTTTCACATGAAAGCTGAGGCTCAGAGAAATTTAGCAAGCTGTGCAAAAGCAGAGTTGTGGGAAATCAGCTGACTGGCAAGAGTCACCCAGCCCATTCACGGGGTTGCCCTGGTTCAAACCCAGGCATTCAGCTTCCAAGATTAGAAGCCTGTCTTCAAACCACAACTGTCTCTAAAAGGCCTGATTCCCATTTGGGAACCGAGATCAGAGGCACATCAGACTTATCTGGTGATCTTTCCAAACCGCTGAGGCCCAGGTTTCTCCCCTCCTTCCCCGGAGATGGTAAATTATATGGTCTGGGGCCCAGGATTGGTATGAATCAGAGGAATTCAGCTTCATTTACCCTTGGTGACCCTGTGATAATTTCCAAAGCTGCATTATTGTTGCTGGAAATGCAGCAAAGTTTTCCTGAGCATTTGCTATATCCCAGCTACTGGGCTTTGATTAAGGAAGTGAAATATGAAAAGCAGAGCTGCTGTCCTCCAGGAGCCTACAGCCATATCAAGGAGACTGCAAGTCACCAGTGACAAGATGACACAATGCAGCTGATGGCGGATTGCAATTAATTAGAAGGAGGTCTAATAAGTTGGACAGGCAGGAAACTAGGCCCTATGCTTGTCCCAGGCTGGAATTGGCCCTATGTTTGCATGATGCTTCCCTTTATTTATTGGTACTTTGTACAGCGCCCGTTAGCTGCTTTAGAAAACCTCTATTGGATGCATCAGCTGAGGGCTCTTTTGTAACTAACTGAACACTCAATGTAAAAAGACAGGGTGTTTCTCATAACAAGCACCTTGGGGTAGGCAGTCCAGGGCTGGGACAGTCCGCCTTTCTGTCCCACCCTCCTGAATCCTGCCTCTAAGTCAAAGGAAGGCCAGCATACCTCCAGTCCTCCTGTACCTGCTCTGGGCAGGAAGAACAGGGAACACTGAAGAGGAGGATGTCTCCTGGCAACACTTGGCCTTTGCATTAGGGAACAGAAGCCTTGTGCAGGTACCATACCTTCTCTCATAGGCTAGAACGGCATCACGCGGCCGCTTCTAGATGCTGGGATATTGAGCATGTTAGTTTTACAGCCTCTAGCATGCAGGAAAGCAAGAGAGAAAGGAAATGTGGGCGTTTTCATTTAGAAATTTGACAGGTCTTAATTCTTTAAAAATAAAATTGAGGTATATTAGTTTACATAGCTATTGTAACACATGGCCACAAACGCTGTGGCTTCACATGACACAAATTTAGTATCTTACAGTTCTGGAGGTCAGAAGTCTGAAATGAAAGGAACAGGGCTGTGTTCCTTCTGGAGACTCTGGGGGGAGTCGGCTCCGTGCCTTTTGCAGCTTCTCGAGGCCGCTCGCATTCCTCGGCTGATGCACGCATCACTCTAGCCTCTGCTTAGGTCATCACATCTCCTCTGACTCTGACCCTCCTCCTTCCCTTTTAAAAGGACCCTTGTGATCACACTGGGCCACTCAGATAATCCAGAATAATCTTCACATCCCCAGATCCTTAATTTGATTGCACGCAAGGTCCCTTTGCCCTGTTAGGTAACATATTCACAGGTTCTGGGGGTTAGGATGTGGGGACATTATTCTGTCTACCACATATATACATGGTTTTAATAATGAAATCAACTTTCACTGAAAAACAGGAGTCCCGTGTGTGCAGCTCCCCCCCCCCACCCGTCCACTCCCTTGAAGAACCGCTCTCTGTCGTTTATTTCTATTATTCTAAAGAAGGCTTTGCTGCCCTTCTTGTTGGATTAACCGAAGGCATCATCTACTGACTTCCTATCCTGGGAGAGGATGGCTCTTGCTCTCTTCTCCCCCTCTTCCCATTGTGAAAGGTTGGCAACCAGAATCTTGGCAAAGCATCTAGCATAGGCACTAGGGGATGCTCAGTGAAGGAAATCCCTCGTTATTCTTCAGAAGTTTAAAAAAAAGGCAGACTCCAGACCCAGTTGTACAAAATGGTGCACCTGCTTTTCTTGCTCCAGGAGATCTTGGAAGAGTTTCCACTGCTGACTCCGGAACCGATCCAACTTCTCCAGCTGCTGGGCCGCGTTCTCCTGGGCCTCCTGCCTCAGGTATTCACACTCTGCCTGGGAGAGGTCAGTCACACAGGGGAGCGTCTGGAGGAACAGGACGTCCACAAACTTCTGGAACGTTTCCACGGTGCTGCGATACAGCTCCTGAAGCCGAAAGCCACACGACGGAGCTACATGTCAGGCTCTCACCCAGGGCAGGGCCAAGGGTTTCACGCAGGACACAGAGGAAATCCAGCGAAGGGAGCTCTCAAATCACACACAGGCGCGTGCATGCACACACATGCACACAAACACACTCAGTCTTGGGAAACGCCCACTGCCTTCCAGCCCTCTCACCCTCACCCAGTCAAGTGCCAGACCTGCGCTTCTGACCCAATGAGCCCTTAATCACTGGCGTTTCCTCTAAACCTCCATCCAGATTATTTTCATGACCCTTCACTGGTCTCCCTGCCTCCCTCCACCCTCCACACTTAGGCGAGTTATTTGCACAAGCATAGATCTTTCAATTCCAGCTCAAATAACCTGCAAGACCTCTCTTCTCATCGCAATCAGAGCTGCCTAGCAGGGCTTCAGGGGCTGCCTCATTTCTCACCATTTTGTTACCTTCATCCCACCTCCCCCACTCCATTCTCTTTCTAAAAATCTTTTTAATTGTGAAAAACAAAAACCTGTAGATAATAATATATTAAACATCTCTGAATCCACCACTCAGTTTTCCTTTTTGGTTTCAGACTAAAAACACTAAACCTTACAGGTTAAGTTGGAATCCTTTAAGTTCGCTCTGCAATTCTTTTCCCCTCCCTCCCAGCGTCCTCAGAGATAGCCATCCCCATGAACTCAGCATCTGTCTCCAATTTAGATTTCTATACTTTCACTATATATGATGCCCATAAATGTGGCTTTTGGTGTGTGTGTTACTTCACATAAATGGCATCTCGTTGCATGTTTCATTATATGGATGCTTTTTAAAGCCTCTCCCCTTCTCCCCACCTCCAGGCACTTTCACATCTGAAATGGACTCCTCTTCACCTTGCAAAACCCCTGCAAAATAATCCCTTCTCTGTGAAGCCTTGCCTGGGCCACTCAGACTAACATGGACATTTCTCACCCTGGGCTCCTGCAGCTCTTTGGTTAGCCCCACCAGGGCATCAAAACTACAGTTTATCTGTCATCCCTCCTGGACCACAATTGCCCAAGAGCAGAGGCTGCATCATACTCAGATCTGCACCCACGTCTCACACCCTCCTAGACTAATCACCTCACTGCAGTTTCTGAATGCATCACACACCAACATGATGCAGAATGCCCATTTCCCCTTCTCCATCTAGGAACTCCCCTCACATGTTCCAAACTCAATTTGAGGTCTCCTCTTCTGGGAAGGCCTCCTGACCACAGGGTTGTTTTTTGTATTTTTTTTTAACATCTTTATCAGAGTATAATTGCTTTACAATGGTGTGTTAGTTTCTGCTTTATAACAAAGTGAATCAGCTATACATATACATATATCCTCATATCTCCTCCTTCTTGTGTCTCCCTCCCACCCGTCCTATCCCACCCCTCTAGGTGGTCACAAAGCACGGAGCTGATCTCCCAGTGCTATGCGGCTGCTTCCCACTAGCTATCTATTTTATATTTGGTAGTATATATAAGTCCATGCCACTCTCTCACTTCGTCCCAGCTTACCCTTCCCCCTCCCCATGTCCTCAAGTCCATTCTCTACATCTGCATCTTTATTCCTGTCCTGCCCCTAGGTTCTTCAGAAACTTTTTTTTTTTTTAGATTCCATATATATGCCGACCACAGGGTTTTTTACGAATAAAGTCTTATTACTTTAGCATCTATAGGGCCTAGAAGAGCACCTGGCAAATATCAGGTAATAATATTATAATTGTTAATAATTTTGAATTCTTACCATGTGCCAGAGAGTGTCATAAACACTTTTCTTGTATAATCTCATTCATCCTAACAGTCCAATGAAGATGTTCTATTATAATTACCATTATTTTACAGGTGAGGAAACTAAGACCCAGAGAAGATAAGTAACTGGACATTTGCAGAGGGTGGGTCCTGGCTGTTGGACTATTGGACTCATGCTCTTAACCTGTATGCTACAAGGATAATTGGTTCTTTTTGGAAAAAAAAATTCTCAGCACCTCCTCTGGTGTACCGAAGTCATACTTGGTGTGCTCAATGAATATAAGTTAAATTTAACTCAAATCAGTGTTAATGAAACCCAATGAATGCCATGTTTTAAAAAGTTCATGGCCAAGCTGAACTTTGTTTGTGATAAAGCGACCGTGACAGGGGCACAAGGGACCCACACCTTTTAAAAAGATTTAGAGATCCTACTTCTGAGAGTGGCCAACCAGGTAATTTGAACCAATTTCTCCCACTGAAGATGAAATTTTTTAAAAAGCTGGACAAAATGTTTATTAAATCATCATAAAAGTCCGAAAGAGCTAACAAGGTAGTGAAGAGTGTGGTGCCCAAGGTCGGGAGAAGATGCAGTCAGAGAAGTGTGCCCGGCCCTGGGGCTGTGTTTACATAAGGGGTTTAGGTCAATCCAGGGGAGGTGGCTGCACAGCTGACGGACCTCTGACAGCCTCAAGCAGTCGGGGGGACAGAAGGTGGAGTTCACAGCTTGTATGGGTTGGGGCCTCGTAAAGCATTCCACACTTAGGGCTGGAACCCAAAAAGCAGCACCAGAGATACATGATTGAAATGGAAGGAAACCAGATCTGACTGGTTTAAACAGATGGCAACCTGGAGTCTGGTCATGTGGGTGACCCAGCATATTTCAAGTCCAGACCTTGAATTAACGTGACTCTGGATCATTAGAGGCCCAGTCATCGGGCAGAAGCAAAGGAAAATCCTCTCTGGGGGAGGAGGGCATCACTGCATGCTTGAAAATATTCTTACCAATATATGTACAAATCTGAGACGAGGCATATGAGAAAAAATAAACAGGTACACAAGGAGATAAGAATATGACCAAAGACCTACACAAACAACAGACATGAAAAACAAACCCACAGGTAGTCCAGAGAGTGTAATTAGAAGACGAGGACTTTATAGGATTGATGCTTACCATGCTCATGACGTTAAAAGCCACTCTTAAACCTTAAAGCAAAGAGCTAGAAATTATAAAAAGTAACGCTACTTACTTTTAAAAAAAAGTCAGAACTTCTAGAATTGACGAACGCTGTTCAATAATATGAACCCAATGTATAGGTTTCATTGCAGTTTAGATGCAGCTGGAGAGAGAATTAGTACTGGAAGAAAGATCAGGAGAAAATCCAGAAAAAAGTAAAGAGAGACTAAGGGATGGAAAATACAGAGGAGAAGATAAAGGCTAAAAGATACAGTGAGAAAGTCCAAAATTTAATTGGAGTCCCCGAAGGAAAGAAGAGAGAGTCCAGGCAGAAGTCATATTTGAAGTGATAATGGCTGAGGAATCTCTCAAAACTGATGAAAGAAATTTACAGATGAGGAAGCTGAGGTTTTATCTGTACATGTAAAAGAGAGGTTAAGTAAATCGCATCAGTTCACACACAGGGCCCTGGTGGTCAGGCTCCTGCACCCATGATCTAACCATGATGCTCTTAGGTAATTTTTTTTAACAAAGAATGGATGAGAGTGTAAGCAGCACCTAATAAACACAGGGTCACTTTTTGTGACATTGATAGTAGATAAAGAGCTTCCCTGGTGGCGCAGTGGTTAAGAATCTGCCTGCCAATGAGGGGGACACGAGTTCGATCCCTGGCCCCAGAGGATCCCGCATACCGCAGAGCAACTAAGCCTGTGTGCTATAAATACTGAGCCTGCGCTCTAGAGCCCGCGTGCCACAACTACTGAAGCCTGCGCACCTAGAGCCCGTGCTCCGCAGCAAGAGAAGCCACCACAATGAGAAGCCCGCGCACCACAACGAAGAGTAGCCCTGCTCACCGCAACTAGAGAAAGCCCGCGCACAGCAATGAAGACCCAACACAGCCAAAAACAAAAACAAATAAATTTTTTTAAAAAGTAGATAAAATAGTTTTTAAGAAAAAAAGCTCTCCTAGAGAGAAAGGGGATCAGCTCAGAGCACCAAAAGGTTTAATTCACCAGAAAGATGTAAAGGTTCTAAATTTGTATGCACTTAATGGCATTACCCAAATCAATGCAATTTGTCACATTAACAAAATAAAGCTGAAAAGCATCATGACGATTATGTGAATAAATGAAGAAAAAAGTACTTCACAAAATTTAATTTCCATGCAGAAGAAACACTCTTAGCAAAATAGGAAATGGAAGGAAACTTCCTCAATCTGAAAAAAAAAAAAAAAAACTATAGCAAACATTATACCTGAGGGTAGAAACTACAAAGGTCCTGCTTTTATTTAAATGGAATCATATAGCATGTTAGGTTTGCGTATCTCAACTTTATATGTCCTTGTGACATTCCTCTGTGTTGTCGTGTGTAGCTAGTAGTTCATTCTTCCTCACTGGTCTGTAGTATTTCACTGTATAAATACACCACCATTTATCCATTCTACTGTTGAGGGACATTTGTGTGGCTTCTTATTTTAGACTATTACACATTCTGCTGACGTGAACTTTCTTGTGGATGCTGTTTGATACACATGTGCTCCTGTTTCTCTTGGGCACATGCCAAGGAGCGGAATTGTTGGGCTGTGTGTATGTGTAGCTTCAGTCCATATCCTCCATAACTAATAGCCACCAATTTGATTAGCATTTTGAATTTATAGATCAATTTGGTGAGGATGAACATCTTTACAATATCACATCTTCCAATCCAGAAACATGGTGTATCTTTACATTTATTTAGGTCTTATTAATTTTTCTTAATATTGTTTTGTGAGCAGGGAGTGGATTGGGATTGGGAGGAGGTGTGAGGGGGCTTCAGAGGTCCTGGTCATGATGTCTTTCTTGATCTAGATGGGGGTTACAGAGATGTATTTTTAACAGTCATTTGTTAATCCATAAGGTTATGTGTTATCCATTTATTTGTGTCTATTACATTTCGCAATAAAAATGGTTTAATAATATGGGAGTGATTTACATTTTCTTCCAGCCTCTGGAAATCCCAATTTTCTGCTAGGAGACAGATTTTAAAAATTGATTCTCCTATATTGTAATCTATCCTTCGATAGCAGCAGTTGGGGATACTAAGACACACCTTTTTCTTTTTTGTTCATGATTGTCAAACTGCAAAAATACACTGTTTGCAAATTCAAGAAAGGTGAACTTTGTAAAAGCTACATAGTCCATTAGTCGAGGCTCTTTCTAATAAAAAATGTGCTGGATTCTGTCTGCTCCCTGGACAGAGACACATCTGCATCATCACACGTGCTCTGATAGGCCATAAAACACATGGCTTCCCACTTAACGTTGACACGTTTTGTTTGGGAGATGCTGATTTATTCTGTGCCTGAGATAGAACAGGAATTAATCTGTGTTCTTCTCTCTCAGTGCGTGTGAGGGGTCGGACAGCAGGGGGACGCTGGTCAGGGGAGAGGCTGGCCCTGGGCCTCAGCCCTGCACTTTTCCTCAAATAGAAGCACACAGAACCCAAGCTAGGGCGGCATTTCACCCTGACTCGTCCTTCACTCGGGTTTCCGCCTCTGCAGCCTGACCCAGAGGATCCAGTGTCCTCTCCAGGCTTCTTGCAGAGAAAGGACTGGGGCAGGGGAAGGGCACATATTCTGAAACCTTTGAAAAGGAGTCTCAGTTTTCATCCCTGCAAAAGGGATAAGACGCAAGCTACATCTGTAAAGACAGCATCTGCCTTGAGGGCTGATTGTCAGGATTAGATACAGCACACAGCACAGAGCAAATGCTTCATAAACGCTGGCTATTATCATTCCAGAGAGGTTGGGAAAAGTTAGCATGTGGCTCTCAATAAATGTTACCTGTTGCTATTTTTATTCCAGGAACAGAGCATTTTGGAGAAAAGGCAGTTTGTGTTTCCATTTGCTTGCAGGGTGGGGAGGAGAGAGGGAAGGGAAGGGGGCGTTCCCAGCAGAGGTGGGCAGGTGCCCTTGGGAGAAAGCCAGGTGGACCAGTGGGCGGGAGCACGGGATGTGTGGAAGCAGAGGAGCAGCAGGGAGCTCAATGCCACGCGGAGGAGTCAAGACCTGGCAGCCCGCACCCGTGAAGGAGCTCACACAAGGCGCGGACGTGGCCAGGTCTGAAGGTGTACTGATGAGGGTGAGTGCTGACTGTGTGAATAAAACATGTACTTCCAGGATCCCATGGACACGGCCCGGCTCCCTGTGAGTTTCCGGTTCATCACAGGAACCAGAAATGTTCCCCTGCAGGGACCACACCCTGACAGTTTTGAAGATGCGCAGTTAACTGCTTCAGAGTGAGGTGTGCACAGGATCCTGGGACAGAGCAGTGCTGAGAGCACAGGTGAAATTGGGTCTCTTAAAAACGGGAAGGGGAAGCTGGGACGAAGTGAGAGAGTGGCATGGACCAGTATATACACTACCAAATGCAAAATAGATAGCTCGTGGGAATCAGCCACATAGCACAGGGAGATCAGCTCGGTGCTTTGTGACCACCTAGAGGGGTGGGATAGGGAGGGTGGGAGGGAGACGCCAAGAGGGAAGGGATATGGGGATATAGGTATATGTATAGCTGATTCACTTTGTTATACAGCAGAAACTAACACAACATTGTAAAGCAATTATACTCCAATAAAGATGTTAAAAAAACCCACAAAACTGGAAGTAGGTTGGATCAAGGGTCAGGAGCCTGGGAACCCACCTGCACTGGGTCACTTGCCAGCAGTGTGACCAGGGGCGACTCTCTTCCTCTCTGGGGCTTCACCCAACAGAGGAGGAAAATGATACCTGCTTCCTGAGGACATGAGACACAGGAGACATGTGCATGGATGGGCACAGTGGCTCCAGCTCTTCCTCTCCCCCAGAGCCATGCCCTTTGCCACATAACCTTGCATGCCCTCCCACAGGGAGTGGGAAGTGCCTCCCCAACCCTTTAACTCTGGGTCAGTCATGTGACTTGCGTTGGTCAATAGAATGAGGTGGAGGTGAAATGGGCTAGTTTGGAGGCTAGACCCCTGTCATCGCTATGAGGAGAACATTCCCAGGCCAGCCCACTAGTCCAAGGAGAGTAGAGACAGTTGTGTGTGTGGCCAAGTTGTGTTAGTCACGCCTAGATCAGCCAACCACCAGCTGATGCACAGACCCTGGGGATAAATCACTGTCATTTTCAGCAACAGGGTTTTGAGGTATCTTGTTGCACAGCTTTACTGTGGTCATAATTATGTGATACCACACCAGACAGAAGGGGCCCTAAAGGTGAAAGCTCTGGTGTAAAGGTGTCATATCCTCACAGCCTTCACGGGTTCATCCTGCAAATGTCTCTTGAGCACCTACTGCAGGAAGGCTCTGTGCCAGGGCCACTGGGTGAACAAAGCTGATGTGGACCCTGACTTTAGAGAACGCACCCCCAGTGAGGGGGCAGACATCGCACAGGAACTCACAATATCCTATGGCAAGTGTGATGGCAGGGAGGCTGGGAGCCCTAGGGACAGACCAGGGAATCTAACAGATCTGAGGAGGAGTCGGAGAAGGGCTCCCCGAAGAAGTGATATGTAAGCTGAGACAAGATGAGAACAAGCCAAACTGAGGGGATGGAGGGAATGGTATTTCAGGTAGCAGAAGAGCACATGCAAAGGCACTGTGGCAGGAGGGACTGGGGCACCTCTGGGGAGCTGAGGGATGTCTGACATTGGCTGGAAGCAGGGAGCAAGGGACATGCCTCCAGACAAGTGGTGAGTGGGCTGTGTCACATGAGCCTTGTGGGTTAGGTCAGGGGGCTTATGGGCCAGGTTGGGTGGGTCTCATGGACCAGACTAGGTTGGCCTTTGGGCCAAGTCAGATGGGTCTCATGGGTCAGGCCATGTGAGCACTTCATGGACCAGGCTGGGTGGTCACCATGGCCAGGTTAAGGATGTTGGACTTTATCCTGAGAGCTATGGGTGGCATTCTGGGGTATTAAGTGGGTTCTTCCATATGATCAATCTACAAAGAAGGCAGCTAAGAATTCCTACATCAGAGAGGTTAAATGATATGGACCAGGCCACATAGCTGGTACACAGCTGAATCAGGCCCACACCTGGCCTGATTCCTGGGTGACTCTTCTCTCCTTTGCAGTTTTGCACCTCTTTGCAGGGAGGTGAGCTGATTGTGAAAACTACTAAAAGGAGGGAGAGGTATAATCAGGTAGCATGTGGTACCCTGAGGGCACTGGCAAGTTTTACTTCTGTACATAAAGAAAACATAAATTAATTACTCTACTAGTCTTGTTAAAATAAAACAAAAAGCCATGTTCCCGTAGCTTGCTACAGTAAAGTAGACATAAGCATGACAGTCTATCTTTCTCAGACTTGTCATACTTAGTGATGATTTATTACACTTTTAACCTTGATAAAGGACCATGGAATTGACTCACCCTCTATAGCACCCAGGGAAATCCTCTTTCCAGTGACAGGAGCCGTATGGTGCCTACACTGGTCAATTTCCTTCTCAAGATCTACGTCCAATAGAACACTGCCCCCAAATCATTGTTTTGGTACTTCTCCCAAACCTAGTTTCTTCTACTCTTTGGAAACTTACTGTTTCCCACCTGTGGTAGGCAAAATAATGGCTCCCCAAGATGTCCATGTTCTAATCCCTGAAACCTTTGAATGTGCTACACAGTCAGAGATTTTTGTGGATGTGATTAAAGGGCTAAGTGAAAACCAAGGATCCTGAGATGAGATTATCCCGGGTTATCTAGGTGGCTCCCACATAATTATAAGGGTCCTTGTAAATGAAAGAGAGAGGCAGGCAGTCAGAGTGAAAGGAGAGGTAGGATGGAAGCAGAGGCAGGAGGAGCACGGCTGTGGCTTGGAGATGGAGGAAGAGGCCACAAGCCAACCAATGCAGGCACCTCTAGAAGCTGGAGAAGGCAAGGACACGAATTCTTCCCTGGAGCCTCCAGAAGGAACCAGCCCCGCCGATACCTTCATTTCAGCCCACTAAAACCCATTTTGGATTTCTGACCTCCAGAAATGTAAGGTAATAACTTTCGTTGTTTTTAAGTTTAAGTTGTGGTAGTTTGTTCTATCAGCAATAACACACCATCTTCAGGATGCCAATGTTTCAGTTGATTGATATATTCACTGATGCATTGATTCACCCATTCGTTTACTCATCAGTGTTGACTGATTGCCTGCAATGTGTCATCCCCAGCTGGATTCTGCAGAACACACCGCAGCCCTCCCCGCAAGGACTCCACGCCCCCGCCTTCCTCTTGTCCACCAAATCACTCCTCCCCACCTGAATGTTACAGCCCTGGGCCTGTATCCCAGGCCCCCAGCTGTGTGACCTTGAACAAAATACTTTAACCTTTCAGTGCTGTGCAGAAGAACTGACCTTGCTGAAAGAGAGGCCTGGCCTTGGTCCACGGTTCTTGGGAAGTGACTTCTAAGTTCTTGGAATGTCCTGCCTGATAAGAGGGTCTCTATTTACCTGGGAACCTTGGGCAGCTTCAGACAATCTATGACCATGATGCGATTTAGGGTGGGGTCCTTGGGCCATGTGGCACCAGCTCCACCTCTAGAGGGGCTGGGGCTTAAGGTCAGCCCTGTTGGCGGTCCACCACATCCATGTGACTGAGCCCCAATAAGAACTGTGGACACTAAGGCTTGGCTGAGCTTCCCTGGATGGCAATGCTCGGTGTGTAACGCCACACACTGTTCCCAGGAGAAGTTAGCACTGCCCACGACTCCACCAGGACAGGATAACTGGGAGCTTTGCGTTTAGAACTCTAGACTCTGCCCATGTGCCTCTTCTCTCGGCTGACTTAAATCTGTATCCTTTTGCTGTAATAAACCATAACCATGAGTAGAACAGCTTTCAGTATGAGTCCTTCTAGAGAACTGAAGAACCTGAGGGTGGTCTTGGGGACCTCTGGACTTGCATTTGGTATCAGAAGCAAGGGTGGTCTTGGGGACTACTCCCAAACACTTCATGAGTGCCTATCACCATTATTCCTGCCTTCTTTGAGGACAGAGGTTCACTTTTTCTCTTATTTTCCTCAGCCTTAACTTCCCATGAGATTCTGAAGCTGAGACGGCTGACCTTGGCAGGGCTGTTATCACCCTACTCCCCCAGGAGCCCTTCAGGAGAAACAGCAGGGGGAGGACAGTCAGAAATGAACAAATAAACAAGCAGGTCTCCGGGGCACCCTGTGAGGCAACAGCGGCAAACTCAGCTCTGCGCCCGTCATTATCAGGAAGACTCTGGGCTCATTTCAGGAATCTCTCTACAAGGCACCGAGACGTGTAATTTAGCGGCATCCATCTCAGTCAAAATGAGAATTCGCTGTTTGTTTAGAGGCCAAGAGACAGTGGGAATTTAGAAAAATGCACTTTTCTCTGCAGCCTGAGAACCGTTAGGTGGTGATCAAATTTATCTCACAGCCGCCGTGCCTGCAATATCACGATCAGTGCCCAAAGAAAGGGGGGAATTATGCCTCTGTGTGACCAGGTCTGGGAAGGAGCCAGCCAGACTGCAAGGCAGGTTACCTCATGGGTGCACTCTGCGTAGACACACCTTCTTAGACGGTGAGTGATAACAACCAGGATCGCGGTAACGGATTTCAGCGCTCGCTGTGTGCCTCACACTCTCCTATATGCTTTGCATGTGGGAACTTATTCAAACCTCTGAACAGCCATAGGAAGACCCAGATAGTGACCATCCCCATTTTAAGAGGAGACCCAGATACTGACCATCAAAACCGACCCCAATCCCAGGCCTCCTCACCATCCTCACCCGCACCATCCTGGCCCAGGCCCCCAGCATCTCTTGCCTGGACCACTGCGATGCCTCCCCAGGCCTCCCTGCTTCCACTTTTGCCCCCTACAGTCCATCCTCCATACAGAATCCAGAGGGATCCTTGGGAACCTAAGGCAAGTCATTTCCCTACTCAAAACATGCCGGCAATTTCCCATGTCACTCAGAAGTCAATGCAAACGTCTTCGGATGGACTGCAAGGCCCTACAGGACTCTGACCTTAGCCCGTACCTGTCTCCCCTTCCCCCAGAGCTGCCACACTGGCCTCCTTGCTGCTGCGGCTGCTGGAACCCCACGTGTGTCGCTGCCTCTCCAGCTCCACAAAAATAAGCACTTTATCTGTTTGGTTCACTGCTGAGGCCCCGGTGCTGAGACTGTGGGTTGCACAAAGCAGTGCTCGATAATATTCATTGAACGAATGAACTAACAGGCTCACGAGCTTACAGCTGGTCGGCGAGGAAGCCACGCTCTCCCCCAGGCCCTGGATCCAGAGTCAGGCTCACCACCCCTGGGCTCAAGGCCTCCTGCTCAAGGCCTCACGCTCAGTGATGGGGCAAAAGGGGAGGTGTTAACTGAGCACCTGCCACGTGAGGCCCTCCGCCCTGCCCTCCTGCGCTGCCATAATGGTCAACAGGCTCTCTGTCTCCATCTCGCAGATAAGGAAATGGGCTTGGAGCAGTTAAGGCTCTTGCCCAAGGTCGCCCACCCAGGAATGTTGGGCGCCCACCCGGGAATGTCCTCGCCAAGCATTCCAATCTTCCAATTGGCTTCTTTCTACCACACCAGAGGATTTCAACCTCCACCTTTTGGAAATATCAGATAAAGCAGTTTCCAAAACCCAAGGCAATGATTTCCACAATTAAGGGATGTAAAATCAACCAAAGTTATCTGGTACCAGAGGGCTTGATGTGCAATGACGACGTGAATCATAGGAAAGAGCTCTGCAGTGACTCTGGGAGAGAAGCTGGCACAGGCCTTGGGCCATCTCTTTCAAAAGCACCTGCACAGATGCACAGAACTGCTGGCCCCCCTTCCCCTTGCCCCTGACCCCTCCTCATGCAGGGCATTTCCAAGTGCCTGCTTCCGAGACAGAGACTCCAGCAGCCATCACCCCTCACTCACACCTGCTGGGCTCTCCTGATGCTAGAAACAAGGGCGTCTTTACTTCCTTGGCCCACACTTCAATGGGCTGGCAGCCAGACCAGCCACGGTAAGCCAAGTGTACAATATCCTAAGGACGTTGCTGGGGCCTGAGGCTGTGGTCACATCAGCATCATCAAATCTTTACTGAAAATGATGTATTCACTGCCACCCACTGAGACTGGCCCGGCACTTCCACCTGTATTTCCTCCTTGTAGCAGTGATCAGTGTTTTATCCTTGCTTTGTGGAGGAGGAAAGTGGCATTTAGTTGACCAAGACTTTAGATTCTAATTGCAGCTCAAAGGAGGAAGCGTCAGCCTGTTGGACACTGTCCCCTGCTGGGGCGCATCATCAGTGGCATCTGCCCATGAGCCTTAGTCCATTGGACTCTCACCCCATCCCCCCAAGGCAGCGGTCCTCAGACTGTGCTGTGCATCAGAGGAAATTGAGGTACAAGTTAGATAACCTGCTGCCGACCACACAGCTGGTCAATGGCTGGGCTGGGATTGGACCCCGGGCCATCTGAGTCCAGAATCTGTCCTCACTGCGGTATTCACAGCCCACGCACAGCAGCATGGGTCATGGCGAGGACATCAGCACTAAGGTTAGAGAGACTTAACTTTAGATCCCATCTCTCTGCTTGTTGGCTGTAGGACTTGAGCAGGATGGTTGGGCCAGCACAGAGAGATTATGTAACCAATTCAAGGTCACACAGCATGTTAGTACCCAGAAGGGGACTGGAATTCAGAATGCTCACTCCCAGCCCAGGGATTTGAGTCCTGACTCCCCCCACCATGCATGGTGTTGTTCCTTTCCTGCCTGGGAGCCTGCGGCTTTGACAAGTTGAATCCCACCCTGTACTTTTCTCAAGAAAATCCTTCCTGGCTCCTCATCTGTGAAAGAAGGAAAATGCAGTTTCTGCCTCACAGGATTCTCATGAGGATAAAATGATCAAATACTCAGAAAGCACTTACAACAGTGGCTGGCTCTGAACAAGACTGGCTCCGGTATCAGTTTCCTGGGTAGCCAAAACTACAGAAATCTATTCTCTCACAGCTATAGAGGCCAGAAGTCAGAAATCAAGGTGTCAGCTACCTCTGGAGGCTCTGGGGGGATCCTTCTTGCCCCTTCTGGCTTCTGGAGGCTCCAGGTGTTCCTTGGCTTGTGGCCACATCACCCGAGTCTCTGCCTCTGTCTCCACATGGCCACCTCCCTGTGTGTCTTGTCTTCACAATGACTTTCTCATAAGGACACCAGTCATTAGATTTAGGGCCCATGCTAATCCAGAATGATCTCTTCTTAACTAATCACATCTGCAAAACCCCCACTATTTCCACATAAGTTCACATTCTGAGGTTCCTGGTGGACATGAAATTTGAGGTACACTATTATGGACTGAATTATGTCCCTCCAAAATTCATATGCTAAAGCCCTAACCCCCAATGTGACTATATCTGGAGATAGGGCCTTTAAGGAGATAATTAAGCTTAAGCAAGGTCACAGGGTGAGGTCCTAACCTGATAGCACTGGTGTCCTTGTAAGAGGAAGAGACACCCAAGCTCTCTCTCTGCCATGCAAGGACACAGTGAGAAGGCAGCCATCTCCAAGCCAGGAAGAGAGGCCTCACTAGAACCCAACCTAAATGATACCTTGATCTTGGACTTCCAGCCTCCAGAACAGTGAGAAAATAAATGTCTGTGTTTAAGGCACAGGCTGGGGTACTTTGATATGGCAGCCTCTGAAAACTCATACAGACACCATTGAACCCCGCACAGTGGCCATCGTGACGAGGGGCTGCACTCCCTGTCCTTCCTCATGTCCTGTCTGGGCTGCCCCCTGACTCCTGGTCCACTTGGAGCCCACGTCCTGCTTCAAAGCCCATCTCAGGCATCACCTCCAGCGGATGGCCGTCCTTGACCTCACCTTCACCCCTATGTCTCTCAACCCTCCTCTCTGCACCCGTCAGCAGGGATGTTGTAAGGGCAGCCAGTTCAGATTGGGCATGTCCCAGGTGCAAGCTGCTGTCCAAGGGCCTCACGTGCATTCGGTGTTCACACCACCACCATGAAGGTGGGCATCACTGGCCCCATTTCACAGATGGGGAAACTGAGAACTAGAGAGGCCAAGTAATGTTCTGGAGGCCGCACGGCGAGGAGGGAGGAGAGCCAGGATGCAGACACAGGCACTCTGGGTCCAGGTGAACCTTCTCCAGGGTGCTCCCCACCACGGTGGCACTTGTCACCTTCCTTCTTGACCGGGGCCACATTCCACCTTCCCAGCAGCTCTGGGTCCTGCCTGGGGCAGGAGCTCTACCTGTCTTGGTCATTGTCATATCCCGGGAGCCCTTCTGGCTTTGGAGGGCTCAGGGGCTCTCTCCCGTTCTCTCAAAGCCAGCCGTCGTTCCAGAGCCGCACGAGGTTGCCCAGGGAGAAAGAGGTGGCACCAGCACTGGAACTTAGGCCTCCGTTTCAAGCCCAACCCTCCTTCCTCATCACCGCTCTACACTCATGACGCCCACAAACGCTGGCCTATTTTCATCCTGGGTGAGCTGACTTCCAAAGACCTTTGCCTCTAGGGACATTTGGAGGTGAGGGTCCCGAGCACCTCAGAAATGGAAGGGGCCTCAGATGTGACCTGGACCAACCTCCCTCCCTGGTTTCTGCCAAAGAGGGTCTCGGGGTCCCCGGCCCAGGAGGACGTGAGGTTCTCACACATGCCCGGATCCTGAGGTTTTCCTGCCGGTCTCACCTGGAAACCACATACCTGGCAGAGCGCGGCCACGGCCTTGGCGGCACTGACATTCTCCTCTTCCTCCAGGTCACTCCGAATCAGCCTCTGCCTCTCCAGGACCTCGTGAAAAACCTGTGAGTAAAACAGGAGCTGAATCTGGTACGAAAATGCTGATATTCTTCCCAGGAAAACCTCCTCAACTGACCCCGCCTCTCAGGTGGGAAGGATGTTCACCTCAACTTATACACAAGGAAACTGAGGCACAGGGATGTATGTGACTTTCATGGCTTGTGAGTTGTGGCTGAGGCCGGGACCAGTGAATCTGACCTCCAGGAAAACCACAGACTGTGACTCTGTCTGTGTACCCAGCAGGAGAAGGTGCGGCCAGCACCCCCATCACCCTTCTCTCCTGGCCACAAGCCACCCAGACATCATTTTCTGATTTCAGTTGCTGGGGACCACCAGCCAGGCCCTGGGAGGCCCACCCAGCAGAGCCCGAGGCCTAGCAGGGCCACTGGAGGTCAGTGCAGTCAGTGGCCAGCCAGACTCGGCTCTGACCACGTGGACCTCGAGGAGCCCAGCAGAGTGACAGGGGGGCGAGGACCAGATGCCCCAGACACAGTCAGAAGGCACCGCAAGGCAAAACCCCAGAGGGTGTACTCCTCTTAGGGGGCAGTTGTAGGGGAAGAGGCCCCAGCGGGGAAATGAGTAAGCTGAGTCTTGAAGGACAAGGAGGGGTCCCTGGAAGGAAGATGGGGAGCCAACACAACCCCAGCTCAAGGAGCAACAGCAACGGACAGGCAGTTAGAACCGTCTGGCCTTGGTGGTGGCAGAGCGGGAGGGGAGCTGAGAGGGAGGGGCTGCGCGTGGTGCCAAAGTCTGCGCTCATTCATCAGTTCCTTGTTCATTCAATCACTTTTTTGTTGTTTGTTCATTCATTCAACTATTTGTTCTTTTGTATCCATCATCCATCCATCCATCCATTCATTCACGTGTTCATTCATTCTTTCCTTCACTTCTTCATTCGTTTGACTCTTCTTTCATTTGTTAGTTCTTCATTCATTTCTTTGTTCCTTCAATTATGTGTTCCTTTGTTCTTCCATCCATCATTCATTGATACATTTGTTCATTCAGTCATTCCCTCATTCCTTCATGCATGCATGCGCTCAACCCTTCCCTCCTTGGTCCCGTGTTTCCTGAGCACCAGGTCCTGGCTGTGCTGAAGTCCTGGGTTGCAGAGCTGACGCTGTCACCGTCTCCATGCTCAGGACTTGCACTGAGCAATGTGATGTCAGAGAGAAGGGCCTACAAATCTCAGAGTAACAAACTGCTGTATACTCGTATCTTTTCACTCTCATTTCAAATGGATCTTCTTAAAGAGAGAAACAGCCCCCCACCCCACGGTATGACAAACCCCAGGAACCCCAGGCGTGGGCCCTGGGAGGAGGCTCTGTGGGCGGGGAAGGGCACTGGACCAGGGAACCAGGGACGTGAAGACCTCTCCTCTGTTCTGGACGCTGGCTTCTCACTGGGGTATAGCCGCTGCCACCATGCTGGCCCCCATGGAGGGCATGTATCTGGGCTCTGCGCTGAGCCTGGACCCAGCTACAGTCCTGCCATCCCCTCGGCAGAGCTGAGACAAGCAAATGCTAGCGCAGGGCAGAAGGACCCAGAGAATCAGTCAGGCCACGGCTGCCCCTTACTGGTCTGGCTGAGTCTTAACAACCCGGCAAGGTGGGTGCTATTATTCCCATTGCACAGATGAGGAAGCCAGAGGGTTAGCAAGGTCACCCAGACACAGTGGCAGAGCCAGCATCCAAAGCCAGGTCCTGCTGCCTCAGCACCCAAATGCTTAACAAGCCTGGGGGACGGCCACTGACAAGCAGCCCTGCCTACCCCCGCCCCACCTCCACCAACAGGGAAACACTGAGGCCGAGTCCTGCTCTCCCTCTGCAAACTGCAAGCCCTGGTCCTTGCAGCCTGTGCTGGCGCCAGCTCACTTGCTATCCCTCAAGCAGGGTGACACCTTGCTTCCTGCCCTCCAGCCGGTCCCCTTGTCTTTTTCCCAGTCAAGACCACGAGCGTTGGCTAGCTTGGCCACCTCCCTGGTCCTACCTGCTCAGTCCCACATGCAGCGTCCTCCCCTGACTTGCCACCTGACCCAGCGAGGGGGCCCATCCCTGTGTGACAGCCTGCCTTACATCCAGGACGTGCCTGTCCCCTCTGGGGACATCGCACGCTGGTCTGCATCGCAGGTTGGGCCCTTGCCCTGCGCCATCTGTGTGAAGCCCTCTCCACGGCCCCTCCCACCGTCTTTCCATCGTCCCAGTGAGGGCGGTGCTGCTCGAGCCACTGGCTTACAGACGAGGAAGCTAGGGATGCAGAGCCCAGGGGAGCTGGCTAAGGTCACTGGGCTACAGGTGGGAGGCGAGGAGAGACCTCCTGTCTGGCAGATGCCAAAGCCTCTGGCTTCCCAAGCACGGTAGCGGGGGGCCGAGCCCCCTCCTGCCACCCTGATCAACCCGCGTGGCTCCCTGGGACGGCTGTGCCCGCGGAAGTGGGAGCGAGTCAGGAGCAGGTCACCTGGAGGAAGTCCTCGGGGTCGGCGGTCTGCGGCGCCGTGGCCAGGAAGCTCCTCTGTTCCTTTTGTTGGGCCAGCGTGAGCCTTGCCATCCCCTCCGCCTGGTGAACCAGTGAGGCCTTGACCAGGTCTCTGCCTCGCTGGACAAACTCTGAAATTGAAATGAAACAAGGTTGCTCCCCTGGCAAAACCTGCACTGGCTGCTTCTGCCAGCACGTGGAGGGTCAGAAACTCTGGGGCAAGTCCCCTTTTTATTCTGGTTTTATCATTCAGGGCCCTCCCCCTGGGGCCCAGGGCTCAGAGCAACATAAGAGGTTTTATGTAACTGCTGTGCAGGGCGGCCGGCCAACCTGACCAAGAAGTAAACAAAGGGGTATTTTCCTGGAGAAAAGAGTGTGAGGGAGGGGTAGGTGGCAGAGGGAGGGACAGGTGACACAGGGTACAGAGAGCCTGAGTCTTCAGGAAGATAGTGACATGTCAGACTGGAGTCGAGATTCAAAAACTGCCAGGGTGAGTTATTAGATCAGCAGAAGAGAAGGAGGGTGAACCCAAGGGCAAGGCCCCCTGTGGCAGGGGAAGGTGAACTTGGGGAGAGAGGGGCGAGGCCTAAAACCACCCCTCAGCCCACCCGCGTCATTCGGCCTCAGCAGTGTGCCAAGTACAGGGCTAGGAACTGGGGTCTACCAGTGAGCAGGACCCAGCCCAGCTCTCAAGATGCTCATGGTCCAGGGAAGACGAGGAATGCAGAAGAAATTACGCTGCATGAGGGCTGGGGTGGTGAGAGAGGAGGAGGAAGAGGGGACACGGGCAGCATGGGACCCCAGAGAAGGCTCCTGGGAGTAGAGCCAAGGAAGAGGTGGGCCAGATTCTGTTCACTTGGGTTTTGGGGGAGGTGCTGAGCAAAGAAGCTGTTGAAGCAAGTGAGGGCCTGGCGACGAGGGGTCTGCAGTCCTTGGAAGTGCTGGTTTCAGCATCTCACACCATCCCCACCGCCACACACACACGTCATACCTCCTTCTGCACTTGCCCTAACGCAGGCACACTTCCTTAGGTTTGACCTGAGAATCTGTTTAGCCTCTAGCACCAAAGAAAAGAGTGTGGCCAGGTGGTCAGGAGAGACCGGAGTCCTCCCTCTGCCTGGGGTCCTCCCTCCACCCCTGACTGTCTCCTTGTCTCCCCGACCTTGTCCAAGTTCAACAGAGCCCCACCTAGGGGGCTGCTTCACCCTCCCATCCCAGCCACTCTCTTCCCACTGATAAAGCCCAGACCACTGTGTATGGTGACCCCCAAGGCCAGATGCATTCAGATTCTACATGGTCCAAAGTTCCAGCCAACAGAAAGTTTTCCATGTGGTCACCTCCTGCAGGTGAAACACCTGGGTTTCCTCTTGTGGGTCCCACCAGCGGCGTGACCTGGACTAAGTCCCAGATGCCCTTGATGTCTTGAGCCCTGATCTGCCCATCTCCCAGGGTCGGGCCCGGGAGCTGTAGCGCATGTGGGAAACAGCCACGTTGGGTTCCCTCTCCTGCGCCACGTGACTGACCCCTGTCCACGCTCACCCACCTGCAGCTGTGCCAGGCCCCGTGACACATGCAGGGCTTCTGGGCGTTCCCGCCTCCTTTGCCCTCTGCATGTTCCGGGTGCTTCTCTGGCAGCCTGAATCACTGACGACGATGTGGAGTGGGCAATCCCGGACCCCAGGAGGTGATCTGGGATGGCAGCCTGTGCTAGTCTCACGGGAGCTGCTCCCGACGCCTGCAAGTGCCGCCACCGGCCCTGGCCCACACAGCCTGCAGCACACACGGGGTACCCGGGCGCCCGGGCCTGGCCCACTCGCTCACCCCTGCCGAAGCGCTCCGCCTCCTCCCAGAAGGCCTTGTGCTGCTGGGTCAGCAGCTCCTCCTTCTGCCGCCCCGACAGCTTTCCCTCGACGGTCAGCAGCTCCAGGCTGTGCGAGATAGCGGCCAGGCGGCATCTGGTCTCCTCCTGGATCTGCAGCTTCAGGAACTCAATTGTTTTGGCCACGTGTGCCCGCCCCATTGTCCTCTCCAGGGTGTCCTAAGAAGAGAAACACAGGCGACAACGGGCTGGAACGCCCTGGGTCAGCACTTGGCCATGAGGGTCTGTAAACAGTCACGGGCTTGGTCCTGGGGCCCCACCTCCCTGTGAGCAGAGCACAGACCAAACTGCTCTCACGAGCTTCTTGTGTCTGCGCCTCAGATGGGGACAAAATGGTCCCGCACGGGGACATGGTGAGGCTGACGCCGCATAACACGAGGAAAGCGCTTGGTACTCGGTGAGTGGGCCACGCTTCTGGGGAGGAAAATAAATGCACACGACCAAAGAGGAAAGTCCCCCTTTCCCATTGTCATCCCTCCCCAGTCGACGGGGCCTCAGGCCTGCACAGCCCTGGAGGAGAAACATTAGGAGAAACAATAAAGGTCGTGGGACTTTTGGCTTTCGAGCCTCCGGGAACCTGAGTGCTGGGGATTAAAGAGATTTTCCGGGTAAGCCTGACCTGGAGGGTGACCCCAGCCGTCAGACTTTAGAACAGGCCTGCCTGCCCTACCACGCTGTCCTTCACTTAGGACATGGCTCTCGGACAAGACGCCTCCCCCATGGAGGAAATGTCCACCAGAGGCAGGGGCAGACCCTGCAGGTCTGCATCTCCTGTCCTCGCCTCTCAGAGAGTAGCCGCTCCAGGAACCTTGTAGAATGAGAGCACGTGCACCACATTAAAGCTGCACGCCCTGCGCCTCAGAAGGACACCTTTCCCACCTAGAGATGGGTCCCCAGGACCCCTGGCACAGCGGCCTGAGTTCGCCTCTGCCCTTCTTCCCCACCACGCCGGCACCCTTGCCTCCTTCACACCCCTCCGCCTCCGCTCCGTCTCCTTCCTGCTGGCCCAGAGCCATGGCCAGCTCAGGCCCTGGTCACTTCCGCCCTGGGCTACTGCCCAGGGCCGTCCCTGCTCTCCCAGCCTCCCACCTGCCCGCTCCACTCCGCCCCGCACGGCAGGCAGGGGGCCTGTCTGAGGTGCAAACGTGGCTCTGCCATCCTGGGGCCCAAACCTTGCAGTCACTGCCTTCAAACCAAGTCTAAACTCCTGGGCACGGTGCACGAGGCCCTTCAGGACCAAGCCTGGCCGAGTCTCCAGCCTCATCCCACACACCTCCTTGCTCCTGGCTGCCCAACACACCCGGCCTTTGCACGCACGGGCCTCCGCCTGGAACACCCTCCCGGCCTCCTCTCGCTCCCCCGCCTGGCCAGGTCCTGCTCCTCCTTACGCGCTGTGTGGCACCTCCCCTGACCGTCTCCACCTCCACGGCCCCCTCCTCCCGTCTCTGCTGCTCCTGTGCCTCTGTCTAAGCATAGGGACAGTCCCAGGCTGGGCTGAGAGCCCTTAAGACAGCGGCCATACCTGCAACACCCGGTAACCAGCCCTGGGCCTCACTGTTTGCTGAACTGCATTGGTCCGTGTTTGAACAACGTGTGAACAGGACAAGGACAATGATCCCCCAGTTAGGGACAAGAGCACTGAGGTTTATTCTGGAACGCCACCCAAATAGCCCAGGGACAGCGGCTCTGAACCTTCCTCTCCGCCAACTAAATAAGCCCGACGGCCGTCAGCGGGCCCATGACCGCTAGAGGGCGCAAGAGGATAAGCGCTCGGTGCAGGTGTGGACGGCAAGGGATCCAGCGAGGCTCAGGGCGTGGGGGACAGCGCCCGGTGCCCAGAGCAGCCACCTCTAAGGCATCACGGTCAGGCCACCCGGCTGGAGAGTGACAGCTCAGCCTCTGGATTTATATTCAAGGAAAGACAGGAGTAGAGTCGAGAGGCGAGCATGAGCAGAGGGGCATCAGATGGAAGGTGGGAGGAGTAAAGGGACTTGCATAGGAGGCGAGGGGCCACTGCTGGCTCTGAGAGCTGTAGCCAGTCCTCAAACGTGCCCGGGCTCAAACTTGGCTCCAGACCTGCATGACCTTGGGCACAGTGTCCTCACCTACGCCTGACTTACAGAGTGGATGTGAACACTAAATAAGTTAAAATAGGTAAAGCACTTAAAATAGCAACCAGAAGATAGTAGGTGCTCGTGAATGCAAGCTGTCGTCATAATTATGTACAGCAGGTCCCCACATCCCTCCTGGCATCCTCTTTCTCTCGAGTATCCCTAGAAACTGATTCTGATGACCTCTGGGGCCCGTTCCGGGGCTCTTCCAGTTCTGATATTCAGCAACTCCATGCGACACATTCCGACTGCCCAGGCCAGAGTGCTCAGACGTCTCCAGCCTGAGAATTTGAATTCTTCTGGAGTTTATCAACAACATACGCTGACATACAGGCAGAGCCAACCCGTCCCTCTCTGTACAAACATAGATTGTAGCTCTTTCCACACATCATTTCGATGACTTGTTTATGTCTATTTTGTTTGCTGACACTTGGCCTGCCAGAGTCTAATCGCTATCACATACTGAGCACTTCCCCTGGGCCAGGCTCTGTTCTAAAGGTCTTACATGTTGTCCACTTTCTAACACTCTCAGAGCTGATGCTATTCAGATTCCCATTTTACAGATGATGAAACTGAGTCACAGAGAGGTTAAGTAACCTGTTCAATGTCATACAGCTAATAAAAGGCAACTGTGGGATGAGCTCAGGTTTCTAGCTCCAGTCTGCAACACTGTTCCTGTAACAGGACGTGGCACACAGTAGGTGCTCATGAAATGCTGACAGAAGAAAAGGCCTACAGAAAACCTGGAGAAAATTCTTTCCCTTCTTCCTATTTGGAAGTGACCGGCTAACACTCGGGCCAGAGTCAGCTAAGGATACATTATTTTTCTGCATCAATATCCTGCTGATGGAATAATAATTAAATACAAAGAAAAAAAGAATAAAAGGAAAAAAGTCTTTCTTTTTTGATAAGCATTCATATCGGCGGCCTTAGCAAATCAAAATCCAATTCAAAGGGCCTTGGATGGCAAACCAGGAAGCCTGGGGCACAGGCTGAGCGATATCATTAGGCAACATGGGAGTCCTAGGTGAGTCGCTTAGCTGGCTCCTCTGCTCTTTGGGAATGAAATATCTGTGTGTCTATCTTTCAGCAGTGCCGAGGAGGGAAAGGAAACTATACGTGTACGTGATAAGCAAAAGCAAAGAAAGTTCTCAAACAGCTGCGTGCACCTGGGAGTTTGTTAAAAAATGCAGGTCCTGATTCAGGAGGGGGGACAAGATTCTGCATTTCTAACCAGCTCTCAGGTGACACTGATGCTACCGGTCTGCAGACCACACTTTGAGGAGCAGAGCAGTTTGTGCAGAAGCAGCAGGGACCACTCCGTTCAGCAGCGCCTTCTCCTCAGGTCTGAGGAGCTGAGTCTCTGAGCTGAGGGCAGGGCGGCTGCTGCAGGTTTCTGAGTCAGGAGTGACCTGGGCAGGTGCACAGGTCTGAGATGTAATTCATGAGTTCTCAAGGTCAGAGGAAGGGGAAATGGGTGGGTAGTGCCCTGGACTTTGCACACAGCAGGGCTAGACTGAAACCTCCACAACAAAACCCGACGGTGACCGAGCATTTCCCCGGGCCCTGCCTGCAGCAACTCCTGGGGACCACCTTTTTTAAGTACAGTAATTGAAGCTCAGAGGGGTTACGTAACCTCTTCGAGATCACACAGCTTCAGGTGGCTAAGCTTAGATTCAAAGTCCGACTTGGATTTGTGGATTCCTCTGAGCCAGTGGTTTGCACTCCCAGCTATACATCGGAATTGTTTGGGGAGTTTTAAAAAGAGCAATGCCAGGTCCTCCACTTCAGACCAATCAGACTGGATCTCTGTGCAAGAGGCCCGGGACATGGGCATTATTTTAAGCCCCCTAGGTGATACATGGGGCCGTCAGGAGAGCTAACCGAAGCTCCATCCACACCAGTGGGCATCAACTATGACTACTCACTGTGGTCACCTGGAACCTTAAAAAATCCAGACTAAGTCAGAATCTCTGGGGTGGGGACCCATCTTGGACCCAAGCATCAGTACCATTTAAACCTCCTCAGATAACTCCAACGTGCAGCCAGGATTGAGAACCAGTGCCCTATGCTGTAGTGATGTGGAGCGGGCCAGTCTCTCCACTAAAGGAATGGTTAGATGGATGGACGGACAGATAAATGACTGATGGACAGATGGAGGGATGGATGGATACACTGCTTTTCTCTGGCCTCTATATCCCTTTCTACAATCTGCAGGTGTTGAACTTAATGACCCCTACGGTGCTCCAAGCTTCCGGATTCCACGTCTCTAGTTGGAATATCACGTTCCCTCCCTGCCCCCTCCAGCGTTACCAGAGCCTGCAAATCCTGAGAATCACGCAATAGCCCTTCAGCTGCAATCATTCTTTCTGTCAGAGTCATCATGAGCTGTCGGGCTTTGGAGCTGGAACACTTAAATTGGTCCACCAGAAAGTGCTGGATGTTTTCCATCTGTTTCCAGAAAGCTTCCATCTGTGAAATGAGAATGAGATGCAAGAGGTGGGGGGAGAAAACTTATTTAAGAAAGCTTTAAAGCTGTCCGGCTCAGGCTTGGGCATTACTATTCACCCCTTATCACAAACTGAGATTATAAACAATTCTACACGTTGGAGAAAGTTATCTTGGCAACAATCACATTCTCCAGAGGTTCCTCTTTGTAGGTGCCAGTCAGTTTCAAGGTGGCTTTTCAGCAAACACCAACAGGCTGCTGATAAGGAAGGCAAGCACCATGAGATCCCCCAGCTCAAACAGCTGAAAGACTGCCCGGCGGTGGGGTGGGGAGTGCGGGGGATGCATGAAATTTGACAATGCGCTCCTGGAAGCTTCCAGATCTTTAAAGGGGATTAAACGCATCCTGGAAATAAAAGCATGAATGGCCATTTAAATATTGATTATTGTCCTAAAAGTATAAAAGAACAATATGACAGAGATGACGATGACCATAAAAACATTTTGCCTCCAAATCTTTTTCCTCTCTCCACCATCTTATCAGGAACAGAGTAGGGAATCGCCAAGTGGTTTAGAACGTTGGGGGCTAAATTTTTGTCACTGCAGCCTTCCAGAGCTCTAAGAACAACGATGCCCATAGTCATAGCAACTTTTCTTTACGGCATGCAGGTTATAAGCCAGGCTCCGTGCTTCACACATTTTATTTCTAGATGAACTATGTATCGGAGGGACAAGGAACAGCCTCAGAAAGTTAGGTCACTCGACAAGGGTCACAGAGGCAACGAGAAGCAGAGGCATATTCGATTCAGGTCCCTTCAACTCCCACAGCTGTGATTTTCTCCATCTTGGCTCCACCTCTCAGATGCTGAGATGGGTGTTGCTTGCTGGGCAGGGTGCGGGAGGGGTCAGGGCTTAGTGTCTCCAGAAGCCCATGCTGATCTTCTTGCTGTGGCTAGAGGTGGAGAGAGACGGTGACCTGAAACTCTGAGTTAATCCGGCCAGCCATCTCTCAGGGGCTGGGCATGGCCGGGAGAAAACCCACACCTGTACGAACTGGCACCTCTTCGAAAGTCTGGTATCCTGTCTCAAGCGCCTCGTGGCAGCTCAGCAAACCCTTTATCTGCCCTGGCCACCTCCTCCCTCACATTCACACCCTGCTCTTGCCCCCTCTCGCCCCAGCAGATGACTTCCTTTCCAACTGCTCTCAGAGAATATGGACTATCATCCGTGAATTCCTGCACATCCAGAAACAGAGTTCTACATCCAAACAGCTTCGCCTCTTCTCTTCCCATCGCAGAGAACCAGGACGTCCACTCTGTTCTTCTGAAAAACTCGTGACTCCCTTGGCATCCGTGACATGACTTTCTCCTGGTTCTTCAAGGTCCATGCTCTGCTTCTTGTCTTGATTCTCCTTGACTCCTGCTCCTTCAATGCTGGCAAGATCCAAGATTTGGCATGAGGCTCCTTTCTTTACCCCTTGTACACACACTCCTGGACCAGAAGCATCTCTGTTAGTGAAGGACACCAATACTTTGGAGAATCTTATGAGAACTATCAATCCTCTGCCTGAAATGTGCAGACACGGACAAGATGTTCCACTGCTGTGGAGAGTCTAGGCACCACCAGAATCTGGGCTGAGTACCCTCCCTTAGCCATCTCATCCTGAGAATATCCTCGCTCTCCATGTGATCCTACCTGAGTTTAGTGGAGACTCTCCATCCCCAGGCATCTCCAACTCAGGATGTCAAGCCAAACTCACCATCTTCCCTCCCAACTTGTTCTCATTCTGGGATCCTTATTTCCGTAGACCTGATCCTCTACACCCTCCTCTCTTCCCACCACCACCTCCTTAGACACCACCCTATCAGCTCTTCCACTTTTTCTTACCTCTCCATCCCAACTGCAATTGCCTTCACGAAATTCCTACTGGATTAGCCCCAAAGCTCCTAACAATCCTCCACACAGCAGCCTGGGCAGTCCTTCTAGAACAGGGCCAAGCCACCCTCTGCTGCTTCAGTGACTCCCATCTCCTTGGCATGAGATGAAAACCCTCAGGGAAGACCTCTGGCTTTATCTTGCTCAGCCCGCTTCCTAGCCCTGGCTCCCTTCTCTGCCCACCCACTGGACAGCATCCATCCACACTTCTCCCCAAAAGCTTCTTGATGGCCCTTTCTTCTACAGAGACCTTCATAACCCTGGGGTAAAATGAATCGCTCTCCCCGCTGTACCTCAGTCTTCCCATACTTCTATCTATCTATCATGGCACTTGTAACCCACAAAGTCCTCATCCGTTCACCTGTCAGTGCCCCCCACCGGACAGGCCTGAGCATCTCCCTGGCAGGGCCAGGTCTAAGTTCATTTTGAATTCCCAGAGTCCAACACAACACCTGGGTGCCAAGAAAATATTTGTTTAATTCGTAATATCTGAACAGCAGGTAGTAGAACCTCAAAGAAAAGAGAGTTTGAGGGAAGCCAACCTTCTCTAGAATTTAAAACATGCTTTTACGAGTGATGCCTGGAGTTTGAGAAGTTAGCAGCTGGCATCTGCTCTAAGCCACAGGGCGGTAATGACACACAGGGTTACAGTGATCTTTGCTTTGAATGATAAAAAGATCAATGTAAAATTTAAACAAGGAGAATTCATTAACAGGAAAAAAAGACTCCCTCAGTAAATCTCGGCCCCTTAATTATACCTTCTCTATCACTTAATTTCAGAAACTGGATCCTTGGCTCCAGGGAAGAACACAACAGGGAATTCTAGTATTAAACATGCTTCTAGGTACCATCTCTTTAATCTCGACAAATGAACTGTCCCAGAAACCACGCTTTTTATATGGGAAAGAAAATCCATCACATACATTAGCTATTAGCTGCTCAGAATATTCTCTCTCCTTCTTTTCTACATTTGCCAGGGTGATGTATTCAGAGTCACCAGCACCCAACATCTCCGTGTTTGACAGTCTGACCTGAAGTCTCTTTTCTAATTCCTCCAAATCCTGGAGAAAAAAAGAAAAAAGGCAAATACAGAAAAAACCTAATGTATCTTAAATTTTAGAGAAGAAATGCTTTTATTTTCACCCCATTATCATAAAATATTTCTTAACCATAATTAAATGCTTTGGGTGTTGTCCTACTGAAGGACTGATGATAAAAATCATCACAGAGCTTCGGGAATAATGGATTACGTATTTTCTTCTATAGTCTTTCCCTCATCCCCCCAAAATAGGCCATATTTTAAAAACAATGAAATAGTATCTTCCTATCTTTATGAAGTCCGGGAACATGTCATGACATCTGGGCTGTGGGATGGAATGTCTCCTCCCCATTCCTCTGGTTTCCATGGGGAAGGACTACTTAGTACACCCCAGGGAGGAAGTGATATGTATTTGACTGGCGGTTCAAAAGCAGGAAGTGAGCACAGCCCCTAGCTTGCCCAACCTCTTCCTCTTTGGGATGGACCATTCAGGGGAAGTCACTGCTCTGGTGTGGCCTCAGCCCAGAGTGAGCTGGGCAGCAAAGGTCCCACTTCTGTGTGGGGAGGCCTGAGGTGGCCCAGCTTTGCCAGGAAGCAATTTACATAAGCAATTTAGCTAATACTGGGATTCAGTGTTAGGAAGCCATGATCGCTGTGCACCTAAGCTATGTCTTCCAAGCTGGCCCCTTTCAGTGATAAAGCTGACATTTCTCTGTCTCCCCAACGCTTTCTCTTAATTAACTCAGAACTTAGAAGGAAAAGGGGAACCCTATGTATGGAGTCCTTCAAACCCCAACCTGGAGTGTGGAGGGTTTGTTTTCTGTTCTGTTTTCTGGGCTGTTCTGTTTTCTCTAGACCTGTGTTCACTGACATGTAATCAACACTGGTGTGGGTCCAAATTCATTAGGAAAACTGCTATTGATTATCCAAGCGGAAGCCATGTGTGACTTCTCATTCTCACAGCATCTCTACAAGAGAGAAATGAGGGTTCTTTCCCAGATGAGGAACCTTATCTATGGGAAGTTGAGATATTTCGTCCAAAGTCTCCCAGTAGGAAGTGGTGTGCTAGGCGAGGCCCCTTAGGCTCACTGACTCCAGAGCCCCACTCTTCTAACTGCATGCGCTATGCTGCTTCTCTCCAAAGCACCTGCCATTTCTGGGCACTTCTCATCTTCATCTAGAAGTTCTGAGGCTGTTGTCAATATTATAGGAAAGTATGCATTTAAAGCCCTTGGCCAGACTACCTCCACTGAACAGTAGCCACTGACATAATTAAGATGCTCTGGAAGTGGTAGAGGTGGGATTTGATCCCAGGCCTGCAGATACCAAAGCTCTTATTCTCTCCATGTGACATTCATGACTAGTACAATTACAAGTATCACCACCATTATCATTCTTTTTGTCATTGGAGAGTCATTTAAACTCATTGAGCCTCAACTTCCTCAGCTATAAACAAAAAGAATGATGGTCACTCACAGGCTGTTGTGAAGATTAAATAATGTGTGTAAAGCACTCTGTGCATTGCCTGATGATGCGGGTCACAGTAGTGGTGGTACTGAGGATGATGACAAAGATGTTAACAAAAATGAAGATGTACTGCCTTCTCCCTGGGATGTAGTGATGAATCCTCCCCCTTGGAATCCAGAAGAGTGAGGAAGAAACACTCTCTCCTCCCAATCCCCCAGAGCTCATGGTTGCAGTGATAAGGATGATAATGATGACTATGATGAAGATAATGGTGGGGATGGAAGGAACGAGGATTATGACAATGATATGATAATGAAGACGAAAGTCGTGATGGCAGAAGTGAGGATGATGAGGATGATGGTGGAGGTGGTGATGGTCATGGTAACGAAGACGAGGATAACGATGCAGATGAGGACGATGGTGGCAATGGGAGGAGTGAGAATGATGGCAACAATGATGGTGGCGATGATGAAATGTTGGTAGTGGTGGTGGTAATGAGGAGGAGGATGGTGATGGTGGTGGTAATGAGGATGATGAGAATGATGATGAAGACAATGATAACAGTGGTGATGGTCATAATAAGAATGATTATGACAATGATGACAATAATAAAGACGGTGGTGGTGATGGTGATGATAATGATAGTGGTGGTGGTGATTGTGTTGGTAATAGAACGATAATAATGGCAATGATATTGATGATGATGATGAAGATGATTGTGGTGGTGTTGGTAGGAATGGGAATGATGGCAGCGATCATATAATCAGGGTCTGGTTGTTACTTTGCTAGGCGCTTCATGCACATTTTCTTCTTTCTGTAATCCCGCAGGACGGGAATTATTATCCCATTGCACAAAGGAACAACCTAGGATTCTGAGAGTTTGTGAAAGACAGGACCAGGATATCAATCTCCACCACTCTGACTCCAAGCCCTGACTCATTTTGCTGCACGTAAAACAGTATAAAGCTTGTATAAAAGACTGAAACAAGAAGAATGCAAAGTAGTAGGAAGAGTTATAACCAATAAGCAAATTATGTATTTTAAAATACCCCACACTTGTACAGAAAATAGAATCAATAGTGGTTCTCTTTGAGTAGTGGGTATGACCAACATTCTCTTTTTTTCTACTTATTTTTCCACATTTTAATAATACACATTGTTAGTTTTATGTTTATAGCTATACTTTTATATACCATATTGTATTGAAAAGTATATATTGTAATAAACTATTTTTATACATTAAAAAACACTTTACTGTTTTATATATCATAATAAACTTTTTAAGTTATTTTGAAATATAGGTTGAAGACTTACATTTTCTTGTTTTGAGAGAATCTTCTGGTATAATTCATCATCAGTCTTCTTTTTAGGAAGAAGGTCAAGGAGGCACATTTTAAAAATCTGAATAAACATCTATTGCCAAAAAGGGAAACATAACAAAGAGAAAGGTTTAAACAATGGTATTTCCCTTCCCTCCTTTTTCTCCTGCCTCCTTCTTTCTCTCTCCCCCAACTGCCCACACACTTTTCGATCTAGGAAAAGACCTCAGATTAAAAGTCATGACAATTGCCTGTAACGGACTGCATTTTCATGAAGCTTCTAAAGAAAAATGCTTCATTTCTTCTGCACATACTTATGAGGAGCCCACTCTGTGGGAAGCCCCCACTTTCCCCATTTCCATGAGTCAAGAAAACAGGTGAGGCGAAGGGGGTTGCTTCTTTGTGGAAAGAATCAGAGGGATGGTTGTACGGAAATGGGATGTGTAAAGTCATCCACTCCAGCCCCCTGTCTCAATGGACGGACATGTCCTCTAAACCAAGAAGGGTCCTCCATAGGCAGGGACACCCTGGCAAGTCCAAGGGTGCTGTGTCCACAATTTGTTTAATCATTCACCTATTGCAGGACATCTGAGTATTTCCAGTTTGGGGCTATTACAAATAAAGCTGCTATGGACATTCACATACAGGTTTTTGACTGAACATATGTGTTTCTGAGATGAATGTCCAAGACGGCAACTGCTGGGTCTTCTGGTAACTGTATATTTAGTTTTATGAGAAATCGCCTGTTTTCCAGAGTGGCATTTTATATACCCACCAGCAATGTATGAGTGATCCAGTTTCATTACAACCCCACAAGCATTTGGTGGTGTTGTTATTTTTATTTTTGTCATTCTGATAGGTGTGTAGTCATATCTCATGTGGTTTTAATTTGCATTTCCCTAATGGCTTAATGATGTTGGACATCTTTTCATGTGCTTTTGTGTGTGTTTCCTCGCCAGCCGTACGTTCTTTTTGGTGAAATAATCTGTTCATGTCTTTTGCCCATTTTCCAATCGGATTGTTTACTTATTTCTTTTTCTTTTTTTTATTATTATTTTTTTAACATCTTTATTGGAGTATAATTGCTTTACAATGTTGTGTTAGTTTCTGCTTTATAACAAAGTGAATCAGCTACACATATACATATTTCCCCACATCTCCTCCCTCTTGATTCTCCCTCCCACCCTCCCTATCCCACCCCTCTAGGTGGTCACAAAGCACCGAGCTGATCTCCCTGTGCTATGCGGCTGCTTCCCACTAGCTATCTATTTTACATTTGGTAGTATATATAAGTCCGTGCCACTCTCTCACTTCGTCCCAGCTTACCCTTCCCCCTCCCCGTGTCCTCAAGTCCATTCTCTATGTCTGCATCTTTATTCCTGTCCTGCCCCTAGGTTCTTCAGAACCGTTTTTTTTTTTTCTTTTAGATTCCATATATATGTGTTAGCATACGGTATTTGTTTTTCTCTTTCTGACTTAACTTCACTCTGTATGACAGACTCTAGGATTGAGGTTTGAGAGTTCCTCATATATTCTAGGTACTAGTCCTTTCTTAGAATGTGGCTTGCAAAATATTGCCTCAGTCTTTTCATCCTCTTAACAGGATTTTTTGCAGAGCAGAAGTTTTTTATTTTGATGAGTTTCAATTTGTTTTCCCTTTTATGGGTCACACTTTTGGTGTTAATCTAAGAACTCTTTCCTTAGATCCCAAAGATTTTCCCCTTTTTTTTTCTAAAAGATTCATAGTTTTATATTTTACATTTAAGCACATGATCCATTTTGAGTTAATTTTTGTATGAGGTATGAGGTTTAGCTTGAGGTTCATTTTGTTTTGCTTATGGATGTCCAACTGCATGATTTAATGAAAAGCTTATCATTCCTCCACTGAACTCCATTTGCACCTCTGTCAAAGGTCAGTTAGACATATTTGTGTAGTAAGGTGCTTTTTTTTTTTTGAAGAATAATTGACATAACCAGCTTTGTTCTTCTTTCTCAAGACTGCTTTGGCTATTTGGGGTCTTGGGGGTTCATACAAATTTTAGGATTGGTTGTTCTATTTGAAACATGCCATTCAGATTTTGATAGGGATTGCATTGAATCTGTAGATTACTTTGGGTAATACAGACATTTTAACAATACTAATTCTTTCAACCCATGAGCATGGAATATCTTTCCATTTATTTGTTTCTTCTTTGATTTATTTCATCAATGTCAAGTTTTCAGTGTACAAGTTTTTCACCTCCGCGGCTAAATTTATTCTTAGGTCTTTTATTCTTTTTGATTGAATTGTAAATGGGATTGTTTTCCCAATTTCTCTTTCTGATAGTTTGTTTTTAGTGTATAGAAACACAACAGATTTTTGTACATTGTACCCTGTAACTTTACTGAATTTATCAGTTCTAACAGTTTTTTGTCCAGTCTTTCCTATGTGTAAAATCATGTCTTCTGAAAATACTGACAGCTTTACTTCTTCCTTTCCATTTTGGATGCCTTTTATTTCTTTTCCTTGCCTAATTGCTCTGGATAGTAATTCCAATATTATGTTGAATAAAAGTGGCGAGAGTGGGCATCCTTGTATTGTTCCTGATCTTAGAGGAAAAGCTTTCAGCTTTTCACTGTTGAGTATGATGTTAGTTGCAGGTTTGTCATATATGGACTTTATTATGTTGAGGTACATTCTCTCTATACGTACTTTGTTGAGTTTCTATCATAAATGCATGTTGAATTTTGTTAAATGCTTTTTCTGTTTTGAGATGATATGATTTCTATCCTTCATTTTGTTAATGTGGTATATCATGGTGATTGATTTGTGCATGTTGACCATTCTTGCATTCCTGGAATAAATCCCAATTATGGTATATGATCCTTTTAATCTGTTGCTGAATTTGGTTTGCTAATATTTTGTTGAGGATTTTTGCATCTATGTTTATCTGAGCTATTCGCCTGTAATTTTCTTCTTTTTTTTTTCTGGCATCCTTGTCTGGTTTTGGTATCAGGAAAATGCTGGCCTAGTGAAATGAGTTTGGAAGCATTCTCTACTCTTCAATTTTTTGTAAGAGTTTGAGAAGGATAGGTATTAAATCTTCTTTAAGTGCTTGGTAGAATTTACCAGTGAAGCCATCTGGTCCTGTACTTTTGTCTGTCAGGAAGTTTTTGCATACTGATTCAATCCTCTTACTAGTAATCAGTTTATTCAGATTTTCTCTTTTCATGATTCCATCTTGGAAGAGTCCATGTTTCTAGGAATTTATCCATTTCTTCTTGGTTGTCCAATCGTTGGCACATAATTGTTCATAGTAGTCTCTTATGATCCTTTGTATTTCTGTGGTATCAGTTGTAACTGCCCTTTCATTTCAGATTTTATTTATTTGAGCCCATTCTCTTCTTTTCTTGGTGAAGCTAGCTAAAAGTTTGTCAGTTCTGCTTATCTTTTCAAAGAACCAGCCATTGTTTCATTGACCTTTTCTATGCTTTTTTTTAGTCTATTTCATTTATTTCCACTCTGATCTTTATTTTCCTTTTTTCTACTAACTTTGGGCTTGGTTTTTTCTTCTTTTTCTAGTTCCTTTAGGTGTAAAATTGGATTGTTTTTCTGAGATTTTTCTTGGTTTTTTTGAGGTAGGCCTGTATGGCTATGAACTTCCCTCTAGAAACTGCTTTTGCTGCATCCCATAGATTTTTGGTAAATTATATTTCCACTTCTATTTGTCTCAAGGCATTTTGTGATTTCTCCTTTGATTTCTTCATTGACCCATTGGCTGTTCAGTAGCACATTGTTTAATATTCACATATTTGTGATTTTTCCAGTTTTCTTCCTGTACAGGTATCCCTCGTTTTATTGAACTGTGCTTTATTGCACTTTGCAGATATTTCATTTTTTACAAATTGAAGGTTTGTAGCAACCATGTGTTGAGCAAGTCTATCAGCATCATTTTTCCAACAGCATTTTCTCACTTTGTGTTTCTGCGTAACATTTTGGTAATTCTTGCAATATTTCAAACCCTTCACCAGCAAAAAGATTACAGTGTGCTGTAGGCTCAGATAATGGTTAGCATTTTTAAACAGCAAAGTATTTTTTAATTATGGTATGTACATTGTTCTCATAGACATAATGCCATTGCACACTTAATAGACTACAGTATAGAGTAAACATAACTTTCATATGCACTGGGAAACCAAAAATTCATGTGACTCACTTTATTGTGATATTTGCTTTATTGCAGTCATCTGGAACTGAACCCACAATATCTCCAAGGTATGCCTGTTAACTGATGTCTAGTTTCATACCATTGTGGTTGGAAAAGATGCTTGATGTGATTTTGATCTTAAATTTATTGGGACTTGTTTTGTGACTTAACATATCATCTATTCTGGAGAATGCTCCACGTGCACTTGAGAAGAATTTGTATTCTGCTGCTTTTGGATGAAATATTCTGTTTATATATATTAAGACGATGTGGTCTAATGTGTACTGTAAGGTTGATGTCTCCTCACTGACTTTCTGTCTGGATGATCTATGCATTGATGTAAATGGGATATTAAAGCCCCCTGCTATAATTGTATTGTTGTCAGTTTCTCCCTTTAGATCTGTTAATATTTGCTTTAGATGTTTAGTTGCCCCTATACTGGATGCATAAATATTTACAAATGTTATATCCTCTTGTTGCACTGACCCCTTTATCATTATATAATCCCCCTCTTTTTCTTTTATTACAATCTTTATTTTAAAGTCTACTTTTTCCTCATGTAAGTATAGCTATACCAGTTTTCTTTTGCTTTCCATTTGCATGGAACATCTTTTTCCATGCCTTCACCTTCAGTCCATGTGTGTACTTGTGTACATATATCTTTAATGAGTCTCTTGTAGGCAGTATATAGCTGGGTCTTGTTTTTTTAATCCATTCAGTCACTCTATGTCTTTTGATTAAAGAATTTAGTACTTTTACATTTAAAGTAATTATTGATAGGTATGTACTTATTGCCATTTTGTTCATTGTTTTCTGGCTGTTTTGTTGTTACTTTCTGTTCCTTTCTTTTACTCTTGCTCTCTTCCCTTGTGGTTTGATGACTTTCTTTAGTGTTTTGCTTAGATTCTTTTCTTACTATCTTTTGTGTATCTAATATAGGTTTTTGCTTTGTGGGTACCATGATGCTCATATAATATTTATATATTTAACAGTATATTTTAAGTTGATAGCATATTAAGTTTGGGTGCAATCTAAAACTCAACATTTCCCACCCACCCTCTGCTCTTGGCACACACATATTATACTTCTTGATGTCACATTTTACATCTTTTTATTTTGTGTTTCTGTGATTATTGTAGTTATATTTTTACTACTTTTCTCGTTCAATCTTCATACCAACTTTATAAGTGATTAATTAACTACCTTTACTATATAATTACCTTTACTAGTAAGACTTTTACTTTCGTATGCTTTCTTGTTACTAATTAATGCTCTTTCTTCTCAGGTTAAAGAAGTCCCTTTAACAATTCTTGTAAGGTTGGTTTAGTGGATGATCTCCTTTAGCTTTGGCTTGTCTGGAAAACCCTTTATCTCTCCAACTCTAAACAATACCTTGCTGGGTAGAGCATTCTTGATTGGAAGTTTTTTCCTCTCAGCACTTTAAATATATTGTGGCACTCCTGGCCTGCAAAGTTTCTGCTGAAAAATATGCTTATAGTCTTTTGGGGGTTCCCTTGCAGTTAACAAGTTGTTTTTTAATCTTGTTGCTTTAAGATTCTCTCTTTAACTTTTGACTTTTAAATCTTAATGTATCTTGGTGTGGATCTTTTTGGGTTCATCTTTTTTGGAACCCTCTGGGCTTTCTGGATCTGGATGTCTGTTTCCTTCCCCTGGTTAGGAAAGTTTTCAGCCATTATTCCTTTAAATATGTTTCCTGCCCCTCTCTCTCTTCTCCTTCTGGGACCCCTGGTACTGCGAATGTTATTTCATGTAATATTGTCCCATAGGTCCCTTAAGCTATCTTCACTTTTTAAAATTCTGTTTTCCTTTTGCTGTTCTGTTTGGGTGCCCTGTCTTCTAGATCACTGATTTTTTCTTCTGCTTCACCTAGTCTACTGTTGAACCCCCTAGTGTATTTTTCAGTTCAGTTATTGTATACTTTGGCTTTGTGACTTCTGTTTGGTACTTACATTTTCTCTTTGCTGAAGTTCTCACTCTGTTCATCCATTCTTCTCCCGAGTTTGATTAGCTTTTATGACCATTATTTGAACTCTTTAATCAGGTAAATTACTTATCTCCTTTTCATTAAGGCTTTTTTCCTGACGTTTTATCTTGTTCTTTTGTTTGAACATATTGCTCTGTTTCCTCATTTTGATTGACTGTGTTTGTTTCTATGCATTAGGCAAAACAGCTACCTCTCCCAGTCTTGAAGAAGTGGCCTTGTAAAAGATGAACTTTATCTTTCAACCTTGCCCTAGCTCATGGTTGTCTCTCAAACCTTTGTGATTGTCTAAGCAGCCTAATTTATTCTTTTTCATTCTTTTCTTTTAAAAAATTAATTTATTAATTTATTTATTTTTGGCTGTGTTGGGTTTTCATTGCTGCGCATGGGCTTTCTCTAGTTGCAGTGAGCAGGGGCTACTCTTCGTTGCAGTGTGTGGGCTTCTCATTGCGGTGGCTTCTCTTGTTGCAGAGCACGGGCTCTAGGCGTGTGGACTTCAGTAGTTGTGGCTCACAGGCTCTAGAACGCAGGCTCAGTCGTTGTGGCGCACGGGCTTAGTTGCTCCGCAGCAGCCTAATTTATTCTTGATGGGTCCCACTTGTTTAGGGTATGCCAAGAGTGTTAGTCATGAAGGAGCTGTTCACCAGTTTTTAGGTCTTTTTCAGAGGGATCTATTTCATATGTAGCTATAGATTCAGTGTGTCCATGGGAGGCGATGAGAACAGGATCTTCCTATGCCATCATCTTGGACTGCCCCCGTGGTAAGACATTTTTAAATGCACGGGTGAGCAAATGTTTTTCTCCAAATGTCCACAAAGTAAATATTTTGGAGTTTGCAGGCCATACTATCTCTTTTGCAACTATTGAATTCTGCTGTTACAGCATGAAGGCAGCCATAGGTGATGTGTAAAAGAATAGGTATGGCCAGATTTGCCCAAGGGCCATAGTTTACAATCCTTGTTTTAAGGTTTGTTAAACACTCTTCTGTGCCAGGCTAATATATATATTATCTCAAGTGATCATCACAGCAGGAGGTTGGTACAATATTCCCCATTTTACAGATGAGGAACTCTCAGTTGAGAAATCTGGACAACTGGCCTCATGTCATGAGGGACATCCATGAGGGACAGACCCAGAACTCTTCACCAACCTTCATTATGCTTGCCAATGCTAATAAGCTCTAAAAAGACAAAAATTGTCTTGATTTTCCATCCACTGAAGTCTGAGGCTATGTACAGTAACATTCTTTTCTCAAGATGTTAATCTCAAATCTATTTTCTTTTTGACCCCAAACTGAATCAGTAACGTTTAGAGGTCTTGTCCCATTCCTTTGAATTGTAAAAACTTTTTAATTTGGAATAATTATGGACTTAGAGGAAGATGAAAAACAGTACAGAGTTCTGTGTGCTTTGTCCCCAGGGGTGACATCTTACATCACTGTGGTACAATATCAAACCTGAAAATGGACATAGGTCCAATAGAGTTAACTATAGACCTTACTCAGTTTTCACCCATTTTTACATGCACTCATTTGTGTTTATATGCGTGCATGTGGTTCTATGCAATTTTTCCCCATGTATTGCCACAATCAAGATAGAGAATTTTCCAGCACCAGGAGAAATCCACTAGTCCTAGTGCTCCTCTGATATTAGCCACCCCCCTCCCACATCCCCTGATCTATTTTCTTTTCTGCCATTCTGCTTTTAAAGGTTACAACTCCACCTCCTAGACAAGCCCAGCACCAGTGTCTTCCTCCTCCAGGGCCACCAGAGAGCTCTAAGCTTCTTGGCTGCACAGTGGTCACGTCTGGTCTGAGTCACTTCTGAACCCTGACCTGTGATAGTGGATCTCTACCAGAGAAATGAAATTTGAAGTCTTTGTGTAACACGGTGCCCTCCTGTTCCCCATGTTTCTCTAGGTCTTACACACGATGAAGACATGCCCTGCAGTGAATGGAAGGCCATGTTTAGAAAGCAGCTCTCCCAGGGTGGCAACGGTGTCAACCAGACACATTTCTATTAAGCACCTACTATGTGCAGGGCACTGTTCTGGGCTCTGAGGATACACAGACCTTGGACTCAGACAAACCTCATTTGGGTTCTGACTCTGTAGTTTACCAGCTGTGTGATCTTGGGCAACTGACTAGACCTCTCTGAAACTCAGGTTCCTCATGAGTGGAACAGCACTGAGGTTTCAATGAGATCAGACATTTAAAGTGTTTAGCCTAGCAGAGTTTCAGTGTTTCATAAATGATGCTGTGATGACGCAGATCACACAGACCAACAGAGCCCAGAACTTTGCCTACAGAGAACTTTCAAAGTGGGACTTGACTTCCTAGTAATTCCATGGAGTAAAAGCTGGAAGTATATTATTTTCACACCTTTCCTAAAGTGGCCCAGAGAGGGGAAGTGACTTACAAAAAGTCACACAGTTCATAAGTGTCAAAGGGTAGACTAGAACCCAAGTTTCTAATTCCTAATCTGGTGTTCCTGGAACTTTCCCGGGTTCCAGCTTAAGTATCTCCCTCCAGGGAAGCCTGACCACCTCCCTGAAGCCTACACGCCTTCAGGTCCTCTCTTACATGCCCTCATGCTACTCCATCATTTGCTTTGTCATACTTTTTGCCTCTGTGCATTTTGTGCAGTCTATTGACTGCCATCTCTCCCCTGGACAGTGGGCTCCATAAAGGCAGGGGCTGTCCCAAGTATTGTGTCCAGCAGGGCGGGGAGGCTGCCCACAGATGAGTGACGGTGAATGCTCTCTTCATGACAGTAGGCTGCTTCCCTGTGGGCATTTGCTGGCCGCTCCAGGGGCGAGGGGCCAGGACCACGTCACTCACCAGCTGGATGGGGCTCTAAGCACAGAAACAATCACCCTCCAGGGAGCAGAGCCTTTGAGAAAATCGCCAGGGCCACCTGCCCCCAAGCAGGACCAGGTGTGGCTAAGTGAAAGCAGGCTGCAGCTGCAGGTGGGCTCGTGCCTCATGTCCATGAGCCTCTGCACGGGGGTCTGTGGGGCTGTAGGAACAGGCTCGATTTCTGGAATCCTAGGATGATTTACGGTTTCAAATACTGGCACCTGTTTACGAGGCCCGTTCTGCTCACACAGAGCAAAATTTCTTTCTGTTGCATCCTCAACTTAATATTCTTTTATTTCTCCTGTTTACAATGAAGCACCTGTGGGCATATCTGTCTTTGTCTGTCTCTCTGTCACTCTCTCTATCTACCCCTCCCTTTCTTTTCCCAACAGGCCTTCTCTCTCCTCCCTTCTCTCTGTAGGTCTCCTCCCTCATTCAGTAATTCAGAGGATGTGTCTCATGGAGAAATAATTCTTTTTTTTAATTATTATTTTATTTTAATTATTTATATTTGGCTGCGTTTGGCTCTTCGTTGCTGTACGCGGGCTTTCTCTAGTTGCGGCGAGTGGGGGCTACTCTTCGTTGCAGTGTGCGGGCTTCTCATTGCGGTGGCTTCTCTTGTTGCAGAGCACGGGCTCTAGGTGCACGGGCTTCAGTAGTTGTGGCACGCAGCCTCAGTAGTTGTGGCTCACGGGCTCTAGAGAGCAGGCTCAGTAGTTGTGGTGCACAGGCTTAGCTGCTCTGCGGCATGTGGGATCTTCCTGGACCAGGGCTCGAACCCGTGTCTCCTGCATTGGCAGGCGGATTCTTAACCACTGCGCCACCAGGGAAGCCCAAAATAATTCTTTTTTTTTTTTAACCCCAGTGGTCTTGCTGCCTGGCTAACCCATGGAGGTTCTGTAGCTACAGGGGGACTCATCCCTCTGATTTTCTGTAACCTGGATCCAGTATGGATCCATGTGCATCTGGCAGAGACCAATCTTGTTTCCTCATGTCCATGGCTCTGATTTCTCCTTCCTTCACTCAGAGAATGCACACCCACAACAAGGTACCCAACTTCCTATCTCAGCCCCAACTTAGAACTTTATGACTTAGGGCCAGTCTCCACTCTGTGCCTCAGTTTCCCCATCTATAAAGTGGACATAATGATGGCACCCACCTCGCCGGGTTGTGTGAGCTTTAACATAACCACCGGTGTAACACCCCCAGCACCTAGTACATAGTAAGCACTCATAAATCTTATGATCACTATTATCATTCCTCTAAAAATCCTGTTCTCTTTGGTCTCCATCAGGAGGTGTGCGCAGAGAGTAGGTACCCAGCTTTCTGCTTTTAACCCCAATGGCAATGGGTAAAGTAAATCCTGCTCCCCATCTGCAGGCACGAATTGCTTTTCCATTTTGTGGTCGGACGCCTAACCCTGCTCTGCCTTCCCCTTGTGGCAGCTCCGCTGTCACCGACACCTGTTTCCCAAGGGTCTCCGGGACTCCATGCACATGGAGAGCCTGTCTCCCGGGTCCTGAGTGCTCCACCTACCATGTGCTTCTCCTGCCTCAGCGCCGTGTCCAGATGCAGCAGGTCTTTTAAGTGAAGGTTGTAGATACACAAGTCAAGGTCCACGCTGAAAAGTCCAAAGAGAAACAGAAGAGACTTTCAGAGTATTTGAAGTGCGGAGTAAGGTTACCGAGTTATCAGTACATCCCTGCAGGATAAGCCACGGTGCATCCTGACTCCAGTTTTTAAATTCTGCGGCATGCAGAGATTGCTCACAGCCACCCCAGGTGCATAAGAGCAATCGAAGTAGCCATCTGAAACCCACTTGTGACCAGAAGGAAGCAGCTGCCCGAGACATCAAAGACAGAACACAGGAAGAGATGGAAGGTGAGAGAAATGAAAAAGAGCACTCCCCCACAGGCCCCCCCGGCATTTTCATGTCTAGTGTCACGTGTCATCCTTCCTTTCTGCCATCATGTACACATTCTCACAGCCATTTACAGATGAGGAAACTGACTCAGGAAATCAAGGGTCAGAGAAATCAAGTAGCGGTCACGTGGTCACAGGGGCAGATAATTGGCAGTGTGAAGATAAAGGCCTTTGACCTTTTCTCCGACATAGGCAAATGCATTTTAAATGACTACAGTCCACCTGAACTGTTCAAGTCCTCTTCGTCCGAATAGGAAGAAACACCCCTTCCCAGCCAGGCAGGGGAGCCAAGAAAGCTCCAATTCAATGAAGTCCCTCCTTCCCGGGGCCACCTTCAGGGTCAACACCAAGCTCGGGGTTCTGATCCCACTCTTTCCACAGCCCTGAGCCAGGCCACGCCTGGTTCAAATCACCCAGGGCTCCTTGGACTCACGGAAATTCAGATCTGAGAGAGGCCTGAGGACTGACGTGCAAACCTGCTGACTAGTTTTTTGAGCACCTACTGGGTGCTGAGCCTTACTCTGGGCTGGACAGTTTGGCGATTTAGAGCATGGGCTGCAAGATAAGGTGGTGGGGTCACACCAGGCTCCAACACTCACCTGCTGCGTGACCTTGGGCAAGTCACTCTGCCTCTCTGTGTCTCATTTTATTCTTTGAAAATGAGGGCAATATTAGCAGCTACTACACAACCTTAACAACGTCGGGCTGTTGAGAGGAATTAATTCATTGACTGATTAATACTTGTTCATCACTTGCCTGTCCCAGGCTCCCACCGGGTGGTAGTGCACAGCTGTGAATAAGACAGACCTGCTCCTCGTGCTCAAGAGAGAATTAATCCCTGCAAAGTGCTTAATATTTTGTACACAGAAGACACTCAGCCAGTGCTAGCTGCTGCTATGCAGTGCACGGGGCAGGTCAGTGATTAAAGGAGGTCCCCTCTGTCTCTCCCCAGGGCTCAAGCCTGGCTCCCTGACCCCCATGCTGGCCAACACCACACATTCAGCTCCAGCTCTGACACCGGGTCGCTGTGTGTCCATGGCTGAGTCCTTAACCTCTCTGGGCCTCCATTTCCTCCACTGAGCATGATACAGCCTATCAGTCTGCATCCTCCATCCCACCCCCTCCTCACCTCTCGCAGGTCAGTGCCTCGGGGAAGCTGCTCGCCCCCAGAAAGGTGCGGCCGAGGAACCTGTCGTCGCTGGCGGCCGAGTGGACGCTGGACGAGGAGCTGCAGTCGTCCTTCTCAGCCTGGCTCAGGCTCCCCAGGCTGCTGGAAGGCGATGCCTCCACGGGCTGGTTCGGCAAGACTGGCTGCTTTAAGGTTTCGTGCAGAGATGGGTTGGAGGAACCGTCGGCCAGAGGCTGGGGGGCAGGAGAGAAAGTGTACTCTCAGTCCACGTGACCCATCGTGAGTGTTCCTGTAATTCCACCGGTGACACACGCGGTGGCTCCCAGGACGGCCAAGCCGGGGCAGGCAGGGAGGGTGTGAGTGGACACCGCGGAGCTTCTGCCCTAGGGGCACGGCCACGGCCCTAGGGGCCTTCGTCACAGCTCTTGTCACATCACTTGTCCCCAAAGGCCAGCCCCTCTGCACCAGGCTCCTCCCCTCCAGCTATCAGCCTGGGTCTGTTCCCCGATGGCCCACCTGTACCTACCCTCGGCTGCCGGCTCTGACCTCCCCAGCAGCCCGCCTGCCCTGCCCCACCTCTCCGGCTGCTGTCCCAGACCCCAGGCCCACTCTGTCCACTGACCTGCCCTTGGATAGACTCAAAGCCCCTTAACAAGGAACTCAAGCCCCTTGCGCTGCCATGACCACACATGAGGTCATAGCCTAGTGCCTGGCACAGCCAGAGAGCTCAGCAGATGCCAGCCATCCCTACGTCCAGCTCCGTCTCCTGCTGCTCCCAGAGGTGCACGCCCAGGGAGCACTGAGCTGGTGGCCAGCGCCAAACCCTCACTATCATTTTGTGCTTCTGAGCCTTTCCAGACTCTTGTCCCCCTGCCTGAAACACCCCTAACTCATTGTCTGCTGGGCTGAAGCATCCCTCCCTCCAGACACAGACCGCTGAATCTTCCTACCCTGATCCCCGGGCCTAGCCCACACGGGGTTCCACAGGACCCCGGTCATTTCTGTCCTGCCTGCTCTCACACGCCATCCTGCAATACCCGCCAGGCTGGGAGGGCCTCCAGGGTGAGGACAGTGCTCTCCTGACCACTGGATAATCACCAGGGCCCACCACAGAGCCTGCCTAGCACGGGATCTGATGGCGAATGAACGCCCCAGGTCTGGGGGTTTTGCACCTTCACCCACCCACCAGATAGTGAAGGAAGTGGTTCCCAATGTGTGTTCCGGGGAGCAGTCTCATGAACTATACAGTTACTGCTCACTGTGAGGGTTCCACAGAAAAATTAGTTTGGGAAAGTCTGCGTGAACAAGGTAGAATCATTTCTTTGGTACAGGAATTCTCAGCGCTTTCGATAGGCTCTGGCTGTCCTCAAAAGCAGATAATAATTTAAAAAACTGAACATGTACTGAGTGCGCAAACATCACACACTGCTCTAAGCCCTACGCCTAATTCCCTATCTCACCCTCAAGACAACTGGGTGAGGCAGGAGGGCCCTTTACCCCCATTTTATTGATGAAGAAGCTGAGGTCCTGAGAAGTCAGGAAATGGCCAAGAGTAAACGGCTGAGATAGGAGCTGGGTTTGAGCCTGTCCTCTTTATCTCCAGGAGAGCAGGCAGCACTTTCCTCAGCTTACTTGACCAGGAAACTATTTTTTTCGTGGAGCATCACATAGGCCGAGGGCTCCTTGAAACATCAAGGAATATGCTGCTCTCTGCAAAACTCCCAGCCACAGGTGTGAACTCCTGGCTCCAGGTGTAAGACCTGAGGGTACGACTCTTGCCCTGCCACTTCCTGCAGTATGACCTTGAGCAGATCATTAACCTCTCCCGGCCTCAGTTTCCTTATGCATAAATGGAGAGAACAATATTATTTACCTTATAGGAATGTTGCAAGGAATACCGAAATGTGTAATGTATGACAAATGATTAGCACTGTGCCAGCCCCACAGTAAATGTTCAGCGTCAGCTGCTGGCATTAGTCCCAGGGTCTGTAAGGATCAATGTTAGTAACTTGTTAGTATTTGTACTAGTGTTAAAAGGTCAGGGCAGATGCTGCCCTACTGTGCTGTCACCTGGTGTCCCTGTGGATACCTTGCTTTATATACCATGGGCATACCCTGTCCCTGACAACACTGTCATAAAATGGATTAACCCTAAAGTCATGCTCCATTACAAAGCCACAAAATTATCTCTATTAAAATGACTTGCCATAAAATCCTCAAATAGGACCCCAAATTGCACATTTAATCCCCCTTCTCCTACCCCAATCTCTAGCACATTACTGGTTAATTGCATTTCTAAGACGGAGCTCAGGACTCTCACCCGGAACTTCTGATTGATGGGATAGACGACTTTTGCCTTCAGTGCAAACGCTGTGATATTGCTATTGAAAGATGGCTCACATTCCTGGGAAGGAAAAAAAAAAACAAATGGCATGGGGGCTTTTGGTAAAATGAAGGACAAACCACCAAGAGTTTCCAAAATGCCACATCCCATTTGTAACAGTGGCCTCGGGAAGGGACCATAATAAGCACATTTAGACCCAAGTAGTGCTCACTTGCTAGAAGGATGGATGGATGGATGGAAGGATGGAAGGATGGATGGATGGATGGATGAATGGATGGATAGATGGACATACGAATGGATGGACAGATGGACAGATGAATGGGCAGGTGGATGGATGGATAGATGGGTGTAGGGATGTGTGTGGGAGGGATAGATGTACAGATGGGTGGGTGGGCGAACGGACCGATGTTAAATAGCACATTCTTCATTTAATTCCAAGCCTTCAGCCCTGGAAGAAGTAAGGATTTAAATAACTTGACAACACCAAAAGTTTTCCTAAAAATTGTGAACCACTTTTTGGTGGAATAAGGAACCAAATATTTTTAGCACTGCCAGGTGTACAAGCGCTTACGTGTGGCAATATTCACGCAAGGCTTTTGATTAGACCCTTAAATGAAAAGTAGTGGTTGGACAGGTCTTTTCACTTTTCTGAGCCTCAGTCTTCGCAGACAGTAAGCAGGTAGCGCATCTGGCCCCAAGGACGGTGCGGACAAAGCTCCCAGCAGAGCTGCTGGAACACAGCAGAAGCGAGGCGACGGACAGCTATACGTCACGGCAGTAAAGAGACACCAGCAAACACTGCTCAGGAACCAGCTCCCCAACCGCAGCTCGATGGACTGATTCGTGCCTGCTCCACACGACACAGAAAGGCCCCACATCCTTCCCATATCGCTCTCCTGTCAGGGTCGCCCCTGCACTTTGCACGGTCGGTGCTGAATAAATGCTTGGCCACAACCAGCGGGTGAATGAAGTTGAGCGGGCAGCAGTTCAGGAGCCCGGCGCTCCAGGCCGGGAGGAATCTCTACTCAGCAATTCTGACCTGGCTGGCAGGTGAAAACTGCATCCACATCGATTCCAACGCTTTGCAACTAAATCTTAAAAAAAGGAACTCCGTAACAAATGACTGATTTCTGATTGCTGAGTTCTCCTTGGAATTACATATCCTATCACGAGGAAAGCGGAAGAATTTATCGCTTCCTCACGTTGTGTGACGTTGAAACAGCACCCGACAGAGCCTGTGACGTGGCCTGTATACATGTCCAGAGAGGGTGTCACCGTGTGCCCTTCAGAGCAGGGCAGAGGGGAAGCTCTGGGGCAAGGGCCCCAGTTCTTGTCATGTCTATCTCTGTCTTCGGACTCGCAAAAACAGACTTAGATGACAAGAATGGGGAAAGACCACCAACATGTGGTCCTTAAACTTAAGGACCATTCATACGTCCACCTATCCATCCTTAAACTTCCAAGGACCCTGCCATTTCCCAGGTGGGGAAGATGACACAGAGAGGTTGAGCTGTGCGCCCAAGGTAACACAGCTATTAAATGTCAGAATCAGGATTTGAATCAAATTCCCTGGCTCCAGAGTCCCTCCTCTTCAGCTGACACCATCCATCTCCTTCGACATGACACAAATGAGAACAAGAGGAAGAGCCATGCTTTGCCATGCCCCAGGGACACAAGTTGGATCCTGAGATACTTGTCGCTCCCATATCTGCCACATCCAATCGACCACAAATCCCACCAACTTAACCTCCTAAACATCTCTCAAATCCACAGCCCTGGCCCAAGCCACCATTATATTTACCCCAAGGGGCAGCAATAGCCTCTTACCTGGCTCCCCATCCATGTACTGAGGGCCTACTATGTGCTGGCACGTGATGCGTGTTTGCTCATATCCTTATCACACAACAGTCAGCTTGGGGAGGTTGGTGCTATCACGATCAGGCCCATTTTACAGAAAGGCAAAGGAAGGCTCAGAGGTGGACACTTTCCAATCCATTCTCCCCCCGTGGCCATCAAAAACCATACAATTCCCATCACTTCCTGGCTTTCCTTGGATCCGAGGGAGCAGAGCAAGGCCTGTCCCCAGCTCCCAGCAGCCAGTCCCACTCTCTTAGCTGGGGGACTGGTACAACAGCAAAGCGTGGCCGTAAGACTAAAAAGGCTGACTTCAGAACGGGTGACATAATCTGTGGGGCCCCGTGCAAAATGAAAACAGCGGCGGGGTGGGTGGGTCTTACTCAAAATGATTAAGAATTTCAAGACAGCAGAGTCCAGAAACTGGCGGGGGGCGGGGGGGAGAAGGGGGCATGGTGACTGGACACGGGGTCTGTGTGACCATAGGGCACGTCCACCTATGAAGCCGGCCCTGGCTGATGGTCCAGTGGAAACACGTTTTCAAGGAACGATGCAAAAGCAGAAAGAGCACTGTGCATTTTTAAACTTCTTCCAAACAGAGGTGAAAAGAAAGGACGGAATGAAAGGGGTAGAAAATGAGAGGAAGGCTTGGTCTCTGCCTTCCAGGAGTGCATCTTCTAAAGAGGAGACACCAAACAAACATTGCACTTCAGGGGAAAAACATAATATAGGAAGCAAAGAATATAGACGCAGGGGTCCACCTGAGATAGACAGAAGCAGAACCTGGGAACCGGGAGCCTGGGCTGTTTTTAGTTTTTCACAGCTCTTCTTCTTATTAAGTCCTCCAAAGTCCAATCATCTCCCCAACCATAGCAACACAATTATTCAGAAAATTGGCTGTAGTGCAAATTTACAATGTAAAACTTCTTCAGCTGAAGCAGTGCGATTATTCAGAAAATTAGCTAAAACATAATTGTAGGAAAAGAAAAGCCATTTCACTCTCTGAGAAAAGGTGCTCTTTTTGGCAAATGCACAAATACCTCCAGAGGGCAGGTATGCACCCTCCCTCCGCCACAGCCAAAGGACAGAAGGAGGCTGGGGAGTAGCATGCCTCAGAGCCTTCTGGAATTTTGTTTGTTTGTGGCTAACATGAGCTATTTATCAAAACAGAGTTCATGCAAGGAGTGGCGTGGACCCCAAATGCCTTGGTTTTCTGGGCATTGGAGGATGTCAGGGTTACAGCTCAACTTGCCCTGTCAAAATCAGCCCTGCCCTCATTCCTTGACAAGCTCAGCCTGCAGAAGGCAGGGGCATTTTGGCAAGCCAGTCACCGGAACGGGCAGATCTTTAACTTAACTCTTGGCAATTATTAGCTTGATAATGGGCATCGGCGAGGCACAGCTAATGGTTAACAGGTAAAACATTACTAGGTGGAAGAAATGGGTTAGACTTCTGGGGAGGTGGAGATCTGGGTCCCCGGCAAAGATTGACTCATTCTGTGGTAGGAGGGTTCACAGAGTTGATTCATGGGTGACCCTGTGGGGCCGCCACCACTACTGTCAACGCAAAGCTAAGAACCCTGAGGCTCAGAGAGGTTATGTCTCTTGCCCAACATCACACAGCACACAGGTGGCAGAGCTGGGCCTGGGTTCCAGGATTCTGGATCCCAAAGCCAACGTTGTTTGTATCATATCTGAGGCTGCCCTCTGTGTGAGAAGGGTTTTTTTTTTCAAATATGTTTATTGAGATATAATTCATGCAACTGAACCATGTAAATTGAATACGTTTCGGTATATTCACAGATATGTGCAACCATTACCACAGTCAGTTTTAGAACATCTTTATCATCTCAGTAGGAAACCTGTACCCTTTAGCTATTACCCCTACCCCTCCCATTCCCCACGCCCACCCTAAGCGACCACCAATCTACTTTTGGCCTCTGTAAGTTTACCTGTTCTGGACATTTCAGATGAATGGAATCCTATAACATGTGGTCTTTTGTGACTGCTTTCTTTCAGTTAGCATACTATTTTCAAGTTTCACTCATGTTGTTTTTACAGCTGAACAGTATTCCATTGTATGGAAGCACCACATTCTGTTCATTCATTCGTCAGCTGATGGACATTTGGGTTTCCACGTTCTGGCTATTGTGATTAGGGCTGTCAGGAACATTTGTGCACATGTTTTTGCATGGACATATGTTTTCATTGCTGTGAGCAGGGTTTTAATCCTATGGGGTGAGGGGAACAGAGGCATAGAGATAGATGAGGGAGAGAGAGAAACTAAGACAGGGAGACATCACAAAGCCACACTGTCACACTCTCACACACAGGCCCACAGAGATGCACATGGAGAGAGACACACAAAAACAGACATGGACACGCAGCGAGATGCACTGATACACACATAGACAGACACACATGGAAAGACAAGCACCTGGAAACAGAGAGGCTGGGAGTGTGAGCTCGAGACACACAGCACAGACGAGGAAGGGTGGACTCATCTCCGGGAACAGCCAGGCGCTCTCTCTTCCTCTCCAGCTCCCCATGTCTCAGCCCTGGGAGGGCAGCTGATCGCTCCACGGGGTCTGGCCCAGCGTGGGGAAGGGAAGCCCTGTCTCCAGAACCCTTGGGAAGTACAGACACGGGGGTGACTCGAACACTGAATTTTCAGCTTAACTAGAAGCTTTTCCTATTCATTTCCAACTTTTTGGTGAAATTTGTTTTAGAATACCCAACGCACTTTCCTTGCTTGGTAAGCAGAAGCTGCAGAACATGACTGAGTGTCAGAGGCTGCGGGGAAGCAGCCCTCCCAGGCAGGAGCTGAACACCCCCAGGCCCAAATCTCAGCTACGTGACTGAGGACAGTGACCTGGCTCCACGAGGCTCAGTTTCCCCATCTGGAAAATGGGCAAATAAACAAGGTCTACATCATGGGGTGCTGAGAGGATTGCATGAGAGAATTCACACGAGTGTTTACATCACTCAAAAGTGACACGTGAAAATGCCTGGAACTCAGTAGATGCTAAATAAGAAACTTGGTTCCAATCTTTCCCCTTTTCCCAGCACCTCTCTCTCTCTCTCACTCTCTCTCTCTCTCCCTACCTACCTACCTACTTACCTACCTATGTAGATGTCTATATTCACCTTTGGGCAATTGAGGCTGGAGTCAATTGAGCAAATGACTGGAGTCTGGTCCCTTCTAGGGACCAGGAAGTGACTAGAAAGAACACATCTTTGGAAGAAACGCCCTCTCCGTCCACGGAGCTTATGCAGGAAGCGATGCCCTATGGGCCGATTCAGGCTGGACGGAGTGGGGAGGGGAGCAGCAAGGAAGGTACAGGGAGTATCCATCTTTTAACATCTCCATCAGAGGCCCAGAACTCCCACTCCTAGATATTTACTTCAAAGAAATAAAACAAAATGAAAACAAACAAACTTACACACCAACATTCACAGAAGCCTTGTTCAGAATAACCAAGCACTGGAAACAACCCCCACTGTGACACATCCCCACAGCGGGCTGAGCAATTAAAAGGGACAAATGACAAGTGCAACGACGACCTGGATCAACAGGCACAGAAAAGCACGTGATTGCATTCATGTAAAATTCTAGAACAGCAAAACCAGTCATGGTGATGGAAATCACAGCAGTGGCTGCCTATGAAAGGGGCACTAGAGAACTTTCCGGAGTAAACGAACGTTCCCGATTGGGGTCTTGGTTACAGGGGTGTATACACTTGTCACTCATTAAACTGTAAGCTTAAAATCTGTGCATTTTTTCTATGTAAATTATACCTCAAAAAGAAGCCTATTGGGACATGAGATCTGCTGGGGCTCCTCTGGATGAAATCCAGGTAGGGCACGGGACACCCAGCGTGAGTCTCTTCCAATGCACCCCAAACACCCAGCTTACGTTCAGAGCCTCCTCATCCTTTGAAGTCGGTGCTTCTCTCTTCCTCCTCCTGGATGGGGAGCCGGTTTCCGACGGGGTCTGAACGTTAGACTCCAAATTCTTGAGCAGACTCTGAGCGTCATCTTTCTAAAATCCAAAGGTGGGGTGGGGGAACACATTGAAATTGGTCAGCCTAGTGCCCCTGTGACAATAGCCATCAACTCCCCACCCCCAGCCATCACAGCTGCTCATCTCTGCTCCGGGCCTGGCCCTCTGTGTGCAGTGCTTCCCTCCACCTGGAGTCAGGTCCACATCCTTCAAGACTATCCAGGTGTCACCCTCCTGACAAGCCCCCAAAGCCCCATCTCAGCGTGTCCTCAGGACCTGGAGGCAATACTTGGATCAAAGCTCATTCCAGGGCTTCCTTGGTGGTGCAGTGGTTAAGAATCTGCCTGCCAATGCAGGGGACATGGGTTCGAGCCCTGGGCCAGGAAGATCCCACATGCTGCAGAGCAACTAAGCCCGTGCACCACAACCACTATAGCCTGCACTCAAGAGCCCGCGAGCCACAACTACTGAGCCCGCGAGCCACAACTACTGAGCCCACATGCCACAACTACTGAAGCCTGTGCACTGCAACGAAGAGTAGTCCCTGCTCGCTGCAACTAGAGAAAGCCCGTGTGCAGCAACGAAGACCCAAGGCAGCCAAAAATAAATCAGTTAATTAATTAATTAATTAATTTTGAAAAAGCTCATTCCATTGTTTTTCTGAGTTGGTCCCCACTTCCCCAGCTCCTGTAGCCTGTGAGCTCCTTGGGGTGGGGTAACAGCTTAACATGGAGAATGACACATAAATATTAAAATTCCTGTTACTTCCTATAATGTGATTGGATAATTTTTAAGAAAATATCTTAGGTAACCTTAAACTATAGAATGGTTTCTGTTGTGAGCTACAGTTGATGCTCATTATTTGTGGATTCTGTATCTGCAAACTTGCCTACTTGGTAAATTTATTTGTAATCCCCCAAACCGACACTTGGGGTGCTTTTGCGGTCCTTCCTGGACACGAGCAGAAATGTGAAAAATGTGAATTGCCCGATGTGCAGTTTCCAAATGAGATTGAAGAAGGCCACACTCTAATTTCTTGTCTCAGCTCATACTGCAAACAAGTGTCCTTTCCATGTTCTATTTAGTACCATTCTTTTTTAGCACTTTTGTTGGTGATTTTGTTGAAAATGACCCCTAAGTGCTGTCTAGTGTTTCTAAGGACAAGAAGACTGTGATGTGCCTTATGGAGAAAATGTATGTATTAGATAAGCTTTGTTCAGGCATGAGTTATAGTGCTGTTGGCTGTGAGTTCAAGGTTAATGAATCAACCATATGTTAAATGAGGCACCTTTAAACAGAAACACACATAAACACATGTATTGATTGGTTAATGAAAATATTATGACCAGGATCTTGTAGAAACAAAACCCTGCATCTCCCCTGGGAGCAATGCTTCAGTATTTGCTAGTCCTGCGTTTGCGCTGATTTTATAGAACATAATTATCTACTGTATTGAAAATCCTATTATGCCAGAGACACTTATCAAGCCCCTCTTTGACCACTGGCTGCTCATGGATATAATCTTGAACTGAGGATATATCACCAGTTTGTCATTGAGTTAGTCACCAGCTATTATAGAGCATCTACTCAGTGTCAAGCCTTAATCTAGTCACTGGGAATAGAGTAATGAACAAAACAAACAAAGCCGCTGCCTTCATGGAGTTTACATTCTAGTGACAGAAGAGAGACATAAGCAAACAAAATAAATATATAGTGTGTCGGAGGTGTAAGTGCTATAGGGAAAATCAATGGAGGATGGGGGAATGGAGAGTGATGGGAGGGGAAGGCCTCTTGGACAAGGTGGCATTTGAAAAGAAACTTGATGGAAGTGAGAGAGCAAGCCATTCAGATATCACAGGGACAAGCATTTCAGGGTGAGGGCACAGCAAGTGCAAAGGCCCTGAGGCACAAGCATGCTCAGCATGTCCAGGGAAGCCCATGTGTCTGGAGCAGTTGGGGGTGGGGTAGGCAAGGTTAGATGAAGCCAGAGATTTGGGGGTTGTTTGTTTAGCAGCCATAGCTGACCAGCACAAGGCTTCTGCAGGGAAGGACCTGGTCCAATCACTGTAAAGACTCCAGGAGAAAAACCTCAGTCACCCAAGGAGGAGTATCAGATTTTTTGCTCCCCAATTAAAAATGGCCAGGAGATCAAGGGTCACCAGCCATTTCAGGACAGATTCTAATATGAAAGACAAACCCCAAAACAAACAAAAGGAAAAAGCAGGCAGGAAATAGACACTGCATGGGGAAAAGAAAACTAAAAACAAACAATTATAATATCCTCAGAGAGATAAGAGAAGATTTTACAGTCACAAAATAAGAACAGGCTAGTAAAAACATAGACTATTCTGAGGACAAAAAGAACTCTTGAAAATTAAGAATATGAAAAACTCAGTACAAGTATAAAGTTGAGAAAAGTCTCCCAAAAAACAGCATAAAAAGACAAAGAGATCGAGAATAGGAGAGAAGGAAGATAATTAGAGGCCCAATTTAACCAAAAACTGATAGGAGTTCCTGAAAGAAGCAACAGAACATAGAGAAAGAAAAGAGTCATTAAAGAAATCAAGAAAATGAATTTCTCGATTGAAAGGGCCTTCTGAATGCACAGCACAATAAGAAGCATTAGATTTCCCCCAAGACCCATCCTGGTGCATTTCATATACTGGGAGTAAAGAAAAGATACTTTAAGATTCTACTGAGGAACAGAAGAAAAAAAAGAGATACCATGCAAAATATCAAGGATCAGAATACAACCTGATTTCTCAACATCAACAACGGAAATTGAAAGACAAATGGAGAAAATGCCTTCAAAATTCTGGGGGAAAATTATTTCCAACCTGGAATTCTATAACTTAACTACTCTAACCAAATTAAGTATAAAGACAGAAGAAAGATATTTTCAGACATAGAAATTCTCAAAAGAACTTCCACCTATCCTTTTCTCAGAAAGCTATTGGAGGACGTGCTCTACCCAAATGAGGAAATTAGCCAATAAAGACAGTGTAGGAGATCCTGAAAGAGGGTCCAACCCAGGAGAGAGGTGAAGAAGTTCCAGCATGATGGCCCCAAGAGGTCCCAATGGTGACAGCAAAAGCCTACAGCAGCTGTTTCTTGAACTTTAAGAACAGAGAGACCATGAGAGGGCTTGTTAAACACAGCTTGCTGGACCCACCTCCAGAGATTCTCATCGGTGAGTCTGGGGTGGGGCCCAAGAACTGGCATTTCTAACAAGCTCCCAGGTGATGCTGATGAGATTGCTCTGGTTCACTATGAGAATAGCAACGGTCTAGAGGCAACCGGCTCATATTGGAGAGTTCAGAAGCTTTCTGGGAGAGAAGTTTTCCCAGAAGATAAAACAGATCAAATACCTAATGTATTCAAATGCCTTGAAAGAAAATGTAGACAAATGGGGGAAAGTTTACTGTTAAACAGATGATAAGTACACAGAATCTAAGCAAATGAAAAAAACGGGTAATTATTAATTTCAGGGAAAACAAAGTATTGTGCAAAAAAGGAAAGTAATCATAAGTACAGCGGATCCTTGGCTGACAGTGAATTATGTTTATGGAATTGTAATAACGAAAACACCAAATACTGATTTCACCAAAATTACCCCATAACCACACAGGGAGGTGGTGATGGTGGATAAGGAGGGTGTAAATATGAAGGAGGGGAGAAAAGAGAGCTAAATCACTCCGCACTTCCGCAGTGGGAAGTCAAGCAGCCATGTCAGCAGGTTATTTAGAAGTAAATGACCAAAATAGCCAGCTGAACAAGAGTCGAACAAGATGGCTTCTGAAAAGTGGGAAATGGTTGCAAATGAACATTTTAAATTATGTGCATGTGTAACTTTGATGCAAAAAAAAAAAGTTTTAATGATGAAAGAAATAAAACTAATAAACAAAAATAAAACAGAAACCACAAAGGGAAAGTGGTGCAAGACAGAATTATGAGCTGGGTGACCTGGACCAGAGGAGGAGAACAGAGTGCCCGGGACCCAAGAGGGAGGAAGTGTCTGATCCAGCCTGAGGTTGGGAACACTTCCCTACATGGTTTTCTTTCTGGGTCCTGAAGGATGGGTGGGACAAGAGGCAAAGAACAGATGTGCAGAAGTGCAGCGACATCTGGGGATCAAGGGGATTCTGGGTGGCTAGAGCATGGGCGCCCATGCCCCAGGGAAGGTCAGTCGCCTTATATACCATGCGAGGAAACTGGACGTGATCTCGTGTAGGCAACCAGGAGCCACTGGAGGTTTTTAACCAGGACAGTCATATTGTTTCTATTTTAGAAATAGAAACTAGAGGCAGGAGACAGAGGAAAGGAGGACACTTAGAAAGGAGTGATACAAAGGTCACATCCAAACCATCAGAAAACCCAATCAGCCTTATCCTTGAGCCAGAGCCCCCTCCATAGCTACAAACCTGGTCTGAGCCGCCACCACCCTCAACTGGACTAGTGCAGCTGTGACCGACCAGCTGTGCAAACCCGGACAGCTTGGTGAGTCTCTGTCAGCCTCAGCTTACTCAGCTGCGAAATGGGCTGCTCTATCATCTGAATGTTTGTGTCCCTTTCCCTCTCAGTTAATGTGTTGAAATTCTAACCCCCAAGGTGATGGTATTTGGAGGTGGGGCCTTTGGGAGGTGATTAGATCATGAGGGTGGAGCCCCCCATGAATGGGATTAGTGCCCTGATAAAAGAGGCCCCAGCAGCTCCCCTGTCCCTTCTGCCATATAAGGACACAGCAAGAAGTCAGTCATCCGCAACTTGGAAGAGGACCTTAGCCAGAACCCAACCATGCTGGCACCCTGATCTTGGGCTCTTGGCCTCCAGAACTGTGAGAAATAAGTTTGTGTTGTTTATCAGCTACCCAGTTGATGGTATTTCTGTTATAGCAGCCCAGACTAAGACAGATACTAACTACCACCTTACCAGGTAGCGGATGACTAAACACTCTGACTTAGGGGTTCAGACAGACTGCAGTTGAAGTTCAGCCACTGTTCATTCATCATGTGACCCTGGACAGAGAACAACCTTGCAGAGCCTAGATGTCCTCACCTGGAAAGTGAGGCTGACAGTCCCCCCACTCAAAGGCTTGGAGTGAGAATATAGAAACAAATGCCTGCAAACTCCTGGCAAGAGGCCTGACACTCAGGAAAGGCTCTGACGTGTTACTTCCCTCTTCACACAAGGAGCCAGTGTCTCTTAATCACCAGCGGGATGTGACAACCTCAAACTTACCTACAAGCATCTTGCAGTATGTTAATTTCAACTTTTATCACCCCTTTGCAGCACGACACGCCCCTGAATTCACCTGCCATGTGAGATGCTTACATCTGCTGGCTGCATCCCCTTCTCATGTGGGCCAGGAATGGGGGAACAAAACCACACCACCTTATCTCAGATCCCACCAGACTTCATCCCTCAAAGAGGTCAAAGCTGCAGGGACCTAAAACAGTAATCATACCACCACTGATGGAATGCCTGCTGTATGCCCGATACCTCCACACAACATCCGATTCCATAACAACAACTGCCATATGAAGCATCCATTAATCCCTTTCAGGCAGCCACCTGTGACCAATCCCATCCACCTCCTATACAGTGGCTTTGGGGTTAGACACACACGCCTGTCATTTGGCAAGTTATTTTAACCTCTCTGTGCCTCAGTTTCCTCATCTGCAAAATGGGGACATTAATGGAACAAGCTCACAAGCTGTTTTGGAGAGTCAATGAGATCATTTTCAGGTAGAAAGTGTAGCTCAGCACCCAGCATACAGCCAGAATTCAATAAATGCTAGCATTTTCATTTTCCCATCACAGAACTCATGATGGGGCTGTGTTATAATCAAGTGTTTACTTGTAATCTGTCCATCCAGAGGCTGTGAACCTCCAGGGGCAGGAGCAGGGTTTATCCTGTACACTGATGTAGTGTCTAAGCCCCTAGGCCATGCCTGGCAGTAGAAGGTGCTCAGCAAACTTTTGCTGTGTGGTCGAATGTTGAATGCATGATGATGTAGCAGCTGGGACTCAAGAGGAGCTAACTGGCTAATGCACACAGCAAGGAAGCAGAATGGACATCCAGGGGCGGGGAAATCCCCTGCCCTCCTGTCCACCACGCTGAGCTCCGCCCATAAGTCCAAACGCTTAGTGCTACAGATGAGGAGACTGAGGCCTGGAGGCCTTCATCAGCTAAGGTCACACAGCGTTGTCAGATGGAGCAGACACTTCGGGGCAACTCCAAGCCAGAGCCCTTCTGTCACTTGGCCGGCTCCCTCTGAAATCACTGTCTCCAGCCGCCTCCCGGAGCAGAAGGGGAATCCCCCAGGGCAAGACCTTTTGCGAGCGATGCCCAAGATCACGCTCAGATGGACTCGGAGAAGGGGGCTGGAAACCCGGACCACAGGGCCGAGGAAGACCGCGCCCCCGCGCCCCACACCCCGGTTGCCCGCTCGGCCGACCCACCTGGTGCGGCGGACGCGGGCGGGCGGCGCGGCAGCCGAGCCAGAGGCCGAGGCCGAGACCGAGGCCGAGTGCGGTGCCCAGGAGCACGGCGGGGACCAGCAGCGCGGGCGCCGGCCGCACCGCGTCCCGGCCCAGCTGCAGCCGCGCGTCGCTCCCGCAGGTCGCCGCGCCACGGGCCATCGGGGGTGCTCAGGCGGCCGGCCCGCCGCATCCCACCCGCCGCCGCGCGCTGCCCGCGCCCGCCGCTCGGAGCTCCATCCCCGCCAGGTCCTCAGTGGACCTGGTCCCCGGCGGGCCAGGGGCGCGGCGCGCTCCGCCGACTCCTCCGGCCTGTGCTGCCTCCTTCCTCCAGCTCCCCTCCGGCTTCCCGGTGCTGCCCAGCCGGAGGGAGGAGCCTGGACCCTCCGCCCAAAACTTTGAACCACCCCCGCCTCCAGCCCTGCCTTTGCACTGAGCATGCCCGGCCAGAGGCGTGCTTCTCAGCCGGGAGGACCTTTTGGGAGGAGTCTTGTTTTGCACGGGCCTCTTGACTTCCAGAGGGGGAGGGGACCACAGCCAGGGAGGAGGGTGGTGCTGGGTTGTTTATTGAGTGCTTAGGATTTGTTAAGCATTTAGCCTGATGATCCGAGTAACTTTCTTAACAACCTTCGGAGATGGGCACTATTACGCGCCCTTCCTCCTGATGAGGGTCAGGGTCAGCACTAAGTGATACATTGCAAGTCTGACTCAGCCTTGCTCCTGACCTCTACCAACTGGCCCCCTTTGGACCGCACAGGCCGGCCTTGCCTCTGAACTTGTTTGCCTGCAGACTCCTGTTTTAATGCTATTTTCTTCCAGGATGGTCGATGCTTTCCTCTAAGACTACATGTAGGGAGATTGTTACACTCAGCCCCTGCTAGCCAGGAGGTGCCACGTGGTCATTCATTCGCTCAGCATTTCCAGAGACCCTGCTGTCTGAACCAGCGCCAGGGCAGCCACCAACCAGACAAGGTCCGCCAGGGAGGATTTCACAGCTGTGTGGGGAGATAGGCAGAAGAATTCAGCAACTGTTCTTTCTTTAAGCAACATTTACTGATGCTAGCTCTCTTTCTGGGTGCTGGGGTACACACACACACACACACACACACACACACACGTGCAGGCGCGCACGAATGCACTCACACCCCTAACCTTTGGAGCTTAATTCCCTGTGAGGGCCAGAGCAGGGGTACCATGGGGATCTCTGGGGATCCAGAGAGGGGTTTTGTGTCCTTAACCTGGATATCCAGCTCAAGTTTCTGGTTTTTTCCATCATTTCCTCTTCACTCCTTCCAAGTTGGCAAGATGGGAACTATTATCTAGATTTACTTTTTATAGATGAAGAAACTGACAGCCAGACAGGAGAAGTGGCTCATTCAAGGTCTTGCAATAGGAAACTGGGCACATATATTCACACCCGTGTCTGTCTGGTTTCAGGACTCACACTCTCTGCCATGCGGTGCTTCTTAAATGTTTCCTTAGGAGCATCTCCAAGGCTCCTGGGAACATATATGAGGGCAATAACCAGAAGTTCTTGCTTTATGCTGGCTATTTCTTTGGATACTCAGGCTTTTATTTCTTAAAATGTAGTGTTCTTTGCATCTTACTTTATTATAAAATTGGTTGCATATCGAAATCATCCTTTACTCACTAATAGAATTAATGCTCCAGCAATATGCTAGCATTTAGTCTTTGGCCTTGTCTCACTCCTGGCACATGCTGCGTACCCGCAAGGACAGTGTACCTCGTGCGGAAAGCTTGGCTAATAAACTGTCAGATTCCCAAACCCCATTGTCTTGTCCCTGTCAAGTCAGGAAAGGACGGTCCTCGGAGGGGCAGGGTAAGAAGGAGCACAGGTGCCAGGCTTCCTGGCCTGAGGCTGCAGACAGCATGACAGGCTGCCCTGTAGGAAGGCTGCAGGAGGGTGAAGAGGTGTAAGCTGTCGCTGCGGGCCCAGGGTAGTAACAGCCCTGCTGTCACGGAGAGTTCTGGGAGTTTGCTCAGCTGCTGCCTCCTGGCTCCAGACACCACCTCCCCTATTTTTGGTTCCCCAGAGAGGTCCCCCAGTGGCTGTCCTGACTACCTGCCCACCCCTCCCTCTTGGGGGAATGTGAGGGTGGCTTCTTGGACATGTCCAAGGGCTCATCCACAGCAAGGGTTCACACAGTGGGAACCTCACTGGGTTGAACAGAACCCAACAGGACATGAACAGCGGCCTTCCTCTCTCTGAGCTGCCTTTTCCCTCCCAGCCCGTCTCCTTGCTGTCCTGTATCCCCATGACCCTGCCTCTCCAAAAGTTTCACAGTTCTCTAATAGGGGGCTGGTGGGCCTGGGCACACTCCCGATTCAGCGCGGTGTGTGTGTGTCAGGGAAGCCTTGCTGGAGGAGGTGAGTCTGAGCTGAGACTTAGAGAACGGAGGAGGCATTAATGGAGGGGCACTTGGAGCCCCTGAAATCTTTGGAAGCAGGGGTCACCCAATCTGATTTTGGTAGACCCCCCGGCTGGGGCGCGATCAAACTCAAGTGTGGCCGCCCAGCGCCCGCCGCGCCAGCCTGGCTCCCTCCCTCCCACGCCGGTCTTGGTCCTCAGCCTCCTCTCGTCCCGCCAAGCCCCAGATGCCTGTGTCAGTTCCAGAAAACTTTCCGCGGAGGCTCTCACTGAGCATGCTCGGCGGCGGGGCGGGCCTGGGGTCCGGAAGCTGCTCCAACTCGGCCTTCCCTCGCCACGTCTGGGGTCTCTCGTCCCTGGCTGGCGATGGGCTCGGCGGGCGCCCGGGGGCACGCCACGTGGGTGCTGGCCGGGGGCCTCCTGGCTGCCGCCCTGGCGCTGCCCGCGGGGCCCGGGGACCGAGGCCGGCTCCCCGCGGACCCGGGTCCCCTCTGGCGCCCCCTCGGCGCCCAGCCTCCCCCGGATCCCCGCTCGGCTCCCGGGGTGGGGCCAGAGCAGACCGCGGAGGTAAGGAGGGCCCGCCCCCAGTCTCGGGTCTGAGTTGGGAAGTTTGGCTTCACCTTATACCCGCGGCGGGGAGGCCCCTTCGGGTTAGGGAAATTACCCTAAAGGGAGGGCGGGATCTGAGTAGGATGCAACGGGTGTTCCTTTCCGCTTGTGGCCAGAAAACTCCCTGGAAAGGTGGAGACAGCGGTGTGGCTGGTGGCTGTGGGTTTGGACCTTGCCAGAGGCCGGGTCGATCCCCCTAAGCAGCCTAAGAGCTCTGTGACCTCGGGCAGGTAGCGTCACTTCTCGTGCCTCGCTCTCCTGATCTGTAACTATTGCAGGGTCCACCCCAGAGGGTCGATGTGAGAGTTTAGATGAGTTCAGGAATGTAGGTAGAGCATCTTACACAGGTGAGTGCTTCGGGAGAGTGTAGCAGTTGATAAAAGACACTATTGCTGGGGTTTTCTGTGACTGCAAATTTAGCCACTTTCTACTTCACCCTGCCCCTTCCTGTGTGGTCCCTAACTTGGGAGGGCACAGAGCTCTGGCTGTCACCCTAGATTTCCCCTCTCCCTCTGCCAAATCTGGTCACCAGTCCCCCTGCCTTTTCCTCCTAATCAGTTCTGATGTCTACTCCCCACTGCCTCACCCACCTGGCTGCATCCACTAGGTTCAGTCCCCACCCCTCAGCCTCTGGCCTTTGATGATTGTTTCCTCTGGGTCACCCTCACACCCTAATTTCCCGTCCATTCCTCCCCCCACCTCTAGGTGACCTGTCCATGGTATACACCTGACCACTCTGCCCTGCCCCCCGCTCGCCACGTATATCCCCTTTCCACCCTGACCCCTGTTGCAAATCCAGGCTTCTGTTCCCAGGAATGTCTGTCCAGTGGTCTGGCCCATCGCTGCCCTGTGGTCCTCCCAGCCCTCCCCCAGGACCCGGCTCCTCTTGTCCTGTTGAGTTTTCTACCTGTAGACCCCAGGGTGCCTGCTACACTTGCTACAGATTTTTAGGTCTCTTAAATGAGATTCCCTTCACTGTCTATGATTAATTCTTAGGTTTTCACTAGAGAAGACAAAGTAATGCTGTGTCAATTTACTGAGCTTTTATAAAGCTCATGATGAACATTTTCACAAGATCCTTTCACTTGCTCCTGTCTGGTGTGGTGGGAAGTATCTGGCCCATTTTGCTGATGAGAAAACCAAGGCCCAGGGAGCCAAGCCCCCAGGCCTGTCCTGTGCTCTCACAATGGCCCCCACGTTCAGAGCTCACTCACCTGTCCTCACCTGATCTTTCCTTTGGGAAGCCAATGCCAGAACATTTACATGGATGCTTGTTGCTAGGCTCTACAAAAGAGTGCTTTAAAAACCTGAACCCAAATGCTCGCATTAACTTATTATGTCTCCCCTCCTGCAAAGGATGAGCTAACAGCCAGTTTACAACTGTTTCCCAGTTGTTCTAAAACTGCTGTGTCCAGTACATTGGCTCTGGCCAAGCTGTGGCTGTTTGAATTTAAACGTTTCAGGTGCCCGATGGCCCCATGTGCTAGTGGCTCCCATATTGGACAGCCCAGACCACAGAGCATTTCCATCATCCCAGAAAGTGTTATTGGAAGTTTGTCAGAAGGAGAGAAACAGTGAAGGCGTGAGTGGACAAGAGGCTTCTGAGTGTTTACGGAAGGCCCTTTAGGTACCAGACTGTTCTGGGTGCTTGAGATACAAGGGAACAAGACAGTCTCTGCTCTTAGACCTGCATTCTTGGGGCAGGAGAAAGACACTAAATGGTGTTAATCTATAGTGTGGTAGTTGGTGGTCAGGCTGTAGAGAGGAATACAGTGGGCAAAGTGGGCTGGCAGATATAGCCTTGAGCACCATCTAGACGGGGTGGTCAGGGAAGGCGCTTTTAGGAGATGACAGTTGAGCAGAGCCTTGGATGGAATGAGGGAGGGGCATGGGTGATTCTGGAGAAAAACTTTCCAGAGTGAGATCATAGTGAGGGCAAAGGCCAGAGGTGGGAAGTGCTTTGTGTGGCCCAGGACCAGTAAGGAGGCTGGTGTGGCCTGAGGAGGGGTGGGGGGAGAAGGGAGGAGTGGAAGGAGGTGAAGCTAGAGGATGAGGAGGGGCCAGATCAGGAAAGGCCCTGTGGCCCATGCTTAAGACTGGCTGTTATTTTGAGTTAGATGGAAGCCATGGGTGAGTCTTGAGCAGAAAAGTGGCTTGCTCTGACTCGTCTTTTTAAAACATCCCCATGGCAGGTGTGGGAGTAAAGGATAGAGGGCAGAGGTGGAAAGAAAAACCAAGAGAGGAGGCAGGTGGGAGACCAGGCAGACGATGGAGGTGAAATGGACCAGGGAGGTTAGTGGAGGGCTGCTGAGAAGTTGTGGATTGGGGATATATTTTGAAAGTAGGGCCAGGGGATTTGCTGGGATTGGATGTGGGTTGAGAGAGAGGAAAAGAGGAGTCAAGGATGAAACCACGGACTTGGGCCTGAGCAGATGAGAGACTAGAGATACCATTAGCTAACATGCAGAAACCTCGGAGGCCATCAGGAATTCTGATTTGGTCTTGTTGAGTTTGACATACCTATGAGGCATCCAGGTAGAGATGTACAGGAGAGTGTGGATGGGTGAGTCTTGATCTGAGGGAGAAATCTGAGCTGGAGATCTATATCAAGGAGTGGACAGTGTACACAGGCCTTTAACCCCACAGGGCCTGGCTGAGTTGCCCTTGGGAGTAAGTATGGTTTGAGAAGAGTGAGGCCTTAGGGCAGAGGCCTGGAGCAACACCAGGGCCAGGCATCCAGCAGAGGAGATGAGACCAAGACTGTGACCCACAGGTCAAGGGAGGAAAGTATTTCAGGGAGAGAGGGCTCCCCAAAGATGTTCACATCCTGATCCCTGGAACCTGTGAGTGTATTACATCACATGGCAAAGGGAGATTAACATTGCAGATGGTGTTCAGGTTGCTAATCAGCTGACCTTATAAAAGGGAGGTTATCTTGGAACATCCCGGTGGTCCCAGGGTAATCCCAAGGGTCCTTAAAAATGGAAGAGGGAGGCAGGAGAGAGTCAGAAGATGTGACATTGGAAGGTCAGAGGGATGCACTGGGAGACCTCAACCCACTGCTGCTGGCTTTGAAGATGGAGTAAGGGGCCGTGGGCTAAGGAGTGTGGGCTGCCTCTAGAGGCTGGAAGAGGCTTACCCAGAGCCTCCAGAAAAGAATGCAGCCCTGCAGACACTTTGATTTTCGCTCAGTGAGACCCATGTCAGACTCCTAACCTCCAGAACCGTACAGTAATAAACATGTGTTTGTTTTAAGCCACTCAGTTTGTGATGATTTGTTACAGCAGCCGTAGGATGCTAATACACTCACATACCAAATGCTGCTGGTGAGTTGTGTGCAATAAGGATGGAGAACTGGCTGTGAACTGAGGCCTTGTAGAGGTCCTGGTGACCTTGTCAGGAGCTGTGTCATCTTGGAGAGGGGGATCACCAGGGAGGGGAAGGCTGGATATTGAAGGTGGGTATCGACTGGCAGTTGGTGTGGTGTGTGTGAGAGCAGGCGTTCACGGTAGCCAAGGAGCCCCCAGAGAGTCACCCCTAGGCTAGTGATACCCAGGATCTGGCGAGACCTCAGGGAGCCATAGCCAAGGGTCCCCAAGGGTCCCTGGCACTTGAGGGCTTCCTGAGTCATTTGCTACCTGGGTCCTGCCCCTCCCCCTCAAGTGGAAGCGTCTGTTGGGAAGGGGACCTCTGTCCCTCGGTGAGGTCAGGGACCTGGCACAGAGCCTGCCGTGTGGCAAAGGCTGGGTGAAAGAATGGATGGAAAGTTCCAGGGGCAGGGGTCGTATAGGCAGACGTGTGTGGGAGTTGGGTGCCCCGTGGCACCACTGTTTGCCCCAAAGACCTCACGAATGAATTCTAGTCTTTTCTGGTTAACAGACTTTAGTTTTCAGAACAGTTTTTGATTTTAGAAAAATTGTACACATGGTAAAGAAAATTCATATATATTCTCCCCAATACACAGTTTCCCTTACTATTAGTGTCTTACATTAGTAAGATACATTTATTACAGTTAATGGTCTAACCTTGATATGCTATTGTAAAAGTCCATAGTTTATTCGGATTTCCTTAGCTTTTGTACCCAATGTCCATTTCTGTCCCAGGACCCCATCCAGGACACCACTTTACATGTAGCTGTCACTTTCCTTGTCTTGAGGACCTCAGCAGTTTAGAGGAGGACTGGGCAGGTATTTTGCAGGGTGCCCTCTGTTGGGATTCATCTTGGTGCATCTAGTAACATGATTTATCGCTGTTGGTGTTTATTTTTTTCATTTGTTTGTTTTCAGATTTCACTACAGTTTATAACCGTGAAAAAACACCCACATGGTCCTGAGGGCATATTCAATTTATGAGCATCTAAGGAAGACAGATTTAGATACATTAAACTGTTGTTTCTATGTTTATAATTATATGCAGCCACATAAAAAATAATGTACAGAACACCTTGTCCTACAAAACAGCTTTGGGGAATTTTCTCTGACTAGAAATTATCCCAGTTTGGGAACATTAGATTAGACATGAACATAAATTCAAGATATTATTAATTTATTTGAAAGAGTTGAACATTTAAGAAGGCTGTTTCTACCAGTGGAAACAAAGATGGAAAACTGTCAAATAATTGTGAGTTGCTTGGAATTCTTCCTGGCTTCCAGGAATTAAATTGGGAACAGACATCTGCCCACACAGTAAAAATGATCATATTAGTAAATGTTTCTTTGAATGAAACACACAATGACAAAAATGATTCTTTAGTGGATTCCCAGTCAAAGGGAAAGAAATATTAAATAAGTTGGAAACTATGCCACGGTCTTCAATTTCAGAAGTAGAGACTAGCAATTAAGAGGAAGTTTTCTGGGATGTTTCACTGTCGGTGTTGACCTTGAACTCCCGGCTGGACCAGCGCTGGCCAGGTTGCTCCACTGTGAAATTACCCCCTCCCCCTGCGCTGTACTTGTTAGAAGGAGGTCACTATGCACAGGCTGGATGTGTGCTCTTAGGAGATGTTTTTTTCCTGCCAGATGGCAGCACAGACTTATTCCATCCACATCAGTGTCTGGTCACTAAGTCTCTGTTCTCGTTATTGCTGTTGTTGCAACGACACATGGGCACACGCTCCTCTTACAAGAAATGAAACAATATAAGTGGTGCGGAAACAAGGGATCCCCCTCTCTACTGTGCACAGACTTGGTCCCCAAGTCCCAAAGTCTAAGTCTTCAGCATACTCCTTTCATGGCTTTTAAAAATAATGTGTGGTTATGATATTGTATATTGTTAAACGTGTAATTATATATTAAATGTATAAATAATTAGTATTAAGTATATTGTTAAATATCTACATATATATAGATATACTTTCAAGTTATTAAATATGTAAGTAAATATGTAAATATATACTAGTAAACTAACTGTAATTTATATAAAAATAAAGATAATATAAATACGTAAATATAATTATTAAATATATAATAATGTCTTAAACATATTAAAATGCCATATTTATTAAATGAAACCATATTATTCATAACTTTATGACCTAGGGATCTTACTTGATATATATTAGAGTTGCTTCTAGGTAATCACAGATCTGCTTTATTTATTTCTTTGTTTATATTTGTAATTGCGGCAAAAGACACATAACAAAATTTACCCTCTTAACAGTTCAGCGATGTTAAATACATTCACACTGTTGTGCTTCCATCTCCAGAACTCTTTTCATCTCGTGAAACTGAAACTCTGTCCCCATTAATCAACAACCCCCCCCATTCTTTTGTCCCCCAGCCCCTGGCAACCACCATTCTACTTTCTGTCTCTATGAATTTGACATACCTCCTATAAGTAGAATTGTATGCATGGACCACTTTTACTTATCCATCCATCAGTGGACACTGGGTTGCTTCCACCTTTTGGCTATTGTGAATAATGCTGCTGTGAACAGCACTGGGCTTGGCCCATTTCAAGGGCTGTAGCCAGGGCACTACAATAACAGTAATTATTATTATCATTATTTTATAGTGGTGGGGTCTGGGCCTTTCCAAGGCTCAGTATTTTACAAAGGTAGAGTGGAGGGGTTGGCTGGGCCCCATTTAGACAAGTTTTAATCACTGAACGAGGTGAAGCAAGCTGGGAGGAGGCTTTGAGGTCCACACTTTTCAGAGGAGGAATCTGAGGCTCAGAGAGGCTGAGAGACTTGGCCAAGGACATACAGCGAGTAAATGGTCCAGTTCAAATCCAGTTCTCCAGACTCCCAGGCTAGTGTTTTATGTGCCACTCTGAAAACTTGCAGGATCTTGGGAATTCAGAGACTTGAGGCTCTCCCAACATCACAGGGTTCGTGAAAAGCAGAGATGGGATTTGAACCCAGGTCTGTCCAACTATATGAAATTTCCCCTACACTCTGCTGTCTCCCTAGACAGCTCCCAGAAATGCAGTTACATCATCCTGCACTCAAAAGCTGGTGGGATGATCGACTTAGAAAAATTTACATCAGATTTCTGGATAAAAGTGCAGCTCCTCTCCACGTGAGCCATTTACAAAAATGGCTTTCAACCACCCCTAGTATGTTCTTCGTTAATGTCTTTGTGCCTTTTGACTCTTTTTAGGACTTGCCCCATGGGATTTGGCCCAGTGTGGAAAGCTCTCACTTTCTGACTGCAGGTAAGTTTTTCTTTTGGTTGATTTTTTATTGATTTGACCACGAGAGAGAACCAGACCCTAAAGCCATAGCCCTCCTACTTCTGCCTCCCTTGCCCCCTGCTCACCAGCGTGCCTTACAGAGCAAGGCAATGTGTCACCTTCTACAGCAGTGGGTTGGAGCTTGGGTGCACAGCCCAGAATTCAGGGTGAGGTGGTCTGTCTTCATTCCCCCTGAAGGCATCTGATAAAGAAAATGCAGAATGTTTGTGTTAGCCAAGTGTATGAGTTTCTTTTCGCTGCTGTAACAAGTTATTACACATTTAGTGGTGAAAACAGCACAAAGGTATTCTCGTATGGTTCTGGAGGGCAGAAGTCCAAAATCAGTCTAACTGGTCTGAGTCACGGTGTCGGCAGGTCCCCACTCCCTCTGAGGCCCTGGGAAGAAGGCCTTTCCTTCTCCAGGATCTGGAGCTGTATCCCTTGTATTATGCAGGTCATGGCCCCTTCCTCCAGCCTCCAGACCAGCGGAATAGCATCTTGCCTCAGCGGGCACATGGCCTTCTCTTCTGCCTCTCAGATCTCTCTCTACCTCCCTCTTTAAGGACACCTGGGATTACATTTATGGGCCCCTGGGTAATCCAGGTTACTTCCGCATCACAAGGCCCATAATTTAATCACATCTGCAGAGTCCCTGTTGCCATATAAGGTAACATATTCACAGGTTCCTGGGATTAGGACCTGGGTATCTTTGGGGACTGTCATTCAGCCTACCACACTGGGTGACAGAAATTCAACTGAAACTAACTTAAGCAAAGAGGAATTTGTTGGTCCCTATAACTGGACCTCGCAGGCCCTAGGCACTGCTGGATGGGGGAGTGGTGTTCTCAGGGCTCTGCCTTTCTCTTTCTCTCTCTTTTTTTTTTTTTTTTTTAATTGGGGTATAGTTGCTTTACAATGTTGTGTTAGTTTCTGCTGTACAATGAAGTGAATCAGCTGTATGTATGCATATATCCCCTCCCTCTTGGACCTCCCTCCCACCTGCCACCCAGCCATCCCACCCATCTAGGTCACCACAGAGCACCGAGCTGAGCTCCCTGTGCATACAGCAGGTTCCCACTAGCTATCTGTTTCACACATGGTAGTGTATATATGTCAGGGCTCTGCCTTTCTCTTTCCGTCGCGGCCCCTGCTTTCCTCTGGTGAGTGTGATTTTCAGGAACATTCTTTCCACGTGGTGGGAAAGACAACCACTGGCAGCCCCGGACTTTCAGGAGTCTGACTGCTGCCACTTGCAGAAAGGAAGAGACTTCCCAGTAGCTCGGCAAAAGTTCAGGAAAGACCAGTGGGTGCAGCCTGGGTCCCATGCCAGTTCCTGACCCTGTCACTGGGGCTTGCGGGGAGAGTGTTCTGGGTTCCGTGCTTAATTCTGGCCTCCTGGGGACCAGGATGGGCTGGGATCCAGGTTTTTCTGTATAGACTAAGAATCTTACTGACTAGTGTGTGTATGTGTGGGCGGGGCTACCGTGAAGGGAGGGGTCCTGGGCAGGCAGAATAGTTTTTTTGTCCAGAATCTGCTAGGCACAGATTATGAATACACCTCTTTGTTCTATACCAGGGATAAACATATTTCATTTCCTGGGGGAGTCAGAAGTACTTTTTATATCTTTTATTACTCTCTGCAGTCTTTACAATTTACAAAATCCAATGTTTTCATTTGAGTAAAATAGGTTGAGGTGATATCACAGTAATCACAGAGACCTTTTAGCCACTGATTAAGCAGACTTGTTGGTCAAAGGGAGCGCAGTGCACTAAGGACTGTGGTTGTAGTGAGAGCAGAGGGTGGAGGACTAAGGCCACTGGGAGGGCTTCAGGGAGGGCTTCCTGGAGGAGGTGCTGCTCAACTGAGTCCTGAGGAGTGGCAGTTAGTAGGACAAGGGGATGGAAGGAGAGGCTTCCAGGCCTGTGGCAGCCCAGAGGCGAGGGAGTGAGGGTGCATCCAAACACCTGCACAAATAGTACAGGTGACCCATGTGACAGTGGCACTAGTGGGGAGGCCGCTGGGCAATGATGCAGTGGGTGGTGATGGTCACTTCGGAGCTTGACTTCCTTCTATACTGTATGTGGACAATAGCAGTGGCTGCCTCATTCAGGTCTTCATCAGAGCCTGCGGCTGGGCCTTCTGAGGGCCTGGAGGAACAGGGGGCACCTGCAGGATGCCTGCACCAGAGATAAAGCCCAGAGTGGCCTTAGGATTTTACACCCAGCAAGTCTCCTGGGAAAGCATTTGTTCCTTAGCCCGAGGGGCTGGGCTGCGGTCCGGAGGTGGGTGTCCTGTCCCACTGTGTGATTGACTGAAACAATCCCGAGGGAGCAGCCAGCCTGGGAAAGCTCCTGCCTGTTCCCATGTGAGGGCTGTCAATTCCCCGATGCTCACCTTTGTCCCCATTCCAACATCATGAACTGAATCAACCACAGGTACTATTCTAGAAAAAAAGATGTTGATTTTATCTAGGATTCCAGTTCCACGTCCTTTTTTTTTTTAATTTTAATTTTTCCTACATATATTTAGAAATTCTATTAAAAAAGGGTTCAAAAACACTTCTAAAGACCTTGCTATCAATACTCTGTGTAAGAAAGACTGAATAACAGGATTCATTCTCAGTCAATATAAGTGTATATTTGGATAGAAGATAAATGTTGAAAAGGCGCAACTCCACAATTCAGGTCACTTCAAAATATAAATTTATACAGTGGTCAGATGAGTTTCCCAAGGACACAGCTGGTGAGTGACAGAGCCAGGATTTGAACGCAGGGCTGTCTGATGCCAGGTGTGTAAGAATCACCTATGGCTCCTCCCTCGCCTTGTGGTTCTGACTCAGTAGGTCTGGGGTGGGGCCCAGGAATGTACATTTCAGCCTACAGCCCAGGTAAGGAGCACAGACTTCGAGAAACACTGTCCTTAAGCTCTGTGTCTCCCAATGAGAATGTCTCATCTTCTTGGCAAAGAGATGGTAAGTCATTCATTCATTTACTCACTTATTCACTTACTCAGCAAAGATTTCCCAAGTGCCTTCACGTACCATGTGGTTTGCCTCTGGAGTTTAACCGCTGCCTTTCTGTATTGTGTAATGCATGTGCATTGTTATTTTGCAGCAGAAGCACCATTTGGAATGAAATTCAATAAGAAAACTGAAGTCTTTAACCCACCTCCGACTTCTGCAGCCTCCAGTGGGCCGTGGATTCATTCCGTATTTGCTTTTATACCCTCGTGGCCCAAGAAGACCTTGTTTAAAAGAGAGTCTGCTGTAACACACCACTTGGTAAGTAACATGTTCAGTTCTTTAAAAGACATATCAGAAGTTGTAAAGAAGCCAGTTTTGGACCATATGTGTAGAAAATGTCACAGGCTTTTGTTCCTCCAAAAAACCTGTTCTTCCTCTTTCACTGAATATAGTTATCATTGGGAAGTAAATCCCTTTTTCTTTCCAGAGAGCTGCTTCTTCTGTACAATATACAGTATTTAGATGAACAGGATGTGTGAATCTGAGCATTGGGCCCCCCTGCTGGTTCTAAAGCAGGGCAAGGGGTCCTGTTTTAACCCGACTGATTCACTTGCTCCTGTTATAAAAATGCTGCTACCGATAATAGGGCTAGGTGTTTAACGAATATTTTCTATTTGCCAGGCATGAGGCTTAGCACTGTCTATGCATAATCTCACTGGAGCCTCATTACGAGTTTCTTAAACAGGTACTGTTTTCATTCCCATTTTACAGAGAGGAAATGAGGATTGGAGAGATTAAGAGGCTTGTTCAGGGTCCCACAGGCCGAAGTGGCAGAGCCAGAATTTGGAGCCCCGGCTCTTAACCACTGCCCCTGCTCCCGCTGTTGTTCATATTCTGTGTGATGTGTTGGCTTCACATGGCGCTGACTTTCACCTAAGCTTTCATGACTTAAGATGCCTTGAGGACCACTGCGTTCAGCCAACAGGCTGCCATGGCCACAAGCCCCTTCTTGGCCCCCAGCTACATGTTTGTATTAGTTTCCTAGACTGTGTAACAAATTTCCACCAACTTGGTGGCTTAAGACAATGACATTTATTCTCTCCCTGTTCTGGAGGTGGGAAGTCAAGGTGTCAGCAGAGCCGTGCTGTCACTGGGGGCTTGTAGGAGAAGATCCGTCCTTGTCTCTTCCAGCTTCTGATCGCTTTCCTTGGTTTGTGGCTGCCTCACTCCAATCTCTCTATTAGGATTCCCTGGAGAAACAAAACTGGTAGAAACAAAACAGGTAGGACACATGTGAGGGAGAGAGGGGGGGATTTATTTTAAGGAATTGCTCATGTGATTGTGGGGACTGGCAAGTCCACACTCTGCAGGGCAGGCTGGAGACCCAGGGAAGAGCTGATGCTCAGGTTGGAAAGGTGTCTGCCACAGAATTCCCTTTTCCTTAGGGGAAACCTCAGTCTTTTCCATTAAGGCTTCACCTGATTGGGCGAGGCCCACCCACCTCATGGAGGGTCATCGGCTTTATTCAAAGTCCATTGACCTAAACATTACTCTCATCTAAAATACCTTCACAGTGACATCTGGACATGTTTGACTAAATATCTGGGTACCATGGCTGGGTACCATGGCCCAGCCAGTTGACATGTAACATTTACTGTCACTCTGTCTCCACCTTCTTGTGGCCTCTTCTCTGTGGCTGTGTACTCTCCTTTTCTGTCACTGATAAGGACACTTGTCATTGGATTTAGGGCCTAGCTAAATCCAATCCACCTAAATCCAGAATGATCTCATCTTGAGAGCCTTGGCTTAATTACATCTTCAAAGACCCCTTTTCCAGATAGGGTGACATTCCCAGGTTCTGGGCTTTAGGACGTGGAGCCACATTCAACCCACCATGTTGGTCATCATCTTTCCAATCCTCTCCAGTGACAGGTGACTCAACCCCTCTTTCGGCAGCACCTCCATCCTCCATCCCCCCTCCTGTGTGTCTTTGCCCAACAAGCTATGTTTATTCAATTGTCATTTGCAAGATGCTGTGTGGGGATCAGAAGAGTAGAAAGCCAGGTGTCTGCCCTCAAGGACGCACTGGGGGCCTGGCACGTCAGAGCATGAGAGTGGGGTCGTGGACAGAGACTCGACCAGAATCAGAGGCCTGGGCAGCTTATGCTGCTGCATGTGGTCAGCGTATTCTCAGGAACATCACTTCCCCTTTCTGTGTCTTTGTTCGCTTCTGTACAATGAGAGGGTCATGCTCTGGAGAGGGGTGTGCGGTGTGGGAGGATCATAGGATACGGAGCACACAGCCTGGGGTGGAGTCCAAGCTTCCTGCCTGTGCAGCCTTGGGCAAGTGCGTTAACCCTCATGAGGCTTAGTTTCCTCATCTGTAAAATGGGAGTAATAGAATTCATATGTGTACAGTGATGGGCCTATGCCTGGCACTTGGGAAAGAATAGCCATTGTTATGATCGTTGGTATCACCGAGAGCTGCCGTGGTCTGTGATTGACAGTATGGCTCCACCCACTGCAGATGGAGGGGGGCAGGGCAGACAGCGGGGAGGCATGGCCTGGGGTCACGGGGCATATGGCAAGGGCGGAAATGAACAGGGACCAGTTGTGATTACGAGGGGCAGCGGGGCTGGCATCTGGTGGGCGAGCTCTGGCTTTCCACTGGTCTCCTTCCAGGGGAGCCATCGTGGGGCTGGAGGAGCCCAATCCTGGCTTGATTCTCTACCTGTTGATGATGCACCCCGCTCATGGGAGGTGCCCCAACATGCTGTGGTCCACGTTCACTCAGTCCCTGCCGTGTGGCTGGTGTACCCCACACAGGACATGTGCGCAGCCCTTAAAGGATTTTTCCATAGCTCTGCTCACATGCCTCCTGCTGAAGTGTCAAGCCTGGTTTGCTGAGTCCCTGTGACAATGGTGTCACTGACACGCACCACAGACCGGGACACAGCCCCGTGTGATCCACGTCCACGTTCTTCGCCCCTCATAGGTTTTAAGTTCCAGTCCTGTAATACTCCTTTTAAAAAAATCTTCAGGACTGATGGGAGTTACTACACCAGCAGAAGTAACCCCTCTGCCTGGCCCTTTTAAAAGTTCACCTTGTACTTTTACTTGACAAATATAGCATGAAATATTTTTCATTTTCTAATGATTTCTATATTTTATTGTAGTATGGAGACATTTCAAGAGACATTCAAGGAACTTCTGAGAATGGAGTAATTTTTCAGAAATGTGCAGTGGTGAGTATTCATAGGTAGTTTATACTTAAAGAGAAAATAATTGAAGTTGCCCAAATCATATATTAGTAGAGTTATGTATTTAAAGAACTGGTGAATCACGTGGTTATCTACCCATGTCTGGACACAGGTGATGATGCAACCCACAGGGATCTTATATTTTATATGGCAGCACCAGGACTAAGATTTTTTGGTAACAATAAAATTATTGGCAGTGAAAATCCTCTGCGATCATTTAAAATGAGAAAGTGTATATTTTCTCTCAGATTTTAACATTGATATGATGCCCGACAGATTAAAAATTCACTTAATGTCTTTAGGTCTTTGACCCTTACTAATCTCATGAGATGGCTTTCACATGATCCTGTGTTGAGGGTCCCCAAGACCACCCTCAGTTTCAGTGCTTCCCTGGAAGGACTCACAGAACTCAGAAAAGCGGTTCTACACACAGTTACAGTTTATAACAGCAAAATGATATAGATTACAGTCAGCAAAGCAAAAGGCACATAGGACAGAGTTCTGGGGAGACCAGGCCCAAGACAGCCAGTCTTCTCCTGGTGGAGTTGAAAGAAGAGCGTTTAATTTGCCCAGCAATGATGTGTGGCATCAACCAGGGATGCTCACCCAAGCCATGGAATCCAGGATTTTTATTAAGGATCCATCACGTAAGCATGTGCACCCATGTCGCTGACCTCCGTTATTCAGGTCACCTGAACATAGCTTGGCCCAAGGCCCTCACCGTGAACCACATTGTTTGCAGAGACTACCTGGGGTGGCCCAAAGCCGTAGGATATAAAGACACTCTTATCAGGCAGGATATGCCAAGGGCTTTAGAGGTTAGTCTCCCAGGAGCTGGTCCTCTCTTTGGGATGTGTGGGGTTTGGACAATCCCAGCCTGCTGAGTTGACCACGTACTGCACAGCCCTCATTTCAGCCCAGGCCCTCAGCTGTCTTGCTCCCCTTCCTGGATAAAATTGGTACTACCAGTTTCTCCTGTGTCCTTCTAGAGATGTTTCCTGCCACATGCACTCAGTTATGAGTGTGTGTGTGTGTGGTGCAGGTATATACATACACATACCTTCCTTCTTCCCCTTTTTACGTTGGTGCCAGTATTCCATACACGGAGTTTTACAACTTGCTTTTTTCATTTACTACGTTCCAGAGCTCACTCTTCTTGGGACATACATGGCTTCCTTCTCTTTCCTCAGCTCCTCTTTCTTCAGCAGAGCTGGGGTGAAGGAAGGGCAGGAGTGGTGGGAGACAGGGTTCGAGAGAGGGAGCAGGGCAAGGTCGCAGAGGCCAGGTGGGGAGCCAAGCTGCTGATGGGCCACTGGCTTTGAAGAGCTGAGCTATTCATTTAACTTTTTTTTTTCTGGCCTCACCACATGGCTTGGGGGATCTCAGTTCCCCGACTAGGGATTGAACCTAGGCCACAGCAGTGAAAGCCTGGAATCCTAACCACTAGGCCACCAGGGAACTCCCTAGCCCTGAGCTATTCAAACATATGGGCAGGCAGAACCCTGAAGGGGGCGACTGGTCAGGAGACAGGAGACCAGCTTGGGGCAAACCTGGAGATCAGATGGCAGTCAGAGGCCCTGGACTGTCTGGGGCTGAATCTTCAAACTAATAGAGTAAGAAAGAGCCACTGTTTGCTTTTCTTGGTGACACCAGTTGTCACAATCTCCCCAGCCTGACTGTGGTCCTGTGCGTGGATATGTTTTTTCTTCTAAGTTTCTCTGTGGGCATGATTTCACTGCATTTCAGGGTCCCGGTTTCTTTGAAATTATCTCTGAGCAACAGCTTGGCAAGCGGGAGTCAAAATTCTCCTGGGGCCTTTGAAATCAAACCTGATAAATTCTAGAACCTTTGTGAGACCTAATCCCCTCCCACAGGCACAGTTGAGCTGGGGCCTCGTTTTGGGAAGTTGGGTTTGCCAGCAAGCCCAACCTCACTTTGCCTCCTGCCCTAGGTGTCCGTGCAGAGCGAGTGGCCGACAGCCCACGTGCGACTGTTTGTGAACAACACGAGGACGCCCGCGGCTGCCAACCTCTCTGACCTGCTCTTACTGGACAACATCACGGGCCTCACCGTTAGGGAGTCGGCTGGAAACCAGACCTCAAGAGGGTTCCAGGCTTTCAGGAAGAAGTTTCTGCAAGGTAATAGCCACGTGTATGAAGTCAGGGGTGGAAAATGATGAAAATACGTACAGATACTCACAGAGCATGGGATATGCAGCAGGCATCTTCTTAGACACGTGACATGTGTTCGTGCAGTCGGTCCTCACAATAGATTGTACCATCAGGGCATCAGAGGAGGAGACCACTGCTCAGTATCTGCACCCAGGAAGCTGGCTTGTCACTTAGGTTGAGAGAGGTGGGTTTTGGGGAAAGAGTTTTTGCAATATATATATATGCAACATTTATTATGAAAAATTTCAAACATACACAGAGATTATAGTGAACCCCAATATATCCATCACCCAGATGACCAAAATGACCATCACTCAGTAAAATGAAGAGCTTGTTTTGGGGAGTGCTGGGCAGACATGGGCGTGGTCTGACATCAGCCCTGGAAGCATGCTCTTGACATGTTCAAGCGTGTTCAGGCGTGTTCACGGGAGTAACTCAACTACTGATTGGCTCCCTTTCAAAGTATGACACCATCACTGATTGGCTTTCAGAGATGTGTTTCCTGAGGCGAGTTGTCATTGGTTAATTAAGGAGATTTAAAACCAATTCTGGATGCAGTTGTTCCTATGACTTCAGAACTGTCAGTTTTCCTAGGAAGGTGAGATTTCTTTTATTCTGAGTAGGTGCCCTGTCTTCAGATAAAGAGACTAAGGTGGTGAGGAACTTGCCCAAGACCATAGGACTGGCACTCAAGACTGAGATTCAAACTCAGGAAGTCTGGATCCCCCATCCACCCCATACCCAGGATGCTCTAGTGCCTCTCACATGCCTGGGACTCTTACTGACCTCTCCACTTCCATACACATGGCCCACGTTGCTCATCAATCCCAGCATTCTTTCTCTCTGAGTCTAGATGAAGCCTCAGAATCCTTCTTAACACCATATTATTGACAGAAGCTACCAGTGGAGTTGGCCCACAAGTAGTGACCTCTTTGCTGGCTCTGGTTTAAGCAGTGTCATAAAAACTGTATGATACGTCCCAGCTAAGTGATCTTCAGTGCCTTTCTTCAATGATGTAAAAATAAATCCCCCCAATTCTTAAACTGGTGCTCAGAGAAAAGAACGTGGGGCTGTGAGCAGAGCACAGACTCGGTCTCAGACAGACCTAGCTTGACTCCTAACTTAGCCGTTTTAGAGCTGTGTGGCCCCTGTAAATCACCGTCTCTGAACTCCAGATGTGGCATGTGTATAACAGCCTCGTAGAGCTGTTGCAGAGTCTAGACGAGGTGATGTGGCCTGGCGCTCTGCCTGCTCCAGTGTGGCTTGCCTCTCTGGTCTTGTTGCTCCTGTGGTATTTTGTAGTCCATGCTCCTGCGGAGCGAACTTGTCACTTTTCTCCCATGACTCGACATCAGATCCTGCTCTTGTGTCTGTCTGGAGGGTCCTTCTCTCCTTCCCTGCATCTCATTCACCTGCCCCTCCTGCATTTCATCTGCTTGGAGCCTGGACCACCCAGGAACTTCATGCATGAACTCACTGACTTCCGCCCCAACACATGAGCTCTGCACACCCTTGAACCTCAGCCTCTGCTCCTGTGAACTGGGGGTGCTGGTGACACACTTCAGGGAGTCCTTCTAAGGAGAAGCTAGTTCATTCACGAAAAGCAACACAGCCTGGCCCGTGGGAAGTGCTCCCAAGTCCATGGCTATTTTGTTGTGATTATTTTTATTTTTTATTTTTGTGTTTGGTAAAAAACACATAAGATCTACCCTCTTAACAAGCTTTTAAGTATACAGTACAGTACTATTAACTGTTGTACAGCAGATCTGTAGAACTTTTTCATCCTGCATGACTGAAACTCTATCCCCATTGACTAGCAACTCCATTGCCCCCGCCTCCCAGCCACGGGCAAATATGTTTATTCTTGTGACTGTATTATTATTGTATGTATGCCCTCGCCTTACCTCTGCCTACTAGATTCTACATGCCCTGAGAGTAATATCCAAATTGTGTTTGTCTGTAACTTACCGCAATCTCAAGGGATATGACATTGGTTTTCAACTTAGTGGCATGAAACTTTTTTCCCGAAGAATAAGTGTAGAACTACAGAATCAAATGACCCATCTGACCCCAGCTCATCGATGCTCTGACAATATCAATATCATTTTCATCATCATCATCATTTGCTGCTTTAAAAGAGCCACAGGTCCAAGAGGGATGGGTGGCTTCCTACTTATTAACTGGGTGACCCTAAACGAGTCACTTCATCTCTGTCAGTCTCAGTTTTCTCTTCTGTCCGCAACAGGAAATATCGTACTTTCCATCTGTCTCAGGACACCATTTGGGGATCAACTAGTTGACGTCCTGCAGACATTTTGAGGGTGATAAAATCACTGCCAGGTCTGATTATAATGACCTTCGCCGGTATTATCATTTTAATTAGCAATTTAATCTTTATCACCTTATCTTTATGATCTAACTTTTATCATTACACACAAATAAAGTTAAAATGTTGAGGATTTTTAAAACAAAAATCCTAGGGATTCCACAGGCTCAGTGCTAATTTCTCCTCTTTTCTTTACATCTTTTTGAGGTCTCAATACATTGAGAGATGAGGCACATTATAGCGTATTAGGGATAAAATATCACCCCTGATACAGGTACAGGCAGAGTCAGAGGACAAGTGTAGGTGAGATCAGGTGGGCTGGGTGACTGACCAGCAGAGTTGGACAGGCTTTGTCACCCACTGGGCATGTTGGGATGGCTCCCCCATCCTGACAAAAAAACAAGCAGGAGTCTTGCTTTCTGCCAGTAGCCCACTCCCACGAGTAAGATAGGCTGACTGGCAATGCATACCCAAACTTTCCATCGGATGGCGTGCATTGCCCAGTGAGAAAGGGGCAGGGAGAGGCCAGCCCTGTTTCAGGTGGGGCACCCATGCTCAGGGACAGAAACCTCAAGGGTGGTGAGTGTGTGCTTCCCTTGCCGATCTCCATCGTTTTGTTCTCCAAACCCACTGGGCTCCTGGTTAATCTGAGGATTGCCAGGGGGGTGACTAGTGCCCTGGGGAAGGAGAACAGCTGTTGGTCAGGACTCAGGACAGCCCTGCTCCCCCAAACCCCCATTCGTTGCCCCTGTGTGTGTCCTTCTGGAACTGCTGGTTGGTGGAAGAAATTTTTTTTCCTGCCCCATGAAGGTTTTGGAAATGACTCGAGTGTTACATTATTGAAATAAACTCAAAGGATACTCCAGACCCAAGGCTGGAAATTCTCCCTAATTCTAATACCCATTCAGATCACATCCTGCTATGCTATTAAACAAAGTATGTCAGGGGTTTTGCAATATGATTCAAGGACAACCCTGAGTTCATTCGCATCAAGATCCTCCAACAATGACCTGCCAGCACCTCCCTTTTGCAAATTCTCCCGGAGAAATTAAAAGTTCAGGAATGAATCCCTGACAGATAGAAATCCAAATATATTCAAGTCCAAAAGGAATTAAAATCTGAGATCAAAATTTTTGCCCTTGTAAGTTTTGAAGTCCAAAGTCAAAATTCTTAAATTAAGGTTCCCCAGACCATCTTCCCATTGTTTTATTCTGTCCAGACTCCCCCGATGGTTGTTGCTGCTGGGAGGAGTTGGGGTTCCTTCAGCAGAAGAAAGGGTGCAGCTCCTTGACCCAGAAGCTGAAATTCATTGAACCCCAATTTTTTCATATGCTTCACTTTTAAAAATTTCCATAGAGGTAAGGGGACACAAGAGAGTATCATATAAACAAAATGTGGTCTATCCATACAGTGGGATATTGCTCAGCAATAGAAAGGAATGAAGTACTGGTACACACTGCGACATGTATGAACCTCAAAAAAAAGAGGTTTGCTCGGGGAAAGGAACCTGACACAAAGAACACAGCTTGTATGATTTCATTTCCATGAGATGTCCAAAAAGGCCAATTAGTCCCCAGAAAGTAGATCAGTGGTTGCCTAGGGCTGGGGGTGGCTATGGAGAGCAACTGCCATTGGGCACCAGGCTACTTTTTAGGGTGATAGGGATGTTCTGAAATCAGACTGTGGTGATGGCTGTACAACTCTGTAAGTATACAAAATTCTCTGAATCTCACGCTTAGAACAGGTGAATTGGGTGATGCATAAATTTTATCTCAAAGCTGTTTTTTTAAAAAAAAGGAGTATCACAGTCTCATTTCCACATCCACCCTAATTCAGACAACCAGCCGCCAGTCTCAGCCTCTGGACAGACACGGCCATGTCCCCAAAGCAGCACTCAGCGTCCTCCCCAGGCCATGGCTGAGGCTTAGAGCATCCGTCAGAAAGAGCAAGGACATAGATGTTGCTTTAGTTCACACGTGCCTTCGGTTTCTGCCAGGTGTCTGGAGCCCACCTGAGAACGTCAGCTCAGTGGGAGAACTCCGCCTTTAGTAGTTAAAGTGGGCACAGTCCATTTCCAACATCAGACGGAAGGGTCCCCAGGGCACGCCGGCTCTACCTCCAGAAGGTGGGGCTGAGACATCCCTGCCTCCTGCAAAACTGGAAACCTGCAGTGGTGGCCACCCTGTCACCTGCTTTCGTTTGGGGTCCCTCTTTTTCCACCCATGCCTCCGGAGTCTGCTTGTTCACCTGGGGGTGTGACTGAGTGTGGCCCCTCCCGATAGCAGAGCCGTCTTCTTCTAACCAGTCCTGGCTTCTGACTAAGGGGAGCTTTGAGTCAGAAACCCCATCTCCTAGGAAGCGTCTCTGTTTGTGTAATTAAGCCATCGAAGGCCAGCCAGAGACCATGAGGTTGGAGGAGACCCTACGTGAGCCTGAGTGACCTTCTCCACTGCCCCCTCCTGGGCCCGGTCTGGCACTGCTTCCCTGTGCTGCGTGCTGGGCTTTCAGAACCAGCTGGAGGTGTCAAAGCGGCAGCTAGTGTCGCCCAAAAGTCCTATAAAAACTCTGTCCCATCATTGTGTGGATGGGATCATTGGGAACAAATAGGTCCCCACCTGGATTCAGAACAAAACAAAAAGGTTCTGGATTTCCCAAGTGTATGACATCCTGAATTAGGAGGACTGGCCCGCCCAGCCCCAGGATGGGATGGAGCCCAGGTAAAGCTCCTTGTAAGGGCGCTGACAGCCCTTCCAAGTGAAAAAAGAGGGGTTCCAAGAGCACACCTGCCCCGTTTCTTCTCCCTGATAACAAGTATGTGAGATCGAAGGGGCTCTTGCTGCCACTGTCAGCTGTGATGCCAGCCGCCTGTGGATGCTTGGCTGTGTCTGGGGTGTGGCAGGGGCCCCGTTCTTGACCCACATGTGCCTTCTCTCTGAGCAGTTGGAGACTCCTTCTCCGTCAGCTACACAGCCTCGCTTGAAGCCAGAGACGTTGGGAGTGGAGAGGTCCTGATGCTTCCTGCCCAGCTCTCCTTCCAGAGTTCATCACCGGTATTGTCTTTATTACTTTGATTTCTTTCTTGTCACTGTTGTTTTAGAAACCCTGGGCACAACATCTGTTAGTTCATTCTTTTCTTCGTTCCATCCTTCATTTGTTCAGTGACACCCAATTCTGGATAAATGTGCAGGCCCTGGAATCTCACACACTTTACCATGAATCAGGCTCCCTCGAAGCTCCTTGTGACCTTAATTATTTTAACCTCTCTGGACCTGATTATCAAGATATGTAAACGATAGATGTTAATTTCTCATCGCTGTGTCTTGGGCGTAGTAAACACTCAACCAAATATCTCCCATTTGTATTGGTTTGCTAGAGCTGCTGTGAAAAAGTACCACAGACCAGATGGCTCAAAAACAACAGAAATTTGTTTGTCCACAGTCCTGGAGGCTGGAAGTCCAGATCAAGGTGTGGGCAGGGTTTGTTCCTTTTGAGGCCTCTGCCCTTGGCTTGTAGATGGCTGTCTTCTCCCTGTGTCCTCACATGGTCATGCCTCTCTGCATGTCTGTGTCCTAGTGTCCTCTTCTTTTAAGGACACTTTTCAGGTGAGATTAGAGTTCACCTTGATGGTCTCATTTTACCTTAATCCCGTCTGTAAAGGTTGTCTCCAAGTACAGACACATTCTGACATACTGGGGATTAGGGCTTCAACATATGGATTTTGGGGGGGACGTGATTCAACCTGTAACCCCATTACTATTAGCACCTTCATTTTCCATTCACTTTTTTGTTAATCCACGTAGGCAGTGAATGTGGTTGGTTGCACGACCCGTGCTACATGCTGTGTACTCCTGGGAATACAGAGGAGGAGATCTGTGCTCCGCTCGAGGCCGGAGGTATTGGGAGTGGAGAGGTTCTGTTGCCTCCTGCCCAGCTCTCCTTCCAGAGTTCATCACCGGTATTGTCTTTGTTGTCAAGACAACATTGTCAAGATCTCCGGCCTCTAGATCAAGGAGCTCGTGCTCTAGTTACTCTGGTCATTTTATTCTGATTTCAGTCCCTGGAGAAAGTACCTCTTATAATAGACTTAGAAAATGAGGCTCCAAGGGTGACTGCCCCAGGTCACGTGGCAGAATCAATATCGGACCCCGCAGCTGCCGGATCCTTCCATCCAAGGCTGAGGGGCCTGTGTGCAATGTTTCTGCTGCAATAAGAGAAATAGTCCTGGATAAAATTAAATAAAATGAAAGATTCCCAAAAGGTAAAGACCAGATATGAGAAAACTGTATAAAACTGTCAGAAAAGACAAATGTCTCAGAATACAATTAAATGCAAAGTCAAGAAGAGAGGACAAAGAAGGATACAAAAATGGAGATAAAAATGGCCCAGAAGAAATACCATCCGAATTTCAAAGGACAGGAAACCAAATATGTTAAAGTCAAAATTTAAGATAAGGCAACAGTCAGAAACCAACAGTGAGAAACTCAGAAACCCAGTGAAATTGGAAGCCTCCACCTCCTCGTGTAGGGAGGGGACGTTAGGCCAGGGCGGCTTCACCTCCCAGCAGAGCCTGGGGAGGCTGGTGGGGCAGCAGGAGGCATGAGGTCCGGGGCCTCTCACTCCAGGGCGACCTCCTTGGCTGTCACCCCCGACGGGTCCTGTCCGTTGCTTTGTTTGGTGCCTGTCTGTGTCATATCAACCCCATCCCCCCAGTAAACCCCCATCCGCCACTAGAATGTCACTCCATGAGACCAGGGACCCCAATGGCCCTATTCCCAGGTGTGTTCTCAGTGCCAAAAATAGAGCCCCACCCACACTAGTTGCTCAGTAAATATTTGTTGAGTGAATGAATGAATAGATCAGTGAACTAATGGTTCTTGGGCAGGTGTGTTTTTTTTCTTTTTTAACTTCTCTGAGCCTCTAGTTTCTCATCAGTAAAAGGGAGATTGTTCTATAGTCTCCAGTCTCTTGTGGTGATAAAAGAGATGATTTTATATTTGCACGTGGCCTGCAGTTTCTTTCCGTCCCCTTCCAAGCCTTCAGGTGCTCTCTGGGCAGTTCTGTAGACAGAGCAGAGAGTCCCCCTGCCCACCTGGAGATTCCAGAGCTCCAGGCTTCACATGTGTTGTAGGTTCCCGCCTGCGTTAGACCGTCAACATCACCCTTCCTGGCCCTGCCTTAGAAAAGGCTCGTGGAAGGCCGGCGTTTGCTGAGTGGATAAGTGCTGATGATAGTGAGCGGCTCCTATGCCTCGTTCTCCAGTCGGTTCACCCATTTGGACTTCACAGTTTCTTTGGGTGACTCCTAGGCCTTCCTGCGTGATGGCAAGAAGGTCCAGTGTATTTGGGGCTGCACATGATCAAAGTTTGAGTGAGACTCACGACAACTCCCCAAGAGAACATTGGTCTACACTGCTTGTCAGCCATAAAGAGGCTCACACTACAAATGGGAGAATAAAGGAGTTATTTAAAAATGCAGGTGCCCAACTTGAAATCCTTCAAGTTAGCATGGAGCTGGTGTCTGGTATTTCAGAGGTGGGAACGCTGTCCTCGCTGTGTTTTCAGAACAGTTCAGTGTCTCTGAGTTTCAGTTTTCCCACCTGAGAAATGAGAGGGGTAGGAAGACTCCCCACAATCTCTTCTAGTTCTGACATTTTCACATGGTATGAGAGCAGTGGAGAGGGTAATAAAAATAGTTACCACTTACTAATCCTCACAGCATGAAGTAGGTACTGTCAGAGATGCATTGTGTTTAGATCTGGAAACTACTTTCTCAAACACACACAGATGTGCACACATGCATGCACATGGATACACACACATGCACACACATGCACGTGGATATGCACACATACACACATGCACCTGGATGCACACATGCACGTGGATATGCACACATACACACATGCACATGGATACACACATGCACATATGTGCACGTGGATATGCACACATACACATGCACATGGATGCACACGCACACACATGCACATGGATATGCACACGTGCACACATATGCACATGGATACACATGCATGTGGATATGCACACATACACACATGCACCTCAAATTCATACAAGGGTAGATAAGACAGGACCTAGATGAAGGGAGGTCAAAGAGGGGAAAATCTAGAACATTCATCTCCAATTCCTTACCATTTATTCTATAAACATCCTGCCCACCTTATAAAACCATCACTGGGTCTCACGTGGTCCATGTTTCCTGACTTCAGGCTGTGATCTAAAACATGTTTCTCAAGTCTTGAAGTTTATGTAGGCGCGGGGCTGAGGATTCATGTTTTGCAAAGAGATGAAGTACACTTTCAGCCCCTCTCTGCTGAGACTTTGAGTGTCAGGAAACACAGGGAGGAGGGACCCAGAGGGAGTGAAGAGAGAGGAAACTGACCTTTGAACCCACTAGTGCAGGAGACCCTGAAACTCACAGGGCACCATGAATATTCCGAAGCACAGACAATTCAGGAACAGAAAGGGCCAAGTGATTGCTTCATAGATGTCTCTTCTTTAGAGACTTGTTTGTTTATTTGTTTGTTTCTTAAAATTTCCATTTCCCTCCTGAAAAAGAAAGCTTGTGGCATTTCGACTTCCCTTGGAAGCCTCCATCAGCTTGTCCTGCTGGCCCGTGATGCATTTGGGATGCCCCAGTGCGCCCAGTGCGGCTGCTGTAACAACTGTAGGGCATGGATCAGGAAGTTTCCTACCTCAGGTGGACCATTGCTCAGGTCAGGGGAAAATGCCTCCAAGTGGCCGTGACAGGATTGCACAGGGGTTGCCTAGCTCACTGGACTTCAGGCTCCAAGTCTCCAGGCCAGTTATCTACATTGATACAACCACCCATCGCCACCTGCTACACCCAATAGCAGTAATACTTTCACAACACTCCTCCCTATGTGCCAGGCACTCTTCTAATTAATTCTTACAGCAACTCTCCGAGTTGAATATAATTCCCATTGTACAGATGAGGAAACTGAGGCACAGAGAGGTCAATAACTTGTCCAAAACCAGAGTGCTGGAGAGTGATAGAGCCAGGCATGATCCGGGGAACTCTGGTTCTCTCCAGACTACCCTGCACTGCCTTTCAGTTGCAAGATATTCTGACTCTACCCCCAGGAAGAAGTATGATCTCATGTTGAGTCTCCTCAGATACCACATGGTTGGACAGATAGCAGTCATAACGCTCACCCTTCATTTTTCCATTTCCTATGTTTTCTAAGCAGAGGAGTATTAGAAAGTATTGGGAGGAGACACATCGGGAGTTGGGGTTTAGGGGTGTTGGGAGCATTGGAAAGAGGGCTGACAGTCGGAGCAATGACATCGGAGCCTGTGATTCTCTCCCCCTTCCTGAAGGGGACAGACCAGATCCCGGAGGGTGAAAGTGGCTGCTCCAGGTCACGGGGCGGGTAAGCTTCAGGGTCATCCCTCACCCCAGCCCGACCTGACCGTAACCCCAAGTGTTTCACCACCAGGGCACACTGCCTGGGTTTCCCTGGCAATTAGGGAAACTGGTGTTTGGATTTCACACACGCCTCTCGGAGAGAAGGAGGCATCACAGTTTCATAGACCTTTCCCCCAAAGGGACTTTAAGACCCCTACAAGCCTCCACCCCCGAAGTCAAGGGCCCGGTGTTGCTCCAGGCACGGTGGGTCGGTGGGTCGGAAACACGAAATGTTACCCCGTGTCTCAGATGCCAAAACCTATTTACTGAAGTGCTTTTTTTTTTCTTTTTCTAGAACAGAGCCCAGCTAAAAGCCCTTTTCACCATAACAACAGAAGAAAAGATAACGGTAGGAGAAAATCTTTGACCTGGACACCCGCTCTATGCCCCCAGTGTGTCTTTTTATGCCTTTGGTGTGTGGTCTCTTGCTGTCCTCAGAGCCAAGGGTAGGGGCCTGCCGCTGGCCTTAGCCTCCCAGACACGAGCCAAGGCTGGGGGCTCTGTGCAGTCTGGGGTCCCCCAGTGTGGCCTGAGGCTGTCCGGCTAGTTTCCTGGATGACCCTTTCATCTGGGCAAGACGGGTCGGTCACTGCCTGGGCAGGCTGGGGCTCCACCCACCCATCAGCCGGCTGGTACCCGCCCTACAGTGTTCACCCCACGGCTAGTGGGTGGTCATGTTTTGTCTTCCCAGAGCTGCCCAGGGCCCTGCAGGCCTGCTTCTGCTGTTCACCATTAACATTCCTCCATTTTTGTTCATCATTCAGTCACCCACAGCTCATGCATTCACTCATTCACATGTTCATCAAGTATTTATTCACCATATAACCACGCTCCACATTTCTTAAGCACCTACTAGGCGCCAGGCATCCTAAGCAGTCTTCATTTGCTGAATTGTGACATCTTCACCATAAGGTGAGGGGATAGATTGTATTTTAAATCACCTCCATTTCATAGATGGAGAAACTGAGGCACACTTAGTTCAAGTCATTTGCCCAAGGTCACATGGCTAGTGTGTCAGGGTTCCTAAGACCACTCCTAGGTGCAGTGATTCCCTAGGAGGGCTCACAGGACCGCACACATAGTCGTACTCAGGCTGATTTATGACAGAGAAAGGACGCAAAGCAGAATCAGCAAAGGGAACAGGGACTCAGGGCGAGGTCTGGAGGACGCCAGGTGCAGGCTTCCAGGGTCCTCTCCCGGTGGAGACACGTAGGACACGCTTAATTCCTCTGGCATCAAGTTGTGACAGCACATGTGAAGTGCTGTCCACCAGGGAAGCTCATTAGAGACCCAGTGCCAGGGTTTGTACTGGGAGCTGGGCACGGGGCACCCTCTGCCTGGTACCTCCCAGGAGGACAGCATGTGTTCAGTGTACACCACATCCTTTGCCCAACAGTTTAGGCCCTGTGAGCCCCTCTTATCAGGAGATGGTGGGAACCCTCTGAAACCTGAGTTCCCAGACACCAGCCAAGGCCCAGCACCTTGAGCAGGCCTCCCAGAGGATGGAAGTCTCAGGCCGGCTGTGTGAATGCCATTCTGCACAGGTAGTGTTAGAACAAGATATGAACCCAGGCCCTTTGGCTCCAGAGCCCTGCTGCTGGGCAGTGGGCCACACTGCCTCCTAGTGAGCCGAATGCCTGCACAGATGAGGCCGGCACAAAACCCGAGTCAGGCACACAGGTGCAGACAGTTCTCCTGGCTGGTCTGTGAGCTCCTGCCAGGCAGCACCGTGTCTGATTCCTTCTTGCATCCCGCACGGTGCCTTACATTGTGGGTGGCACTCAACAGGTAAATATCCCATGATTGAGCTGACTGTCATCAATGCTACGTGATTGCAGTAAAGGTCAGAGAACATTCATTTAATCAGTATTTATGAGCCCTTCCTCCGTGGCCCAGACCTTCTCACGTGGATGGAGACGAGCCGTACCCAGGTCTTCAGGGCTGTCTCCAGCTCATTGCCTTCAGGAGAAGCAGGAATAGGTGGCCCCCCTGGGCTGCAGACCCATGGGTGCAAGGCTTGGCAGTGGAGCAGTGGGTTGGATTTCAGCCCCACTGGCCCCTGGGCCAGGTGACCTCTGCCTGTGGACCATGTTCAAGGAGGTCATTATCGAGTGGGGAGATGAGACATATGCAGGTGATGGCCCTAGAGTGTTGTGGGAACAACGGGCTCTTGCACCAGAGGCCTGGACTTGCATCCCTGTTTTTCCACTGATTGTATGTGACCTTGGGCACATTACTTACCTCCCTGGACCTCAGTATCCTGGCTGTAAAATGAGAATAATAATAGTACCCGCTTCGTAGGGTGGTCATCAAAGTAAACGGATTGATGCAGGCAAAGCACTTGGCACAGTGCCTTGCATTCTGTAAGTGCTCAGTAAACATCATTCATATTATTACACATGGAAATAACGCTGCTGTGCAAGTGTTCTGTGTTAATTGTGAAAAGAATGTTAGGTATCAGGGTCTCAAGCTTAAATTCCCACGAGGGCCATGCCGGTACTGTAAGTGTGTGAGTCAGGCCCACGCAAGATTCTAGGGCGCAGTGGAGTCTGAGGCAGCCTGGAGATTCCAATCGCCCATCACCCACCGTCCCTCCCCCACACTGAGACATTAAACAAGGGCAAAAAGCCAAACAAACCATGTACATCAGCTGTGACAACTTGTGAGGTTGTGACCCAACATACAGATCATAGGTGCTGGGGGTACTGACAAGGGAGAAAGGGTGGGCTGGGCGGGCTGGGTGGATGGCAGGCCTCTTGGAGGAGGTAAGAATTCACTTGGATCTTAAAGGAAGGAGTTAATTAGGGGTGGAGGAGAGGTTTCTAAAATATGTATCTGAAGATCTGACGTCAAGGTTAAGCCTGTTTGACTGTAGGTTGGACGTGAACCGAGGTTTACTGGGCTCGAGCACAGTGCCCGGCACCTTTTAGGTATACGTAAGGAGGAGGCTCGGCCCTTGCCAGCTGCAGCGTGTGTTCTAGCACGGTTGACTTGGGCACCTGCAAAGATAACGTCGTTATACTAGGAAAGTGTGACCGTGATGAATAGGAGGAGCTCAGCAGTGAGGTATAAGCTCCTCTGACATTTTTCTCAAGCAGTTAAAAGATACAAAGCAAAGACATTGAGTAACCCATTGTGTAAACTGGGAACTGCAACACTTGGAAGAGAGGCCATCACCTCCTTAATTTCTTATTAATTTCCTGAGGGTGAAACTGATATATGTCAACTAAGACCCCAAGAAGTCTTCTTACCCTTTCTGCCTCCTGGATGAATAGAGAGGAAAAGAATCACTCCACCCTGTGCCGGACATTGAGTGCAGGTGTTCTTTTTAAAAAAATTTTATTGAAGTATAGTTGATTTACAATGTTGTGTTAATTTCTGCTGTACAGCAGAGTGACTCAGTTATATATGTACTTTTTCGTATTCTTTTCCATTGTAGTTTATCACAGGATATTGAGTATAGTTTCCAGTGCTATACAGTAGGACCTTGTTTATCCTATGGATGGTAGTTGAGTGGAGGTGTTCTGATTGAGCTGGACTTCACTCCAGCTTCTCATAGTGAAGCTGGGCACCCTGCCAGGCACCAGAAGAACAGGTCACCATATCTCACTGCAAGGATCTGAATCTAATCAAGAGAGGGACACTTAAACCAATTGTTATGTCACCCAAATTCATTTGGAGTATAATTCGAATAATAACAATAATAGTGGAATTTGGGGGAGGAATGTGATCAAATCAAAGTTTCACCTGGAAATATAAATTTACAAAGCTAGATGAGAAAATTTCGAAATGAAGAGTAACAAAGGAGGATTTGCCCTAGCAGATATAAAAAATTAGAAAGCTATATTAATGCTGTATTCAGGTCCTGCAAAAAAAGTCAGACCAGTGGAACAAAATAGAATACCTACACATATGTATACATGATAAAATGATATTTCAAATCAACGGGAAGAGAATGTCTCATTCATAAGTTTGGGGGGCAACCGACTGGATCTTTTGGAAGAAAAATGAAGGTGAATTCAACAGATTTAAATCTAAATGGATAAAACAATTTGTAAAAAGTAAATATTAGTTAATATGCTATGAAAAAAACCATGGGGGAAAACCATGGGTCTGAGTACACAAAATAGTTGAAAACTTTACATTTGAAAACAGTATTAAGAAAGGTAAGGGGTAAACTTGGGAAAATATTTGTAGCATACATTAAAAAGGATTAATGTCTTTATAATACATTATAAAGAGCTCCTATTCATTAATAAGATAAAGAATACCGCAGTAGATAGCTATGTACGATATGAGAATTTCTCAAATACAAAGATTTACAATGTGTGCCCTTGATCACAGTGGAGGGAACGTGTAACTCCATTGGCAAAATCATGTGGCTTTGGGTGTAACTCAGAGGGCTGGAAGCATGCAGTCGCATATCATCACGTCTGCCTTCTCTGGGTCACTTCTTCTTTGGATGACTTACCAGCCTTCTGCCTGTTCAGTCCTGCTCCCCTCCAGCCCATCATCCTGAAACAACAGCCTGCTTACCTTCTATTCTGGAGGGGCTCCCCATTGCCTGCTGGATAAAGCCCAATTCCCTTAAGTTAGGATTCAGACTCCACCAGGAAAGATGACCTCTGCTATCTCCCTGTGCCGTGGGGTTCCTGTGTTTTCCACATCGCTCTGGTTTTACACATGCTGATCTTTTCCTTCCTGTCCTCTGGCAGCTCGTAAACATCCTGCAGGACCCTGACCAACTTTCTCCACCTCTGTGATTCCTTCACATCCCCCAAGCAGGCTGGTGGCACCCCTTGGTGGGATCCAGTGGCATTGGGACATCTGATAAACCTTGTCACTCTGTGACATTGAGATTATTCCCCTGGTTGGCACTTAATACATTTTTGTTGACATCAGAATAGAATTTTTGCCCAGGGGGAGACTTTAAAGATTATCTAGTTTTACTTCCTCATTTAAGAGTTAAAAAAAAACTCAGGTCCTGAGAGGCTCTGGGAACTGACCAAGGTCCTGAAGCTTGATACAACATTGAGGAATGGAATCATGCTGTGCAGTTTGTTCTGTAGTCCAAGCCTTATTCACTGGATTGTAACTTACAGACCTCTATTAGTGAGTGTGATTGTCTCTGTTTGTGGTTACCTTCAAGCTCTTGCTCTTGCCAGAGTTATCAGAGTCTCTGCCCTCAGAGCTGCCCGTCAAGGGCTGTGGGACAAGGGTCAGCAAGTCACTGACTCCTCTGCTTCTTCAAGCAGTTGAAGGATTTCAACTAAATTACTCCTAAAATGTCTTTCAGATAAATCATTCTGTATGCTCTCCCCTTCAAACTTTTCCTGGTTTGGGGAGGGGGTGGGATTTAATATACGTCTATTGTGGACACTTTAAACAAACAACCCCTCCACACACACACACACACACACACACACACACACACACACACACAGACACAAGGAGAAAGTTAGAAGAATAAGATAACATTTCTTCATATCCCCACCACCAGAGATAACCATTGCTAGCATGGTAGTTTCTTGCCTTCTGCAAGTCTATAAATATATTTATTACATAATTGAAGTCAAATTGTATAAACAATTTTTCCTCTTGCTCTTGTAACTTGTTATTGGATTTTAAGCATTTAAAGCATTTCTTTTGAAAGTCTTTTTTTGTCTGGCATTGCTCTTCATAAATGCAGTGGTGGAACTCATCAAAGGAATCTGCTACCAGCTAATATGTGATTAAAGTGGTGGTAATAACGGATCCTTTTCCAGAGACAAGAAGGAAAGTTAGTGCGGGCTCTGGGGATAAGACAGCTGGGGTCACTGAGCCACCTCTTTTCCTTTATTCTTAGATAATGAAGTTTAAGGTAGATAGGCTCTTTGAAATTCTGTACTTACAATGATTATCAGTGGAATTTGTCTGCAAGATTTTTGCCCTCATTTTACAGATGGGGAAACTGCAGCTTAGGGAGGGAAAGGCTCAGGGTCCCACAGTGTGGTAGGGGAGGAGCTGAGAGTTGAACCCCCAACGAGGGCCCAAGTCCATGGTCTTTACGAGTATGTTCTGCTTCCCATAGCGTTGTTTCTGGTCCTCATCGTTTCTCCATTGGCTGAGTCACCCAGGTTCACCCTCCTCCAGGCTGAAGTCACACAGCATATGGATTTCTCTTTCTAAAATACTGATATGACCATGTTACTTCCTGGCTTAAAACCCTGCAGGGAGCCCCCTAAGCCCGTAGGATGATGTCGCAAGTCCCTAACCTTCTCTTGAAGGCCCTCTGGGACCTGGGCTGTGTCTCTTGCATCTGCAACCTGCTCATGTTGTTCCCTCTGCCTGGATCACCCTCCTCCTGGCCTGGCTCATTGTCCTCTCCCCACGGGTCACCTCTTGGAAGGTCTTCTTTGTCCTTTGAGCTGGGTTTGGGGCTGCCCCTCTTCCCCCCTTGCCCTAGTCACACATGTCGCCCCAGCCTGTGTGCCTGGCCATTCCTCTATAGGATGCTGAGCTCCTCGGAGCAGGGCCTGGGTCTCTTTCCTCCTTGTCTTTCCTTGTCAAGAAAGGTTACCACCACATCTAAACATTGAGTCAAACCTGGCAGTAATTTTGAGCTTGAATTTTGCACCCATGAAGTGTGAATTCTGTATTTAAAGCATTGTTCTAAAGATTAAAAAGGAATTACTTGGCCTCTGATGAAAGTTCAATAAAGATGTTGATAGTTAAGCGTAGTTTTGAAGGGAAGGCTTTTGGCCAGAGACTCAGGAATTCTAAAATTCTGCCCTGCTAGTCACTTACCCCAGAAGGGTGAGCTGTCTACTCAGAGGGGGAATCAGAATGTTCACAGCGGCACAAGCCCCTGATGACTCAGTGCAGGGCTCCTGGTAAAAGGCCAGGCTGGAGCCTGAGCCCTGGAGAGGCAGCTGCGGACTGAAGACTACTAGCCTAGACCGTGGGGTGTGAATTCTGGGTCTGTTACTTGTTAGCTCTGTGACCTTGGGCCATTTATTTAACTTATTTATACTTTGGCATTGTAATCTGTAAAATATGGATTAAAATAGTGCCCACTTTATACTATTGCCATGGGGAGTGAATGGATAAAGCATGTAAAGCACTTGGAACTATCCTTGGCACTCAGTATCTGCTCAATACATATTAGCTATAATGATGGTGATGATGGTGATAATGATGGTATTGATGGTGATGATGGCGATGTTATGGTAAGGATGATGGTGATGATGATGGTGATGGTGGTGATGGTGATGTTGATGGTGATGATGATAATGATGATGATGGCGGTAATATGAGTGATTATGGGGATTTTCCTTCCCATAAAGCTAAATCTTGAGATTCCGTCTTCTTTGGCCATTTGTATGGAGGAGGGAAGTTGAAGAGTAAAGGTGTTGTGGACAGGTCAGGGGATCAGGACCTAGCTTAAGTTAGTAACAGAGATAAATGAAGAAGGTTGAAAAGAAGAAAGTGGGACTTGTGAGTGGGCTTGCCCCAAGGAGGTAGTCTTTACCTACGTTTGCTTATCACCTGGTGTTGGAAAGTAGGAATTGCAGGAGAGAAGGGGAGAAAGGTGGTGTGATCTGCAGAGCTGGCCTGGCTTTGTCCTCTTCCTAAATACAGGAGTTCATTCCTGCAGCCGTGTTGCTGAATTAAGCTCCTGCTCCTCACACTGCCTCGACTCTTCAAATTCTCTTGGCCACATGACTGGTCAAAAGACGGCAAGATCTTAAGGTGGAGATTCAGAGAAGGTGGAGGTGGGAAGAGGAGGAGTGAGGTGGCTTGTCTTGGCTGTTCTACTTCCTGAAGCAGGAAAGGGAGGAAGGGAGGGAGACTTTGAGAGAATGAGTTAGTTTTGTTCCTGCTTTTTTTAGTACATTGACGCTGCCTGCCTGTAATTCTGTCCCAATATCTGTTTCTGGTTCTCATCCATCAGATAAGTAACTTCTACCACGGTGTGGGAGGCTGAGACTAAAAATGTGTTTAGAAAACCACACAGCCCCCTGGACGGTAAGTAGTATAATGTACCGGGGAGAACACAGACTTTGGAATTAAGCAGAGCTAGCTCTGTCCCTCTTCAGCTATGGACTTTGATTAACTATCTGATCTCTTTGCGTCTCCATTTATCTATCAGTGGAATGGGGATAATACATCCCCTGCAGGATTGCTGAAGATTGAATGAGATAAAGCAATACCACACTTTTTCAGTTTCCTAGGGCTGCCACAACGAATTATGACAAAGCTTAGAACAACAGAAATTTATCCTGTCACCGTTCTGGAGGCTCGAAGACTGAGATCAAGGTGTTGGCAGGGTCATGCTCCCTTTGAAGACTCTAGGGAAGAATCCTTCCTTGCTTCTTCCCAGCTTCAGGTGGCTCCTGGAAATGCTTCCTTGGTTGTAGCTACATCACTCCAATCTCTGCCTCCATGGTCACGTAGTCTTTTCTCTGTGTGTGTCTGTCTCCAAATCTCCCTCTCCTTATAAGGATACAGTCACTGGATTTAGGACCCACCCTAATCCAGTATGACCTCATCTTAACTTGACTATGTCTGCAAAGACCTCATTTCCAAATGAGGTCACATTCATAGGTACTGAGGGTTAAGATTTCAGCATAGCTTTTTGGAGGACACAGTTCAACCCCCTACATGCACTTAGCCCAGGGAGTGGCATATTGTAGGTGATCAAATGTCATTCATTCCCTTTCCTCGCCATTCTTCTCCCTAAAGCTGTAAAATTAAAAGTGTTTGCCTCCTGTCAGTAGCAAACTTTGAAAACAAATCGCTGATCTATAGCCTTTTGTTCTCTTTAGACACAGATGTTTTGTCTCCTTTCCATCAATATTTTATGTAACCTGTTTGCACTGCTTTTCATAGTTACCCAGCTTATTGATTTTCTTCTTATCTGATAGGTACACAAATCAGAGCTTAGAAGGCTATTTCCAGTGCAAATGGAGAACTTGCATTTCAATTTGGTGCTAATCAAAATGTAAGATTTAGAATCAGGATGTTTGAGTCTGAAAACAGAATTGGTTTCCTGACCACCTCTGATAACAGCTTCTATGGACAGAGGCTGATTCACCATAGGCAGGTCATACATGGCAACACACTTTGATTCAGGTTCCAGTAATTGTCTGGACCGAAGCTCCTGTTCCCGACCTAACTTGGCTTTGACTGTTTGGAAGGTCATGTTGGCCTTGTTGGTCTGTCAAAAAAATTTAACCTTAGCTACAGTGTGCATTGTGACCACAGTAATGAGGAATGGGTTAGTTGTCTTCCAGCTCCTATATAATGCGTTAAATGTTCCCATAATCTGCAGCCACTTTTTTACTGAAGTATAGTTGATTTACAATGTTGCATAAGTTTCAGGTGTACAGAAAAGTGATTCAGTTATACATATATATATATTCTTTTTCATATTCTTTTCCCTTGTAAGTTATTTAAAAATATTGAGTATAGTTCCCTGTGCTATACAGTAGGATCTTGTTGGTTATTTTACATATAGTAGTGTATATATGTTATCCCAAACTCCTAATTTATCCCTCCCCCCTCCTTTCCCCTTTGGTAACCATGAGTTTGTTTTCTGTGTCTGTGGGTTTATTTCTATTTTGTATATAAGTTCATTTATATCATTTTTTTAGATTCCACATATAAGTGATATCTTATGATATTTGTCTTTCTGTCTGGTTTAATTCACTTTGTATGATCATCTCTAGGTCCATCCGTGTTGCTGCAAATGGCATTATTTCATTCTTTTTTATGGTTGACTAATATTCCATTGTATATATGTACCACATCTTCTTTATCCATTCATCTGTTGATGGACATTTAGGTTGCTTCCATGTCTTGACTATTATAAATAGTGCTGCAATGAACATTGGGGTCTGCAACCATTTTAAATTAAACTTGTCACAAGTTGGCTTCTCTGGAAGCAGATGCCAAGACAGAATTGGGGTATAACATGGTAACCAGTGTGCAGAAGAGTTGACATAGCTGGCCTGAGACTGCTATCCTTAGAAAGCCCTACTTACAAGGTTAGCTCTTGGCTGGCATCTGGGAACTTGGATTTCAGGACGATTCTCACCATTTACTGAACTATGGGTGACTCACCCACCTAAACTGTTTTTATAAAGAATATATTTTATGTTGAACACCTCATTTTCTTCTGGAGTCTGGGATTTTGGTACATGCCAGGCAGAGGATGCCTAAGTGACTAGTCCTGAATAAAAACCCTGGGTACCGAGTCTCAAATGAACTTCACTGTTGGACAGCGTTTATGCTCATTGCTGGAGGAATTAAGCATGCCCTTTGTAGCTCCACTGGGAGAGGACCTTAGAAGCTTGCTCCTGGTTTCCCCGGACTTTGCCCCACATGCCTTTTCCTTTTGCTGAGTTTTCTTTGTATCCTTTCACTGTAATGATAGCTGTGAGGATGATTATATGCTGAGTCCTTTGTGATTATATATGAGTCTTTGTGAATCATCTAACCTGGGGGTGGTCGTGTGGTTCCCCCAACACAATCAGATCACCTGTGAAGGGGAGGAGGAGGAAGCAGGTTTGGGCAGAGGAAGAAGTCAAGTGTGATCCAGGCTGACAAAGCTTCACCTGGCAGAGAGCTGTGGGGCAAGTGTTGTCACCTGTCTACGCATCCCTCATCAGGCTAAATGGCTGGCCATTATGCCTCTGCCTTGTTCTGTTACCAGATGTTGGCATGACCTAAGTGAGGTGGCTCTCTGCAGCTGATCTAGACCATGAAGTGGGAGGTCTACTGACCACACTGCCCGTAGCTGGACACCTAGTCCTTCCTTGAAGGGAGATCTGGGTGATTCATCTCCTTGTCTACCAAACTTACCTTTAGAACTCATTATTATCATTTTTTGTCTCCTGATTATACAAGTAATACATGCCCATTATAGAAAACACAGAAACATAAAGAGAAAATTCATGAAGTAATTACGCTCAACAAAATTCTGGAATATTTTCTTCATAGGTTCCATATGTATATGGGTGCATATATATTATTTTTATTTTAATGTAATTGGGATTTTTGTGTATATACAGCTTTGTGTCTTCTTTTAAAATGTTATACTAGGATATAGACATTTTTTATATTACTAAAAATTCAGCACACAAAAGTCAGTTGCTTTTATATACATACACAATGAACAATCCAAAAAGGAAATTAAGAAAACAATTTAATTTACAGTAGCATCAAAAAGAATAAAATACTTAGGAATAAGCTTAACCAAGAGGTGAAAGACTTGTACACTGAAAGCTACAAAACATTGCTGAGAGAAAATTAAAGAAAACCAGTAAGTGGAAAATTAAATTATCCCTTGTCCATAGACTGGAAGACCTCATATTGTTATGATCTACAGATGCAGTGCAATCTCTGTCAAAATTCCAATGGCATTTTTTTGTAGAAATAGAAATCCTAAAATTCATATGAAATCTCAAAGGAACCCAAATAGCCAGGACAATCTTGGAAAAGAACAAAGAAGTCTCACACTTCCTGATTTCAAAACTTATTACAGAGCTGCAATAATCAAAGCAGTGTGGTAATGTCATGAAGACAGACATACAGACCAATGAAAAGAATAGAGAGCCCAGGAAAAAAACCCCTCACATCTATAATAAAATGATTTTCAACAAGAGTGCCAAGACTATTCAATGGGGAAAGGATAGTCATTTCAATAAATGATGTTTGGGAAACTGGATATCCACCTGCAAAAAAATAAAGTTGGACCCCTACCTTATACCATGTATACCAAAAATTAACTCATAGAGCATCAAAGACTTAAATGTAAGACCTAAAACTATAAAGCTCTTAGAAGCAAACATGTGGGAAAGCTTCATAACATTGCATTTGGCAGTGATTTCTTGGATATGACCCAAGAGCACAGGTAACAAAAGAAAAAAACCAGATAAATTGGACTACATCAAAATTAACAACATCTGTGCACCAAAGGACACAATCAACAGAGTGAAGGGCAGCTCACAGAATGGGGGAAAATATTTGCAAATCATTTATCTGATAAAAGGTTAATATCTATACCACATAAAGAAATCCTACGTCTTAGTCTGGGCTGCTATAACAAAGTATCATAGACTGAATGGCTTATACAACCCACATTTATTTGTCACAGTCCTTTAGGCTGGGAAGTCCAAGGTCAAAGTAGATATGCCAGTAGATATGGTATCTGGTGAGAACCCATTTCCTGGTTTGTAGATGGCCATCTTCTCATTGAATCCCCCCTTGGTAGAGAGCAGAAAGAGCTCTGGTCCGTTTGTCTCTTTATAAGGACACCATTTACCTCCCAAAGGCCCCATCTCCTAATACCATCACAAGGGTGGTTAGAATTTCAACATATGAATTTTGGGAATACACACAAACATTCAGTCCCTAATGTCCTACAACTCAGTAACAATAAAAACCAAACAACCAGATTAAAAAATTGGCAAGGGACTTGAATAGACATTTCTCCAAAGAAGATATACAAATGGCCAGTGAACACATGAAAATATGCTCACCATCACTAGTCATTAGGGGAATGCAAATCACCTCACGCCTGTTAATGTGTTTTTTTATTAAAAAAACAGAAAATAACAAGTGTTGACAAGAATGTGGAAAAATTGGAACCCTTGTGCACTGTTGATGGGAATAAAAATGTGCAGCCTTTATGGAAGACAGTATGGTAATTCCTTAAAAAGTTAAAAATAGAATTATCATATGATCCAGCAATTCCACATCTGGGTATATCCCCAAAAGAATTGAAAGCAGGGTGTTGAAAAGATTGGTTTACTCATGTTTATAGCAGCATTATTCACAAGCGCTAAAAGATGGAAACAACCCAAGTGTCTATCAATGGGTGAGTGGATAAACAGATGTGGTGTATTCATACAATGGAATATTAGCCTGAAAAAGAAAGGAAATTCTGACATATGCTACAACCTAGATGAAGCTTGAGGGTATTATGCTAAGTGAAATAAGCCACTCATAAAAAGACAAATACTGTATGATTCTACTAATATGAAGCCCCTAGAGTAATCATATTCATAGAGACAGAAAGTAGAATGGTGGTCACCAGGGGCTGGGGAAGGAGGGAATGGGGAGTTGTTTAATGGGTACAGTGTTTCAGTTTTGCAAAATGAAAAAGTTCTGGAGGTGGATGGTGGAGATGGTTGTACAGCGTGGTTGTACTTAACACAACTGTACACTTAAAAATGATTAAAATGGTAAATGTTATGTAATGTGTATTTTACTCTATTTTAAAAAATCATTCAAAATCTCCTTTTAAATGGTTAAACATTCAGAACTTAAAGCTCCTAGAAAGCAAGATCCTTCTAAGAAGTCATCAGGCACACTTATGCTAAAAGATAGTGGAGTGGCTCCTTCAGTATTCTGAGGGAAAAAGATTTTGGACCTTGAGTGATAGACTCAGCCAAGATAACAATCAAACAAACACAAAGTAACAATATTTTAACACGTGAGAAATAAAAATATTTTCTAAACCAATTTACTTGAGAACACATAAATATGGAAAATACTCTATCAAACTGAAAAAAAAAATACAAGAAAGAGGGAGGAATGGAATCCAAAAAACAAGAAAGCAGTAAAGAGAGCTCTAATGACAGCAGTGCAGCAAACCTAGAAAGTAGCCAGTCCTGAGTAGATTAGAATGTCAAAAACCTCTGGGAGTGATGATTTTAAGAAAAAAAAAAACAGATGACTCCCTGCAACAGCTAATATCATTAAAGAAATGGGTGTATACCAGGAAGAAAAAAGAAAAGCAGTGAGAAACCCCAGGAAAAACAAAAAGTTACACAAGGAAGTATTGGTCCAAGTTGAAGCAAACTAAAACTATGGCATGATTTTGAAAATTGATAGTGTAAGAAAGGGCACTGCATTAAAAATATGTGGCTTTTAGGGGCTTATATTTAGTTATACAGGATTACATTCAATTACTTTATTATGCAGTGAATACATATGTCTAATCATAATAATGATATTGTCTTTAAAATTTTTTTACTTTTAGTTTTCAGAATTAACTTATAAACTACCACAAAGACTTAATTGTGGTTGTAGAATATACATACGTACATGTATGTATAAAATAAACAAATTCTGGAGGGCAGAAGTGGTGAAAGGAGAGGTGGAAGCAAATATGGGGCACTAGTTTCACCATGTTTCTTCTTTCTTTCTTAGTAAGAACACAAGAAATATTCTCTAAATTTAATGCCATAAAAACTGTTTCAATTTTTTAAAGTTAGACAAAGATAGCTAACTGAATATAACCATTGAAATTGGGAGAAAGTGTAGGGAGGGTTATTTGTAGGTAACAATCCTTCAAAATTTGGGGGTAAAAATTCATGACCTAAATCCACATCTGTCATAGCAGGAATTCATACATAATGTGTAATGTTGACATATCAAGAAATAAAGATGTATGCATAATTTTTAGAGTATTTAAGTTAACTAACCATTGTGGTTCACTAAACCATAGAAACCAAAACCAGTATCTATTTAAGATAGTTGCCTCTGGGAAGTGGGGTTAGAAGAGGATGCAGAAGGACACAGGATATTTGCTTCTCTTTTTAAGCCCTTGGCTTCTGTTAAACACCTTTTTTTCCCTAGCAGACATGCATTATTCTGCTTCTCAAAACTTGTAAAATGACTGCATGATTGGCCATTATATGGATAGAATAACTCATAGAAGCTTAAAATATTTAACCATTCTTTGTGTTGTGGAGTATTTAGGATACATCCCATTTGTGTTATTTTATATGATGTTCTTAAAAACAGCCTTATATATAAATAAATCTTCATGCATATTTCTGGATCAAACCAACCTGTGTATAAGCTTTTATGCCTATTTTTGAATTATTTCCTGAGGAGTGAATCCTGGATATGAAATCACTAGGTTAAAGGGGTGAACATTTTAAAGCCCCTTGTTATGGACACAGACATTTTTTCCCTTTCATTTCTGAGTATAGACATTTTGGTGAGAGCACTCCAAAGGATGAAAGTATCATAAAAATCTTAGTTTCTTTTAGTCCAGGCCTGTTTTTGAGGTGACCTTCTGAAGAAATGACTGGGTAACGGTCACCACATAGCATCTCCCTTTCTGTAGCAGTGGAGTTGCCTTGGGTCACCCAACCCACAAAGGAGGGCAGGGCCAGAATCACTCACATTTAGTCAGTGAGTGCCATGGGTTAGGCCCTCTTCTAGTGACTTCATTGGACTTTGTTCATGTCTCGTGTTTAATCCTTTGGAAGACTCTTGTCTCTGTCTTACAAGGGAAGAGCAAAGGCAAGAAGAGATGAAGTGATTTGCCCCAATGCCACACAGCCAGTAAGTAGCAGAGATGGGTCCCACACCCAGTGGTCTGAGTCTAGAGCCCAAGAGCTTCACTCTCTGTGCTGTTACAGGCCCTTATCTGTGAGAAGCAAGTAGGCTGGGTCAGCCCCGGTCAGTGTCCACAGGAAGAGTGTAATCACACAAGGGGAGAAAGCATCAGCATCTTATTAGCTTCTAGCATATGGCCTGGTACACAGGGGACACCCGGTACCTATTTGTCGACTAAATAGATGAGCCAAACTTTGCACCAAGCTCCTCTGCATTATTATTTTGTTTAATCTTCATGCTGTGAGGTATTTTTATCCCCATGTTACATATGAGAGAACTGAGGTTTCCAGAGGTCAAGTCACTTGCCCAAAGTATAGAGCTGTTTCGATAGAGGAGGCATTGTAATTCAGGCCTGTAGGATTTTTTTTTTTTTTTTGGCTGTGTTGGGTCTACGTTGCTGCATGCGGGCTTTCTCTAGTTGCAGCGAGCAGGGGCTACTCTTCATTGCGGTGGCTTCTCTTTTGTTGCGGAGCATGGGCTCTAGGCTGCTGGCTTCAGTCGTTGTGGCACGTGGGCTCAGTAGTTGTGGCTCGCGGGCACTAGAGCGCAGGCTCAGTAGTTGTGGCGCACAGGCTTAGTTGCTCTGCGGCATGTAGGATCTTCCCGGACCAGGGCTCGAACCCGTGTCCCCTGCATTGGCAGGCAGATTCCTATCCACTGCGCCACCAGGGAAGCCCCAGGCCTGTAGGATTTGAAACCAGAGCTGTTTTTATTTTGCTCAAAGTGTCTTTGGGAGAATTCAAGAAGTCAATTCTTGTGAAACCCTTAGCTTAGGGGTTCTCAAAGCATGGTAGCTTCCCCTGGGAACTTGCTAGAAATGCCTCTTCTCGGTTCCTGCCCCAGGTCTAGTGACTCAGAATCCCCGAGGGAAGGGCCCAGCAATTTGTGTTTCCACAGACCCTGCAGGTGATTCTGATGTGAGCTCCGACGTACGAGCACAGCCTTAGCCCCAAGCCTGCCCCATGCTGAGTGCTTAGGAAGATGGCAGCTGCTGCTGTCTTTGGCATCATGTTCTAGATCCCAAAGAAATGGTGGAGGGAGGGGAGGAATGTGGGGTGTCTAGAACTTACTGCTTCTCACAGTTGTTATTTGGTGCCAGCCACTTCCGGCCCATCCGTGGATTCACACTGGTCCCAGGATGTCGCTGACTGGAGCCCGGAGGAAGCCTTTGAGGAGGGAGAAGTACACTGGGCACATTAGATGAAGCTCACGTGAAGTCTCGAGCTCCCCCTGGCTGGTCGTTTACTGGACTGCCTGGCAGCTGGCCTGCCTCCTGCTGTGTGATGCCTCCCCAGCCACGTGCATCCTCCAGAGCGATCCTGAAGTCCAGAGTGGGCTGCACCCCTAAGTTCCCAGGGTTGGGGGAGCGGACAGCTTTGAGGGAAGGTGAGGGCACCGTGGATTCTTCCTCTGCCCTCTGCAAAATTCTGTCCGACTCAAAACATTTCACAGGTCTTTAGTGCTGCCTTAGGTTTGTTACATATTTGATTTGAGAATTTAACATTCCTGAGCGCCTGTGATGTGCCAGGCTTGGGGTGGTTGGTCCTACTGTGTGCAAGCCTCCATGCTCAGCTCCTTGAAGTGCTTGCCCCGTTTAACTTGGGCCCAGAGAGGTCCAGCAGTGGTCTCAAGGCAACCAGCTAATAGGTGGCAGAGCTCGGTCTAAACCCGGGTCGGTTTCACTGACTCTGTGCTTGTTCTGCTTTAACGCAGTTGTAACTTGATTTGAAAGATGTAAAGTGTGGCCACAAACAAATCTCTCTCTCTTATCCCCATAGGTTCTACCAAACCACGGCCTCCACGCAGCAGGGTTCTTCGTGGCCTTCATCCTCTCCCTGGTGCTGACCTGGGCTGTGCTTTTCTTCATGGTTCGATATCAGTGTTTGAAGGGAAGCGTGCTTACCAGACATCAGGTGGGAGTCCATGTGCATCCTCTTCCTGGAGGGTAGTTGGTTGGTGGTAGATGTGAGGTTGAAGTTTATCCTTCAGTTCAGTCAGTCTCAACTCTGGATCGATGTCAGGACCCCCAGGGAACCGTGAGGCATGCTCATAGCCAGGCCCTCCTGCACAGACTCCGACTGCTTTGTCCCGAGAAGCGTGCCCATCGTTAGTAGTTTTTAAAAGCTCCCTGGATGATTCTAACAAACGACCAGGATTGGGAACCCCTGCAGTCTGACTGAAGAACTGAGCGCCCACCTGTATGGCCAGCTGTGCGTTCATGCCACACCCTGACTCAGGTCCTGGTCTACACTTCCCTCTGAAAAGTCTTTGAAGACTTACTTTGTTTGTCCTCAGGGTGAAGCCCAGATGCCTTAGCATGGCTTATAAAGAAAGTCCCCTGTGGTCCAGCTTCACATCTCAGCTTCCGGCTCTACCCAATGACTGCTGAGCTCTCCACACTCACCTGGATGCTTTTATAATCCTTTCCACTCTTCAATGAGCAGAACTCTTGACGCATCCTTTAAGACTCATTCGGGCCTTGCCTCTCCTTGGAAATCATCACTGGCCACTTCCTGGCTAAGTTGGGGGCTCTCTCTTTGGGTTCCCGCACTAGCTTCTGGACCCCACCCAGCATTTATCCCCACCTGTGAACTCCTCAATCTCTGTTTTCCTGTCTTGGCCTGGGTTCCCACAGGAGCACATCCTGAGACTAGGATCCAAATGCAAACAGTTTATATGGGAAGTGATCCCAGGAAGTAATGGTAGGGGGTGAGGAAGTGAGGCGGGAAGGGAAGGCAGTCAGTCAAGCTACCACTGTGGGCACCTGGGGCTTTATCCCACCCGGGATAAAGCCTGAGGGGAGAAGGAGCCGGGGTATTTAGCCATCAAATCCCATTGGCCATTGGTTGAGGACAGGGGGGTGAGGGGGCCAGGACAAAGGGTAACGTTATTTCCCTGGCATGGGCTCTGAAGGCCAGCAGGAGCCTTCAGGGGAGGAAGCGTAGGTGTTGGCTGGTGGATCTTGGGCTAAAAGGCAGTGAACGTCAAGGGCGAGGGGACGTGGATGAAGCATGGATGCTGGCTGCTATAATCCCCATTGCCTGGTACAGAGCCTGGCGCTTAGAAGGCACTCAGTAAACGTGTGAAGGAATGAATGAGCCCCCAGGCAGAGGATGGGCAGACAGAGGAAGGAAAGCAGGGCACCGTCCTAGGGTGAGACGGCACTGCTGGGACTGAGCACCCTGGTAGGTTGTTTGTTCCTTCAGGGCCATGGAGGCTGCAGCTGCTGTGACTCTGTCACCCAGAGGTCCAGCAACTTGAAAGGAACATCTATCATCTTTCTCCCTCACCGTACGCTGAGGAAACTGAGGCCCGTGAAGCTAAACAGCCTGCTTCACGTGGCCGAGTGTAGGCTGGGACCTGGCTTCCGAGGACCACCCCGCCACCCTCTCTGGAGGCTGGCAGTCCTGTCCCATTGTTCATTTTGTTTCTGCTTCCTGGAGAAGAGAGTTGTTATTTCAAAGTGAGGTCAGCCCACAGTCTCCTTGGCAGGCAGAAGTGAGGAAAAGAAAAATGGCCCATCTAATGAGACATTCCACTTACTCTCCCAAAGCTGTTATCAATCACAGAAGAACAAAACTCACCCTGCTACTTCGATGAAGGAGCAGGATTCATTTCTTGGAGATTAAGGGCTGATTGTTAAGACCGCGGGAGGAAAGCAAAGTGTGAATTTGATTTAAGGTCTGAAGCCTCTTATAAAATTTTTTTTTTCCGGCATCACAAAACGAACTCTCTTCACATTAAAGAAATTTTTTTCCATTGTGGTAGTGACCAAGGAGACAACATGCTGTAAACAGAAGGCAGCCTTTAGAGTTAGTTAGACTTTGGGTCGAAAACCAAGCAGGCGCTTTATGAGCTGTGGGAACTCAGATAATGTCATTTCATCTCTCTGAGCTGCAGTTCCGTATACGTAAAGCGGGGGCATCAACACTGACTTTGTGTGACGGTTTCATGGTATGACACATACAAGGCACAGGGACAGGAATTCTTAAATGTTAGTTATAATTATCATGCATTTCTGCAGAAATAATGATGATAGTGAGCAAAACAGGTATATCATCTACCCAATCGGAGGGTTGAGCTTATCTCTGATGTCACGTCCATGTGACAACTCTATAGTCTGATTAGAAACCAGCCAGATCCATGATGTTGAAGTCCATCTGCCAACTGTAATTTCCCCCTGCATGATGATGATGATGATGGGGATGATGATGATGGTGATGGTGATGATGGTGGTGATGATGATGATGAAATATTTTTATTACGTCCTTATAGTTATAAAGGTCTTTCCATCCATTGCTCTGCTTTATCCACACAACAAGCCTGTGCAGGGCTACCAGAATTATTATCCCACTTCTCTGATGAGAAAATGAGGCTCAAGGAAGTGCAATGTCTTGCCTGAGTCTTACCAGCTCACAAGTGGTGGGGCCAGCTAGGTTCTCTGACTGCAGATCCCCGCCTTCCCTCATGACTTTTCCGGCATGTGACATTCACAAGAAGGCCTACTCAATTGTGGTTTCTGAAATTCTCCTGAAGGTTCAGCATCAGGAGAGCAAGCTGGAGCGCTCCCAGTTCACCTCAGCTGATGGTGTGAATGAAGATCTCGCTCTAAATGACCAAATGATAGACATTCTGTCTTCAGAGGACCCCGGGAGCATGCTTCAAGCCTTAGAAGAGTAAGAATTCTAAGTCACATTATACTTCCGTGGATATGATGAATGTTTTACCTATTATAGCAGCATGAGAGCAAACACTGAGTGTGTTTCATTCATTAATTCATCCTATTAATCATTAATTTGTCATTCAGTAGTCATAATCGAACAACTGCCATGCCCTGAACACTATGCTTGGTATTTGAAAAAAGAGATAAGACATAGGTTGAGCTGTGAGGCAGTCTGACCTAGTGGGAAGACAAACACAGAAACAGAAGTGACCATAAATGTTTGATGAGTACCATGCTAAGATCGGGGCTAGCTGAGCCCAGAAGAAAAAGTAATTACCTCTGAGTGGGTCATGGAGATGCTTCCCAGAGGAAGAGATATTTTAACTAATTCTTGAAGCACGGGCAGAAGTTTTTCAAGTAGATGAAGGGAGGAGAGGCTTTTCAGGCAGAGGAAAGACAGGACAGATGCCAAGATAGGAAGTGAACAAGATATGTACATTTGGTGAGGTGTAAGGAGCTCAGTACGACTGACGTGTGGATTGGAATATTGAGTAGTGTATTGAAGGAGAGGAAGTAACACCTTGAGAGAGAGGCCAGACCAGGTGTTGTGATTGTTGGCTAAACTGAATTCAGTTCTTTTTATTTTTTATTTTATTTTAAATTTTTATCAATTTATCTATCTATAATTTACTTTTAAGGACCAGGACCTGAGTATCTTTATTTTATTTTATTACTTATTGAGATAATGTTGGTCTATAACATTATATATTTCATGTGTACAACATTAAATATTTCTACTTCTGTATACCCTACAGTATGTTCACCACCAAAAATTTAGTTTTCATCCATCACCATACAGTTGATCCCCTTTATGCATTTTGCCCTCCCCCACCATTCCTCTGTGGTAGCCACTATTCTGAGCTCTGTATATACGTGTTTGATTTTGTTCATTTATTTTGTGTTTTTGTTTGTTTATTTTCTATATTCCACATATGACTGAAATCATATGATATTTTCTTTCTCCACCTGACTTATTTTACTTACATAATACCCTCAAGGTCCATCTATGTTGTTGCAGATGGCAAGATTTCATCTTTTTATGGCTGAGTAATATTCCATACACGTATCACATCCTTATCCATTCATCTGTTATTGGGCACTTAGGTTGTTTCCATGTTTTGGCAATTGCAGTGATGCAATGAGCATAGGAGTGAATGTATCTTTTCAAATCAATGTTTTCATATTCTTTGGATAAATACCCAGAAGTGGGATAGCTGGATTATATAGTGGTTCTGTTCTTATTTTTTTGAGGAATTTCCATGCTGTTTTCCATAATGGCTGCACCAATTTACATTCCCACCAACACTTGTTATTTCTTGCCTTTTTGATAATAGTCATTCCAACAGGTGTGAGGTGATATCTCATTGTGGTTTTAATTTACATTTCCCTAATAATTCGTGCTATTGTTTTCATGTGCCTGTTGGCCATCTGTATGTCTTCTTTGAAAAAATGTCTATTCAGCTCCACCCATTTTTCAATTGGGTTGTTTTGTTGTTGAGTTGTATCTGTTCTTTATATATTTTGGATATTACTACTTATCAGATATATTGTTTACAAATATCTTCTCCCATTCGGTAGGTTGTCTTTCCGTTTTGCTGATAGTTTCGTTTCCTTTGCTGTGCAGAATCTTTTTAGTTTGATGTAGTCCCATTTGTTTATTTTTGCTTTTGATTCTTTTGCCTGAGGAGACATATCTGGAAAGATATTGTTAAGACCCATGACCAAGAGTGTACCACCTATGTTTTCTTCTAGGAGTTTTATGGTTTCAGGTTTTACATTTAAGTCTTCAATCCATTTTGAATTGACTTTGGTGTATGATATGAGATAGTGATCTAGTTTCATTTTTTTTGCATATCGTTGTCCAGCTTTCCCAACATCATTTATTGAAGAGACTGTCCTTTATCCATCGTATGTTCTTTGCTCCTTTGTTGTAAATTAATTGTCCATATATGCATGGGTTTATTTCTGGGCTCTCAATTCTGTTCCATTGATCTATGTAACTGTTTTTGTGCCAGTACCACACTGTTTTGATTACTATGGCTTTGTAATATAGTTTGAAATCAGGGCGTGTGATACCTCCAGCTTTGTTCTTTTTTTCTCAGGATTGCTTTGGCTATTCAGGGTCTTTTGTGGTTCCACATAAATTTTAGAATTTTTGTTCCATTTCCGTGAAAAATGTCCTTGAGATTTTGATAGAGATTGCATTGAATCTGTAGATTACTTTAGGTAATATGGATGCTTTAACAATGTCATTCTTCCAATCCATTAGCATGGAATATTTTTCCATTTATTTGTGCCTCCTTCAATTTCTTTCAACAGTGTTTTATAATTTTCAGTGTACATATTTTCACTTCTTTGGTTAAATTTATTCTTAGTTATTTTATATTTTTTGCTGTGATTGTAAATGGGATTTTTTTTTTCTCAATTTCTCTTTCTGGTAGCTCATTGTTAGCATATAGAAATGCAACAGATTTTTGTATGTTGATTTTGTACCCTGCAATTTTATGTTTGTTTATTATTTCTTTTAGTTTTTTGGTGGAGTCTTTAGGGTTTTCTATGTATAAAATTATGTCATCTGCAAATAGTGACAGCTTTACTTCTTTCTTTCCAATTTGGATAACTTTAGGTTTTTTCTTCCCTAATTATTCTGGCTAGGACTTCCAATACTGTGTGAAATAATTTCTCCCTTTAGATCTGTTAATAATTGTTTTATATATTTTGGTGCTCCTATGTTAGGTGCATATACATTAATAACTGTTATGTCTTCTTAGTGAATTTTCCCCTTTATAATTATATACTGTTCATTTTTGTCTCTTGTTACCTTTTGGGCTTGAAGTCTATTTTGTCTGATATGAGTATGGCTACACCCCCTTTTTTGGCTGTCATTTGCTTGAAGTATCATCTTCCATCCCTTCACTTTGAACATGTGTTTGTCTTTAGAGCTGAGATGGGTCTCCTGGAGGTAGCATGTAGTTGGGTCTTGTTTTTTAATCCATCCAACCACTCCGTGTCTTTTGATGGGTGAATTCAGTCCATTAACATTTAAGGTTATTATTGATAGATGAGGACTTAGTACTGCCATTTTATCTTTTGTTTTCTGGTTGCTCTGTCTCTCCACTGTTTTCTTTCCCCCTGTGTTTCTGTCTGCCATTTTGATTTGGTGGTTTTCTCTGATGTTTTTCTCAGTTTCCTCTTTTTATGTTTCGTGTCTCTGCCCTAGATTTATGTTTTGTGGTTTGTATAAAACTTTTCATAGATACAATAGTCCTTTTTATGCTGATAGCGTCTTATCTTCGTTCAACGCTATGGGTTCCATCTTTTTCCTCTTCCCCTTTTATGTTTTTGTTTTCTCAAATTATCCATTTTTATGTTGTGAGTTACCAAACTGAAGTAGTTACCATTATTTTTTCTGCTTTTTTCCCCTCCTTTAACCTTTATGCTATGATAAAATGTTTTAAAAACTATTCTGGGAAAGAGTAACAATTTTCTGATTCTGTTTATCACCTTACTCAAACTTTTGGGTACTTTGCCTTTTTGTTTCTGATCAAAGGGCTCCTTTCAACATTTCTTGTAAGACAGGTCTGGTGGTGATGAACTCCCTCAGCTGTTGTTGTCTGGGAAAACCTTTATTTCTCCTTCATATCTGAATGATAACTTTGCTGGATAGAATATTACTGGGTGACAGTTTTTATCTTTCAGTATTTTGAGAATGTCATTCTGCTCCCTCCTGGCCTATAAAGTTTCTGCGGAGAAATCTGGTGATAGCCTAATGGTGATTCCTTTGTAGGAACCTTTTTCCCTGGCTGCCTTTAAAATTCTTTCCTTGTCATTGACTTTTGACAATTTTAATATAGTGTGTCTTGGGGAAGGTCTTTTTACCTTGAGGTAATTAGGTGTTCTCTTAGCTTCATAGACTTGTATATCCAGTTCCTTTCCCAGCTTTGTGAATTCTCAGTTATCATTTCTTTAAATAAACTCTCTGTTCTTTTCTCCCTCTCTTCCCTGGGATACTCATTACCTTAATGTTACCCTTCCTAAAAGAGTTGAATAGCTCTCATAGAATTTCCCTGTTTTTTAACGTCTTATTTCTCTTTCCTCTTCTACTTGTATCTTTCTAGATTTCTATTTTTGAGCTCACTCATTCTCTCCTCCATATGGGCTGCTCTATTTCCAAAACTTTCTAATGCATTATTTACCTTGTTTATGAGTTCTTCAGCTCCAGAATTTCTGTTTGATTCTTTTTTTGAGTTTCAATTTCTTTGGTAAAGCATTCCTTCTATTCATTAATTTTATTTCTCAGCCCATTGAACTGCCTTTCTGAGTTTTCTTGTAGCTCACTGAGTTTCTTCATGACAGCTATTTTGAATTCTTTATATGTTAGATCCCAGTATTCCGTGACTTTCAGTTTGGTTTCTGGAGATTGTCATTTTCTTTTTGTGGTGCAGTGTTACTGTGGTTCTTCATGGTGTTTGGTGAGTTGTTCCTCTGCCAGTGCCTTTGAAGTAACAAACACCTTTGTGCTTGATTCTGCGCTGCCTCTAGTTATATCTGAGAGTTGGCACTTTTCATCCTCCACTGCCTCCGTCAGAGGTGTGGCTCCATGTCTTCCTTATTACTTCTTGTGTCTCCGGGTTTGTTGGTGCCTTGCTGTTGCCACTGTCACTGGCATTGCTACCTGGGGCACCAGGATGAAAGGCTTTTCTGCCACATCTGGGAATCCCTGAGTTGCAGGCTCTGCCACCACAAGGGGTAGTGGAGGGGAGCTGGATTCACACAGGCACCTCTGCCTTGTCCAGTGTTACACAGTTCATGGGCTCTGCTGCTGGGGGTTAGGGGGTTGAGGGGTCAGAGTCATGGGTGCCTCAGTGGCTGGAGGGACAGGGTCCCAGACCCCACTGCCACTGCTGCCCACTTACCTGTGGCCATGGGCACTGCTGTGGCCAGGATGTCAGTCTTGTGTGCTGCTTCCCCCTGCTGCTACTGGGATCTTTGGGGCTGTGGGTTCATCTGCCATGGCTTGGGGGGCCAGGACTGCAGGCACCAGCCCTGCTGTTCCCCCACTTCTGCCCCCTCTCTGTGTTCCAGTCTGCTCACCGTTATATGTACAAATGTGTGGAATTCTCTGGCATCCTGTCAGGCAGAGGCACCTTTGTTGCACTGTGGGTGCTTTACTGATTACTGATTGAAGGGGAGACAAAGAGAGTGTCTCACTCCACCATGATGCTGAAGTCCTCCAGTACACCCATTTCTTTTTATTTATTTAACAAATACTTATAATGTTCTATGTATGAGTAATAGAACGTAGAGCCAGACATGGTTCTAAGAACTTTGCAAATATGTATAATCCTCTCAATAACCCTAGGAAGCAGGCATTGATGTTTTTACCATCATACAGGTGAGGACTTAAGGTTAAAAAGCTTGCCCTAGGGCACACACTAGTAAATGAGAGGGGCAGGTTTCAAACCCACTCACTGTGGCTCCAGGGCACATGCCCTTAATCAGGGTGCTGCACTGACCACGATTTCTCCTGGCCAGGCAATGGACACAGTCTGTTGGCTGACTGTCACTCAGTAAGTTTCATCAATTTGGCCTTTCCTTCTTTCACTTCACAGATATTGGCAGATGACTTCTTTATATGTTCCCTTTTTTCAGTTGTTGCTAAAATTCTCAGTCTTATCTTTTATTTCCTCAAACATATTAAGCATAATTATTAAGTCTCTGTCTGAAAACTTCATTATCTTTACCCCTGTTCTGTGTCTATTACCTCTCGTTCCTCTGAGTTTGTGATCCTATTTTCCTGTCTCCTTGTATGCCTAGGTAGTTTTGATTGTGTGCCAGACATTGTAAATGAAAATGGAGAAGACAGTTTGAGGACTAGGATGATGTTATCTTCCTCCAGGCAACTAAGGGTTTTATTATGGATTACCTCAATCTAATCAGAAATTGAGTTCATTTGAAGCTGGGCTTCATTTCCTCCAAGGGCTGATCTGTTTCAGGTGTCCTTTACTACTAAGGTATGAATACCAACCAAAAGGCCAAGGGATTTTATCATGTTGACATCTCCTCAGCAGTCTTGGGACTCCAGTTTTCATCATCAGAAATTCTGCTCAGCTTTTCAGCCCCCTGGGCTGCCTCTTCTAGAACCACAAGATGCTCTTAGGAACACAGTGACCCCAAATATGGGACTGCCATCTCTGAGCTTCCTTATTCTCCTAGATCTTAGCCTCATATTTATTCACTGCCTTGTTAGCTCTCAGATGCTTTCAAACAGATTTTGTTTTTGTCCAACTTTTCTAACTGTTTTCAGTGGGATAGTTTGTCAGAATTACCTAGACCACCGTTAATAGGAACAGAACCCTTTTTTGTGTAAACCATACTCTGAGCAATGAACCAGATAGAGTCCCTGTTATCAGTGGCAGCCTAAGAGGGAGATAGACGTGGAAACAGACAAGGCTCAAAAGAGCATAGAGCAATAGGACCACTGAGTGCTTTGGTTAAGACCATGGTCCCTGGAGTTAGGTCAGGTTTAAATCTGGGCTGTATCCCCATGTGGCCTTGGTTTACTTACTTAAGTGACGGCTTAGGATGGAGAAGAGGAGCTGGGTCACAGAGATCTCTGGATGTCCAGGACTCCATAGTAGGCATTGGAGACCCAGGCAATGATTTATTAACGTGGGTAGATTTTGTTTTAAAAGACTACTCTGAATGCAGATGGCAAATGGCTTAGAGGGGAGAGTGAGGGAGACTTTGCAGGAGATGTTGAGGTGTGATGTCGGGTGGGAACGGTAGACTTGAGGAGGAGAGGGTCAAGTGGGAAGAGCCTGCAGAACTGGGTAACTCGTTGTTACCTTACTGTGTGTGTATGCACAGGGCGGGTGCAGTTTGGACATTGAAGGGGAGGGAAAATTTTTGGATGACTCCCCAGGGTTCTGGGTTTTGTTTGTTAGTTTATTTATGTACTTGTGTTTGAGGGGGAGTGGGGGGACCACCCAACAGTTCCAGCTGCTCAGTAGATCCAGAGGCTGCAGAAGTGTCCAGGAGATTGGAGGAAGGAGAGGGGTTCACTTTCAGGACAGTAGTTAGATGCTGAATCTGGGGCAGAGGTCTTTGGAAGATCTATTTATGCCAAATATACCATCTGAAGAGACTGGATTCTCATTTGGTTTTATCAGCTTTTTATTTTTTCTGTCTTTGCTTTCTTGTTATACTGCTGATTATTAATACTGGGACCGTGTGGGAACCCTTCAAACTGGATTCCATGTACAGCAAACTTTTTCTGAGTCTAGAGTCAAGAGGCGTAGCTTCATCTGCCCATTTCCCACTGGGGAGTAATTTCTATGAATTTTGAGTCATTACCATACTGATAAGTTATAATGCCTTATTTTCTTGTATAATAACTCATATTTGGGTAGTATATAAAAATGTACAGTCTCTTTCCCAGGCCTTAGTTAATTTGGTCCTCATACCGATGCTCTTTAGGGCATCTTATTTTCAGTAGTTGATAGGTGAAGAATCTGATGCATGGCTAAGTAAAGAGGTTTATCCATAGTCACACATCTAGTAAGTGACATAACAGGTCTTGAGCTTTCTCAGAATTTAATATTGAGCACATGATACTTTACAAATATTCCCTGAGCCTCAGTTTCCTCATCTCTCATCTGGGGAAACCATAACCTACTGCCCTGGGATACTGTGAAGTGTACTGATATGAAAGATGCATGATGGTAGAGTTTTCACTGCGATGTGGCCTCTAAGCCTGGATCTAAGTTAAAGGGAGATTAGCAGATGCTGAAGAGAAGTGTTCAAGATGATCAGCACTTTCTTGAGTCTTTCTCAAGAACATTGCAGATAGAACCGAAAATGGAAGAGCTTGTTACTGAACCAAACTGGGGTCCACTCACCTGTTTGCAGTAAAGCCAATCTACTGACACCTGCTTGTGGTGAAGGAAAGTACAGCTTGATTGCAGGGCACCAAGTAAGGAGTTCAGGGCAGCTAGTGCTTAAAACCCCAAACTCCCGGGTAGGTTTCATCGAAGAATTTTTTAAATTTTATTTTATTGAAGTATAGTTGATTTACAATGTTATGTTAATTTCTACTGTACATCAGAGTGATTCAGTTATACACATATACATTCTTTTCCATATTCTTTTTCATTATGGTTTATCACTAGATACTGAATATTGTTCCCTGTGCTATACAGTAGGACCTTGTTGTTCATCCATTCTATATATAATAGTTTTCTGCAAAGCATTTTTTAAAAATTTTTATTGGAGTATAGTTGCTTCACAGTGTTGTATTAGTTCCTGCTGTACAGCAATGTGAATCAGTTATGCATATACATATATCCACTCTTATTTAGATTTCCTTCCCACTTAGGTCACCACAGAGCACTGAGACGATCAGCAAGGCATTTTTAAAGGCCAGGTGAAGGAGGAGCCTCCCAGGGTATGTGATCAGCTCCTGCACAGTTCTCTGATTGGTTGATGGTGAGGTAACAGGGCGGAGTCACAAGAGTTAATATTATCAAACCTCAGGCACCAGTAGGTCCTGGGGCTACATGCTCACGTAGTTTATTTCTTCCATTTGGTAGGGGTTTTAGCATCTGTAAAACAGCTCAAGAAATGTGCATCCGATACTGTTATCTAGGTCCTTCAGAGAGGAGCTACAGCAGAGGATATGGGGGAGGGGTCTGTCCCGGGAAGGCCCCATAGGGTCCTGCTCTGTTACAAGCTCAGAGGCAAAATTGAGCATCTGTGTGATCCTGTCTCCCTGGAACCTGATGGTGAATAGACATGGACCCAAGATAGAATCAGAAACAGAGAGTGTGGCCTCCTCGTCTTTAGAGGGACCGCTTATCAGCCCGAGAGGAGAAATCTGTTGTGTCTGACTCACAGCACTTTGTGGGCTGAGGGTATTCTAAGCAGAGAGGGGCTTTCCTCCTGCTTGAAAGGCAGCTCCTTCCCAGCTGAGTGAGTGCCTCAGTGCAGGGCCAGGCCATCAGCTTCGTGAGTGCTGGGCTGAGCTGGCACCCAGCTGGGAATCGGGCCTGTTAATCCATTGCTGGGTGTCAGGGTTGTGCAGCCATTCAGTTGTAAGCCTTCATTTTAGCTTAATTCCCTCATCAGAATGCCAAGGGTGACAAATTAAAATTCTCCACACTGTCTGAGAGAGCGGAGGGAGGACAGGCAGTGGGGAGAAGGGGGATGGTTACTGGCAGAGATTCATGAATATCTCTAATTATATTAAGTGGTACGAGCAGGTGATTATCCATGTATTTCATAACTAAAAGTCTGTTTTCTTCCAAAACTTGAAAATGAGTAGAGTGAAATGATTTGGTTTGTGTGATCAGCACTTAGATATTTCATTTTGCAAGTAGATCAGACTCTGTCACCTTCTGACCTGAGTAATTAATGAAGCCAAATCCAGTTTTTGTACCCTGACGCCAAATTAAATCTTGGAGACAGAGTTTTGGGTGAAGTAGAAAAGAATAGCTTTATTTCTTTGCCAGGCAAAGTGGGCCACAGTGGGATATTGCTGTCAAAACTGTGTGTGCCAACCTGGAGCGGGTAGGGAGAAGTTTGGTTTTTGTTTTAATTAATTAATTAATTAATTTATGTTTGGCTGTGTTGGGTCTTCATTTCTATGTGAGGGCTTTCTCCAGTTGTGGCAAGCGGGGGCCACTCTTCATCGCGGTGCGCGGGCCTCTCACTGTCGCGGCCTCTCTTGTTGCGGAGCACAGGCTCCAGACGCGCAGGCTCAGTAGTTGTGGCTCACGGGCCCAGTTGCTCCGCGGCATGTGGGATCCTCCCAGACCAGGGCTCGAACCCGTGTTCCCTGCATTGGCAGGCAGAGTCTCAACCGCTGCGCCACCAGGGAAGCCCCAGGGAGAAGTTTTATAGTCATAGTTCAAACAGGGCGTGATCAGCTCGTGGACATTCTTCTGATTGGTTGGTGGTGAGGTAAGCGGGAGTCAGCATCATCAACCTTCTGGTTCCAACTGGCCTGGGGTCTACGGGCTTGTGGGCAGCACACAGTTAATTTCCCCCACCTGGTGGGGGTCTCAGTATCTGCAAAACAGCTCAAAGATATTGTTATGTGTATCCCTTGAGGGGGAACCAGCACCCTCCCCCAAGGCTGCACTATTTCTTGACTGTTCCTCCCTTGTCTAGTGTCCTCTCCCTTCCCTAATTAGCATCTGTTTGAACCTGCCCTTTGGTACTCAGGGAAGTTCATAGAGGCTGAATGAAGCCTATTTCCTGTGATCAAGAAATGGGGGACACAGAAAGGCTTTTTGCCCAGGAGCCCCACAGGGTCTTGCTCGGTATCATTAGTACTATAAAATCGGAAAGTATTGATCCTTCCGGTTTTGTTTTAGATTCAAGAAGTGTTAGCTTATGAAAAGCTAACACTAAATATAGGGGTAAAGTCTTCCTTTATCCCTATATTTTATGAGATTATTCTCAGCTGCTGCAATTTGCTGATCCTGGTGTGTGAATGCAATAGGGATATTGGGGTTCACCAAGATTTTATTCTTGTAAATTACTTAGTAGCTCTGGACTTTTATATTTATTTCTCCTTGGGAACTGATCTTATTTTGTCTGAGGAGTGTTTAACATTGATTATTAAGCATGACCTGAAAGTCCTCAGCTAGAGAACTAAATTTTCTCCTCCCTTCCTTCTCCCGTCTCTCTGCCCTCCCTCCCCATCCTGACACTCAATATTTATTGCATGCCAGTTCTGTTTAAAGCACTGTGATTGGACGCTCATTTTGGGACCTGGTGATTGTTTAAAAAACTGTAGCATTGCCAATTACTTTTAATCTTTCCATCTTGATTTATGTCAGGCTTAGAAACTCCCAGAAAGAAAAATGTCACTCAGAATGTCAGGGGATTAATATGCATGGGAATCTGTGATAGTCTCCCCACTAAAAATAGAGTTTTTCTCCAGCAAATCATTTATCCCGTTTGTAATTCTTACCTGAGGTTTAGCTGGGATTCTAAATATGCCTGTGATTTGATTGCTACCTCATTTCCGAGACCCATCAGAGCCGTAACTTTGCCCTATATTGCTGATTTATTTTTGACAAAGAGCATTTCCTTGGTTTGCTTGGTTGTTTATCTTTTACATTGTTTATTCATAGGCTGCCTCTTACACAGAGCATTTGAGGAAGGAATATTTCCTTTGATTTTTATCAGGCTCCCCAGCTATGGTCCTAATGGAGGTGGCTCAGCCCCAGGCATGCTGGGACAGGAGAAAGGAGGAAATGACCGTGACTCGCTGGTCCCGGAAGCTTCTGGAAGCATAGTGTGCCCACAGGGTTTTAGCTCCAGCCTTGCTCTGGCTCTGACCACCACCAAGCATCTCACACCCATGCCCTTACTTAATTCTCATAGCAACTCTCACAAAGGATTCTGATGTTCGGGAAGGTTCATTGGTTTTGCCTGAGGTCACACGAGTGGTAATAGATTTTGTCCCAGGCCTGAGTGCTTTCAAATCCACCGTTCTATTGACAGAACAGCTTTTTAAAGACTGAGCTTAGGTTTTTCTAGAGAGGCAAAGAAAAATAAGAGAAGATAGTAAGTCCAGATCTGTGTTTATTTCCTTTGTTATTAAAAGGAAGCTTATTGCTATCTTTCGATGCTACCAACATCACCTTCTAAACTGCCTCAAAATCATGTTTTGTATTGAAATCGAGCAAGACCCTGTGGGGCTCCTTGCACAGAAGTCTTTATGTCCTGTTTCTTGACTCTAACCTCCATGACCTTCCCTGAGTTCCAAAGGGCAGATTCGAACAGTTGCTAATCCACAAAGGGAAGGGATGCAAAGACAAGGGAGGGGCAGCCAAGAAACAATAGTGCAGCCTTGGGGCGGGGTCCTGGTTCCAACTCAAGGGATACACATAACAGTGCCTTTAAGCTCTTTAAGATGTCCACATTCTTCATATGAGAAAGACCACCTGAGGCTACATTAAAGGAACCAGAGAAGGTCATCAAGAAGATTACTTGAGACCAGATTAGAGGTGCAGGCCAAGTATACATCCTAATCTTATCAGCAACCCTACCCTTGAACCGTTGCTATAAAACTCCCCATCAAATCCTCCTGGGTTGGGACACATAGTTTTCAAGGTCAAGGACTGCTGTGTTCCCCTTTGCCTGGCAAAACAATAAAGCTATTCTTTTCTACTTCACCCAAAACTCCGTTTCCAAGACTTGATTCGACACCTGTGCTGAGAGGCTGAGCTTTTGGCATCAGTACCAAGTGGGTGTTCAGAGTATTTGTAAAACTGAGGCTTTTAAACATGTGTCTAGGTATACCTGGGAGGTACTGCAGGTTCTGTTCCAGGCCACCGCAGTAAAGCGAGTTCCATGAATTTTTTGGTTTCCCAGTGCGTGTAAAAGTTATGTTTACATTATACGGTAGTCTATTAAATGTGCAATAGCATTATGTCTAAGAAAACAATGTACATACCTTAATTTAAAAATACTTTATTGCCAAAAAATGCTTTTGATTTAAAGTGAGAGATGTGTAACTTCCTTTCACTTGAACCCTTAGAGACCATTGTGGGGCTGTTACCGAGTCCAAGCTCGCTCTGCTCGCTGTACAACAGGCCAGTAAATTGGAGACGAGGTGTTGAGGCAAGGAACATGACTTTATTCGGAAAACCGGCAGACTGAGAAGATGGTGGACTAGGGTCCCCCCAAAAACCATTTTATAGGGGTCTGGATGCCAATTTCTTTTCTAGAATCAGAGAGGGAGGTAAAGTAAAAGGGCAGAATAGAGAGGGAGAGGCGGAGAGGAAGTAAAGTAAAAAGGGCCATCAGTCTTGCAAAACATCTCCTGGAATGGCCAGCCTTGGGGAGGGGGGCGGGGATGTGTTAATTTCTTCTTTCTTGCAGCCATCCACAGGTGGGTAGGGTTCCCTGAAGCAGGCCATTATGTATGATAATAATAACAAAAGCAACGAAAAGCAAAGGCTAAAGTCAAAAGAGAAGGATCCAACTTGGGGTCAAAATTGGCTCTTCCCTGTTACAGGTTATTAATTGGCCTCATTTCAATATTGTTGTGTCTCAGGGAATAGGGAGGCCCGAAGACAGGGAGAGAGATGAGGGAATGGCCAGTCTGTGGAGCAGTCAGAACACACACGATATTTATTGGTTAAGTTTGCCATCTTGTATGGGCGCCGTTCGTGGCGCCCCAAAACATTTACAATAGTATCATCAGAGATCACTGATCACAGGTCACCTTAACAAATATAATGATGATGAAAAAATCTGACATATTGCGAGAATGCCAAAATGCGACACAGAGACAGGAAGTGAGCAAATGGTGTTAGAAAAATAGCACCGATAGACTTGCTCAACACAGGGTTGCCACAAACCTTCAATTTGTAAAAAATACTGTAGCTGTGAAGCTCAGTAAAGCAGAGCACAATAAAACAAGGTCTGCTTGTATTGAGTAGTTTTTTATGTACCAACCATGTGATGTTTTTTACAATCACTGTTGGTTAATTTGATGGCAAAGATTAAGAGAAGGTGCAAGGCTACTCAAACTAGAACCCCTAGGATGTAGGTCTGTCCAATGTCCATCCTACAGGTTCCATATATACTCGTGGAATTGAGGAATGATGAGGGAGACTCAGCAGGACCTGCTGATGGATTGAGAATGGGGTTTGAGGGAGAAAGAGCCATCAAGGATGATGCCTAAATTTCAGCCTGACCAACTGGGAGAATGTGGTGCTATTTCCTAAGATGAGGAAGGAGAGGGCAGGATTGCATTTTGAGGAAAAGATTGGAAGTCAGTTTTGGACATGGTGACTGAAAGGTGCCTTTGAGACACCCAGATGGAGGTGTCAGGTGGGCAGTCAGCTGTGTAGGTCTGTTATTGGCTGAAAGTCTGGATGGAGGTGCTAAGTAGAGATGGGGGTTGATGGGAGAACTTATGGGAGAGGACAGGGAAGGAAGGGAACCAGGACGATCCCTTAAGGAATGCCAGCATTTAGAAGTCAGAAAAGTAAGAGGAACCCAGGAGAACAAGGAGGTCTGGAAAGTCAAGAGAAAAGGGATCCTAGAAAAAAGGGGTGACTGACCATGCCTAATATTGCCTGGAGTTCAGTCAAGTGTCTTCCTTTCAGCTACCGGGATACCATTGATGATCAGAGCAGCTCTGGGGGAGAGGCAGGGGCAGAAAACCAGAACAGAGTGAGTAGAATGGTGACAAGAAGTATGGGCAGCTCCTTCAAGGTGCTTTGCTATGAAGGGGAGCAGAGAAATGGAGCCGAAGCTTAAGGAGAACGTGGGCCCATGAGAGGGAAATGCTTAAAGCACTCTGGGTGGATGCAGAGACAGCCGAAGGTTGGTTGTAGACCCCAGGGTTTAGGAACTCAGGCTGAGCAGCCGGGCCTCCTGGTTTGGGTCCGAGTTCTGCCACTTGCCGTTGGGTGCCTGGTTGCCTTTTCTATAAAATGGGGATAACTGTGCCTGCCTCGGAGAGTGCTAGGACAGTGGCTGGTCCCCTGCTCTGCACAGGAAGGGCTTTTCCAGGTGAGCAGGAGAGGGACGAGGGGAGTGTGGTATTCTCCTGTGGCTGCTCTAACAAAGTACTATAAACAATGGCTCCAAGCAGCAGAAACTTATTGTCCCACAGTTCTGGAGGCCGGAAGTCCAAGGTCGGTCTCACTGGGCTGAAGTCAAGGTGTTGAAGGATTGCAGTCCCTGCAGATACTCCTGGGGAGGGTCTTTCCTGCCTCTTCCAGCATCAGGGGGCAGCCAGCAGTCCTTCACTTGTGGCCGCATCACTCCAATCTCTCCCCCACGTGGCCTCCTCCTCTTCTGTATGTATCCAATCCCTCTGCCTCTTCCTAGGAAGACACGCGTGATTGGATTGAGGGCTCACCAGATAATCCAGGATGGTCTCCCCAGTCATGATTATTCACTTACATCTGCAAAGATCCTTTTTTCAAATAAGGCCACATTTACAGATTCCAGGGGTTAGGACCTGATATCTTTGGGTGGCCATTATTCCAGGAAATGATCAGGAAATCTCAAAAGAATGAGGAAGGGAGTGGAGACTTGAGGGGTCTCATGAAGAAGTGAGAGGAGGGGGTCTGTGGGTTGGGCGTTTCAAGGAGGTGGGTTATAGCATTGTTTCTGGAATGTTCCTGAGGGTTCTCTTCAGACAAGGGCCGTTGGAAACGGTCTTCTCTCTATTAAGAACTAGTTGGTCCGGGGCTCAAATCTGAGTCTTCTGACACCAAGGCTGGGTGCCCTCTGGTGCTTCCTCATTGTCTACAAAGCATTTGATGGACAGTCTTCTCAAACTGAGCAAGAGGAGACTCCCCAGGAGGGAAAGGGGTCCTGATCCAGGTGAGGCAGCTTTCCCCCTCATAGTACAGCTTCCCCACTTCCCTCAGTGGGATTGGGATAGAAGTGGCAGCTTGCAGGTGGCAGGGGTTCAGGAAATACTTACGGCCTTGAAGAATCGCACCTCGTCGCCTGGGGCCGGATGTCCCACTGGAGACTAGTGGGGTCGTGGTGGGTTTTAGGAGGCCAGTAAATAACTCCCTCCTCTTTTCTTCCCAAATTCTAAATGACTTTGAGGATACCTCTTTCCCGTCCCTCTCCTCCCCTCCCCCCTCCCTTCCTCTCCTTCCCCCCTCCCTTCCTTCTTTCTTTTTTCTTCCTTCATTTTTTTTTTCTTCTTGTATTGATTAGGCATCTAGTATGTGTCAGATACCGTGCCACATGGTGGGGACACAAACAAGAGTCACCCGTGTTCCCACCCCTGGGCCCCCGTTGGGCCCTCACCACATGGTTTTGTGGTACCCAGACTGTGTGTCTGTTTCCACATTAGACCCTGAGCCCTCAGAGGGAACCAGTCTGGTGGTACTAGGTAAGCATCAGCCATCGTCTTGTGAATGAATGAGTGGGTGAAATTCGCACTGGATGTTGAAGGGTCATCGAGACATTGTCAGGAAGTGAAGGGGCTCTTAAGAAGATAACTCAAGTCTGGGCCGTTCCTGGATTTCTGGAAGGATCAAGTTCACCTAGAACATCAAATGGCCAAGCATCTTGCTACACAGGCCAACCGAGGCAGAAAGCAGCCCTGTCCTCACACCTGTGCCTTGCCCCTGGGTCCCACCAGTGCCCGACCAGCCGGAGGGGGATTTTCATGGGGACATAATGAGACTGCTGCTGAGCAGAGCAGCAGCAGTGCCAGTCTGGTTTCCATGGTGACCCTCACTCATCTTCACAGCAAGGTGTTTGTCGGAGAAGTTCTGTGTCCCACAAACACCTTCTTTCAGCAAGTGTTTACCGAGCTCCTGCTGAGTGCTTGGCGCAGAGCTGGGTGAGGTGCTGGAGAGGAAGCCAAAGCAAGCGAGGACCCAACATGCAGCCCTCTACAGGGAGAATCAACTCAGACGAAAGAATGCAGCGCAGTGAGACGGTGCAGGCTGGGATGATCATCGACTAGCACCCTCACCCCCACTGCAGCGCCTCTGCTGTGTGCGAAGGACTTACAAATGGTCCGTTTAACAATTGCAGGCTGTGATGGCTGTGCTCTCTGACTCAGCGTCTCACCTTCCTCACACCACCCCTTCCAGATCACAAGGTTCATGCATCCTCTTAGGAGTTTCTTAGACATAACAGGAATCATCTCAACGGTTGGGCGTGTCTGAGGGGTCAGTAAACAGCTCCCATCTCCCACCACCTTGAGTTCTGAGCCAATTGGGAGATAAGACATACATCAGGCATGTTGTCCGGTCCAGCCAGATAAATCACCCATCACTTTTATTACTTAGAAAAGCTAGGCTGGAGGATGTGGCTTTTATCTGGAAGCATAGCCAGCCCCACTGCAGGCCTCTCCCTAAAACTGACTGCGGGGGATTCCTGCTTCGGTCCTCCATCACTTCCACTCCCGGATCTTCTCCACGTGGAGGGGCCGTAAGCAGGGGGAAAAGGCACATGGCCCCTCCCCAGCACAGGCCATCAGTCAACTGCAGTGATGGACACTAGTTCGTGGAAGTTTGTGTGTGCTGGCAGGTAGGGCCGGGTGCTTCGGGTGTGGTGGTGCTTCTAGCCGACTTCCGAGGCGCTGTCCTGGGCCACCATCTTGACATCACTATCCGCATTGGTCTGGCACCAGCCACAGAGAGCGGCCAGAAGAGAGGTTGTCAGAAGCGACCCAGAAATTCATTCTGTCCTGCAGGGACACGTAGTCCCTGACTCCGATAACACCCATGTTTGCTTTTTTTCTGTTTCTTTACTCAATTTTTTGAATAGTAACTAATGAACATGGCCAAGAATTAGAATGACAGAAGAGGCCATACTGTAAAAACCAAATTGTCTTCTCATCACCTGCGCTCTGGTTGTCATCCCCAAGGCAAAGGCAGGCTGTTACCCATGTCATGTACCTTTTGGAGATCATCTATGGCTACATATATATTTACACATATACTCCTTTATTAAAATGCAAAATAATCACATACTTTACCCACTGTTTTGCTCCCTTTTCTCCCACTTTGCAGCAGTCTTGGAGAGCTATACCTACACAGCGACCTTGCTCTTTTAAGTGGCTGCATAATATTCCCATAACAGTAATCATAACTGAATTTCTGGAGAACTTAATATGAATGAGACACTGATCTGGTTGTTTTATTGACATTGACATTAACATATTTACCCTTCAAAGCAGCCTCTGAGCTAAGTACTATTTACAGATGAGGAAACTAAAGCCCAGAGAGTTTAAGTCACTTTCCAGAGGTCACAAGGCAAGTAGGAGGTGTGGTCAGGACATGCGTCCAGAGCCTACCATCTTAACCACACCCTCCCACAGTGCTGCGGTGCCTGTCCGGCACAGACGTCTTTATGCACGTGTGCAAGGTCGTCTGTAGCCTGAATTCTTCAAAGTCAAGTTGCTGCATTAGTGTGTATTTTTAAAAATAGGTATTGCCCACCATAGAGGCCGGACCAGTTTGCCACCCCCAGTGTTTGAGATCCTCTCTTTCCCACACCCTAGTCATAGGGGCAGCTGATCTTTCTACCTGTGTCGGTCTGATAGGAAACCACGGCACCTCCCTGGAGCTCTAATTTTTCACTTTTCTTATAATGTGTGAGGTTGGACAACTTTTCGTATGTTGAAGGTGTAGTTGTGTTTTCTTGTCTGGTTAGCAGAGGAGGTCGCCTGGGCTTAGCACAGGGCTGCTTGAGTGGCAAGGCTCTTCCCCACTCTTGGCTCCGCCATTTAATCATTTAGTGACCTTGACCACAACCCGTAACCTTCCCGTGCGTCAGTGTCCTCATCTGAACACGGGGATGGTGAAGGTTTAATGAGCTCCCCCACACCCAGACCTGAGACTGGGGATGCCTGGCTCATAGTAAGTGAGTCACCGTTTCCAGTCATTTTAGCTCTTGGCTCTATTCTGCCCACTGAACCCCATGGTTTCTTTCTATGGCTCAGTTTCATGGATTTTGCAAAAATGGACAACATTTCCTCGGTGACTCCTGACTCCTTATTCCACTGCCCACCCATGCCAGGCAATCGTTCAGTCTACAGTAGGTGGCAAGGGGCTGGAAATGCAAGGATGAGCTCAACAGGCAGGGTCCTGGCCCTCGGGGCTTATAGTCTAGTGAGGGAGGCAGGCAATCATCAGAGAACCACATGGAAAAATATATGATTCCACACCATGCTGGGCACCATGAAGCTTTATCTCCTTGTCCTTAGCACGCGTCTGCCCTGTAATCAGCACCAATCCCGAGAAGTGGAAAAGTCACCCCGAGTGCTCAGTAAATGTTGGTGAATGAGTGAACAAGAATAGGATTAATACTGTGATTGTGTCCAGTGCACGTAAAGTGAAAAATAGTTAACTCTGTGCAAGTGTGACAATAAAAAGCCCAGAAATTCCTTCACCTCCTGAAACAGTAGTGGCTGAGCTCATGAGGGGCTGGACGTTCCCTCGAGGCTGCCAGGATGGCACACCTTGGAGGTGGTTGTCATGAAATGTTGGGATGTGGTGAAGGTTAAATGAGCAACAAAGGGCACATTTTATATGTATGCATCAATGAGCAGGAAAATAAGCTTCTCTTGGTTATGTAAGAGTACACCCTTATAAACTAGTGAAAGGACAGCTGTGGGATGAAAACCATTTTCACAAATTGCTGATCATCTGTTAGCTAACATCAAGTATAAAGTGATTTCTACTTTCCTGGGAGAATAGAATCTTAGAGTTTTGATGCTGCAAAGGATCTTAGAGGTCATCTGGTCTAAATTCTTGGCCAGGGAAAAAGTATTCTTGTTACCAAAAGTTAGGTCAGCTACTCGCTGCTTGAAAGCCAATACTCGAGAGGCAAGGTTGGTGGAAAGGAAAGTTTCGTTTATTTTGGAGGCCAGCAACCGGGGGAGAAGGCAGAGTCGTGTCCAAAGGCCAACTGCCCCCTGACAATCAGTGGACAAGAGCTTTTAAAGGGAATTTTCAGGGGTGTATAGGTGGAGGGAGGGGGCTACGTGCAGAAACAGCACAGTCAGCTCTGACAGTCATCTGGAAATTGGTCCTGCAGTGGTCTGATCAACGTCATGTTGATTGTTTCAAGTACAGTTAATCTTCAGTTTCTGGGTCAGTTTGTTCCCATTTCCTTGAGGCCAGTTCTCAGAATTGTGGCAGCTTATGTCATGGCTACAGTCTGGTCATCATGTAGTTAACTTCTTCCACCTGGGGAGGGTTCCAGTATCTACAAAACAGCTCGCAGGATATGGCTCAGAATATTATCTATAGCCCTTGAAGAAGAACTAAAAGTCCTTGACTTTGCTTAATGACTGAACTATTGTTATTTGGTCGTGTTTGACTGTTTTCCTTTGCTTCTGCATTTTCTCACTCTCTGATTAATTTTATTCTTTGGCTAAAGTTTTTCTATAGACAAGAGGCAGGTGGAGGACATGGAGGGCAAGGACCATGGGGCCCTGCTCCATTCCATTGTCTCTAGTACACCCAACAGATGGTCAACCCATTTCTACTTGGATATCTCACTGACAGTGAGGGGCTTCGATTCTTGGGAGGTTGCTGTTGGAGCTTGAATTGTGTCCCCGCAAAAAGATATATTGAAGTCCTAAACCCCAGCACCAGTGAATATGACTTTATTTGGAAATAGAATCTTTACAGATACAATTAAGTTAAGATGCCAGTATGACTGGTGTCCTTATAAGAGGGAAATTTGGACACAAACAGAAAGGGAGAACATCATGTGAAGACAGAGGTAAAGACTAGTGATGCCTCTACAAGCCAAGGAATGCCAAGGATTGCTGGCAACACCAGAAGCTGGGAGAGAGGTATCGGACAGATTCTCCTTCATGGTCCTCAGAAGGAACCAACCCCGTGGACACCTTGACTTTAGACTCTGGCCTCCAGAAGTGGGAGAGAATACATTTCTGTTGTTTGAAGCCACCTGGTTTGTTAAGGCAGTCCTAGGAAACCAATACAGCACCTTAATCCATTTCTTCGGAATCAGAATCTGAGAGTAGTGCTGGGAATCTGCATTTTAACATGAAGTCATTCTGGTCATTCTGATGCCTAATAGTTCGAGAACTTCTGCTGGAGACCCGTGTGCCCAAACCGCGCATCCTCTAGTTGGTTCTCGGCCGAGTCCCAAGGTTCCCCGTGTAAAACTGCAAACCCTCCAGCCCTCTGTCTCTCTTACCCTGGACCATTCATCTGCAACTCCGAGTCCTCACTGCTTGAAGGATGCTCCTGTGGGTCTTAACCCCCCTGCATAGCTTCCTGCCTCTTGATCCAGACTTCCGGCCTCCAGATCTGTGACACAAGACATTTCTGTTGTCCTGAGCCACCTGGTTTGTGAGACTGTGTTACAGCAGCTCCAGGAAACCAGTAAGTCGTCCGTCTCAGTGTAGGCAGCTTGTAGTCCTTGAAAGGCCCTCCTCGTCTTTAACCAGGAGTCCCCATTCAAGGTTCCACGTGAGCAAGCAAACAGCCTGGTGAACTGTGGGCGTCATCCCGACACGGCCTCTCCTTGGGGCCCCTCACCTCTCTCTCCCAGACCTCTCCCCTCTTTCCATCTCACCTTCACCACCCGATTCCTGGTCGTTGCCATGCCTTCACCGGCCACCTGCACTCACCTCACGTCCATCCCGGACCCTCAATCCATTCTTTTCAGTGACCCCGGCTTTGCCAGCCTCCTGTTGCTCTTGGTAAACCCGTGTCATCTGCCCACAATTGGAAATAGTGTACACATGGTCACCATTGCCAGATACCTCTGAAATCATCATGAAGATGGTGGAACCTGGAACAACAATAGACATTTTAGGGAGGTGGCTTTTAGTGGATTACGAAGAAGACCATTCTGACTGTCTGAGCTCTCCCACGATGGAATGCCCGCCCGGAGAGGCAGTTAGCACCCCTCACCATGTGTGTGCAGAGTGGAGGCTGGGGGACTTCTGCAGGAAAGATAATGAGGACACCTGGGCATTGGTTGGAAAGATGACTTAGCTGATGTCCAAGGTTGATCTCATTTCTAAAGCCGTCTTTAAATGTTCCACCTTATATTTTCTTTCCCATCACTGTCATCTAATCTCCATGTAGAGCAAGATCCAGCTATACAAATAAGAATTCCAAATGTAATCTACCTATTGATGTAACATTCATCTCTGCACTTCTCCATCCATCTATCCATCTGTTTATGTTCCCTTCAAATTTTCTCTTCTTTGCCATAAAGAATGACACCAAGGAAGACTCTGATGGCCATAATCACAGCAACAACAATGTGAAGTAACATTTTCCAGCATCTGTTTTGTGCCGGGCACCGGCTAAGTGCTTTGTGCGTGTCAGTGTGAGGCAGCGGGGCAGAGTATAGAGCCAGGACTCTGGAGCCACATGTCATGGCTTCAGATCCCAGTTCTGCCACCTAATAGCATTGTGACTTTCAACAAGGTAATTTTTCTGTGTCTCAGTTTCTTCACCTACCTTATAAGATCATCATGGGGATTAAATGGCTTGATATCCATCAAGCTATTAAAACAAAGCCTGTGCATAAAAGGCACTATTAATCCTCTCAATGACCTTCATTTTTTTAAGAATGTATTTTATTGAAGTATAGTTGATTTACAATGTTAATTTCTGCTGTACAGCAAAGCGATTCAGTTATACATAAATACGTTCTTTTTCCTATTCTTTTCCATTATGATTTATTACAGGATATCGACTATAGTTCCTGGTGCTATACAGTAGGACCTTGTTGTTTATCCATCCTATATATAATAATTTGCATCTGCTAATCCCAGACTCCCAATCCTTCCCTCCCCCAACCCCCTTGCCCTTGGCAACCACAGGTCTGTTCTCTATGTCTGTGAGTCTGTTTCTGTTTTGTAGATAAGTTCATGTGTATCTCAATGGCCTTCATTTGACATGGGTGATAATATTCTTACTAACCAACTAGGGATCTAGGATCAGAGACATCAAATAACTCACCTGAGTCACCCAGCGCCTAAGAGGCGGAGCTGAGATTGGAAGCTAAGTTGGCGTGACTCCTGAGTTCATGATGTTTTCAGACATAGTGAAACACCATCTCTTGGGAAACGGCCAAGTGGAGAGAGGAACTCTCCCTTACATTTTTCGCCTGTTCCAGAGCTGTCCCGTCAGGTCTGGCCACTGAGGGGGTGGGGAGTGGGCAGTGATGTGGAAACGCCAGGATGGAAGGAGTTAATGAGCCTCTGTCTGCTTCAGGCTTGGAGAGGGAGGGCCCAAGCTGACTTCTAAACCAAGAGATCTTTAAGAGGAAAAAGTCAAAGACAAGGATACTGACCCTGGATCTGACAATCTATTTGAGTTTATACCAAACTAAAAAATGTAGGGTTTATCTTAACTTGAACCAGTGTTTCACTCACACACAGTAATTAGTTTTACTCTGATTTAACCTGCCATTACAGTTTTGACAGTGAGGATACCCAGGAGGTATTTTCCCCTGAATTCTTATTGTCCAGACCCTCAAATCGATTGGATATAAATATGATTTATGGTCCTTGCATGGAATCTTGCTGCAGTAAGATGCCATGGAAATTGGCTCCTATGAGGAAAATTTCGGTTTCACTAATACTCAGTTGGTTTTTGTGGGTCTATTATACTTACATCAGCCAACATGGAGATTTATATTATAAAAAATGGCCATGGCCATTTCATTTTCACTCTGAATGGATTACCCTCCTTGCTAATGAGTCCTCTTTCTCATTCAGGAGAACACCTACTGCCTTCTGTAGCAAATCCTACCATAGTTTCTTTCTGACACCTTGCTTGCCATTTGGTGACAACTTGATTCATTTTTATACAAAATAAATAAGGAAAAAGACACTTATGTCTTTCTCTGTTTCTTTTGTATCGTCAGTAGCTAAGCAAAGTATTAATCAGTTCTGGGATAAGTTAAGCTGTGCCGTTTCTTTTGAAAAAGATGTTATCATGGGAAAGCCACTAATACATTTTAATGGCTTATATTTATGAAGTGCTCCCTCCGTACTGGTCATTGTTCTAACTCCCACGTGAAATCACTCATTTATAAGAGGGCTATCGCTTGTACAGGATGTATATGCAGCAAAACTGGCCGGAGTAAGTACATTCCTCTCTAAAGTACAGTAACGAAAGCTGACACTTTTGCGACCTGAAAAAATTAAATGTTCTCTAGGAAAGAAGCGTTTGAATCTGGCTAACTTTGCCAACTTGTTGAAGCAGTAAAGAAGTTTAAGAATCCAAGTCCAGTCTGTGCAACTCAAAATGTCTTTGTTTCATGGAGGCATTAGGGACTTTTGGAAGGGGGGGGGGAGTGGGAAAATATGTGTATTTCATTGTTGTCTAAATAATTAAAAGTACCATAGGGGGTGATGAGAATTTTACCAGTGGATCCAATCCTATATGCAAACTATGCATTCTTAATATGCATTTCGTTCTTCTGTGGCTGTTTGGGAAATTAACAGATGATACCTTCATTAATTACGTGCTATTTTAATTGGTTTAAAGGGGCATTTTTCTTTCTTTTATGGCTTTGGAACACCCTGACAGTTTTATTGTTACTTCTGAGAGTTTATCCATGGTGATTAACATTAATACTATTAAAACAGAAAGTGCCTGTGAGCTTGTGTTCCCAGGGGATCGGGAAGGGTGAGCTGTGAGGACCGACTCTCTTCTGCCGCCAATTTCCTGGGAGAGAGAATAGAAAAGAATAAGGAAACTACTGCATTTAGAAACAACAAAATGCCAGACTCCGCACCATGTATTTTCTATATCTGTATTATCTATATCTATATCTCTTTTAGCCCTGAACAACTACCTATGAGGATGGTCCCCATTGTGCGGTGGGGAAGCCGAGTCCTTTACCCAGCTTGCTTAAGCTAGGAAGTGATTTAAGAGCAAAGAACTTAGGGAAATGTCCTCCTGTTCATTTCAATCCCCTTGTACCTGGTAAAGCACTTGCAGTTTACCCAATAGGTAGCCACTCATTTTCTTATACAAGTTAATAAATGAATGAATGAATGAATGATGGATGGAGTGAGTCAGATAAGGTGTATGAGTTTCATATCCAGCTGTAACAAGTGACCACAAACTTGGTGGCTTAAAACAATACAAATGTATTGTCTTACAGTTCTGGACATCAAAGTCCAATATGGGCCTCGCTAGGAAAAATCAAGATGTCAACTGTAGGGGAGAATCCATTTCGTTGCCTTTTCCAGCCTCTTGAAGCTGCCTACATTCTGTGGCTCGTGACCCCTTCCTCCATCTTCAAAGATGATGATCCCATCACTCCTACCCCCCTACGCCCGCTTCCTTCATCGAATCTCCCTCTGATTCCCATTCCTCTTCTGCCTCCCTCTTCCACTTTTAAAGACCTTGTCATCAATCTCTGGTGAAAGGTGGGCTGATTAGCAGCCCTAGTTCCATCTGCAACCTTATTTCTCCTTTACCATGTCACCTAACAGATTCACAGCCTCTGGGGATTAGGACATGAACATCTTTTGGGGGGGGCATTATTTTGTCTACCACAAAAACTTCATTAAAGGTGTGAAGTCTACTTTGTCTGTCTCAGTAGAGAAGTAATTCTTTTCTGAGACCGTGGAACATGGTTTGTTTGGTTCCTTGGATATTTAACCATGCATACACCACCTGGAGGCATCTCTTGGCTTTTTCCTTGCTTTGTAACCTGCAGACACTCTCCGCACATGCCATGTTCAGTAAGTACCCGTTGAGGAAATGAAAGAATGAATTGAACGAGCTGTTGTTTAAAACTATATTAATTTGGTCGAAAGGACATGGGAGACATTTTGATCTAAGATGGTAAAATTTGAGCATTGAAAAGAATAATGGCTGCAGTCGATTGAAACCCACCAAATATATACAATTTCATAGTGATTCTACGCCGAGGCAGGGGGTCTTCCTAGATTCAGCTCAACATTTGCACCCTTCAGACTCCCATAGGCCACACTTGACCCCTTCTATGTAACTCGAGGGCAGGAACACAGTGTACGTGTCCACTGCGAGGGCAGCGTTAGACAGTCTTCTGTGGGTGCCCTTGCCTCAGGTCACACTGCAACCTATAGCTGTCCAAGAGGTATTTTCTCCCCAAGTCACACAGCTCTAGTGCAAGGAGGTTCAGTCTACACCAGGCAGCTATGGGAGCCTTCCTGGCTTAAACGCTTCATACCCCAGACTTGCCAGCATTTTTTGTAACAACTTGCGGGCATGGCTTCCAGCGTTTCCACAAGGCACATGCCCAGGTCCAAGAATGACCTCACTCGGGGAAGTTCAAAGCACAGTGTCTGCTTCCCTGTTAGGGATTTATGGTTCATTTACAAGTCCTCCCATCCAGATGTAATTTACCAATCAGGCATCATTTTTGATGACATTTGCTGTTCTCGTCCTTCTGAGGTTTTCAGGTAAAAACCAAAGCTCAGGTTCTCAGGAAGTTGGAAAAAGTTTTATTAACCTTTTCCTCTCATATCAAAACAAGCAAATAAACCAATGAACAAACAGACCCCAACTCATTTGTCACCATTGGAGGTTGCTATGACACCAGCTCTTTAACTAGCAAAGAATCAAACATCTATCATAATTATAAGCTTTATGTCAGAGTAACTGCATTATTGAGGAGAGAAAGTTCTTTGTGAAGAACTCCAGCTTAAAAAAATACAGAAGAAATGATAGAATTAGAAAGTGTGATTTTTCAACCCCTAGTGATATCATGGATCTAGGTAACAATTACAATGCATACTAAAGCCATTAGGTGAAAGGTAGATAGGGAATTTCATAATATAGGGATCATGCTGGCACCACTTGAACCTGTGATCCATCTTAGTATTTACCCATAGTATGATCCTACAGGAAGCACACGGTACTACTTATGGTACATTTTAAAAAAACAAACTTAATCTGACTCTAATCAAGACCTTAGATCTAACTAGTAGTTTGTGGAAATACAAGGGATAGAGGAACAATGACACCCTTTGGAAGCAATCAGCCAAGTCCAGAATGTGGAACATTCTGCAGGATGAATGACCTGGTTTCCCCAACAAATCATGGAAGGGAAAATGGAAGGGCAGAATGATATAGGATAAAGTGGACTTAGTCAACATTGTGGGATTTTGTTTGGTTCTTGAATTAGACTTTCAACTGTAAAAATTATTTTGGGACACTTGAGGTAGTTTGAATAATGACTGATATTAATTATTGGAATTATTGTTAACATTTTAAATATGATACAGTTAAATGATATTGAATATGATAATGACATCAAGGTTAGGTAAAACTGATATACATAAACATATATACACATATATAGACATACATATGCACGTGTGTGTATGTGTGTGTGTATATATATATATATATATATATATATATATATATATATACAGTTGACAGTTAACGATGCATACTGAGGAAATTAAAGGTAAAATGAAAAATCTGGGGTTTGCTTTAAAATGCTAAGCAAACTTTGAAGGGAGTAACTAAAACAAGATTGGCAAATATTGACAGTTTTCCAAGTTGAGTAATGATTACATTGGGAGTCTGATTATTCTACTTACTTTAAGTGCCTGAAAATTTCCATAATAAAGTTTTCTTTTTTTTTCTTTTCATAATTTTTTAAAAATTTTATTTATTTATTTGTGGCTGCATTGGGTCTTCATTGCTGCGCACGGGCTTTCTCTAGTTGTGGTGAACGGGGGCTACTCTTTGTTGCGGTGCGTGGACTTCTCATTGCAGTGGCTTCTCTTGTTGTGGAGCACGGGCTCTAGGCGCACGGGCTTCAATAGTTGTGGCACACGGGCTCAGTAGTTGTGGCTCGCGTGCTCTAGAGCGCAGGCTAAGTAGTTGTGGCCTATGGGCTTAGTTGCTCCGCGGGATGTGAGATCTTCCTGGACCAGGGCTCGAACCCGTGTCTCCTGCATTGGCAGGCGGATTCTTAACCACTGTGCCACGAGGGAAGCCCCATAATAAAGTTTTCTTAAAACCCTTATATTTTTACAGTCAGATGCCATTTTCTCCTATCAAATTATTAAAGATATTTAAACATTTTACAGGGAGGGGTGAAATAAGGATCCTACTGCATTGCTGGGGAACTTCTGGAAAGCAGTTTGGCAGGATGCCCTAAGAGGCTTAAAATATTGCTAGCATTTGACCCAGTGATTCCCTTTATAGAAATCATACTGAAAAAATCATTGTGAATATCAAAAACTCTTTACAAAGATGTTCACTTCAAGTTATTTTAGACTTTGAATTTTGCAAGTAACCCAAATGTGCACCACTAGAAGAATGGTTAATTGAATCATGGTACACCACATCATGAAATATTTTGCAACCATTATAAAGGAGACTTTTACAGTTTTTAAATACAACTGGAAGATGCCTGTTACAACATTAATTGAAAACAGGACAAAACTGTACTTGCATCTATGTAAACAGTATACATCCATGGGAAAAATATGTATAGACAAAAAAAATACTGGAAGCAAATACAACAAAATGCCTCCATTGGTTCTGATTGGGTGATAGACCTACAGTGAATGAAATCTTTTTCTGTGTTTATTTTCCAGATTTTTCTATCATGGATGTAATTTTGTCCTGTGCATTTTGTAATAGTTTTATAAAGGTATAACCAATATACCATAAAATTCACCCACATTAAGGGTACAGTCTGATATATATGTGTAAGTATATATAGTTGTACAACCACCATTACAATCAAGTTTTAGAACCTGTGACCCTGTGAAGTATCTCACAAATATTTCTTGAGTAGACTTCATTTTTAGAGCAGTTTTAGATTTACAAAACAATTGAGAAGGTAGTACAGAGTGTTCCTACATACCCTGTACCTAGTTTCCCCTGTTATTAAAATCTTCTATTACTATGGTACATTTGTTAAAATTAATGACCCAATACTGATACATTATTATTAACTGAAGTCCATACTCGTTCAGATTTCCCTAGTTTTTACTTAATGTCCTTTTTCTGTTCCAGGATTCCATCCAGGGTATTACATTACTTTTACTTGACATATCTATACATTAATTTTTAATTGGAAAAAAGTAAAATGAACGTAATTTTTCAAATCCTCCAAATATTTAACCATTTTTCTCCTGGTCTTCTTGTTTTTGTTGACTTGTTGCTTGTTGACAAAGACCATGTCTTATATTAATTATATTCCTTGTAGTTTCCAGCATGGTACCTTGCAAATTTACTAAATAATATTCTGCTAATTTAGTCACTGTCCTTCAACAACTGGATGGAGCAGAAGAGAGGGAGAAAAGGAAGAGAAGGAGGGAAAAGGAAAAAAGAAAGACCTTACTTTACAGATAAGTTAAAACCTCAGAGCTCTGAGGGACCTTTGGTTTCTGCTGTGATTTTATGTAATGGAATTCTCTTGACCTTTGTGTTTCCCAGGCTGGAAATTGCAACCCTGAATCGGGCAGACTCAGATCTGGAAGCTTGTCGAACCCAAATCAGCAAAGATATCATTGCTCTTCTACTGAAAAATCTGACCAGCAGTGGCCATCTCTCCCCTCAGGTAGAGAGGAGGATGGGTGCTGTTTTCAAAAAGCAGTTTCTGTTGCTGGAGAAAGAAATTCAAGACGAGTATGATCGGAAGATGGTGGCCTTGACAGCTGAGTGTGACCTGGAAACAAGAAAGAAGACAGAAAGCCAGTACCAGAGGGAGATGGCAGCAATGGAGGAAGCAGAAGAGATGCTGAAACGTGTTAGTGAGAGGGTAAGGCAACTTTGAAAGGAAGGCTTTCATTTGCCTCCCTCCTTCATCATTTATCCATCCATCCATCCATACATACATACATACATCTACCTGCCCATTCATCCATGCACCCACCCATCCATCCATTCTCCCCACCTACCACCCTTCCATCTATCTGTCCATCTACTCATCCATCTGTCTATTTATTCACTCACCACCCATCCATGCATCCATTCATCCAACCCCCAACCCATCCATCCATCCATCTACCACCCTTCTATCCACCTGTCCATCTACACTTCCATCCATCCTCCCAGAATTCATTTAGAAAGCATTTACTGATCACTACTGTCTAGGCAGTGAAGGTACAGAGAACACTGAGACATGTTCTGGCATTTGAGAAGTTCACAGTCTAATGAAGGATACTCGCATATAACAAATGTGAATTCATTCAGCCATGTTGTAATAGAGGTACATTCACAGTGCTGTGGGATATCATAGGACGAGTAGAATGGCTTCATTCACAGAAAAGCATGTTCACAAGAGCACAGCTCAGGGGGGTTGTGATGTCAGTGCACATGTGTGTCTGTCTGGACTGCACCGCGCTAAGTTCTCTCCAGCACGGGCTCTGGAGTCAGACAAACCTGGACTCATATTCTAGTACAATCCAGCTCAGCTCCGGAAGGCCTTAACTAGCCTCTGTAAGTCTGTGAGTCAAGGCCGAGGGCGCCCCCCTCTCAGAGCGGCTGGAAGAAGTAATGTAGGAAAGGAGCCCCAGGTGTGGGCTGTAGAAGGCTCTCGTGCACAGTGCCCGGTTCTGGGAGTTCTCGCCTCTCGGCCTTCCCAGGGCTGGTCTCTGTTGATCGGAGATCAGCTCTCATTTTCCTAAGAGAGTGTCAGTTTCTGTCTTGAAAGGAATCATGCCGGAGTTTTTTCCCAGGCGCACCAAATCCAGTCTGATTTCTGCCTTCCTCCATGGAAGAGATGGCTGGTTCACTCCGGTGACTTGAGCCCACATAACCTGTTCTGAAAATTTATCATCCTAGGGAGGTCTAACATCTTAGGAATGAGCTTCTGAACTCCTAACTTCCATTCTGCAGACTGGCAGCCGTGCACAGAAATCCTCTGGGAGTGAGTAGAGAGCTCTCAGGGTGACAGCGCCTGGCTCTCAGATGGTCACCTGTGGTCAGACTACGGGCTGGGCACTAAAGCAGAGAGGCGCGATTCACGCTGTCTCACCCCCAGCCACTCCCCTGCAGCTGGGGTCCCCTCGCCTCAACACACATCTCATTTTAGTGTGTGCCTTATTTTCTGTTTGGCTCCTGTACGCATTTCCTGTAGCTGCTGTAACAAATGACCACAGACTTCGTGGCTTAAAACAACAGAAATTTATTCTCTCACAGTTCTGGAGGCCAGAAGTCCAAAATCAAGTCCAGAAGTCAGCCAGGCATCCCCCCTCTGAAATCTCTTGGGGAGAATCCTTCCTTGCCTCTGCCGGCTTCTGGTGGCTCCAAGCGTTCCTCGGCTTGTGGCTGCATCCCTCCAATCTTGACCTTGGTCTTCACGTGGCCCCATGACCCTGTCACCTTCACATCTGTCTCTTTTAAGGACACTCATCTTTTGATTTAGGACCTAGCTAAATGATCCTGTATGATTATCTGCAAAGACCCTTATTACGAATAAGGTCATGTTCATAGGTTCTGGGATTACGATGTGGATGTATCTTTTTGGAGAGGGGGCAACGTTCAGCCCACCACGGTTCTCCTGGCTGACCCCGCTCTCTGATCTCCATCCATGATTGCACAGGTCAGCACTGTGTTTCCTTGAGTCCAGCACTTAAAAAGAATGTGTTAAACACACTGTTCACTGATTCAGCCCCAGACAGTCTCATTCTCTCTCTCTCTCTTATTTCCTCAATTTGTTATATATTTTTTTCTGATAAAAATAATACACATTCAATGAGGGAGGCTTGGAAAGTACACAAAAGCAGAGGTTGGCAAACTGGGACCCATGAGTCCAATCCTGCCCAGCCTGTTTCTTCTGGCCCTTGAGTTGAGAATGGTTTTTACATTTTTAAAGGACTGTAAAAAGTAAAAACAAAAAAAGAATATGTGACAGAACCCTGACGTGTCCTGCAAAGCCTAAAATATTTATCTGGCCTTTACTGAAAGTCTGCCAACTCCAGCTCCAAAGCATGAAAAGAAAAACCCAGAAAAAAATTGAAACCCATTCCACCAGTCAACAGTAGACAAACATTCTTTCAGCCTGTTTGTTGAGTTCCTGCTGTGTGTCTGAGCCTGGAGACACCACCATGCTAAGGGGACCCCACTCCTGTCCTCGGATTTCACCATAAACCTTTTGCTTTATTTTTACTTTTTTTTTTTTTTACAGAGTAAGGTTTATGCGGTTCATTGAACTTTCTATCGTGGTTGTTTCCACTTACCATCACAGATGTCATTAAACCCTCTCACACTTAGCATTCACTGAAGGCCAGGAATTTTTCAGAGCACATCACCTGGACCTTCTCTTCAAATATTCACACCCACTCAGTGAAGTGGGAATTGATAGGCTCCCACGTATACAGGTGAGGAAACAGATGGGAGAAGGTCACCTGCCTGAGGACACGTGGGTGGACCAAGACTCACACCCAGGCAGCTCGCCCCGACCACCAAGCCTCACGGCCACCCTCATACAACAGTGCATCGTAATCCTGGTGGGCTTCTGCCTTTGCAATGCTTTCGTTACAAAGACTGCCCGCGGCAGCGCAGTTTTAAGTGTTTGCTCATTATTTCCACTGGTTGCTGGGGGCGTGGAGAAGGGGTGACCCACAGTGTCCTCCTGCTCCCTCTGTGCAGGGGTCACGGTGGGCGGCACCATCACTGTGGATCCCCCAGGCCACCCTGTACAGAGACAAGTCTCCTTATTTGAGCAAATCCACTTCCAAAAATAGCATAAAGCTGCAAAAGTTAACAGAGCTATTTCCCTTCCAGTCTGTGCAAATCATTCCATCTTAGAATGACTTTGTCATCTATTCATTTATTGTAGTTATCTTTAAATAAAATGCATGAAAATATTTTGGCCATATTATTCCTCCAAGAATTAGTTTTGTTTTGTTTTTTTAAAAAAAGCTAAATGAGGAGTATCAGTTTTTTTGAGTAAAGTTTAGGAATTAATATAGCGATGAAATCTGTTCACATTTAAACATCTATATGATCCCGTACAGTCTGTAAAGCGTTTCTGCATGGAGAATCTCTTAAGGGTAGTGGCAAATATAGACTCTGAAGGCAGGTGGCTTAGGTTTAGATCTCACTTTGTTCCTCCAGAAGGTGCATTGTTCAGGCTCCTTGGGTCTCGGTTTTCCCATCCTTAAACTGGGGATAATAATGATGCCTGTCATATAGGAGTGTCAATACTTGTATAGTACTTAGACCGATGCTTAGCAGGGTCAGCCCTGTTCTATCCAGTTCCATTATTTAGTGTAATCTTTAAAGAAGCCCATGACATAAAACAGTCAGGATATGAAATCTTTCCAGTTCAAGTTGGAGAAACAGAAGCCCAGAGGGGAGGTGACTTGCCCAGCTTCCTGCAAGCAGCCACTGGCCGTTCAGGGTGTGTGCTTTGTAGGGGGACTCTCTTCCAGATCCACGTGCTTCCCAGCTACTTGGAGAAGAGGCAGCACCAGCGCATGCTGCCCTGAGCTTCCAGAGGCTTCCTAACTCCTTTGAGTGTGTCTTAAAGGAAAAGATGCCTTAAGTGCAAGAACTCTTACACTGTAACCATCTCTGGGGGATTTATTTCTATAAAACATTTTCACAATTTGCCCAGCTTGCTAAATTGAGTACAGGGAGTGTCATTTAGTACAGTCATAATTTCCTGACACGATTTCACATTTTTGATGGCCTAGAGTCAGCGCGAATAGCAGTTGTCAGAACAGCCTGGCACAGGCCTGCGATTCTCGAACCAGGATCGAAGTGCCCTGTCCTGATGCATGCCTCCCAATCTCTCCATGCAAGTTGCTTTTTTAGGCATTTTAAGCCGAAGGATAAACATGCCTCATTTCTCTGAGAAGTCTATTTTAGTGGAAAGTTCAATAGGGAGTTGGGGGTGAGTGACCATTATTTTAATGTACCTTTAAAAATGCACGTTTGTTGCCAATATTTAAAACATAAAATTTTGGATAGAAAATCCAGACTTTCAGCTTCTCTTAAAAAAAAATGGGACGATATGGCCACACCAGGTGCATAGTCCTGCAGAGCCCCCTTTGGTGGGCTGAGCAGTGGCTGACCCCGTAAGCAGGGCTTGCTCTCTCTACTTTACCCCAGTCCCCAGTGCTGCCTAGTACAGTACTTCCCAGGCTACCTCACATGACCTCCCCTGCTTGGCAGGCCTGGGTGGTGTCCCCTGCTTCAGGGTTTAGTCTTCTCATCCGTGCCACAGAAGGATTGAACTAGAGCAGGGGATGAACACATTTCTGTGGGTCTCTGGACCCCCTTAGGAGGGCAGTGTACATGGAAATGGGGGGGACTCCCATCAAAAGTTATTTTAAGGAGCATTTCACTGTGACACAGACACATCATTTCCTCATGCCTTATTCTTCAGCAGAAATACTATTCTAAGCAAGGACAGATAATTACGTTTTAGGATTTGCACGCGCGCACTCAAGCATGTGTGTATGCATGTGTGTGTGTGCGCGCACGTGTGCTGTGTGCTTGCTTTTTGTCCTGGCTGTGGGGAGTAAAATGGATTTCACCCCTGTTTCATTCCTATTAATTAAAATAATTGAGGTTTGGAGCTTGTCGAATTCCATACTGTCAAAGCAGAAGGTCACTTTGATGGATGAATGGACCTATCTGGGCACCAGCTACTCCCCTGGTAGCAGAGCATCCCTGTGATGCCCAGAGCCAGGGGCCCAACACCCTCATTGTGGGTGACTTGCATTCCGTAATTTAGATCAAGTCAGCTGTGAATAGCTACGTCTCTCTAGAAGAGTGACTCGGAAAAATGTCATCCAATCCTGTTTGTAAAATCAGTTTCTAAAGAGAACCGTGATGTTTTCTGGTACCTGAGGCCAACCATTACCATTGGGATGGCTCCTGGAGATGTGGCCAGGGGATACGAACAAAAGTCCTCCGGCTTCTGGTGCTGTGGCCACTACTCTTCACATATGCAAAGCTTTCTGGGAGCTCCCCAAGGGCAGGGATTGTCCTGTGCTGGCTGCTGGGCTGCTTGGGCCCCAAATAAATAACATTCCTCTTTCTGGGCCAAATTCTGAGCAAATTGAAAAGTCAGTGAAAGAAACTGGAAATGGGTGTATCACCATAATAGGCCTTTGTGAGCAATTGGAGGTGGAAGCGGGTGGGTCTGTGGCTTGGGGGATTGGGAGATGGTGCCGCGGTCACTGAAAACAGAAGATGTAAAGCACGCCATCTCCTTGTTTAGCTGGAGGAGGTACGGCCCTCTCCCTCTGCCATCATTGCCCATCTGTCTTCCCTAGGTCTCTGCTCAGCCTGGCCACAGCCACCATCCCACGCCCTCTTGACCTTGACCTCTGAGACTGTCGTACCCTCCACCTCACACACACGTACACCTTCCCCTGACTTGCTCACCAACAGGTCACGCTGTCCAGTGTCTAGGAGCCTAAAGATTTGGTTTCCACTCCTTCCCCCCACATCTTGAGTGCTGGCGGGAATTGGGGAACCATGCTTAGCTTCTCTGAGCTTTGTGTTTCTTTGCCTTTAAAGTGTGTTTGTCTGCCAGATCAACACACATTTAGCAACTTAAAACAAGACACCTACCGTCTCACAGTTTCCGTGGTCTGGAGTATGGGCGCGGCTTAGCTGGGTTCTCTGTGTGGAGGTCTCACACTTGCCAGTGTGGTCTCAGCTGGGCTCCCTTCCCCTCCTCTGGAGCTGGGGCCCTAGTCCCAGCTCATTCCGGTTGTTGGCAGAATTCACTTCCTTGTAGTTGTAGGACTGAGACCCTGAGCGCCTGTAGCCTTCCCTTCCCCATAGACAGTTTACACATGCTACTCGCTTCCTCCAAACGAGGAGGAGAGTGGCTGTCTTCTCAGGAAGGTCCAGTCCTTTTCAGGACTCTTCTCATTATAAGGTAGGCCTGCCCAGGATAACCTCTCTTTTGATTAACTCAGAGTCAGCTGATTAGGGACCTTAATTACATCATCAAGACCCCTTCAGCTTTGCCACATAATAATCTGACCACTGGAGTGACAGTCCCATCATATTCAAAGTTTATGTCCACACTCAGAGGGAGGGGATTTGTGTGACGTCTTACACCGGGGGCCAGGAATCTTGGGGCCTTCTTAGAATTCCGCCTCTGCACGTGGAATGACTAACATGCCCTCCTGCGGCATGAGTCTTTTGAGGTAATGGGAGTGCAGATGCATCAGGAACCTAGTGAAGGTGTGTCTCCCCCCTGCTGTCCTCCCTCTGGACCACATAAAGTGCAGGCATCCCAGGAGCCACTTCCTACCTCCTCTTTGCCTCCCTTTTAACAAAAATGTTATCAGCTTGAGCCTGATTGCTGGTATTTTTCTCTTCAACTAAGTTAAGGATGAAAGATGATGGAAATAAGCTTGAGAGCCTAACAGCACAGTCCATTGATGTTTCCATTTTGCGAGCTACTTTCAGGCAGTTTGATTTGAAAATTTCCACCCTTGTGACTTTTTTTCTTTGAGATGGTTCTGGAAAACGTTAAGATAACAGGGAGGACAGGTTACAACAGCATTTCCCAGAGTTTAGCAGCTTCCTCATGGCAAATTTGGGATTCAGTTTGTGTGTATGACTGTGTGTATACATGTGTGTGTTCCATGTGGGTGTGCACACACATACTTGTGTGTGCATGTGCACATGTGTGCACTGTATTTGTGTTGCTGCGTGTGCCTGTATCTTTGTGCATGTATCTTTGTGCATGTATGTGCATTGTTTGTGCATTTATATGCACTGTGCATGTATATGTGTGCACATGTGCATTGGTGGTGCATGTCTGTGTGCTGTGCATATGTGTATGTGCCTGTGCACGTGCATGCATGTGTGTGCACCTGTATGTGTGTGCATGTTTGTGCATTACTGCTGTGTGCATTGATATGCACTCTGCATGTGTGTATGTTGATGGTGCATGTATGTGTCCTCTATGTACATGTGTGTGTGCATGTGCACATGCATGCATGTGTGCCTGTATGTGCATTATTGCTGGGTGCATTTATATGCACTGTGCACGTGTGTGTTGGTGCGTGTGTGCATGTATGTATGTACATGTGCACATGCATGCACGTGTGTGCTTGCATGTTGCACACATGTGCCTTGCATTCCTGACCAGTGTGTCACCTCCCACGTGCCCCCCTCTTCTCCACAGTCCGCTATCGAATGCAGCAGCCTCCTGCGGACCCTCCATGGCCTGGAGCAGGAGCACCTGAGGAGGTCCCTTGCTCTGCAGCAGGAGGAAGACTTTGCCAAGGCCCACAGGCAGCTGGCCATTTTCCAGAGGAATGAACTGCACAATATCTTTTTTACCCAGATAAAAAGTGCTATTTTCAAAGGGGAACTGAAGCCAGAGGCAGCGAAAATGCTGCTGCAAGATTACTCTAAAATACAGGTAATGCCTCAAATGAGGCTCTCTCTGATGGAGGAGTCATTTTCCTGAACTGTTTCGGTAAATTTCTCCTCTTTCTGAGCTAAGTCCTGTCTCTTCTTTTGTGCTGGGTTCCAGTGAACTAATGCTGTCTTCCTTCGACCTCTTGATGTGGCGGCTGAGTTTCCAGTAAGCAGGGCAAATGGGGGCTTGAAGCACAGGCCTTAGACTCAGGCTCACCTGGACTTGCATTCCAGTTCCACTACCCATCAGCTCTGTGAATTTAAGCAAATTGCCTAACTTCTCTGGACTCAGTTGCCTCACCTGTAAAATGGGGGTAATAGAGTCCCCACACTAAAAGGGGCATGATGGAGATTTAATGATCTAATTCATGGAAAGGCAGTGCTTGGCACAATATATGTTTAATATATATAGTGGTTAAAAATATATATGTGCATATACGTATGTGTGTTCAAATGTGTGTGGTGATGTATGCCTAAGGTTTATGATCTCTGTCTCGATATTCTTAGGTGAATTTGTGGGTGTTTTTGCATGTAAGCTTGAGTGTGAGTGTCATTAACCCAGACTGAACAAATTCCTAGATGACTGTGAAAATAGTTTATGAGACTGTCACTATTTTTATGAGGCCTGCCTGAGGCATTTTACCTGTGCCTGTACACACTGTAGTACATCACTGATGTGCAGTAATGCACCAGATTTCTGGTCCCGGCACAGGCCTCGTGAGTGAGAGCTGCAACAGATCAGGGCTGTCCCAGGAGGAGACCAGGCGGCCCTCATGGGCCTTTTGGAAAGAGAGGACCACTGTCAGAAGGCACTGGGCATCTTGGCGTGGAGAGAGCTAGCCAGCCTCTCCGTTTTGCTCTTGGTTTTTCACAGTAAAACTTTAGGAGAGTAAACAAAGTCCTGGCTAGGTATTCAGACCCCACAGCATCACTTAGGGATTAACAGATTTTGCTGTCGTTTTGCCCGCTCCTCATGATAAGCTGTGGCTGACTCTCCATGCTGGAAAGAACACGTGTTATTGTTAATAATACTGGGGACAGGGCTTCCCTTGTGGCGCAGTGGTTGAGAGTCCGCCTGCCATTGCAGGGGACGCGGGTTCGAGCCCTGGTCTGGGAGGATCCCACATGCCGTGGAGCAACTATGCCCGTGCGCCACAACTACTGAGCCTGTGTGCCTGGAGTCCGTGCTCCGCAACAAGAGAGGCCACCGCAATGAGAAGCCTGCACACCCCAACGAACTCGCCACAACTAGAGAAAGCCCACGCACAGCAACGAAGACCCAACGCAGCCAAAATAGATACATAAAATAAATAAATAAATAAAAATTAAAAAAAAAAAAATACTGGGGACAAAAAAGTAACAGCCCTGGTGACAGTCCCAAGGCACAGACAGGTTAGTATTTGAGGATCCCGACTCTGAGCTTCCCGACGTCAAGGGCTCAGGTCAGCTGACTCACGTGATCCAGCTCCGTAGAGGATGAAAGTGTCACCACAGTGTTCCTGCTGTATTGATTCTGCTGCCAGGAACTCTCAGAGAGAAGCTGGCATTTGGCCACATCCCACCGACCATTCTGCTTTTCACTGTCAGGGGAGTGCAAATCCTCAGGTGTTGGACCTGGAGAGATTATAGCTTTTGTGTGGAAAGGAAAACACCATACGTTTCTTATTGAACAAAATGTTGAACTTTCGGGTAACCCACTGCATGGACAGTATTTCCCCAGATGGAAAAAAAGACAGCAGAGCCGGTCAGTGGGATAGTACACTGAGGCTGATGTTTTAATTACCGTGGGTTTAATTACTGCTGGTCTAATTATTATGCTACTGTTTGAAGCTGGATTTGGGAGACAGCCTATTATGAAGTTAAAACACAGGCCCTGGAATTAGATGGCTGAGTTCAAATCCCTGCTCAGTCATTTACCAGCTGTGTGATATGGACTCAGTTTCCTCATCTGTGAAGTGGGAATAATAGTATCCTCTCCCTAAGTTAAGTTACAAAAGACGAGAAATGCTCTGGGTCCAATGCCAGGCCCAGCAAAAACATCCAGTATATGCAAGGCCATTATTACTCTCTTGTGCTTGCTTGGGTTCTTATGCATTTTGTACATTATAAGAACTTCTTGCTACTCTGTGACCAGGCTCATCTCGTGTCCTCCATGAGTGTGGGAGTTCTGGGGTCAGAGCCGGTGGCTAACTTATCCCAGAACTTCAGCACCTGTGCTGGTGCTGTGTTTGGGGAGCGCCACAGGTATGACTGTGCACATGGGTGAAGGATGCCTGAGTGAAATTTATATTCCATTCCTAGGGAAGCAAAGTTGTTTTGATAACTCTTTACCATCTGGGTCTCAAATGCACTTTTCAAAGCCCTCATTTCTTATTAGTATGTAATTTTCTTCTAAGCCTTTGTTCGGGGCAGGGACATTTAAGGTGTTAATCCCAGGGCTTCTATTCCCATGTATTTTCTTCAGAAAGGAAATGTGATATTTTAACTGACTAGAAAGAATTTTCTTTAAATTTTATTTAAGCATACTTTCTTGATTTTTTTTTTTTTTTTTTTAACAGGAGAATGTAGAAGAGTTAATGGACTTTTTCCAGGCTAGTAAGAGATACCATCTCAGTAAAAGATTTGGCCACAGGGAGTACCTGGTCCAGAACATACAGTCATCAGAGACCCGTGTGCAGGGCCTGTTTAGCACTGCTTCTGCTCAGCTGACCCTCCTTATCCAGAAACACGAGAGGTAAAACCCCCAAGCCACCCAAAAGGATGCAGACAAACAGCCTTGCCCCAACGTTCCTCATCAAAGACCATCTACTTCTGTTCATTCAGCGACTGCACTGGCTGCTCCTGACTTATTTCTTAAGAACTCTCTAGTTGGAAGAATCCTTTGCATTACAGAATTTTAAAAACATACCCAATAGTCGAGACAACCATACAGTGAGCCGACATGTGCCCATCGTCAGCTTCAGTAGGTACCAGCTTGTGGGCAATCTTGAGGTAGCTATACATCCCTACCCTGAGTTATTTTAAAGCAAATCCCCAACATTTCATAGAGAAATCAATGGTGGAGGCTTTCATGAACTGTGTGTTGGGATAGCCCACTTCTCCTTGAACTCTAGGACACCGCTGGCTCTTGCATTCACCTTTGTTTTTTTTTTTTTTTTGGTTGGGGAGGGAGTTTGTTTTTATTTTTGTTTTTCTTTTTAATTGAAGTATAGTTGACTTGTTAGTTTCAGGTGTACAGCACAGTGATTCAGTTATACATACATATATATATCTATTCTTTTTCAGATTCTTTTCCCTTATAAGTTATTACAAAATATTCAGTGTAGTTCCCTGTGCTATAGAGTAGGTCCTTGTTGGTTATCTATTTTATATATAGTAGTGTGTATCTGCTAATCCCAAATTCCTAATTTATCCCTCCCCGCCTTTCCCCTTTGGCAACCATAAGTTTGTTTTCTACGCCTGTGAGTCTGTTTTGTAAATAAGTTCATTTGTATCATATTTTAGCTTCCACATATAAGTGACATCACATGGTATTTGTCTTTCTCTGTCTGACTTACTTCACTTAGTATGATAATCTCTAGGTCCATCCATGTTGCTGCAAATGGCATTATTTCATTCTTTTTTATGGCTGAGTAATATCCCATTACATATATATATATATATATATATATATATATATATATATATATATGCCACATCTTCTTCATTCATTCATCTGTCAATGGACATTTAGGTTGCCTCCATGTCTTGGCCTTTGGAATTAAGTATGAATACACAGATGCTTATCTTGGATTCTGAGTATTTTTTCTCAGCAACACTGGGGTACCATGCAGCCAGGTAAATGGTGCTGCTCACTGCAGCCTCTAGCCCCTCGACAGCATTCCTTCTCAGCTAGTCTTTAGGGAGACGCATAATTGTCAACAATGAAATTTATTCTTTGTAGATTACAAGCTTTAAAATGAGTAGGGCCATGTTGATAAAGTTGGCTTTCTTAGGGCAAGCCGTGCTTTTATGAATTGGTTCTACTACCTGGGTAATTGTACTAGGACTTGGCAGCTCTCTTGCCCTCTTTAATGAGGATTCGGTAAGGTGCAAATTATGTGAACACTTCCCACCCAAAGATGCTAATGAATTTGTCACTGCAGTTAACCTGACATTCCTGATTCATTTTCACTCGAGTGAAAGAAACAGCTCCTTGCCTTGAACGGAAGCACCCAATAGCTGGTTATACCATTGGGAGCAGTTACCAGGGAAGTGTTTTGTACCCCTGATTTTTAAATCCTATTTTAATAGGTTGGCACAGACTTATATTTCTGAAATGTGTATCTACCATTTGCTCAGTCACCTATTCATTCCTTCAGGAAGCTTCCATGGTGAATCTACTGTATGCCAAGCAGGGGGCCCAGCCCAAGGATGCAGACAGACTGGGAATGGTAGTGGTGATAGTGGCAGCAACAGAAAAACAGAACCAGTAAGATATGTATGAGGAATTGTGTCGTGTGACTGTGGAGGCTGAGAAGACCCAAAATCTGCTGTCTGCAAGCTGGAGGCCCAGGAAAGCCAGTGGTGTAATTCAGTCCAGAGGCCTGAGAACCAGGGGAATGAATCCCAGCCCTAGAGCAGGAGAAGATGAGATGAAATGTCCCAGCTCAACAGTGAGGCAGGAAAAAAAAGCGAATTCCTTACTCCTCCACCTTTTATCCTGTTCAGGCCCTCAGTGGACTGGGTACCCACCCACATTGGGGAGGGTCATCTGCTTTACTGAGCCCACCCATTCAAACGTTAGTCTCACCTGGAAACACCTGCACAGACACACTCAGAAGTGATCTTTAATCTGGGCCCCCTGGCCAGTCAAGTTGATAAACAGAATCAACCCTCACACCGAGTTTTCCCTACATTTTACCTCTTGGACTTTACTTGTGCCATTCCTGTCACTAGGACTTCCTAATCTACCATCTCCTCTTGGAAGATTCTGTCTGTTCCACAGTGGTCCCCTTGAACGTTGCTTTCTCCGAGAACTCTTGCCCAATTGTAATTTCTCTCGGGATGCTGAGCTTTCTCTGCACATCTCTGAAAGAGCTGACCTTACCCTTCCTGCATTTTAGTAACGTCTTAGCTGCCTGTTCTCCTGCTTCTTCTGATGGTAGAGATTCCTCTGATTCAAACCAAACTAATATGGAGATGAACATTCAGCCACAGCACAGTCAAGCTGCAGGTGAGTTTGGAGAGTGTGTTAACTAACTCTGCATCTTCTTCATCTAGAGCAGGCTACTTGGATGAAGATCAGATGCGGGTGCTCTTGGAGCGGGCTCAGACAGAAGTCTTTTCTATAAAACAGAAGTTGGACAATGACTTAAAGCAGGAAAAGAAAAAACTCCACCAAAAATTAATAATTAAGAGAAGGCGAGAGATGCTGCAAAAGGTATATAAGGAATTATGCTCCTGATTCTTTACATAACCATTGTGAACACCCACCAAGTGCCAGGTTCCATGCCAGGCACTGCCATCAGAGGGCTAGGATCCAAAGGGCAGCTGGGCAGGCATCCTGATGTGCCATCTACAGTTGATTGGTAGTGACTTTTTGGAATGCTGTGTCAAGATTTCTACAGGTCCTAGCAAAGCTGAGGGTTGCAGTAGGTTAGTAATGTCTGCCAGGGCAAGGGAATAGGAGTGCTGGTTCCAGTGAATAATGACAGATGGGTGCTACAACATTTATGGAGTGTTTAATTGGCACTGTGCTAAGTGTATTATGTATTTTATTTAATCCTTACATTAACCCTATGAGGTAGATGCTACTGTTTTCTCTTTTTTTAATGAAGAATTTGAGGCTGAGAGGGCTTAAGTGTTGTGGTCTCTTTGGGTTGCTATAACAAAGTACCAGACTGGGTGGCTTATGAAGAACCAAAATTTATATCTCACAGTTCTGGAGGCTGGAAGTCCAAGATCAGGGTTCCAGCAAGGTCGGGTTCTGGTGAAGGCCCTCTTCTGGTTGCAGACAGCTGACTTCTTGCTGGTAGAAGTCAGAAGGGTGGAAAGGGGGAGGTAGCTTGGTGGGTGAGTGTGGGGCCTCTTTTATAAGGGCACTAATCCCATTCAGGGGGCTCCACCCTCATGACCTAAGCACCTCCCCAAGGCCCCCTCTCCTAACACCACCATGTCCCATGTTAGGTTTCAACATATGGACGTTGGGGGAACACAAGCATTCAGATCACAGTATTAAGTAATGAGGTCAAGGTCACATGTTTAGTGAGTGGCAGACGTGGAATTGAGCCCAGGCCTTGTCCTTGACACGGACCTGCTCAGCTGTTTGTGAACCTCGAGAGGGGAGAGACCAACCGGCAACCACAGAAAGGCATCATGTGCTCCCTACACGCTCCGGTAGCACAGAGAGGAAGTCACCGTCTCCTGGGGAACCCGAGTTCTGGGGGACAAATGAGCACCTGATGCGAGCAAGGCAGGAAGGACACTGCAGGGGATGGGGAGGCGTCTTGTTCAAAGACTCAGGCGAGGGTGCCCCGCTGTGCTTGGAGCTCGGAGAACATGAGAGCTGGGAGGACAGGGGGCGGGGGCTGGAGGAGACACGCCCGGGAAGCAGCACCTCGTCAATGAGGGCAGTGTGCCGGGCTGGCAGCTGACCTTCGTTGGAGGACAGTGGGGAACACTGAAGGATTTTCAGGAGGAGAAGTGATGCCCAAAGCTCGGCCTCTGTGCGCCAGTGCTGAATCAAATCTTGGAGACAGAGTTTTGGGTGAAGTAGAAAAGAATAGCTTTATTGCTTTGTCAGGCGAAGAAGGACACAGTGGGCTCATGCCCTGAAAAACCGTGTGTCCCAACCCGGGAGGATTTGGTGATGAGTTTTGTAGCAGTGGTTCAAGGGCAGACATGCTGCTAAGGATCAGGGTGTGTGCAGGGCCCCGCAGTTCCCTAATCTGGCCTCAGGTGGTCTCCTGATGAGCAGGTCATTACCTTCTCTGGAATGAAGAATGCTAACATCTTCCGTTTGTTGGGGGTTTTAGTTCTGTAAAAGAGCTCAGAGATACTGTTCTGTGTATCCCTTGAGGTGGAACCGGGACCCTGCCCCAAGGCTGCACTATTGTTTCTTGGCTGCTCCTCCCTTGTCTCTGCCTCCCCTCCCTTCCCTGATTAGCAGCTGTTCAAAAGGCTCCCATGCCCAGGAGCCCCACAGGTCCTGCTCAGTTTCAAAAGGAAGATCAGATTTGGGATTTAGGAAGCTCATGTGAGCAGCCTTCGGATAGAGTTGGAGGAGCCCCAGGCTGTAGACCTTGATCAGGTCTACAGTGGGACCAGTGGGAGGCTGTAGACCTTGACCAGGTCAAAACTGATGAGAGCATGTCCTGAGCCTGGGAACAAGGACAGATTCAGAGGAGATACTAGATGCATGGGATAACACAGGTGGTTGTCTGGTGCCATGCGGGAGGGAAAGGGAAACAGAATAACTTAATTTGATTGATTAAAAACTCTGCTTTTATTATCAAGTGTTGGGCCCAGCATTCTCGCCTGGACCATTGAACTCCACCCCATCTTTAGCATCACCTTATCCATCTCCACTGGCTCAAGGATCAAAGCAATGAGGCCCAAGAACACACTTCTCTGATGGTCTGGCCTGGTTCAAGGCTAGGATCTGGAAGGATGGAAGAACTGCAGATATTTCAGCAGTTTTCCATGAGTACTGTTTCTTACAGCTGCTTTTGAGAAACCTTGTGAGTGGCACAGAGTTAGAACATAGCTCCACAAAGGCAAAGGTTTGTGTCATATCCTCAGCTCTGAGGACACATTGTAGGTGCTCAACCAATATTGTAGAAGGAAGGAATTGACACTCTCTGGTCACCTGGACCCATGAACAAGACATATTTGCACAAAATAGAACCCAGACTATCCACAGGTGCACTATTGTTAATAACACCGTGACGTACATCTCTATGCATGTCAGCTTTTTCCCAGCACAGGGCCTTTATGCCTACTGCTCTTTCTCCCAGGAATATCCTTTCCCCCATCTTAACCCAACTGAGATATGACCTCATCCCTCAGGTCTCCCTTGGGTCTCCTTCTTTATTTTTTATTTTCTTAACTTTTTAAAATTGGTAGTAGCGTATTATTACTATAATTACTCTTGGTGGTGATTAGCCTTTGTTGTTGTTTTTTTCCGTTATGTTTTACTACAGGATATTGAATATAGTTCCCCGTGCTATACAATAGGACCTTGTTGTTTATCCATTTGGATCTCCTTCTTTAAAAGGCCTTCTGTGACCTCCTCATTTAAATTGTCTCTCATGGATCTCAGGGGGGTCTTCTCTTAGGATATCTCAATTTTCAGTTCCTATGTGCCTGGGACTTGGTAATAATAATAGCAGACATTCATTGATGCCAATTCTGCACCAGGCCCTTCTCTCAGAGTTACACATGTCTTCAGCAACTCATTGCATCCTCACAACTACTCTGTGAAGTAGATCCTATTATTATCCCCATTTTACAGATTAGGCAGTAGAGGCCCAGACAGGGCCAGACACTCGTTTTGGGTGGCTCATCTTGTAGGTGGAGAAGCCAGGATGGGAGCCCAGGTGGTCTGCCTCTTGCGTTTTACCTACTCAATAAATACGTGTTCAATAAATGTTGAACAAATGAAGTTTTCACTACACTTTGGGTTATTTTCTAAAGAATAATTTTGGTTTTTTGGGAGGGGGGAACAACGATCAAGTTTATTGATTCATTTAAAAACAATGCAGCCTCAAACAAAAGAGGCACTGCTAAAAGCTCAGTTGGATGAGGCAGATTAAGCCTTTTGCTTAAATCCTCACCATAAATCTTTGAATTATGAAATTTGCCACCCCTTGCCTCTGGAATACTGTGATTAACATAGAGGCAGATTTTGTCTAGTCCAGAAGAAGAGAGCAAGATGGAGAGAATAGAGAGAATATTATATCTGAGTGAAGGAAGAGAAAAAAAGATGTCCTGGGTCCTTCTTTGAAACAAATGAGTAAAAGGTGGTCACATTTTACTAAAGATCAATCAGGTTACACACTCTTCTCCTTTGGGGAGGATTTGTTAAGAAGATAAAACCTTAATAGAAATTTCCTCTCTTGTTGTCTAAAGCTTGACCATGGGGAGAAATCAAGAGTCCTTCCAGTTTGGAACACGCTCTTGCAGTATTTCTGTCCTATTAGCCTATTTGCATAAAAATCTTAGTTGGTTTTAGAAGAGCAAAGTATTTATTCAGAGTTTCCATTTCGTGGTTCAGTTCTCCTCTGCTGCTACTTTGGCAATCTCCATTGGTCTTTAAATTATGTTACTTTTTTTGTTTTAAAGAATAATTTGCTAAATGTGAGGTGGTTGGGGAAAGGGCTGTTGACATTCTGTGCTTCCTGCAACCAGAGTGTTTTCCCCAAGGGCTGTGCACCCGAGTCCCACCCCCTGTTAACTGTCTGTTCTGGAACTCCTGCCAGCACAAGGAGCAGCGGAGGGAGCAGCTGTCCGTCGCTGAAGCCTTCGGGGCGGCTGAGGATGCTCGCCAGTACATGCGCCAGTGGCGGAGCCTGGTGGCCGAGCACAGCGCCACCCTGGAGGAGCTGCAGGAGCGCCTGGACCAGGCTGCCCTGGACGAGCTCAGGGCCCTGACCCTCTCACTGTCCGAGAAAGCCACGGAGCAGCTGCGGCGGCTGCAGAACTCGGTGATGACCCAGGAGCTGCTCAAGCGCGGGGTCCCCTGGCTCTTCCTGCAGCAGATCCTGGAGGAGCACAGCAGGGACCTGGCCGCCCGGGCCGAGCGGCTCGAGGGCGAGGAGAGGGACAGGGGCCAGGAGGGCATCCAGAGCGTGAGGCAGAGACTGAAGGACGATGCCCTGGAGGCCTCCACGGAGGAGCAGGCGGAGCTGAGACACTGGGAGCACTTGATCTTCATGTGAGTTTTAATCCCTGTGTGTTTTCATCGCCTCCTTTCCTCCCATTGGTGGGGGAGGGATTCACCGCCTGGTTACGGGGATGGCCAGACACGTGCCATCTGACGCTGGACAGCAGTGCATTAGTCACTTATACCCACAGCCCAGGGAAGACGGGCAGTGCATGTCCCCCAGGGCCACTCGGGAGTTGCAGAGCAAACAACCAGGGCTCGTGGGGGGCAGGCTTTGTATTTGGGTTGGCCAAAAAGTTCGGGTTTTTCACGTGAGGGGGGAAACGAACAAACTTTTTGGCCAATGCAAGGGTAACAAGAGGGTGAGGTGCCCCCTGGTTCCTGTGGGAGGATGTGATGGGCTTGTTTGGACAATTACAGGCTGGCAGGGAACTGAAACCCACTGCTCATGAGTAAGCAGGGATTGCGCCTGGTCGCCTTGATGAGAAGTGTTGTGTAAAGAGGGGACCTTGTCCACAGGAGCAGGGTGGGGAGGGGAACTTGTAGTTAAGCCACATGAGGCCCTCCCTGTGTCAGCAGATGTCGGGGAGCACATGGTAGTGGGCCTTCATTCCAGGCCTTACGGCCCGCTGCACCGTCTCTTTACGGGGCCCCTTCATTCATTGAATTCAAGAACCATGGAATGACATCCACTTCTGACTAGGAGGCTGTAAGCCATGGCCCGCCAGCAATCCTGGTGTAATAATTATAAAATAATGGATAATTTGCACCACTAATGTTTTTAAAGCCATTGGAGAGCTATGGAAGCAATGAGGACAAGTTAAAATCAAATTCCAGAGGGGCCACTGTTGACAGTCCTTCACTCCCCTGCAGCATTTGCCAGCTCTTTGTGCAGACTGAGATTTGGTGTGGCCCAAAAGGGGCCATCAGTTGTGTGATAGACACCAGCAAAGCTTTGGCAACTGTTTAGGGCTGGCACGTCAGATTGGAAACTGGAGGAGCCTCGAACACGGCCCACATGGGGCTACAGAGAGGAATGAAATGTGGGCAGTGTAGACCAAAAACCTGGGTTTAAATCCCAGCACTGCCACCAACTGTCTGAGTGTAGGCAAGTTACTTAACTTCTCTGAGCCTCATCTTTCTTGCCTGTAGAACGGGATGACAATGATAAATCATTTACAGTGCTTTCAGCAGCACATGATACTATTGGGTTGTTAGAAGGTGAAAAAAGCATTTTATAAGAAGTCGGGGGGGTAAATTTTCTAGTTTTGATTCCATGACCCAATGATACTATCAAGGATCCAGCCCTCAACATCCTTCTGCTCCACTGTACTCAGTGTGCTGCTTTGGTCTCTGGGCTCAGCCCCACATGGTTTCAGGATGGCTGCTGCAGCTCCAGGTGTCACATACATCATCTCTTTTTAACATGTGAGGCACTGATTCTTCTGATTCCACTGGGCAGGACTACATCACCAGCCCATGCCTAAACCATTCACCGGCAAGGAGAGTGAAATGGCCATGACTGTCGTAGACCAGAGGACAGCAGACTTTTTCTATAAAGTGCCAGATAGTAAATATTTGAGTCTCTGAAGGCTACATGGTTTCTGTTGCAACTATTCAGCTCTACCCCGGTAGCGTGAAAGCAGCTACAGACAATCCGTAAGTGAACGTAACTGTGTTCCAATAGAACGTTATTGACAAAAACAGGCAGTGGGCTAGATTTGGTCTGAAGGCCATAGTTTGCCAATTCCTGCCTTAGACCACCTGGGATTCCCTCTCTGGGGCTGTGAGGGGTGTTCCTATCCCCAGCATTGTTGGAGAGTAACCCATCTAAACAAAAGCTGAGCTGATAAGAGGCAAGGAAGTGCCATCAACCACATCTGGCAAAGCGCCAACTCCACAGCATTGATGAGGGATTACATGAGCAAGTATATGTCAGTCTTTTAACACAACCCTTGGTCTGCAGTAAGTGGATAATAAGAGGTAGCTGCTATCATCACCACCATCATTCCTGTGCTGGAAGAACTCAGATGATCAGGAGGAAAACAGACACATAAATAGATGACTGTGATACACAAAGCGGGAGTAATTAACCAGGTAACCGTATGGAGGACCAGGATCCTTACCAAGCTCTGAAGAAGGTACATTTTGGGTGCCGGCCACTGACCTGGAACTGGGAGCCAGAGACAAGGGGACACCGCCCACTGTTGCCTTGCTGAGGCGGGGCAAGACTAGGCGGTGGAACAGCTGGGTGGATCCTTGTCTGGGTGTGAAGAGGGGAAACCAATGTCACCGCATGAAAGACAGAATCAAAACCCCCAGCAGCAGCAGCGCAGTGAAGATAAACAGTAACTGCCATCTTCCCAGTCTGTTTATTTAGAGTAGTATGGACTGTTTACACATGAGGGCGTAATTGTGCCCATTTGGCTATAACATAGCGCTCTTTTCCTTTTAACCGATGGACCCACCCATCAATATTTCCTAAAGGAACCAACCAACCCAGAAAACACTATTGACGCGAATAAACAAAACCAAAGCCCTTTGACTATTCTTTCCTCGGTATGGCCACTCCACAGTTCCATTTGGATCTTAGCCACAATTTCAATTCTGAATTGAATTGAAGCCCTTTTAATTAGAAAAGGTTGCATCGACATAGGATTGTGGAGGGGGTGTTGGGGGAGGGTAGGGGAAGGCGTCCTTCTCAGTCTATCTGCTCGGTCCATCTGTCCCCCTCTTCTCTTGATCCTGCATGCTGCTTGCTGGACGTCGGTGGTCCTCCCCATCTGCACCGAGGCCTGAGCTCTCCTTGAACCCTTTCAGGGATACCAAATAGCAGAGCATCGTTGTGCAGTGCCCATCCTTCCTTGGTGGCAGTTACATCCGATGGAACAAGGTCTTCCTGGCCTCAAGGATGCAGTGCCTCCTCCTTAAGTACTCATTCCCAGGGACTGACCTTTCTGCCAGGGAGGAGAGGTCCCTGGTGTTCGCAGAGGGTGAGATTGTCTTGGTTTAGATGAAGTGACCTCTCCGCTCCTTCTCATCTCTCTTTCTTTATGGTTCTGTCCTTGTTTAGTTTGCAATCTTTGTTAGTTTTTGTTTTCTTGAACAAACAAGATGCTGTCTTCTCCAAGCCCATACAAATCAGATCCTTAAATGCCACTTCTTATTCCCACGAATTGTTCTCAGCAGTAATTATTCAGCTCAATCTACATTCGACCAAAGTCCCTTTGCTCGATCCAGCCTGCTTTGGGCTCTTCAAAGTGTATGGATTGGACTTGACTTTCTCATTATTGGGTGGTCATCTTCTTTGACTTCATGTGGTTCCATTTTGCAGGGAGTATTATTAAAGCAGCCGCCGATTGAGTCGTTCAACAGGAAAAGAGAAATCTCACTTTGGTATCAGAAAACTCTTTATGATTTTCCTAAGGGTTAAAGGGGGTCAACTAACAATACACACAATCTGAGTCTGCTTATATACTTTGCTTATTTAAGACCCTAAAAGGTTGTAGCCTTTATTTCTGAGGCATTAAGTAGAAATGGCTTTGCACAATAGTTTTGAAACATATTTTTATAGGCTTCTCAATTTCAAGCAAGAGAGAGTTGCTGTAAACCTGGTCCTATAAAATAAGAATTAATGCATATTTTGCCAGGGAAAGTGTCTTTGAGACCTTTTTGCTAAACTCCTGCCTGGATTTTAAATTCCTTCAGGGCAAAGACCCTATCTCCTATATTTCTTTCTGTATTATCTTGGTGCCTACCTAGTGGAGGATTAAAGCCAGATCACCCTGGGCCAATCTGGTTTGAAGATGGGCAAGAATAAAGACTCAGATTCATTTCAGAGTTGCTTTCACCTTGGAGTCCACGTAAGCAGCAAACACGTGGGGCAAAGATTCTCCACGAGGGAAGGTACAAAGGAACAGCTGCAATTTCCTTAAGTGCTTCAGAAAAATTGGTGAGTCTCAGGGAACCCAAGACATGGGCTTGGGGCCTTCAGACCGCTTCTGTCTGGGGACCCAAGTCAGCCCTTTCGGTCTTATTCTGTTTCCACGAGAGAACTTTCTAGGTGAGCTGAAGTCCCGCAGGCCCACATGAAGATTTTTTGAGTGATCAATGAACAGACACATGTTGCCCAAAGCAGGACAGAAGAGATGGCCTCCCCCCAGATGCTGTCTCCGGGGTCAGGGAGGGCGTTCTGTCCAGAAGTCCCAGCAGACCTCCTCTTCCATCTCATTGGCCAGACTGGATCCCCAGAGGTGGGAAAGAGAGCTTGTGGCCATTCTCCCCTGTAGAGTGGCTGTAGGCCTTGCCTGGGAGGAAGAGGAGGACATTCCTTAACTTCCTCATTTGTAAATTGAGGACTGAGTCCCCGAAGGATTAGTGAGGGTGCAGGTAAATGTTTCCTGGGGCTGGCATAATAAAGCACCACAGACCAGGGGCTTTAAAACAACAAAAATGTATTGTCTCCCAGTTCTGGAGGCCAGAAGTCCAAATCAAGGTGTTGGCAGGGTCATGCTCTGTCTGAAGGCTCCAGGAGAGAATCTGATCCCCACCTTTCTCTTAGCTTCTGGTGTTGCTACAGTCCTCAGCACTTGTTGGCTTGTAGACCCATCATCACATGGCCTCCTTGTGTGTGTGTCTTCTCTTCTTTGAAGGACACCAGTCATATTGGATTAAGGGTACACCCTACTGCAATATGACCCCATCTTAACTTACTTCTAAACTACCTCTGCAAAGACCCTATTTCCAAATATGATCCCATTCAGAGGTACCAGGGGTTAGGACTTGAACATATTTTTTGGGAGGACACAGTCAGCCCCTAACGGTAAATCACTCTGCATGGTTTCCAGCACGGAATAGGTTTTCCCTAAATGAGAGCTGTCACTCATCATCCTATAAAGACCCAGCACAAGGCCCCCCTTCCCCACGACCTGCCGAGTTGGGCATCTCTCCTCTGGGCTGCTGGTCCCTACTTACAGTCTGCTGCTGACCAGGCTCGGTGGACAGTTCTTTGTTTTCATGTCTGTTCTAAACGGAGACAGGTTCTCTTCAAGGTCATGAGCGCCAGGACGCCTGTTGCCTCCTCACAGACATGCTCACAGGCTTGTCTCATGCAACTCTGAATTCTTAGCCCCGATATGATGTTGTGTCCATCATGACACACATTAGGTGCTCAAGAAATCCTTGTGGAGTGAATGCCCGATTAAGGAGATGGTGTTTTTTTTCCAGACGTGGATTTGACTAGTGGAGTTTGAGCTTTGAATTTACACTTTCCCCCCAGCACAGCCCGCACTGTCTTCTCTCCACGAGAACATATCACTGTTCTTCCTTTTCCAGGAAGCTCTGGTCCTCTGCCTTCTCCCTGTCCGAAGGGGAGCTGCTTGGGATGAGGCAGGAAGTTCACGGCTGCTTCGCTCAGATGGACAGGAGCTTGGCCCTTCCCAAAATCCGGGCCCGAGTCCTGCTGCAGCAATTTCAAACCGCGTGGCGAGAAGCAGAGTTCCTGAAATTGGACCAGGCACTGGCCGCCCCTGAGCTGCAGGTAGGATGGGCGTCTCGGGGCCTCGTGGGTGCAGAAGCGGGGTCTCCTCTGGTGGTTGATACTGTAGGATCTGGCTCCGCCACCCACCCTCAGCTCATCTCCCACCCTCTCCTCTCTGGCCCTGTTGGCATCAGCTGTTCCTGGAAGCACCTTAAGTTCTGTGGTGGACACACTGGTACCTGGGCTTTGCACTGTCCACCAGTGGCCCTGAGTCTCTGCCACTCACGGCTCACAGCTGCGCCCCTCTCCTGACCATTCCCCTCAGCGATGGGAGCCACCTGCCCTGAAAGGTGACTCTTCCTCCTGCCCCCTCCCTTGGCCACAGCCAGTGACCCACTCAGAGTACTTCTGCATGTGGCACAAGGAGGGTGCTCAGCTCAGGTGGGAAAGGGCATCTCTCACCCGGGGCCTCGTAGGGTGATGAGTGACAGAGGCCTGTGGTGAGCACGTGTTATGTGCCACAGAGGAGGCAACTCTTGCGTGCAGGGTTTACTCTGGAGCCCCTTGTGGACCAGTCACGGCCAGACCCTACCTGCGACCTCCACCGTGCGTGGCCCTTTCCCCCTCCTGTCCTGGTTCCCTCACCCCCCATGCCTTGCTCAGAGATCCTCTCTCAGGAAACTGCATGTACCCCAGTCCCTGTCTCTGGCTCTGCCTCTGGGGAATCCCACCTGAGACAAGGCCTTTGAACCTGCTGTTTCCTCTGCCCAGAACATCACAGGGCCAGCTCCTTATGGTCTCTTCACATCTCAGTTCAAATGTCACCTGCAGAGAGGTCTTCCCTGGGCACTATCCAAGATCACCACTTTCCCAGGCATCCTTTATCACATGCTGCGTTCCCGCTTCTTCAGAGAATTGATTGCTATCTGCAATGTCCTGGTTTCTCGACTTACTCACAGTCTGTGCTCCCACTACCAACAAGCTCCCTGTTTGTAGTTCCCGTTCAGCACTCCATCCCAGCACCTAGAAGGTGCCTGGTGCATAATAGGTGTGCAATAAATTTTATTGACTGAACCAACCAACCACCAGATGTGGGCGGAATGCGGGGACTTCTTTTGAGTTGATATTATGTTGAGATTGAAAACATTTCGAATCACTTACACTTCCAGTAGCTCATCTGTGATTCACAGCAGGGCCAGGAGGTAGATATTTTGTCCCCATTCTACAGATGAAAGCACCGACCAGCAGAGGAAAAGTGAATTGACCGACATAGCAGGAAGTGGAAGGACTGGTCTTGGAGCTGGTGCTTTCTGACTTTAAACCTACTGCTTCTCCTTGAGGAGAAAACAAAATTCAGGCACATCCTTGGTGCTCTCTGCCCAGCTATAAGTTCTACCGTGATCTCAAGGCCCCCTGTGGTCTGACCCCTGACCAGTCATGTGCTGGTAAAATGACTCTCATTGGGGGTGCAGAGTTCCTGATTTGTAGCATTTGCCTATTCCCCTGGTGTAAATACTCCTTCCAAGGCCAGTTTCAGGCTACCGACTTGACATCACGGTGCGTGGGGCTGCGAGGGGTGCACACGATCTGCCCCACCCCCGCCCCACTCTGGCTTCCCCCCCCCCTTCCAGTGCCAGACCTTGCTCTGGGCTTCAGGGTCTCACCCACCAGCCTAGCTCTGTTCCTAAGAGGGGTTGACCCCCCATTTCCTCTTTTTGGTATTATCACCTTAGATCAGGAGATAAAAACTATAGTTCACTCATGGGATTAGCTGAGCCCAGCCCGAGTTTTTAAAGACATTGGGTGCTGGAGTCAGGAAGCTCACCATCTAGTTCTTAGGGCTCCCATGATGTGGCTGAGGCCGACAATTCTGTTCCGGCCTCAGTCTCCACCTCTGTCAAATGGGGGTCTCTGAACTCAGTGAATTACTGTGTACGTGCTTGCTTCCTCTGAGTGCTCTGGGGCAGGCCCTGAGGACATGGGGGTCTTCTGTTGCATTATCACCATGGCCATAGGAACCGGGTCAGAGTCTGGTGGGCAGGCCTGAGTCCAGGTCTAGAGCAGGCTCTGGGAGATCATGACAGTGAAAGAGTGGAGGAAGGGTGGGTATGTGAGCTGGGAAGGGAGGAGGACTGGCCCTCATGGGGAGTGACCACCAGCTACGTATTGCACTGAGCTTCTTAGATGTGGTGTGTGTTGTGTTGGTCATGCTACATTATGCTGTACTGCGTGGTGTTATGTTTTGCTATGTTATGTCATGTCTTATTGTTATATTCTCATTTATGCTACATTCTGTTATGGCATGTTGTTAGGTTCTATCGTGTTGTATTACAGTATGCTGTATTGTTATATTTTTCTGTTTATTATGTTAGATTATGTTACATTTATGTTCCATTGTGTTATGTTCTTGCAGTAATCCTATGAGGTAGGTATTATTAGCTCCATTTTACAGGTCTGGAAACTGAGGCTCACAGACTGTAGCATCTGATACACTCATTCATTCATTCATTCATTCGTTGAATATCAATTTACTGAACACCCACAACCTCTTCTCTTTTTTAATTATTTATTTTATTTATTTATTTTCTGTCTTTTTTTTTTTTGGCTGTGTTGGGTCTTCGTTGTGGAAGCGCAGGCTTCTCTTTGTGGCGTGCGGGCTCCCGGGCGCACAGGCTTCAGAGCGCATGTGTGTGGGCTCTGTAGTTTTTGCGGTACATGGACTTTCTCATTGAGGCGCGTGAGCTCAGTAGTTGTGGTACACAGGCTTTGTTGCCCCACCGTGTGTGAGATCTTAGTTCCCTGACCAGGGATCGAATCTGGGTCCCCTGCATTGGAAGGCAGATTCTTTACCACTGGACCACCAGGGAAGTCCCACACAACCTCTTCTTCGACCCCTCTCACCCTTGCTCTGGGCTTCAGGTCTTCAGGGTCTGGAACCTTCTGTTCCCACATTTTCACACTCCTGACACCTTGTCATGCGGGGCTCAGCTGCAATGTCACTTCTTTACATTTGTGAGAAACTGGTATGTGTGTGTAGGTTGTGCAGACTGTTATTCTAGGAGGATGGTATATGTTAAAGCCCACATGTGATGCCTCCTTGAATGCATGCATACGGATGTCCTCAGCAGCCGTTCACCTCTGCAAACGTGTCCCCATCCGCCTAATGTAAGAAAATAGCCAGCAGGCTCATTCCGTCTCCTTGTCTTCATGGCACTCACCAACCCTCTGAGAGTGTCTTGGTCAGTTATTTGTTTTCATGTTTACTGATTTTTTTCCTCCGCTATTTTGTAAGCTTCCCAAGGACAAGGACCTCTTCCGTCCTGTGCCTGCTCACAGAGGCTGATGGGTTGAGGTCCCCCCACTGGAGAGGAGGTGGACGCAGGTGGGGCCGCTCTCTGTCTGACTGCAAAGCTCCGGCCCTGCCCACGAGCATCCCTCTCCTCCCTTTGGCGGGACGAGCTCCCAAAGTATGCCAAGACCGAAGGCCCATGAATGGAGTTCATTCCAGGAGAGTGTTCATCTCTCCTCCCCTCTCTGGCTAAGACAGCTGTGCGGTGCCAAGAGCTGCAGGAGCCTCTCTGGGCTTGGGGAGACCAGGGGCTGCGCCAACCTGCCGGCGATCACTTTCTCGCCCATGTTTTCTCCCCTCTCTCCAGCCACAGTCCAGGGCGAGGAAGCCACGCTCCAAGAGCAAAAGCAAGACAGACCTTTTGAAGAAGTGCACTGAAGATAAAATTCAGCTCTTTGAGGAACAGGCCCCTGAAGACCTGGTTGAAAAGGTCAGTGTTCCATGTGTCACTCCTCATAGCACAATGGTAGGGCTGGCAGCCGCCCAGTTTAAGGGCGCACAGAGCCCTTGGGGGCTGTGACTGTCCATCTCCACCCAGCACCTGTTTTTTTCTTTTTAACATCTTTATTGGAGCATAATTGCTTTACAGTGGTGTGTTAGTTTCTGCTGTATAACAAAGTGAATCAGCCATATGCATGCATATATCCCCATATCCCCTCCCTCTTGCGTCTCCCTCCCACCCTCCCTATCCCACCCCTCTAGGTGGTCACAAAGCACCGAGCTGATCTCCCTGTGCTATGCGGCTGCTTCCCACTAGCTATCTATTTTACGTTTGGTAGTGTATATATGTCCGTGCCACTCTCTCACTTCGTCCCAGCTTCCCCTTCCCCCTCCCCGCAGCACCTGGCTTTTACATTGTGTTCCTGCAGGTGGGACCTGCCCCGCCCCCCGCCCCTTTTCACCTGGTCCTTCTGCCTGGAACCCTCTTCCTCCACTTCTCCCCCAGGAGGTCTCTCTCTGGTCCCTTCTTCTGGCCTCATCTCTGGTGCTGCCTCCGTGGCCTGTGGTTGCCACCATCCTTGTGCCTGGCTCTGTGCTGAGGGGTTCACTTGTGCTGCTTCACTTCTGTCTCCGCATTTATCTTGCACACCCTCCTCTGTGCCCCACAAGCAACCCAGCCTCCCTCACCAACCCCCTTTTGTTACACTTTTGTTTCTGCGCATACTGCGTATGACCACGGGCTGCTTACCCGTGTCCTTCCCTCTTCCTGGATTTACCTTTCCACCTCTTTTTACCTGAACAAGTGGACTTTGTCCTCAGCTGTCCTAAGGCACTGCCTCTGTCCTCAGGTGTCCCCTCTTCCAAGAAGCCTTCCCGGAACACCCAGTTCTCCCACTTACGCCTCCCCCTGCCAACTTCTTTTCCTGTCCTAGCATATCTCACGCTGTTCCTTCATTCCACTGGGATGCTGAGGAGGCAGCAATGTCCCAGGCATGGTGTTCACGACCGCTGGGGTGGTCCCAGCTCTCAGAGACGCACGTTCTAGACAAAGAGCACTTAAAATGATAGATCGTGATCAGTGCCGATAAAGAAACGAATAAGATGGTGTGATAGTGATGGGGTGGGGGGATGGCGAGGGGGAAGTGGGATCCACTGTAGGTGGGACAGTCAGGTGAGGTCTCTCTGAGGAGGTGACATTTAAGAGTCGACACCGTGTTGTCACTGCCAGGGGCCCGCTGCCTTCCCCAGCAAAGGGCAGACTCCCAGGGGAGTGTGTCAGTGAGTGGAGGTGCAGACCATATTCTAGAGCTGCTGTTTTTGTTCCTACCTTCTGTCCCTCAGGTCCTTTACCTAGTTATTTTAATTTATTTTTTTTTAATGTAAGTGTATTTCTCAGAACACAAATGCGTAATCCAGCAAAGAGCCGTAGAACCTGCTCCAGGCAAGGTCATGGCTCCTTCCAGGTGTGTACAGGTTGTTGATGTCTTAAGCGACACAAGAAGTAGCACCCTATTCCCACTTGTGTTCTATATAAAATTGAGACACAAGACAAAGACTAGGTACAGGTGGAAATATCATCTGTCTTACTGTTAAAGGCTAATTCAGAAGATAGAAATTAGCATGAGAGCCAGATGGCTTGCTAAACATCCCAGAATTAAACAGACTCAGTCACCCAATCACAGGTGTCCCTGGGGTGGGGGGGGGGTCCTGGGAGCAGCCTTCCTGGAGGAGCAGAAGTGGGGCTCCCAGAGCAGAGCTGAGCCAAGCGTGCCCGGTGGGGTGGATTCCCAGTTCAGCCAGGAGGGGAAGAGGAGAAGGGTGGAGTGAGGCAGGGACCACATGGAGGAACTAGCAGCATGGGGGGTGGGGCAGGGCGTTTCCTCCAATGCACGCTGGTTTGTGACCCACTGTCACACTTAAGGTAGATATTGTCAGAGAAGGAAAAGTGGGGATTTGATTTGGTGGAAAGAATGGGTGGCCTGAGCCATGGCCAAGGACACAATGCAGGTTCAGGGGAGCCCAGAGAGTCTGCAGCCCCATGAAAAGGCTGCTTTGCTGGGGTGCTGGGTCTCCCGAGGGGATGGGGGAACAGACCCGGGGTGGAGGGTCTCAAGTGCCTGTCTGGGAAGATGGGCTGAGTCTCACCAGCGCTGTAGAAGGAGGAGAGGGACAGGATGAAGGATAGGTTGAGAAGGTCCCGAGGTTTCCTGAGCCGGACTCAGCAGCCCACCCACCGTGAGTTCACCTGACCGCACGTGCTTCCCCCATTCTAGCCTGTCTCTCTTTCATTCCATTATGTGCTTTACCCCTTCCGACTTCCTTAAGAAGTAGGAACGGTCCATATCCCTATTTTACAGATGTGGAAACTGAGTCTTCACAGTGAGTTCATCCAGGTTTCTGCAGCCAGGAGGTGGTGGATCCAGCACTTCAAACTAAAGCTCTATCTCTTCTTCGTCTTTGACAGGGAATATTCTCACGGAACATGGTTATTTCCCACAGTTGTGTAATGTTGGACGAACGTGCCTTGGCTCCCACATCTGTAAAATCAGGATTGAGACAATGATAACCCACTAGTCACCGGATTTGTGAGGAACAAATGGATTGGAAGGTGCTTTTTAACTTTGGAGTGGGCTCCAGTGCCCATTTCCCCAACAACGGAGCAGCTCATAGGCTACCTAATCCCGGCCTCATGGAGAAAGGCAGCCGAGAGTCATTTGTCAGCTGTGACCTTTTCATGACAGGCCATCTTCACAAATGGCTCTCTCATTGTGGCAAGTGCCAATAAAATAGGCACTCCCCAGTCAGCGGCTTTGATGTTCCTCCTGAAATTGGTCGACTGCATCTCTTAGCATCCGAGTGGCAATTGTTCAGATTTTTTATTTGCAGGGTAATTGCACAGAAATGACAGCCCTTGGGGGGCATGCCAGCAGCTGAGAGTTGTTTGATTGTGCTTTAGGACTGGGAACCCCTTCCAAGCTCATGTAGCTATCAAGATGGAGCAGGGACCTAATGGCCACTGCCCCAAGACCCATTGTTAAGCCCCTGTTTGGCTGGCAGTGTGCTGTCCCCAAAGGGACTGTGGCTTCACAGCTGGGGTTGCAGAGCATGCTGGAAGCACCTGCCAGGTGCCCCCTTTCTTTACTAGAATCTGCATCAGATATCCCTGCAACCCTCAGCCCCAGGTTGATATGTCCCTGGTCTGGACTCTGCCATCTGGAGAGGTTGGGAGAATTGCCCAAGGTCACTCCATCAGTGAGTGGTTGAGCTGGGGCTCCCACAAGGCACGTCTGCTTCCATCACCCATGCCCTTTCCATCATGGTGCTGGGCCCGCAGTGACAGCGAGAAGGCTTCAGCCTCCCAGCAGGGCTGTTTTGTTCTCTTCCCCACGTCCCCTCCCTTTCTTCCACCTTTTTCCTTTTCCTTGCCCTTCTCAGCTTTCCCCTTTCCCTCATTCTCCTTCACTTCCTTCTTTAGAACATTTGGTAGCCTGTTCTCTGGGCCAGGCACTGTTGCAGGATCCTGCCCTTGAGATGTTCACGGTTTTAGGTGAGCAGACAGTTTGTGCATCGACCGTTTACAAGTTTGCCTCCTGCTTTCACATAGAAGCCACCTGACTATGCTGAGCTCCGCCTTGAATGAGTGGTATGTGACTCATTCAGAAAGACTTGTACGACTGATTCAGGGAGGAAAAGAGAGACAGGCGGAGGGGTGAAAGTGGACTTCCTTCCGGCCCACCGTTTCTGTCCAGCTGATGGGTTGTCAGCTCCGGTCAGAGGCAGCCATCCTGAGTGGCCTGTGTGCACCTGTGACGCTCCACAGACATCCCAGTCTTCTGATGGGCTCATTACAAATGCACAGATGCATGATTTCCAACCTGGAGGACTCTGGAGAGCATGTACATTTTAGAATAAGTTAATCAAGTTCCAAGATAAATTTCTGTTGGATTGAACTAAAATTACAGGTTAATTTGAGAATTGTCTTCCCCTCCAAAAAGGTGGAATCTTTCTTATTTTATGTGGATCTTCTTTTAGGATCTTTAATAGATTTTATATTTGTTTCCATTAAATAGGGTGAACATCCATCTCGATGTGCTTGGGACAGTCCCATTGTCCCCTGTCATCCCCATGTCCCTTCCCGTTAGCTCTTCCTTTTACTCTCAACTTGGGCGATAAATCATAGGGTCACCTTATGCATAAGGTATACATATACATAAGGTCTTATGTATTCTTTGTGATGGTTCCCAGATACATTATAGGTTTAGTTGCAATTGTGAGTTATTACCTATTTTCAATTATGTTTTGGGCTTATTTGATACTGATGTAAAGAAATATTACTAATTTTTATAAGTCTTTCCAGACTCCCTTATTCTATCGCTGGAGCCAGACTGCTGGGTGCAAGTCCCTATCTCTGGCACTTTATAGCCTTGTGAGCTTGAGCAAGTTACTTAACCACTCTATGCCCTAGCGAACTCATCTTTCAAGTGTGGATGATAGATACACCTACCTCTTAAGATTGTTGTGAGAATATGTCTGTTGATTCTGTTGATTTTTTGCATTTGGTCATAATGTCTACAAATAGTCACAGCTTCGTAGCCTCCTTTCTGAGCCTTACACCTCATTTCTTTTTCTTATCAGTGTTTCAATGTCCTTGTCTGCTTATTCCATCATCTCTCTCATTTCCATTGGTTGATTTTTCCCTGGATTATGGATATTTTCCTGCTTCTATGCATGTATGGTAATTTTTGATTGGATGGTAGGCATTGTAGATTTTACATGTTGGGTACTGGATTTTGTATTTTCTTTAATAGTGGAGTTTTGACATGTAGGTATGTTATTTTGGATTAATTTTATCCTTTCAAGGCTTGCTTTTAAGCTTTGGTAGGTTGGGGCAAGAGCTGCCTTTAGTCGAGGGCTAATGTATCCCCGCTGCTGAGGCGACACACTTCTGAGGACTCTACCTGATACCTTGTGCGTTTTGGGGTCTTTTCACTCTGGATAGTGGGAACAGAAACTCTTCCCAGCTCTGTGTGAGCTCCAGCAATGGTTCTGCCTATCATTTCTGGTGGTTCTTTCCCTGGCCTGGCATCGGTTTGTTATTTGGGTTTTTTTCAAGCACGCACAGTATTCAGCCAGAGCCTTGAGGACACTCCTGCAAATCTCTGGATCTCTCTCTCTCTTTCTCTCTCTCTCTCTCTCTTTCTCTCTCTCTCTCTCTCTCTCGGCAGCTCCCTCCTCTTTAGGACTCTGCCCCACAAATTCTAGGCACAGGGGCCTCCCAAACTCTGCTTTTGTTTTCTGAAAGTACTGAGCCTGCTGGTCTCTCCCTGGGTTCCCCTAGTACACAATCCTTTTGTGTACCAGGAGCTGCATTCAGGCTGTAAGCTGGGGCAACCGTGGGGCTCACCTTGTCTATTTCCTTTCTCTCAAGTATCCCAGTTCTGTGCTACCTGTTGTCCAACGTCTGAAAACTATTGCATCATGTGATTTGTCTAGTTTTCTAGCTGTGGGAAAGCAAATCTGGTTAAAGAGTAAATTTGTTCCCTGTTCCTCTATCATGGCCAGAAGCAGAACTTTCTAACCTATCCTTTTTTGATTGATTTTTACTTCTAACAGATCCTTAAAAAGAAAAAAAACCTATCCTTCTGTTATTGATTTCTACATTTAGTATGTTTTAGATAGAGAACAAAGTGTATATGATAACAAGTCTTTGGAATGTATTGAGGCTTACCTTGTGGCTTTATTTGTCCTCAGAAAGGCTGAGTATTTTCTGTTAGATATGGAGAAAGGAGCACTAGAGGCAGGGAGGACCCAGGTCATGAGAGGCCTGACAGCTACACTGAGAAGCTCAGACCTTTTGAGGAAAAATTGACAAGATGTAGGCACTTCGTAGAGAATGTTTCACAGGATATATTCATTAGTAGTTCTAGAAGTCAGTCTCTGTTGAACAGTCCTCCTCTCCTGACCTCTGCTCTCGTTGGCTCTAGGGGTTGGGGGCCGTGTCTTAGTCTGACCTGTTCTTTTCCTTCTGCTTGTCAGTGTGAGATGGAGGTTAAGGTTGCAATCCCAGCCCCTGTCGAGAGCTGGATTGGTTTCTGGGGACTGAGGGGCCCTGAGGCCAGACACTTCAGCAAGGATAAGGTTCCAGTCTCTTGATACCCACCTCTGTGTTCTGTTAGCAGAATTTTAATTGATGGATCCAGAAACGAAGGCAATACTTCAGTTCATCTTTGGTGCATTCTCTTGACGGTTTTGCGCAAAGTATATATAAATTTCTCATAAATATTCTCTAGGAACATTTAAATATAAATGAAAGTGACGTGACCATATTTTCTGCTCACCCACGGTTTCTGGTATTATTTTAATGATGTTGCTCTCCATCTGGGTGGTGTGTCTACCACATAACCGTTCACCCATCCATTATTCATTCACTATTTCCAGGTTTCGCGATATGCCATGCTTGCATACTTCATTAGCAATCCCTCCATCAGGAGTGGAGCTCTTGCAGTGCAATCGACCACGCATCCTAGTGTGTTTCTGCAGCAGCCTCGGCAATTATGCAGAGGTGGCTGGCGCTTCTGTCAGGAGCAGCTCTTCACACACCTGTCATTTCAGAAGTGACTAGAGCTGAAGCATGAGAATAATGTGCTCATTTTCAGATGATCTGACAAGAGAGAAAACTGATGGTACAGGTCTTTATAAAGCTTAGAAAAAAAGGCACATTGGAAGGGAATGCATTTGAGGAAGAGGCGAGAAAATCCATTCATCCACCTACCAAGACTGGGAAAGCCTCCAGATGGTTCTCTTCATGTCTACTCTTGCCCCTGTTTTATCCCTTGAGGCAGACTCTGTCAAAGTCATCTCCCTGAAACACCATTTTAAGGAAAGTTTCTTTCTTTTTTTTTATTTTTATCTTATATTGGAGCATAGTTGATTAACAATGCTGTGTTAGTTTCAGGTGTACAGCAAAGTGATTCAGTTATACATATACAGATCTATTCTTTTTCGAATTCTTTTCCCATTTAGGCTATTACAGAACATTGAGCAGAGTTCCTAAGGGAAGCTTCATATTTCCCACTGCTCCCAAACAAAACCCAGATTCCTGAGCGTAACATTCAAGGCCTTACGAACAGTCTTCAGCTTACCTTTCTAATCTTTTATTCTACTTCTACTTTTCACATACCAAAATGTTGCCATGGTTATCTTTGGATAGTTTGAATGTAGTAACATTTTTCTATATTGTCCATTCTAAAATTTACTTTTCATTTGTATCAAACTTACGCATGTATGCATTCTTTTAAAGAGTCATGTAACTCTACAAGTTTTGTGCTGAAAAAAAAAGCACCCCTTGCAGCCACACACATACACATTTTCAAATCCCCAGAGGTAACAACTTTTAATTTTTATAGTTTTATCTTTTGGTGTTTACCTCCATATCTTTAAATACCATGCTTGTCTTCCCATTTCTTGATTTCTCTATTTTGGGTATTATCTATTCACTTTTCTTTATAGAAGATAAGATTTAGCTGTCTTTTTCAACCTGCAGCACATAAGCCCTTCCTGTCCTCCCCGACATTCCATATAGTTAGATCCGTATTTAAGGTTTCTATTATGATTATTTAAAAGTTATTCCCATCTAAGCCATATAAAAACAGATTTATTTTTATTCCTCTGTAACTTTTTGTTTTTTCTGGAGTTATTATTGTTCTTTGGTTTCTTTTTTGTAGTTATCACTAATTCAGTTATGTAGTTATCACTAATTCAATTACTTCTTGATGGATGGCCAAATATCCTATCAGGTCTGCCACACAAGTCATGTCTTCTATTAATTCCATCTTCTTGAGGACATCTGTCTCTGTACCTCTGGAGAGATGTGCTCCAATCTGGACGTTGCCCTCTATACCTTATGCACAGCTGCCATCTTGAAGTCATGCTACAAATTCACTTCACCCCTCTCTTTCCCGATATGTTCCTTATTTTAATGAAATATAGCCTGTATTAGTTTCCTAGGAAAGGACACATGGGAGATTTAATATTTCAAAGCTTTGCAAGACTGAAGCTGTTTTTACTCTGCCCCCATACTTGATGAATAGTTCGACCAATCTTGGAATTCTGGGAAATTTCCTTGAATAATTTTTTTTTTATAAATTTATTTATTTTATTTTATTTTATTTTTGGCTGCGTTGGGTCTCCGTTGCTGCACGCGGGCTTTTCTCTGGTTGCGGTGAGCGGGGGCTGCTCTTCATTGTGGTGCACAGACTTCTCATCGTGGTGGCTTCTCTTGTTGGGACCACAGGCTCTAGGTGTACGGGCTTCAGTAGTTGTGGCACATGGGCTCAGTAGTTGTGGCTCGTGGGCTCTAGAGCGCAGGCTCAGTAGTTGTGCGCACGGGCCTAGTTGCTCCGCGGCATGTGGGATCTTCCGGGACCAGGGCTCAAACCCGTGTCTCCTGCATTGGCAGGCAGATTCTTAACCACTGAGCCACCAGGGAAGCCCTCCTTGAATAATTTTGATGATTAACTCCCTATCTTTAATCTGTCTTTCTAGATCTCTAATTATTTAGATGTTGGACCTCTTGTCTATTTTTCTTTTTTATTGTTTTCCTTCCCTTTTTTCTTTTGCTTTACATTCTGGGGAATATCTTAAGTTTTATCTTCCAAACTTTTGATTTTTTCACTTATATTTTTAATTTCTAATTTTTCAAGAGTTTTTTTTCTCTGAATGCTCTCTACGAAATAACATTGTCTTGTTGTTTTAAGGCTACTATAACTCTTGTATCTCTCTGAGAACACTAATTTAAGTTTTTCCAAAAAATTCCTGCATATTTACTATTACTTCTACGTTCATTAGAGGCTTTCCCGGTATGTGGCCATCCTTGGTGGTCTGCTCATATTTAAGAGTGGAGTACTTAAAAGCTACTTGGGGCTTCCCTGGTGGCGCAGTGGTTGAGAATCTGCCTGCCATTGCAGGGGACACGGGTTCAAGCCCTGGTCTGGGAAGATCCCACATGCCGCGGAGCGACTAGGCCCGTGAGCCACAATTACTGAGCCTGCGCATCTGGAGCCTGTGCTCCGCAACAAGAGAGGCCGCGATAGTGAGAGGCCCGCGCACCGCGATGAAGAGTGGCTCCCACTTGCCGCAACTAGAGAAAGCCCTCGCACAGAAATGAAGACCCAACACAGCCATAAATAAATTAATTAATTAAAAAAAAAAAAAAAAGCTACTTGGAGGCTCTGAGCTGTAAGTAGGGCTTGCAGACTGTGACCTTCACTCTGGTGTGACTGGGCTGGACCACTCACTTGGGGAATTCCCAGTGTCTGTAACTTTAGAGCTTTCTTGAAATCTGGTCAGAGTGCCCAGAGAAGACCAGTCTCCTGCCTAAATGGTAAAGGCCTTGCTGCCCATATGTCAGGAGCCAAATGAGGGAAGAGAACTGAGATTTTAGTAGTCAGTATGTAGAGTTTTACTTGAGTCCTTCTGCCTTAAAGAGAGCAGTAGATGCATGTTATAAATCTACTGTCTTTCTCCAGGAATCTCAATTGCTAATATTTTTCTACATTGTGCATGTTTTTTGTAATTAGAAATGAAAAAATTTTTAAAGGAGGAAAGAAAACTCAATATTATAAACTGTTGTTTTATCTTTTTCCTGCAATGCAAAGGAGACTCTATTTAACTAATTATAGTAATGATAATCAAAATAATAGTAGTGGTAAGAATATGGCAGCTACTATTTATTAGGGGCTCATTAGGTAGCACAGACTCTACTAGGCATTGTTGCCTGTCATTTTATTGTTTGCTTTTCATAGATAAAACTGAGACTCAGAGAGGTTAAGCAACTTGTCCAGGTCACACAGCTAGTTAGGTGGTAAGTTTGTAGTAGGAGATAACAGATAAGCCATAAACAAAAGAAATAAAACTATGCTGACTAGTTTAAGGCAGTACTCTTAATTTGTTTGAGATTTTTGCACTTTAATTATCCAGATGATGGGTTGAGTGGCAATGTCTTTCCAGGCATAGAAATCAATTTTTCTATCTTAAATTGAAGCATTAATGATGTTTATTTAGCCAGGTGTTATTTCATTCAATAAACATTAACCCAACACACCTTTACTGAGTCCACTCCCCTCCTGATGCAAGATAAAGGAGAGAGTCTTAAATTTTGAACCCATCCTGCAAAGCATGGTTTAAACTGACCTGCTTTTTGAGAGGGCAAGCCACTAGAATACGAGTGCATTCTTTTATTTAAATAGTGTTTCAACAGCATCTCCTCCCAGCATTTGGATGTGAGATTCCTGATGTGACTCCTTTCTGACCCCTCTCTTTCCACATGGAGGGACTTTGCTAGTGACATCCTGGCCTCTCTCCATTCCTTGCCCACTTCTCTCCAAGGAGAGTGTTATCTGATTGGCAAGATTAAAGTAGGAACTGAGCATGCTCAGTGCAACTCCCTCCTCTCTTTGGAAGCCAGCCTGCCTGCAGGAAGCCCCCGTTTTCTGACTACGATGTGATGAGCTAGCAGGGAGACCTGCTGTTTGGAGGAGTGTCCACTCCTTTGCAAACACATCTGAGCGACATTCTCCAGTCTAGTTTCCATCAATATGAAAGCTGACATTTGGTGTCTGTCTGGCTCACCCATGCATCCAGTTGTATATGTTTCCAAACTTGTGCAAGGAGGAGGGGTGTAAGGTCTTGAACTTCTTAGAATCTCAATAATTCTCTGCTGATTGACAGGTTGATTTTATTTTGTGTTTAAAGGACATCCCAATGCATAGAAGAAATTACTTCAAAACTGCACATTCTGTCAGGGAAACTAGTTAGGAAGTTGTTTGAACTTCACATTTAAAATAAGAGTATTTAGCAGCATATTGTTTTGCAAATGAATTTTTATTACTTTAGGTAGCTTGAATATTTAATTAAGCCTGTCATTAATACCTCATAGAAATGCAAATCTGTACCTTTTCCCAGGAGTTCTTTTAAACAAGGATGAAAGCCCTCTTTAGAGGCATATTCTCTTGGTGCTAGAATTAACAAATTAAGCTCTCCCAAGAAGAAAGAGGATGTTAGAGAATCTTTCTTTTGTTAATTTCACTGTCCGGGTTGTTCCTGAAGTACATGCAAAAGGCTTTACACTTATCCCACATTTTAGGAATGACTTTGCATAAATAGAATGAGATCTCCCTCATGGCCCCCTCACTCTGCCCTGCATCTCTGCAGGGGACTAGGCCTTACAGCGTATTTGGGCCACTACCTGTCCAGGGGTGGGGAAGACTGAAACCACATGGAGGAAATGTGAAAATATGAGCTCATGGCAGGTGTGTAATGAGGGGACCTCTCGTCCATTTCTTGTTCACCTGCCTGTCACTCATGTATTTCCTTTTTAGTAACCTTAACAGGCTTGCCAAAGCCCTTTCTGTTGCCTCTGGAGAAAGGCTACCTACCTTCCCTTGGCAGTGAGGGTCTCTGTAATGTGGTTTCTGTCTGACCTCTATGTCCTTCTCTTCCACTTTTCCTTTCAGCTTTGGTCTAATTCACCCTCTCACTAACCCTATAGGGACCCCATACACTCCTGCCTCAGTGCCTTTGGTTGTGCTGTTCCCTCTTCCTTAATGCCTGGCTCCTTCAATATCCAGTTCAAATGCTGATATCTTCACAACCTTCCCTGACCCCTCCCCGTCTTCCATCTTCTAAAATATCATAGCACTATATATGGACCTCCTTCATGGCACCAACACGTTCTACCTTTGATAATAAAATTAATACTAACAATAAACAACAACAGCTAGCCATCATTCAACACTTCAGTGTGTCAGGCACTGTTATAGTCAATTAAAAGTGGTAGACTATTTATTTATTTGTTTTCTTTCAAGTATTTGTTTTTGGGGTTTTTTTAACAGCTTTATTGGAGTATAATTGCTTTACAATGGTGTGTCAGTTTCTGCTTTATAACAGAGTGAATCAGTTATACATATACATATGTCCCCATATCTCTTCCCTCTTGCGTCTCCCTCCCTCCCACCCTCCCTATTCCACCCCTCTAGGTAGTCACAAAGCACCAAGCTGATCTCCCTGTGCTATGCGGCTGCTTCCCACTGGCTATCTATTTTACGTTTGGTAGTGTATATATGTCCATGCCACTCTCTCACTTTGTCACAGCTTACCCTTCCCCCTCCCCGTATCCTCAAGTCCATTCTCTAGTAGGTCTGTGTCTTTATTCCTGTCTTGCCCCTAGGTTCTTCATGACCATTTTTTTTTTTTTTTTTTTTTTTTAGTTTCCATATATATGTGTTCGCATACGGTATTTATTTTTCTCTTTCTGACTTACTTCACTCTGTATGACAGACTCTGGGTCCATCCACCTCACTACAAATAACTCAATTTTGTTTCCTTTTATGGCTGAGTAATATTCCATTGTATATATATGCCACATCTTCTTTATCCATTCATCTGTCGATGGACACTTAGGTTGCTTCCATGTCCTGGCTATTGTAAATAGAGCTGCAATGAACATTTTGGTACATGACTCTTTTTGAATTATGGTTTTCTCAAAGTAGTAGATTATTTAATAATCAAAATAGCCTTACTAGGGACTTATTTTGCTTCTGGCCACAACGGAATTGAAGCATCAAATTATCCCCTCACCTAAAACAAAACAAAACAAAAACAATGAACAAAATGTATGAAATAATGTTTCTTTTAAAACACTGGACAACAGTCAAAAGTGATCCCTGAGAAACAGGGAACAAATGAGCCCTGTGACTGTCCTGGGTATGGCCCTGAAAGAGCTTCCAGGCCATGGCACAGGGGAAGGAAGCCAGGGAGAACCTGGTGGACTCTTCGAGTGAAGAAGACAAAGCTAGGAATTCAGAGAAGCTAAGTCATGTGCATGACTAAATAAACATAACATAACTAAATAAACATAACACCTGGCTAAATAAACATCATTAGTGCTTAAATTTAAGATAGAAAAATTGATTTCTATGCCTGGAAAGACATTGCCACCCACCCCATCATCTAGATAATTAAAGTGCCAAAATGTCAAACAAATTTAGAGTACTGGCTCTGGAGCCTATGCCTTTCACCATGGTGCCTACTTCCCTCCTCAATTCTGAGCTCTTTCAGGATTAGATACATGTCTGGTGACGCACCCGTCCCCATTCCCTGGGTGCGTCACACATTCCTTTATATTATACATATTTGGTGCTCATTAAATTTTTTTGGATGAATGAACAAAGGTGTAAATATATTTTCTGTTGGTGAACTTACTGTGAAAAAAATAACTGTGGGAAGAAAGAGTTTGCTGGAAGACTGTTAGGATCTGTAAAGCACTTCAGAGACTCAGTTTCCAAGTGTCCCCATGAGGAAGTACTCAGACACTGCTCTTGGGGCCCCATTCTCACAGGGCATCGCCCAGTCTTGCAAGGACATTGGACCACCCCTATGAGCTGTGCAGGCTCCTTCATACAAGCTGAGTACGGCTGCTGGCCCTCGAAGAAAGCCCACCTAGAAGACGCAGGCCAGTGATCCGTAATTATCATGGAAACAGGTCACCGGACTGTCACAAGTGGCTGTCACCTGGTGCTCCAAACTAGGGAAAGACTGGGGTCTGGTAGCATCCTTTTGATAACAAGACTTCATGTTTCCTTTCAAGCAGGGAAATGAAGTGTCTTCTTCCAGAGAAGCTGTTTTCATGCCGTAGTTCTGTGTGTTATTGCCTCTGACCCCTGTTGCTAGTGGGCTGCTTTGTGACCCACATATGCAGGTCCCCACAGCGTGTCTTTGAAGAACTAGTTTCACTTGTTGTCCTTCCTTCTCCGTGGCCTGTGGTAAGCACCACCTCTCCAAGAAGCCTTTGCAGGTCCCCCAGCAGAGTTTTCTTTTCCAGCCAATAATACCCAAAGTGGGCTATTTGCTTCTTTGGGGCACTTTTTCCCTCCTTCCTGCAGCAGAGTTTTTCCTGAAGGACAGATCACACAGGTGAAATCTGAGCTTTTTAAACTGGGATTTGCCTTCCTCTGAAAGACACACAATGGGCACAGGAAAATTACGCAGCCATGGGAGAACCCGGGCCACCATCTTCTGCCAGCCTCTATGCCGTGTGAATATTTTCCCTTGTGCCAGCTACTTTAAAACCTCTGAATATAAACATATGAATCTTAAAAATAGGTTACGTAGCAGGAAACAAAATTCCACAAGCTTTTTTTTTTCCATTTTTTTATTGTGGTAAAATATACGTAACATGAAATGTACCACCTTAACAATTTTTTCAGTATCCAGTTCAGTGGCATTAAGTACATTCACATTGTATACAGCTGTCACCACCATCCATCTCCAGAACTTTTAATCTTCCCAAACTGAAACTCTGTCCCCATGAAGCACTAACTCCCACCCCCTCCTCTCCCCAGCCCTTGGCAACCACCATCCTACTTTCTGACTCTATGAATTTGACTACTCTAGGAAACTCATGTAAGTGGAATCATACGGGATTTGTCCTTTCGTGACTGGTTGATTTCACTCAGCATAATGTCATCCATGTTGTAGCATGTGCTAGAATTTCCTTCCTTTTTAAGGCTGCATAATATTCCACTGTGTAGATAGACCCCATTTTGTTTATCCGTACGTCTGTTGAGGGGCCCTTGGGTTGCTTTGACTTTGGCTATTGTGAATATATTCCACAAACCTTTAAAGATGAAATGAAAGGCTTCATCGGGATATGATGCTTGTGTAGGCTACTTTTGGGGTTGTACTTTAGCTTCCTGTGCAGGGGAGAGGGGTGCACACTTACAGGGACCTGCCTTTAGGGGCTCGGGTGGTGAAATCAGAGAAGCAGTAGACTAGGTTGTTCCCTGTAGCAAGTTTCCTAGAGAAAGTGTAAGAGGTAGTGATAGCAGAGAAAAAATGTAGAGAAGCTGGAATGAACTACTTAGTTGAGTGAATGAGTATAGTGAATGGATTCTCTCATCTAGAGGCTGCTGGGCCCCTCGGGTGTTGGGCCCTTCCCTGGAGGAGCTCTGTCCTGGTGGGGTAAACAGTGTGGTGCCAGCTGGGGAGAGGAGCTTGAGAGACAAAGGAAACACAGAGAAGAGGGCGACAGATGTGGAGTGAGGATGCAGCTCACTTGGGAACCAGAGACGCAAAGGACAAATAGGAAATTTTCAAGAGGACAAAGATGCGGGATGTTTGAATCATAGCAAAGAGCTCGGATGATTGATAGACACAAAGTGCATGGTGTGCAGGGCCCTGAACTGTCAGGAGTAATGGAAGTCCCAGGTATGTGGGTGGAGGTGGCAGAACAGACCAGACCTTTCCAGCTGTACCTTAGCTGGGATCGGGGAGGGAGGGCCTCAGGGGCTGTGTTAGGAAGACTGAATTTTCATCCTTTAAGATGGGGAGGCTTGAAGGATTTTGACCTGGAGAGCAACGCAGTTCGATTTACCTCCGAGAGTGATAAATGTGGAATGAACAGGTGGACTCTGAAAGCCCCGCAGCATCTTTATAAGCAGAGAGGCCCTTGCTGTCTTAAACTGCGCACTGAGATTCCAGCGCTGCTGCCTTGTAACTACTTGAGACCTTGCTCAGAATCCCGAATCGAAGACTGGCTGCCTGCCTGCAGGAATATAAATATACCGTGCTTTTGTAAGCAACGTGCTCCGTCCTCCGCCGTCCCTCCACTTACTGCTCTCTGGTTCTCTGGCTGGCCCCTCCCAGGTCCGAGGAGAGTTGCTTCGCGAGAGGGTGCAGCAGCTGGAGGCCCAGGAGGGACGCTTTGCCGAGTCCCTCGTCTCCCTGCAGTTCCAGAAGGCGGCCAGGATGGCCAAGACCCTGTGGGCGTACACCGCCCTCCTGACCATCCAGGACCTGCTCCTGGAGGAGTTGAGTGCATCAGAGACCCTGACCAAGTCAGCCTGCACGCAGATCCTGGAGTCGCACAGCCCGGTGAGTGGCAGACCTGGGAAGGAAGGCGCGGGGGCCGCACCCCATACCTGGGTGTTTCGTTCTGGTGGCCCCCTCCACTTCTCCCACCACTAGGTGGGTGGTCCACTGTCCTGTGTCCACTGCAGCGTCCTGGAGAGGGTTGAGTGAGGAAACCTACATGGGAGCGTGGTGCACCCTTGCAGCCCAAGACTACTCTATTTCATTGCCTCCAAGGAAGCAAACCTTTTGAGTTTTAACATTTTTAAAATCTGGGAAACTGGGATGCCTCTTGCAACCAACAGCAGTATTGTTTCTTTCATACTACTATGAAAAATAGCCGTGTAGCTTTCAATGAATGCTCCGAAATAACGGATTATTTTTTATTTTCAAAATTCTCATTATTCCTACATGCTGCTTTTTTTTCAAGGCGTGAGAGGTATACTCGTAAAACAAAAGCTACCGACGTAACGGTTTTGAGGACTAATTTTAGTCCCTGTATGTATAATTTTAGAATTTCATGTATTATTATATTTTAATAGTTACTTATAGTGAGGAAAGGGAACTCACATTTATCGAGTGTCACGTGTGTGGCAGGCAAGCACTAATGAGCTGTGAAATGGGCGTACTCTCATTTAAGCATTAACAATTCATTACTTAATTGTGCGTCTTAAGATGATCATTTAAGCATGATTATTAATAAGTTGCAATTTTATGCTGCTTTGCAGTTATGCTCTTCGTCAGACATGATGCCAATTAATCATCGAGCCATGCCATGAAGTCGGTACCTTTTCTGTGCTCAGTTCTCAAGTAAAGAAATGAGATTCGGGCAGGTGGCAGGTCAAGTTCTTTCCGAGGTCCACAGAGCTAATGAGTGACAGGAGCCAGAAATGTATCCCTTTCTGACTTCAGACCCCTGGGTCACGTTCATGGACTATCCCGGTTGATCTTGCTAATGGGGGTTCCCGTCATTTCTTTACAGAAGTCATAAATAACATGAGACTCTGAAGAGTCCAAGCTATTTTTCCAGCAAACATAGTGCACCCTGCACTGTGACACCTGTTTGTAGGGATAGGAAAGAAGGGGAAGCTTTGTTGATATCCCAGCACAAAACATCCAAACGCTGGGTAAATAAAAATAAACATACTTTTTAATGCTTTGCGAGTTCGCAAGAGAATGAGGAAAATCCCCAAGGGCTAAGGATAGCCTGGAGAAGCTGAACTCATAGAGGGAGATAGAAGCAAATCCAGAGGCTGAAATCTAGGGGCAAAGGGTGAAACCCAGAATGCCCAGGGATAGGGGATTAATTTGAAGGACTAGGAGATGGGGCTGCGGGATGTCCTGAGGAGACAGAATGCCCAGTGAGGCGGGAGGAGAAAGCCACCTGTGGTCAAAGAAGCCACCAGGGTAACCTGTCCATCTTCAGCCCTGCTGGTGGCAGGGGGTGAGGGGGGGAGCGAGTCTCCTCTGAATTTGTCATCAAAGGCTTCTGCTAATGTGATGAAGGAATCCAAAAATACTTTAGCCATTCAGTCGGGAAATCTCCAAGGTGATAAATTAAATTTAAATAGGTCCAGGTGGGATGCCTGCCCTGGTGCATGGCTAAAGCTAAGGCGGATCCTCTCCAGAGGAAAATATTCTCAATCTGGGCACCTCAGGATTTCTACAGATTAAGTTCAGCCAAATATGAGTTCTCAATTAAAATTTAAAGAGTCACTGAACACATAAAGACACAAGACAAGAGGACCTGTATATAAGAGAAACAAAAAACCAACAGATTAAAATCCCCAAAGACTTTAGATGTCTGAATTATCAGTATAGAATATAAAATAATGATTTATGAAATTATTTTAAAAGTTAAAGATAATTCCAAAATGATTTAAAAGTTTCATTCACCCAGAGAGCAGAGAGATTCTCAACTTGCATATATGTAGTAGAAGACCCAAAACAATAAAAAGAAAAATTGACCAAACAACAGGGAGAAATTGATAGATCTCTCATCATGGTGGGAACTTTCAGCACACCTCCTTCTGTGGTTGATCATTGATCAAATGAAACACCAGTGAAGATATAGATGAACTGAATCACACATTTAACAACCTGTATTTAATATACACATGCAGAATCTCACAGCCAACGGTTAACGAACATACGTTTTTCTTCAGCACATATTAGAACAGTTAAAAAGTAATTGACCATGCATTACCCTGTTGACCGCCTTTTTGAAAAAGGGCAATTAAGTTTAAATCTGTTTTCTTAAGAGATTAAAACTTCCATACTTTGGAGGTTTTAAAGCATACTTCTTAATAATTCATGGGTCAAAGAAATCATAATGGAAATTTTAAAATTCAAAGAACAGAAAAATAATGTAGATACGACGTATCAAAATTTGCAGGATTCAGCTAAAGCAGTTTTTAGAGAGGAATTTATGCCCTAAACTTATATTGAAAAAGAAGAAAGGCTCACAATTAAAATCATATAAACAGTTAGGGGGATAACAACCACAAATGAACCTGTAGAAAGTAGAGGGAAGGAAGGGAGCATAAATAAAATTAAAAACAAAACTACAGACTGGAGACTCTCTGATCCTTCATCTCCTGCACCTTTTGTCTGGGACCACTAAGTAAAGATAACCCAGAAGTAAAGTGGTCCTCACATGGACACAGATCCCTGTCAAGACCTTTGGTGGCCCAGGATAAGATATTACAAGGTTTGTATGTGTGTTAAGGTAACCCTGGATCACTAGTGACTCCAGTACCTGGTAAAAAATGAACAGAAAGCTCTTTGGAGGAAGATCACATTTCAGGCCTCAAATTATTTCTAAAACTATTTTTAAAATAAAGGATGCAATATGCAAAGATAACCAGACATATGAGGAGGCAAGACACCATAAGAGAGAATGAGTAGAAAGAAAAGACAGTGGATACAGACCTACAGGGTCTCCAATAAGTTGGTTATGATCAAGAGAGGACACATAGGGGTCTTTTAAGGTGCTTGTGATGTGTTCCCGACTTGGGTGCTGATTACATGAGTGTTCAATCTATGCTAATCTGTTTATCTGTTCACTTATATTTTATGTACTTTTCTGCATGTGTGCTATATTTGACAATAAAAAAAGCTTACAAAATTGAAAAAAAAACAAAAAAAACAAAAAAAAAACAAAACTACAGCAGAGAGAATCAATAAAGTGAAATGTTGAATTTTTTGAAAAAAGTCTAATAAATATACAAATATCCAGAAAGACTGACCATTTAAAAAAGAGATAAGGGACAAGTAATATCAAAAGTATAAAAAGCAACATAACAATAGATGCCCTAGAGTTTTAAAAAATACGAGAATTCTATGAACAATAATTTTATGTAGATGACTTCAGACACTGCAATGAAACAGGAAATTTTCTAAAAAATTATAGATCGCCAAAATTGGCTCAACTAGAAAAAAAATCTGTATAGTTCTATTACCATGAAAGAAATTGATTCAATAGTTTTGAAATCTTCTGACACACATGCAAAGATATCTTACCTTGATAGTTTTACAGGTGAGCTCCACCAGACCTTAAGGTAGCAAGTTTTTCCAATCTCATATAAGGATTATTTCTGATGTTAAAGAAAATAGGGAATATTCCTCATTTCATGAAGCTCAGATAACCTTGACACCCAAACCAGACATGAATAGTATGAGAAAGAACAATTACAGTTGTCTTACTTTGAGCATAGATGTACAGTTCATAAACAAAGTATTGACCTAACCCAGCCGTCTGTAAAAAGGATTTAATACAGCATGACCAGACTGAGTTTTTCTCAGGGATGTAAGGTTGGTTTAACGTTAAAACATTCATGCACAAAATTCCTTAGATTAACAGATTAAAGAAATGACTCCTATGGTCATTTCAGTATATACAGAACAAGTATTCTACTGAATTCAGCACCCATCCAACGTAAGACTCCTTAGCAAATTAATAATAGGAGGAAATACCTGCAGGATGTTTACCCAAAACCCACAGTAAGTATCGCTGCCAGGTGGTTGGCATGGAGGTGGCCATTGCCGGGAATTATAGGTGAAGCAGGTGAGGCCTTCAGAGGAAGGGCAGGTCCAAGGTCATGTATCAAACAAAATATATACACTACCAAACGTAAAATAGATAGCTACTGGGAAGCAGCCGCATAGCACAGGGAGATCAGCTCAGTGCTTTGTGATCACCTAGAGGGGTGGGATAGGGAGGGTGGGAGGGAGGGAGATGCAAGAGGGAAGAGATATGGGAACATATGTATGTGTATAACTGATTCACTTTGTTATAAAGCAGAAACTAACACACCATTGTAAAGCAATTATACTCCATTAAAGATGTTAAAAAAAAACAACAAAAAAACAAATTAGGAACAAAATAAGACACTAGGAACCTCTGGCTTTCAGTTCCCAGTTCATCTCTTCATCATAAATGCTCTGAGAAGCACCTCAGTTCAGCCCTAAGACACCTAATGGCCCTTTCCACTTGCAACAACCCTTATTCCCATTAGTAATTGAGCAGCACAACACTGACATTTTCAATTTTATCTTAAAGCCCTTTTGAGTGACATCAAAGCTTTCTTATTCTCAAGTGTGTTTAGAATAGATGAGTTAATGTGTCCTGAATTGGAAGCAACTGATAATAAATCAGAGGATGCTGCATTATTAAATTCCTGGTAAAGTGATGGATACGACGCCGGGTGTTTTTGGAATGAAGATTTGCATTTGGAGGGAAGACAAACCTGTCACTTTGCTCCTGATATTAGACTTTCATTCTGCAATCTGATCATTCTGGGAAAACCACTTTCCCATTGGGAACGGGCTTTTAAGCTGTTACACATTCAGGAGAATTTTAAAAAGCATGAAATGAAAAGCTTTGGAAGCAATGACTCCTAAGAAAACTATATCAAGTTCCCCTCACTTGATGAAAGATTTAGACTCATTTTGTGAAATTGGGACATAGGCAAAGGCATAATTGAATCATGGGCAAATTTAAATGGGATGGACTTACTCATAACAGATAATGTGACCCCAGACTAACTGTACCCACTGTATTTGCATTTCAATTTAAGTGGCTGCATATCCACTTTTCCAAGCCTGGACTGGACATCTTTCTCTTCTCCCCTCTGCCTTACTGCCCACTTGCTGCCAGTCACCCAGTCTGTCGATCCTGCCTGAATTTTCTCACTTCTGACCTTTGCCGCCCAGCTTCACTATTCAGACAAATCTGAAAACCAAAAATCACACCAAGAGTAGCTTGCACTAATTGAGCTCTCGTTAAGTCCGAGGCATCGTGTTAAGTGTGTAAACTTTCTGTCAACCCCAGGATGCTTTTATTCCCATTCTACAGATGGAGTTGAGGCTTAGGACGGTTAACGCATTTCACCAGGGTCCCACAGCTGGAAAGCAGAGCCCACACCTCCTGCCTGCAAAGCCTGGCTCCTGTCCTGACATTGATTTCCACCTGCCCTCCTCTTTCCCTTGCAGTCTCCTCCACACCGCAGCCAGAGGAGCCTTTCTGAAAAATAAAAATGATCAGTGACAGCCCGGTTCCCAGCTCCATATTTTAATATTTACCCTCTACCCCTCCCTCCCTCAGACTCTGCGTTTTAGCCCCTGGACCTTCTTGCAGCTTCCTGAACACTTGAGACACATTCAGGCCTCCATTCCTTGGAAAGACCTCTGCCTAGAATGCTTCTGCCGCCCACCTGCACACTCCTCTCCATATTCTAAGACAAGCCGAATGTTGCCTCTTCTGTGAAGCCATCCATGATTCCCTTGGACAGAGTTGGTCTCTCCCAGCTCTGTACTCAAATAACTCTCCATCTCGATTCCCAGAGACGGGCTGTTACCTGTCACTGTTACTGTGTTTGAACAACTGTCTCCCACACTAGACCGTGAGTTTCCAGAGTCTAGGGGCCATGTCTCATTCACCCCGCATCCCTCGTGCCCAATAAAAGGCCTGGAACTGTCTCTCTATCTGCCTGTCTGTCTGTCTGTCTTCATCATCATCATTTGTCCATCTGTCCAACCATCCATTCATTCAAAAGATGCCTACAGAATGCTTTCCAGAGACAATAGAAGCGAGAGATGGGGCCCAGAGTCAGAGAAACTTAAAATCACTCCTCTCTCGGGTTCTTGGAACTTCAGGAGATTTCCTTACACTGTCTGTGCCTGAGCTACCTTATCGATAAAATGGGACTACCTTGTGCTGTTTTGTGAAGACTAAATAAATTCATGTAAAGATAGCGTGAATCAAATCTAGCACAAGGTGGGCATTCGGTATGTGCTAATTGCCGTTATTATTATTAATAGTAAGATGAAGCTGATTACTGTGACTCCTTCCACAAGCAAGGTGCCTGCTTCCTGCTGGGGAGAAGGATGAACAAGACAGTTCCAGAGTCCCTACCTGAGCATCTAAACTCTAGTGAAGAGAGCAGGCATTAAGGAAGACAGTTCTAGAACCGAATCTTGGATTCCAGTTGTGCTAAGAGGCAGGGGTTTGGAGGAGAACTGACCTCTGGGAGAACCTCCCATCAGCATCTTAGAACCTGCAGGATACCAGGTTCCCACCTTGTTTCCTGTTCCTAACCAGGGCTAGCCTGGTCTCGGAAAACCAAAGTGTGACTCGCCAGCTCTCTGTGCTCTGCCTGTTTTGGGGACACTGGCTGGTGTGGGTTTGTCCTTTCCTTCCCCACACTGTGGGCTGGGGGCTGGCACCTCGGTGGAAGTCTGGTCCGTGACCAGGCTCCAGGCGTGCTGACAGAACACGCTGCGGGAAACTCATTAGTGCTGTTGGAAATGCTGTGTTTGGTTATGTTTCCAATTTGGGACGCAGCAACGAGAAGGATGGTCATAATTGGAAATCTCAGCGTGATGGTAGCCCACGCTCAGAGCATTCCAAAGCTTCCACGGCTCTGAGGGCACAACCCACGCGCTCTCCACACTACGACTTCAGTTTACCTCTCTGGCCATTTTCTCTTCTGCCTTGGTTTCTGAGTAGTGTTTCTGAGCCTCTGGGGGACTTTGAGACCCTTCAGAGCATTTGAGGCAAGCTTTGGCCCCTCTGCAGAAAGGCAGACCGTTTGGCACAAAATTTGGGAGGACCAAGGGCCACCATCTCCTGACGACACCTATCCAAGGCCTCTTACGATTAAGCCCCATCCTCACTCCACCCCACATAGAACACTGGCCAGTTGGTGAATAACAGGTTCGGTGTGTCTGCATTTTACAAGGCTTGGGACCTTCCTGCCTACCCTCTCTTACCCATCTAAGCAGGCTGTGGACAGTCTCTCGTACCCAGATTCTCTGACTGGTGGCCTCAGAATGCAGGTTTCTTCTGTTTGGCCAGTGAGAGACAGTATAGCCTGGGGGTTAAGGACACAAACCCTGGAGCCGGCTGGCCTGGCCCCGTATTCTGGTTCTGCCACTTAAGAATTGCATGACCTGGAAGATTACTTTGTCTCCCTGCCTCAGTTGCATCATTTGTAACAGGGAAAATAAGTATATATTCCTTACAGTTGTTATAAGGATTCAATGAGATGAATATACACAGAGCGCTTAGAGTGGGTCAGGCTTGACCTGCGTACTGTCAGTGTTAGGTGTTATCCATGGTTGCTGGTCCAGCACAGCTTTCGCCATGTAGGATACGTGCTGGTAACCCATGTGTTTCAGGAACAGGTGGGAGCTGCCGTGTGCTGCACGTCGGGGGATGGAAATGCAGCCCTGCCCCCCAGGAGCTCACACGCCAGCAGAAAATGGAGCACTGTCCTATTCTGCTCGTGCTGCTGTATCCAAATACCATAGACTGCAGGGCTTAAATAACAGACATTTATTTTCTCACCGTTTTGGAGACTGGGAAGGCGAAGATCAAAGTGGCGGCTGATTCTGTTTCTGTTGAGAAGAATCTTTCCTGGCTTGCAGATGGCTGCCTTCTCACTGTGTGCTCACATGGCAGAGGGAGGGAGCTCTGGTCTCTTCCTCGTTCTGTAAGGGGACAAATCCCATCTTGGGGGCCCCATCCTTGTAACTTTATCTAAACCTAATTACCCCCAAAGGCCACACCTCCAAGCCCCAACCCACTGGGGATTAGGGATTCAGCATGTGGAGTTTGAGGGACCACAAATATTCATTCAGTCTGTAACAGGAAAATACGAGGGATGGTGAGTGGACAGTTGAGGAGAGGGAGTTCTGCATCTCCCAGGGGACTCAGGGAGCCAGTAGTAAGTGCCTGACAATTAGCTTTTCTGATTGTAATATGTGCCTGACATTCAGCTTTTGATTGTCGAGGCATCCATTTCAAAGACGTCATCTGAAAATAAACAGGTTGCCAACTAAACAACTAGATAAAAGCCAGGCGGCCCCACCCATGAAGTTCCCCTTTTTTGGAAAGCTCTGGTTGACCTACATACCTGACCTCTTGAGTGACCCTGCTTTGCCCTCCCTGCACCTTTAATTCCTGCTCTTATTATGATTTAAGTCCACCCACAAAGAGTGAACCAGTGAAACACTAGGCACCCCACCCTCGACCATCCAAAAGGCAGGCCCCAGGGCCATGTTCTCTCTCTCTTTGTGACCCTGCTTTGTGGCCCGGGTGTGCCAGGTACCCTCCAGGGCGTGTGAGTAATAAACCTTGTTTTTTCAAGCTCCTTGATGGTTGTTGCTGAGGTGAGTCTTGCAATCATAAGAACCACAAGGGCCGGTTCAACTTTGACATCAGCCCATCAGGAAAATGTCTGTGGGCGCTGCCCCAAGGAGTGTGGACCCAGGTGAGGACCCCCGGGCATCTCCAGCTAGTAACATCAGAGTCCACAGGCTGAGCCAACACAAAACAGCCCTTTCCTGAGGAGGTTCTTCTAAAGCCAGTCCTTGAAAGAAGACTCAGAGTTGGCCAGGCAAACGGGGAAAGGCCCTGCAGGTGGGGGTACAGTGTGTGCAAAGGCACGGAGGTGTGAGAGACCCAGATGCAGTCTCGTCGCGCTGTTTGGCACGGCCAGATCCGGGAGGCAGCAAGACGAGGTGGTGCCAGGCTTGCAGCGCCGTGCCAAGCAGGGCGGATTTTATCCTGCGGTCCACCTGCCTTGGGCTCATCACCTGCCCCTCTGTGTGCAGGAGCTCCAGGAGCTGGAGAGGAAGCTGGAGGACCAGCTGGCGCACCAGGAGGCGGCCCAGCTGCAGCGGGCCCTGGAGAGTCGGCAGCAGTGGGCAGGTGAGGGGCCTGGGCTTCTGCATGAGCCAGAGGAGGAGACGGATTCTGAAAGGCAGGTTTCGGCTGTCCTGCGACGGGCCCTGAGCAAGGGTCAGAAGCTACTGGAGCATCACCAGCAGAGGTGAGCCAAGGGCCCAAGGGCAGTGTGTAGGCTCAGTCCCCGCAGGCCAGGGGGGCACCTGGCCTCTCGGACTCAGCGGGATAAGGCCCACCTGGGCTATCGTGCTCCCGTCTGAGAGGTCCTCCCAGCACTCAGGCACGAGCTGCTAACTTCGTAACAGGCTTCTTCCTGACATCTTTTTATACTTCATTGTTTAATGTCTATTAATATTTAATTTCTATTGAATATTTAATATTGAGGTTTTACTGAAGATAATATTTTTCAGCTTTTTATTTTGAAATAATTATAGACTCACAAGAAGTTGAAAAAAATAGTGCAGAGGTTCTATGGCCCATCACCCAGCTTCCCCCAATGGCAACATCTCACAGGATAACAACAAATTATCCAGAGCAGGAATTGACATTGGCACGATGCAGTGAATACAGGCCTTACCCAAGCCTCACCATAAACATAATATTTATATCCTGCTTTTGTAAAATTATAAAACAGACAGAACCCCCTGATCTTCTTTGTTGTTGTTTTTTGCATTCTTTTTCAATTAATTAGACAATTAGCCTTTGCCCATGGCATTAAGAACTGTTGAAAAAAATATTTTTTCCCTTACAGAGTCTAGGTATTTTATTTTATTTTTGAGTTATAATTAACATACAAGATTATATTAGTTTCAGGTGTACAACATAGTGATTCAATATTTTTATACATTATGAAATGATCACTGCAGTAAAACCAGTTACCATCCATCACCATACAAAGTTGTTAAGGTATTACTGACTATATTCCCTATGTGTATATTACATCCCCATAACTTATTTATTTTATAGCTGGAAGTTTGTATCTCTTAATCCCCTTCACCTATTTTGAGTTTCCTCCCACCCCCCTTCCCTCCAACCCAACCCAGCAACCACCGGTTTGTTCTCTGTATCCATGAGTCTGTTTCTGTTTTGTTTGTTCGTTTGTTTTGTTTTTTACATTCCATATATATAAGTGAAACCATATGGTATTTGTTTGTCTCTGTCTGACTTATTTCACCTAACATAATACCCTCCAGGTCTATCCATGTTGCTCCAAATGCAAGATTTCATCCTTTTTTACGGCTGAATAATATTCCATTGTGTATATATACCACATCTTCTTTGTCCATTCATCTATGGATGGATACTTAGGTTGCTTTCATATCTTAGCTATTGTAAATAGTGTTGCAATGAACATAGAGGTACATATATCTTCTGGAAAACATAATTTTTAACAGCTTTGTAATTTTCCATTGTGAATATAATGTTGACATGTGAAGGACAGGGTGAAAACTATATATACAGCATGATTTCATTTTTGAAAACATACACACAAATTAACTGAAGAAAATAGGCCAAATTGTAATAAATGTGATTTCTGTGTGGTGAGATTACAGGTTATTTTAACGTATTTGATTACGCTTTTCTGTGTAAACACAACATCAAAGTGCAGTTCTGTTTTCCATTGAAATAATTGCATAAGAGACTGAATCTGTTTGATCAGAGGAAAATGCTCAGAGATGTTGACTTTATTTAGACTTGGTTTAGGATTTTAGTAATGTATTCCATGCTTCATGGAGGAAACTGCTGGTGATCAAGGTTTTTGTATGAATTGTACCTGCAGATTGGGTTTGGATTGTATTAACCAGCAGGAATGCAGGATGGATAACCCAAGATGCCAACTTTGATTGGCTGAGGGATAGGCTGGGAGGACCTCCCTGTGGGGAAGTCAAGAAGCCTGATAGAGACCTCGTGTGATAAGGTCCCACCCAGCCTCTGTGGTCGGAGTCAGGTCCATCCTTGGGAGTTGGTTCTGCGCCCGCTTCAACACAAGGGCACATGGTAATTGAAGACTCCAGATCTTGGTGTTCTTGAGCACAAGCATGACAACTAATACTGAGAGTTTTCAAATTAGGATCACGGTTGGAGGTCAGAGGGAACGAAAAGTGCCCACCGAACTGAGCAGGCATCTTGAGACCGAAAAACAAGGCAGGCAGCTCCATATAACCAATGGATCTGTTTATCTAGGGTAACATACTCACAGGGTGGGATCAAGCAGACAATAATCCAGAAGCCTTCACAGCTGCATTCTGCACCACCAAGGGGCCATTGGTTCAATTTTATAGTTAACCTAGGGTATGGGGGTAGGTGCTTGGAAATAGGACGTGCATTCCTAAGTCAAGATTTATGAATGGGTAACTAGTCTCGTGGGTGCCAGGAATACTTCAGGGAAGGTTTTCATCCTTGTCTGGGGACTAACAAAGCATAGAGGCTACCTGGTCCTAATGATTATTGAACAATATCTATTAACTACAAAGCCCTTGATGACAGAGAAGTGATTCACTGCACAGTCCTAGGTGGGTCAGCAGAAGGACAGGAGAGACTGTAAGGGCCCAAGATGGCATCAGTTATGCTAATAGCCATGCAGATCACAGATTGCCCTGCAAAGCCACAGAAAAGTCTCCATATGGCTCCCACAAAACTTCTTGCTTCGAGGAGCTCTCCATCCTGGTGAGCCCTCCCTGATACATTATTTGCAAGGTAATCTAGCTAAAAAGCAGCGAGCTTCTTCTGGCCACCTCTTTGGATGGATTTTTTTTTTTTTTAAATCATGTTGATTAGATTTGTGATCCTTTGTTATTTAAATAACTAGGATTTAAATAACTAGCTTTATTACAAAACTGGACTCATGTAGGTTTTGTTTTCACTCTAGTTTGAGAGAGGAGCAAGAGAACGGTGTCATGCTTGAAGATTTGCTGGAGAATATGGAGACGGACACCTTTGTGACCCTGTACGGCCAGGTGAGAACAAGTTTGCCATGTCCTGGGTCCATCCCTTGCCAGCTCGTCACTTCACCCTTTTCTCAGAGTCCACGTTTCCTCACCCTCAGGATGGGGATGATAACACGAACCTTGGGAGCTGCCGAGCGGATCTGTGAAAACGCCTGGCCCAGGGCCAGCACATAGAGGACATTTGATCGGGGGTCACGGCAGCAGCAATGACAATAGTAATCATTGCCCTGGTCAGATTCTGTAATTAGGCAGGCACCCAAACCTTCTTCTTCTCAGTCTTAAGTAAGTTTAATATATGCAGAGTAGGTTCCACCAGGAACAAAGTTGGTCACTGAAATCTGGGCCATGTAAGGAGTCCAGTGAGATTGCACCCTACATTTCAACTTTTCTGTGTTGAGACTGGGTGATCTGTCTCATTCTTGGCCACAGCTGCAGCTCTCAACAGCCTTCCCAAGACAGAGCCCGGAGGCTATGTGCATAGAGCCATATGTAGAGTTACTTACATAAGTCTGCTACTAGTTGTGTTTTATGTGCATCTAAAGGTGGGCTTCCTGATTTCTGTGAGTTCCAGCAAACGTGATTTGTGACAGTAGCTTATGCCAATCACAAGCCGTCAGGAGGTAGGTGTCGCAGCCCTTGCTTCAGTTCAGTGAGTTCACAGTCCTGTTCTGTGATTCTTGCCACCTCTCCTTCTTGGAGTTCCAGCCACCGTGTCTGTGTTCTGGTCAAGAAGGTAAAGGTAGAACACAGTCACCCTGCTGTCTTTTCTTTCCAAGAAAGTACATGCCCCCCAAGTCCCTGAAGTAAATTTTACTCACGTCCTGAGGAGACCCAGCCCATGGACCCCCGGCCACGAGGGAGGCTGCAAACTAACACCTCTTCCTCCACCTCCAAAGACAGCCAGCAAGGAGAAAGGGTGGGGACACTTTCAGGTGTCCAGCCAGCAGAATTGGCCACAGCTGTCCACAGGCACACGCAGCTTCCCACTTGTATTAGTTTCCTACTGCTGCTGTAACAAATTACCACCAACTTAGTGGCTTAACAGAACACAAATTTATTATCTTCTAGTTCTGTAGGTCAGAAGTCCTATGTGGGTTTAGCCAGACAAAATCAGTGTCGGCAGGTTTGTACTCCTTCTAAGGCTCTGGGGAGAATCTGTTTCCTGCTCATTCAAGTAATTGGCAGAATTCGGTTCATTGCGGTTGTAGGACTGAGGTCCCCACTTCCTTGCTGGCTGTCAGCTGAGGGCTGTTCCCAGCTTTTAGAGGCATCTGCATTTCTTAGCTTATGGATCCCTTCCTTCATCTTTAAAGCCAACAAATCGCATCTCTCGGATGCCTCTTCCATTATCATCACATCTCTCTCTGACCTACCACAGCAAGAAAAGTTCTCTGCTTTTAAGGACCCATGCGATGATGAGGTTGAAACCACCTGCATAATCTAGGATAATCTCAGCTCATGATCCTTAAGCTTAATCATAAAGTCCCTTTGCCATGTAAGATGACATATTCACAGGTTCTGGGACTGAGGTGTGGACATCTTAGAAGCCATTATTCTGGCAATCGCACTGCACAGGAAGCCAAGGTTATGTGTCAAGTTCAGTGGTGAGTCTAACGTGCTCCTTCCTCTTTGACATGAGAGCTGACCTGGGCTTTCTAGATATCTACAAGAGAGGAGCACCCACCCATGGCAGGACCCAGGAGAGTACTTGCCACTCATCTCACTGACAGGCAGTTCTATCATCACCCCCTTTCAGACAGGTCCTCCAGCGGGGAAATTATTGCCCAATTCACACTGAGGAGCCAGGTGAAGCTCAGATTGGAACCCACATTCTTCCTACCCCACATCTTTCAGCCTGAGCTCCAAAGTTGGGGTGGGGGAGGGAGCGGAAGTTTCTAGAACACCTGCTGTTCACTATCATCCCAGGTGCTCATATCTCTTATTCATTTAATTCTTGCAGAAAGCTGGGAAATGGGGACTATCTTCTCCATTTTTCAAATAGAGGAACCATGCCCAGATTGGTGGCGTGAGGGCTCCAGGGCTCACTGCCGCGCCTTGGAGCTCAGGATTCACCCTGGGGTGTGCTACACAGGGTGTGCTCTGTGAACTTCACCCGGCTCCTCAGTGTGAATTGGGCAATAATTTCCCCTCTGGAGGACCTGTCTGTAAGGGGGTGATGATAGAACTGCCTGTCAGTGAGATGAGTGACAAGTACTCTCCTGGGTCCTGCCATGGGTGGGTGCTCCTCTCTTGTTGTAAATATCTAGAGAGCACAGGGTGTGCTCTTTCGGCTCAGTTTCCCTGCAGAGCACATGATGCCTCTGGCCCGGGTGTCTGGGGGAGCTGAGCCATCTCCACACTCACTCTGATTGCCCGCCCCCCCACCTTTCTTCTTTGTAACTAAGAGAATTGACAGACGGCCAAAGTGTCACATGTGGAATTTCATCCAGATTCATTTCTGATTTGTTGGCTCTTTTAAACTGTGAACTCTGCTAAAGAATTGGCCCTATGGTCAGGCGGTGGTTTTTCTCTGCCCCCAACCCTGTACCTTGTAGAGTACCCTCAGCAAAGTCTACTCAACTGATTTGTTTCTTTTCCAGCCCCTGTGTATTAGTGAGGATTTTTCAGAGAAACAGAACCACAAAGACTTGGGGGGAGAGAGGGAGAGAGAGATTTACTGTAAGGAATTAGCTCATGTGACTATGGAGAGTGGCAAGTCCAAATAGGTTGGCAGTGTAGACCAGCAGGCTGGAGACCCAGGGAAGAGCTGATGTTACAGTTCAAGTCCAAAGGCCCACTACTGGCAGAATTCCCTGTGGCTCAGAGGTCATTCTTTGTTCTGTTTGGGCCTTCACCTGCTTAGATGGAGCCCACCCACATCAAAGCAATCTGCTTTAAGTCCACTGACTTAAATGTTAATCTCACCCAAAAGCTCCTTCAAAGAAATCTCCAGAATGATGTTTGTCCAAATATCTTGACACTGTGGCCCAGACGTGATGACCTGTAAAGTTAACCATCACTCCCTGTTTAGAGGACTCCTGTATTTTACCTGTTTTTTCCTTGTACCAGGCGAGATGATAACCAGGAAGGCCCAGTTCTCCCTCCCTGTCTCCCTCCCTCCCTGTCTCCCTCCCTCCCTGTTCCTCCTCCTACTCTTTCTAATTACTCCTCCTCCCTCTCCTTCTCCTCTTCCTCCTTCTTTTTCTTCTTCTTTCTCTTGTGATCTCTCTGTCTCTGTCTCTCTCTCTTTTGTTTTATTTCCTCATGATTACACTGCCTTAGGGACAGCATAGTTTGAATTACAAAATTTGCATGAAGGATAGTTTCCACACGAGCACCCATGTTTTCATATTTATGCAACTTTGCCAACTCCTCCTTTTTTGCATATTTATCACAATATCAAAATAACACTCTCAAATGCCTGCTCTGTGCTAGACACATCACACATCATCCCAGTTAAGGCTCACCATTGCTCTGGGGACCCTGGCAGTGGGAAGAGCCTCCCCAGGGCACTGCTGCAAATTCATCAGCCCTTCTGTGATGGTGATGATACAAACAGCGGCTGATATCAGCTCAGCCTTGAGGAGAGGCATGGAGAGGATCATCACTTGACAGATGAAGAAACTGAGGGTCAGAGAGGTGATGTGACTTAGCCGGGGTCCCATAGCCAGTCAGTGGGGACTGGTTTAAAATCAGGGTTTTTTTCCCTTTAAAGGTTCTACTCATTCCATTTCATGCTACTGCACAATTCCCTTTAAAACAAAATATTTCCTAATTGCTTCATGAATAAAACGGGAAGGGGGTGCTCATTTAAAAATGAATGGTACTAACCCCACAAGGCAAGAAGTTTCCCTGTGCTGTGGGGAGAGTCTGGGACCCCATCTGTGGTCCTCACTGAACTCACCTCCTTTCTCCCTTGGCGCTCCAGCATGACTGCAGCCACTGTAGACAACAGAGTGGCATTCTTTTCTAATCACGTAAAGGATGACTTAGATTCAGCTTAAGATCTTCTAAACGGACTTTGTTCTTGAATAAATATTGACTGTGCTCCTAGTAAGTGGCAAGTGCTATCCTAGGCACTGGGATTTTAGCAGCAAACAAAACAGATAAAGCCCATGCCCTCAGGAGCTGATATTCTAGTGGGGAAAGCAGGCAATCAACAAAATAAATACATAAACCAAACAGTATTTTATGTGGATTATGATCTCATTTTTATAGTCATGTCCATCCATCCATCTGTCCGTCACTCCATCTGTCTATCCATCCATCCATTCACTTGTCCATTTGTCTACACGTCCATCCATTCACCCATCTATCCATCAGTCCATCTGTCTGTCCATCCATCCATCCACCCACCATCCATCCATCCATCTATCCATCTGTCCATTTGGCCACTCATCCATCTATCCACCTAACCACCCATCCATCCATCCACCCACTATCCATCATCCATCTATCCATTCACCCATCTGTCCATCTGTATACCCATCCATCCATCCATTCATCTGCTTATGTATATGCCTAAAAATATTCCTGGAATGTGGTTTGCCTAATGGTACTGATAACTATTTCTGGATAGTGGCATTTGGAATAATTACTTTAACACTTTTGTGCTTTTCTACATTGTTTGATTCCTTAAAATTAGCAGTATTTCTTAAAAATCAAGGCAAGGATGAAATATGCCAAGATACACCGAAACAATGGAAATCCATGCCAGGTCCAGTGATGGTGAAGCAGAACAGGAGAGAGGGACAGACAGGGCCTGCCGTTAAGCCTGGTCTTTCTGCCACCGCCTTCTGCATGAACAGCCGGTCCCCACATTGCTTTGTGATTCATTTCAGTCTCTAGAAGTGACCCACACAGATGCTTTTTGTGTCACCACCTTCAGGAAGACTTGACCCAGTTAATTGACCTGTTTTAAGGATTATTTTATTGATCAGAAAGCTTCAGAGCTGGGAGAGCCATGGCAGTGGGCTGGTGGGTCCCCACTTTCACCAGTGGGGATCCCAGTGATGAAGGGTTACTCCTCTGCCTCAGGAGGAAGTGAGTCTACAGGGTGTTGATGGAGTTTATTCTTCATTTATTCGACCCACGTCTGTTGATGTTTTTCTCTGTGCTAGGAACCAGGTTAAATGCTGGAGGTAGAGAGGCATATGATGCTGACCCCATCCTAAAACCTCACTGCAGAGACACATGAGAAATTGGACAATTGAATTTGATACAAGAATTGGACAGAATACAGTTGATTAAAACCAGAGAAAAGCAGAGGAGAGGCATCTGTCCCAGAATGTGGGGTCAGGAAAGGCTTCCAGAAGCCCAACACTGGTGTAGAAACCAAAAGAATGAGTTGAGGAGAGCCAGACAGAGAGCACTTTGGGGAAAAGTGTACTATAGGCAGACGGAAGCACATGGGTCGCAAGGAAAGAGCTTGGTATTTATAATAACACTTTTCCCCATCACTGCACTGAAAGCATTGGTCAAAGTAGTAAGCAGCCCCATGTTTCCAAATCCAGGGGGCAAGTCCATGTCTTTGTCTTTCTTGACCTCTCTGTGGCACTTGATCCACAGCCCTTTGCTTGAATATGTTCCCTTCTTGGCTTCCAAACCCTGGACACCTGGTTCTCTCCCAGCCCTCTGGCTACCTGTGGTCAAGCCCCTGTGTTGGATGCATCGTGGCCTTTGGACGTTGGGAGCCTGAGGACTCGGTCGTTGGACCTCATTCCCTCTCATCTACATTCACTCCCTTGCTGATGTCATCACCACACTGATTACCATCTAATCTTAGCTCCAGACCCCTGCCCTGAACTTGAGACTTGACATCGCCATTAGTGACTTAACCTGTCCAAACAGAACTCCAAGTGACTGACAGTCCCCTGTCCCAGGCTTGCTCCACTCATCTCAGTAAATGACACCAGTTACCCAGCAGCCCAAGTGAAAGATGGTGGAGTCATCCTTTATTCTTGTCTTTCAATGAACCTTGTTGGCTCTACCATCAAAGTGTCTCCCGTGTCCCACCACTTCTCACCACCTCCCCTCCACCACTCTGGCTCACACAGCTACCATCTCTTGCCTGAGATGCCGCCCCTCTGCTACCTCACTTGTTGCAGATGGTTCATGGCCCCTGTGTCATCCAAAGTAATCTTTAAAAAATGAGAATCAGCTCATGCCACTCCCACTGCTTAAATTCCTGCAGTGACTCCCCAGCTCACCATGAAGACAAGTCAAAATCCTGCCTACGATGAAAAGGTCCGTATGAGCTGATCCGCCGCCACCTGTCCAAACTTAACTGTTGTCACTCTCCTTCTTACACGGTCCATGCCAGCCACACTGGCCTCCTTCGCTCTCCATGAAACATGCCAAGGATATCCCCACCTCAGGGTCTTCGCCCTTGCCTTCCCTCTGCCTGGAAAGCTCTTCCCTTCCATGTGCCCATAGTTCACTTCCTCACTTCATTCAGGTCCCTGCTCAGACGTCACCTCCTCAGAGAAGCCTTCCCTGACTACCCGTCTCAAATATCAGCCACCCCCGCCCCTCACCCTCTGTCTCTTTATCCTGCCTTGTTTTGCATCCTGGCAGCTACACTGCCTGATACGGTGTTTCTTTGTAGGCTTACCATCTGTCTCTTTGACCTGACTGTGAGCCTCGTGAAGGCAGAGACTTTGTCTGTGTTACTTACTGCTCTGCCTCCAGTGCCTGGAACAGGGTCTGGCACCCAGTAGGACTCCATCGTGGTGTTGGTTGAATGAATAAATGTACTAATAATCTGGCACAGTGGCCCACCAAACATGTCTAAGTCCTAATTCCCAGAACCTGTGAATATGACCTTCTATGGCAAAGGGGATTTTGCAGATGTGATTAAGGATTTTAAGATGGGGGTGTTATCCTCGATTATCCCAGTGGGCCCTAAATGTAATCACAAGTGTCCTTACAAGAGGGAAGCAGGAGTCACAGCTTGAAGAGACGGCCATGTGACAATGACAGAAGCAGGGATTGGAGGATGAACTTTGAAGGTGGAGGAAGGGACCATAAGCCAAAGAATGCAGGCAGCAGCTGACGCTAGGGAAGGCCAGGGAAGGGATTCTCTCCTGGAGCCTCCAGAAGGAGCCAGCCCGGCTGACCTTGACTTTAGCCCAGTGACACTGATTTCAGACTTCTGGCCTCCAGAACCATAAGAGAATAAATGTGTGTTGTTTTAAGCCCAAGTTTAGGGTGATCTGTTACAGCTGCAATAGGAAACTCATACAAATACTGTAACAACAGCAACAACCAACACTCACTGAATGACCTTGATTTGTCAAGCACAGCACTTAGATGTCTTGTAAAGTCAGAATTCTTTTTAGGTGAAGGTAACAGAAATTCATTTCAAACTAGTTTGAGTGTAAACGAAATATATTAATACCCTGACTATCCCCTCAAAGAGCAGAGCTGAGCTCTGGGGGCTCAACTGGCAAAGGACTCTTTGTGGGTCTCTCTCCTCTCTCTCTCTCCCCTGTTTCTTTGTGTCCACTAATAAGCTTATTCCACACAGGAAGGGACATGAAAGCTGACAGCCCTGAGCTGATGGCCTTTCAGCATCCAGCTCTCCTGGTTTTGCTGTATAAAGTGCTTTTCTCTCCTGGGTTTGCTGTGTAAAATCCCAGGGAAGGTCTCTGGTTGGCCAGGTGGCCAGGCATGCCCACGCTGTTGCTAGGAAAGGGAGTTTGCCTTCTTAACACAGACCAGTTTTACACGTCACAGCTCATTTTGTCCTCACAGAACCTTTTGGCATAGGTATTACTGTTACCTCATTTTACAGATGAGGGAGCTGAGGCCCGAAGAGAAATAAAGACACTTCCCAAGGACACACAGTTCTGTGCAGTGGGGCTGGGAACCAACACAGGTTTGGGGGAGTGCAGAGCCTGCCTGTACTCTCTCTTTCTCCTTTTCAAACCTTTTTCTGAAATAATTTTAGGTTCACAAGAAGTTGCAAAGCTAGTATGGAGAGTTCCAGTGCCCTGATCCCTGTTTCACTGTTTCCCCGCATGGCTGCATCTTACAGGACCCTAGGACAACATCAAAACCAGAAAGTTGACATGCATATAAAATGCATGTATATAGTTCTGTGTCATTTTACCGCGTGTAGTTTAGCGTGACACCGCATTTAAGATGTCGAACTGTTTGGTCACCACAAAGATCTGTTTGTGCTACGCTTTTATAGTTATATCCACTTCCCCCCCACACCCCTAACCCCGGCCACTAATGCTCTGTTCCCCATCTCTAAATTTTGTCACCTCTGGAATGTTATTCACGTGGAAGTACAGCGGGGCCTGGCTCTTTTTACGCAGCGAAACGCCCTGGGGATCCATCCAATTCTTTCCTTTCACTGCAGACTGGTATTCCGTGGCATGGCCATAGCACAGTTTCTTTAACCATCCACTGATTTAGGCACATTTCAGTTGTTTCCAGTCTGTGCTGTTCCCTCTGAGCCCTATCGCCTCACCGAACATGAGTAGGAGGAGAAATTACTAATGGGCCCGGGCTGTAGCTGTGATGAGTGAGTGGAGAGTAGTTGGAAGGGATGGATGAAGGCTTGGGGAATGTCATGGGGAGCCAAGGCTGCTGACCAAATAGATTTTTCTTGACAGCTCTGTGAATTTGGGAACATGTTTTCAAGACTGAGGTACTAAAATATTTATCTCCCTGGGACAAAAAGTCCTAAGACTGTGATCCATTAAAACTTGCTGTTCATCAAGGTTAGAGCCATGAGGCTCCGAGTCCCTGCGTTCACTCCTCTAGGAGCTGAGACTGGCGTCCTACCTGTCGAAGCTGACGATGCTGCCGGGGGCCACGCTGCGTTGGCTCCTGAGCGTGGCTGTGCCTGCAGCCTTGCAGCCCGAGCTGCTCTCCGTGCTGGATCCCGTGGGCCAGAGGCATCAGGACCACACAGCGGAGAGTGACGGCGGCGGGGCGCAGGCCGACCTGGGCAGGAGGGGGTGAGTACAGGGTGGGAAAACGAGGTCCCTGTAGAGAGAACGGGTGGGAGAGGGGAGCGGGACCACGGGGCACAAGCACACCCGCCTTCCCAGGGGAATTTCTTTGCTCAAGAAGCAGACAGCATCCAGGAGAGTCGCCATGCATCCTCTGTGTAAGTCATGGCAGACCCAAGTATTTTGTCCACAGCTTGTCTTTTCATCACCAATTCATTTCCCCAGTAGGATCTTAAGAGAATAAGTTGCCTTGGGCTGTAAATATGCCATATATGCATATTTACAGCCCAAGGAATAAATAATAAAGGAAATAAATAAATACAATACATACATAAAGGAAATAAATACATAAAGGAAAAAGAAGAAAAAAAATATCCATGGTTCTGTCAGCTGGAGAAAATGGCTGTTAGCGTCTTGCTACCATTCTTCCTCCAGAACGTGTTTCCTCTGCTGGGTTTTATGAGTGTGTGCATTGTGTGTGTGTGTGTGTGTGTGTGTGTGTGTGTGTGTGTGTGTGTGTGTAGGAATCCCAGTATATACAACCTTGTGTCCTGCTTTTCAGAACCTTATATCAGAGGCAAGTTTGCTTATTACCTTTCGACTCCTGTCCACGTGCAGACGTCTTTCTAATTATCACACTATTTTGACTCTATTTCTGCTGTTTTTATTAACAAATTAAAATTCATACTTTTCCCAGTTATTGAAACATCTCCATAGATATTATTTTTAACAGCTGCCTATTATTCCACTGAGATGTGTAGCGTAGTGTGTATGTAACTGTTACCCTCTTACTGGACATTTAGTTTGCGTTCATTTTTCCTCAGTTATGAATAATGCTGCAGAGCTACTTTTTTAGGGTCAAATTTCAGGTGTGCGTTTGATCAGTTGTGGATAAGGTGGGTTTGGGGCAGCCAGTGGTGCCACTTGAGAGCAGAATTTGTTGGGGGTGAGGCTACAAGGAAAGCCACGACCAGACCTGAAAGTGTTGAAGGCCAGGCAGTGAAGCCGAGGTCCTCAACCAGGACCCACAGGAGGCTGGGGATGGATGTCTCGGAGCCCATGAGTCTGCCAAAATGGCATGATTGTGTGGAAAGGTGGGTATGTACATTATTTTTTCTGACTCGTAAAGGGGGTCCCTGACTCAGCGGAGGGCTAAGAGTAGGGTTAGGGTGAGAGGAAGGATAGGAGCGTGGGAACAACAGCTGTTGAGCACGGGTGGGAGTCCACAGGGCCTGGGACGAGCCTTCCTAGAGTTGGTGGGGCCCACCACGAGGGGCTGGATGTGAGTGTGGTCACAGGAGCTGGGGTGTGGGTGGGGTCAGGGCTGGTGTGGGCGTGGTCAGAGGGCTGGGTGTGGTCAGAGAGTTGCATGTCTCAGCCTGGTTTCTCTCAGTGCACAGTCAGGCAAGAGCATGAAGATGGCAGATGTAGGGGGTGACGCTGGAGCAGGAATGTGCAGGGTCACAGCGATGTCACCTCTGCCTGAGGGCTGCCCACGAGGACCTTGTTTACGGGCTCCCCTTCGGCCAGTTTAGTTTGGGAGGCTGGTGAGCCGGCATGGGCAGGTGGATGTGGGACAAAGCAGGAGCGCCCAGGTGGCTTGTCACCAGGAGTGTGGAGCGTGGGCATGCCCTTCTGTAGCCCGACCTCATGGCCAAGTAGACTGGATGACGTCTGGAGTCAAAAGCCACTCACCATAGCCTCTGAGGGCAGGGCAATCACTACTCCTGTGTCCCAAGCGACTGGTGCCCGGGCACACCATCAGTTCAGAGTCTTGGGTTTCAAGCAGCAGAAACTGACTGATGAATCTAAGCAAGAAAGGGTGTGTGGGGGACTGTCAGGATCCAGGACGAGCTGTACGCCAGGTCCCTGGACGGGCAGGACCCGGAGAGCACGAAGACCATCCTCTCTGGGTGCTCCCTTCAGAGGACCAGCCTTCTCTGCCCAAGAGCTAGACTCCTGGGACAGAGAGCCTGGCCCAGCATGGGCAAGGATCCTTCACCCCACCAGCTGGGCAGTGTGAACCAGCTGAGGCAGAGTATGAACTTGGCCAGAGGCAGGCATAGACAGGACTCTCTCCTACACTGACCTTTATTGACTTGACTTGAGCCCAAGCCTGCGAACATCTCCCCACCCCCTATTCCTTATACACTGTCCCTTCTTTGGTCGAGAATCACACTCCTTCACGTGGCATGAGGACTCCCTGCCTCACCCACCTTCCAAGCCTCCACTGTGCCTTCTCAACCTTCTTATTCATATATTCATGAACACTTACTGAGATCCTAGTATGTCGACTGTCTTAGGCACTGGTGTACGTGGGAGAGTAAAGGACAGTCCTGCTGCATGGAGTGTCCACTCCAGTGGGGGAGATGGACTGCACACAAGCCGAGGCAGAGAGCCCATTCCTTCTCGAATGCTCCATGCGTTCCCTCTGCTGGGATACCAAGATTCAGCTCAAGTGTCCCACATCTCGGCAGCCTTCCTTTATCTGACTGATGTCACCTGGTACCTGTCTGTGACCCCTGGATCGGGGACCCCTTGCGGCAGAGACTGTGTCTTGACTCGGCCAGAAAAGATGCTTGATCAGTGTTCGCGGAGTGAGTGAGAGAACAAACGTGAAAACTCCCAGGGTTTCTCATGTCAGCCAAAGGTCACACTGAGGGAGGGGGTCCCCATCGTGCTTTTTAAGAGTATGCATCACTTGAAGATTGTGTTCTTTTTGAAAAATATAAGAACGCTCCCTTCTTGCCTTCAGGAAACATCAGGGCTGGTGGCAAGCCTTTGAGAGCAAACTTCGAGGAGAACTGATAAGCAGAGGATTAGAAAAGATGCGCTGGGCTCACAAGACGAAGGAGAGGTAACGAGGGCATCTGCTCAGGTGGGCTGAGGAGGGCAGCCAGACCGCCTGTGAGCTGGGAAGGGGAGGCGGAGGGGACCACAAAGGGAGGGTCACTGCAAACATACCAACATTCCTTCCCTAAAGACCGCAGTCTTTATTCGAAGTGGGCTTAGTTTGAAGTGAAGTAAGCAGAGAAAGACAGATATCATATGATACCACTTATATGTGGAATTTTAAGAGTAATACAAATGAACTTATTTACAAAACAGAAAGAGACTCACAGACATAGAATACAAACTTACGGTTACCAAAGGGGATAGCGGGGGCAGGGTGGGGAGGGATAAATTAGGAGTATGGGATTAACAGATACAAACTACTAGATATAAAATAGATAAGCAGCAAGGATTTATATATAGCACAGGGAACTATATTCAATATCTTGTAATAATCTATAATGGAAAAGAATAACCTATAATGGAAAAGGTGCACTTTGCTGTACACCTGAAACGAACACAATATTGTAAATCAACTATACTTCAATTAAAAAAAAAAATGCAAAGTGCGCTTAGTTTACGAGCTGAAGATAGCCGCCAGCTATCAGTGGGAGAATGCTCTCCTGTCATTTATTAGCATTTTAATTGCAGTATTTATTTTATCTAATGGATCTTTTTAAATGGAATCTCATTAGAAGGAGAATAATTCCTTACAGATGTTCAGACTTTATAGTTTACAAAGCCCTCTCCCGCCTTGCTGCCCTGAGCCTCCCCACTTTCTGGAAAGTGGGGGAAATCCCACAGCCACGTTTCACCAGCTCAGGGAGGTCAGAGGAAGAGACCCCATGCCTGCAGCTGTTAAAAGTGACCGTGGGATTTAGGGCCATGTAACCAACCCCTTTATTTCCCTGAACTTCCAGACCAGCGCTCTTCTCACTCTCTCGAGTGCCTTCTCTTTCAGCTGTGGTGATGGCACACCTGGAGAGCAGAGGAAAGTTAGAGACAGAGCAGTTTTAGGGTGCTGCAAACAACAGACCAAGGGTCTCGTGTGTCTCCCCCTAGAGATTCAGAAAAAGGGTAACATGAGTCACAAGAGTTACGTTAGCCCATTTAACATACAAGGTTAAAATGTGATAACCAAAGTGTGCTCTGGAAACAGAGGATGTCCAAGAGAAGTGTCCTGCCCCTTCCATAATTTCTCAGGGCTCCGGTGAAGCCGCAGAGACAAGCTTCCCAAATAGTCCCTGAATAAAAACCTGGGAGCCATTGATAAGGGGCCAGGTATCAGAATCTAGTCCCAGAGAAATTAGATCCGGATATTGAGCCCAAACCAAGAAAGTTAAATTCAAGCTGTATAAATGTAAAGCTCTCCACTAAGGAACGGAAGTCAGTTGTTCTAGATTAGCATGGGGTGGGGCTGCTGAATGCCTTCCTGGGCTGCACTGACACAAGTGGGCGAGTACAGATCAGGAGGACCCTGGCGCCACTGTCTTGGATCGCCGTACTCGCCTTTTTGCCTTGAGGTGCTGTGCACGATGGTGGGAGGAGGAGAGACTGTGAATCAGTCCGAGTTGCGTTGAGTCCTTGCTCAGATCATGCAGCTGCCAGGGCAGGAGTTCGTGGTGAGGGGGGCGGAGCCTCATTAGCCACGCCTGTTCAGGAAGGGCCCACGAGCCTACCAGCGGCCTCCAGTAGGTCGGCCCCCAGTGACATGGCCTCGTCCTGCACCGCTTGGACAAAGGACCCTGTGGCTTTCAGGTTGTATAGCACTCTCAGAAAGAGTCAGAACCATTATGAAGAGCAGCCAGGATTTAGGGGCTGGACTGCTTATGGGCAAGGTTCCAGCCATCCTTTTACAGGATATTCCCAAAGCGTGTTGCTCTGTTCTATTTCAAACATATTTTACCTAACTTCTAACTGTTGCTTTATCATCAGGTTTTATCAGCCTGCTTTTAGTGTGAGGCCCACAGGCAGGGGTGTCCTAGGAAATGTCTCACAATTGTCTGGGGGGAGATGGGAGCTCTGATGTGTAGCACTTAGTTTCCGTGGTGTGAAACACTCCCACTGTGGCTGATTCCGTGCTGACAATATGATGACAACAGGCTCACAAAACTCCACAAAAGTGAACAGTCATGAGTTGGTGAGAGCTGTCTGCACCACCACTGCCACAGGCTTCAGCTAATCTCAGGGGCAACCTGGCAACCACAGGGAAAAACCTTTCTTTAAAAGACACTTGATTGGGGCCCTAGGGACAAAAGGGGGTTTTCCTAGAGAACTCTGTCAGGACACTTGGGAGAGTCAGTTGCCAAAAATGTCGTATCTGATCTTCTGTTCTTCCTTTAGCATATTAAAGAAGACGTGTCCCCCTCTCAGAGAGAGGGTGATATTCTCTGGAAAAGGAAGTTGGCCACACCTGTCATTGGAGTCTATTGGTGAACTGGCCCCGGTGCCCATTGTAGGGGCAGAAACCATTGATTTATTAAACACGGGCGAAAAGCTCTTCATCTTCAGAAATCCAAAGGAGCCGGAGATCTCACTGCACCTTCCTCCCAGGAAAAAGAAGAAGAACTTTCTGAATGCCAAAAAGGCCACTTGGGCCTTGGGCATGAACTAGCCCAAAGGAAAGCTCCAAGGAGTCTGAAGCCAGAAAGATTTGTTTCCTCCTGCCCACATGGGTGTGTGTGTGTGTGTGTTTATAATGTACAACTTGCAGGTATTCATTGCACTTGCAGAGGACACATCCATCCACTCTCCCTCCCTCACCACGACTTTCATGGGCTCAGTTTAATCTGGTCCCATGAATTCCCAGATGGCCCATTCCCTTCAGCATCGCAAGGGACATGAAGAGACAGGGGACCAGCCCGTGAACCCTCGTTGCTTTCAGTCCCACCTTGCTGAGGGTCTGGAGGAGCCCCAGGCCCCTAATTCACATCCCCGCAACACCTGGCTGAAGAGTGGGCTGTGTGTTGAAGGCAAGGCTCTCTCTTCTCTCACATTGTGTGTTTGTTACATATTCTATTTTTATCAAGGGAGCTTTTGAAAATCATTTTACCTAAAGCTCTTCTCAAGGGAACTTGTCTTTGCTTTCTGTAGGAACCATTTATTTTTAATCCCTTCTTGGGTTTTGGCCCCCACGTTGTGATGTTCAATGGAAATTTGCCCTCCATCTTTCCAGGGGCCAGAAGATGTGCCAGCCACTGGGCGATACCATATCCAACTCAAATCAGGAAACTCAGAGGCTTAAGAAGGTGAGGGGATTTAGGCAAGATCATAAAGCCAATAAGTAACAAAGTCAGGACTCCACTGAACTCCTTATGGCCCCAAACCCTTGTCCCTTCTCCTGGACTTGGTAAATGGACACATACCTGCCCTCAGGTGTTTGCCAACAAACTGACTGCACACAGGTCCTCATGTTGCACAAAGTGCTTTCCTGTGCCCTGACCCTCTCCATCCTCACAGTGTGGTTGGATCATTATACGAGCTTTTCTGAGAACCAGGCAAAGAATACAATTATAGTGGGTCTTTCCTAAACGTGGGAAATGATTAGGCAGGGAATCCTGTCACCAGCGAGAAGAAAAGGGATTCTGATGAAGCATCTCCTACATGAGAGTTGCTCCTAGACCCTTACAGCTATTTGAACCCACTTCTTTTTTTTTTATATATACGGCAGGTTCTTATTAGTTATCCATTTTATACATATTAGTGTATATATGTCAATCCCAATCTCCCAATTCATCACACCACCACCACCGCTGCCACTGTCCCCCCTTGGTGTCCATACGTTTGTTCTCTACATCTGTGTCTCAATTTCTGCCCTGCAAACCAATTCATCTGTACCATTTTCCTAGGTTCCACATATATGTGTTAATATACGATATTTGTTTTTCTCATTCTGACTTACTTCACTCTGTATGACAGTCTCTAGATCCATCCACATCTCTACAAATGACCCAGCTTCATTCCTTTTTATTGAACCCACTTCTTAATCCTTGACAATACCCAGCAGATGGGGATCACTACTCCCATTTTGCAGCCAAGGAAGCTGAGACTCAGAAGGTTTAAGTAACTTGCCTGTGATCACACCACGTGTAAGGGAGGAATCCTCACTTTGAACCCAAGTCTCCTAGCTTTCAAACCCTTACCTGCCATGAGACATCGCATTGCCTTTGGCAACCTGAAGGCCAAGTCTTATTTGCAGTTTCCCATCAGCACGCGTGCAGCATGGTGATCAGGGATCTTTGCCTGGAGTTGCACTTCTTCCAGGGGGCAGCTGTGTACCATCGTAGTGGCTGCCAGTTGGCCACATCTTTGCATTAACAGGTGTGCACAAGTAAGCAGTGCAAATGCAGGAGAGAAGAGTGGATGGGGTCAGTTCTCCCATCAGAAGCTCAAGTGAGAAGAGAGAGGAGAGAAAGAGCAGTGATTTTTACACAGGATAGTGGAGTGGAAAACGCATGGTCTTTGGTGTAAGCTTACTTAAGTTCAGATGCTGCTCTGTTGCTCGTGAGCTGTGTGGCCTGTGGAAGTCACCTTACCTTTCAGAGCCTCATATTCTTCATCAACAAAAGGATGATGAGAATCCCTTGTTATGAGGATTAGATGAAACTGGATCAGTAAAGTGTTTGGTGGTGGTGTGCACCTGCCACATCTATGTCCTTCTGTATTCCTTGCAGGTGACCCATCTGCCTTTCTAATAATTTCCTGATTCTAGGACTCTGCTAGAATTATGCATGGTTGAAAGTAGATTGCATATAAGGATTCGAAAAAATAGCTCAAAATTATGGGCTGAAGGGTGATTGAATAGATTATTAGCAACAACAGGAGGTGCTCAAGCTATTCAAAATACAGCATTTGAACCTAATAATAACTCCTTATGTTAATAGACAAAGACTAGCTATTGATTTAATTCCTCTAAACTCACTGCATGAGAAACAGGAAGATGTGATAGGGAAATCTTGTGCTCCTGGAATCAGGTAGCTCAGGTTTAAATCCTGGCTCTACAACTTTTAAGCAAGTCACTTTACCACTCTGAACCTGTCTCCTCATCTGTAAAACAGGCGTCCTAATACCTACCTTAGGGTAGGGATGTCACAAAGAGTGCAGATATTGGATATTATATAAAATGTTGGTGTTCAATAAAATGTTGATATGCAATAAATGTAGCTTATTTATTTATTATGTTTTTACATACTCACAAAATTGAGCTTTGTGGTTCCCTTCATTCCTGTTTTCACCCTACATGAAGACAGTGACCCTTCTAGAAGGGCTGCACCTGCCACAATACATGGAAGCCTATTCATAAGAGAGACGCTCCAGGGAACTTGAATTGAGAGGACTTGATTTCAAGATTGGGCTCCATTACTTACAAGTTGGGAGAATTTGAGAAAATTGCTAAACCTCTCTGAGGCTCAGCGTCCCATGGATTATGTCTTCTAAGAGTTCAGTCTAGTTAAGTTGACAGACACAAAAATAAATCATCTTTAAGCGCAAGGGATAAAATAGAGTTATGAAAACCATGCTGTGGGAATTTGGGAGTGAGATGCAACCTGACTGGGGATATTTGGGAACAGCTTTAAGCTTTTGACCCCAAATCTTTATCTCCAGACTGGACTTCCTCTTGGACTCCAGACACATTTGTCATAGATGCCTGTCCAACCCTGAACCCATCAGCTTCCTATAAAACCTGTTCCACTATGGATGTCCCCTCTCTGAGTAGATGGTACCAAGTCAGAAACCTACAAGTCATCCTAGACATCTTCCTGTTTTCAACCCCCAAATATGGTGACTACGTCTTGCTGATTGGACTACTGCATTAACCTTCACATCTATGCCCTCTTCTTCCCCTCCACTCCTTCCCAGGCCACGTCTCTCCTGGATGGTGCCAGCAGCGTCCCTTCTCTCCAGGTTGGCTCAAGCCAGTTTGTTCTATGGTAGCCATATCTGAGTCACTCCCTTGCTGAAAGACCTCCAAAAACTTGTCAATGCCTACAAGACCTCCATGAATTGTCCTCTAATAACCTTCCTACCTGTGTCTATAGGGGAAGCCTCTACTTTCCAGGGAGCCATTGATTGGCAATGAGACACAAAGAAGAAGGTGTGTCTGGGTTTGCCTCCTGGATCTGCCATTTACTCTGTGGCCCTAGAGAAGCTACCTAATTTCTGTGAACCTTTGTTTCCCTCACCTGTTTTATAGGATTAATGAAGTGATACTGTAATGTGTCTGCTACAGGGAACACACAATAAATGCTAGCTATTATTATTGTCTTAGAAAGTTTGTAAACAGAGGAGTGACATGATACGATTTGTTTTAGAAAGGGACTCTAAAGGTCTTATGGAGGATGGGCCAGGAGTAGAAGCAGTTACTTGGGCTTTTTATTGGCTTCTGTCCTCCAATACACAGCTACAGGTAGGGAGTGAGGAGATAATTCTACTCCTGCTTTGTGTGCGTCCTTGCTTGTCTGGCCTTTGTTTGCCAAAATTACCAGCAACCACTCCACCACCACCAACAACAACACTAACACGATTACTCTTGAGTTTGCCTTCTTTGGATCAGGCACATCACTTGAAGATTTATCTAAATTTTTCCTAATCCTCAAGAAGACCAGGTAGAGGAGATGTTATTATTCTTATTTGACAGATAACCTGCTATGAAATGACCTTACTCATCATTAATGTATATGGGAACCACCATTTCTCACCCACCTGAGAGTACTTCCTCCTTAATTTTACTGCACCCCAACTTCATTTATGTGGTAACATGTTCAGGGGAAGGGGATTCCTCCTCCAGCCCCAGGAGATGAACCATTACTGACTCCCAGAGTTTCCTTACAGGCTGTGGGGGTGATGCTAAAGATCTCTGCCTTTTATTTAACGGGGGTGTTTAGACCATTATATTTAATGTATTTTTTGATGTTTGCTGTATTTGTTATGTTTGCATTTTAATCTACCAAATTGCTATTTCGTTTTCCATTCTTTGATATGTTATTTGTTCTCTTTTTCCTCCATTCCTGCCTTTTTGATATTGAGTATCTCTTATGATTCAGTTTTATTTTCTCTGTTGGACTATTATCATACTTCTTTTTTTAATTTTATTTATTTATTTTTGGCTGGTTGGGTCTTCACTGCTGTGCGCGGGCTTTCTCTAGTTGCTGTGAGCGGGGGCTACTCTTCGTTGTGATGCGCGGCTTCTTATTACGGTGGCTTCTCTTGTTGTGGAGCACGGGGCTCTAGGAACACGGGCTTCAGTAGTTGTGGCGCACAGGCTTAGTTGCTCTGCGGCATGTGGAATCTTCCCAGACCAGGGCTTGAACCCGTGCCCGCTGCATTAGCAGGTGGATTCTTAACTACTGCGCCACCAGGGAAATCCTATCATATCTCTTTTGTTTAGAGGCTGTCCTAGGTTTTACAATGTACATTTTTTACTTATATTCCGACTTCAAATAGTATTATGTACCTTCACATATAGTGTAAGAATCTTGCAACAATATACTTCCGTTTCCCTTCTCTATCCTTTCTGCTATTGTTAACCACATTTTTGCTTCTATTTGTGTTAAACTCCCACGTATGTTGATGATATTTTACTTTTTATATGCAGTTATATTTAAAGACATTTAAAATTAGAAAAATATGTTTTTACAAATATTTGCAACTTCTGGTGCTCATTTTTCTTTTATGTAGATCCATATTTCCATCTTGTATCACTTTCCTTCTGCATAAAAAATGTCCCATAATATTTCTTCTAGTACAAGTTTTCTGGTGATGAGTTTTCTCACACTTTGTGTCAAAAGTCTCTTTATTGCCTTCAAATATTCAAAAGCTATTTTTACTGAGTATAAAGTTCTAGGTTTCCAGTGTTTAAATTTTTTCTTTCACTACTTTAAAGATGTCACTCTTATTGGATTTGATTTGCTAATGTTTTGTTGAGGATTTTTGCATCTGCACTTACAAAAGATATTGGTTTGTTGTTTTCCTTTCTTATAATATCTTTATCTGATATTAAGGTAATGCTGGTCCCATAGAATGATTTAGGAAGTGTTTCCTCTGCTTCTACTATCTGGAAGAGATTGTAGAGAATTGGTATCACTTCTTCCTTGAATAATAATAATTATCATATGGAATAGTTTCACCAGTGAATCCATCTGGGCCTAGTGCTTTCTGTTTTGGAAGGGTATTAATTATTGATTCAATTACTTTAAAAGATATAAGCCTATTTAGATTGTCTGTTACTTCTTGTGTGAGTTTTGGTAGCATGTGTCTCTTGAGAAATTGGTCCATTTCATATAAGTTATCAAATGTGCAAGCATAAAGTTTTGGAAAATATTCCTTTGTTTTCCTTTTAATGTCCAAGAGAATAGTTGTGAATACCACTCTTTCATTTCCAATATGTAATGAGCTTATTCTCTTTTTCTCTCCCTTGATTAACATGGCTACACGTATATTGATTTTATTGATCTTTTCCAAGAACTGGATTTATGTTTTCTTTATTTGTTTCTATTGTCCTATTTTCAGCTTCTTTGACTTCTGATACTACAAATTTTAGTATTTCTTTTTTTCTATTTAAGATTAAAGTACAGTTTCTTACAGCCCCCTGTAGTCCCCTGCCCACTACTCCTTACCTTTAATTTCTTCTTTTCCAGGAGCAACTAATTGCAACTGTTTAGCTCTTTCTTGTGGCATCAAGATTTATACTCTTAGGAACATAGTGCAACTTCTCAGTGCTGTTATCATTCATAACATATATTGACCTTCTATTATAGCAGATGAGAATTTAGCTTTCTTAGACACTCATACACACGTAAACACACACACAACACACACACCCTTCCTCTCCAGTTATCTATGCAATTAAAGTACAATTTTCACTAAATATTCAGCATTTATGTTATTATAACTAATAAAATTTTATTTGAAGCTGATCCATGTAGTGCATTTTAATTACATTTCCTTTTTTGGGTAACTTTTCATTTTCCCTAGAGTTAACAATTGGCTAGGAATAATTGATAGTTATGGTAAAAAAAAAAAAAAAAGACTCATCTTTTGGAGAAATATACTGAAATATTTATGGACGAAATTATATGTTGTTAGAGATTTGCTTCAAGATAACATGGAAGGGCATCTGGCCATGATAGAGTAACAGAGACTGAATTTAAACTTCCAACTTAAACAACTAGAGAACTAGCCAAAATACAGGAAAGAACTATTTTCAGACATTGAGCAACAGGCAGCATGGGACCGTGATATCTAAAAAAAGGGAAATAAATGAAGGGAGCCCTGTGACTGCCCTAGCTTAGTGCCTGGAGGCAGTTTTAAGGCTGCAGATCATGGAGGGAAAACCCAAACAGAGCCCAGCAGTCTCCCTGAGTTGAGGAGACAGAGCAGAATTCAGGGAGGCTGAGGCAACTGGGATTTACGAGGCAGAATATAGAAGAGAGACACAGAGAGGGAGAGAGAAAGAGAAAGAGGGAGGGCACGTTAGTATCAACAAAAGGGCCCCCTTGAGTCTTTGTCTGAATACTGAGCCATGTGTACATGAGGGTAAACTGTCAGCGGGGTCTTTGTCTGAATACTGAGCCATGTGTACATGAGGGTAAACTGTCAGCGGGGAGAAAGAACCACCAGAAAGAAGTAGTTTCCAAACAATTCCCAAAGCTCACCAAGGACTGGGAATATTTCCCATTCCCACCAGCCAGAGTGTGATGCATCAGCTGGCCTTCTGATGGATCTTGCCTTGGTAATGGGAATAAATTAACTGCTCTGGATTCACCATAACAAAGTTTAAAAGCAAGTCTCAACAGATTTATAGAGACAGAAAGTAGATTAGTAGTTGCCTGGAATCATGAGGGATGGACAGGAGCATGGGGATTATGGAGAGTGAGGGCTAATGGGTACATTTTGAGGTAATGAAAATTCTATAAAATTAGATTGTAGCTATGATTGCACAACTCTGTAAATATACTAAAAACAGGGAACTGTACACTTTAAGTGGGTGAACTTTATGGTATGTAAATTCTATCTTGATAAAACCGTTAAAAAAAAAAAGAAGAAGAAGAAAACAAGCCTCAAACAATTTAAACTGATCTCAAGTGACTTAACAGCATGCCAGAACAAAGTCTGAAGCCACTTACAGGAATACAAGATAATCCAGTGCCCCCAAAACATAAAATCACCTATGCCTGGTAGCTAATCCAAAATTACCAGGCAAATAAAAAAGACCAAAATAATGCCATTTGCAGCAACATGGATGGACCTAGAGATTGTCATACTGAGTGAAGTAAGCCAGACAGAGAAAGAAAAATATCATATGATATCGCTTACATGTGGAATCTAAAAAAATGGTACAAGTGAACCTATTTACAAAACAGAAATTGAGTCACAGATGTAGAAAACAAACTTACGGTTACCGAGAGGGGGAGATAAATTGGGAGATTGAGATTGATATATACACACCACTATATATAAAAGATAATTAATAAAAACCTACTGTATAGCACAGGGAACTCTATTCGGTGCTCTGGAATGACTTATATGGGAACGGAGTCTAGAAGAGAGAGGATACATGTATATACATGCCTGATTCACTTTGCTGTACAGCAGAAACTAACACAACATTGTAAATCAACTATACTCCAATCAAAAATTAATTTAAAAAATTACCAGGCAAGCAAGAAGCAAGAACATAAGATTCATAAGTATGAGAAAAAACACCCAATCAATTGAAACTGACTTAGAAATGACAGATATGAAAGTATTAACATATGTTGACATTAAATCAGCTATTATACATTCCCCATATGTTCAAAATGAAGGAGAAAACATAAACATGATGGGAGAAACAGAAGATATAAAAAGTGTTCACACCACTTCTGGTTTCAGCTCTGACATGTTCAGCTTAGAAGTCAAAACTTCTGTCTTTCCAACAAGAAGAAAAGCTGAAAAAACTGAAAACCAATGTCTTTTCTGGATCCTATCAGAGAACTGAAGTCACAGGGCAAACTCCCACCCTGAAATCTGGAGGGATGGGCCAATCAAGATAGTCACAGCCAAGACCCAAGACTCAGACAGATTCTATGCAAAGGGATGGAGACAGACATTCCATGCATGCCAACACTAATCAAAAAAAAAAGAAAAGAAAAGAAAAGTCTGGATTTATACAGTGAAGCAAATCAGACTTCAGAACAAAGGGAATTATCATGGATAAAGAAGACATTACATATTAATAAATGACTCAATTTTCCAGGAAGACATAGCGATCCTAAATATGTATTCACCTAACAATTGTGTATCAAAATACATGAGGCAAAAAATGATAGAACTACAAGGAGAAATACTCCATCTAACAGCAGCTGAATATACATTCTTCTCAAGTTCACATGCAAAATTTGCAAAGATAAACCATACTCTGGGCTATAAAACACAACTAAAAAAATCTAAAAGAATAGAAATTATACAAAGTATGTTTTCAGATCACAGTGTAATTAAACTAGAAATCAAAAACAGAGAGATAGCTGGAAAATCACACAAGTATTTGGTATTAAACAACACACTTCTAAATAACATATGGATCCAAAAGTAGTCTCGAGAAAATTTTAAAAAAGTTTTTGAGTTGAAGGAAAATGAAAATACAACCTAACAAAATGTATGGATGCAGCAAAAGAAGTATGTATGGGGAAATGTATACCATCAAATGCATGTAGTAGAAAAGACAAAAGATCTAAAATCAATAATCTATGTTTCTGCATTATGAAGCTGGAGAAAGAACATTGCATGAGACAGACCCAAATTTGAGGCTCTGTGTTGCCCCCTGACGAGCTGTGGGACTCTAGAAGAGTTTCTCAAACTCTATACTACTCATTTTATTCACCTGTACAGTGAGGATATGAAATAGTACCCATCTTATGGGTGTTGAGAGGATGAAAAGAAAAAGCAAACTCCCAATGCCCAGCACATATTAAGGGCTTAACAAATGTTGGCTGATTGTGTTGTTATTCATGTTTTTATGGTAGTATAACATAATATAAATATTCTATATTTTATTTAGTTTTATTGTTGCTATTCAGTTGTTTAGTGGTGTTGATGAATATTTAATGACATAGGAGAGCTTTAACAAATACAAATAAGTAAAAAAAAAGCAGACTTATGGGAGATAACAATGTTTAGCATTTAATCAATGTCTGTTCAGTAAATGAATTAATAAAACAGGAAAGGAGGGAGGGAGGGAGGAAGAAAGGAAGAGAGGAAGGAAGGAAGGATAGAAGGAAGGAAGGAAGGAATGAAGGGAGGGAGGGAGGAAGGGAGGGAGGGAGGAAGAAAAGAAGGAAGGGAGGGAGGGAGGGAGGGAGGAAGGAAAGAAGGAAACTTGTTTTTCAAGTGATTATGTAGAATAAAAAAAGAACTTGAAGAAAGTAGAGCAAAATGTTAACATTACTTGCCCCTGGAGAACTGATTACAGATGATTTTCTTTTACTTTTCCTTTGTGCTTCTAAGTAGCTTCTAAATTTGTTAAAATGAATCTCTATTGCCTTTGTAGTCAGATAAGAGCACAAAATGGTATCTAAAATCAGAAATTTGGTATAAAGAAAATAATTTTCATAATTTACCTTCTAATTATATTCCTCGTTTAGGAGTATCTAAAATCCACTTCACATAACAATAATAAATCATAAAATCAACTTTTCTTACCAGTTTTTCTACTGTGCTATGATTGGGTACATTTGAGTGATCAGCAGACACTCGTAGTTTCAGTTAGCGATTGAGTTCTGCTGCATGTAACAGAAAAAAAGGTAATAGTGATGTAAATAAGATAGGAGTTTAATTTTCTCTCACATGACACACAACCTAGAAGTGGCATCCAGGCTGGGGCAGAAGTTCCACAATGTCACCAATGCCATCTTTCTGCTCAGCCATCCTAGGTGCATGGCTTCCATCCTCACGGTTATCTCATGGTCCCAAGATGGCTGCTGCAACTCCAATCGTCACATCCTCATTCTAGGCTGAGAGAAAGAGGAAGGAGAAGAGCAAAATATACCAGATGTGGCAGCCCCCTTTAAAGAGCTTTACTAGAAGCCCCACTTCATAAGGTCTGCTTGCAAATTATTGCCCTGAACTAAATCATATGACAACCCCAAGTGAAAGGGAGGATGTGAAATGTCATTTGGAACTGGCATCCTCCAAATTGGGGTTCTCTAGTAAAATAGAAGGGGAATAAATGGTATGGGTGGGCAACTCAAAATCTCTGCCAAATTCTCATGTGGCCAGTGGGAGACCAGAAATGGTTGAGACTTTTTTCTTACGGGAAGAGGAAGCTAGGGCTTCTGTGTGCTGTTTCTTCTGTGGACATTCTCATTTACTCCTCAGAACTCTTTAGACTCAGAAGTGGATATTACTATTCCCATTTACCTCTGGAAAGTGGGGCTCAGATAGAGTAAATATCTCCCTAAGAGCCACCCAGCTTTGCAAATTCCAGAGCTGGGTTTCTAACTCAGGTCTGTCTGACTCCAAAGCCCATCTCTTTCCACTGCACCATCCTGACTCCCCTGGTCTGCAAATGCAGGCATCATTTACTTTTTCTTTCAGCCATTGATAAGTGCATTGTGTATTGGCAGGTAGTAGATACTTAGTGACTATTTGTCCAATGAATGAATGAATGAATGAATGAGTGACTAAGTGCCTGCCTTGTGGGGAGGAGCTCACTGTCTTCCTGGTGAGGGACATCAATCAGGGCCACACAGCGCCATCTACAGGATGCTGTGACCCCCTATTTCTGAGAAGCACCCAGGAAAATGTCACCAAGGATACTGGGTGCGCACCTGAGCCGGGAGGACGGAGCAGGGTGTGCAGACAGGAAGGGAGCTTGGGCTTGGAGGGATCACAGTGCGGGTGGGAAGAGGGGGTGAGTATGCTCCAGAGCAGCAGGGTCAGGGTGACACAGGGCAGGTCCTGGAGACCAGGGGCTGGACTCCATCTCAAAGGCTCAAACGCTCTGTGTCCCTGGGGAGGAACAGGCCATGGAGCTCAGTCTGGGCATCTGTTGGTGGCCCCTCTGTGTCTTTACCAGTGTTTGTAGCCCCTCACTTCCACTCTTCTTTTTTTTTTTTTTTTTTAATAATTTATTTATTTTTAGCTGTGTTGGGTCTTCATTTCTGTGCGAGGGCTTTCTCTAGTTGCGGCAACTGGGGGCCACTCTTCATCGCGGTGCGCGGGCCTCTCACTGTCGCGGCCTCTCTTGTTGCGGAGCACAGGCTCCAGACGCGCAGGCTCAGTAGTTGTGGCTCGCGGGCCCAGTTGCTCCGCGGCATGTGGGATCTTCCCCAACCAGGGCTCGAACCCGTGTCCCCTGCATTGGCAGGCAGATTCTCAACCACTGCGCCACCAGGGAAGCCCCTTCCACTCTTCTTGTTTCCTTCTCAGCGACTAAGTTTTGGGAATTTACAAAGTGATGGGCAGGAGACTCTGGCGGTTTGTCCTGAAGCTCCAATTTCATTTTTCGAATTATGTGAGTTTACTCTTCCCTGTTGGTGAACAGGGGGGATTCAGTGGCCAAGTCCATTTCTGTGGACCCACCCTCAGGTCTCCAGCTCCTGGGACAGAGTCGGCTGTGCTTGTTTTCAAGGTTAATGTGCTTTCCCTAGAATTGCACTTCTTGAAACTAAGAAGGCGGGAGTGTGTGGCGGGGTGGGTAGGAATGGTGGATGGTAGGATTGCGTTCTTTCCAGAGGAAATAAATATAAATCTCAGGTGCCTCCGTGAAAGCAAAGGTTAGTCTCATTCCTCCTCTAGTGGGTCGAACATTTGACAACTTAGAGACATAGGCTGCAGACACAGAGTTTTCTCTTTTTCCATAATGACTTAATTTCCATTTCTAGCCAGCATTTTCTGCTGTAGAAAAAGTTAACCAAGTCATGGCCAGGTAAGCCCCAGCAAAATCAGTGATTTCTTAGTTTTAGTTTAAACTCAGATGATTTCAGCGTTTCTCCCTCCCCCCTTCTCCCACCGCTGCCATTTTGGTTTCCAGGAGAGGGAGGCGCCCGTGGTTCTGGTCCAGAGTTCCCCTTGATGAGCATCTGGAGGTGTATATGACCAGCCGGCTGAGGTCTTGTTGTCAGTTTCCACCTCAGCTTGTGGCCAGGGCACCCACACTGTCACCTGTGGTTGCGTCCCCTCATCACAGCCCTGCAGGCTCCAGCTAGGACCTGCACCCTTTTCTTGTCTCCCTGTGCCATGCAGGCGTGGAGGTGAATTCCCTGAAGCCGCCCTCCAGTCTACCACCTGGACCCCACTCTACCAACCCGACTCCAGCATCGTGATGACAATGCACCTTTTCCTTGAGGGTTCTTGCCCTCCTGGAGCCCCAGAAAGGAAGCAGGTGCAAGTTCCCTCCGGACACTCCTCATGTAACTGAGGTTTCTAACGTTCTCCTCACCCTACCTCCAGGGTTTCACCTGGAGAAGGGGGAAGAGTGTGGAATTCCTTCTAAAAGACACTCTCTCAGCCTCTTCCCCTCTTTTCTTCTCTCTCCCTCCTTCCCTCATGGCCTCACCTGTTGGTTTAGAAAACTTGTTTTTATTCTTAACATATTTTTTTGCCATCTCTACTGTGTGTGATCCAATCTTTAGACTCAGAATCCTGCCAACTCCCAGATTCGGGAAACACTTCTGAGTCTCTCAAAGCTTGCCTCTTGCAGTTGAAAATCGGGGTTTCAAACCTGTGTCTTCTCTGATTTTCAAGAGATTATTTTGTAAGTCAACAGCTTCCACTGTAATCTGATTTCTGCCAGGTCATTCCAAGGAGAGGACCATGTGTGTTGACTGTTGCTGCTTGTTTGGGGTGGATGGGTAATGGGTACAAGGAAATGGGTGGTGATGGTGGGGGGAACCTTGGTTAGCCCAGAATTTTCTCTTGCTCCACGTCCAGGTATCCGGTAGGGACCCCACAGATGTTTGTTAAGTGGATGGATGTCTGAAATGTAAGAAGCACATTTCTACATGATTTTAGACTAAGCATTCCAATCATCAGAACCTCCGTTCCTGTAATTATAGTTGGTTAAATAAGGAATTCTTGCCTGTCTGCCTCACTTAAGCAATGTGGTCGGGGGGAGTGGAGGAATTGTTTCCATGGCAGGGCAGAGAAAACCATCCATTGCTGATACTGTTGAGGTTGGCAGTGGGCCCAGGAAAACCAAGGAAGGGACTGGAACAGCTGTTGTGCTTCCCATAAGCAGGCTATGCATGAACTTTCCCTGCCATGATGAGTGGTCCTTTTGTCCAGAAGGACTTTGAGGAGCCAATCCTGAGAGCTTGCTGTGTGACCAACGACTAGCCCCTCATATATAATAACCCACTTATGTCTCACAACAACTCTGCAAGGTAAATACTAATATAATCCCCGTTTTACAGATAGGAAAACTGGGGTGCAACAGTTAATGCACACAGAAGCAGAAACTTGTAGGTGAGGGAGCCAGGATTAGAACCTAGGCAGTCTACCTCTGGAGCCTACATCATCATCAGATGACAAGGATGAGTGGTGGCCCCAGAGGGGTAAAGGTGTTGGTTCTTTTAGGAGGTCCCCATAAAAGCTGTGGGCATTGGAAAATGAGGGCTCCTTACAGGAAGCTGAGATACACATCATGGGTATAAATATTTGGGATTTCCCAGGCACAGGTCACTTTCACATTGCATGTCCAAGCCAGATCCACCCAGAAGCTGGTCTCCTGTAGGAATCAGTCAACGTTTGTTGAACTGATTGAAAACAAGGTGTTATTAATATCACTTCTCCCAGGGCTTGTTTTCTCATCTAGAAAACGCACACAAGAATCTCTACTGTCAAACCTGCGTGTGTGTAGGTTAAATGCAATAACAGAACCTGAGGTTACTAGAGGCGTGACGGGACAGTGACAGTGTCCTGCACCTTGATGGTGGCTCAGAGCTCTAGGAAGGGAAGACAGGAGGTCCCATGTGTCGAGCATCTAAGGGAGGGAGCATCTTCCGCTCAGGTGGTCGCATTTGACTCTATGACCTTGTGAGATGAGTATTCTGCTCCGTCAACACTGATCCTGGCGTTCCCCTCAAGTCCTTGAAAAGCATCAGTGTCTGTGCTGCTTCAGGGTTCTTTACACCTGATCTGTTCCTGCTTCCTGGTATGTTTCCCTTCCTTGCAACACACACGTGTGTACAGGCACACACACATGCACACATGTGCCATCCTTGTTCTTCTGCCTGGCTAACTTCTTTAGGTCTCATTTAAATTCCTTTTTGGGAAGCGTTCTCTGATGTCCAGACCTAGCCTGGTCCTCTCTTTATGCCCCGTGGCCCCTACATGTCTTGTTGGAAATGTGCATCACCCTGGTTCTTTGTACACGTCAGCATGCCTGGCTGGATACAGACCAGTGAAGGCTGTGACTTTGTCTTACCCACCAGCATCCTCAGCACCTGGCACTGGGCCAGGCACTTAATAACTGCTCGATTCACATTTGTTGGATGAATGCACAAACTATTTATCTTCTCTATTTTCACACGGGGAGACAAGGGCTCAGAGATATGCAGTGACCTGCTCAGGGTCACCCAGCTGGTGAGAAGGACTCTTGCCAGGCCTGGGACTCTGAGCTCACAATAAAACATCAACAGGCCTTGAAAAGACTTCAGAGCTCTGTGGAAAGGTGCAGAGGCTGAGAAGAAAGGGCATGAAATCCCTCTGGCATTCCAAACATGTACAAATGGGGAAAAAAACTAAACTCGTGCTGGAAAAGGAGCTTGTTTTCAACCCTTCCAAGTCATCTTATCCCAACACTTTCTCTCTCTCCAGGTGTTACCTTTCACGGTGACCCACCTGACCCCTCTCTTTCAAATGACAACTCCCTCCGAGCTCCTCTCCTCTCCATCTCTGCCTATTTTTCTCCATACACCATCTGACACACACCTATGTGTCTGACGGGTTGTATATGGTCTGCCTGGCGGCACTGGGGTGTCAGTTCTGTGGGAGTCGGGATGCTGTCAGGTTTGTTCACAGCTGTATCTCCAGTGCCTAAGACAGTGCCTGACACCTAGTAGTGATGGGGAACATTCAGACCATGAGGGTGGGAGTGGAAATGGAAAGAGCTTCTCTCAAAAACCTGCTTCCCTACAACCTTGCTAGCAGTATATGTTGTCCAAGTGTTAGAATTTTGCCAATTTGATAGGGGAGAAATTGCACATTAAGGTAGTTTAAAAAAAAACTGTACTGAGGTGTAACTGACGTGTAATAGATTTCACATGCTTAAAATGTACAATTTGATGCATTTTGAAGTTTGGATACAGCTGTTAAACCATCACCAAAATCAAGATAAAAAACATATCCGTCCCCCACGAAAGTTTCCTTGTGCTCCTTTGTAATCCCCACTCTAAAGGCACCTCCCACGTCATCCCCAGGCAACCATTGACCTGCTCAGACCTTATAAATTGGTTTGAATTTTAAAGCATTTTGTATAAATGGAACCAAACAGCCTGTATCCTTCTTTGATTTCTTTCACTCAGCATAATGATTTCGTTTCATCCATGTCATTGCGTGTATCGATAGTTTATTCTTTTTATCGCATAGCAGTGCTCAGTTGTACAGATGTACCACAAAGTGTTTATTCACTCACCTTTTGATGGACGTATGAGTTGTTCCCGGCTTTGGCTATTACATATAAAGCTCTGTTAGTGTGCTTTCATGTCTCTTAGATATATACCTATGAGCGAATGGCTAGATCATAGGATAAGCATATGTTAAACTTTGTAAGAATCTGTCAAGCTGTTCTCCAAAGTGGTTGTTCCATTTTACATTCCCACTGAGAATTCCAGCTCCTCCACACCCTCACCTAAATGAGTATGGCCGTTCTTTGTACTTTAGCCATTCGAATAGGCGAGTAGTGATTTCTCATTGCAGTTTTAATTAGGATTTTATATGTTTATTTGCCAACCGCATATCTTCTTCGGTGAAGCATCTGGTTAAATCTTTTATCCATTTTTAATTAGGTGGCTTGTTTTATTATTTGGGGTATAAAGAGTTTATTTATATTCTGGAGACGAATTCCTTATCAAATATATGGTTTGCAAATATTTTCTCTCCTTTTGCACCTTATCTTTTCATTCTTTTAACAGCATCTTTCAAAGAGCTGAAATCGTTAATTTTGAAGTCCAAATTGTCAATTTTTTCTTATATGCATTGTGCTTTTGTTATCTAAGAAATAAATATTTGCTCAACCCAAGGTCATGAAGGGTTTTTCCTATATTTTTTCCTAGAAGTTTTATATACATATATTATATATGTATGTAGTATATACTATATATGTATATATGGACATACATATGTGTATGTATGTACTATATATGTATATGTACACATATACAACAATATGAATACATGCATATACATACATGTATACATATATAGTTTTATAGCTTTACATGTACATCTATGCTCCATTTTGAGGCTTTTTGGTATATAGGGCAAGCTGTGGATCGAAGTTTTTTTTTTTGCATATGCATATCCAATTGTCATTACAGCATCATTTTTTTGAAAAGGCTCTCCTTTCTCCACTGAATTGCCTTTACACCTGTGTCAGTTATACACATATGAGTCAGTCTGTTTCTGTACTCTCTATTCTTTTCCACTAATCTATTTGTTTATTTTGACACCAATAGCACAGTTTCTTAATTACTATAGCTTTATTGTCCTAGATCAGGTAGTATTAGATATATAAATTTGTTGTCCTTTTAAAAGGTTGTTTTGGCTATAATAGGTTCTTTGTATTTCCGTACAAATTTCAGAATTACTTGGTTTAAAAAAAATATTTATTTGTTTATTAATTAATTGGTTATTAATTAATTAATTAATTAATTAATTATGGCTGAGCCGGGTCTTAGTTGCAGCACACAGGACCTTCGTTGCAGCATGCAGGCTTTTAGTTGTGGCATGCGGACTCTTAGTTGCAGCATGCATGTGGGATCCAGTTCCCCAACCAGGGATGCAACCCAGGCCCCCTGCATTGGGAGCGTGGAGTCTTACCCACTGGACCACCAGGGAAGTCCTCAGAATTACTTGTTAATTTCTATCAAGAATCCTGATTTTGATTCAGATTGTGTTGAATCTACAGATCAGTTTAGGCAGGATTTACATCTTAAAAAGACTGAGTCTTCTGACCCACAAATATAGTAATGAATTATTTTTAATACTATTGTAAATCATATTGCTTTTTAAACTTTTCAATTTTTGGCTTTTTTTGAGTCTCCTGCCTATCATTATTACTTTATTGAATGACAGTCATTGTAACTTGTTAGGGGCTAGATATTTTTCTATTCCTATAAATATCCTTGAGCTTTGTTCTGGGATGCAGTTAAGCACTTGGAGGTGTTTTGATCATTTTTTTTTTTAAATAAATTTATTTATTTATTTATGGCTGTGTCGGGTCCGTTTCTGTGCGAGGGCTTTCTCTAGTTGTGGCAAGAGGGGGCCACTCTTCATCGCGGTGCGCGGGCCTCTCACTATCGCGGCCTCTCTTGTTGCGGAGCACAGGCTCCAGACACGCAGGCTCAGTAGTTGTGGCTCACAGGCCTAGTTGCTCCGCGGCAATGTGGGATCTTCCCAGACCAGGGCTCGAACCCGTGTCCCCTGCATTGGCAGGCAGATTCTCAACCACTGCGCCACCAGGGAAGCCCTGTTTTGATCTTTTGAGTCTAGTTTTTAAGATTTATTAGGTGGGACCAGGGCAGTGTTTAGTCTATGGCTAATTATTCCCCACTATTGAGATATGCTTTTTCTGAGTACTCTACAGAATGGTCCCAGAATTAAAAGATCGTCAGGTCTGGGAAGAGCACCATTCCCAGCCCTGTGTGAGCCCTGAATACTATTCCCTCTAATCCTTTTTGGTGTTTCTTTCCCTGGTCTCAAGTAGTTTTCTCACATGCGTGTTCTGACAGTACTCCACTGAATAGTTGAGGGTGACCCTTTGAAGTTCTCTGAAGTTCTCTCCTCTCTAGTACTCTGCCCAGAATCTCTGGCCACCTTGAACTCTCTGGACTCTGAGCTCTGTCTCCTTAACTCAAGGAGCCCTTGGACTCCATCTGAGCTCCCTTCCCTGCAGGGTTGCCTAGAATGTCTTTCAAGGCAGAAAGTGGGGCCATCACAGGGCTCAGTTCATTTACTTCCCATCTCTCAGGGTCACTGTCCTTCATTGCCTGATGTCCGATATCTTGAAAACTATTGTTTTGTAACTTAGTCTATTAAAAACCTTTTTTTTTCTAGTGGAAGGGTAAATCTGGTCCTTGTTACTACATCTTGGTCATAGGCTCTAGACTAAAGTAGGTTTAGTTAATTTTTCTCATGTCAGTTATACATCTTTTCATACACTTTAGATTCTTTTTTGGTAAATTGTCTATTTGTTTCTTGGCTCATTTTTCACCGGGGTTTTTCTTCCTCCTATAATTTTGGAAAACTCTATAGAGATTTATATATTAGGATACTCATACTTTGTTGTTCTTGTGATTTAAATTCCAAATATTTTCCTAGAATAATATTTGTCATTTTAATTTTTATATTTTTGTCATGCAAATGCTTTTAATTTTTATGTAAAAGTATTTTCCCTTATAGCTTCGAAATTATTAAATGTATTTCTTCAAAACAAGCAATATAAGTAAGCACATTAGGGGGAAAACAAGCATTCAGATAAACTCTTTAAACATCCCTTGGGTGAGGGACACTAAGGTTCTGATGTAACAGCTAGACTGTCAGTATCCAGATTTTTTTAGAGAATAATGTCTTTGAAATATGTTTGTATTGAACATTTGCATGAATCTGTGCTACAAATCTGTTGCTAAAGTTGTATGAGGTAAACCTCTGAATGTTGAATTCGGTTGTTCTTCCTTTCAAAGCTCCGGTTATAGTGAAAGGATCCCTGGGAAGAAATTCCAAGCACAGGAACCCAAGCAGAAAGACTCATATTTAGGGATGGGCAAAGAGTCTAAACAGGGAAGCATGGCTAGGGAAAAGCAGTGCCATCCTTTACTGAGCATATACTATGTGGTGACACTGTAGAAGAAGATAGTTGTATAAGAGAAAGGCTGCAGTGGGTATAGTCCTGTTTGTGGCTGCCTAGTTTGTGGAATACCCTTCCTAAATTTGGAAACTTATCCTCCTTATGATACCTGCATCCCTGAAGCAGAAATCAGTAACTCACTTTCCCAGCCTCCCTTGCAATTCAGGGCAGGCATGTGACTCAGTCTTCACCAATCAGATGCACTGACCTGAGACTTTGATTTGCAAAAGAGAAATGATTGGATGAGGCAAGTGCCTCTGGAAATCCACTTTCTCAGGAGAATTACGGCAGAGGTTACTCCAGAGAGGGACAGGCAGGGCTGGAGTTCTGGGGTCCAGCCTCGCAGTCAGCCTAGTAAGATAAGATGTCCAAGCTCAATGCAAGTGCCAGTGGGTGAACTTCACTGAAGGTGACAAGCAGGGAGATTTGGACATCGTTCCTGGATATTGTAGCCATCAAGCCTGATCCTCAGACCCTTTGGTAGGGGTGTCTGGGAAGTCCTTAACATCTTTAAACTGGTGCTGGGGAAACCTCTGGCTATTGCCCATTATTTAAGTCTGGTCAGTAAAGAGTTGCATTTGAAACTTGCAGCTTCTTCCCAACTGACGGGAAAGAAAGAGGGAGACAAACAAGAAAAAAATTGTCCCTGTTTTCTTTAGAAATTAGAGATGAAAGTAAAACCATTGCATTATCACCGCCAACCATTCTCTTTGTTCATTTGAAAAAGAGTCTAGCATTTTCTATATACTAGATGCTGTGCCGAGTGACAGACCTCTATGAGATGCAAAAGGAAAACCAGGATATCAAAACTTTTCGACCAGTGGGGGATACCAAAAACAGTAAAAGCCTTTATCACTCACTGCAGTCGCATCCGGAAAATAATTCTGCACAGGCTGCACGGTGTGAGATGTTTGAAGTTACTGAACATGAAGCCCAAACATGTTAATTTGAGAAATTAGCGGGAGGTTATTCCACCCCCCTTCCCAAGAATATCACAGGAAATATGTTAGCACAGAATGACAATACTCCAAGGAAGAAAAATCCCCAGAATTGTTCATTAACCCTTTAGTTCCCATTGGTATAAGTTAGGTTCTCTTGAGAAAGCCTTTAAACTCTTTCAAATTTATTTTATTGAAGTATAGTTGATTTACAATGTTGTATTGATTTCTACTGTACAGCAAAGTGATTCAATTAAACATATGTATACGTTATTTTTTTATATTCTTTTCCATTATGGTTTATCCCAGGATATTGAATATAGTTCCCTGTGCTACACAGTAGGACCCTGTTGTTTATCCATCCTATATATAATAGTTTGCATCTGCTAACCCCAAATCCCAATCCATCCCTCCCCCAAGCCCCTTCCCCCTTGGCAACCACGAGTCTGTTCTCTATGTCTGTGATTCTGTTTCTGTTTCATGTGGATAAGATCATTTGTGTTATATTTTAGATTTCCACATATAATTGATACTATATGGCATTTGTCTTTTTCTGACTTACTTCACTTAATATGATAATCTCTATGTCCATCCATGTTGCTGCAAATGGCATTATTGCCTTATTTTTTATGGCTGAATAATATTCCATTGTATACATGTACCACATCTTCTTTATCCATTCATCTGTCAGTGGACATTTAGGTTGTTTCCATGTCTTGGGAAAGCCTTAAACTTTGATGGTCAATGCAAAACCCCCCAGCCTCTCACCTTTATGTGGTGCCTCATAATTTTCAAAGCATATTCCTTCCTTCCTTCCTTCCTTCATTTATTCAACCAGTAGTTAACGGAGGATCTACTATATGCCAGGCACTGTTCTAGAATCAGTGAACAGCAGTGAACACTACTTGCAAATTCCTCCCCTCCGTGGAATTAACACCCTCCTGCCATTCTCCCATAGCACAGTGAACAGCTCTCTTGGATAACGATCACTTTCTATATGGAAAACTGAGATTCAGGTTATGCAGCCTGTAAGCCCCTCCCCAGTCTGTTCTCCACAGAGCAGCCAGACTGATCTTTTAAACAACGCAAATCACTCCCTGCTGAAAATCCTCCAATGGTTCCTCATCACTCATAGGAATGAAATCCAAATTCCTTACCATGGCCTGCAAGGCCTCGAGGGATCTGGTCTGCTTTGACCTCATCTTGCACCTCTCTCTCCCTTGCTCACTGTAATTGAGCCACATTTGTCTTCTTTCTATCCTTCCAATACACCAAGCTGCATCCCACCTCAGGGCCTTTGTACCACCTATTCCTGAACATGCGACTCTCCATGTATTTCCCTGCTACCATTCAGGTTTTGGCTCAAGTATCTTCTCTTCAGGGAGGCCTTCCAAGACTTGTCTAAATTACCTTACCTAAATTATCACACACTCACCCATCTTCCCCCAACACCTGTTTTATTTTTCACATAATGCTATCAGTCAGCTTTCTTAGTCACAAGAAATGGAAAGGAACTCCGGCTGATGTAGTGATGGTGAAAGGGAATAACAGCCTTCACAGTTTGACACACTGACCTGTCCTTCTATCCCTTACCAGCTGTGTGGTCTGAGACAAGCTTCTTAATCTCTTTGATCCTACAAAGATGGTAAGTCAGGCCATACGCTTCCTCTGCACAAAGCCTTCTAAGGGTTTCCCTCTCAGACAGAGAAAAGGTCAGGCTCCTTTCTCTGCCCTGTAAAGCCAAACCCACTGGACAATTACTTGCCTGACCCCTTCTCCCCCTCCTTCCCCTCTCACTCTGCTCCAGCCACTTTGGTCCTTGCTATACCTCGAGCAGCTAGACATGCTGCTCCCTCAGGGCCTTTGCACTTGCTGATTGCTCTCTCCGCCGTACTCTTCTCTCACCCTCCACAGGGCTTGCTTCCTCACTTCTTTTCAGCTTTCATTCAGACGTTGCCCTCTCAGTGAGACCTTCCCTGGTTGAAAACTGCAACCCCGTCCCTCCCTCCCCACACCTATCCCCCTCCCCTCATTTCCTGCTCTGTTTTTCTCCATAGCACTCATCAGCTTGTAACACACTGTGTCATTCACTTGTTTATATCCTGTCTCCCTTCACTGCAATGTCCGCTCCATGAGAAGGGATGCATCCAAGCACTTAGAATCCGAGCGCATGGTAGGCAGATCTGCTGAGCAAATGAATGAACCGGATCAGCTTCCTTTCCTCCTCGCCTGTGCCGTGGGTGGTTAGAGTCTCTCCTGACATGCGCGTTGTGAGGATGAAATGGGGTTAAGTCCTTAGAGTGTCTGGTGTGCTGCTCGCAGGAACAAATCTCAGGTCCCCTCCCGTCCAGCCTGCAGGCCCGGCTTCTCACCCAACGCAAACAGCCCAGGGCACAGACCTGATTAACACCCTTCACCTCAAGCACCCTGAGTGCCATGTTTGAAGAAGGCATGCAAATAACTATCAGCAGCTAAATTCCTGTCTGCCAGGGGTTCAGCCCAGAGGTGGCCACACTCAGGTGGTCACTGGGGAGAGGGGACGAGGATGCTCAGCTTTGGAAGCAAGCAGGACACCATTGATCCTGCAGAGGGGGAGGCAGCAGGGGATGTTCAGGACGCGCTATCAGCCTGAAGGACGCACTGTCTATCTGGGTTCACTCACGTATCTCATGGTATAGACGACGGAATGCAAATAAATAATGAGCTGCTACAGAGATTCACAGGTGGGAAGGGAAGATTCCTTTAGGAAGGTGACAATTCAATCGAATTATATTGCGAGGAATTTGTGGGTATCTTGGAGGCAAGATAACACCCAACTTTGAACTAATTAAGACCAGGAGCATGATAGGTGGAGATGAGAATACCATCTTTAAAGGTTGAACTGGAAGATGGTTCTTTGGGACACTAATCTACCACCTTCTTGATCTGCTGGCTTTCAGAAGAAAAGGCTGGACTGGTCCCTGTACCTGAGTTGAGTGGCCACATGGATTTCCTTTTACTTTACCACTACCTCATGCGTTAGGTAGGTTTTCTCCCCACCATCACAGTAGTTCATACATACAAGATGAGCTCAGATTTAACCCAGACCCAGTCAGTGGTGCTGTCCAATGGTGCACAGCAGGCAGCTCTCTGAGAAGGGGGTTCGGAGACGACCATGCCCAGCTCAATGATGAGACAGAGAGAAACTCAGACTCTCCCTCCTGGAGAGTGGGATGCAAATACTCTTGCCTTTATGGAAATACCAGGAGTAGGGAAGAAATTTCTCCTTGCAAAGCTGGCCAATCATGGCCGGCTGAAGTTTAGGTTGATCTGGAAAACTGTAACAGAAGCAATGAATTCAGACGGGTATATCAACACGGCCCTCATCATCAACATGCCAACAACAACAACAATAGTAGTAACAGCAGCATCCCAGCAACGGCAGCGGCAGCGCCGGCCCCTCCGGTGCTAGGGGGCAGCAGAGTGTGTTTACTTAACATGTGTCATCTCATTTAACCCTCACAGGATTTGCCTGAAAAGGTGAAATGGGGAGAGACTGTGGATGAAATTATACCCCTAAGATATTTGTCATCCAGTGAAAAAGAACTCACTTTTGGAGGTAGATCAGTCTGGGTTCTAGCCCACCTTCTTTTATTACGTGAGCAACCTCAAGCAAGTTCCATAACCTCCCTGAATTTCAGTTTGTAATCTCTCACGGGGAGATTAAAAAATGAATTCTAGCTTTGTCGTGAGGACTGGGTAAGGTGATGTGCGAGGTGCGGAGCAGCCTCCCAGGGGGGTCAGCTGGAAGGCGTCTTGTCAAATCAGATTCAAAGAGAAACAGCTGGGGGATGAGGTCACCCTCCCACCCACCCTCTCTCTTCTCTGGGGTCCTTTATCTTTCATCATTTAGCATCCTATCAGCTGGGAGCTGTCAGAAAATCTCAGAAGGGTGGGAAAAGACACCTTTCATCCCCTACGCTTGTCATCTTCAGCTTTTCAATGATGCTCAGTTCTGTTTTCTCAGGAAACATTAAAAAAAAAAAAACCCCTTCACAAACAGAAAAACACCCGAAACAACCCTACTTCTTCAAGGCAGACTCTCCGAAGACAGAGGGAACTGAACCTCTATCCACCTGAGGACCTTGTTTGGGTTCTGCATGTTTGTTCCCAAGAGAATTGGCACAAAGGCCAGATGCTCAGGGGACCCTGGGCTTCCACTGAACAACAGCACACTTTCTTCAGGCTCCACACCGGGAGGCAGCACGGTGAAGCCCGTGTGCTTTGAGAAGCGGGGGTGGGAACGGTCCATGGAGAATGTGCATCTGCGGAAGAGGGCTGAAGCAATCTCCCACCTTCGGCCAACAGACTTCATCCCTGACTATAGGCACTCGCCCTCCTTAGCCTGCAGTGGTCAGCACCCACCAACAAAGCTATCGTTCTTCTTCGCAATTGGCTTCCTGAAGTCAGGGGCTGCGCTGTTTGGTTTGCCACTCTCTTCCTCATGACTATTTTTCCCCCTTGGGTCAGATTCTGATCTCCGGCAGAACTCCAGCCTCAGCCCCATGGTGAGCGGTGCCGATGAAGCAGAGATTACATCTCAGAATTTGTCCTGCCCCAGGCGAAGGTGCAGGCTTTTGTATTCCCGTACTGGCCATCCTTGGCTATGGGGTCGGGTGCGGGGGGGTGGGAAGGACCCTGGGAGAGTTCTTCTAGCAAACTGTACCAGCAAAGAAGGCTCCAGTGCCCAGGGGCAAACCTGGGAAGGTTGCAGGGGCACACCCTTGGCAGCAAAGCATACAGGGCCTGGGGGTGGAGGCCTAGAGCTGGTGAGAGGGTTCTCAGGAGGTCTGGGCTGCGCCTGCTGTGCTTTCCTTCAACCAAAGGTTTGGGTAATAGATCAGTGTATATACAATGGAATATTACTCAGCCATAAAAAGAAACGAAATTGAGTTATTTGTAGTAACTAGGTGGATGGACCTAGAATCTGTTACACAGAGTGAAGTAAGTCAGAAAGAGAAAAACAAATACCGTATGCTAACGCATATATATGGCATCTAACCAAAAAAAAAAATGGTTCTGAAGAACCCGGGGGCAGGACAGGAACAAAGACGCAGATGTAGAGAATGGACTTGAGGACACAGGGAGGGGGAAGGGTAAGCTGGGACGAAGTGAGAGAGTGGCACGGACATATATACACACTACCAAATGTAAAAATAGATAGCTAGTGGGAAGCAGCCGCATAGCAAAGGGAGATCAGCTCGGTGCTTTGTGACCACCTAGAGGGGTGGGATAGGGAGGGTGGGAGGGAGACGCAAGAGGGAGGGGATATGGGGATATGTGTGTATGTATAGCTGGTTCACTTTGTTGTACAGCAGAAACTAACACAACACTGTAAAGCAATTATACTCCAATAAAGATGTTAAGAAAAAGGTAGGCCTGCGTGGCGTTGCTCACACGGTCCCCCTGATCTGGGCAGAAGGAGACCTTCACTGCCACAGTCCGATATGGTCATCCTGGGGTTTGAGACCATAACCCCCGCTGGCAGCAGAATGTCCCCTGCATGGCCCTGCCCACTTGTACAGAATTCCCACGTGTGTGCAGGTGGCCATGAGGGAGGGGCCTGGTGTGCCCAGGGCTCTGGCACAAGGCTCCTGTATCATTATAAAAGCAGTATATGAAAATGAAAACATAGAATACAAGCATCCTGAATGGGGACCCCACCTCCAGATGAGTCCTGCCACAGAAATAATGTTTAAACTTTTCTGCTTTTATTTTTTCTGATTGTGTATCACCCAATTTTATGTGCACGTATGTATGTTTTTGTGGTTTTTTATGTTATAGGTAATATTTATTGAGTCACTAACATAATCACATTTCAAGCATTATGCCATTTAATATTGAAAACAATTTCAGGAGGCAGATCCTGTTTTTAGTTTTATTTTACAAATAAAGAAATAAGTTCTTGAAGGTTGATGAACCTACCAAAATATATACATAAAGAATCCAGAAGTTTGAACCCAGATCCTTCTGATGATAAATGCATGTTCTTTATCACTAAATTTAATGTTTTCTTTTTTTAATTGAAGTATGTGTGTGTTTTTATAATTATACATAATAAAAAATTTTGAGATTATATAGTCTTTACATTGAATAATAAGGGATCTAGTTTATTTGCTGTATTATCCACTTCCTCTTCCCTCCCTCTACATTTTCTGTTTTCTTGAAGTTTGGTGTCATCTGTTGATTAGAGGTAGAATGACTGTAAATATAAGACAGTTGAAGCTTTGGATGCCTCAGTTTCTCAGGTTCCTTCCAAAGCCTTGGACCTAATTTTGAATTTGCAAGATTGTGCTCATTTTCTTAAAGACAGTCCACAAACTGTACAAGCTCCAGACCCTCAAAATCCGGATCTGCCCCATTAACTTTATAATGTCAAAGTTGTCACATATGTATGCAGTATAGTTATATAACATATAACTCTACTAGCATGCTGTAATCACCATGTTATAATGAGGGTGATAATAAGCTCTATTTCTTATTTCATCAATTGAAATTGTGCCTGTGGACTCCCATCGTGAAAAAATGAGTTGCTTAGCACCTGGAGAATTCTCTCCATCGCTTCACCCCTCCATCTTCTGACTTCTATCAGCTAACTCACAGTCACATTCTCTTTATTAAATATAAGGAAAACATCTTTGCTTTGTCCATGGTTTGATTCTACAATTTTAAACCAGCAGAAGCATTTGCAATACTATGTTTGTTATGTTTCCTTGGATATAAATTTCTACCAAGCCAAAGGGTTTGCTTAGTTCTAAGAAGAGGCAGCCACTATGAAAGAAGCAGAGGAGGAAAGAGATTCAGGCCTGGATTTGGGGACTGGCTCTTTCCTTCACTGAATGTGTGACTTTCACAAGTCATTCCTCATCCCTGGGCCTTGGTTTCCTCATCTGTGAAATCGAGATCCTAACTGAGTTGATCTCATGGGCCGTGAAAGTTCCGTGTATGTGCATTCAAGGTAGACTGCTTAGCATGTAGTAAGCACTCAGTACACCTTAGTGTTATTATTACAAATACTGATCTCATGTGTCTCAACCTCTCCATCAGATTTCACTCATATTCTCTTTACTCTCAGTTCTATGACATTTCTTCCACTTGCTTCTCCAGCGCTTTTATTGCATATTTTATTGGGGCCATAATTTTTAATTTCCAGGAACTCGTTCATATTCTTCTCTTTTTTTCAGAACAGCTTGTTCTGTTATTTTATGGCTGCAATATCTTCTCAAATCTCTCTGAGGATATGAATTTAATCTTTCAGAGTTCTCTTCTCTTCCCTGATTCAACTATTTCCTTTGGGGAGAGTTGTTCTGTGTTTATCCTGGCCTCCTTCTCCTGTGATCTGCTGTTCCCCAAGGTCTGCTTATCGTGGCCTGTTCTTATGGTTCGTCAATAAAGGACCAAGCTGATGGTCGAGGTGGCACCACGGGCTTCTGCCAGGCCTGTGTGACCATGTTCGATCTCTCGACTTCCCCGTGAAGGAAGGTTGATGTGGGTTTTCCCCGTGGGTGGGGTCTGTCAGAGCGTGGCTTGACTTCAGTCTGTAGGACTGGTACAGACAGACAGACAGAGTGCCCCTCCTCCAAGCATAAGCTCTACCCTGAGCACTAGGACCTGCAATTAGGTTAGCCCTCCTCAGGGACCTTTCTGTTTCTTTGGAAAGTAGGACTCCAATTTCAGTCTTGGAAAAAATGAAGTTTTGCTGGGGTGTGGGCGGAGGAGACAGTGTTGGGAGGGCTGACGGCCAGCTCTTCTGCAGACATATTTTTTAAAAATCTTTTTTGAGATACATGCACCCCAATGTTCATAGCAGCATTATTTACAACTGCCAAGGTATGGAAGCAGCCTATGTGTCCATCAATAGATTAATGGATAAAGAAGATGTGGTATAGATATACAATGGAATACTACTCAGCCATAAAAAAGAAGGAAATTTTGCCATTTGTAGCAACATGGATGGACTTGGAGGGCATTATGCTAAGTGAAATAAGTCAGGCAGAGAAAGGCAAACACTGTATGATATCACTTATATGTGGAATCTAAAAAATTCAACAAACCAGTGAATAAAACAAAAAAGAAGCAGACTCACAGATACAGAGAACAAACTAGTGGCTACCGGTGGGGAGAGGGAAGGGGGGGGTGCAGTATAGGGATAGGAGATTTTAAAAAAATGGTTATTATGGGATTACATGAAATCATGTGTGTGAAACTTTTGAAAATTGTAAAATACTATAGAATTTAAAAAAATAAAAAGAGAATCAAAAACCTTTTTATTTTATAATAATTTTAGATTTACAGAAGAGCTTCAAAGACAGCATGATTTACCTCTCCCAGTGTCGACATCTCACATACCCACAGTACATTTGTCAAAGTTAAGAAATGAACATTGGTACGTTACCATTAACTAAATGCCGGACTTCATTTGGATCTCGCCGGTTATTCCACTAATGCCCTCTCTCTGCTGCATGAGGCCATCCAGGGTACCTCATTCATTTAATTGTCGTGTCTCCTTAGTCTCTTGTAATTTGTGATATTATTCAGTCTTCCTTGTCTTTCATGGTTCTGATACTTTGGTGAGTGGTGGTCAGGAATTTTCAGTTGAGGTTTGTCTGATGTTTTCTCATGAATCCACTGGGGTTATGGATTTGGGGGAAGCCACCGCAGAGATGAAGTGCCCTGCTCATCACATCTAATTCGGGATACATGATATCAATGTGACTTTTTCCTGGTGATGTTATCTTTGATCACCTGGGTTAGGTGGTGTCTGTCACTTTTCTCCGCTGTAACAGACTTTCCTCCTCTTTCCATATTGTACCTGTTAGAAGCGAGTCACTAAGTCCTGCCCACAGGTCCCAGGATAACTGCCATGCTCTCCCATGACCCGCCTCCCTTGCCACTCTTGAGAGCGAGACATGGGAATGTAGTGTTCCTTCTCCTTCCCCTGAATGTGCCTCCATCTCGATAGGATGTGCACAGCTGAGGCCGCCATTTAATGACCAAGAGGGTCAACATCCTGAAGACAATGCCGACACGTCAGGGATGTCAGTGCAGAAGGATGAACAGAACATGGGCTCCTGATGATGCTGTCCATCGGTGAACAAATATTTAATGAACAAATGAACATAATTGGAAGAGCTCTCTATTGATTGCCCAGCTATTTCACAAAGGTTCCGAGGTGGCTCACAAGGAAGAAACCTAATAACATTCTGTGCCAGGGATTTTCCCTCCCGTGGACTTGCTGTTAAGTGGGATAATACATTTTCTTGCATAAGATGGTTAGAGTTGGGGTTCTTCTTGCTTATAGCAGAAAGAAAACGGATACACTACACTTTTAGAAAAATCCTCCTGCGAACAAGCAACCTTTTTGAAATACCTCTCTGGAGACTCTTACAGAGATGTCCTTTAAACACGGCGGATGTTTTTATCTGAGGGAGAAAGTGTGTGTGTGTGTTTGTGTGTAAAGGGAGCAGGACATGGAGGGTTGGGCAGAGGAGCAGCCAGCTGACTAAGAGAAGCAGATGGGAGAAAGAGCTCAACCGAGGGCATCGAGTGCTTATTGTTCCCACAAGAGGGATAAAGGAGAGGAGAGGACAGCTTTCACTCAGTGTGTATTGCATACCAGGCAATAGGAGCTCTAAATACATGATTTTATTCACTCCCCATGATGGGCTTAGAGATTTAAAGTGGCTTAAGATCTGACTCCAAAGTCCTGCCACTTTCCTTTACCAGCCCAATTCAATCCTTAGACAAGTCCTCTAGAAATGTCCCCAATCCACCCACTTTTCTCCATCTCCGGCGTTACCACCCTGATCCAAGCCCCATCATCCCTTCCCCGGTCTGCGGCATCTCCCATCTAACTGGTGTCTCAACTGCCACCCTCACTCCTCCTGCCTGTTGTCTGTTGTCTGCGCTGTCTCTTGGTCGCTCCTCTCTCCAAAATGATTCAAGGACACCTCAGTGTGCAAATCCAAACTCTTTCCTGTGGTCCCTTTGGATTTCCATGATCCGGTCCTGCTTGTCTCGGCAGCCTCATCTTGTACATTTTTCACTCCACTCACCAAGCTCCAGCTTCCTTGGCTTCCTTACTGTTCTTCCAGGTAATTCCTAACTTAGGGCCTTTGCGCATTTGTCCTCTTTGCCTGGAATGCAACGTCATCCACCATTTCTTTGCACGGCTGATGTTTTTCAACCTGCAGGTCCTGACACAGGAGGCTTTCATTGAGCACACCAGGGTAGCTCCTGTCTGTGTGTCACCCAGGGTACTCCCTTTATTACCTTCATCTCAACTTGAATTATTTTTATTTCTCAGTTACTCTCCTTGACTGACTTCCCTGTTTAGAATATTGGCTCCATGAAGGCTAGGACCTTCTCACCACTGAGCCTCCAGCACTCAGAACAATGTTTAGCACGTGGTAGGTTCTCAATAAATATTTAATGAACAAATGAACATAATTGGAAGAGCTCTCTATTTATTGCCCAGCTATTCCACAGAGCTTTCGAGGTGGCTCATAAGGAAGAAACCTAATAACATAGAAAAATGTAAATGAACACCGAGAACATCAGAAATAGGGAAAATGTAAATTAAATTACAAGAGCGACACCAGATACTTAACCCCATGCAATTCTTAAAAATGAGCCTAATCTTGGCTACGGGTTCCCTTTGTAAATAGTTCAGTAAAGCCCTTTGTAAATGGCAAGGGGTTCTAGACCTGGACTTCCTGCCCACACAGCCTCACCTGACTGAATCAGGACGGTCACTGACCTGAACTGGGCCAAACTCTCTCACACTTGGACCAAGAGTTACAGAGAAGGACTTGGACAGGGGGTGATATGTTCTGGAACTATGAAAAGAACAAGCCTTGGGCCATGGGCAAGTAGATGGAACAGCGGGAAAAGCAAGCGTGGGAAGAGGAGCAGGAGTGCAGCATGGCCGTGCAGAGATGGAGCAGCGGAGGGGCTCCTGCAGCTTCAGAGAAGACGGCGGCAGCTGTAGCTGCCTGCTGACTCCGCAGTTCCCATGAGGCCATCTGAAGTTCCCCTGTTAGGTCAGCAGGACTCCGCTGGGTCCTTCTGACAAATCTTTTTCTTGAGCTTCTAAGCCTCTGTTCTTGGTAATCATGTGGTTCTGAGGCCAGGACTGATTGATAAGAGACAATAACACTGAATCACACTAGGCTAGATTGTGCTGCAGTAACAAACATCCCCCCAAACTGAGTGGCTTACAAAGCAAAGACCTATTTACCACTTCTGCTACATATCCATCAAAGGTTGACTGCTGTTCTGCTGCAAAAAATCTTCACTCTGGGACCCAGACTGATGGAGTAGCCTGTATTACCAGTCTCTGTGGCAACTACCCAGTGGGTTATGAGTGATTGGAAGGAGGATTTCACCTATCGTGGCAATGAAATTTCCTAACTATCCAAATTATGGATGGGCAGCTGACACTTGCCAAAACCCAGACTGGCCATGAGAGGGCACAGGGCATTAATGACCACAGGATTCTAGAGTCTGAAAATCCAATATCCACAATATCACTTTCTTCCAACCTTCTATCTACTCCCTGCTTAAACCATATTGAATATTTGCTATTCCTGGAAGATGCCCAGATTTCTTTTTTATCTTTGGGACTTTGCAAAATAATGGTCTTCCCCTCCTCCTAATCTTCACCCCCTAATTAACTCCTTATTTCTTTCACTTTTCCTTCTGGACTGAGGGACTGTCACCTTTTCTAGGAAGTCTACTCTGATCCTTTAAAGCTGGGCTAGGATCCCTGCTCTGTGTTCCTATAACTCCCCCTCCCCCTGTGCAATGTCGTCTACCTGAATGATAGATGTTTACGGTTCAGATTGTCAGGTGGGTAGCCTGACAGTGTAGAAATCTTAGCAATACCCAGCGCTTTACAAGATATGGGACTAATTCTTTCAGAGGCACAGATGTGAAATGTAATACAAAAGAGCATGTCTATCAGTACACCCTGGCCGTGACTTCAAAGAGTGGTAGATAGGTGAGGGTGGAGAAACTCTATGGAAGGAGATGTAGAGGAGGCAAGTGAATAAATCCTGGGCTTATTCGATTTTGGTTTCTCTGATAGAGAAGGACTCTCCTACAGCTTCATAGTTAAGAGAAAAGGGGAATTTTCACACATTTTGCTTTGCCAGGCATGTCTGTGATCAGTCCTTTCCCATTTCTCTCAAAATAAAAGAGGAATTTGATCTCATTAATTAGAGCCTGATAGTAGCCATTGATGGGGCCACTATTACTAATGGGTGGAACTGCCATGCTTGGCACCCTTGAGGTTGCTGGATCCTAGGTCAGATTTTGAGAAGAGTAGGGGGCCTTGCTAAAGCTTTGATCCTGGGCTTCTTACTTCAACTTGAACTTCCCACAGGGCTGGCTCGGCATTGGGGTTTCAACATTGAGAAGGTCAGTTGTTCGATGATTCCTATTATGTTCTTGTATGCTGAGCTCCCTTGAGAACCTGTTGTGAGGGGAGCCGGGGAGCTGGGGAAGGGCCTATCAGCAAAACAGGATTCAGGTTTTTCTCATCCTGGCCAGAACACCATCCAGGAGCACCTCCCCCCATTCTCACCCTTAATTGTTAAGTTGACTAAACATGACATGTGAAATGAATTCCTATTTAGAAAATGCCATTGAATTGAGCATAGGAGGTGGTTGTACAAATAGATTCTTAGCATGAAGACAATGCTAGGATGCAGGCTCTACGCTTGCGAAGGGTCTGAGTGTAACTTGCCATCCTCCCTGCAGAGAGGAAATAATTAGCAAGTGTGTGTTTGGGGGGATGGAGAATAAACATGAAGTGCAGAGACACTGAGAGGGAAACACATTAATCATGTTTGTCTGTGATTACCCAGGAAGAAGAAGCTGCTTGTTCCTTGTGACAGTAATTAAACACGAGAGAGGCCTAGCCATGATTTCATGTTTGAGGTCAGAAGAGGAAATGGGACAGACAGTGAATGGTGGGAGGCACAGTGTATGGGCTGAATCGTCAAAGTGGTAGGCATTTGCTAAATGAGTCCTAAGCTCGGTGCCAAGGTGGGAGTGTCTGCGCTTCTTTCATGTCCATTGAGAGATGGCTTTAAGGCAGCTCTGTGCTGGGGGGCCAACTATACACAGCCCACCCTGATGGAATTCACAGCCTGGAGTGGGGTGTGTGGGACACATAACCATCATTGTGTTATACTAAACTCAGGTTCAGCTGCTCACTGCTCAAAAGCCAATAATTCGAGAGGCAAGTGCCAGTAGAAAGGAAAGGTGCTTTAATCAGAAAAGCCCTGGCTTCCCTGGTGGCACAGTGGTTGGGAGTCTGCCTGCCAATGCAGGGGACGCGGGTTCGAGCCCTGGTCTGGGAAGATCCCACATGCCGCGGAGCGACTGGGCCCGTGAGCCACAACTGCTGAGCCTGCGTGTCTGGAGCCTGGGCTCTGCAACAAGAGAGGCTGCGATGGTGAGAGGCCCGCGCACCGCAATGAAGAGTGGCCCCCGCTCGCCGCAACTGGGGAAGGCCCTCACACAGAAACAAAGACCCAACACAGCCAAAAATAAATAAATAAATAAATAAATAAATAAATAAATAAATAAAACAAACAACATAATGCTCAACTTTAAAAAAAAAAAAAAAAGAAAAGCCAGCAATCTGGGGAGAAGGTGGACTCATGTCCAGAGACAAACTCTGAAGATTCTGTTCAGCCATGACAGTGTATTAAGGGGAAGATGGGGGGAAGAATCTCAGTGAATCACTGAGGCAGGAGGTTGGGTTCTGCATCATTCTTCATTGCATGCACACTGGCTGACTCTCTCTCTTCAGATGTTACCTTGCCCGCGTGATCTGCCTGCAGGATTCCTTAGGGGGTTGTTGGGGAGTAGAGAGCTAATCATTCCTTAACTACTGGATTCTTCATTCTTACTTCTTTTTATCTAGGAAAAGGATCAACAGGTTAGACAAGGCATGGTGTGCATTCAGGAAAGCATAATTCAGGAGTTAGTTTCAATTGCTTAGTGATCTCATTCCTTTAATTTGGTTTTTAAGGTTAGAGGGGGACAGAAATGGGTAAACAGGAAAGGGGCAAAAGAGCTACTTTCAATTGGTCCAGTGTGGTAAGTGCTGCCAAAATTAAACCGCAAAAGCAGAGACGCTACACAGAGGGCTGCTGGGAGGACTTGCTGGCACGGGGAGGAAGAAGAGAGAAAGAGAGTGACTTTCAATACTCAACTGGGAAGGGTGTCACTGACAAGCGTCCACCGTTGGGAAAAGGCCCAACAGTCAACCCATGAAGACAAAATGGACTGTGGATTTCTCTGCAAATTCTTCGCCATGGGGAACTTGTGGGGCTGAATTGCCGGTGAGCAAGACAAAGGTGCATTCTCAATCTGCCCATCTAATGTCCCAGATGTGTCTCCTGGATCAGAGGTCAGCAAACGTTTTCCCTAAAGGGCCAGATGATAAATATTTTCAGCCTTGCAGGCCATCTGATCCCTGTTGTAAATAATCAGTTCTGCAGTTGTAGTTTGAATGCAGCTGTAGACACATGGAAGCAAGTGGGTGTGGCCAGGTTGGCCTGAGGATAGAAGGGACTAGATCATTGTTACTCCAAGTGTGGTCCCTGGTCCATTATTATCAGCATGCTCTGGAAGCTTGTTAGAAATACAGAATCTCAAGCCCCACTTGGGGCCCATTGAATTAGAATCTGCTGCTCACAAGGATTGTTCCTGAGACCTCCACATATGTCACTGCCATATATAGTGGTCGCACTTCTGTCACCTGTAAAATGGAGATGATTCATATACCCAGCAGGCTGGGTGGTGTGAGAATCCTAACTGTTCACAGCTTGGCAATGCTGGGAGACAACTCTCCGTGGATATCTTGTGTCAGTGCATGTCTTATAAGTGAGACTGATGGCCTTTCTGCTCTAGAAGAGCTTATCAAGGATGTTTGTGCAGCAGACAAACCTGGCTGATGGAGACTGTGTCTCCCTTGGGAGCAAAGGGCGAGTGTGCTCACGGCCTGTTATAAAACATCCGGGTTCCCTGAGCTCAGGGTGCCTTTTGTGTAATGCACCCCACTGCACGTGCATGTCTGCTGGCCTACTCCACAGCATTCTGAGGGAAATGGGGCACAAAAGGCAGCACAAGAACTTGCTGATGCTATAGTACTGCTGTTGTTATTAGTAATAACGCCCTCTGATGACTTAGGAGTCTCTTGACACACCTCCCTTCCCTGAAGAGAAGGAAGTTTCCTGGATGGGTCAAAGTCAAGGAATCTGTCAAGGTAAAAGGTTCCAGGCAACTTCTCCCAGCAACTCCTTGTGCTTTTAATTACACAAGAAAGGAAGAAGGGGTAGCATTTACCTTTCCTTGGACTTGGCTTGGTCCCTGGGAATCTTCTGTAGGATGCTCAAGGTCAGAAGCGCTAGGGCTGGGTCCCGATTCAGAGATTCCATCCCCTGGCCACCCTCTTTCTCCCTTCTAGAGCAAGGGGCCACAAGCAACCAATGTACTGGGAAGTGTTTTAAACCTGGTTCACAGCAGTGTGGAAATGGTAAGGAGCGTCACATCAGAGCTGGAAGCTGCTGCTGTCCCCCCTGAGAAGGTTCTCTTCCAAATGCTCTTCCTGGTAGATGACAGAGTGTCCTTGTAGTAACAAGTGGCAGGGTGGCTCCAGGATCTCTATAGAGCAGGGACTAAAGAGCACCTTTATGGGGTGGTTTTGTGATACTAGGAGAGATTGGGAAGGGCACCCCCAAGCCAACCCTGTGGGGTCTCCACTGTGTAATAGAAAGTTCATGAAGTTTGGATCCTGGCAGACAGTTCAAATCTTGACTTTACCACCAAGTAGCTGGGTGGCCTCAGACAAATTATAGGTCCTCTGAAGAGTTTGTTTTGTTTATCTCTAAAATGCACATACTCCATAAAATTTAAATCATGTGAAGTTCCTGGCAGGGAATGGGCATGGAATAAGGGTGTATTCCCACCTCTTGATCCTTCTAAGCTCTGGCCTCTCTTGGGACTCCTGGGGGAGGAGCAGGCTGGGGCACTGCCTGCTGGGCTCCGTCCATGCCTGGTCTTTGTCGTGGCTTCTGGGACGGCCACTGGTAGCTATTTGACCCGAAGCCTGAAGTAGGCTGCATGGGACGGGACAGAGATGGAGGGCTTACGAAGGGGGTGGGTGGTGGAGACCGCTGTCTGCAGAGATCAACTTGGACAATGTGTGGGAAGAGCTTCCTGAAGTGGGAAGCAATGCCCTGCTTGGTGAGGGCTTCAGCTTTACACGGCACTCCATGAGTTAACACGTGCAACCCCCCGCTTAGAGCCCTGAAGTTGACCTTCATAACTGCTGTATGAAAAAGGCAGAGCAGGAATTACCAGGCCCTGCTCATGGGTGCAGAAACTGACACTCAGAGATGTAAGCACTTGCTGAGAGCCTCCCAGTGGGGCCACACAGTGAATGGTGGAGCCATGATTTGAAGCCAAATCTCCCACTGCAGAGCCAGCTCTCGCTGGGCCAGTATCAGACTGGGTGGGCTCATGCCCACCCCAGAGAGGACCAGCGTGTCCAGTGGGGAGCAGCCTCCCAGCCATCGCTGGAGACTTCAGGACATGGAAGCTGCTGCCTCCCTCAAGAGCTGATTCCTGTGTGGGTCGAGGACCCCGGAAAGGGAAGCGGACCAACCCATGATGGGAGTGGAGGTGAGTCTGATGGACAGGGGTCCCTGAAGAAAGCTGAGAGATAAGCCCTGGCAAGGGGGCCAGGGAGCACCAGGAGGCAGGGACCCCAGGGTCATTGTGTCCCTGCACAGGACCGTCCCAGGACCAGCCACATCGTGTATTTTGAGAAGGTGAGGGAGGAGGCATAAAGGCAGGAACTGAGTTGCCTACAGCTCAAGAGCTTTGCGTTGGAACCACCATTAGAAGAGCTGATTTTAAGAAGTGCAAGCTGTGTCTCTACAGGCTGGAGAGAAAGAAAAGGGGTGCAGGCTGATGTTCTGGCAGAAGCCTGTAGGTGAGGGTCACAGCTCATGGTGGCCAGGAACCAGGATGGTCAACACAGCAGAATGACAACAGCCGCAGGCACTGAGGATTCATAGGGGATCCCCTTCTCCCCACTGGTGGGGAAGGGGCCCTTCTGGCTAACAGGAAATTATGCTGTGGTCACTCAGGCAAATTTGGGGAGGATTTCAGACAATATACTGTATTTTCTGCCAGTGAGTGGGAAGGGACTCAGAGCATGCAGCTTGGGTTTACTATTACTATAAACGTGACCTATTTTTACTTACTGGCACGAGAAGCCCAAGTTATATTTCAGTGGAGGTGGGAAAGCCCTGTCAATGTTACCAATTTACAGCTTGTCCCTCTGTGCCTGAATCCCAAATCATAAGGTGATTCCTAATGTAAATTCTTGCTTGGATACATATTTCTCTGATCGGACTGCTTTCCCAACAACTGACCTGGGGCTCTGTACTCTGGGAACGGGGTTGTGGATGAGGGAGAAGGGAAAACTCATCTGGAACTTGAGACTGAGGAGATATGCTCTTAAGGGGATTGGGGGTGGGGACTGGGTACCTCATTGGTGGTTCAGGGGGAGGCAGCCTCTGGGAAACCACTGGGACCAGGAGAGAAAAAAAAAGCAGGGGAGGTGGCAGTGGGACCAGACAGGAGGCTGCCAAAAGCAAGCTTCACCCACTTGGAGAGTTTGTGTTGGGTTTGCATTTATCTCATTCATTCCAAATTATTGATTACCTCCTGTGAAACAGGCGCTGTTAGGACCGGAAGATGGAGGGTGAGAGGACATAGGCACGAGAATCAGACCTCTCATAGGAGCTTGAGGATAAGAAGGATGAGCCATGGGCGAAAGTCACCCTGTTGTGCAGTTGGCAGCAATCAGAGCTGCGGAAAGTCACAGAAAATGCGTGAGAGGGTGTGTGGAGGAGATTACACCTGGCTTGGGTTAGGGTTGCCATGAGACCCAGAAAGCATCACGGGAAAGGTGGAATTGGCCCCTGAGAGGCACGTATTTTAACACGTAGAGATGGGTGTTGAAAGGCATCCTGGGTAGGGAAGGCAGGGTGGGCAAAAGCAGGGAGGCGGCAAGTTAAGGAATCTGTACAATAGAGCAGTTACTGCTCATTTGCACCCATGTGTGTGCTATATAAAGGTTTGAGCAGTAATTTGAGGAGATTTTAAGAGTGTTTTTCTTTAGGTGGAGAATCTTCTGTATTTTTTAAAATAATGATAAGGACGACAATGACGACAATGATGATGGTGATGATGATGACGGTGATGATGATGGTGATGATGATAACATGAATTGTGATCAAGTTGACTGAGCCTTGAATTGCCAAGTTTGGTTTTATTCTGTAGGCAAAGTAAACACATCACTGACTTGATATCCTCCCCACATCCCCGCCCCCAGTCTCTATGTTCCTCATTAAACTTGACTTTGAGGGGACATTGCCCATCCAACCCAACCCTGAATAAGAACAAAGTTGTAAGAAGGAATGGCCAAGAAATAGTTTATTCTGAACAAGGAACAAGGCTAACTTGAACAGAGCCAGGAAATCCAGCATCTTGGGCTGCTTCCAGCTCCTGCCCCTAATTCATGAACTCAGCCCAGTGAGGGGCCCTAAGTGCTGCCAGGGTCACAGTGAAGAGAGAAGCAGCCCCGTTATTTCCTGGAGGGGACAGGATGGTGCCAACGGGAATCAAAGAATGAAAAGTGTGCAAGACAAGTGGACACGTGGGCAACACCATCTAGAAATAGCCTGGGTTTGAAGGAGGAAAACAATAATCATTTCTTTCCTTTTTTTCAAATAAAAATATAAAACCACATAATACATTAAAATGTCTCTTAAGAAATCTAAGAGATGGCATTGACAGTCCCAAGGATTGATTTATGATGTAAAAAGTGAAAGTTGGATGAAAAATAAAAACACAATTGAACTTTCAGAGGAATGCACAGATATCAGAGACTCCAGGATGAAAAGTTCAAAGAATCTTAAACACCAGGCTTGTTTCTACAGAAAACTGACCTGCCAAATGAATGAAACAGGAAAGTTTCTTCAAATGATGCTGATGATGATGTAGACCAAAAACTGCTACCATTCAGAGTAATATGTGCTGGGTATATCACACACAGGATCTTTTTTTAACCCTATAACAACCCCCGAGGGTTAGTTTTATTATCCTTGTTTTAAAACGAGGAAACTGACACTCAAGGGATTACGAGATTTGCCTGAGGTCTTCCCGTTAGTAAACAGCAGGGCTGGATTCTGGACACAGTCCTGATTCCAAGTCCAAGCTTTATCCCCTATGCTACAGCATCTCCCACTTCAAAGACAAAGTGCTCCCTGAACAGATCATAAAGTAGTTTGCTCTTTGTGTGAGCCCACCATCCTCCTAAACTTTCTAACCACCTGTGCTTCCTAATTTATCAGTGTGGAGCAGCCTCCTTGATGGCAGTTGGAGACCCTCTTTAAGTCAATGCCGATGAGATGACATAACCCCTTTTCAGGAAAGAAAACCTGGACGGGGACGGAGACTCAGAGTTCTGCTGTGGGACTGGGTTTTGGGAGGAACTCTGCCGACACTCTATAGGAGAGACTGATGATCAGTGACTTGACCTTCTGAATGGGCATCTACGGGCCATCCCAGCACCAGGGGTGGCGTGGGAGTGGAGACCTACTGAAATTAAAGGTGGAGATGGTGGAGAGCCATCTTAGAAGGTCAGAAAGACTGGCATGACAGAGAAGGCAAAAGAAGACACTTCCGGCTTAGCTCCAGGATTGGGGAATGGTGTTTCCATAGGCTGGGCTAACACATCAGATGTTTGAGGGCTGCATTTTCAAAAGTACTGTCTTAAGAGCCAGGATGGACCGAATTGCAAAGTTGTGTTGATCTAATTGCTTTGGGGGAGGGGAGTGCACTTCAAATATTAAGGTTTTATTTTGCCCGTGTAAACAACTTTATAAAGGTTTTGCATGTCCGCTACCCAATCGGATTCTTTGAATAACCTTGTAATTAGAGGTGGGGCAGAGAGCTGTTTAACCCCTTTGGCAGACGTGGAAAACTGAGGCACGGAAAGGGCAAGGCTTGTCCACAGTCAAGCAGGTATCAGCCGGGCAGCTGGGACCAGAACCCAGGCTCCCCAGCTCCGAGCCCAGGGTTCCTTCTCTGCATCTGATGTTATTAGAGGTGAGACAGGGACCATCGTGGCACAGAGAGGGGCTTTTGGTGGGCAGGGCAGAGGTGTGTGCAGTCCCGCTGGAAGCCGCAGGCGGTGGCTTAGCTGCTGCAGCCACGGGAGCAGGCGTGGGCCAGAATGTTGTTGTTACACCCGTCCTGGAGCTTGCCCTGGGCCTCGCTCCCGGCTCGGCCTTCTGTGTCCAAGAGCTGGCCGCTCTGCCCTTGCTGCTTCCTCAGCCTGCAGACAAGCACAGCATAGACCCAAGTTAGTGATGTGGAGCGGGGGATGTCCAGGGACACGGCTGGGGAAGCAGGGCGGCCGAGGAGCCTTCATGTCCCGCTGGCCTGGGGAAGCACAACCCCTGAGGGGGCCAGAATGCTGTGTCTGGAGCCTGGCAGGCTGGGATCCACACCCAGCTCAGGTGTGGATCTGATGAGCTACTCAACACCCAGAACCTCAGTTTCTCTATCTGTAAAATGGAGATAATAATACCTACATCATGGCTCCTTGTGAAGTCCACAGGAGATCATGTATATAATTTGCCTAAGTTCACACAGTAGGTAAAGGGGCGTGTCCCACACATCATTCGCGCATGTATATGTAGTGAACGCCCACTGATGGACCAGTCACCGTGCCAGGGAGCAGAGGAAACCCTGGCGAGCAAAGCAGTGAGGTTCTCCGTCCTCATCGAGCTTATCACCTGTGGGGAAGATGGACACTGATCAAATTGTCCCACAAAGAAATATCTGAACAGATGAGCACCCAGACTTACAAACTACCCCATGACACACTGTGTTAAGGGAGCACAATTTTTTTAAAAAAATTTTTTCTTGAAGTATAGTTGACTTACAATGTTGTGTTAGTTTCAGGTGTACAGCAGTGACTCAGCTATATATCTCTATATATCTCTATCTAACTATCTACCTATCTATCTACTCTTTTCATATTCTTTTCCATTATGGTTTATTACAGGGTATGGAATATAGTTCCCTGTGCTCTACAGTAGGACCTTGTTGTTTATTTTATTTACAGTAGTTTACAACTGCTAATCCCAAACTCCTAGTTTATTCCTCCTCCCTCCCTTCACCCTTTGGTAACCATAAATTTGTTTTCTATGTCTGTGGGTCTGTCTCTGTTTTGTAAATCAGTTCATTTGTATCATATTTTAGATTTTGCATATAAGTGATATTATATGGTGTTTATCTTTCTCTGTCTGACTTACTTCACTAAGTATGATAATCTCTAGGTTCATCCACGTTGCTGCAAATGGTATTATTTCATTCTTTTTTATGGCTGAGTAATAATATTCCATTGTATATATTTACCACATCTTCTTTATCCATTCATCTGTTGATGGGCATTTAGGTTGCTTCCATGTCTTGGCTATTGTTAATAGTGCTGCAACAAACATTGGGGTGCGTGTATCTTTTCGAATTAGAGTTTTCTCCAGATATATGCCCAGGAGTGGGATTGCTGTATCACATGGCAACTCCAGTTTTAGGTTTTTAAGGAACCTCCATACTGTTTTCCATAATGGCTGCACCAATTTACATTGAGGAAGCAGGACCGTGAACACTGCATTTCCTAACAGCTGGTCACCTGGTCACCTTCCACACGATTGAAGACGTCAACACACCTCTCTTTCTGATCTTCAATTTCAGGTTCGTGCACTACCCCACAGCTGTCACTCCATGTGGACCGTGCAGGTAAAAAATGAAACCAAGACATTTAAGGAGGCAGCGAGAAGTTTGAGAATAGGGAAGAACTCAGCTCAAACCCTGGCTCTCAACATCAGCCACTTGGATCAAGGGGTCAAGCTGCTTATCTTCTGAGCCTCAGTTTTCCTATCACTGGGGACTATATCACTCCCTTGGCAGGTGGCTAAGGGGAACCAGAGAGAATGTGTGTGAAATATCTAGTACAGGGCTGGAAATAATACAACTGCAGTTCTACCTTGTTCTGAAAGACACAGGTTTCAGCTGAAATGTACCTTTTACATTAGCATGTTCTGTTAAACAGAGTGCAGACCTATTGCCTGATTTAAATGAAAGAGTTGTTTCACCCAACAAACATCTGTATGTACTTGCCATGTGCAGGGCACTGTGGATGATCCTCGGATGAATACAACACAGTCCATGGCCTCCGATGGATCACAGCTGTGTGTGTGTGTGTGTGTGTGTGTGTATGTTGGGGATGTCATGTGTGTGTATGTGTGTTGTGTGTGTGCACAGGGTAGGGATGCCTTGTGTGTGTGTGTGCATGGTGGGAATGCTGTGTGTGTGTGTGTGTGTGTGTGTGTGTGTGTGTGTGTGTGTGTGTGGTGGGGATGCCTTCTGTGTGTGTGTGTGTTTGGCAGAGATGCCTAGTGTTTGGAACCATGCCAGTATTTGAGCAAGTCCTTCAGGCAATGTGAAATACCAGCATCAACAAAGTAGTTTATAAGACAGTGAACTTGGAGCTACTGCCTCCTGTCCTTTGTCTACTTGCAGGGACTAGGACCAGGTGCCCCGTGCCTCTGCCTCTGAGGCTTGCAGCCCTCCAGGTAGGACAACTGGGAAAGGTAGTCAGGATAAAATACATCATCCTAGTGGAGGAGGGCTCAGGGCCCAAAGGCCCAGAGGCACTGGATCTAGAGGCCAAAGTGAGCAGGGAGGGGAGAGCCTAGGATGAGGAAGGGAGGTGGTCAGACTTCCTCAGCAAGGCTGGGATTGCCTGGGAATCTTGCTCCCCTGGCCCTTTATTCCCTCTCCTACATTCAGAGACTCTTTCAGGCACCTCTGGAGAGAAAATCAGATCGGAACTAGGGAAAACTCAAATGACTGAGAAATCTATGAGAGTGAAAGGGAAATGCTTCTACTTCCAAAGTAGGACATTGCTGTTTGGTTCACAATCTGTGAAGCCCCACAATTCTCTGGGTATATTGCAAGATAAAGACGAATGCCATTAAGATTTTCTTTTAAATGCCTAAACATAGCATAGACAGCATTACTATCTCTAGATTTCTGAATTTCCCTGATTATAACGCAAAATAAAGCTTCAAAGACTGCATAATAAAGAGTGGAGCATAGGGATGAGAGAGCCCTGATGAGGGAGAGATGGATTCTGAAATCTTGTGTAGATCAGGGAAGGCTTCCTGCAGGAGGCAGCCTTTGAGCTGGGCTTTAAGGATTGGTCTGGAATGTGTGAAGCTGGAGGGAGGGAGGGAGGAGATTTGAAATGAAGGGACACCAGTGAGGTAAGTCACGGAAAGTAAAAACAATACTGCATGGTGGACCAGAGTCCCTTCTGGAGCTGGATAGTTTCAGCCACTTCAGCTCCGCCTTCTGGCCAGAGCTATTTTAAAGAGTGGAACCAGGGGCTTCCCTGGTGGTGCAGTGGTTAAGAATCCACCTGCCAATGCAGGGGACACGGGTTCAAGCTCTAGTCTGGGAAGATCCCACATGCCGTGGAGCAACTAAGCCCGTACGCCACAACTACTGAAGCCTGCGCACCTAGAGCCCATGCTCCGCAACAAGAGAAGCCACCGCAGTGAGAAGCCCGCACACCGCAATGAAGAGTAGCCCCCACTCGCCGCAACTAGAGAAAGCCTGCGCGCAGCAACGAAGACCCAACACAGCCAAAATAAATAAATAAATAAAATAAAATATTAAAAAAAAAAAAAGGAGTAGAACCAGCTGTTTCAAGTCTCCCCTCCTCTATGGAGGGTCATAAGTATTCATAAGAATACTATGACCATGGGTACTGGAGGCCTAGAGCGGTGTCTAAATGAGGTGTGAGTCATGCCCCTTGCAACTTACCACCAGGTGCAGTGTGAGACGAGAAGACAGAATCCAGAAGGATGGACCCCTCTCTAGACATCCACCCATCCATCCACGGGCTTACACAACTGGATTCGAATCTAGTTTTGGGAGGCTCCAAAGCCTGCATTCTTCCCACTACATCTGCATTCCCACCTACTACCAACCATTTAGCATCCAGCCACTAGCCACCCACCCATTCACTTTCTATCCACCTATCCATATATTCATTCATCTGCTTACCCATCTGCCTATTCATCTACCCCATCCATCCAACCATCATCCATCCATATGTCCATCTGTCCCACCCCACCCCCACCTGTCCACCCCTAGTCACCTAACTGACCTCCCCTTACTCACTTACTTATTGACCTACCCACCCATGTACCTCTAACAGACACCTATCTATTCACCTCAACCATTCATTATCCATCCATCCATCAATACATCCCTCCATCTACCCTTCTACTCATCAACCATCTAAGTATCCACTTACCATCCATTTCATCTATTCACTATCCACCCATCCATTGATTCCCCCCATAGACCCCCAATTTACCCATCCACCCACACAGCTACCTCACATCACCTATTCATCTAGAATCCATCCACCCGTCTATCCATCCATCCACCACCCTTCTGCCCATCCAATCATCCATCTACTCCCATATTTCCATTCATCACTGCCACCCACCCATCTGCTCAGTGCCCACCCACCATTCACTCCCCTATCCTTCCACTCATCCTTTTTACCAGCACTATCTGTGTGCCAGGTTCTATGTTCCAGGCTCACAGTTGAAGGGGCTGGGGGGCAGGACAGAGAGCAAACAGTGAACGTTCACTGTGATGAAGTCTTTGCTGGAAGGAAGCAGTATGGCTTGGCATTCAAGGCCTGGGTTTGCAGCCAGGCTGTCTGGTTCTACCCCTGGGTCTGCCATTCACTAGCCATGTAACTTTGTGAGGCTAGATTCAAACCCAGGGCTGTCTGTCTCCCAGACCCCTGCCCTTTCCACTGACTCTTACGCATTTCAATCTGGATCTGGAAGGAAGGTAGCATGGAATGATTTTTCCACACTCTGAAGGAATTAGAAAGTCTCAGTTTGCTCAACTAGGACCCCACGAACCAAGACAATGATATGAAACCATATGGTTGGCCCCGAGAGCTCACTTCCATGACTAGCCCAGAGCCTAGTTACCTATAATTCCGGAGGAAACGAAAAAGGATTTTACACATCTTACTAGACACAGCCCAAGTCTATCGATGCAAATTGGCTAGTTATCTCCACGATGGCAGGAACATTTAATTTTCTCAGCCACTTTATCAAATTAATTGTCAGCTTTGTGACCAGAATTCTGAGTGATGGATGTGAATGCTCTCAACGTCTCAAACTCAAGCATTAGATTCCAGAAGGAAGTGCTCTGTGATGGAGACCCTCGATTAACAAGAACAGAACACATTAAAATTTGTAATAATTTGGGCTGGAGGCATTTTTCAAAGGCAAAGCACTACATAGGACTAAAATAAAATGGTTAGCAATCAAACTAATTTCAAATCAAGCTATTTCACACCCCAAGGGTGGAATCAGTTTCATACCAACATTGATCTGCAGCATCAAACCCTAGGTGCGGCCTGGCCTCCTGTTCCAGGGCGATGACCAGCTTTCCTTTGCGCTGTGTGCTTTAAAAATGGGAAACATTTCAAGTGCTGCCACACCTATTCATGTCATTTCACTGGTTATATGTCTCCTGAACTGTGTGGAATCGTGGAGTGGCAGTGTGGCATGGTGGGAGAAGGCAGGATTTGGAGCCGTACAGGATTCGATCAGGATCCCACCTTTGCCATGACTGGCTGAGGGGCCTGGGGGAACTTGCCCAGCTTCCTGAAGCCCCTCTTTCCTTACCTGTAACATGGCCACAGCACCACCTCTTTAAAGGAGAAGAGGAACTAATGCATAGTATCCATCTGCCCTGTAACAGGCACTTTATAAAGGGCAGCGATTTTTATGATGATGATTGCAGCGTGGGGATACCCCCATTTCACAGATGGAGAAACTGAGGATCAGTAAGTAAAGCTTAACTTCCTGCCACAGTTCTGATGAATGTCTCCCAGCAAGGAGGCCCCCACAGATGGTTCTGCAGGCCTCGTTCTGGGGGATCAAGGCTGAAGACCTGGAGAAGAGGAGGGTACTGGAAGGGGGTACACACAGAGTGGCTGAGAGTCAGGACCCAGAAATGGGTGAAACAGGACAATAAGCTCAGGGGGAGGGAATCCAGCCCCACAAGTCATGGTGGGGTCCAGAGGGGCCTGTAAACCAGGGAAGGCTGGGCATGGAACTGGCAACTGGAACTGGGTCTCCAGCCTGGTTACTGGTCTCCCCTCCTCTGGGCAAGGGACACCGCATGCCATCTGTTGCTGCACAGCAGCTGGCACAGCGACCAGCCTGGGGCGGGCGCACAGTCAATGTGTGTTGGAAGGCTGGGCGGGTGAATGCAGGAATAAACGCCCAGCCAGGTTTCCACCACTCATCAGCAGCCTGTTTGCACAGGTTGGCAGGCTCTGTCTCAACACACCGAGGGGGGAAGGATGCCAGTCCCAATTAAAGGAGTAAAAGAATGTCTTAGCTGGACAAAAATTGGATGACCATTAGAACTGGCGAGCTCACAGCCCTCGTGGACAACAATTTGCATGAGTCAACATGCATGGAGCTTTTTCTCTTGTGGCCAAGGGAGTCGAGATAGGTTGTTATTTTGTGTGTATGCGTAAGAGTTCGTTAAAGAATTACGGCAAAATGATGTTTGACATGGCACTTAATTGATACAGTACTGTGTTGGTCTGATAATTTTGTGCATAATTAATATTACTAGCAAACACTTGGGCAGTGCTGACTGATTGTGTAGGGGGGCTGTTAAGTGCTTAACATCTGTTAACTCACTGGTCTTTACAACAATCCTTCATATGGAGTAGGTTTTAATACCCCATTTTACAGATGAGGAAACTGAGGCAGTACTGTGAGGCCCAAGGTCACAAAGCTAGCATGGATCAGGATTCAAAACCAGGCAGTCTGATTCCAGAGGCTGTGCTTTTAGCTGTTACGCATACTGCTTCTCTATGGTTAATAAAAACCAGAGTCGAAGTTACCAGAAAGTTCTGAAAGGGAACACTCCAAATTGAAGAATGGTTGTCTGTTTGGGGACAGGGGCTAGATACTGAAGAGAAGAAAGCGAACAGTCACCTGGTCTAATTGTTTGTACACTGCAAGGATCCCGCCTCTAGCATCCCTAGCAGAGAGTCGGCCAGTCTTAACCCAAACCCCACTGCCCACCTCCCAAGATAGCCCATTTCATGTGGGAACTGCTTAAATCCTTAGAAACTTTTCCTTCATATAACATTTCACCTGAGAAATCTGCTGCCTGAGAGCTCCTCCCCGTTGGCCTTTGTTGTGCTTCCTGGAATTACTCAGCTGATTCTAATTTCTCTCTCATGGGACATTTCTTCAATTCTTAGAAGCCCCCTGGACCTCCATCATCCATCTTCCATCGTCCCCCAGGTCCACCCTGACCCACTCTCCGCCTGCTCTCCAGCTTGGGACTCCGACTTGTAGGAATTGTATCAAAAGCTCCCAAGCTCTTTGGGCTTCCAGCTGGGCTTGGCCCATGGGGAGCCCTGGCAGAAATCAGAAGGAGCAAGGGCAGTCAAGTTTGGGCATCAGGTCCCCAGCCCCTTTCCTGCACTGTCACCTGGGGCTGCTGGGAACACTGGAAGGTCGCTGCTCCAATCAAGGTAGCCTTCTCCCTGGATGACCTCCCTCTCCTCATCTCTGTCACCCACCGGGTGGGAACACCTTGCCTTCTCCGAAGCCCCAGTTCACTGCACAAGCTTCTATGACACCCTTACAGCCATACCTTTGTAAAGTGTCCTTTGGAAATAAATTATCCTTGGAGTGTTTCCTCTGCAACTCTGACTGATACAACATGTTTCTGCTCTCCCACGAGGTGTCTCTTCCTTAAGTAAAAACTCAGCATAACTGGCTGTTCCACTTTCAAACCTCATCACTTATTGGGAAGATCACCTTGTATGCAATACTTACCTCACAAATTCAGTAACAGCCTTTGGCCAGAAGCATTACAATTCTGTCTATTTTATCGGCTTTGCCTGAAGCAAAACCTATTTGAGGGAGTCTTAGGATGGCGTCAGCTATGCCGTGGGTGTGATATAGCAAATTGTAGGGGATTATCTTACTGAGCATCATGTCTATATACCCCTTTGCAAATGGATGAGCTCCGGGAAGACTGAAGGGATGGCAGCCCTGGTTTCTGAGAGATAGGGATTGAGATTTGATAAGTTCATCCTCCCTCAGCACCTCCTCATTGAATACCTACACCCACCCTTCCAGATAAGAATTAACAGCACCCATTCTGAGGGTGAGAAAAGGATGAGAGAGGGTGAGGAACTAGTGGTAGGTCACACAGCTTTTCAGAGGGGAGCCCCGGCTCAAATGGAGGGCCTGGCTCTTCCCATCTTCCCAGCTAAGTGCTCCTCCCTATACACTGGCACTAGTAGATTTCTCTCTAGATTTAGAGGTGGGGCTGACCTTTTACGTCTGAGCTGGCTTAAGGATGAGACTTGCTGGGTCCTCACTTCTGTGGGTTGGGGGACTAATGGTGTTCACCAAACATTCTGATTTGCCCCTCTCTGGGCACGCAGCAAGATTGCACTTCCTGGCTCCTCTGGGGCTGGGTGCGGCCATGTGACCAGTTCTGGCCAGTGAGTGTGAGTAGAAATGCTACCATCAGGCTGGAGCATTGCTGATGCAAGACCCTCCCGAGGTCTCTTTCCCTCTGTCACTCTCACGGCCATGTTCCAGAGACGCTCCTTCAGTCTGCGGCCTGGAATGATGGGGATGGTGACATGACAGCAGCACCCGCCCCCCCCCGCCCCCCAGCTAACCTGCCATGAACAGGAAACAGACCTTTGCTGTTGTAAGCCACCAAGATTGGGAGTTTGTGCCTCTTTAGGTTCAGAGAGGGGTTCTGGAGATCCAGACACTGGTCTGTTGGTGAATAATGGCCTCAGTCCAATTCTGGGCCAGAGAGTAACCATGGGAAAACCCTGGGGCTGCAGATTGAAATGAACCCTTTGACGGCCAAGGGACCTGAGTTGGTGTCCACTTTGGGGCCGGTACTTCCATGCCTGGGCAGCCAGCCCTCCCTGTCTCCTATTCCCCCGCCCCATCCATGTACAGTTACCACGTTCTACCTGCCCAGAGGAAGGGAGGAGGTCAGACAGAAAGCCAAGAGGGATCACCTGCCACTTCTTTATTAACCTTCCCCAGACCTCAACATCTGTCACTCCCTATTCTTTCCTCTGCTGGGCTCTATTTACCCTACGCTATCATCCTTACTTTCCAAGTGGAGTGGACCACCATCATTTTGCCTTTCTAGTGATTTTATAAATCTTACCTCCCTCTCACAGCTATTGATTGGCCTAAGGGCAGACACATGACCCAATCAGCACCAGTCAGAGTTCTCCAATGGCCAGATTTGATTGGTCCAGGGACTAGCACCTGACCAATCAGAGTCATTCCCTGGGGTACTCGAATTTGAGATCAGGAAAGCATTCTCCTTCTTGTCTTTCCTCAACTCCCTGTTTTATCTACTTTCTTGAGTTTGGTGGCAGAGCTGGGAGACTCTGGAGCTCAGTGTGTAGAAAGAACTGGTTTACAGTAAAAGAAAATGACTTTGATGTGCAGAGAAAAACAAATCATCGGAAGAAGGAAGGAGTGAGTTCAGGCAAGGTTCCTGGCCCCCATCCCAGTTACTTTGGGATCACATTGCATTCCAGCACTTCCTGTGGCTACATGAGTCCTCCAGTAAGTTTCCATTTCACTGAAGCTGTTTTCTTTTTGTTTTCATCTCTTGTAGCCATGGTAGTCTCAGAGAATTCACCATTTATGCTGGTATCTGCCTCTCTAGACTCCTAGAGCCACGATTTGTGTAGGTTAAGCCATGGGACTTAGGTATGTGTTTTTTATATGTATATATACACACATATATACATATATACACATACACATATATATATACATACACAAACACACACATATATATACACATCCCAATAAACCCCTTGTAAGTCGAAAATATCCTAAAAGTCAAAAATGCATTTAACATACCTAACCTACTGAACATCATAGCTTAGCTTTTCCTACCTTAAACGTGCTCAGAGCTCAACATCATTAATCATTACAGAAATGCAAATCAAAACTACAATGAGATATCATCTCACACAGGTCAGAATGGCCATCATAAAACATCTACAAACAACAAATGCTGGAGAGGGTGTGGAGAAAAGGGAACCCTCTTGTACTGTTGGTGGGAATGTCACCACCACCACCACCATCATTTATTCTAAAACAGAACATTAGGTCCTATTTATAATTTTCAAATTTACACATAGCCTCATTACACATAAGGCCTATAAATATTCACATAAAAAATTAGGGTACCTCTTTTTTACTAGAGAAAACCGATTGAAGGGAAAGTAAAGATGGGTCTTTAAATGAGTTAAGTCTGAGCAGACCAGTAAAAGCATGTGCTTTACTGCTCGGGGCAACGGGGTTGTATACACTCGGGGCGATCTGTCAGGGCCTGCGTGTCTCCCTTGGCTGACTGAAAACCAAGGCTCCTATCTTTTATTGGTTGAGATTGATACGTCAAGATCAGTCACCCTTTTTCACCTGGCTGAAATTTCCTTTGATGGAGAACCGAGTGAAATGAACAGAGGGCCCTGATTCCCGTGTGATTTCTTGATCTCGAGTTTTCATGAAACTTGAGTTTTCGAAAGAGCCCAGAATCCAGTGGATGGAAGATGAGAGTTCAAGTCCTTCATCTTCCAATTAAGAGCTGCAAGAGCTTGGGAATAATAATAATAATAATAAGTACCTCAGGAAAATGTGATGAGTAAGGATTAGAGCAATGGTTCTCCACTGGGGGTGATCTGCTTGCCAGGGAACATGTGGCAATGCCCGGGGTCATTTTTGGTGTCACAGCTATGGAGGTGCTACTGATATCTAATGAATAAAGGTCACAGATTCTGCTAAACATACTACAATGCACAGGACTGTCCCCACATCAAAGAATTGATGTCAATAGTCATCAAGTGTCAACAGAGCTGAGGTTGAGAAGCCCTGGATTAAAAGAACAGGATCTAAAACCATAAAATCATGTACAGTTACTGTTAATAATATTATTAAACATAACATGTGCAGTGTTCAATTTTTGAAATGTAATGTTTTCAAGGGCTCCAAAGGTAGCTTAAATGTACTTTTAAATGATTTTATTTCTTTAAGAGAGGAAGCAGAGAGAAAATTCACCTCCTCAAACTCCTTTTGCACCAGGGGCTTCTTATCCTGCAAAACTTTGTCAAATGCTATTGAAAAGACCTTTTGGAAAAATCACCCCTGCTTGGATCTTTGGCCAAAATAGGAGGACAAGCCCCACAGTGCACTTCTCAGACTAATGGAAGCTCAGCTGCCCAGGCCCTGGAAGCCCCGACCAGTCCCTGGAAGCAGTTGCTCCACCTGGCTCGGTGGCCTTTTGCTAGCTGAGACCATTAACCAATAATAGCTGCATTTCCAGAAAATTAGGCAGTGCTAATTTTAATCTTGTTCTCTGTTTAGAAACTGAAGTCCAGAGAGGTCAGACCTAGGGCATCTCCTCCACGTCTGCACAGTGGCCTAAGAATGTCTGCATCTCACCATCTCCTTTGCAGGCTTCAAGCATCCTGAGGACATGGTCCTACTAGATCCACTTCCATGACCCCAAGTCTCAGGTCAGGATTATAATGTATCTGTCAAAGGGCTGAATGAGAACCTTCTATGGGAGCTGCCACAGTAGATGCCCGGCCCGTGTCCCCTTGGCACTTCATGCCTATGACAGCTTCCTCATCCCACGGAGGGAGGGGAGCCTTTTCTCTGTCCAAGAGTTTTTTCTAGTTGAGGAAGCGCACTTGGCCCATGCAAGAGGTAGGTAGCTATGCTGGGGCGGTTAGAGCCTTCAGCAGTATTCTTCCACCCACGAGGGCTCGAAGTTGCAGGTGAAAGATCCAGGGCAAAGGAGAAAGAGTGCTGGAAAGTTTGCAGTGTGTATGGCTGTTAGCATAACTGACGCCATCTCGGGCCTGTTCATTTCCTCCTGTCCTTCCACCGACCCTACCTAGGACTGTACTGTGTAGTAAATCTCTTCTCTGTCGTCAATGGATTTGTGATCATGAGGTCCAGGTAGCCTCTATGCTCTGTTAGTCTCCAAATAATGATAAAGACCTTCGCTGACATATTCCTGGCACCCACCCATCATAAATCAGATAAAGTCTTGACTTAGGAATGCAATCCCTGTCTCCAAGCACTTACCCCCATACCCTAGGTTAACTATAAAATTGTGATGGTCCCTCGGAGGTGCGGAGTGCAGCTGCCGATGCCTCCAGATTGCCATATGCCCCATCCAATCCGCATGTAAGTTACCCGCAATAAACTTCACAACTGTACTTTATGGAGCTGCCTGCCTTGCTGTTTGGTCTCAAGATACCTTCTCAGTTCGTTGGGCACTTTTCATTCCCTCTGTCCTCGGAGACAGTTTTAGATGGGGAATTCTCATGACTCAGCCCAGAGCCAACTGGAGGATGCACGGTTTGGGCACACTGGTCTCCCGCAGAAATTCTCATCAGAATGACTGGAAGAACATGTTACGGTGCAGATCCCCAGGCGCATTCTCTCAGCTTCTGATTCAGAAGTATGCCGTGTTGGTTTCCTGGGTGCGGGGCCAGGGAGCTGTAACACGGTACCACCAGCTGGGTGGCTTATAGTAACAGAAATGTACTAGCTCACAGTCTGGAGGCCAGAAGTCTGAAATTAAGGTGTTGGCAGGCTTTGTTCCTTCTGGAGGCTTTGAGGGAGAATCTGTTCTAGGCCCCTCTCCTGGCTTCTGTTGGCTGTGGGCCATCCTTGGCTTTCCTTGGTTTGCACATGGATCACTCCAATCCCTGATGCCATTTTCACACAGTCTTCTCCCTGTGTCTGTGTCTCTTTTCTTATTAGGACACCAGTCATATTGGATTAAGGGTCACCTGCTCCAGTGTGACCTGATCTCAACTAATTATATCTGCAACAAACCTGTTTCCAAATAAGGTCGCATTCTAAGGTCCTGGTGGCTAGAACTTCAGCATATCTTTTGGGGGGGACATAGTTCAACCTGTAACAGATGCAGCAATTCTAAATGCTAACAACCCCCCGGGAGATTCCGACATGAACCCCTGTGACTATGGCACTTCCTTCTGGTTCTTCTTTACAGAGCCTTCTGCAGAGACAAGGCCTGTAACAACCGTACATGGAGAAGGACCAGTCTGTTGCACTTTGACGGCCGGGCGTGCAGGGAATGAAAGGAAATAGAACTGCTGGAGGGAGGCAGCGAGGGGGCAGCATGGTCCCAGCGGAGCATGGAGGGAAGCCTGGCTCGGCATCTTGGCGTCCCCTACTGTCACCCCACTGGCCACATGTCTGAGGTCGGAAAGAAGGTACTTGACTTAATTTTCCAGCTACTCAAGTGCCAACACAGCAGGTGCTTCAAAAACAGGATTGCAGAAGGAAGTGCAGGATGAATAGTGCCGACTTTTTTTTCTTGGTTTAAAAGGAAATCTCTTGCTTTGGGGCAGATCATGCCTCATGAATTGACTTCTCACAGGCACTTTTGTAGATGAGAAACCGCAGCAGAGAGGGTTATGGGTAGATGCAATGTGGCTCCCTTCCCATGTACATTGTGGAGCAGGGATGGGGTTTGACATGGAGCGGTCGACATGATGCTGAGACAGCATCCAGACACCAAGCCGTCCACCTGGATAGTTTTATATGGTGGGTGGGGAGAGGCTGGGGGAAAGGCACTGCTCCCAGCACACCTGCTCTGACAGGTAGCCTATAGCCTCAGAGCCACTGGGGAGCACCTGAGGTGAACAGAGAGGCAGGGATGAAAAGCAGGAACCTCGGTGAAACCCATGCACATCTCCCCTTACGGGCCATCTTCTTTCCTGCCTCCTGCTTTTGCATATGCTGGTCCTTGACCCCGCAGTCCCCATCTGGAAAATGACTTCCACCCTCTCTCTGTTAACGGTGCCAGGCTCACTTCAAATCCATGACCACAACTCTCAAAGGGGTCCTCAGCACGGCTGGGTGATCCTACTACATTTCCTTATCCATTCACTTTTCCACGTGAGAAAGAACACCTAATTGGTCGAAGCCACTATATAGTTAGATTTCTGCTAAAAGCAGCCGGATGCAACCCCTAAACAACACAAGGAGGGATATCTCATGTTCATTTTCTTTTAAAGGGAAACAACTTGGATTCTTCGGATTTTAGATTGAAGCATCTTCTGGCACGCAGCACAATATGCAATGTGATTGCTATCCGCTCGGGTCTGTCACCCCTCTGCCTTTTCACAGGCTCACATCTGCCATCCAGGCACTCTCGGAGGACCCTTCAGACATGCCTGAACTGATAAAGGACCCGAGGCAAGGTTGCCTGGAGCCCACCATCACTTTGGTCCAAAGTGCCCAAGCTGGTTTGAGCAGAAGCTCCCAGGACTCGGTGTCTGCCGCTGAGAGGGGACCGTGAGCCTCAGAGCAGGCAGGACCACAGGGAAACTGTGATGAGCTCTGAAACCACTCACCACGTCAGCCCCCGCCTGTCCCAAGTCTGACGGGCTGTGTTGCACAGGCGCTTCCCGTTCTGCTGGGACCAAGGACGTAGTCCCGCAGTGGGTGAGGCTTGCTGCCCAGCTTGGTGTGTGTGTGTCTGGGCTAACCTGGGCATCCACCAGCCCTAGAGCTTTAGCTGACCAGGATAAATGACAGGCTGCAGTCTCCTTCACCTCCCCCAGTGCCCACTGGGAATGGGGCACCGCCCTGCCCACCGACCCAAACAACTCTGCCCCGGGGCCCTCACCTCGGGCTGCTCCACCCTCCATGCACGCTTAGGGAATACAGACTTCTGAAACAACCGCTGGTCCCTGTGTCTGCCACGCCGTCTCGTTCTCCGTGCATCGTCCTCGCTCCTGGAACTCCACGCCTTGCCCTCCTCGCCCGCCAGGACTCAGCCGGGCACGGTGCCTCCAGAAGCTTCCCTGACGCCCAGGCTGAGCCTGGCACCTGCTGTCGGAGCCACGCCTGGGCTGCCCTTTTCCGTATCATGCATCCCCAGTGCTGCTGTCACCTGCTATAAGCTGAAAATGGTGGAACGCTGGTGAACGCCTAAGGGCCAACGTGGTATGTGTCCATCTGGCCCTCCTGGAGGGAGGGAAGCGTATCCGATCATCTCCGCAAGCCCAAGGCCTAGCTGAGTGTTGGCCAAATGGGGCTGATGTGCTGTCAGTCCTGCCTACAGGGTTTCAGCTCCTGCTGCACGAGCCCATGGCTGCCCAAGCCTCTGCTCTGACCCATCAGGCACAGGCGGATGAGCCCCCAGATAGTAATGTCAGCTGGGACCAAGCCTGAGCCTCTGCTTCCTTGGCTGCCGTAAGGGCAGTCATGCGGCCAGGTCAGACCCCAGCTTCGCCCCTCCCAACTCAGCATCATCCTATCTCCTGCCAGCCCATGATGCTGGGGTCCCAGCACAGTCCACACCACCTTACCCCGTCAAATAATAACAAGAACAATGGCAACAACAACAACAATAATAGTAATCCTTTTCACGAGTACTCCTACCATGCCAGGTATTGTATCAACAGCCTCATTTAACCTTACAACAAACACATTGCAAGGGAGAGATTTCCACTTTGTCATTGCTGAAAATGAGGCTCAGTGACGTTAAGTGACTTGCCTTAGGTCACTCTGGCAGCGGAAGAGCCAGGACTTGATCCCAGGCAATTTTGCTCCAGAGCTCAGGCACGTAACCATCTGTAGGCCTGCCCCTCTGTGCCAGCATCCTGTGTGCCAGCTTGGTCCTCCTGTGGCCACCCCACTTCACATGAAGACCCTGAGGCCCAGAGAGGTGAAGTTAGTGCCTCGCTCGGGCCACACGGCAGAGGCAGGATTAGAACAACGGGGTCCACCTGCTGCTTCCCTTCCAGCGTCGTGGCTGGCTTCATGGGGGGCCAGGGACCCCGATTCCCCCAGGGAGACTTTCTGCCCTTGGAAGGGCTCTGCCCAGCAGATGCTGGTGGTGGACTTACTTCTCTCTGTTGAATATGATGAATTCTTTCCGCACCGTCTCCAGGCACTGCTGGAGGTGTCCATTCTGTCAAAGAGCACAGAGAGGGAATTGTAAGTGATGAAGCGTCATCCAAGAAGTGAGGACGAGCAGACACTGATCTAAATGGGATCACGGATGCTTGCGGCTGGGGACAATCGAAGTGGCTGGAGCAGCCCTGATTGTAGCGGCGGCTGTGCCACCGGGGATGGGGAGGGGGGCTGGCAGACAAAGATGCTTTTCTCCATTTTAAGCCATTAAATCCAATTTAAAAGCCATGTTAAAACGGAATAGGAATTGAAAATCATGACCTTGGTTTCCTGATCACTTGAATGTTCGTTAGTCCTAATTAAGAAGCATGGCGGGGAGAGGGAGAAATTTAAGGCCATCGTGCAAAGGTGCTCATTCTCTTCAGGAACAGGTGCCAAGGACTACCTGTCCCACGGATGCTCTGTAATACACGCCCCAGAGGCTGCCTGGATGCCGAATGTTCACCGCATGCCTGTGCAGGAACCCCACACCCTTGTGCGCCCTTACGTACACACACCCAGCCCTTCCCAGGCCAACTTCTGCATTAGGCTCTGCAGGCACTGGCCGAGGCGCCACGATACTTTTAGGGGCTACAAAGATGTTTTAATTTCTTTTCAAATAAGCTGAAAAAAATGAACTTTTAACATTGAAAGTTATATTCATCTTCCTACCAATGTAATCATGCATTACAATTTTTAATATATTTTGATGGAGGAAGGGGCAGTTGTGGGTTGAATTGTGTCCTCCAGAAAGATATGTTGTGGAATGGATAAAGAAGATTTGTATACATACAAGGGAATACTACTCAGCCATGAAAAAGAATGAAATAATACCATTTGCAGCAACATGGATGGACCTGGAGATTATCATACTAAGTGAAGTCAGTCAGAAAGAGAAAGACAAATACTGTATGTTATCACTTACATGTGGAATCTAAAAGATGACACAAATGAACCTATCTACAAAGCTGAAATAGACTCACAGACATAGAGAACAGACTTGTGGTTGCCAAGGGGGAGGAGAGGGCGGGGGAGGGAAGGAGTGGGAGTTTGGGATTAGCAGATGCGAACTATTATATACAGAATGGATAAGCAACAAGGTCCTACTGTATAGCACAGGGAACTATATTCAATATCCTGTGATAAACCATAATGGAAAAGAATATGAAAAAGAATGTATGTGTATAACTGAATCACTTTGCTGTACAGCAGAAATTAACACAACATTGTAAATCAACCATACTTCAATAAAAAATAAAAAATAAAAAAAATTTTAAAAAGATATGTTGAAGTCCTAACCCCCTGGACTGGTGAATGTGAGCTTATTTGGAAACAGGGTCTTTGTAGATGGAACTAGTTAAGCTGAAGTCATCCTGGAGCAGGGTGGGCTCCACATTTAATGACGGGTGTCCCTAAAAGAGGGCCGTGTGAAGACACAGAGAGGAAAACGCCACGTGAAGACGGAGGGAGAGATGGGAGTGATGCAGCTGCGAGCCAAGGGATGTCAAGGGCTGCTGGCCACCGCCAGAAGCTGCAAGAGGCAAGGAGGGACCCTCCCTATAGCCTTTGGAGAGAGCAAAGCTCTGTCAATACCTGGTTTTGAACTTCTGGCCTCTAGAATTGTGTGAACACATTTCAGTTGTTTTAAGACACCAAGTGTGTGATACTTTGTGATGGCAGCCTAGAAAATTAATGCGGGGGCCCACAGAGTGTGGCCCTGGGTGCCTCCACAGTATAAAACCTTTGCAGAGGGTGCTGGGGGCTACTCGGAACAGCGCTGATGTCGCTCAGCATCACTTTTTCTGCTCCTTCTCACAGACACGGAGGTTCCTGCACTAGGAACAGTGCTAATGTGAATGATGAGAGCACGGATATGTCCATCTCCAGTGATGCTTTCACGGCGTCCTGCTATGAAAGACCACTTGTTCGATGGAGGCATTTTATTGACTGCAAATGAACGTATTTGGTGGGGCAAAGTGACAAGTCCCCATCTGGCTAAGAAGCAGCTCAATCATATTCACTGGAATATAGGATTCCTCTCTGCCTGGGGTCTGCTCCTGAGATAGCACTCACCAGAGAACAGCTGTCCTTCGTGCCATCTTTGGACCTGTTCTTTGCCAACCTCTTTTTCTTTTTGTGAAGTGGTTTGGATTCAAGAATCATTTCTTCAAGTTCAAATGTGGGATCACAGTTCAGTCTCCCTTTCTGAAAGGAAATGGAAAAGAAAACACGGTTTGTCTTTGTTCCGTGCCATTGAATTGTATTTTCATTCATTCATTCATCCATTCGTTCAATCAATCATTCATTCAACAAGTACCAATGAACTACTCCTATGGGATACATCAGCTACACTTTCTTCCTGATAATGAACAATGACACATCCTCGCTGCACATGTCATTCATTTATCCCCATAATCCCGCCCACCTTGCACACCCCACTTATTAACATCCACACGTTCCCTTGATCTCCTTACGTATGTTAATTTCGTGAGGTTGAGTTCAGTTTTCCAATCTGTTCTTTTCACTTATTTTCTCATACTCTCCTTCTCATGTCATTACTACCTTTTCTATAGATATCATTTTTAACAATTCCATTTAAAAATACCATTTCTGGACAAAATCTACCCAGTTCCCCATCCTGGCTCCCTGTTCTCCTGCAGCTAGAGCCAGCTGACCCTCAGGCCTGGCCCTGCTCTAGGCTGGGCTCCTGCCACTTTGGTCAGGAGCAGTAACGGTCTCCCTGACTTATCCCAGGTGGCTCTTTTCCATCCTGAGACCCAGCCCAGGATGCTGGCCCTCTCAGGCAGCACAGTCTGGTGGTTATAACATCAATAGCCCTGAAGGTGCTCAGAAAAAACAACAACCCAGTTCTGCTGCTTTCTGACCTTGAACAAGTTTTTAACTTCTTTGGGACTCAGTTCATTATCTGTAAAGTCTGGATAAGCATTCCTCCCTCATGCAAGATTAAATAAGTTAATAAAGTTCTTCATGTAGGGCCAAGTGAGAAGTAAGTCCTTGAGTAGGTGTCCCTGTTTCTGATTGGATGGGGGCCAGGGAGGAGAGGGACCAGGCACAACCCCGGGGGTCTGCCAGCCTTGCCACTGAGTCCTACAGCCTCACCTTTCACCTGCGTGTCTTTGAGGGAGACATATAACCTCTCTCTGCCTCAGTTTCCTCATCTGCGTAAAATGCAGCAGGCTCAGTGGGTTGATGAGGGTTAACTGAGATGGTGTTTGCAAATCTTCTAGAATGGGTCCTCCCTGATCCATGGCGGGCCTGCAATGACTGACCACTCCCTCTGCGGCCCTGCAGTCCCAGCCGCCTCCCATGGGAGCCCCGGCCTTAAACCCCAACTTACAAGCGAGGGTCTTGCTACCTGCCATCAAACTTGCCTTGGCCAGGCTGCCTCACCCCTCGATGTCAGCCAGTGCCCTGCCATGGCCAGGGCAGGAGGAGGAACCAGGGCTTTGCAGATAGAACTGGGGCAAGGCCTGGCTTTTCCACTCACTAGCAAGTCCCTCAACCTCTCTGGCCCTCAGTTTCCATAACCGTTAAATGAGGGTAAGTGCTCCGAGCTTGTGAGGCTGGGGTGAGACAATGCAGGGAAAGCTCTTAGCCCAGTCCCTGCCCCAGGATGGGTACCAGCAAATGTTAATCACAGTTATTATTAGTATTGTTTTGTTGGTGGTCTGATGGGGAGCAGTTCTACATTCTTTTCCCTTTCCCGTCTCGATCCTGGAGAGAGGTCCCAGCAGAACAGTCCCCACTGGGATTGTCTGTACTGACAGCTCTCCCACACCTGCCCCTGCCGGGCTCCTCACACCGCCAACTTCTATGGCTCCACTAATAGTCCCCTTTCCCTTGGTGGCACATCTGTCCCCCACCATTCTCCCTCTCCCAGTGAGCAGGTCAGATTCCAGGCCCAAGTCTTTCCTGGCCTGATTTATCTTCCCTCTCTCCCTCCCTCCCTCCCTCCATCCCTCCCTCCCTCCCTCCCTCCCTTCCTTCCTTCCTTCCTTCCTTCCTTCCTTCCTTCCTTCCTTCCTTCCTTCCTTCCTTCAATGGAGGCTCTGGATCCAGACTCCCTGAGGTCAAGCTCTGGCTTTGCCAATTTCTCACTGAGTAATTGTGGGCAGTTTGCTTAACCTGAGACTATTCACTTAAGCTGAGACTACTAACAGGGCCCCCTTCCCTGTTGTGAAGCTTATATGACATAATGTACATGAAGCTTTAGAACACGCTTAACCCTATTGGCTATTATCATTAACTGATCCATACTCATGTGACAAGCACATATCAAGGTCTTCTAGCAGCTTCTGGGGTCACCCATTGCTCTGGGATCTCTCTCAGGCGAAGGTCAGCCAACCCACCCTCTGAAGCTCTCAGGGAATGGCAGATGCACGCAACAGAACGTGATTGACCGCTAACGTAGACCTAGGCACCTGTCCAGTGGGGAACCAGGGAGGGTGAGATCCACTCCAGGTAAGGGGGTGGAGGGGTTGGCTGGGAAAACGTCCCAGAGGAGGCAATGATTGAGTTTGCTCCTTATCCAGAAGGCAGTTACCAAAACCCTCCAGTGGACCACTTGCTGTGCTTTACGCTGAGTCTGGAAGGAGGGGTAGGAGATTTCCAAGTGGACAAGAAAGGCATTCCTGGAAGAGGAAGCAGTGTGTTCACAGGTATGGAGCTAAGAAACAGTGTGGCCAGAGGGGACAACTGCAGGCATCTGGGTGTGGACCTCGGAAATCAGGTACAAATCCACCCTGAATCTCAGTGAAACGTGATTCCTCTGGTGCTCAGGTGACCGTGGCCAGCAGGGCCCCCACTGGACAGCTTCTGGCGTCTTCCTGCCCGCCCAGGCAGGGGACCCTGCACAGGGCGGGATGCCGTCGAACAGGACCTCACTCACATTGGGTACGAAGCCGGGCATCAGGGCCTTCTCCCACACCGCGTCCCAGTTCATGTCGGCCAAGTAGGGTGCGCTCTGGACGTCACCGAGGCTGGACAGGCGGCTCTTGGGGTCCTTGGTCAGGAGCTGTAGGCAAAGGGCAAATGTGCTCGCTTGGGCAGTGCACCCCACCGAGGTTTTGGGGGGAATCCGAAGGCGGAGTCTTGGGAAAATGAAGGTGCCCCTGCTTTCTGCGTTCCATGAATGTCCTGCCCTGTTTGGGCTGCTGTGTTGGAAGCGTCACCTACACTCATCTCTTTATAGCCAGTGAGGAACTGAGGGGTCAGGCTGCTGGGAGGTCATCCAGCAATGGGCTCTTTGGACAGGGACTAGATTTTCGCCCGCCGTGCTCCCCTTGGGAAATCGCACCCTGTGACGTGCCACCTCTCAATGAGGTCTGCAGAGGCTTCCAATTAAAAATAAAAAGAATTAGCCACCTTGTTTTAGGACTTTCAGCTTGGTAATGGGATGCACAAAAGCATAATAAAATTTCTCCCTGGACAGCTATGAGGTGACCTCTGCAGTCTGATGGAATGGCCTCATTTGTAGCCAAGGGGTCAACTTTTAGCATCCTTTCAAATGGAGTTTCTGCTCATAAGGGGTGATGCAGTAAAAGAAAAAAGATAGCCGTACAATATTACCTTGCATCCAGAGGGGGTTTCAGCTTTCAAAACACTAGCTTATCTGGTGCAAGAACACTGAGGCTAAAAGTGAAAGACGGGGCCCAGCCCTGGGAGGGCCACTCGGTAGCAGTGTGGCCCCGGCGGAGCTGCCGACTGCGCTGTGCATGTTTCCTCCTCTGCAAGTAGGAGGGATAATGGTGACTCTTCCACTGCCGGCTCATGATTCAGATGAGACCCAAAGGGGATGGGTGAGGGGCTGGGACACACCAAGGCCGGATGCCACAGCCAGGCGCTGGCAGGTGGGAGCTGGAGTCCGGACCCCCGCCAGTCGGCTCCCGCCCGTCACGGCAGCAAGTGGGCTACAGTCACACCATGGGAGGGGCACCTGGCAGGGTCCCACCTGCTGATCATGGTGGCCTCTCTCTAGGAACTGTCCCCAAAATGACGGGTACAGATTTAAACAGAGATGCTGCTTCAGTGCCCAGGGCAGGGCGGCGGTGGAGGGGGCTGGTCACCGTTTAGGGCAGCGGTTAGTTCTCTGACTCCATGGGTGGGTGGGAGGTGGAGGTGTTGGCAGGTGGGTAGAGCTTTCAGGTGATTCCAATCAGCAGTTGGTTAAGGACCACTGACGCCTAAAACCCAGGGGGTGAATCACCCCGAAAGCAATGTAACTAATGAGTAATTCCCTAAGTCATCTACAGAGTTTGGAGGGATTAAGAGCTGACATCTGGAGTTCAGAGAGCTTGGATTTAAATCCTCCTCTGCTTCTAACAGCCCTGTGGCAGTGAGTGAATGATTTGCTTTCCCGAGCCTCAGTTTTCCCATCTCTACTATGGGGGCACTAACACTACTCCTCTCACAGGGCATGTAAGGACTAAATGAGCAGAGCCCCCATATAACATTCCCCCAACCAGTGCCGGCTGCCGTCATCATAATTCCTTCATTAAAGGTGACTGGTGCTGACCACATGCAAGGCTCGACTCTGTGTCTCGGAGGATTCCGAGTGAGTTTAGCTGAATGTCAGCCTCAGAAGGAGGGCGCCACGACCCACTGCCCATGCTGAACTCGAGCTTATCAGAACACAAACAACAGGGTCCGCCCACCATTTCTGATTCAGCAGGTCTGCAGGTGGAGCCTGAGAATCCGCATTTCCAACAAGCTCCCGGGGGATGCTGGTCCAGGAACCACCTTGGAGAACCAGTGCTTTATTCTACTAGCAACAGTTCCCAGGAGAAGTCAGAGACGCCCAACGTCTTAAAGGTCAGTGAGTTAAAAGACGATTTGTAAAATTTTTAAAGAGCTATATGCATTAAATATTTCTAATTATTAGAAGCTTGTCATGGAGTGAAAAGAGCCTGTGGGCTTTGTTGTCGCAGACGTGACTACAAGCCACCCTCTCCAGCGGCTTTGTGATCTTGATGCGGGATGGTGAGAGTGCTTACGAGGAGGCATTAGAGCACCGCTGACTTTATTATTTCCACCACTGTCCCACCGTTCGTTTTCTCATTCCTTAACCTGCTGGTCTGCCTGTTGCTGCACCGCGTGGCCAGCTCCCTAGCCAGGCGGGCTGGCCGCTGCCCCCTTACCTTCTTCAGCAGGGCGACCATGCCCTTGCACCACGTGGAGGAGTAGTGGACACGCTCCACCTTGAACATGTTGAGGATCTCATCGATGGGAGTGGCCGAGTGGATTTCATACGGCCTCTGCAACCAAAGGACAACAGGCGGCATCAGAGAGGGAGACCCCACGCGGTTAAAACAGACATAGAGAACAGACTTGTGGTGGCCAAGAGGGAGGGGGAGGGGGAGGGATGGAGTGGGAGTTTGGGATTGACATATATACACTATTGATACCATGTATAAAACAGATAACTAATGAGAACCTACTGTATAGCACAGGGAACTCTACTCAGTGCTCTGTGGTGACCTAAATGGGAAGGAAATCCAAAAAAGAGGGGATATATGTGTATGTATAGCTGATTCACTTTGCTGTACAGTAGAAACTAGCACAACATTGTAACGCAATTATACTCCAATAAAAATTTTTTAAAAATAATAAAATAAAATCAGCTCTGTGCCTTTAAACTCCAGGCTCAGCCTTAATCTGTTTGCGTGGTTGTGGAGAAAGCCAGGTCCTTCGACAAGAATACTGGCACATATTAAGATCCATATTCCATCTGCGTCTGGTAGAGTTCAACTGATGCTCGGTTCTCACTCATTGGCCTTAGGATGTCTTGACTCAGAAAACCAAGTGGTCTTTATAAGGTAAAGTAATTACATGTTCTGCTGGTGAAAGTGATTTTGGCAGCAGGGCACTGGATATACTCATTATAGAGAGCAGGTTCGTCTCTGTTCCATGAAACTCAGTTTACAAAAATTGCCAGTTTACCGAGAAATGGAAGAAACCGGAAAAGAACTGCAGTAGACCTGTTATTTTAACTGTTAGGGCTGAGCTGGGCCTTGAGGACCATCTCATCCAATGTTTTTTCCCCCAAATCTTTTTACTCAAAATCCCAAACATAGAACAGATGAAAGGGAATAACAGTTCCCTGGGCTATTTAAATGTCCAAAGCCTGGAGAAACATTTTTTTCCCATATGAACTGTAGAATCACCTCTTCAGGGTCCTATACTTCCAGGAAACACAGCTTGAAAACCCCTCCCTTTATGGAGATATAAAACGTGGAGGGGCGAGGTCCCAGAGTTCAATTCCCCCCAGGTTTCTGACTCCCAGCTCAGGGCTCTCTCTGTTTGCTTTACCGAGGGACAGAAAGGCGGTGCTCAACCCAAGGGCTGCCTCTCTCCCTTTCTTGGGTTAATATACCAACAGATTCCTTGTCTCTGTGGTTGAGCCCACCATCCGGTGTGTGCCCAGCGGTTCTTAGTTCTGCTCCAACCTCTAGGAGCGCCACACCCCTCCCTCTATTAGCCATCACCCACGCCTTCTCTGTCTACTGAACCCTAAGGAGAAGTGCTGACAGGGGTCAAAGGCAAGGGTAACACCATGTGAGGGAGGTGGTTGGGGGGAAGCAGAGAGGGTAGAAGTCCTCATGGCACCATAGCATGGGCTTTTAGGGCTCCATCCCCTGCTGCAAGGCCATGGGCCAGTGATCTGACATTCAGAATCTCATTTTTTCATTTATTTATTTTTAAGAAACTTGACTGAGACTTTATTTATCCATCAGTTATTTAGTCAGCAAGTATTGTGTCCCCAAGGTATATCAAGCTCTGCTCTAGGGGCTGGGGAACACGTTAGTAAATAAACAACAGAAAAATCCCCACCTCATGGAGTTCACATTCTAGTGTGGGGAAATAGACGATCAAAATACATAAAACAGATATTACATGGTGGTGTTATGTGTCTTAGAGAAAAAGGAGGGCCTGAGGTGTTTGTGGGCGGGGGGGAGGAGGGGAGTTGCAACTTTATTTTTAAAAATTTTATTAGAGTATAGTTGATTTACAACGTTGTGTTAGTTTCAGGTGTACAGCAAAGTGAATCAGTTATACATACACATATATCCACTCTTTTTTTAGATTCTTTCCCCGTATAGGTCATTACAGAGTATTGAGTAGAGTTCCCTGTGCTATGCAGTAGGTCCTTATTAGTTATCTGTTTTATATAGTAGTGTGTATATGTCAATCCCAATCTTCCAATTTATCCCTCAGTAAGTCAGACAGAGAAAGACAAATATCATATGATATCACTTCTATGTGGAATCTTAAAAAAGGGTACAGATGAACTTATCTACAAAACTGAAATAGAGTCACAGATGTAGAAGACAACGTTTGGTTACCAGAATCTCCGTTAGTCCCCTTGATTACTCTATGGCAGTGGTTCTCAAGCGGGGATAATCTGTCCCTCCAGGGGACATATGGCAATGTCTGGGGACATTTTGGTTGTCCTTACCGGGTGGGGGCAAAGTCCTGCTGGCATCTAGTGGGTAGAGGCCGCGGATGCAGCTAAACATCCTACAGTGCACCGAGCAGCCCCCATCACAAAGCAGTACCCAGTCCCAAGCGTCCGTAGAGCTGAGGCTGAGGAACCCTGCGCTTTGCAACCACTGTTCTCCCCATTTGATAGACAAGAAACAGGCTCACCCCAGACATTCAGAAACTGTGCAACAAAGCTGGGATTTGATCCCCGGAACATGTGATTCCAAAGCCCAGACTCTCGCTTGACCACCATACTGTCGCTTCCATGAACAGCACCACACTGCCTACAAAGTGAAGCCAGTGCCTCCAGCTGACCTCAGGGTCCTTTCTAGACAGCCCCCAGACTGTCTTTCTGACTGCTGGTCAGTCTAAGATGTTTGCTGTGTCAGCCTCAGCTGCCCTTCCCGGTCTCTGCTCACACGGTTTCCCAACCAACTCATGTATGATTCCCCTTAACGCTTCCTCCCTCAGAAATTCTTCCCTGCTCCTCTAAGAAGAAGTCATCAGCGCTGTCCCTGCAGCTACCTGTCTGAGAATCATCGCCACGTGCACATTTATGTAGCGGTCAGCATCCCTCCTGTGTGCTGGACACCACCTGTGCCCCGCCTACATTTTCTCCCGGAATCCCCACGGTGACCCCGCAGGCCGGCCTCATCATCCCCATTTCATGAAGGAGGAAGCCAGGGCTCAGAGGAGTTAAGTGACTAAGGTGGAATCACAGCATCAAGGCACACAGGGTGTGGATGGGAGCCCGGACCCCTGCCCACCGGGCCCAGGACCTCCCCACTAACGGTCCGCAGCCACATGTGACTCAGCTCCTCCCCCAGGGCCTGTCTCCACCTTGAGAGGTGCTAAGTTGGAAAGGATGCAGGCCTGCCAGCAGGCCCCCGGGGTGGGAATCAGAGAGACCAGGGGAGGGGAGCTGACATGGACCGAGTGCCGACCCTTTATCAGTCACAGAGCTGGGTAATTGGCATTGTCAGAATCACTTAATATTCACAGCCACCCTGTTGGGTAGGTGTTACTATTATTGTTATTTTTTCAGTTAACAGATGGAGGATTCTGAGCGTTTGGTCTGTCTACTGGCCTTGGTTAAGATCACAGACAAGGCGCCTGGTAGAGCCAGGGTTTGAACCTGTGAATTCTTCTAAGATCCTCTTTCTGTGTTATGAGGAGGCAGCTTTCAGTTGAGTAAGAGGAAAATCTTTCTAGCCATTAGGGCTTTAAAAGAATGAAACAGGTTCTTTCTGGAGATAAGAGCCCTGTGCCTGCGGAGGGAAACCAGAGGACAGGTGCGTGACACTGCCAGGGATGCCGTCAAGGAGCCTGGAAGGTGGGGAAATGGGCTGGGCTAAGACCTTTAAGGCCCTTCTCTGGGTCAGTGGATGAGAAACCTCCCTCTCCTCTCTGTCCCCACGGGGTTCTCTTCAGGGGGTGTGGTCACAGTCCCAGAGATAATTGTGCTCAAAAGGGAACTCTCCAGGTGGCACCTTCTTGAGTCTTTTTTTTTTTTTTTCACTTAGCAGGTCTCAGGGTGAGAACTGAGATTCTTGTCTGGGCTCATAGGAAAGTTGGGTACAAGTTACTCCCCTCGTCTGGGCTACAGGATCCAAGCGGGATCACAGAATTCTCTGCATTGACATTTCAAGCCCACCGATGGCACTCCACTCCTCTGCTCTCCTGATAGAGCATTTCGGGAGAGATGTCTCTTTCTGCTCTAGGACTAGAGCATGCCTGGGTCCCTGGCTAACATACCATATTAATACCTTCAATCTCCCACACCTTTCATTTCTAACGCTTTCCAACTCTATGATCTTAGAATATGTGTTAGAAAATTCCCATCATGACTTTCATCTTTTGGAGGTAAGGAGCTCCCTGGATCCTGAGGGAATCAAGGAACGGGGGGGGGGGATCACCTATCAGGGATGCTGTCACTGACATGATGGAGGAATTTCAATGAGGAAGGATAACTTCTAAATGCACATGGTCCATGGAAAAATATGAGTGTTTTTCAGTACAGCTTTTGGACTAAATGTGATCGTTTCCAGGATTAAAAAAACAGAATAAACTATTTGCATAAACTCATTGTGTTTCAAGTCGGAGATGAACAGACCAAGATATCTGGGAGTCAGAGTCACACTAACCCATAACAGGCATTCTTGTTCACTCTGTCCCCACACCAAAGGCCCGATCCCACCATGTGACCCTCCCTCTTCTATTAAAAGTGGCATTTCGATCCCTGAGCAGAAAACTCAGATAAATTGAAAATGAAACGTTTTATTTTGAGCTCTTGGGGCTTTTTGCCAAGTCATCATCTTTGACTGTCCTGACTTGTATTCTGACAGAGAATATACTTTCTGCTGGCAAATGACCAATCATGCTTGGGTCGACTGCTTGCCAAGGTCATTTGTATGACTGATTCCATGATAAACATCATCTGGCGATGTCTGTGTTCTCTGGTTCATACAAATATCATGGGGACCCTCATGTCCCCTCCTGGAGCATGTATATCAAAGAACCAGTACATGACAAAGGAACCAACCAGGGAGATGGGGAGAGATGAATTGTTTTCATTCAGTGCCCGAGAAAACTCACAAGTCCATATACATATTTTTTGCATTCTAACAACATCATCAGGTATGTTTTTGAGGAATTCAGGGGAAATCACTGAGATCAAGAGAGACCCCAGTTGCCTGAACCACAGGGGGATAACTAATAACACTCACATAGCTTGGATGGTTTTCACACAGCTGTCATCATTCCTTCCTTCCTTCATTCCCACCAGTTATCACTATGCACTGGGGGCTCCTGCCCTCAAGGGGCGCTGTCTACCCCCCTGAATATGCATATATGCAGATGACCGTGAGACAATGTTAAAGCAGCAGCCAGTGGGAGGAACTGACTCTCTACGCTGTGTGCTGTGTGCTGGGTGCTGGAGCTATAAGGTGGGTAATATGCAAACTGAGTGTCCCAGTCTAGGGGCGCATCGATCCCAGGATAACTTCAGCACCACAGAATAGACTGAAAGGATGTTACTATCCCCATTGTATGAAGGGGAAACCATGGTCCTGAGAGGTTAAGTGGCGTCATTTTCAAATGATACTTGTGTAAAAAAAAAAAAAAAGCCTCGAAATTCGTTTGTCATAATTCTTTCTGCTAAAATAAAACTGAGTTATTAGTTGCCAAATAGCTCCATTAGTCATCTTCAGCTTTTAAATTTAAAAGAAATAAAACAAAAATACGTACTGAATGCCCCATTTTTATAGGACACTGAGCTAAGTATTCGGGGAAGGTTGGAACTAAAATAACAACAACAAAAAACCAAGCTGGAAAGTTGGGCACGGGCGCATCATGTTGTGGGTTGAGAGAGGACAGCGTTTGAAATCATGACACCAAGATGCTTTGGGTGTTTGAGCTGCCACGGATCAGCTGCTGAGCTTCACACAAGACCCTCCCCCTCTGGACATCCCTGTCCCCGTGAGTAGAATGAGGGGCTGGACCAGAAGCTTGTTAAGAGCTTTCTAATGCTCAGGACCTTGTAGTTGGCACACGGGCAATCAGGACTGACACCCAGGGCTGCTTGCCGGCATGGTGCACGTCCAGCGGCAGGGCCATTCCACACCACCCAAGCCTGGTAGAAGCTGAGCCCCCCACTTCCACAGCCCTCGCGTTCACCACACGGGCGCACATCTTACCCAGCCCCGCAGCAGCTCATAGGCCGTGACACCCAGGGACCACCAGTCAACGGGGTAGGAGTACCCGGGGCCTCCGTCCACATACACCTGGAACACTTCCGGGGCTGCCAACGACAGGACAAAAGAACATCACTGCGCATCTCACTTTACACTCCTTGCCTCTTACAGAGAGGACGCGGGGCCAGGAACCCAGCTTTCTGGATGGCAAAGCCAGTACTCCATCTGCTATGCCACGTGGTTTCTGCCCTCCGTAAGCCACAAGGTGCAGGCATCACAGGAAACACTGGTGTGCCACCTGGGACAGAATACAAATGGGGCACCCCAAGTGTGCTGTGCAGGGCGTTCTCTCGGGGAGGGTCAGGGAAAGTCTGGGGAGGAGGAGGGTTTGCTGGAGTATGAATCACGGTCAGCACGGGGAGTAAAGTCTGAGTTCAGAAGAAGAAACTGCACCCCCAAGGGGCTAAGAACCTTGCTAAATGTCATTCTGCTCTGGCACCAACACCAGGTCAGGTGTCCCAACAACTAGGATGCTTAGAGCCCTTTGTGCCTGGTGCCTGTTTCAGGTACAGTTTTATTTTAGCATAGGTGGGATCGAATATGAAATATCCAGGATAAGTAAATGCACAGGGACAGAAGGCAGATCGTGGGTTGCCAGGGGCCGGGAGGGAGGATGGGGAGCAACTGCTCACTGGGTTTCCTCTGCGGTGATGAATGTTCTGGAACTAGACAGAGGTGGTGGTTACACAACATTGTGAATGTACTAAATGCCACTCTGTTTGAAAACAGTTCATTTTACGTTATGTGAATTTCACCTCAATAAATAAACAAGTGGAGGGTGGAGGCCCCTGGGTGATGGATCCTTACTCCTCAGGGGGCTGCAGCTGTTCCAGGGTCCCCTGGCCCTGCTGCTTCCTAAGCTAATGGGTGGTGGGTTCATCATTGCCTCACCCCCAACTCACCAGGCCAGGAGTGCATCTCCAGCTCTAATTGCTCATATTGGCTTCCAGGAAAGTCTTGGGAAATGTGAATCATTTCTAGCAAATTAATTTGTAGATGTAATTCCATTTTACAGGTGTCAGAGCAGCCAAACTCTCTTGCAGGGAAGCAGGACATGTTGTGTTTAAAGACGTCTCGACTCAATTTTCAGACTGGCATTCAGACGGCGTGGGATCGGGGAGGGCCAGATGAGGCAGATGAGGGCAGACATGGACACTCGAATCTGGGCTCTGGATTGGCAGCTGGACCATTGAACCTGACCAGCGGCCAGATCCCAGCTGCCCTCTAGAGACCCTCTCCATTTACTTTGTATTTTACAGCACTTTCACCCGAGGGTTCTCCTTTCCTCTTCACGACAACCCTCAGGGCCATGTTATCATTTGACACATTTTACCAAAGAGGTTCAGAGAGGCACAGCGGTGCACAGGAAGTTACACAGCAGGGGAGTTCAGAGCTGACGTGCGCCTTGATACACTGGTCGGATCCCAGTTTGAAAAAAGGTTCGTATCAACATTTGAGTACAGAAACATACTCAGTCTGCACTGGGGAAGATGTGGTTGGGAGTTTGAGGAAATGTCCCTTTGGGTAATTTGAGCTTCCCAAAGGAAGCAACATGGTGTGATGGGAAACAGGAAGAAGGTCAGTGGGGCTGGAGCTGAATTAACAAGTTCTATTTGCCTCAGTTTTGTAAAACATGAACAAGAATAAACAGTGTATTCATAGGGTTCTTATGAGGATTAAGGAACAATGCAGGCTGAGAGCTAAGCCCGATGCCTGGCCGGTCTATTGTGAGCATTCCGGGAATCTTGGGGATGGTTTTTATGGCTAGAATTGTCATTCAAACCTCCGCTTCTGATCACACTCGGCCTCCCCACGGTCCACGCAGTCAGCCTGGGAAGCGTGCTAAACTTCATCCTCCTCAGCCTCATGACCTATCAGTCTACAGACCCGCTGAGTTTGGCATTTCCAGCATCTTTCTGTCTGCCCCTTCCTATCGATCCTAAATCAACCTGAATTCAAAGGTGGCAATCATACCTGTTCATTAAACATCTAGTGAGAAAATATTTCATTTCCTAGCAGCTCCAGGCACTGAGCTGTGCTATTCTGCATCCCACTGGGAGCCTGAGGCTGAGCTCCAACCCAGAGGGGCTTCCTTCCCTGCACCCCAATCTGTGTACTTGTCCTTCTTCCCTCTGTGCTGAGGGTTCCAGGAGAGAAGGAGACACATCATGCTGGTCTGTGCATGTGTAGATGTAATTCTACAGAACCGGGGCCTTGACAGCTGCTGGCCCAGCCCATGTGCTCAGACAGTGAGGGAGGCAGGGACACGCCCAGGAGTGCAGGAGAGGCTGTGTGCCCAGGTGTCCCCATAAATCCTTGTAGTGCCTGGCAGCCCCATGCCCATCTGGAATTCAGGGTAGAAGCAGCAGCTGACCAATTCTGTCCTGGCTGTTGACCAAGTCTGTCCTGGCTGTTGTGACCAACCAAGTGACAAATGTCTGCAGCCTGTGACCCCACTCCCAGAGAAGGTGACAGTCTCTCCTCCCTTGCACACTTAGGGCTGACAGAACAAAAACAACCTTTATGTCACAATCCATATGCCACCAAAACGGCCGCTTTAGTGGCCTGGATCAGTGCTTAGAGGCGAGGGCATCATATAGGATTAGAGCTTGAAGGACAGGTACAAGACACAGACCTGTCACCATCATTTCAGGTATGAATGAATGAATATGGAAACTACAGTTTGCCAGGTGCTTTGTTAAGGATTTTACACGTACTACTTCTCTTCATCCTCCCAACCGCCCAATAAAACAAGCCTACAATGATCTCCACGTTCCAGATGAGGAGGCAGAGACGTGAAGGGGTGTAGTTGGGTGAACAGTGTCCCCAAAAGATATGTCCAAGTACCTGCGAATAGGGCCTTATTTGGAAATAGGGACTTTGCAGATGTAATTAATACAGACGTCAGGATAAAGCCATCCCGGATTCAGGGTGGACCCTTCCTAGATTCAATGGCTGATGCCTTTCTAAGAGAAAGAAGAGGGAGATTTGAGAGGAAGAGAAAGCCGTGGGAGGAGGCAGAGCCTGGAGGGATATGGCCACAAGCCAAGGAAGCCCTGGAGCCCCCGGGAAGCTGGAAGAGCCAGGAAGGAGCCTCTCCCACACCCCCGAGGGCGCATGGCTCTGCAGACACCTTGACATTGAACTACTGGCTTCCAGAACTGTGAGTGAATGAATTTCTGTTGCTCCAAGCCCCCACATTTGTGGGACTTTGTTGTGTAGCCCTAGGAAACTAGTCAGAGGGGCTGGGAACTTGCTCCAGGTCATCCAGCTGGGATGGCAGAGCTGGGATTAGCCTCTCTCGGTATCTGATTCCAAAGTCCTTTCTCCTATACTGAGGTGACTTCCAGGGGTGATGGACTTACCTGAGGATGGGTCCTGATGAAAGCTTCTACCGTCCTTCCCTCTGTCCCAGAGCCTGGCACTCAGCCAAGTACATGGTAGGCACTTAGTCAATGCATGTCAATTTCACCCTGGTGCCATAGAGCTGGTCCAGCACATTGCTTGCCCGCTTCAGAAGTAGAGACAGCTCACAGCCTAGGAGTGTCAGCATGGCAGAGGTGCAGGGTCCCTTGGAAACCGTCTTGTCATCGTCCCCTCTGTGTTAGAATTGGCCACCGGGCTTGAGGGGCGAGAGTGGCTTGCCTCGGCCACAACTCACCAACTCACGGCTCAAGTCAGAACTCCTGGTCCTGACTTCCAGGTTCAGGGGGTTCCCATTATTGGAACAGTTAAATTCAGCCATCAATGCCGAATGACTCTCCCTCCTCAGCTCCTGTATCCCCTTCCTCCTCTTCGCCAACACACGGCCCTTGTTCAGATCCCCATTCTTTCCTCCCGGTCTCCTGCACTAGCTTCTCCACCAGTCCTCTGGCTTCCAGAGTCTCCTTCTCCAGTCCGTCCTTGCTTCTGGGGGAGTTAGCTTTCTGATATGCAACTCAGACCACGGCAGTACCCTGCCTCAAGGTCTTCCTATCACGATGGCTGTTTCACGATCTGTATTCCCAGGAATGCCACCAGCCATGTTGGGCTCATAGATTTTGGAGGAGAAAGGATTCTGAGGTCAAACATGTCTGGGAAATGACGAGGTTCAATTGCGTTCTTTCTTGTAGATTTCTTAGCGCCTTTAATGACTCAATAGCAAGCATGGTTTGGAAATTTATTAGACTTGATCCTGGAATCTTTTTGATTTTTCAGTGGAGCAGTACAAAGTACTAGGGCTGGAAACCCATGTGGCCTAGAGGGTGGTTTAAATTCTGTAGCCCCTCAGCTCCTACCTGTAGATCTTCTAAGCTGTATTACCGCCCAGGGGTTGCCCATGGCCAGCTTGGGCTCCAGCTGCACACGCTGCTTGCTTTTCCTAGAACACCCTGTCTGTCTATCGGTCTCTTTTTCTCTCCCCTAATCCACCAGGTTCTCTCACAAAGGGTGCAGCTTCAGAGTTACCACTTCTAGGAGCCGAATACGTACCATTCTGCAGGCTTCTTTACATGTGTCATGTATTCCTCAAAATACATCTCTGCTATTATTATTTTCTTATCATTCCCCTCCCTCCAGACTAGATTAGAGCTTCCTTTTTATCCCCACCTTCCCCAGGCATCTCTTGATTTTTTACATTCCGGCTGCATTTTTGCTTATTTGTCTGCTTCTTGCTAGACTTTAAGCTCCCTGAGGGCAGGGACGGTCATGCTCTCCCTGGCTCCCCAAGTCTTGCCTGGCATGAAGAAGACACGTGGGCAAGGTTTGTTGACTGGCCAAATAAATGAATGATCGTATAAAAAAAAAGCGAACACTAGGACAGCCCGCGCTATGTGCCAGGGCCCCGTTCTAAGCTCTTGACACACTGCTAATAAAAACAGCTCATCTTTCTGGAGCATCTGTCATGCACCAAACTTTGTTTTAAGGGTTTAGCAGGTATTAACTCATTTAATCTTCACAATGACGTGGAATTTGGCTAGCTGCAGCTGAGTCTCACTGAGGAAAGACCAGGATGTTCTGGGCTGATGCTGGCAAGGCTAGGACTGGGGGTTCCCTGGAGCAGAGGGAGTGATGACGGAACCCTGAAGGGGGAGCCCAGGACAGCAAACGACAAACCAAGCAGATAGCTGAAGTTGGCTATGGTCTTGCCCAGAAAGGATGTCCAGGGCCCAAGGTCTGGGTACGCCTGCCGGGGTGATGGATGAATGAAATTCCCCAAGGTCTTCCAGAAAGAAAAACAACTAAAACTTCTTGCAATGCCCTGGTGGGGTAAGGGCCAACCCTGCATCTATTTTGAGCCATAGAAAATGCCCACTGTAACCATCATCATCATGCACAAAACAGTCATGCAGAGCTTTCTAGGGCACAAATATTCCTTCATAATTACCCCCACCCATGCTCAAAGCACCCTAAGCCCCAGATGAAGAAACAGACGCACAGAGAGGTAAAGGGGCAAGTTCAGGGCCGTGGAGACAACAAGTGGAAGAGCGTGGACGGGAAGGCTGCTCTTACCACTTTCAAGGGGCGCTCAATGCAGCTGTTCCGTTATTATCATGAGCAGTGGTTTTCTTTACAACACCAAGAGCTCCATTATTAACGTGGCCATTTGTTGAGCATCTACCATGTGCTAGAAGCTCTTCAAGTTTCTTTACATATATTATTTACTCCTCAGGAAAGCTAACATTTATGGAACACTTTCTACAGTTTCACATGCATTATCTCATTTTATCCTCAGAAGGAACTTGAGAGGCGAGTACGATCATGATCTCCATCTGAGGAAGCCAGGCTTGGAGAGGTGACACAGCTACCGTGGCTCTGAGCCTTATTTGAACCCAGGCCTCCCCCATTCTCTGGGGTCATCCAGAATGACGACCAGATCTTGCCCTGTCTCCTTCAAACTCCAGACCTTACACCATCTTTATGTATATGCTGAAAATAATGTATCATAAAACAGATACACATATACACACACAATATATACTTTATATGTTTTATACGCCAAAATCTCTCCATGGTCAATGCATTAAATCTGTGAATTCAATTGGAACGAAAATCAAGAGTATTTACGAAGGTCCGGGTATTCTACATTTAGGAAATTAAGGTTTCAACATAGTCCAAAAGAAGAAAAAAACATGTGGTTCGCCATTAACATGCACATTAATAAAAGGGGCTGTTGAATCACATTCCCCAGCAACACCTGTTTCCTTCCCCGCTACATCCCCAGGATCCTTCACGGTGTGCATGCACGTTGCACGCTCCATGGAGAGTTGTGAGCCCACGAATGAATACACTGGGGGGAAATCGGGCTCCACGGAAGCCGCTTCCCCGGCACGGCCCAGTGGCGTGGACAGATCAGCCCCACTTCCCACTAACCATTTCTACCAGTAGCTGAGCAATTCTGTCAGTGCAGGTTTTAAATGGAAAGTGAGTCTGGATTCCAAGGGACATCAGAGAATTGGCCTTCCAGAAAAGCAAGAACATGGGGTGTCGTCTGAAAGAGATCACCCCGAGGCCATGTAAATATGCATGTGGTGGGCTTTGCCCCCTATCCTCACCACACAGAGTTTACTTCCTCATTAGACTAAAAATATGGAGAAAACCCACAGAAGCCTCCTAAGTTATAATTATTGGTCTGCTGCTTTAGCTCTACGAATACTCCTGAAGGCTTTGATTGCTGCAGTGGAGCGTGACAATGCTATTCAACGTCTAGCTTACAAGCTGACTGGCTTCCAGGATCGGTTTCTACAGGTAATTGCGTCCTTCTGGAATGGGAACATAGAATTACCGCATTTCAGCCTAGAGGGGACCTTCAAGGTAATTTCCTTCCTCCCCTACATTTTGTAGGTGAGGAAGCCGAAGCCTGTTGGAGGAGTTCCATGGCTTCCAGCCCAGCTGGGACCAGAGCCCAGTTCTCCTGTCCACTGAGCCTTTCTGTGGCTCACACATCCCGGCTGGCAGGATGTGCCAGATCTGGACACCTCCACCTAGAAGCCCCACAGGCATGGCATATTCAATCTGTCCAAGCCAAACTCTCCCTCCCCAACTGCCCCTTCTCCTGGATTCTCAGTCTCTGTCGATGGGCTGCTCAGCTGTGCAAGTCAGAAACGTGGGAGTCTCATGGACCCTGCTCCTCATCCAGCCTATGTTTTGGATCATGTGATTAATTCTCAAGACTCATCATTTTTCCCTTCCAGAATCTTCCTCTCTTCTCTGGTCCTTTTTCACTTCTGCTTGGACTCAGGACAGCTCCTCCCTTACCTCAGCCCGGGGCCCTTTAATCCCACTACACTTACTCCTCAAACCTTTCTAAGTCAGTAGAATCAGTGGAACGGAGAGACGGAAGGTGTGAGTGTAGTGATTATTCAACCTGAACCTGAACCCCAGCTCCCAGGCTTACTGCCACAGTGGCCTCAGGCAAAATGCCTAACCTCTTATTTGTACCTTGGTTTTCCTCATCTGTAAAAAGGAATAACGATGTCCGCTACATCAAGTTATTGAGAAGAGAAAATGAAGTTCTGTACGTATTTATTGAGCACAAAGTAAGTGCTCAATAAATGCAATCTAACATTGTTGTCATTGTATTATCATTCACATGTTCAAATCACTTAATTAAAATCTTTCCAGGGCTTCCCAGGTGGCGCGGTGATTGAGAGCCTGCCTGCTAATGCAGGGGGACGTGGGTTCGAGCTCTGGTCCGGGAAGATCCCACATGCCGCGGAGCGGCTGGGCCCGTGTGCCACAGCTGCTGAGCCTGCACTCTGGAGCCTGCGAGCCACAGCTACTGAGCCCGCGTGCCTGGACCCCGTGCTCCGCAACAAGAGAAGCCACCACAATGAGAGGCCCACGCACTGCAATGAAGAGTGGCCCCCGCTTGCTGCAGCTGGAGAAAGCCCACGAGCAGCAATGAAGACCCAGTGCAGCCAAAAATAAATAAATAAAAATAAATAAATTTATAAAAAAAAAACTTTCCAAATTTTTCTATTTACTGTAGAATAATGGTCAAACTCCTTAGCATGAAAAATTCCTAAAAATAGGTTCCAACCTCCTCATATTTTGGCCACTATCTTTATTATATCCATTGTGCCAACTTTAAAGAATAGGAAACACTTTATGTTTAATCTTCTATGACTTGCCTGGTAATCTTTACCCTATTTTTTATACTCATGAAGTCCTACTCATACTTCAAAACCCAGACCAAATTTTACACCTTCTGTGGAGTGTTCTTCAAGTCCCTTCCAGTTTCTCAGTTCCCTTCTTTTCCCCTCTCTTGGCCAAGTACATCAGTGTTCTGGATTCTCACCAAACCCTTGTCGGTTCCTGCCTTGCAGCACTGATCATGCTGTACTGTAATTAAGGATATACATGTCCACCGTTCTCACTGGACTGTGAGCTCTTTGAATAGGGGTATGACTAAGTCAGGGTCAAAACCTCAGGGATTAGCACAAAGCTATATGTGAGTCATTTAGAACAAGGACTGACACAGAGCAAGTTCCAAATAGATGTGAGCTAGTTATTATTATATCAATTCATTATTGAATGGGAAATGAAATGTACACATAAATGAAAGCTCAACTCACAAATGTACATGTTGTACATGTTCCCCAAATGATTCAAGAGCTCCATCATCATTCTTTGATTATAGTATGTGGAAAAGCTGTGGAAAGCAGAGATGAGCAGGGTGCCTGGCCTCTGTCTGGATCCCTTGGGGGCAATTCATGCTTCTTTGGCTTTTTATCTTGGCAAATGAACTCAGATATTAATCTGAGATGAAATGAATCTGTTGCATCAGTCTGATAATTTCTTTCTATCTGGTGATGCTAGTAGCGTTAATAGTAACAGAAGAGTGGTTTCATTAAGGTGTGTAAGACGCTGCTCAGGTGTAGACCAGTAGGACCTCACCTGTCTGCATGAGAAAAGGAACGGCAGGGAAAGTTTAATTGGCTGAGAAGCTCTGATGAGATACAGAAGTTAATGATGCACCAGTACCAGAAAACTGCTTCATGTTAAATGTGTCAGATTAAATTAGTAGATTAAAAAAAAAAAGACCCTTGGAAAGTTTTCAGAGAGAATGATGGAAAGTGCTAACTGAAAGCACAGGGTTAGAATCAAGTGCATTTTACACAGTTAATATGTGACATGGGGGACAAACATCTAAATAGCATGTTAGGCTGATGGAAAAGTTCATTTAGATAGTGCTACACTCTTAAAGGATTCCAAGATCCCTGTTTATCTAAGGCCCATAATGTTCATTAAAATTTCCCACTGTCAAAAGCTTTGGTGGGTACACAGGTACCACATGATCTGGCCCCGCCATGTCTCCAGGCTCACTCTCCTTGCCTACTTCGTTCAGGCCAATCTAGCTTCCTTATGGTTCCTTCGATGTGACAAGCTCCTTTTTGCCTCAGGGTCTAGGCAAAAAGTTGCCATCTCCTGAGTGCTTTTCCACCTGTTGTGCTGAACAACACCTATTCATCCTTTAGAAACTAGCTGAAAGTCACTTCCTCAGCAAAGTTATCCTGACCCCTCCAATCTAATCATCTATCCCATCAGCATCTCTCTTTTTCCACCATAATCCTTAGAAAGACCTCAAACAATTCTACTCTGTTTAAAATGTAGGAGTTGGAAAGAGTGTCACTCCCAGCCTAACAGTGAGAAAAAGCTCGATCATCTATGAAACCATAACTTTTCTTGAACTCAACTAGTCTGAAATTTAAGGAAAGACGAGTGCCTTCAAGAAGATTTGGGATGTGAAGACTGGCTTACCTTGGGAAGAACATGGGAAGAAAATAGGGCTGCCATAGAAGAAAGTAAGGAGACTTAAATTAAGATGCTTAATTTAACTGAATTGCTGAAGGTTGTGTAAGAACTTAAGTGAGAGAATAGAACTATTGTTTGTCTAGATACAAGAGGAATTTGCACTACTCACCGACTCCTCTCTACATACCCTCACTGGGTACTCATGACAAATACTGGGCACAAAGCCTTTTCCTTATATGAAAAGGCAAAGGATAGAAAAGCCAAAATAATTTTGAAAAGAAGAAAAAAGCTGAAGGACTCTCACTACCTGATCCGAGTATTATTATGAAGCGAAAGGAAAAGTATGAGATTAGTCAAAGCATAAACAAATAGATCAATGGAACAGAATAGAATTCAGAAACAGACCCATACATTTATGGTCAATTGAGTTTTGATGAAGTTGCAAAGCCAGTGCAATAGAGAAAGAATTGCCTTTTCAACAAATGCTGGATGGAACAATTGGACAGTCCTTGTAAATCAATGAAAATTCACAACATATTCAAAAGTGAACTCAAAATGGACTGTAGTTCTAAATGCAAAACCCCAAAGTATAAAACTTCTACAAGAAAACAAGCAGAAAATCTTTGTGAGGGAGGAAAAGATGTTTAGAATGACACCCCGTACATGATCAATAAATGAAAAATAAAAAATTGGACTTCATTTGAATTTAAAACATCTGTTTTTAAAAAGATGCTATTAAGGTAACAGAAAGACAAGCCACTGACTGGTGAAAATATTTGCAAATATATCTGGTAAAAGACTTATAACCAGAATATATAAAGAATTATCAGAACTTAATAATAAAAAACAGATGACCCAATAAATTAATGGGCAATGATTTGAACAGATACTTCACAGAGAAGGTATGTGGATGGCAAATAAGCAAATGAAACTATATTCAACAGTTTGTCAGTTTCTTAAAAAGTTAAATGTACATTTACATATGACCCAACAATCCCACTTCTATGTAATTATTCTAGAGAAGTAGAAACTTAAGTTTATATACAAACCTGTATGCAAACAGTTTATTTATAATTTTGTAAAACTGGAAACAACTCAAGTGCCGTACAACTGGTGAATGGATAAACCAAATGTGTATATTCACCCAAAGAATTTCTACTCAGAAATCAAAAGGAAAGCTACTGATCCACACAAATTTGAGGCAAAACCTCAAATGCATTATTCTAAGTAAAAAAGCCAGATTCAAAAGTTTATAGAAATACGACTCTGTTTTTGTGACTTTCTGGAATAGTCAAAACTATAGGGATAGAAAACTGATCACTGGTTGCCAGGAACTGGGATGAGGGAACCTTGGAGGTGATGGAACTGTTTCTCTGTCTTCATTATGGTGGATTAATTTACTGGATTACACTAAAAGAGTGCATTTTACTGCATGAAAGTTGTTCCTCAAAGATAAGCATCTCGAACTATATATTTATCAGTTTGATGATTTGCAAAGTGATTGTCTCCCTCACAAACAGCCAAACTGATGAGGGCAGGAATATTGCCTATTTGTTCACAGATGTGTTTTCAGCCCATAGAACACTGCCTGGCAGGTGGAAGGTGCTCAATAAATCTCTGTTGGATGGATGAATGATGGATGGATGGATAGATGGATGGATGGATGAATGATGGATGGATGGATAGATGGATGGATGGATGGATGGATGGATGGATGGATTGGCAGGTTCTCAGGAAAGATATTGGGCCCTGGAGCCTCACTGGCCTGGGTCTGAATGCTGGCTCTGTCACTTTCTCTGGCACAGGGGTAGCAAACTTTACTCCCTTTAGCCTCCATCATTTCTACAAGGAAAGTACAAGCATGGCCATGGTGCCTCCACAACCACCTGTGTTTGCTCACTGGGGAAAGGAACTCACATCTGGTGAGTACCGACAGGGCACCGGCCCAATGATCCCCCAGGGCACCCACCACCCCCCCAGCCGACCCAACTCCTATCGTGAATTAGGATTTGGTTGGGGTCTCTTTCCCCAATTAGACTGCAAACTCCATAAGGCAAGGGAATGTCAGATTTGGCTCTGGGTTCCCAGGGCTTAACATATACTAAATAGTCTGAATAATGACAACAGCGACAATAATAATATCAGTTACCAGTTTGATGCATCTACACTTGACTTTAGGTTATGTACTTTCCACAGTTACATCATGAAATCCTCACAAACAATCTACTAAGGCAGACTGCATAACCATTAATCCCATTTCTCAGATGAGGACACTGTCAGGTCCCGTGGTTTGACCTTGACCATGCTGGGCAGTTTAAGTGTATTATGTTGGCTAATGGGATTTGCCTAAGTTCACCCAGCCTCTAAGTGGAAGACACCCTAATCACCCCACGCTGAAGCCCACACTTCATTGAGACCCATTTCTGGCAAGCCCGATTGCCCATTTTCTTCTCCAAGGCCACCCATGAGGCCAAGCCCGTGAGTCTCCAGCATTGGCCTTTCCACTGGTTCCGTGGCCCTTATCATGGCATTGAAGACCCTGGTACTTTGGCCTGTTTCGTCTCTCCCTCTCACCTCCTCTTGTTCTACAAGCTATAAAAAGATGGGAGCGCTAGGGTCTCCCAGCCCACCACGCTGCGTCCCTCCTCTATGCCTTTGCACGGACTGAAACGGCCTTTCCTTATCCTCACCTGGCAGGTGAGCTCTGAGCACACCCTGAGATTTTAACTCCTCAGATGGTCCCACTCTGGGGAATCCGTCTTGACAGGGACCTGCTTAAATCCAGGCCTGCACAGCTCTCTGCCCCACAGGTGTTGCGCCCCTTTGGCCCCGGAGAGCATGACTCACCCCTGTGCCCCGGTGCCTGACCCTGAGCCTCACATCTCTGCAACACGCTGTGTTTGCCGAAAGACCACTCAGCTCTTCATTTCACCTCAGGTGAATAAACTCTGAAGCTCCGAGAGGCTGCTGGAACATTTCTGACTCCTAATCTGGCACGTTCCAGAGAGTTTTTTTTTTCTCTGTTGGTGAATTCCATCTGCTCTTTTAATGAATGAAAATTCAGTACTATGCAAATATTTCTTCTGGGATCATCCATCGTGAGCAACCTTTGGGAGCTTACTCATCAGCCCGTTCCCTGAATCCATGTTTGGAACATTCTGGGAACTTGTTATGGGGCCTTTGAACTGAACAGCTCAAGTGAACGAAATCAACAAACCTGCCACTCGATAGCAGGAATTTACAGCCCTGGGAACTGCAGGATGTGACCTGAATGAGAGAGTTTCCCTCTCACCCCCATTTTCCCCACTAACCTCCCACTGCTTGGCACTGCCAACCCCTACAGTCTCTGAAAATATATCCATTTGGTAAATCAGCTGTGCTCTCTAAATCCCATAAAAATCTCTCCTGTGCAATTCGTTCACTAATTCAGGACTGAAGCTCCTTTAATTAGAAGGACACTAGAAGCCCTGAATCCTAGGTACAGCTGGGACAATACACTTTTTTCTTGTCTGAGAAATGTGGCTTTCTGATACAAGAACTCAGTGTCAAAAAGGCACCTTGGTACAGTGGCAAAAGCATGGACTTCTGAAGCAACGTAAGTGCCCATCGACAGATGAATGGATAGAGAAGATGTGGTACATATACATGATGGAATACTATTCCGCCATAAAAACAAATGAAATAGTGCCATTTGCAGCAACATGAATGGACCTAGAGATTATCATACTAAGTGAAGTAAGCCAGACAGAGAAAGACAAATATCACATGATATCACTTATACATGAAATCTAAAAAAATGATACAAATGAAGTTATTCACAAAACAGAAGTAGACTCACAGACACAGAAAACAAACTATGGTTACCAAAGGGGAGGGGGGGAAGGGATAAGTTAGGAGTTTGGGATTAAAATATACACGCTACTACATATAAAATAAGTAACCAACAAGGACCTATTATATAGTACAGGGAACTCTCCTCAATATCTTGTAATAACCTATAATGGAAGAGAATATAAAAAAAGAATATATATATTTATACATATATATACATATACATATACACACATATATATAAAAAATGAATCACTTTGCTACACCTGAAACTAACCCAATGACTGTAAATCAACTCTATTTCAATAAAAATTTTTTAAAAAAGCACGGACTTCCGACCCAAATAGACATGGCTTCAAATTCTGGCTCCATCACTTGCCAGCTGTGTGACTCTGGGCAGGTTAGCTAACCTCTATGGGCCTCAGGTTACTCATATATAAAATGAAAGAGATGTAGAATCCTCATATGGATCTTCTGGGGATTAAATGTAATGACAGACATCTGGTAGGGTCAAAATACATGTTGGTTTTCTTCTCCTTTTTGACAGTGGGGCCACTGTGGTGAGCGGCCAGCTGGGTCAACCCTGGTCTGCTTTCCCAGAAGCTGAGAGCCAGGACAGAGCTGCGTCAGAGATGAGTGGGAAGTCAGGGCATGAGGCTGAGGTAGCCCAGGAAAGTCTGCTATGAACAGTGGCAAAGCAGGGGCAGAAAGGTCAGGGTTGGGAGAACATTGTCTTGAATTTCTCCAGTGGTCCAGAATCTACTTTCCTAGAGATCAATTTACTTTTTGGAAATAGCCTCAAGGCAGTGGGAACTAATTTATAGGATTATAGAGGTGGCTCCAATTGGGAGATTCTTCTCTTATGTCACCTCTCTCCTCCATCCTCCCTCTGGAGATGATGACTCCTCCGGCCTCTACCTGCCCCTTCTGGCAAAATGCTCCTGGGCTTAGAATGGGTGTTCTTCTCTCCTGTGTCCTCCCTGGGGGATCCTGTCACTGCCGTGGCTTTGCTGCATCTCTGTGCCGGTGACTCCCGATGCACCGATGGAGTCCACATCACTCTCCAGATGCTTGGAGTACATCTGAATGTCTTGAAGTTCCTACAGACCTCACTTTCAACTTCATCCTTCCCACCATCCCACACACCTGCTCCTCCTGCGGTGTTCCCCGCACAGTGATCTTCACTGTAATCCCCTCTACTGCTTGATTCAGAGGCCTGGAGGCAGCCTTATCCCCTCCTTCACGGCCATTCTCCATCTCCATGTCTGATCTCTGTTGAATCTTAAAGCAGGCACCTCCTTGGATAGAACTGCCCCAGCTCTGGATCCTTCTGGAATGGGATTTCAGAAAGATCATCAACAGTGAAAGCCTTATTAAGGTCTGTATTCAGCATCCCAAGGGGATTCTCTGAAGTGGACAGACCCACTCACTGTATACCCTCTGGTGTTCACACTGACCTGGGTCTGCTCTCACCACCAAGGTCAACCTGGGTAGGTCCCCCGACCTCTCTCAGCCCATTTCCTCAACTCTAAAAATGGGAATAAATAATTGCACCTACTTCATGTTTGTGAGGATTAAATAAGGTTATGGATGGAATGCCTGGCCCATACATAGTAAATGCTAAAAAGTATTGTTTTTACCATTATTTATTGCCAAACTTCATTTATGTAATCTACTTAGTAAGTTAAAGATGAAGGACACAAGGAGTCCATTCTGGGGAGATGCTGACATAGTTTCTGAATCTCCACAATCCACATATAAACAATGGCAGAGCAGATAAATAGCTAAACCAAAAACCATGGGCAATATTTACTACAAAGCTAAGTTGTTCCCCCAGACCCCAAACTATAAGCAGGTGGGAACAAACCGGCAACAGTGACAAGCCCTCCATGGCAGTGATTTCTGTACAGAAGGAAACAAAGAAAAAAACAACACAGCCTATGATGGACCAGAGGACAGGGAACTCCAAAATAGTGAGCAGACGTTGACTGGGAGGCAGAGCTGCCCAGTCTGAGAATAGCAGCTGAAACTGGGAGGGACTTGTCCAGACCCATCTCAGGTGAGTGAAAAGGGCCCTTGGTAAGTTTTGCAGGACCTGGAGAGTCTGGGACACAAAATCGCTCTCATCAATCCAGCCAGAGCTCCCATCTAGGAAAGATCCCAGGGAGAAACTGTTGGGAGTGAAATCAAAACTGAGCAGGAAGGGGGCCCCTCAGACCAAAGAAAGAGGAGGTCCAGATGGAAGTGGGCAAGGAAATCCCAGGTAGCAAGCTGCCTTGGGATGTGACATGTCACTTAAACAACAGAAGAGGCAAGTCTGTTAGAAAAGCTACCCTGAGCCACACCATCTTATAAAGGTTCAGGAAAACTAATATCACGTGAAAATGAGCAACAGGAAAGTATCAAAGTCAAATTCCATGTCAAGTATAAGAGAAAGGAGAATAAAGAACAGAACGACATTGTACAAGGAAAGCACCTCAGAAAAGACAGTGCGGTGGATTGTTTCATAAATGGTTCCCCAGTGAATCAGGCTGTCTGGTATCCATGCCCAGTGCATCCCCTCCCATGTGGTCCCTGGTCTTCGTCATGTGACTTGCTTTGTCCAGTTGGACATCAGGAAGTGTGAAGCAAACAGAGGCTTGATAGGCACGTGGGAGTTGGGTTCTCCTTCTTGAAACCGCTGCCACCATGTGAGCAAGCTCTCTCTAGTCCCCTTGATAGGAAAGACCACGCAGAGAGAGGGGCCCATTTATCTCAGCTGTCCTGGCTGACCCAGCAGCTGAATGAGTGACCACAACAAAAACCAGCAGAAGAACCACTCAGTCAAGTGGCAGATAAAAAGGAACGAAACTGAGTTATTTGTAGTGAGGTGGATGGACCTAGAGACTGTCATACAGAGTGAAGTAAGTCAGAAAGAGAAGAACAAATACTGTATGCTATCACATATATATGGAATCTAAAAAAAAAAGAAAGAAAAAAAAATGGTCAGAAGAACCTAGGGGCAAGACGGGAATAAAGATGCAGACCTGCTAGAGAATGGACTTGAGGATACGGGGAGGGGGAAGGGTAAGCTGGGACAAAGTGAGAGAGTGGCATGGACATATATACACTACCAAATGTAAAATAGATAGCTAGTGGGAGGTAACCGCATAGCACAGGGAGATCAGCTCGGTGCTTTGTGACCACCTAGAGGGGTGGGATAGGGAGGGTGGGAGGGAGGGAGATGTAAGAGGGAAGAGATATGGGGATATATGTATATGTGTGACTGATTCACTTTGTTATAAAGCAGAGGCTGACACACCATTGTAAAACAATTATACCCAATAAAGATGTTAAAAAAAAAAACAACTGGCAGAATTGTGATAATACAATTGTTATTGTTCTAAGCCACTAGGTTTTGACATGGTTTGTCATATAGCAATTGACAACTAATACAGACATTAAGAATTAATAACTAATATAGACATTTAAAAATTATGCAAGACGTGAAAGAACACATAAATTATAATTAAATACTCAGAAATCTGGCAAAAGAACTCAGGAAAAAAATTAGAAACAAAGGGAAATTATTTCAGAAATAAATACTTCACTACAAAGCAAATAAACACAACAGAGAATGCTTTAAAATAAAGAGAAAGAAAAAAAATGAGACAAAATTTAAACATAGGATGAAAGAGATAAGAAAGATTTGAAAATGGCAACTATTGAAGACTGACAAAGAAGACCCAACATTCAGATAACAGGCATCCTTAACAAAGAAAAAGTAAAGGAAAAGAATGTGTAATAAAAAAAATGACATTTCCATGAAAAGTCCTAAAGAAAAACCAACCTGAAACCACATTGCAAGAGCACTGTGTACCTAAGAATATAGATCCAAAATGACCAACACCAAAATTGTATTCTGGCAACACTACTGGACTTTAAGGAAAAAGAAGAAGGGTTTGTTGTTTACTTGTTTGTTTGTTTTTCCCTAAGCTGGAGCCAACCTTTCTGGCTGAGTAGGAGTTCTCTAGAAAACACAGGAGGAGATGAACTTCCTGGCAGGGGAGACAGCTTAGGTAAGGGCCAAAGGTGTGAGAGAGCACGGCACATACTGGGCATGGTTTGGGGTCTGGTGAGGGGATGGGAGGTGGGTGAGGGAGGGGTGAGATGAAGCAGGAGAGGAATGCTGAGGCCTGAAGGGGTCTGGAATACTCACCCATGTAGGGCTTGGTCCCCGCCATGGAGGAAGCCTTTTCTGTGCCTTTCACGACCGTCGCTATGTTGAAGTCTGTGATGTGAACATGTCCTGGAGACAGAGAATCAGAAACCACAGTTAGCAAGAGCTGCAGGCAGCTGGGTTATTTCCTTGTCTGATTTAAAGCTGTGGTCTGCAAAGCGGTGGGTGGCGCAGGAGGAAAATATTAGAACTTTTACTTACATTAGTATTTTAACTGATACTTTAGAAGTGCCTATTTTGGGCAGCAATATTTACAGTAGCCAAGCTATGGAAACAACCTAAGTGTCCATCAACAGTCAAATGGATCAAGGTGTGGTATGTGTACATAGTGGAATTTATTCAGCCCTGAGAAAGAAGGACATCCTGCCATTGGGGACAATAAGGATGGATCTTGAGGGCATTATGTTAAGTGAGAAGTCAGACAGAGAAGGACAAATACTGCATGGTCTCACTTGTATGTGGAATCTAAAAAAAAAGTCGAACTCATAGAAACAGAGAGTAGAAAAGTGGTTGCTAGGGGCCAGGGGAGGGGGAAATAGGGAAAGGTTGGTAAAAGGATACAAACCTTCAGCTCTAAGATGAATAAGGTTTGAGGATAATGCAAAACATGGTGACTACAGTTGATAACCCTGTATTGTATAATTAAGATTTGCTAAGATAGTAGCACTCAAATATGCTCACCCTCCAAAAAATAGATACATATACATATATAAATATGTGAGGTGAAAAAAAAATCTATTTTATACGCAGGTTTTATAATGTGAATTTTGGTGGTACATGCATACTATTTATAAATAATCAAATATGTTGAAGACATAATGAAATTTTTATGGATTAAAGTTTAGCAGCACTGGTCCAGAGAGTGAAAGCTCCTGATAAATAAATGAGACAGGAGAGTCCAGATTCCCTCACTCAGGAAAACAGTGGGTTGGGAGAGGGCACAGGGAGAGAGGATTCTCATGCCCTGAAGACACCCTTGTTCTGCTGTCTGTCTGCTCTGGGCAGTGGGGGCCTTAGTACTGTACCTGATGAATTGAGTAGGGAGGGGGCTTGGGGATTGAGACCACCTTCCATCCAGCCTAAAGTAACGGCAGCAGATGGGACGTGGGTGTTGAAGAACCCTGAGAGGGAAGGAAGAGGGGCAGAAAAGGAAGGAGACAAGGAGATGTGGGGATAAAGGCGGAAAAGAAAGAAAGTGACAGAAAGAGGGTGACAGGTGAGAAGGAGGAAAATCCAAAATAGTGAGTACTGGCCCTCTGGGGAATTTGGAACATAAAATAAAACCAGCTCTGTCCATCAATGGATGAATGGATAGAGAAGAGGTATAATGGGTGTAGATATAAAATGGGATAGTACTCAGCCATAAAAAAGAATGAAATTTTGCCATTTGCAGCAACATGGATGGACTTGGAGGGCATTATGCTAAATGAAATAAGTCAGACAGAAAAAGACAAAAACTTTATGATATCACTAGTATGTGGAATCTAAAAAATACAACAAGCTAGTGAATAAAACAAAAAAGCAGCTGACTCACAGATGTAGAGAATAAACTAGTGATCACCGGGGGGGAGAGGGCAGGGGTAGGGGATAAAAAAAAAGGGTTATTATGGGATTATAGGAAATCATGTGTGTGAAACTTTTGAAAACTATAAAGCACTACAGAATTTTAAAAACACATAAAATAAAATAAAACCAGCTCTGAGACCCTTGAATACCTGATATAAATGCAATCACATTTCTTTCTGTTTGTCATCACATCACCTTGTGAAAATGGTGGGATTTTCACCAAATCTGAGAGCTGTGTTTGGAATGCTGGGGCTTAAATACACAGGTGGGTGGCATACACAAAACTGGTACATTGGGAGAGCCTGGAGGGCACCTCCAAGAGATGGACAGAGCCCCGCTAGAGCAGGTGCACAGAGGCCTGCTGAGAGGCTCATGGGAGAGGCGTGCCTGATGTGATCAGCCACAGTGGATGGAAAAAGCACCAGCGGTGTCACGTGCAAATCCCAAATCTCAGGCTCAACGGCCAGCACTGATGTGTGACCAAGCTGCTCTGCCAGGCTCTCTGTCCAGTGCCCCCCGGGGGAGATGCAGCAGGAAGTACTCAGTGATGATCTGTAGCACCCCTCAGCTGCTTGTGGATGAAGCTTAAGTCACCCAGCCAGGCCTCTGCTGGGAAACCTTTCTGGCCAGACACACAGTGTCCCCACCCAGGTAGCATCTCTAGAACATATCCAGTCTGCTCCAGCCTCTGGGGCTGGGATGAGCATCCCTCCCATTCAGCCATCCGTGGTCCTATCTGCAGAGAGGCAGTGCAGTGCAGTAGTTGGGTGTACAGACTCTGAGCCAGGCTGCCTTGGTTTGGGTCTCAGCTTTGTTGTGACCAGCTGTGTGGTATTTGCCTTGGGCAAATAATCTCCCTGAGCCTTGGTTTTCTCATCTGTAAAATGGGGATGATGATAACAAAATATCCATCTCAGAGGGCTGTTGGGAGGAGTCAGGGAGTTAATACATATGAAATGGTTACAGCATACTGACACACATGAAATAGGGAATTTCGTATAAGCATTTACTCTTAGCAGTATTGTCCTGCCAAGGCGTGGCTCCAATCCCCCTCCAGCTAGGGCCAGTCCACCCCTCCATCCTCCGTTGCCTCATTTCTAATACTAACAAACAACTGAATTCACAGTCCTGTTTTCCACTGTGAGGTATGTGAAAGTAGGTGGACATCTGAGTCATTTCTGCACCCCACACCTGAACAGTTCCAAGCACAGCAGCACCGCTGGGAGGGAATTCTGGAATCTTCAAATATGGTTTTTATTTGGTTTTCTTTCATTTCTCCTCCTCTTAAAATTTTTTAATATTTGCATTATGAAAGTAAAGCCAGCTCATTATAATAAATCACAGAATACAAACATGTGTTTGAGTCTCTCCTTTCCCTGCCATATAACCACCCTGATTCATACAGCTCCTCCATTATTTCTCCCTTCACTTATGCAAATGTATATCCACATACGTTAGGACTTTGGTTTGTTCTTACAATAAAGAGCTCAATACTCCATGGGTCATTCTAAGAGTCACTTTTGCATTTAACCACGTATTGTGGACATATTTCCAAATCAGTATACGTAGGTCTACTTATGAGATCCACAATCCCTACCTCCATTCGAAATCCATTGTTTTGTTTTGTTTTTTTGTAATTCATTTGGTGATAAAATCTGACCTGGAAGTCCTCTTCATAGTTTTTTTTTTTTTTAATTTATTTATTATTTATTTATTATTTATTTTTGGCTGTGTTGGGTCTTCGTTTCTGCGCGAGGGCTTTCTCTAGTTGCGGCAAGCGGGGGCCACTCTTCATAGCGATGCGCGGGCCTCTCACTATCGCGGCCTCTCTTGTTGCGGAGCACAGGCTCCAGACGCGCAGGCTCAGTAGTTGTTGCTCATGGGCCTAGTTGCTCCGCGGCATGTGGGATCTTCCCAGACCAGGGCTCGAACCCGTGTCCCCTGCATTAGCAGGCAGATTCTCAACCACTGCGCCACCAGGGAAGCCCAGGTTGTTTTTTTTTTTCTTTTTAATTTATTCTAAAAAATAAATTTATTTATTTTATTTTATTTATTTTTGCTGCATTGGGTCTTCATTGCTGTGCGCGGGCTTTCTCTAGTTGTGGTGAGCAGTGGCTTCTCTTGTTGCCGAGCACGGGCTCTAGGCACGTGGGCTTCAGTAGTTGCAGCGTGTGGGCTCAGTAGTTGTGGCACGTGGGCTCTAGGGTGCAGGCTCAGTAGTTGTGGTGCATGGGCTTAGTTGCTCCGCGGCATGTGGGATCTTCCTGGACGAGGGCTCGAACCTGTGTCCCCTGCATTGGCAGGCGGATTCTTAACCACTGCGCCACCAGGGAAGCCCTTCATAGTTTTATTTATTCTACTTAGGGTGAAAAGTCATGTTTTGCTATAGAAATATTTATATATTTGATTACAAGATGCTCTCCAAGCCTTGCTACATAGTATACAGTACATATTACATAATATACAGCATATATTATTTTAAAATATTATTATATGTTATGTTAGACACATTATTTTCATATTATTATGATATATATTATTTAATACAAGTATATATTTAAGTCTGAAAATATCTGAGTTATGAAACCATATCTGGCCCCAAGAGTTTCAGATAAGAAATTGTGGACCTGTATTTGCAGAGTATTCCATATATGGTTATACCATATTTTATTCAACAATTCTCCTATTATGGCACTCAGGTTGTTTCCAGTTTTGTTTGCTTAATTGTTTGTCTTGTTCTTATAAAATATGCAGCAGTAGTATTCTTGAGCTTCTCTTTACATATTGGTACTTTTATTTTGACTGGATAAATTCCCAGAAGTTGAAGTGTATAGTTAAAGGGTATGCATTTTATGTTCCAAAAACTTACAATTTATGGTACTATGAACAGAATATGAGTGTGTATTTCTCTGCACTTTTACTAGCAGTAACTGCTATCAATAATTTTACTTATTGGCTATTATCAGATGGTGAGAAATGTTATTTCAATGCTGATGCGGCTGCATAGTCTTCATGTGACCAGTATCCCTGCGAACTGCCTATCTAGAGTCTTGGTCATTTTCAGTCAGAGCTCCTTGACTATTCAATACATTTACTCTTTTCTCTGGTCCATCTACTGCAAATCTCTTCTTCTAGATTATTGTTTTTCTTTTGACTTTGTTTATAGGATCTCTTCCATTTGAAAGTTTAAAGAATTCAAACAATATATTATTTTTATAGTTTCTGAGTATTATTTTTCTTATAACTTTCCAGTTTCCAGAAACCTATTCTACTCCCAAGATTTTACATATTCCTCAATATTTTCTTATAATATATATATATATAAAATTTATATTTTATATCAATATTTAAATCTCCCAACCATATGGATTATATTTTTCTATATGGTATAATATAGATTCTGATTTTATTTCTTCCAAATAGATAGCTATTTGTTTCAACATTTCTTGAAAATTTCATCCTTTCCCAATAACTTGTAATTTGACCTTCATTTTACATCAAGTCACACATATATGTGGATTTGCGTATGGATTCTCTCTTCTGTTGTACTGACCTATTGTTTATTGCTGGACCAGAACTATATTCATTTCATTACAATAGATTTGTAGCCCACTGTAAAATTAGATGAGAGTGGTCACCCTCATGATTGTTTCTTTTCCATGTTTTCTTGGAAACATGGAAAAGAATATTTATTCTCAAATATTTATTTTTGGAGATGAATTCTGTCCAGTTTTAGGAGATACTCCCATTAAGATTTTGATAGGAATTACACTAAGTTATGCATTCATGCGAGAAGTGTGGACATGTAATCCACCCAAGGTCATGCTCTGTCTTTCATTCAGTCCTTGCTTTATTCCTTCAGTGTATGTTTAGTGTTTTCTTCATTTAGACCTTGCAACTCCCTGGATAAATTTATTCCTAGATATTATATAGTTTTGATCACTATTTTGAATGAGGATATTTTCCTTTTCTTTTTATACCTAGTTGTTTTTAGTACAATAAAAAGCTCTTAAGTTTTGCTTATTTATCTCCTATTTGGCTACTCTATTAATCATCCATAGCACAAGAAATTATCTCCCAATATCCCATCTCCCCTTCTCAGATAGTAATAGAATTTTTAATTGAGTTCATGCTCACCCAGTTAAAGACTATATTTCCCAGACTCCCTTGCAGCTGGCTGTGGTCATATGACCAGGTTCTGACCAATGGGATATGAACAGAATGATATTTGCAACTTTCAGGATATTTCCTTAAAGGGAATGAGAATTCCCTCATTCCCTCCACTACCCCCCCATTCTGTCACCTGTTATGTGGACTTGGGGGGATATTTTGGGCCACACAGATGTGGAGCAACAAAGTAGAAGCAGCTTGGGTCACAGTAAATGCCAATGGAGGAGAGATTAGACTTTTACCAAAGAGAAAACTACTTCTGTTTCGTTAAAAAAAATTTTGTGAGTCTTTGAAAAGGAATTATGTCTCTCTTAAATTTTACAGCCCGCTATTAATTTTGATAGTTTTTCTAGTGAGCCTTTTGGTGTTTCTAGGCATAGAAGCACATCATCTGCATACAATGATGGTGTCCTTTCCCTGGTTGAAGGGCCTAGAGCACAGTGGTTAAGAATACAGTCTTTAGAGTCAGATTGCTCAGGAACAAACAGCTGTGCTCCTGTGTGGGACATCTGCTGTTTGTGGCCACTCACATCCCCTTATCTCAGCAATTACTCATCCCTGCACATCTGGCTGTGGAATGGGGCATGTGGCTCCAGCTGCAGCCAGCCAGGCCAACCTCACCCTTTGGCTCTAACAGTTGGCTCAGGGTTGGGCATATGAACCAATTGGGGCCAATGAAAACTGGGGAGATGATTTTCTAGGGATTCAGGAAATGAAGAGTTTTCTTTCTTTTTTTTCAGGAGCTACCTAAAGTGATATTCTCTGCCTTTGGCCAGTGTGATGTGGGGATATAACCACCCCCCCCTGCCCCACCCAGGAACTGTAGAAGCCATTGGCTTCCACAAAGAAAGACAAGCTAAAGATGAAGCCTATCCTTGGAGAAGGCAGAGCTGCAAGGGTGGCAGAGAAATGGTGCCAAAGCCTGAGCGAACCCTTCCTGAAGCCACAATCCACTGGGCTTCAGCTATACAAGCTAAAAATCCCCTGTATTGCTTAGGACTATTTGAGTTGGGCTCCGTGTTCTTTGCCACACACTGCTGGCGTCCTAATGATGCAGCCACTTACCATGAGATTTGGGCAGGTTATTTCACTCTATAAGCCTCTGATTCTTCTAATATTAGTAAGCACCTTGTAGGGTAGTTGTAAGCATTAAACAGGGTAGATAGGGACTGAGAATGTGACCTTTGAGCAAAGACCCAAAGAAGAGAGGCAGCAAGCCATTGGACTTCTGGGGCAGGAGTGTGATGGCAGAGGGAATGGGCAGCACAAAGGCCCTGCAAGGGACCAGCGAGGGGGCCAGAGAGAGAAAGTGGGAAAGGGGCTCAGATGGCTTTTACTCCAAGTGAGAGGGTTTTGAGAAAGATACAATCCAACTCACTTTAGAATCACTTTGGCTTGTGTATGGATTGTAGGGGCAATAGTCAAAGCAGGGAAACTGATAAAGAGGGAGAAAAAAAATGTACCCCCCATCTATTTAAGCTGCTGTTGTTTAGGGTTGCATAACTGGTACATAATTGGTGCTGAAGCGCATTTAATCCTTGAAGTACTCTTATCAGGGGGGTATGGCTACCCTGTTTTTTACAGAAGAGTAGCCTGAAGCTCCAGAGGCCCGTGACTCACCCACGGTCAGCAGCTGATACGTGGGAAGCTGTTTGTCTCCAGCTTCTTCCGGGGCGGGCATTTCCCTCCGCCCCACGCTGCCCCCTTCAGGGCTGAGTCTCACAGCCCAGCCCTTACTTCCTCCCGGCCCTCTGGGGTGGAGGATCTGGGGCAGCTCTGAAGCAGACCAGTCTACCCGGGAATTCACGTCCAACAGGAGCGCCAGACAGCTGAATTCCACTTCTGGTTTCTGTACCGCGTGAGCTGATGCGCTGTAACTTCCCGGTGTGTCTCCTTTAACGGTTGAGTCAAGACGTGGGAGAGTGAAAATTAGTGCCATATGAGGTCTCCTCTGAGTTCCTTCTAAGGAGAGTGGAAATTTACTACAAAATGTGCAAATATGAACTGACTTCTCAGCTATTTGTTTTCTGTAAATTAAAAACATTCAAAATTCAGGGAGAGAAGGAGCCCAGGATATTGTGTGAGATCTGTTAGTACAAGTTTTAATGAGAGAATCAATAATCAATAATCATCCTCCCAGCCCTGTTTATGAATCCTGAACTCCAGCTCTGCTTCTCTCCTTTCTCTGAACTCATGGAAATTCATCACACCTCCAAGACTCTGACACCATATGGAATGCTTTTCCCTCCCCTCTGCCTGGCAGATTTCCATTCATTCTTCAAAACCTGGCTGGAGAGTTATATTACTGCTGGACGCACATCTAACCTTTGCTTGCTTGCTTCCACTAACAGGAGACTCACTGCCATGAGGGGTGTGTGTCTTGGTTGGCTTGGGCTGCTAAAACAGATTACCACAGACTGAGTGGTGTAAACATCAAGCATTTATTCTTCACAGTCCTGGAAGCTGGAAGTCCAAGATCAGGGTGCCAGCATGGTTGGGTTCTTGGTGAAGATATTCCTAGTTTACATGGCAACTTTCTTGCTGTATCTTCATATGGTGCTCTGGTCCCTTCATCTCCTTATAGGGCACAAATCCCATCATGGGGGCTCCAACCCTATGACTTCTTCCAAACCCAATTACTTCCTAAAGGCCTCAGCTCCAAGTACCATCACACTGGGGGTTAAGGCTTCAACATATGAATTTTGGTGGAGACACATTTAATCCATGGCAGACTGACTAGTTTAGGCCTCTCCTCTGGACCCCGACCCATACCTCCACAGTCCCCTCCATTGTCATTCCCATGCTAGCATTCACCATGTTGTATCTGTCACTTTGTCCATCTCCTTGAGGCCAGGAACCCTCCCTCATTCATTTCTATGTCTCCAGTACCTTAGCACTGGACTGACCTGGAAAAGGTACTTATCAAGTGTTTGTTGACTGGCTGATCGACTGACCAAATGAAAGACTGAATGAAGGAAATATGGTAGACAATCCTATCACCTTTCTTCATTTTTTACTTCTTAAGGCTATCATGATATTTACAGGAGTTGACAACACTCCATTTCAATTTTTGGCTTTTAAAACTGTAGCAACGTCACTTTTTCAGCTGGACCTCAGCTGGTGGGACTCGGCCACACTCTCCATGGTTTTTGTAATCACTGGTGCCAGTGTCAGGATTGGCACCACGAGGACCTGTAACTTGGGCTATTTTCCGAGTACAAAAGTACTTGACATCCATGTGACTTGGAAAAATTCTCACTCATTTCTTCATTCACTTAGCAATCACTTAATGAGCACCTCCTACCTGTGCATATGGGTGGAGGGGGCTTGAAACTGCAGACCCTAAGGATGCGCCAGTTACCTGTGTCATGGAACTGGGGGGTGGGATGATGGAGGTTACACGGGGCTAAAGTCCCATCCACAGTCCCCTCATTGGGGTATAATTGCCAATGCAGAGAATCTTCTCAGTATTACCAGTAACAGGGACTCCTACTTCGAAGACTGATTCCTGCATCTTCCCTATATATTCCAGGAGAAAACATCCAAAGCCTTCCTGAATTTTGCTGAATTTTGATTTGTTTCTTCTGCAGCTACATTGCACAAGTGTCTATTCCTGCTCCACCATGCCACCCCCCTTCCCTTCTCCCCTCTCAGCCCCTGTAATGAAATAACCCCAAACCCGCCTGGGTATTTACCAAATGAGTGAGGGCAGTGCAGTGCTCTCACTGGGACCGACAAGGCCACAATCCAGGAAAAGATGGGGTCTGCTTGGGAGGGGATAGTCAACCCAACGGCAGGCTTTGTTTACTGCAGAGTGAGTTCTCTCTAGATCTGTCCTCAGGAAGCCAAGATTGGATTCGTGGCTGTGAATTCCTGGGAGTGAGTGCTAAGGTAGTGCCCACCAGAGGGCACTAGATTGGGAGTTAGGCTGACAGGGGGTCCATGTGTAAGAGATGATCTCCTCCCACATTATTTTCTGCCCTGTTTCCCTGGAATTTGGAGTAAAGCCTCATGGGAACATCTATCCCCACCTTAGCTGGTTCACAGGGTCTACATCATGCCTAAGCCAGAGGTCACAGTGGTGCTGCTGAAAAGATGCAGCTGGATGCCCAAGAGGGTGAGAACCTTGCTCTGGACCCAACTGCCCCGCCATGACAGGCTCACACGCTCACTGCTAATAATACCTGTACTTCCAAGATGTCAGTGTGATGCTACCCTGGCTGTGATACGTCCCTCAGGATCACACATCCTGGGCACTGTTCCCTCCTCCCACTTGTCTTCATGGAGATGACAGTGAATGTACTGCAGGACAGTGGCAGAAAGAGAGAGGGGGTGAGGAGAGGGAAAAGGAAGGAAGGGAGGAAGAAGAAAAGAAGGAAAGAAAGAAACCAAATCAAATTCCAGGGCACCAGCTTATCCAGGCTTCATTTGGCTTTACCTCAACCAAAGATTGACTCTGTTTGGGGGCACGCCTTTGCCTGATGTAGAATGAATGACCCTCTGATTTTCTTCTGTTCTATTTGATTTGACCTCCTCCCCTATCTTGGACATGGGATGGGAAAGAAGGACTTTCAAAACAATCTGTGTGGGACTTCCCTGGTTGTCCAGTGTCCCCCTTCCAATGCAGGGGATGCTGGTTCGATCCCTGGTCAGGGAACTAAGATCCCATACACATGCCGCAGGGCAACTAAGCCCGCGCGCCTCAACTACTGAACTCGTGGGCCTCAACTAGAGAGCCCGCGTGCTGCAAACTACAGAGCCCACGTGCTCTGGACCCCGCACACCACAACTACAGAGCCCACACACCCTGGAGCCTGTGCACCACAACTAGAGAAGAGAAAACCTGCATGCCACAACCAGAGAGAAGCCCGCGCACCACAACGAAGAGCCTGCACGTCGCAACGAAAGATCCCGCGTGCCTCAATGAAGATCCCGCGTGCTGCAACTAAGACCAACGCAGCCAAAACTAAATAAAATAAATAAATAATAAATAAATCTTCAAAAAACAAAAAATCTGTGTGCTCCCTGCTCCCCCTATGCGGGGGTGAACAAACGATAGCAGGGTACAAGAAATGCAACACGTGTGGGATTTCTTGAGCTCCTGGGCTGAGATTTGGGGGAATTCCCACCCAAGATGAGTTTCAACACCTTCCCCCTGGATATATTGTGATTTCATAAAACCTGCCCAACCTTCACACCCTATTTGATTTGATACTGCTTGGAAACCGCCTCCCCCAAGGCTTTTGAGAGGGCTCAACAATTCTGAGTTTCTTTCCCCTTTTCTCTACTTCTGTGGCTTTTAATGTTAAGTCACTAGATTTGGGGTTAATTAGTTACTGCAGCATAGCCATGGCTACCTGATCAATCATTTCCCTTCCACGTCTCTGTGTTGGCATGTAATTTTATGCAATCATACTAATCACAATGAATTAGGTTTACAGAGAGGTTTTTAGAAACTTTCTCAGCCATGATTTGCTCTTTGCAATGACTCTGAGAGGCACCAGGATAGAGACTATCTTTTGATACCTAGCATCCTTTTCCACTCCATTCTTTCCTGCCTCCTGTATTATAAGGACCAGAAAGAGAGAAAAACCACATGTCCTGACCCTCTTGAAGCTAGGGTTCTGGACAAGATTTAGGTTCTGCCATTCAAATGCACTCAGGCAAGGTTTGGAAGCAGAAAGGAAGCAGAAGGAGAATGCCATTTGAAGTCTGGAGTTACACTGTCTCAAGTCAAGGAAGTATGCGTGTCTCCAAACCAGAAGCTGGCAAACAGAACTGACACACACCCTTCCCTGTCACCTTCAGAGGGAGCACAGCCCTGCGGACACCGTGACCTCAGGTTCCTAGTCTCCAGGACTGTGAGACAATGCATCTCTGCTGTTTATTGCCTCTCAATTTGTGGGACTTTGTTCCAGCACCCCTAGGAAACTAATACAGGGGGCTATTTATTGGGGGTCCTCAGAGATTCCTGCTCTGGGTCTTCAGGACTTTAAGACATCACACTGTGATAGACACTTCCATTCCCAGCAGTCTTCAGAAAGAATCTCATTACAAACCTCCCAAGGACTCCAGGCTAGCTTTATGCCACATTCCTAAGCTTTAGCTTTAAACTCGTCTAGAATAATGACACCCACTGTTGGCTCCTCTGACTTAGCAGAAACACCTCTGCCCCCCAACTTGCCTGGGTGGCTTTTCCCACTTCCATCTCAACTGCTCCAATCCCTGCATCTGAGGCTTCAGAATCAACACACGCCTGATTTGTTAATTTCCTGGAGTCTCGTGATGGGGATGTCACGGCACATACAGTGTTTTGACAAGTGATAAGGGGGTGTTGCTGCTGGCCACTGCTGTTTTGGGGAACACTTATCATACTTGCCGACAAATATGTCAGCAACAGATGGAGAGGAAGTTCTTTGAAATAAGTCCAGTGAATGAGTGCTCTGAAATATAGCCTGTTAATAGAAAATTTGAAGTAAAGTCAACAGATTAGGAGACAATTGCCATTGAAAAGATAGTTTGTTATTCACAGTTCCTAAGAGGAGGGGTCACATCACACCATGTGGGCCCCCCCCAGGGAAGCACTAGCGTTAGTCGTGAGACAGAGGGAGAAGGGAGAAAATGTGGGCAAGAGCCTTTCTGGTGGTTTCTGTGGGAAGGAACAGGCAAGGCAGGGCAAGCAGGCTTAGGACTGGCTAGTCTGAATAATTTCAGGGGTTCTGGGGCACAGGAGCTGTCCCTGGCTGTCTGGATCCTGGCACTGGGGTGTGTAGGGCAAGTGGATAGTGGCCTGGAGTGTGCAGAAGTCAAGCATCAGATTACAGGAAATAGAAGACATGGTGAATACAATGAGGAAGCAAATTCATTCTGCTGGCATGGCTGCTGTGTCACCTGTTACTAAACATCCAGGTGAGGTTTCTGATGCCCAAGCGCCCATCCCGAGGTCCCTGAGAAAAGAATGAGTTCTACACCTTACAGCCTGCTGTCCTCTGGCCAGTGGAGCTTTCTCCCTTGCCCTCTGGAATGCTCTGCTCCCAAATGCTTTGGTGACCACACTCTGGAGGGAGGATCCAGAAAGCCCTCCCTCCCCCTCCCCCAGCTTCACTGCCCTTCTGCTCCGGCACAGCCTCACCCCTGCCCGTCCCAGCACTGACCCTGCTGGGTCGGAATCACCTGTTTCCTTTTCTGTCCCTCCCTCAGCCCTGGCTACACCTTAGAACCATCTGGTAACCTTAACCCCACCTTCACCCCGCCCAGCACTTTCTCCTGCGAGATGAGTCAAGTGAGTGCCTCTGCAGGTGGGACCTTGGCATTGGCATCTTTTACAGTTCCTGTGTGACATGCAGCCGTGGCTGAGAAGCGCCACCCTAGACCACGATGTCCTCGGCCACAGGGGGTCTGTGTCCTTGGGTCGCCTGTCACAACGCCTGGCTTACGGCAGGTCTGCAAAAGTGAAGGAATTACTTTCTTGTGTACAGAAGAGGACAGAGCTACAGTTGTCCCTCAGTATCTGCAGGGGATTGGTTCCAGGACCCCCACTGATACCCAAATCTTTGGATGCTCCAGTCCCATGTATAAAATGGTGTAGAATTTACATATAACCTGGGCACACCCTTCCATATACTTTTTTTTTTTTTTACTTATAAATACCTAATACAATGTAAATGCTATGTAAATAGTTGTAAGTCCAATGTGTATGTTATGTAACTAGTTGCCAGCTAGCAGCAAATTCAAGTTTTGCTTTTTGGAACTTTCCGGAGTTTTTTTCCTGAATGTTTGCCATCTGAGGTTGGTTCAATTCTAGAATGTGAAACCCCAGGTAAGAAAGCTGACAGTATATGGTCAGTACATTTTGACCAAGGGTCCTCAGTAGACACTCAGGGCAAAACGCAGGCACTGCCCTTCTGTCTCTGACTCCTGGCTCTTTGCTCATTTGGGGGGAAGTCAAGCTCCCATGTGTTAAAGACCAGCCCCCCACCTGCGCATCTGCTGGATGATTGCATTAATCTCCGCAGTTCCTCCTCCTCTGTATCCTTCCTTTTGCCATGTCATTTGGCATTGCCCAACCCCGACCCGGTTGGGCCTTGTGAGTTGCTTTGCCCACTGGGATGGCAGCAAATGTGATGCAGGTGGTGGCTTAAGTGACTGGGCTTTCCCTGCCTCTGTTTCTGCTGTGGCCACGCGAGGTCACACAGGGCTGGCCTGCCAGAAGGTGAGCCATGAGGAGCTGGGCTGAGTCGCCCAGTCAATGAGCCAAGGTCATGGTGTACCAGCTGGCAGCCAGGCGACCCCCAGACATGGGAGTGAGCACAGCCAACGTCACTGTAGCTGCCTAGCTGACGCTGCAGGACCTCAGTCTTAGGAGCAAGCCCTGCCTACAAGAGCTTAACCCCACAGGCCTGTGAGCTAACTGGATGCTTCTTGTTTACGCCATTAAATTCATGTGGTTATTCATCACCCAGCATTATTGTACCAACAGAAAATGAATGCAATCCCTTCCCCTTCCCTCTACAGTTTTAAATTCCCCATTTCCTGGAGCACTTTGCCCTCAGCCCTAAAGCACTCTCAACTCTTCCTCTCACACTGTGCTATGATGCTACATCCTCCTTCAACTTCATTTTACCTCCAGGTATGGTGTCCCTCTGCTTTTGCTGCTAGCCAGGAGACCCCAAATCTCAAAGTAGATTTAGCGCCCATTCTAGGAGATAAAACCAGCCTGAAAGATCAGAAAGCAGAGCAGACACCGGGGGAGCAGAGACACTCCTGTGAGTCTTGGATTTTGTATAACCAGCAGATCTTGAACATTTTAAATAAAATATGAATGCATTTATTTAATTATGCTTATAACTCACTGTAAACACAGCAACCAACTTGTTCTCTGAGAAAACACTTAATGAGATCGATCAGCAAACTCTTTAAATAGAAACACATAGTTATCTGTTTTGTAAACTGTTTTTTTTTTAATGCATTTAACAAAAGGGTAAGGAGATCTAATGTACAGCATGGTGACAGTAGTTAATAATACTGTATTGTGTGGTTGAAATTTGCTAAGAGGGTAGATCTTAAATGTTCTCACCACTCACACAATAAGAAGGTAACTATAAGAGGTGATGGATACGTTAATTACCTTGTGTTGTTAATTTCACAATGTATTTGTGTATTAAATCATCATGTTGTACATCTTTAAAAAATCACATTGTATAACCTAAACATATACAGTTTTTATTTGCCAATCACACCTCAATAGAGCTGGAGGGGAAAAAAGGCAACAATGACTAAGAAAAAAAGAAAGAAAAGCTGATGAACCTCTATCTCCTGTCATAAATCAGGGAAAGGAAAAACAAGCCACAGTCTCCTCTCTTGTCCTTCTCTCCTAGGGGAGAAGATTTGTGTTTTTTGAGAATTCTCTGCTCCTGATTTTCCTTCTGCACTGCCTAAAAAGGCACTCACTGGATGCTAAAGCTGATGGAGGGGAGGGTATCAGCCATTCACATCTTAGTATGGAATAGTGTTCAGTGCTCTGTCTCGACAGCAAGCTTGATGAAAAAGGAGCTTAGACAAGAGAGAGGAGGGTTCGAATCCTTGGGGAGCGTGTGGGATGCTGCAAAGCCAGAGGGCAGGGTCAGGACACTGTGTAAGGCATGTGGGAGATGATGAAGGATGGGGAGATCTGGGAGGAAAGTGGGAAAGGGCTGAGGGGGAGAGGACGAGCACAGAAGGGGAGGTAGGAAGGGATGGACAGAGATCCAGGAGCTCAGGAACGAGGGAACCCAGAGAAGGCTGTGTGAGCTCTGACCCGAGGCTGTAGCATCGGGCAGGAACTACGGCGTCAGGCAGGCCCTGGTTACCCCACAGGCTTGCTGAGTCTCATTGCATCCTAGAGGAAATGGCTGAATTATTCCTACTACTTGGTGTTCCTGCCTTGATTTTGCTTCTGGAAAGCTGCCCAGGGTCTGAAAGGTCTTTGTCCAAAAGTCTCTCTCAAGTCTCTAGGCAGGAGCCGTGAGGATCCCAGCCATAACCCTACCCTCCACACCCCTGGTTTCCAGGACAGCCCTGCCAGGGGTCCTGCATCACCCAGCCTGTGCCTCTTCTTCCTCCACCTCACCTGCTTCTGTGATCTGAGCAGAGAAGGGACAGGAGAGGCTGAGAACTATACGCTAATACAAGCCCTCCTGAGCACCTTTATGTCCTGGTGCTGAGACAGTGGCTGATCTTCACCATCTTGTCTTAGACCTTTGCCACCCTGCAAGGTGGTATTACTTGTTTTGCAACTTGCCTGAAGACACACAGCTAGTTGGGGGACCAGCGGAGACCCAGGTCTGGGGTTCCTGCCTTTTAGATACAAACTGGGGACCTTGATTTGCAGCCTCAGCTCTGCTCAGTTTCCCCCTGGCAACCTAAGGTCATCCTTGACCTTCCATTCGGGAGCACAGGGATTTCACCTCTCTACCCCAAAGCACTTGGTCTGGTTTCAGCCTCTGGCGGGAGACTGGAGCCCAGATGGTCCCATCCACCACTCCCACCCTGTCTCCCAGTGCCAAGGGGTTTATACAACGAGGTAGGATTCCCTGAGACACACTGGTGACACACACAAGTCCTAGAGGGGCTTCGGGCTGGAGCCACAGCCTCAGCCTGCGGGAGGGAGTGGGGGAGGTAGGTCAGAGGAGCCGTGTAGAAGAGGCGGCAGACTCATCCCTGAAAGATTCAGCAGCACATCAGAAAAATCCCCACCTGCTCACTCCAGCCCACACTCCCGAAAGCCCTTGGGAGATGAGCTCCTGAAGCAACATCAGGGAATTTAGTCTCCAAGACTGCCATGATGCTTGGCTGCAAGTTGCCTTTGGCATGGACTGCAGTGGAGTGTCAGTCATTGCTGGGCTGCGCCCTGGACTTGTGGTCCTGACTTGACTGGGCACCACATCCCTGGGACTGACTCAGAACACAGAGGCCCAGGTTCTCTAAACAGGACAGGGTCTGGCCTCTGATTCTTACCAAGTCCCCCAGGGGATTCCAATAAGACCAGAGTTGGAGAGGCTTCTCCATGGGCCAGCAGTGTCAGCCTCAGCTGGGAGCTGTTATAAATGCAGAATCCCAGGTCCACCTCACTCCACTGAATCAGTTTAGGAAGATGCCCACACTCCGTACACACATAAAAGCTTGAGAAGCCTGGATGAGGGAAAGGCTTCCCTTAGAGGGAAGCCTGGATGAGGGAAAGGCTTCCCTTAGAGGGAAGCCTGGATGATGACTGATTTCTAGCTTGCCAAGCACACCCTATCGCATTTGATCCCCACGACAATCTGGAAGGTGGGTATCATTTTCCCCGTTTTACTGAAGGTGATATTGAGGCTTAGAGAGGTGAGTGACATCTCTGAAGCCCCGGGTTCACAAGTCGGGGAGCAGGGGTGGGAGGCTCAGAGCTTTCCAGCCTTGTATCCCATTCCCATTTCTGCCCTGTTGTCCTCACACCAGGACATGAACGGTGATGTCTTTAGATATGAAACCATCAAATACATTGGACTTGACTCACCGCAGCAGGACACAGACCAGAAATTTACACAGGTGTTCATTCACCAGGATTGAAACAAAAGAAGGCTTTCTAGTCAACCCTAAAATCCAACTCACCAGGACCAGGACCAAATTCCCAGAGCCTCCAAGTTCCCACTGAAATAGTCTGTAGAAAGCGTTCATAACAGGCTTACCGTGTTCATCCAGCAGTATGTTGTCTGGCTTGATGTCTCTGTAAGAGAAAACAAAGAAGCTGAAAATGTGATTTCTGGAGCCTACCGAGCAGCACGTGACAAACATGACAACTGCGGATAAATGCCTGACAACACCTAGAGTGCTTGTCTCTCTCCTGGCGTGAGGGCTCAGACAGGGAGCAGGAGAGTGATTGTTATGATCGTGGAGCCCCGTGTTCTTGCTCCCTTCCCTTTCCTTTTCCTGGAACTGCAAGTGGATTGTGTGAATATTCTTCTCCTCAATATTCTTAACGATTTCTGGCCTCTTGAGTCCCAGGAGTGACTGCTCACTGAGCATAGGGTCTCTACTGGTGGGTACAGACACTTACCCCTCCTGATGGAATTTAGCCTTCCCACCTTGCTAGGTACTAAACCTCCCAGGTGTAATGGTCTCTGCTCTATAGACCCGGGAACTGAGGCTCTGGGAGGTTCAGTAACTTGTCCTGGTCAGCCTTGTCCACAGCCTCTGCCAGTTTTTGTACAATCTCAGAAGATTTGACATTTATTATAAAGAAGTGAATGGGGCTTGAATTTCTAAAATCTGTGATTTTTATATGGAGCTTTGGAAAGTGTATGCACGTTCATGATGACTAAATCAGGGTTGAAGATGTCAATTCAGTTTCTTAAAAGATCACACCCAGCAATCAGCCGGTTTTTGTACAGTCTGTGAGCTAAGAAAGGCTTTTACATTTTTAAAAGATTGTAGAAAACAAAACAAGACACACACACACACTCACACACGCACAAAGCAAAAAGGAAAAGAAATGTATAACACAGACTGATGTGACCCTCAAAGCCTAAAATATTTATTATCTGGTCCTTCAGAAGTTTGCTGATCCCTTTTGCACACAGTGGGCCATGTCCAGCGAAATCTCGGCTGGGGAGTTTCTGGAAAATTCTGCTCTATGTCATCATTATAGCAAGGGGCTCCCAACTCCAAGCTGTGCTTTTTAAAGGCAGGGGTTTTGCTTTCTTCACCTCTGCACCCCTAGCATGGTGTCTGTCACCAGCAGACACAGTCAAAGAAAAACCAGGACAGTAGTTAAAGCAGTAAAGACAGATTTTATTCAATTGCAATCACCAAAGGGGAAAAGACACCTCAGCATAGAACTGGGCTCAATTCTGAACACAACGGGGACAAGTGGGGATTTGTAGCCGAGGAGCAGGTGGGGATCGGTGGATGGAAAGTTACTAAGAGGAGACATCAGAGGTGAGGGGGGTTCAGGATTCCTGCTGATGGCAGGCCAGGGTGATCAAACCACCCGGGGGATGAGCAACCTGATGAGAAGATGATCAGGTCGGGAGGATGGGGGATTCTGGCTAAACCAACTTAGCAGGTTCTTGCTAAGACCGGACAATGCAGAGACAACACAGAAGTACAAAAGACGAGGTCCGGTTTCAGAAGAACTCAGAAGAGCCTGAGTAGAGTTTGGGGGGGAAAAGAACCTTTGTCAACACACAGGAAACACGGAAGAATGAATGTGAGAGAAACACAGCCTTGGAGAAACTCATTGGACGGCTTCAGCTCTGATTCACCCATCATTAACTTGCATACACTTTCCAAAGCTTTGTATTAAAGCCATAGGTTTTAGAAATACAAGCCCCACTCACTCATTTAGAGTAAATGTCAAATCTTTTGAGACTAATGACAGCTTTCTTCGAAATAAAAAGCGATTGCTCCTGAGTTTATCAAATAGCAATTCTACCTGAAAACACACCATGGTTATTTGTAACAATATGAGGTAATGCCTAGGGCTTTGGGGAAGAAAGATACACTCAAACCATAGCTTTAAATTTTAATTTTCATTGTGACTTGTGAATACTGATGAGCATGAAGCCAATGGAACCCCAGCTGCCAAGTTCACAAACACACGTCCCTGGTGAACAGAGATTGGTCGTTAGGGGTGTCCCCAGGGGGAGGATGAACTTGAGAGCTCACACAATTAAAACAAAAGACGGAAGACCTGGAGTCAAGTGTTTGTGGCTCAAATCAGCAAACACTTGTCCCCTGTCTGGGGCCTCTCCCAGGAGGGTTTCTCCAGAAAAGGTGAGAAAAGGGAAGATAAATACTTGTCAAGAATGAAAACACAGCAGCAAATAATCAAGAGCATCCTTTCTTTAAGGTGTCCCTAGAACTGGGATGACCTTGTTTGGGGTGTGCAGATCTCGGAGGAGGTGGCCGTGGACCAGGGGCATGAGCCCCAAAGGCCTGCAAGGTCCTTGGCCTGAGCTGCCGCCTCCGCTGATGCTGAAACTGCCCTGTTTCGGGGTTTTCTGCCCACCCCTCTCCTTTTCTTCCTTCTTCATCCCTCACTCCCTCCTCCGACTTCTTCCTTTTCCTTCCAGGGCATTCCCGGGATAGTCCTCAAATGCCTCCTCCTGGCAGGTCTGGGCAGAGAGCTGGGGACACAGTCCCTCCCCTCTGGAAGCTCAGAATCAGTGGGAGAGGGACACATGCGGGTGGGGTGGCACAGAAGCCACGGTGCAGGGAGACTGCTGTGAACCCTGGGGGAGATGGAACTGGGGCAGCTGGAGAGGGAACGGCCGGCCAGGGAGTCACACGGACCAGTGGGGACCAGGGCGTCAGAGCCAAGAAAAGATGGGGCGGTGGTGGCAGACCTAAGGAGAGGTGACCTGGTGTAGTAGGGTGAAGAGTGTCCCCCCCAGAATTCACGTCTACTTAGGACCCCAGAAAGTGATAGTATTTTGAAACAGGGCCTTTGCAGCTTCAAGGAATTAGTTAAAGATCTCAAGATGAAATCATCCTGGGTTTGGGGGGTCCTAATGCCTGCTGTCTTAGAAAAGAGATGGAGGTTTGGACACAGACACAACGGAGAGAAGAGGCCATGTCAAGACAGGGGCAGAGACCACAAGCCAAGGAGAACCAGGACCCCCCAGAAGCTGGAAGAGGAAGGAAAGGATTCTCCCCCGGAGCCTCTGGAGAAGGCTGACCCCACTGGCACCTTAATTTCAGTCCTGGCAAAAACCGTGAGGTCACGATTTTGCGGTTTTTTTTAAGCCACCAATTCTGTGATAATTTGCTGCAGCAGCCCACAGGAGGCTACACATCTGGCAGAGCAGAAAGGGAGCTAATGAAGGAGGTGGGTACATGTCAAGTGGCAGCCAGCTTCCCCCACTGACCACGGTGTGACCTTGGATAGGCCCACCATCCATCAGAGCCCGCATTCTGAAAGGCCTCCGTCCATGGTCTCTCATATCATGAGGACCAAACAGGGGCACAGATACGAGTGGCTTGGTAAATTAGACCCCAAGGCTCCAAGGAAAGAGGGTGTCCTGCCCAGGCGAATCCTGCTCGGGAGCAGACTGTCTGACACCCCGGCGCCTCTCCTGCTATCGGGGTGACCTCCCTGTGCCTCGGCTCCCTTTGTGGTGTGGACTTAATGTCTGACACATGCCTCTGTGTTGGCTGTTAGCACGGAGGGGAGCCAATGGCCCTCAAGCATCTTGGGGGCGTCCCTTCCATGGTCACTGGGGCTGCAACAGTGAACAAGGCAGACCCAGCAAATGGAACTCGCTTCTAGGAGGCTGACAGGAGCGAATAAGTGACACGACCCCAAGTTGAGACAAGTGCTCTGAAGAGAACAAATCAGGGTCTAGAAAAGAGACCTGCTTTTGGTAGGTGGCCAGGGAAGGACTTTCAGAAGATGTGACATTAGCTTGACATGTGAATGACAAGAAACAGTCAGACGCAACCCGGGAGCAAGCTCTCATCTTGCAGATGAGTCCACGGAAAGCTGGGAGGGTGAATGGCTTAACCTGTGACATCTGTCCAGCCTAGGGAACAGGACAAAGGTGGTGGGGTCATTCGCATGATCACAGGCTATCAGACTGAGTCCTGGCGGGCTGGAGCGGGAGCGGCCACATGGCAGGGACCTGTGGGCACCTCTAGGAGCTGAGCGCCAGCAAGGAAATGGGGGGACTTCATTCCTGTAGCCACAAGGGACTGAATTCTGCCAACAACCAGGAGAGCTTGGGAAAGATCCAGAAAGATCCAGAAAGGAGTGCAGCCCAGTGGACACCGGGGTCGAAGCTTTGTGACAACCTGAGCAGAAGAGCCAGCTAAGCTGTGGCCAGACTCCTGACCTGTGGAAACTCTGAGGAAATACATAGATACGAGTTTGTTTTAAGCCGCTCATTTAGAGGAAATTTGTTCCGCAGGGACAGAAAATTGTTACGATAGCTATATGATCTTGGGCAACGTACTCTGGGGCCTCACTCTCCTCATCTGGAAAATGGGAATGACAGTCCCTATCTGACAGTTGCTGGGCGTGTACACGGAGGTGCTATCATGCAAGGCTTAGCAGGGCTCCCAGTGCGTAAGAAGTGCTGAAATAAATAACGATGAGGGGCCTATCTCTGCTCTTTAAAAGGAGCTAGGGAGGCCTCAGGGGCGGATTCTTGAGCTTTTAGCAAAGTGCATTAGATCTCTTTCATAGGAGACTCACCAGGCAGACTCCTGAAAAGCCTCACGGAAGAGACGGGAGTCTGATTCATTCGGGATTTAATAAGAATAACATTTTATAGGCAAAGCATCTTATCAGAGCCTCTAGGTTAGCGGGTTCCAGGACCATTTCCTCCGGTTCCACTTTTCACATTGATCGTATCTCAGCCCAAGCACGTCATCCTGCTGAAAATGGGCCTGTGTGTTCAGAAATGGCATTAGAAGCATTGCGAGGATAGGCAAGTCTGCGACAATGTTTTCTGAGGACAGGTCCAATAATTTCAGAGCTGGGCAAAATGACACTTTGATAGAAAGTGTGCATGCGAGGCTATAAAACCTGGTTCTGCTTTTGGAATTATCCCCCAGCCCCCAAATAAAACAAAGCATAAAATGTCAGTTGGGCTATTTAAAAAAACAAAAAAAATAGCACAGAAATGGCTCTGATCCAGACTGCAAAAAAGGGCCGTGGGGACATTTCTGCACGTGTGCCTTTGCTGGGGGTCTCTGAGTGTTATACGTCCATGATCTTATGCAGTAATAAAGACAAATAAAAACCTGGTGGAAAAAGATTCACATCTGTGAAATGAAATTCTGTGGATATTTTACCCCTAGAGAAAGAACATGCTGTTGACATCACAGAAGTAGCAGGAGGAGGCGGACACACAGTGGTCATATTCCAGCCCCAAATTTGGTGGCCCTGTGGTCCTGGCACAATGCGCAGGGCGAGCCTCAGTTTCCTCAGCTGTAAACTGGAAAATAACACATACTCCACGTAGTTACGGTGAGGATTTTTGTTTGTTTTAGTCGTTTTTATTTTGTCTGTTGTTAAAGCGCCTAAACCTACATTCTAACTCTTACAGGAGCTTATCTTGGTCGTGTTCTGAAATGCAAATTCGATAGTTTCAGTCGTGCGATCCAGAAACTTCTGTGGTTCCTCACTGCTGTCCAAGGAGTTACATGTAAGGCATTACAGGCAGGACTGGGGACAGGAGGAGGGATGGCCAGCTCTGAGGCTGGAGAAGACTGGTCTTGCCGGAGTGGTGGGTTAGAGGTTGGTGGGTAGAGGGAGATGGGTTTAGACAGGTGGGTTGAGACCACTTACGAGGGGCTTTATTTGATTATGGAACCAACTTCAGGTTGTTAGACTTAGGAGGCAATACCTGGGATTTTCCTCCAGGCTGGCTGGGGTACTAGATGATTCCGTTTGAGGTAGGTGGGGTTTTATGAGAGCAGCCAGCCAAGGGCCAGGCCTGTAGGATGCACGCCTGTTGTTAGTAACAGAAGGAGCAAAGACATTTCAGTCTTGGGGATGAGCTACCAGAACGGGCACCGGGGAGGGAGGCTGGAGGCAGTGACTGAGCCAGGGTTGAACGGGTGGGATTCACCTTGGCTGTGGACCTCTGTGGCCAGCTGGCACTCATCCGGCAGCAAGCCGACGGGGGACAGGAGGCTGATGAACTTGGCTCTCACATTTTGGAATCTCTCACCATATTGGTGCGGACTGTCTTCCCAGAAACTGGGTACCGATTCTGAAACCGCATATCGTTGCTACTGGTTAGATTTCACTTCTTTCTCCTGTCTCTCTCCTGCCTCCTGTGGAGGGCAGGGACCATGTACGGCCCCCAGCCCCCAACACGATGCCTCCACATCATCAGAAGTCCTGATGCTACTCACAGCTGCACTTCCTGCAGAGCCTACTGTGAGTTGGGCATCATGTGGGCAGGTCACGTGGGTTTCACAAGGAGCGTGGCTTCTCTGGATCAGGTGCTGTGGCATCACCTTCTGCGTCACCCCGCTCTATTCTGACACAACTCTAGAGGCAGGGATCACTCACTAGTCCTATTTTATTGATGAAGAAAGAAGTATTTACAGAGGGTCAAAGGTCACATGTCAGCAGACAAGACCCATTCTCAACTTGCCTCTAGATCAACGTTCTCTACCTGGGGGAAATACTCAAGAAGAAAATGAATCTAGTGATTCCAGGAGCATGCCTATAATACATATGTTATTTGATCAACAAAATTATGTTACTTGGATTTCAGGATATGTTTCTTTATTACAACACCCACATACAAGGTTGTATTTCTTTTTTAATATGACCCGAATGGCTTTCCAAAACATACATCTGTCCCTTCTTACATAAATTCCCTTAATTGCCCTCTGGAACCCACAGCGCTGGTGGCCGGTGTCTGGGATTCCATATTCTAACATAATCTCAAAAATAAAAAGTGAATGCTCAGATGTGGCCGTCAAGTTTGAAAGCCATCAACTGAGGGCATCAAAGAAAACTAGCAGCCACTACCACTGTACTTGTACAAAAAGAGGGAAGGAGGAGCCCGGAAGAGTCATGAGGACACAATTTCAGCATAAGGCACGGCTGTCTCAGGCCTCAGGCCCATTCCTGGAGAAGTGTTTATTATTTTTTAAAATTTATTTTATTGAAGTATAGTTGATTTACAATGTTGTGTTCATTTCTGCTGTACATACAGACAGGGATGACCATGTGAGGACACAGGGAGAAGGTGGTGGTCTACAAGAAGAGAGGCCTCAGAAGAAACCCTGCTGACACACTGACTTTGAACTTCCTGCCCCCAGAATTATAAGCAAATAAACTTCTGTTGTTTAAGCTACCTAGTCTGTGGTACTTTGTATGCAGCCCCAGCAAACTAACACAGGTAGGTAATATTATTATCCTTATTTTACTGGACAACAAGACTGCAGCTGAGAGGAGTTAAACATTTTCTCCAGGTCACAGAGTTCATGGTAGAGCCTGGATGGACCAGTTAGAGACACAGGTCTTGATTTAAAGGCATGGAAACAATTTTTAAAATGTATACACAGCCTGGTGAGTCAGTTCTTTCTTACATCTGGCTTAAAACCTCTTGTTGCAACTCAAATCATTTTCCTCTCACTTTATCCTTTGGGAGAGAAAGTGCATCTGGTCAAGCCATGCTTGGGGTTTGTTAGTTTTTCTTTAATCCTGCAAAGAATAAACATCAGCATGGTTGACATTGATTCATTACATTCAAACGCTATGCCACTCCATGGGGTTTGGGTGTAAACTTGGTTACTAAGGCAATTGCATTCGGCTAATTGCTAAGTACACCTCATGGAGAATTCAAGAGTTTCAGGATTTACAAACAGGTTCAGGGATGCACTGGGCTCAATTAATTCCTTCATGGATGGGTGAGCCCAACAGCACGCTGCCCTAGACATAGTGAGGGTGTCGCCTTCCCAGGCAGGTCAGGAAGGGTCCGTGAAGCCCACGCAGACCCACCCAGCCCAGTTTTCTTTCTTTCTAGTTGCTCTAGGAACACTATATTACAAAGGTCTGTCCATGAGTCAGTCTGTGAACTCCTCAAGTTAAGCGCCACTGCACAGCATATGGAAAACCATAAAAGTGTGTTAAGAAGGATAGGGTGCTTGCCCACGCCCTGCAGTGACCGCAGGACAGCCTGTGATGATGGATAAAGCTTTGAAGCCCTTCACACATGAACCCTACGACTGCCTGGGTCTCAGTTTTCCTCATCTGTAAAATGGGGATGAAATGAAATAATGAACGCAAAGGACCTAGCTCAGTTCCTAGCATAGAGTAGGTGCTCAAAAAATGGTGACCATTTCCCCCACTTGGACCCACCCCTACTTAGCAGGGAGTTTAGAGGGAACAGGATGGGGCAGAAAAGGAGATGGAAGAGCCGACCCTGAAAATGATTATGACCATCCTTCACATGTACACAGTGGTACAGTTCACAAAATCCCTTCCCATACTGTAATTCATTTAACCCTCATGAATACCCTGTGGAACCAGCATTATCTTCTTTTCATGGACAAGGAAACTGAAGCCTAGAGAGGTGAAGTGACTTCCCATGGTCAGAGTTAAAAGTGGCAGCAGAGGGATTTGAACCCAGCTCTCCTGATGCCCAATGCTCTTTCCATTTCCTGGGTGGGGCAGACACCCAGTCCTTGTGTCTGTGCACACGCTGTTCCCCGGTCTGGAGCTCTCCAATCGCCTCCTGGTCAACCCCCTGCATCTGGTTGCCCTTGCTCAGCTGCCACTGCCTCTGAGAAGCCCTCCTTGAAGTCCTGGATGGTCCCGGTCACTGTCCTGCATTTCCTTGTTCCCTGAACTTCACTGGCTGTGACCACAGCCAGTGTGTATGTGTGTATGGTTATCTGAATGATGTTTTTCTTTCCCAATAGGCTCTGAGTTCCATCGAAGCAGGGCCCACCTCTAGATCAGCAACCTGGCATGGTGCTGAGCACAGATTGGGCTTTTGACAACTATTGATTAAGTTCCTACATCTATAAACTTGTCCCAAGGCACAGGGTAAATGTTGGCCAGAACCCTAATGTTTGAGTCCAAAGGTCCTGAGGGAGAACCAGGCCAATTAGTGTCAGGTCCTGGCAGGGGGTGGTCCAGGCAGGGGATCCCCCCAACTCTCCCGGCTTCCCCAGAGACCACGGCTTAGCTCTCATTTTATTTCACTCAATTCTGGCAGCTTGCAAACTGCCACAGTCATTTGGTCCTGCATTTCCCTCTTGGATTCAGTAATCGTGGTGGGTTCCACGTGGCGGAGCCTAAGGAGTGCCGTGACTCTGCAGGAGCTCCGTGGTCCCTCCCACAGCTCCCAGTTCTTTGCTTTTCCATTAAGATGCTCAGACATATGCCTCATGTTCTTAATCCTACTTTCTGAGGAGAACACTGGAAAGAGTTAGGCTCCATGTCAAGGTCTTATTCTATTCATGTGATTCCTACTGGAATCTAAGAGCACTGGCCAGGGGGACACCTGACCCCCCTCAGGAATAACCCTGTCATTTTCCAGACCAACAGAATGACGTTCAGGAGAGGTGAGTCATTTCCTTGGGTCAATCGGTAAGTTAGCCTCAGGGCTGGGGTTTGAATTTTGCTTTCCTGACTATTGTAACCTTCTTATCCGCCTGGATCTTACTGAGTCAGTGAGAAAGGTATTGTATAGCTAAAAAAGGAGCTAGGAAATAATTTTGTTTCTCCCTCCCTTTTTACAGACGAAGCAAATGAGTCTCAGAGAGGTTCAATTACTTACTCTAAATTACAAATACGTCCTTACAAAGCTGCGCTCAGGTCTGGCTAGATCTTTCTCCATGGCCAGTGTTCTTTCTATCGCCAAGAGTTTGTTTTCCCACTTCTACTACCTTCCTCCTACCCACTCCCTCCAGACCACTGTTTACCTCCACCTCGGCTTCCTCACCACCTAACACTTTACTTACGGACTTGTTTTCGTGGTTTCCCTCTCCAGACTAGGCTATACACCCCATGACAGCAGGGATGATTCCCCCCATTGCTGTATCACCAGGACCTGGAACATTATCTGCCATAAAGAATACACTCAGTAAACAGTTGTTTGGATACTTGAGTGGGTGAAGGCCCAGCATTCAGGACTGCCTGCCCCCATGATTCCTCTTCATCTGTTTCTCAGCGTTGGTCCACAGTTTTCCAGCTCCAGAAACCAGGGTTCTTCTGAGTAATACAGCAACTCAGGCCCCAACCTAGACCAGCCACAGCCTCAGATTCTGTGAGCCAGGCCTGGGAACCTGCATTCGGACAAGCTCCAGTGGGATTTTGATGCCTCTTGGGGTTTGAGAGCCCTGCTCTGCTTAAGGGGCGAGACAGATATCTGAGCTGGTTCACAATGGGAGGCTGAATTCAGGAGACGAATTGCCCAGAATTCTTAGTCTCCAATCCCTGGCGTGTAGGCGTCTTTCACTAAAACATGGGGCCCCGGTAATGGGCTCTGATTCCTTTGGGAATAAGTTAGGAGGATTGTGTTATAGCTGCTGAGTCCCGTGGGCCCCCTTAGGGGCAGGCCCGCTCAGTTTGATTGGTGTGATGCGGGGATGTGGAGAGGGGAGAATCACCTTTTGACTCACAGCGCGGATCTGTGTGCAGAAGTGAGCAGAGCAGGCTCTATTTTAGTGGGTTCTAAAGCAACCAGACATGGCAGGTACTGATCAGCTGGCAAAGGAAAGAAGAAAACAGCCCCTGACACCCACCCACCCAAGGCTGATGGCAGGGCCCAGATTGGGATTTCCCAATCTCTGATTTTACTAAGAATGAGGGAGGCCTGGTTAGAAAGAAGAGTCTATGTGAAGCATTACAGTGAATTAATATTATAAGAGTTGCTATTTTTAGGGCCCAATCTCTCTGATATTTCATCCAAGAGAGCACGCTGCCAAAATGTGTAAGAGTCACCGAGTCCCAGCCTGTCAACGCTGGAAGGGACCTTAAGTATATCTGAAACAAGCTAGCCGTGGGTCTTGTAACCTTGCTGAGACTCAGTTTCCTTATCTGTAAAGTGGGATAATCATCACGTCCACCTCCAAGGGTTGTTGTGAGGATTCAATGAAATGATGTATACAAAAGAATTAGCCTAGGCTTGTTGTGAAGTCTCAGCTAATACGTTAAAAAATTTTAATTGCTTAATTATAAATAACTCTTGGTTTGGAGAAGGGAAATGCCACGAAAAGTAGCAGAACTGAGACCAGGATGGAAAGCTGGGGTCTTTTTGCTGCAAGTTGTTGAGAATTAACATCTTGGGGCAGCCTCAGGAAGAAGACCACGGAGAGGGACTGAGGGGCCCTCTGTCACATCTCCCTCTGTTCCTTCCACCCGAGGGAAAGGAAGACACAGCTGAGAGGGAAGCTTAATAAGATTTGAACAGGGGGCCTGCGTGTTCATTTTGTACTGGACCCCTCTAATTATGTAGCTAGTCCTGCTTTTACCTCTAATCATGTAATTCGTAGCTTATTCTGCAGACTCAGAGAAGTCAGGCAGCCTGCTCACGGTACAAAGGTCGTTGTGTCACCATCATCATCACCACTGTCGTCATCGTCCCCAGCACCATTGTCATCACCATTGTTGTCACCATCACCATCATCATCACCATCATCATCCCCACTAGCCTACCCTGCCCCCCAGCTCTCGGTCCTGTCACCCAGGATACATCTGCACAACAATAACACAATGTGAATGACTACATGTGTCACCTGTTTCCTTTTCACTCCTTGTCTCTCCCTATTGGAATGTAATCTCCAAGAGAGTAAGAACCTGCCTGAGTTTCGTCCACTCTGTTTCAAGTAGAGAGCAGTGCCTGGCACATAGTAAGCTCCGAATACACTGTGGAAGGAACTGATGATTTCCCAGGTTTCCATTGCCAGAAACTGCTGTTACTTTACATCCTTTATCTTAATTAATCTTTCCAACTACCCCTCTGGAAGGACAATTATTCCCATTTGATGGATGAGGAAGCTAAAACAGAGAGTTTAAGTCCCTGTATATACACAGAGAGAGGGAGAGGGGCTGGGACAGGATTCCTGTAAAGTCATCCTCATCTTAAACATGAGGCTTTTCTCTATATAACATCTATTCACAAAATTAGAGCATTAGTACAGTTCCTGTATGTCTCCCAAGCAACACCCTTCTATTTCATAGTGTAATTTCAGTACAGAAGTTTGGCCTTTTGTGTTTCTCTGGGTAGCATTGGAGAAGTTTGGGAGTGGGGCTGGGAGGGAAGCAAGGACCCTGGATTAAAAATAAGGGGTTGCTCTGATGCAGCCCACTGTGTTCCATTTTCTTTTTTATCTGTTGAGCGAAGAGATAATGAAGTAGCTCTCAGCCAGCTGCAGGATAGGTCTGGTTAGGGGCAGCTTCACCAGAATAATAAACATATTAAATTGTCCCCAGGAAAGAAGCAGTGGGCTTGGCAGATGCCCTGTGCACTGGATGTGGCCCTGAGATTCCGGCAGCCTCACGTGTGCACGCTTTCATCACGTCCTGTCTCAGACAATGGTGGCTCCAGCTGTAATCCTGGCAATACTGATGCCAGCAGCCCCTGGGCCATGAACCTCACTGTTCTTAGTAACAGAGTCACCTCCACAAAGATCCTAATTCATCACGTGCACAAGGAGGAGAATACCTGTGCCCTGCCTCCTTGGAGGAAACGACCTCAGGTAGCTGGCTTTAGGCGGGGCTGGGATCTAGGGGTTGTACTTGCTTGAGGCCCCAAGGATGCACCAGAGGGACCGTTAGTCCTCAGTATAGTCTGCTTGGGCTGCCATAACAACATACCACAGATGGGGCAGGGAGGATGGAGGGCTTAAAAAACAGAAATTTATTTTCTCATATTCCTGGGGGCTAAAAGTCCAAGATCAAGGTGTGGGCAGGGGTGATTTCCTCTGAGGCCTCTCTCCTCGGCTTACAGATGGACGTCTTCTTGCTGTGAACTCACATGGCTGTCTCTCTGTTCACGTCTATGTCCTAATCCTCCCCCTCTTATAAGAACACCAATCATATTTGATTAGGGCCCACCCATATGATCAATCTTAGTCATCTCTTTAAAGACCCTATCTCTTAATACTGCCACATTCTGAGGTACTAGGGGTTAGAGTTTCAACATACGAATTTTGGGGGACACAATTCAGCTCATAACACCCTCTTATGGGATGATATGAAAAGGAGAGAACCCTCTTGACCTCTGGGTGGAAGGGGGGATGGTCTGCCTCCTCTGGAGATGATTATGGGGGAACAGAGGTCCAGGAAGAACCAGGCTCCCTGAGGTCAGAAAGGGTGTCTGCAGTTGGCATAAGGATGATATGTCCGAGAGTGGACCGAGCAATGGAGTTAAAGGACGTTGTAGAGAGTGAGGACCAAGTGATGGAGCCAAGGGGACCCTGGAGAAAGGTCTGAGAAGAAAGGGAATGTGGTGGGGAGCACCCAGGGGTAGCACAGAGGCTAGTGCCACAGGTCTTGGGGACCTGGGTTTGAATCCAGCTGTGCCAACAATCTCATAAGGAATAGAGGAATATCCGTTTACAGAATCTCAGGTAACCAGTTAATCTCAACCTCACCATTATCACTGACCAGCAAAGGTGGGGAGGAGGGGGTCTAGTTCAGGGCTGAATCCTGAGGTTTCTCCCCACCAGTGTTCCCTTGTCCCTAACCTCAGTGTTGACCCCTGAAAGCTCTCTGAGTGCTCACTATCTGCATGGCTCAGAGCTGCCCAGAGTCTTTACCTCTTTACATAGAGCTTGGCAGACTGGACACACCAAGGAGAGCCAGCGCAGGCGGGGGAGGGGGAGGAGGGTACACAGCACAGGGCAGGACGAGGCGGGAAGTTGGGAACAGCGGCAGCTTGTTATGAGGAACAGGGCCACCGAATCTGGGCTTTTTGAGGAGACCTGAGGAGAAGCCGCGGGAGAATTTCTAACATGGTGGCAACTTGCTTATTTAGCATTTGAAAAAGACCCTTCGGGACAGCTGGGAAGATAAAGAGGCAGAGAAAGAAGGCAAGGCGTTGAGACCGCCAGTAGGGTTGCCAGTAAGCTGGGAGAGAAGTGAGTGGGCCTGGAGAGGAAGGGACAGATGCGGAGAGGGGAAGAGGGAGAGGGGAGGGGGAGGGGTGGATGCAGATTCTGAACAATAACTTTAAAAGGGACTAAACATGCTGTGGGAGACTCTGCTTCTTCCAGCCTCATTTTCATCAACCTGAAGCTCACAAACGGCCGCATTTGTGACAGTTCCCTGGGATCTGTGTGCACTTGTGGAGGAGAAAAGAAGTAAATCTCTGTGCCGGCCTTTCTAAGACAGGTAGGGTCGCTGGCTCCTGGGTCTTGCCAGTGCTGTGTTTGGGTCCCTCTCTGCTCTCGGATAGATGGCAGGCAGGGGACCGATGAGAGGGAGAGAGAGAGAGAGAGAGAACATGGGTTTGTGCACCGATCTTGAGAGAAGGGAGGAAGGCGGTTTGGGAGCCAAGGGGAGCTGGGATGTCAGACGTCCCTCCTTGAACTCAGCTGGCTTCACTGGCTTACTTTGTGACCTGACCTAACTCAGTCATTTGACCTCTCTACACCTCACTTTCCTCATTTACAAAGTGGAGGCAACAATTCTTGCCTCCAAGGAGCGCTATGAAGCCTAATGTGATAACAAATGAAAACAGGACACCCAGTGCTGCAGGAAGACAAAGGCAGCATCGAGGCTGAGAGGAGGGAGGGTGAAGGGTCCTGGGGAGACTTGGTTGGGGGGTGTCAGGACACACTCCAGCCAAGCTGAGGGCCTTCGGTCTAGGCTAATTGCAGTGTGAGGATCCTGAAGGGGTGTAACAGAGAACAAACCTGACTCCATGTTGGATCTATCCCTTTAGCTCTAACCCCTGTGCTCTGTTGCCTGTGCTTAGTCATGCTGGCTCTGCCCCTTTATAATACAATGTTGCCTATAGCCTGAAATATACATGATAGCCCATTCTCAAGGCTCTGACCTTTAAAGGTTTAACACTTTTCCATTCATATAGAGATACAAAGTTGCAGAACAGAGAATACCATTCTCTTGGAGGCTTAGAGGAACCTTGTGACCAGACTTATGTGGACAGCTGCAAGAACAGAGGATTCCAGCCCCAAGAAGTTGCAACAAACAGCCATACGCCCTCCCCTTTTAGTATAAAAGAAGCCTGAATTCTAACTTGGGGAAGATGATTCTTTAGAACGCTAGTCCACCATCTTCTTGGTCTGATGGCTTTCCGAATAAAGTCACTATTCTCCCCAACCACTCATCTCTTGATTTATTGGCCTGTCGTGCAGCGAGCACTATGAGTTTGGACTTGGTTACAGGGGTTTCCACTGGGGGAGTGACATGGTCTGATTTACGTTTGTAGAAGATGGTTTGACATTTTCCAGTAAACATGGGGAATTGACAAGATGCGTTTGGACCACTAGAACGCAAGCTCCAGGTGGGCAAGGACGGCTGTGTTTCTGCTCATTACTTTGGAAGAGTGCCTGGCACAGGGTAAGGGATCAGCAAGTATTTATTCCGTGACTGAATGAGTCCCCCGGCAAGACAAGGAATAAAACCAGTATGAACCCACTGGGACAAAGAGATCAGGACAATTTATAGCAAAGGATGAACTGCCATCACATGTTTAAAAAGCAAAGCAGACGGAGGAGCCGATCGAATGGGCTGGAGGACGCTCTGATGTCAGGGCTCCCACGGGGGAGCCCAGCAAGCCGGTCACTCACAGAACCTTGGAGAATCTCCAGCTGTAGAAGGACCGGGAGCCATTGAAGATGGGCTGTGCTAGGGGCTGGATAGCTGACACTCTGCCCCTAGGGTGTTGAACCCACAAATCCACTCCCAGCCCCATGATGCTGGGTCACTCACAGGGAGGGGTGGACGTGAGCACAGGGCTGAAACGGGGAGGGTCATAAACAAAAGTCTGATTCATAAATGGTGTCCTGTCCTGCAGCCACAACCTCAGCAGCCAGGCCAGGGTCAACACCATTCATGAGACTGAGGAGGCCCCAGAGCTACTGCCTGGGCATCCCATGGAGGAAGCTCTCCACCAGCTCTCGCTGTGTGAAGCTCCACTGTGGGGTCTTCCATGCCCAAGACCCACCAACCAGCTTTTAACCGCCTCCTTCTTCAATATCAGTGAACAGTTAGTTATCCATGACCAGTGGCCATTTGAGGAAAATCTTCAAAATGAAAAGCAGAGATAAAATAAAAATATCAAAGGACCTCAGAGGAAACAGAAATAAATTCAGGGAAGAGGAAACTTCAAAATGACTATTATTAATATCCTCAGAGAGGTAGGAGGAGATACTGTGCCCATAAAACACAACAGGGCACAATGAAAAAGGAATCGTCAGAGGAGGAGAAAGAGCTCTGGGAAATCGAATATCTGACAACTAAAAAAAAAAAAAAAAAAGAATCAATAGAAAGGTTTGGAGGATGAAGTCAGGGAAATTTCTCAGAAACTAGAATGAAAAGTCTCACAGATGGAGAATAAGAAAAAAAATTAAAACACAGGGGATCATTCTAGCAAGTCCAACATCCAAATAATTTAGGAGAACAGGAAGGTCCAATGTGAGCAGAGGGAGTGTGGGCAATGAGGCTGGGCCAGCAGGTGGAGGAGGTGGCAGGGTATGAAAAGCAGGTTGGGCGGGGAGCCTGGAGTTTCAGGAAGTGGGGTTGCCAGGACCATAGTGGGTGGGCGGTGGTTTTAGTACACAGGCAGCCTCATTCTGTTGCGCTGGAGCACAGAATGAGAGATTCTCATTCAGTCCTTCTAATTAGGTCAAAGAGGTGCTTTGGTTTGATTCTTTTCTCTCTTCAACATCGGACACTTGCTAATATCCCTTTTAACAAAGAGAGAGCAGATAGCAGGATGAGCACCTTTGACAATGGGATCTAGCTAGCCCTTAATAACATCATTTTGATTTCACTATGTTTTCATGGTCACCTTATATTTACGACAAACAACACCGTTTCCTCTTTCAAGAACTAACATAAAGTGTCTTTCTGAAACAAATTTATCTTAGCAAAAGCGAATTGAGTTTGAATGCTATTTAAACAATAGTATAGGTAGTATGCAGATATGGCAAAAATCATAAAGGTAGAGTATGAGTTTCCTAGGGCTGCTGTAACAAATCATCACAAACTGAATGATTTAAAACAACAGAAATTTATTCTCTCACAGTTCTGGAAGCCAGAAGTCCAAAATCAAGGTGTCAGCAGGGCCAAACTCCCTCTTGAGGCTCTAAGGAAGGGTCCTTTCTTGTCTCTTCCAGTTTCTAGTGGCTCCAGTGTTCCCTGGCTTGTGCCTCACTCCAGTTCCTGCCTCTGTCTTCGTGGCTTTCTCTCCTCTGGGTCTCTGTGTGTCCTTTTCTGTGTCGTAGGACACGGTCTTTGGATTTAGGGAATTTAATGGTTAATTTTATGTGTTAACTTGACTGAGCCATGGGGTGCCCAGATATTTGGTTAAACATTATTTCTAAGTGTTTCTGTGAGGGTGTTTCTGGATGAGAGTAACACATTGTTTTTTTTCAGTTTTTGGTTTTTTTTGGCTGCACCACATGGCATGCAGAACTTCCCTCCTGCTGACGGATCGAACCCGTGCCCCCTGCAGTGGAAGCATGAAATCTTAACCACTGGATCACCAGGGAAGTCGAGAATAACATTTAAATTGGTGGACTGAGTAAAGCAGATTGCCCTCTGCAGAGTGGGTGAGCCTGATCTAATCAGCCGAAGGCCTGACTAGGACAAAGAGTAACCTCCCCTAAGCAAGGGGGAATTCTGCCAGCAAGATGATCTTCAGACTTGGATTGCAAGGTCAGCTCTTCCCTGGGTCTCCAGCCTGACAGCACACCCAGCAAATTTTGCACTTGCCAACCTCCATAATTGCATGAGCCAATTCCTTAAAATAAAGCTCTCTGTTTTAGAGAGAGAGAGAGAGAGACAGAGAAGCGGGGGAAGGGTATATATAGATGTAGATATAGATGTGTAGATATATCTTACTGATTCTGTTTCTCTAAAAAGCCCTGACGAATAGTGGAGGAAATGGATAGATCTGGGATGTTCTTTCAACTTTGGGGGTTTGGGATGTTGGTGAATTGGAAAACTCTTGGATATCTGGCTTGAGCACTTGCCACTGTCCACCACCTTCTTGAAGCTCCTTCCCATGAGTGTTGGTGTGTGCTGGCTGAGTTCTCTCGCCTCTGTTCTTCTCATTCCTTTGCTGCTTCTCTTTCTGCTGCTCTCAAAGTGTGGGAATTTGGGTAAAGTCTTGCCCTGGCCCTCTGAGTTTCTTTTTAAACGTTTTCTCTACCATTCCATGACTCTTTTTTTCTCTTATGGTCTTGAAGTTTCAACCTCCAAAATTTAACTCTTTTTAACTTATTAAATCATTAAATTAATGTATGGCATCTCTGAGCAGACGTCTGCTAAATAGCACATATCTTTCACACCTGGAGTGTGAGAACTTTGAGGACTAAAATAAGAGTAAAGCTAGAGACCAACATGCTGTCTTTATTACTGGTAGAGGTTAAGTTGGAGGATGAGGCCTAGCAGGAGGGCCCAAAGGGCCTGGGAATCAGAATATTTGCCCACTCAGTCTTGGGTAACTCAACCAAGGAAGGTCCCTCCACATGGAGAAGATCTGCTCAGTTAAATGTGTAGCACAGAGAACAGAACACGTGCTCTGTGGGCAAAGCTGAGCAGGCCACGGCCAGTAAGTCTTTCCAAGTTCCTAATCAGATGAGTCACTCTACATTAGCACTGAGGTGCTCAGAGAGGCCAAGAGTTACAATGAGTGCCCTTCAGAGGCAGAACATCAGGAGTGAGGAAGGACCATGTCCACCAATGCCTCTGATGCCAGTCATCTGTCCAGACTGACATGGTTGTCCCTGCCTGCCCAGCTGCTGTCTCCAACAATCTCAGCTGTCATTGGTTAAAATTCCAGATCAATCCATAGACCAGCCACCCTAGTGGGAATTGTGAATGGATGGTGTGATGGTAATTCTACTGCATCAGCTTGACTGAGCCACGGGGTGCCCAGATGTTTGGTCAAACGTTATTCTGGGTGTATCTGTGAGGATTTTTTGGATGCAATTAACATTTGAATCAGTAGACTGAGTAAAGCAGATTGCCCTCCCCAATTTGGGTGGGCCTCATCCATCAGTTGAAGGCCTGAGTAGAACAAAAAGTCTGACCCTTCTCCTTGGAGGAGAGAATTGTTTCCCGCTTGCCTTTGATCTTGAAGTGAAATATCAGCTCTTCCTGGGTTTCGAGCCACCTGGCCCTTGGACTGGAAATACCATCAGCTCTCCTGGGTCTCCACCTTGAGGACTCACCTGTGGATCTTGGCACGTGTTCACCTCTGTAGTGAAGTGGGCTGGTTCCATATGCAGATGGTCCCTTGCTTACGATGGTTCAACTTAATGATTTTTTGACTTTACAATGGTGCAAAAGCAATTTGCATTCAGTAGAAACCATACTTCGAATTTTGAATTTTCATCTTTTCCCAGCCCCATAATAGGCAGTGTCATGATGCCGGACAGCAGCAGTGGCTGCAGGTCCATCAGTCACATGATCACGAGGGTGAACAACTGATACACTTACAACCATTCCGTACCCAGACAACCATTCTGTTTTTCACTTCAGTACAGTAGTCAATACATTACTTGAGATAGTCAACACTTAACTATAAAGTAAGCTTTGTGTTGGATGATTTTGCCCAATGGCAGGTTAATGTAAGTGTTCTGAGCATGTTTAAGGCAGGCTAGGCTAAGCTATAATGTTTGGTAGGTTAGGCGTATTAAATGCATTTTTGACTTACAATATTTTTAACTTACAATGGGTTTATCAGGAAGTAACCCCACTGTAAGTCGAGGAAAATATGTATATCTATCCTATTGGTTCTATTTCTCTGGAGAACCCTAACAAATACGGATGGGCAGGTTATACCCATGAGGACTCATCTTGTTTCTGTTTTCTGAGTGACTCCTACTCATGCTTTAAGTCACAGCTGCAAAGTTGTCTCCCTCTAGAAAGCTCTTCCTGGCTCCACAGGCTGACCCCGCTGCTGCTGTAATCACATCTTTCAATTGGTGTGAACAAAATGCTTGACTCCTAAACAGCATCCAGTTAATCCTTGTCGACCTCAAACAAGCAAAATGAGGATTCACCACTAGGTCCATGGGTCTTGTGTCTTGAAGGGCCTCCACTGTGCTGAACCCAATCTTAAACTTTATTGGGCTTATGGCAGAAAACTCAGCTTCCATGCTCTGTAGCATGAAATGCCTTGCAAAAATCAATCTGAATTCAGGAAAAAAGTACAGATGTGTGTTGGAGAGGAAGAGCTGGGAATATTAGTTTGGTAGAATCCCCTTTCTCCTGCTGAGGCCTTGAGCTCAAAGTGTGTAGATGCAGTTATTATTGTAATGATAGGGATTAAGCGGAAATCTTAATCTTAAATAGTCCACTGACCCAGAAAAAGATGAAAGCTGTCATCTTCTCCTTTTTAAACACTCTGAATTTTTGGGTCAGCTATAGGACAATTGCCTCGGTAGGATGCCAATACAGAATAGCAATGACGATGTTTAGAATGCAGAACGAGAGCTAAGCGGTGCTGGATACCATGAGTCCTGGCCCAATGGAAGCTTCAAGGCTCCAGCAGAAAGAATGGATGGCATCATGGTGTTTTCAGTAAATTAACAAGTCCATGCACAACCCGGCTAGACAGAGGAGGCAGAAACCAGGGAGTACCAGGGCTGTGGTACCCTCTGCTTCCACATTTTCTGTTCTCTTACTGGTTACCCTGGTCCCCAATCCTTTGTCTGTATTTTCTCAAATGTAAGCCCTTCTAACTACTGGTGCTCATCTCTCTGTCATGGGGTTAGTCAACTATTGGCCAATTTTCTTGTGCTCTCATTCTGGACCATCTGCTTTATCTGTATTATTTGCCTGTCTGCAGGGATGAGTAGGGTCAACTCAAGTGCAGCCCACATCCTGGCCTGTTGCCAGGGGTGGAGAGAAGTGGCTTGTGCCTCCAGCAGGACATCTCTTTGACCATCTGGGTGTGTCCTGCACCGGGGGGGCTCTCATTCCCACCGTGCCACCTCCTGTGACACTGCCCTTCCCTGGTCTCCCTGCCCCAAGTTCCATAGGCTGGAATCTTGGACAGTCACACAAGAGAATATATTTAAAAATATTTATATCCACTTTATTCCAAAAAGGTTTATAAAGTGGCTTACACAACACATATATTACCACTGGGTTATAAAATAAATAATAACTGATAATGTGCACATACATTACCACTGGGTTATAAAATAAATAATAAGTGATAATGTGAGGGAAACAGAATTCAAGCCCTATGAAAACTGCACCATTGGTCTATACAGTACTCTTGTATGAATTGGAAAAAGACGCCCCCCTCTAGACAGAGGTCAACCTATGTCTCAGGCACAAATCTTGTTCTGGTAAATAAAGTTTTATTGGAATGCAGTCACCCCCATTCATTGAAGCACTGTCTATTATTGCTTTCACACTGTGATGGCGGAGCTGAGCAATGAGACAAAGACCTTACGACCAACAAGCCTAAAATATTCCCTCACTGGCCCTGTAGGTGAAACGTATGCACCATGAGCTGAGCACAGCCAGGGCTGGATTCCAGCTCCCCTCTCTCCTCTGCTGCCCTACCTTGTGTTGTCTTCATAATAACCTTGCAGGGGACTTAAGACAAGAGACAGGCTCAAGAATGACAAAAGCTTGGCTAAACCCCAGACAGGTTCCTCTGAGCCCCCTTTCTGATCAGACCTCATCTTGGGGTCTTGTCTTTGGCCTGCCAAGTTTGACTTTAGGAAGAACACTGCTGCTACATCAGTTTAGTGAGACTTCCCCTACTCTTGATGTCTCCTTCTAGTAAGTTTTCATCTGCTGATCCCCCCATTCTGCTCCTTGGCTAGAAATCCCCACTTGTCTTTGCTGTATTTGGACCTGAACCTGATCTCTCTTCTCTACGGCAACAGTCTTGACCCCTTTGCAATAGTCCTGAGTAAAGTATTCCTTACCATTTTAGCAAGTGTCAGGATAGTCTTTTCTTTAACAGAGGTGAATATCTCGCCTGAAGTGCCATGGTGAGTCAGTGATGGCACCAGGGCTCCAATCCAGGCTCTGTGGCAGCCAGTAGAGCAACTTTGCTCTGTGGCAACTGCCTCTCCAGCTAGACATCCAAGCTCAGATGCTGCTTGCACACACTGAACTCTGGATTTGAGTTTGGGGACCCTTTTGCTTGAATAAAACATTTCTCACCCCAGAAGTATAAACAAACCTCTGATTCATAGTCTTGATCACCATCTTTACCCACTGATGCCATTAGTCACTCTTCAGGATTAAACTCTCTCAAAAGGGCTGTCAAAGAGTTCATTCATTCACTGGTTTATTCATTCAAAAACATGGCGCTCCTGCAACGTGGCAGGCACTGAGTCAGCCAATGAGAATCCCACAGCGAACACGAAGACATCCACAAGAGCCTTACCACTGGTGAACTGCTTAAATCAACTCTGTTCAATGTGCTTGCTCATAGCTTCATAGACCATCTTGGCCCACATCTGGGAAATGCACCTAACAGGATCACGATTGAGATCTTCATGTTGCCTGAGAATTGACCACCAGGTCCAAGAAGTGGATGCAAAGAGTTGACACAGTTGGTCCATCCTTCAGCTGCCACTGCACCCCAAACCCTCATATAAGAAGACTGGTGAGGGTAGAGAGTGAGAATCATCAGGCATGATTTGCCAGCTTGGAGAAGGAAGCGCATGAACACGGAAGAGTTGCACCCACCCAAGAGAGGGGGTAAGAGACCCACAGCAGCGATCAGAGCTGCCTGCAAGACCTGATGAACGGCATTTTATCCACTGTCTGCTCAGGCAGTGAGCTTGCCGCTTGCCCTTGTGCTGACCTGAACGGTGGAAGAAAGAATGAGAGTGAGAGATAGAGACTGATTAGCTGGATTTAGGTTTGGCCCCTAGATAACTGTGGTTTGACAAAAGAAAGAAGTTTATTTCTCCTCCATGTGGAAATCTAGAGGTAGGCACCCGAGAGCTGGCACAGCAGCAGGGCACCACCAAGTCTTTGGGGAAACAGGTTGTTTCCAGCTCCCCACTCTAACATCACGGGGCTGTGGATTCTCATCCCCCTAGGATGGAGCTCCAGGCACCATGTCTCCATCCAAACAGCCAGGTGGAAAAAGGGTGGAGGAAGAGGCAAAGAATAAGTATCAGCCTGCTCATCAGAAGGTTCGTGGAAGTTGCCTTTGGTATTTCTGCTCACATCTCATAGGCTAGCACCCAGTCCCACAATCACAGCTAATGCAAGCGAGGCAGGCAACATGGTGTCTATTCTGGACAGCATGCCCAGATACAATTTAATATTATGGGCCAGAATTTAATCCTATGGGAAGAACACCTACTGGGGACAATTTACCATTTTGCCACAGCAGGAAAGAGGAAGAGAATAGCAGGAGGGCAGCCCTCTCCCTCCCAGCATCTGACACAGCAAGGATGCGTGAGTCTCCTGTGCAGAGTCCCCAGGCAAAGGGACACCAGCAGCGTCCCCTTTGGGGGTGTCCTTCAGAAGACAGGAATTGAAGGGGGGTGGAAAAAGGAAGGTCTGCTCTGAAACTCCCATGTCAGGGGGTCCCTGCCAGGCCCACTTAAGAATGCACTCATGCCCATGAGAGACGAGGCCATGTGCCACCAGGACCGCCTTGGTTCACCTCCTATTTGACCTTGGGCAGGTCGCTGTGCCTCTCTGCCTGTTTCCTCGTTTATAAATTGGGAATAATAATAGACCTAATTCAGGATATTGTTGTGAGCATTAAGTGAGTTATTGAATGCAAACCCCTTAGAACCAGACCCAGCAAGTGGTAAGTTTGCTGTGGTTTTATTCAGACATCTCCATGTAGAGAGCATCCATGGCTGGTCAGCCAACAGCAAAAGGACTAACATGGCTGGTTATTCAAGTCCCCTTTTTTTTTTTTTTTAACAGCTTTATTGGAGTATAATTGCTTTACAATGGTGTGTTAGTTTCTGCTTTATAAAGTGAATCAAAGTCAATCAGTTATACATATACATATGTTCCCATATCTCTTCCCTCTTGCATCTCCCTCCCTCCCACCCTCCCTATCCCACCCCTCTAGGTGATTACAAAGCACCAAGCTAATCTCCCTGTGCTATGCGGCTGCTTCCCACTAGCTATCTATTTTACGTTTGGTAGTGTATATATGTCCATGCCACTCTCTCACTTTGTCACAGCTTGCCCTTCCCCCTCCCCATATCCTCAAGTCCATTCTCTAGTAGGTCTGTGTCTTTATTCCCATCTTACCACTAGGTTCTTCATGACCTTTTTTCCCTTAGATTCCATATATATGTGTTAGCATACTGTATTTGACATTTCTCCAAAGAAGATATACAGATTGCCAACAAACACATGAAATAATGCTCAACATCATTAATCATTAGAGAAATGCAAATCAAAACTACAATGAGATATCATCTCAAGTCCCTTTTTAATCTTCCTCTTCTTTGACCTGACACACCAGAGAAGTGAGAGACCCAGAAGAGGGGGGACTTGGGGGTGGGTATCTCCACACTCACATGCCAAGGGGAGAAACGGGAAAGAAAGGAGAAGGCAGATAAGCACCTCCCCACCTCAGCGTCCGCAGCCACACGTAGACAGTGACTGGGGAGGGGAAGGCTCTGGATCTTACATGAGATTAGAGTTTCCAAGTGGACTAGATTGGACTTTTGATTACCGAAGTTTCCTGGGATGTGATGGAATCTACCCAAAATGGGATCTGCTACCCAACAGAGAAAGAACATTCACCACTGTGCATCTGAACCAGAATTAGAGAAAAATAAAGACGATTTGATTTAAATAGCTCAACAAGCAGAAATAACATAATAAACTGGTTATGTTCACATTTCCTTCCTACAAGTTGACTTGTACTTGGCCAAGCGCAACAGCCCCATGGGTGGTTCAAGGGTGTTGCTATAGACAAGCCCGAGGAAGTTTCAGTGTTGGTGTGGGGGAGCTGCCAGCCCCCTGGCCCGGTGCTCTGCCCCTGTATGCGTCCTCTCTCCAGCATCCTGTTCAGTGGTCCTCCAGCCTCCATTGAAATGGGCTCAGGGAAAGGCAACTACTCACTGCCTGGTGAGGCTGTTGGCCACAGGCTGGACAGCTCCAAATCCTTTATGTGATGGAGAATCCAACCAGCCTCCCCATCACATCTGCCCCTTTGTGCCAATTCTGCCCTCTGGGGTCACACAACTTAAGCATCTTTCCTCTTCCGTATGACAAATCAAAAGGCATAAAGAGCTACCCCAGAGGTGCCCCAGAGCATTTCTGCATCATGGTGGGGTGAATGGCCTTTCACTGGGCATTGACAAAGGAATCGTCAATATCTTATTAAAAAAAACAACCCATGTGTCACATTTCTCTTTTAGCTTAGTTCTAGGGAGAAATGTGAGTTCTTTCCATGTGATCAGGGTGTTTTATTTTTTTTTCTTCTGAAGTTAAAAGCTAAACGTAGACTGGAGGAAAAGGGCAGGGACACTGAGATCTGCAGTTGTGGGTTTAAATGCCTTCCACCAATTCCTGTCCTCACAATCTTCCACATGCTATTTAACCTTTCTGGTCCTCAATGTTCATAGCCGCAAAATGGGAGGCAGGTGGTTCACAATGCCCAACAGACATGATGGTTGTGAGGATTAAATGAGATAGTGCATGTAATGCTCCTAATGGAACCCTATACCGCATTAGGCACGCAGTAAATGGCAGCGATCCTCAGGGCCACAATTGATATTATTCACTCCAATTTGCCTTCCAAACTTAGCAGTCTAGGAATTTGACACCAGCTTCAACCAAGACAAGGTCAGGATTTGGACCCAAGTCTTTCTGTGTGAAATGTCTGGTGTTTCTGCTCAATGCAAAACATTACAAAGAGGCCACCAAGAATCCAGGTACATCTGATGCCACTTGAGTCATCACCTGGGACAGGTGACTGGGCCATTCACGCCTCTTGCCCTGCTTAGTAGGACTGATGTGCAAGTTTCCTTTTCTCACACATGCTTTGGTACCTCCCTGGCACTGAGCATCTTCTTATGAGGGACATACACTCACCTCATTTTAAAGATGAAGGAAATGAGGAATCAAAGAGATTGATCAGCCTGTTCCTGGGACTCAGAGAGCAAGTGGCAGGCTCCAAACTCAGTTTTTTAAAATAAATATTTCACTCTGTTTTAATGTACCTTCCTTGTCAAGCCCTTCGGGAAGGTGAGAGATGGGGAGATGCGACAAGTTGAGCAAGTGACTGTGACAAGACACATCCAGGGCTTGGCACTCTGGTACATTATCTCTTGAGTCCTCACAGAATCCCTGCGATTATCATCACCATCCCCATTTTGGAGGATGAGAAGTGGATCCAGGCTCCGGGGACTGAAGCAACTTTCCACAGAGAGCACGGCTAGGGATTCGGTCTCGGAACCTGGAATCTCTGCTTGTTGCCTTTCATGCTCTCCTTCCATTTCTGTCACCCCGGGTTCTTTTGGAAGTAGGTTTGGGGTATGCACACCTCTTACAGAGATAAATACTAGGGAGGAGGATCTGTCCAGCACCTGCACAACTGTGAGTTTTCCATACATTTTTCATGCACATCTGTAAACATGGAAGAGCACAGCAGAGTGGAGTCACAAGTTCTAAATCAGGTCCTGGAACACTGCCCTTTAAGATCCCAAGCCCTCAGCAGTCTGATTCTTGGCAGCACACCTTTGCAGGATACACACACACACACACACACACACACAAACACACACACACTCACTCAACTCTTGATAACATCCTCTTCCCAGTGACTCACTAATCAGTCTCTTTTGAAGAATGAGTAATATCAACATTGAAGGCAAGCTCCCAAGTTAACTTTTCAACATTCCACAGGAAAATGTGTGTTGCCACATCAGGAATATCGCCTGCTGCCAAACTCAATAGAAATTCTCTGCATTTTCATGCAACTGGTGAGGTTGAAGGTTTTCAAACGCAAAAGTCTCTTCCCCAGCCCAGAATCTAATTTCACTGCTATAAAACCAAATGTGACTTGATATGCAGCTTTTGAAGTATGCAGATAAACAAGATGAATGGTAAAAACATGTAAGGAACTTTAAAATGGGAATGAAACGGTATATTTAGGTTTAATGTAGAGAAAACTGAGAGGTTTCTTATTGATCACCTTATTCACTGCTTCTAGATATATCTAGAACCTACTGTGTGCCAGGCACTGTATTAAACCCCAAAGGGAGCAAGATGCATAAAAAGATTCAAGGAGGGGAGATAGCTACATATTTTAGAAGAATTTGGGAAGCCTTCTCAAAGGAGGAAGTATTTTTTTTTCCAGGAAGAGTTGATAGAAGAGGGCATCATTCAGCCTGTGAACACATGGAGACCTAAAAGGATATTGTGGGTGTGGACTGGAGTAGCAAGTTGTTTTTCGGCTTAACATAGTTTCCTACCTCTTCTTCTGGTTCCTTTCGGTAACCCCTCTCCCCTCATGGTGGTCCCAGAGGGGCTGTCCATGGGGCTTGGGGGGGGGTACATGGTTCAAGTATCTAAATTATAATATTCCATCGTTCTGCCTACAGGGATTCAGGCAGGGATAGTCACGTGAGTCAAGCAGAACCAATCAGAGGTTTTTCTGGGATAGTCATGTGACTCAGAAGAATCAATCAGGCTTCTCTGGTGAAAGAGAAGACCAGTTTCCTCTGTGATGGTCCAGCTGGGGACATGGCAGCAGTGGGGTTGCGAGCAGCTATGCTGCTGGCCCACTGGAGAGCTTATTTGCCAAATGAAGTTAGCAGACAGCTACAAAGCAAGATCTCTTTCTCTCTCTCCCCCCTCCCCCGCTCACACACCCCACCCGAGACTGGGCTTCAACAATATCAGATATGCTAACTTCCAAATTTTTAAAATAAAATTTCCTTTTTTCTTAAACTGGTTTGAGCGTCTATCACTCTGAATTTATTAAAACAACTATGACAAGTTGCTGTACCCTAGTAGCATAAAGGGAAGAGTGGGCAAAATGAGAATTAAGGGTCCGATTATGAACAACAGGGCTAAGACACTCAGACTTTATTCTCTGGGCAATGGGGAGTCAGTGAGCGTTTTTAAGAAGCAAAGTAACATGGTTCAGTTTTGTTTTAGAAAGATGTCTCCAGCAGGGGAATGAGTCAGGAGATCTTTCATTCATTGGTTCACGCAAATATTGTGAGAGTTTCCACTTACTCAGTGAGGGTGGAGAGAGAAGGATGCATATTTTGAAACTGATAATTTCATCTGAATATGCCAGGAGGCAGTTTTCTCTTTTAGTAACTAAGATTATTCAATTAGCAATGAATATTGAATTTTTCTATGTTCAGTAATGGAGTAAACACTTCACAGGAACATCTCTCATACAGCCAAAGCCCCATAGGTAACAGGACATGTGTCACAATTAGCAAACACATCAATTAATAAAGGAAACAAAGGAACAGTCACAATAGGGAGGCTGGCCAAACACATTTCTCCACATCTAATTCTTTGGTTAGAGCAGCTCTGCTCTGGATAATATCTTTTTCATAACCCTGAACTAGAAGTCATTCTGTTTTGGTCTAAAAGCTTCAACTTTTGACAATCCTTATAATATCTAAAAGAAGCAATGCCAGGCATAGTAACTGAGAAAAGGCCACAGAACTAGCATCAAGGCTGGAGTCTGCCTTTAATGTGCAAATGTTGCCCAGAACCCACAGGTGACACATCACCCAGGCCTTGGACTCTGATCCAGAACACCAGCAGCAGGACCTGCTTCCAGCCCTGACTAACCCTGCAGCCTTGACAAGTCATAGCCTCTCTCTGAACCTCCATTTTCTCCATCTATAAAATAAGGGAAATCATAAGATATAGCCCAAGCTAAAGAATTGTTGCGTGAATTATATGAAATAATACAAGACTCTCTAAACTGTTTGAATTTCAAAATATTTATGTGAAAGATGTATTTATATAAAAGGTGCATAATCTTGTTACAGGCATTCCACGGTCATCCATCAAGCATTCTTGATAGGTACTCTGCTAGGCATTGGGTCTGTACTGATGATGAGAATATGGTTCCAAGCTTGTAGGGAGAAATAGACTAAGACTACAGGGATGGTCATTATGCTAGTGGGGGTCTGTATGAGGTACTTTGGTAGCAGGGAAGCATGGAACTGCAATGTGTTTCCCTTTGAAGTCATGGTAGCCACCATGGAGGGGACAATACTGGAGTTGGTAGTGACATCACACCAACAAAGTTCTAGGGAAATCACCCAGGAAGTATGGAGGCTGGATTGATGGAAAGCCAAAGTATAACCAGCTAGACCAGGTAGTTGTGCTGGTCATGGGCCAGCACATGGTTTGATCCATTGCCTGTTCTTTTCTGTATCACAGGGACCACATTTCCTGGGCATACTTGTCTTCTGGTTTCCAATTGGTTTTGCCCTATGGTGGAAGACTGGAGAGTGGGAGTTGGGGAGAAGCTAGGGTGTTTCTTTGGGCAGCACCCCTGGCAGGGCTGCATCTTCTCCACGTTGTTGTTCCAGCTTGTATCACACAGTGCCTGCCTCTGTGGTACTTCTCAGCTCCAGCTCTCACGGACCAGATCCTCTGAGGGTCTAGCTCCACTGCAGAAACCTGGCTCCAGGGGTCCAGGACACCACCCTCCCCATCCCCCGTCCCCTGTGTCCCTCCAGGGTATGTAGCAGCTGCCTGCTCTGGCTAATCTCTTTGTTGCCTCATCAACCCCTGTTTGTTCCTCAGTACAGAAGACATACATCAATGTCACCAATTCCTTGTACTAAGTTCCCTCTGTTTGAAATACTAAGGGTGATTTCTATATTCTGCCAGCATCCTGACCTATATACAAAGGCCAATGAATTAGTCTAAGAGAGATGATGATGGATGGAGGCAGAGAGGTAAACCAGGAGGATTTTGAACTTCTGTGCATGTGGGAATAAGAGAGAGGAGAGCTGAGGGATGGTTCCCGAGATGACAAGACCTGCCAATTTTCAAATAGATTAGGAGTGCATAAGGGCTTAAATTTATTCCTTCCATTCCTGGGGTTTAGCTGACTGTCTATGATTTGTTTGTGTCTTCATATCTGCAATTCCAACTTGAAGTCAAGGAACAGATGTAAAATTTCTACTTCCAGCACTAAGGAGAGCTCCTCCCGCAATATGAAATTTTTATTGCCTTTTCAAACAAATAAATAACAGTGCTCTATATATCTTGATGGAAATGAACTCTCTCATATTAAAGAAGGCTTGTTTACTTTTGCAGAGAGAAATCTGGTTTCTGCACCAAAACATTCAGAATTTGCAAATGCCTCCCATGATGTTGGAAAGGAAGCAATCTCAATTACTGTGAGTACTAGAAGTTAATTCTAATGTCTAAGTTAATTCTAATATCCTCAGAACTGAAATACTGATTTCAATCTTTCCTTTTACATTAGTACCCCATGACATTAACATCTGTAGCCATCTCCTAATTGGCTGCCTTGACCTAAACCTCTCTCTTAGAATGCCTGCTCTGTGCGGTTGCCAGGAAGACTAGAGTACACTGTTCATCTCCCCATGGTCTACAGAACAAAGTCTGAATTCTTTAGTCCAGCAGTTGAAGTTCTTCAATATAAAACTCTAGCACAGGCAGCTTCTCAAAAAATTAAAAATAGAATTCCCATGTGATCCAGCAATTCCACTTCTAAGTATATGCCTCAAAGACTTGTTTACAACAGCACTAATCACAATTTCCAAAAGGTGGAAGCAAACCAAATGCCTATAAACAGATGAATGGATAAACAAAATGTGGTATATACATACAATGGAATATTATTCAACTTTAAAAATGAAGGAAATTCTGACACATGCTACAAATGGATGAGCCTTGGACGTGATGCTAAGTGAAAAAAGCCAGTCACGACAAGACAAACACTGTAGAAGTCCACTGATATGAAGTCTCTCGAGTTAAGTTCAGAGACAGAAAGTACAACAGTGGTTGCCAAGGGCCAGAGGGAGGGGGGATGGGGCATTGCTGTTTAATGGGTTTATTCTGAGCTTCAGGTTGGGACGATGGAAGAGTTCTGGACACTGGCTGTACGAAAATGTGAATGTACTTAACATTACTGAACTGTACACTTAAAAATAGTTAAGATGGTAAATTTTATGTTATGTGTATTTCACCACAATAAAAAATAAACAACTCCAGCTCAGCTTTCCAGCTTCATTCTCTCTGTCAGCTGCAAGGCTATCTAGGTAATGCCCACCTCACACACCTGAGCCTCCTGCACATATGATCACGCCATGCCCTGCATCAGTTATGCCCTCCCACACAATAGCTCCAACAATCAGAAAATGGCCAGCCCCTCACAGCAGAGCACACACCCCTCCTAAAGCAACAAAGGGTCACCTAATCTCACCTGGCACCCCCTCCCCTGGGCGGGCTCACAATGACATTGCCCCTGACTTAGGGCTTTTTCTCTCCAAGAATGTGGGGCTCTCTGACCTGTTTTATTGTAGTTTGTGAGCATCTCTGATCTTCCCCTCACTGGGCAAGGAGTGCTCTGAAGATTGGCATGGTTCCAGCCCAATTCTGTCACCCCAGAATGTAGTGTTGGATCTGGCACCTCACAGCAGAATTTGTCAAACGAACAACAAATGGTCTTTGAGTCTCTCTTTCCTGGTAACTGAACTGTGGTTGGTTTGGCCAAATGAGGTATTAGGGCAGGTTATCTGACCTTCTGTAGAAATGTTTCTCTGCTCTCCAGCAAGAGCCATGCCTTCTCTTCATCCGTAGGGAGGGGAGGCTGCTCCCCTTTCCTCCTGCCTACTGTCCAGCTTCCACACAGCAGCCAGAATGCCCCTGTGAGAAGCAGCCAGCATGCATGCACTTCTACTGAAGCCATAGATCAAATCATGTCACTCCTCTGCTGAAAACGGGGTGCTAGCTTTCCACTCTGTTAGGGTAGAAGCCCAAGCCGATGACTATTCCCCTCTACCTCACCTCTCCCCTGGTCTCACCTCCACCACTCTCCCTGATGCTCCAGCCACACTGCTCTCCTCGCTGTTCCTGAGACACGCCAAGCACACTCCCATCTTGGCACCTCTACACCTGCACCTGGAAAGGTTACCCCAAGATTACCACAGTCCCAACCCTCACATCCTCCAGCTCATGCTCACGTGGCCCTGTATGAGGTCTTTTTCTGACCACTCTCCTCCATAAAGCATCAGCAAGCCAGACCCCTGCTTGTGGTCCTCCCTATGTTGCCATAGAATTTAACAGCACTTATCATCTCCTGACATATTACACACACATTTGTTTGTTGTCTGCCTCCCTCCACAAGAACATATGCACCAAACAAGCAGAAACTTGATCAGCTGTTCACTGCTGCAGCCTTGGCCTGACATGATGTGGGTACCTGGTAAGTCACTGTTTAGTGGATGCATGCATGGATGGATACATGGATGGATGGATGCATGGTTGGATGGATGAATGGACAAACAACTGAATGAACAAATGAATGAATGAATCAATGAATGAATGGGTACCTGTGAAGACTGCACAGGTTGTTGACTCCAGCCCAAGGGAGATAATGCAGGCTGGCACAGTAGGTATCACCAACCTGTAAATATGGAAAATCTACACCATCTTCCTCTCTTCTTTTTTTTTTTTTAAATTTTTTATGTTTTTTGAACATCTTTATTGGAGTATAATTGCTTTACAATGGTGTGTTAGTTTCTGCTTTATAACAAAGTGAATCAGCTATACATATACCTATATCCCCATGTCTCCTCCCTCTTGCGTCTCCCTCCCACCCTCCCTATCCCACCCCTCTAGGTGGTCACAAAGCACCCAGCTGATCTCCCTGTGCTATGCGGCTGCTTCCCACTAGCTATTTTACATTTGGTAGTGTGTATATGTCCATGCCACTCTCTCACTTCATCCCAGCTTACCCTTCCCCCTCCCTGTATCCTCAAGTCCATTCTCTACATCGGCGTCTTTATTCCTGTCCTACCCTTAGGTTCTTCAGAACCTTTTTTTTTTTTTTTTTGATTCCATATATATGTGTTAGCATATGGTATTTGTTTTTCTCTTTCTGACTTACTTCACTCTGTATGACAGTCTCTAGGTCCATCTACCTCACTACAAATAACTCAATTTCATTTTTTTTATGGCTGAGTAATATTCCATTGTATATAGGTGCCACATCTTCTTTATCCATTCATGTGTCGATAAACACTTAGGTTGTTTCTATGTCCTGGCTATTGTAAACAGTGCTGCAATGAACATTGTGGTACATGACTCTTTTTGAATTATGGTTTTTCTCAGGGTATATGCCCAGTAGTGGGATTGCTGGGTCATATGGCAGTTCTATTTTTAGTTTTTTAAGGCACCGCTGTACTGTTCTCCATAGTGGCTGTATCAATTTACATTCCCACCAACAGAGCAAGAGGGTTCCCTTTTCTCCACACCCTCTCCAGCATTTGTTGTTTGCAGATTTTTTGATGATGGCCATTCTGACCCGTGTGAGGTGATACCTCATTGTAGTTTTGACTTGCATTTCTCTAATGATTATTGATGTTGAGCATCCTTTCATGTGTTTGTTGGCAATTTGTATATCTTCTTTGGAGAAGTGTCTATTTAGGTCTTCTGCCCATTTTTGGATTGGGTTGTTTGTTTTATTGTTATTGAGCTGCATGAGCTGCTTGTAAATCTTGGAGATTAATCCTTTGTCAGTTGCTTCATTTGCAAATATTTTCTCCCTTTCTGAGGGTTGTCTTTTCATCTTGTTTATGGTTTCCTTTGCTGTGCAAAAGCTTTTAAGGTTCATTAGGTCCCATTTGTTTATTTGTGTTTTTATTTCCATTTCTCTAGGAGTTGGGTCAAAAAGGATCTTGCTGTGATTTATGTCATAGAGTGTTCTGCCTATGTTTTCCTCTAAGAGTTTTATAGTGTCTGGCCTTACATTTAGGTCTTTAATCCATTTTGAGTTTATTTTTGTGTATGGTGTTAGGAAGTGTTCTAATTTCATTCTTTTACATGTAGCTGTCCAATTTTCCCAGCACCACATATTGAGGAGGCTATCTTTTCTCCATTGTATATTCTTGCCTCCTTTATCAAAGATAAGGTAACCATATGTGCGTGAGTTTATCTCTGGGCTTTCTATCCTGTTCCATTGATCTATATTTCTGTTTTTGTGCCAGTACCATACTGTCTTGATTATTGTAGCTTTGTAGTATAGTCTGAAGTTAGGGAGCCTGATTCCTCTAGCTCCGTTTTTCTTTCATTGCTTTTGCTATTTGGGGCGGTTTGTGTTTCCATACCGATTGTGAAATTTTTTGTTCTAGTTCTGTGAAAAATGCCAGTGGTAGTTTGATAGGGATTGCATTGAATCTGTAGATTGCTTTGGGTAGTATAGTCATTTCACAGTGCTGATTCTTCCAGTCCAAGAACATGGTATATCTCTCCATCTGTTTGTATCATCTTTAATTTCTTTCATCAGTGTCTTATAGTTTTCTGCATACAGGTCTTTTGTCTCCTTAGGTAGGTTTATTCCTAGGTATTTTATTCTTTTTGTTGCAATGGTAAATGGGAATGATTCCTTAATTTCTCTTTCAGATTTTTCATCATTAGTGTATAGGAATGCAAGAGATTTCTGTGCATTAATCTTGTATCCTGCTACTTTACCAAATTCATTGATTAGCTCTAGTAGTTTTCTGGTAGCATCTTTAGGATTCTCTATGTATAGTATCATGTCATCTGCAAAGAGTGACAGTTTTACTTCTTTTCCAATTTGGATTCCTTTTGTTTCTTTTTCTTCTCTGATTGCTGTGGCTAAAACTTCCAAAACTATGCTGAATAATAGTGGTGAGAGTGGGCAACCTTGTCTTGTTCCTGATCTTAGTGGAAATGGTTTCAGTTATTCACCATTGAGAACGATGTTGGCTGTGGGTTTGTCATATATGGCCTTTATTATGTTGAGGTAGGTTCCCTCTGTGCCTAGTTTCTGGAGGCTTTTTATCATAAATGTGTATTGAATTTTGTCAAAAGCTTTTTCTGCATCTATTGAGATGATCATATGGGTTTTCTCCTTCAGTTTCTTAATATGGTGTATCATATTGATTGATTTGTGTATATTGAAGAATCCTGGCATTCCTGGGATAAACCCCACTTGATCATGGTGTATGATCCTTTTAATATGCTGTTGGACTCTGTTTGCTAGTATTTTGTTGAGGATTTTTGCATCTATGTTCATCAGTGATATTGGCCTGTAGTAGTCTTTCTTTGTGACATCTTTGTCTGGTTTTGGTATCAGGGTGACGGTGGCCTCGTAGAATGAGTTTGGGAGTGTTCCTTCCTCTGCTACATTTTGGAAGAGTTGGAGAAGGAAAGGTGTTAGCTCTTCTCTAAATGTTTGATAGAATCCGCCTGTGAGGCCATCTGGTCCTGGGCTTTTGTTGGAATATTTTTAATCACAGTTTCAATTTCAGTGCTTGTGATTGGTCTGTTTATATTTTCTATTTCTTCTTGGTTCAGTATCGGAAGGTTGTGCTTTTCTAAGAATTTGTCCATTTCTTCCACGTTGTCCATTTTATTGGCATATAGTTGCTTGTAGTAATCTCTCATGATCCTTTGTATTTCTGCGGTGTCAGTTGTTACTTCTTTTGCATTTCTGATTTTGTTGATTTGAGTCTTCTCCCTTTTTTTCTTGATGAATCTGGCTAATGGTTTATCAATTTTGTTTATCTTCTCAAAGAACCAGCTTTTCATTTTATTGATCTTTGCTATTGTTTCCTTCATTTCTTTTTCATTTATTCCTGACCTGATCTTTATGATTTCTTTCCTTCTGCTAGCTTTGGGTTTTTTTGTTGTTGTTGTTGTTCTTCTTTCTCTAATTGCTTTAGGTGTAAGGTTAGGTTGTTTATTTGAGACGGTTCTTGTTTCTTGAGGTAGGATTGCATTGCTATAAACTTCCCTCTTAGAACTGCTCTTGCTGCATCCCATAGGTTTTGGGTCATCGTGTTTTCATTGTCATTTGTTTCTAGGTATTTTTTGATTTCCTCTTTGATTTCTTCAGTGATCTCTTGGTTATATAGTAGTGTATTGTTTAGCCTCCATGTGTTTGTATTTTTTACAGATTTTTTTTTTCTGTAATTGATATCTAGTCTCATAGCGTTGTGGCCGGAAAAGATACTTGATACGATCTCAATTTTCTTAAATTTACTAAGGGTTGATTTGTGACCCACGATATGATCTATCCTGGAGAATGTTCCATGAGTCTGAGGCCTTCTGCCAGCGTTCAGTAAGTGTTCTGTAGGAGCTGTTCCACATGTAGATGTAGTTTCGAGGAATTTGTGGGGAGGAAGGTGATCTCCATGTCTGACTCCTCTGCCATCTTGAAGGCACCTCCTCTTACTCTTTTTTATGAGCTAGTCTTCACATTAGTGCACTAGTGGCCTTCCGTACATGGTGTTGGTGCTAGTCCACTGGGTGCCAATCAGCAATCTACTCATTTAAGTGAAAGATCATTTTTTGCAGGTCATTTTCTCATCTTCCAAGCTCTGTGTTCCTCAGGAACAATCTCTTCTTTTTGAAAAGCAGTGCAATATAAATACATTGTGACTTTTAATTTTTTAAAAAAGCCTGTTGACTTCCAATTGTTCTATTTTTTATTCACGTATTCTCTTTTCTTTCCAGAACCTCCACATGTTCACCAACCAGATGCTCTCCGAACTCTGTACTTCAGGGATTTTTATGGAGGCTTCATTATGTAGGCATGGTTGATTAAATCATTGTCCGTTGGGGAGTCCTCTCTTCTTTCTTTATCTCAATCTTCATCTGACTTGAAGGATTATTCCAACAATCCTTATGGCAACTGTCACAAGATAAAGCCCATATTTAATAACCTTGTACTCAAGGTCCTGCACAAGAAGACCTGAAGTAAGCCAACCCCTTTCTTGTGTCAATTCCTCTTCCTGGAAAAATGTTCTCCACCACCTGTGCCTGTTAAAATGCTATTCAGAGTTCAAAGTACAGCTCCTCCAGAAGCCCAGGCAAGGTATAAAATGTATGTGATCTCTCACTTCTTGGAAATGTCAGAATATTTTGTCTTCACCTACCCCCTCTCATGATTCATATCCTTTCTAGCCCTGTATTTTCTTCACTTGCTAAAAGGGGGTGGGGAGGCTACAATGAATCATAATTATATATATATATATATATGATATGTATAATAATAAGATATGTATAATAAGATATATATATTGTAATAAGGTATATATCTGTAACTGTGTGTATATATGTATATGGTTATGTAGAGCACCATATATGGTAGCTATTATTATTAATAACCAATGTGCTCCTCCCACAAGGATTGAGGCTTCCTGAGGGTAGTTTTGTTGTCTTAATGCATCTCTCCTTAATGCCCAAGCTTTGAAACTTGTCCATTGTTGTTTATTGAATGACTGCATGAATGAATGAAGGCTTCTACTTGGGAAAGGGATTTAGAGCCATAGGGAACAGCATGGGAACAAAGTTCAGAAATCTTTGTGTTCTCACTGCATGCTGACACTTCCAAAAATGCTGACCTGATTTCCTGACACTGCATTCATTGTCTTGCTTTTGAACATCTTCTGTAAAACAGCCTCTAATTTATTGGATTCTTTCAGAGGTTTATTCTCTGCTTTCAAATTCTGCTCCCAGATTTCATTCCAGTTTCTTTGACATTAAGTTGAGATCCAAGTCCTTATTTCTAAAATTTATTATCTAACATAAATGCTTGCCACCCAATTGCAGGAGCAATTTATACCCCAGAGATGGAGCAATCCCTTTAAGGAATAAATTGGATTCTCTTGTATCTCATTTTTTTTTTTTATCATCACAAAGTCATAAATTCTCAAAATGCTGGCCTATAACAGAAGGGAAACCAAGCTTTGTGCTTAGAAATAACAAAGTTACTCCTGAAATTAAATAGGAATTTCCATCTTAAATGACACTTCTGCATGTCTTCAATTTTTTTTCCCATCTTAAAATTTCTATCTTGTTTCTCTGACCCTGGTCCCACAGGATAGTGAAGAAGAATTGATGAAGTGTTTCTTCTTTAATCTGATGAGAATTGGCAGTTTATTTTCAGCACAGTGTTGCCAGAGGGGGTGGGGAGGATATTTAGGATATAAAAATAGGTCATATCGGTTTTATTCTGTGTTTATTAATTATTATTATTTTACTATGGATCTCACCGAAGGCTTAGTATGTGTGAAGCAGGCATTATGCTATGAGAATTCATGGAAAATTTCGTCCCATTCTCACATGAGCCCATTTTAAGGATGACAAAACTGAGGAATGATGAGATGAACTTTTCTGAGCTCTCACATTTGGCTTAAGCGGTGGTGTTACGATTCCAATCCAGGTATTCCAATCTCAAGCTCATGTCTGATAGACTAATTGTAAGTCTAAGTGTAAAGCACCAAAATTTAGGATGATGTTAAAGTGATTTCAACAGCTCTGAATTTTTATCAAATGTATTTGCTTTTCTAAGGTACTCACCTCCCCATCCCAATTGTGTAGTTTTCAGTAAGGATCTAGAAAAAATATATAAGGGAAACACAAGATAATTTAATTGGTACTAAAATACGCTAATTTCTGTAGAAAAATACTAAACTGTGTATCTGAATATACATATGATTACTGATGCAGCCATAAATAAAACATTGCTATTATAAAAAATAAAAATTAACAAAAAATAAAGTTCATGTTTGATAAACACCTTCCTTTTAGAGAGAAAGCTATGCTTTGATTTTCTTCATTAAAAGGATGACATGCTTATTAAAGAAAATTTCAAAATAAGAAAAAGAAGGAAAGAAAAATCTCCCTTCAACCTAGTGCAGTGGAAAGCTGAGGGATTTTTTGTTTGTTTAATAAGCAGACATTTCTTTACATAGTCATGTAAAGACTATGTAAAGAATTTTACATAGTTTATATAATTTTAAAAGCTATAATTTTCTTTCAAGATCATGAAAATAACCCCTTTTAATATTGCAGGATTTTCATAGTAAGCCCTATATATGTGGGTGTGTCATAGTCTCAAGTCTCTCAACAGTAGGTATACAGTTTACTAAGCTGATTTCTTTCCCTTGGGTTATTTCAAAATTATTGGTTATCATAAGCAATGTTGTAATAAAGATGCTCACACTTAGAACTCTTTAGGCAGGCCAGACTGGAGACTTATAATATATTCCAAGAAGTGAAATCAGTGGGTCAAAGTGTATAAATATTTTTAAAGTACTTGATTCTTATTGCCAAATATCTTTTCAAAAGTGTTGTAACAATTTCTATTGCCACCAGCAAATACATATTCAGACTGCCCAGAAATTATTTTTCTAGAATGCTTTGTCTTAGGAAGTACTCCCTTCTCCCCCAAAAGTAAAATCCAACCTAGATGCCATCATCTCCCCAAAGCCTGAATGCTCCTTGAAGCCAAATTTTATCCTGGCTCCTCCGTGTTCTGTAGCACTTTGAATGTGCTTGAACCAAGCACTTCCCACCCCAGCTGAGATGGCCATTACATGTCTGTCTCTCTAGGCCGACTGTGAGCCCAGTGGTAGGCACACAGTAGGTGCTCAATGCATACTTAAGAAGATTTTGGGTTTTGAAGAAAGGGACCAAGTATTTATGTATCACGGTTTCTGCTGTGCTGTCTGGCACACAGTAAGTGCCAGTTAAACATTTACTAACTGAATGAATGTGATCCTGAGATTTGGTTTACTTCAAAGCCTGCCAGGGCAGATATATCTCACTACCTGGACAAATCCTTTCTATTTCTTAGGCCTCAATCATTCATTTAAGGCATAAACATTTATTTTTTTTCTTTTTTAAAAATTCTTTTCCATTACGGTTTACCATAGGATATTGAATATAGTTCCCTGTGCTAAACAGTACGACCTTGTTGTTTATCCATTCTATATATAATAATTTGCATCTGCTAGTCCCAAACTCCCAATCCAACCCTCCCCTGCCCCCCACTTCCTCTTGGCAACAACAAGTCTGTTCTCTATGTCTGTGAGTCTGTTTCTGTTTTGTAGATAATTTCACTTGTGTCATATTTTAGATTCCACATATGTGACATCATATATTTGTCTTTCTCTGTCTGGCTTACTTCCCTTAGTATGATAATCTCTAGGTCCATCCATGTTGCTGCAAATAGCATTACTTCATTCTTTTTTTTTTACTTCATTCTTTTTTATGGCTGAGTAATATTCCATTGTATATATGTGCTACATCTACTTTATCCATTCATCTGTCGATGGACATTTAGGTGGTTTCCATGTCTTGGCTATTGTAAAAAGTGCTGGTAAGGCATAAACATTTATTAAACACTTACTATGTGCCAGGACCTAAAATAAGTAACCAGGAGATAGATAATTCTGAAAGCATCTTCTGGAGGAGTGTATAGTTTTGGAGGTCTCCTGAACACAATAAACAAGTGGAGGGAGGTCCCCCTTGAAGTGTGAAGAGGATGCCCAAAGGAGGAACCACCCAGCTCCTTGGAGCAGTCGGGAGTCTTCACACAGGAGTGACCTTGGAGCTGGAACATGATCGTAGTGAGTTACACTGTGTCCTCCAAAAAAATATGTCTAAATCCTAACCCTCCGTGTCTGTGAATGTGACCTTATTTGGAAATAGGGTCTTTGAAGATAAAATGAAATTAAGTATCTAGAGATGAGCTCATCCTGGTTTAAGGTAGGCCCTAAATCCTAGTACTGTTGTCCTTTAAAGGAAAAGGAGAGGGGGATTTGAGACATGGAGAGGCAGGGACGAAAAGGTCACACGAAGATGGAGGCGGAGATTGGAGTGATGCTGCTAGAAGCCAAGGAACGCCAGGAGCCATCAGAAGAAACTATCAGCAGATAAGGAAGGATCCTCCCCTAGAGACTTCAGAGAGAACCTGACCCTGCTGACACCTTGATTGTGGACTTCTAGCCTCCAGAACCGGGAGAAAATAAATTTCTGTTGCTTCAGGCCTCCAAGCTTTTCGTACTTTGTTGCAGCAGCCACAGGAAACTAATGTGATGTTGTAGAACATGCTCAACACCAACTCCTGATATCCCTCTTTTCCTCACTTCTCCTCAGACCATTATTCTGAGAGGCTGGATTCCAGGTATGGGTTAGGGCCTCTTTTCTTAGGTGCTGGGCCACTGTGTGCTGAAAGGTGAGTGCAGGGGTGGGGCTCACTCCCTCCTGTTTCTCCCTTCCTTGTGGTCAGAGATGAAGCCCTACAGAAGACCTCTTCCATGACTGACCACCTCTTCCCGTCCAGGGGTGTGGCCGGCCCGGGCCCATGTGGGGTGTGAGTCTGCTCAGCACTTGCCACGGATGCAACCATCCCTATTGCCCGCCTATTTCTGAGGCATCCTCCTGGGCACTAGGGAGATGCAGCCTCCTGGCCTCTGGTGTGAAGGCGCTGAGTCCTAATTAGCTCAGTGGGATCATGCTCCACAGCGTCCGGCTCTGCTCCTAGAAATGCCTTATTCTGAGGTTTGGGGCCCAAGCCCAGCTATAAATAAAGTGGTATTCAGGTTTTCCATACGGTTGCATTCCTCAGGGAAGCCGTGTGTTTGCAAAGCTGTTGGTTTGGGGCAGGGCTCAAGGATGATATCCCCTAATGCAGTAATTCTCATCCAGGGATGATGTTGCCTTCCAAGGCACATCTGACAATGTCTGGGGACATCTTTGATTGTCATAACTTGGCGGGGAAGGAGAGGTAGGGCTCTAAGCATTTAGCGGGTAGAAGACAGGGATGCAGCTAAATATCCTCCAGTACACAGGACGGTTCCCACCACAAAGAATTATCTGGACCAAAATATCAACAGTGTTGATATGGAGAAACCCTGCCCTGTGGCCTTCAGAATTCCATTGTGAGTTCTAACAGATGGGAATAAGATAAACAGGTGGATAGGGTAAGTAAAAGCATTTCTTAAAGAGAGATCATCACGCAAAGGAAAAACAGAGGTGGAAGGCAGCATGAACTTGGGAGAAAAGCAGAGTCTGGGACAAGTGGACTGCAAAGGTCTATGGGCGGAACCAGAGGAGGGGGATGCAAGAGATGAGGCTGGAGAGATGGGCAAGAATAAGGCCCTCAAATATCATCATCACCTTCTTCATCTTCATCATGATCTTCATCCTCACACCATCATCATCATCATCATCATCAATATCATCACCACCATCATCATCATCACCATCATCAGTAACCTTTGTCACAGAAGATCACATTTATTGAACACTTACTAGGTACTAAGTTGAAACATGCAACACACATTATTTCAGTTTGTTCTTTCAACACCCCAGTATAGTAGAGTATTAGTTTCCTGCAGCTACTGTAACAAATGACCACAAACTTAGTGACTTAAAATGACAAAATTTATTACCTTACATTTTGTATGCCAGTCAGAGGTCTGATGGAAAGTCAAGGTTTCAGCAGGGCTGCTTTCCTTCTGGAGGCTCTTGGGGAGAATCTGTTTCCTTCCTTTTCCCAGCTTCTAGAGGCCGCCTGCCTTTCCTCGCTCATGGCCCCTTTCCCCATCATCAAGGCCAGAAAAGAATGGATTGAGAGTTGAGTCCTTCTCACACTACATCCCTCTGACCTCTTCTTGTGCCTGCTCTTCCACTTTTAAAGAGCCTTGTGATTCCATTGGGCCACCTGGATAATCCAGGGCAATCTCCCCATCTCAAGGACAGCAGATGAGCAACCTTCATCCACTGGCACCCTTAATTCCCCTTTGCCATGGAACATAACATGTTCACAGGGTTCAGTAATTAGGATGTGGACATCTTGTGGGGAGGGCATTTTTCTGTCCACCACCATTTTTGTCTACAGGTGATAAACCAGAGCTTCAGAGCAATTAGATGCTGTGCCTGAGCTCACAGCACGGAAGCCTCCTCTATCTTAGCGGAATCCAGGCTTTTCACCACCGTGCCTTCCTGCTCTTTGCTCCCGAAAACAAGGAGCTACGCTTGCTGAATACTTCATGTGTGCCTGACACTTCACCTGCATCACGTCATTCTGTGGGCGATCGCTCCTCTTGTTAACGGAGAAGCAGACTCAAGTCAGAGACGTAATGGACTTACTCAAGGTCTCCTGCGGCTGGACCACGATGTGGGAACTCTCAGCACTACTCCTTACAATGGGAGTGGTGGGCCAGGACCCTGCCTACAAGCAGGAGATGCCCTTGACCCCTCCCCTACTGTCAGGTACGGAGTCTGGTTTCTCCTCTTCACAATCTCATTTCCTGTGTCCCACCACTTTGGTCAGAGGTTGGGATTGTTTGTTTACAAATTCCACTGGTCATCAAATGGGACCCAAACTGGGAGCCAGAGAGAGCAGGCTACTGCCCAAGACTCAGCCAAAGCCACTGAAGCCACGGGTTAGGAAATGGTTCACTTCCACTGCCATTACATGAGGGACAAGCCTTTGCCAAAGATGACGTGGGATTAGCAGCCCGGTCATATTTCACCCCTCGGCACAATCCCTGTCCCTACAGCTTAGAGGCATTTGATTTTCCAATAAACTGATATCGGCCACTGAAAACCAACACCCCACCTCACTCTGCACACAGTTCCCTGGGAAATGCATGTAGGCCATGTTGCCAAATTATCAGGAATAAAGACAGTTTCTCTTTCCAGAGTTCAGGAGGCACAAGCATAAGGGAGTGAGTCTATTTACCAAAAAAAAAAAAAAAAAAATCATAAACACACAAGCATTCCAAAGTAAGGACAGGAACGCTAGCCCCATCAGTTCGTGCAACGCAAGCTGAAAACTGATGCTGCCCCACAAGATAATGAGCAACTCATCTGGCAATGCCAAGGGCTTCAGGGACGGAGGAGGTTGAATATTGCCACAAAAAGTAGAGTTATATTTGTATGTGAACACAACAGCAAAAGGTATCACCTTTTCCTGAGAGTCAGTCACATGATTTTTCCTTCGCAAAAGCCTGGGTAATAGAAAGATTCTATGTGTAAATATGATTAGAGAACTTGACTGCCACTTATTATCAGTATAGAGACAGGAAGAGCTTGGTGACTTGAGGCGTCCACTTAGTGTTTGCTCCCAGGCGAGTAATTTATTCCCTATGAGACTCAATGTTCCCACCTGTAAAATGGGGCTGATAATGGGCCCCACCTCTGTTGGCTGGTGTTGGGATTAGGTGAGATCATACCTGCAAAGTACTTAAAACAGAGCCTGGCACAAGCAAAGTGCTCAGCAAATCTTTATCTCCATCATGGGTGTAGCATCTTACAAACAATGATTTCTATTTTGTTACCTACCAATCACAGATTTCAAATATGGGGATGATCCACTGCATTTAAATTCTTACTGTACATAAATATGAACAAAGCTCAGTTCCAAGCCCTGCCCTAGTAAGTAATCTCCTTCTCATACTATTCCCACCCAAAGACACACAATGCCAAAAATCTCGTGTGTGTGTATGCACGTGCTTCATTTACTTTTTACCTGTCAATATTTTTAAATTAAGTTGTCCACAGGGAATATGAATGGTGAATTCAAAGCGGAAGTTTGAAGCATATGCTGTAAATAAGTGAAAATCCTCAAAATAATGGGAGAATTATTTTTCACTTGCACACTTTTTAATCTTTTGAACTTTATAACACATACACATACTCTCTATTAAAAAATAAGACCTGGACTTAACGCTAACAAAACCCATAGCAAAAAAAAAATTTTACTTCTTTACTTTCTCAGTTTATTCAATAAAGTGACAAAAACTTGTAATAGGGAAGAACTTTGTATTCTACTACAGGTTACTCACTAAAGGGATGTTAAAGTATGCATAATGGTCCATCTCTGGGAACCCTGCCTCCCAGGTAATGGGCATTAAGCTAAAATACCTTTGTTTAGCTCACAGGAAACATCCTGACCAGGCCCACCTATGAATGACAGCAGCAAGGAGAAAATGAACACATCCCCTCCAGAGGCTGACCAGAACCAGGAAAAGTTTGGCTTTATTCCCTCCCCTTTTAGTATAAAAGAAGCCTGAATTCTAACTCAGGCAAGATGGTTCTTTGGGACACGAGTCCACCATCTTCTCAGTCTGCTTGTTTTCCTAATAAAGTCACTCTTCCTTGCCTCCACAACTCATCTCTCGATTTATTAGCCTGTTGTGTGGTGAGCAGTATGCACTTGAACTCGGTAACAAAATGATAAACTTTATATAACTTAGCATTTGTATACTTATTTTCTAGACAATTTGTAGAAATGAGAAGTGGCTTTGAAAAGCTTGCTCTTCTCAAAGATAATGCTAGTTTAAAGAAAGGTGCTTGCTAGTGTTTCAGGATTGAACTATTATTTTTCCTAAAGATAAAAAGGAAAAGAAAAAGATTTCTGACAAAGCCCATAAAGAAGCCCTCAAATAAAATTTATAATTAGCTTTAATGATAGAGAGGGCTTCACAAATATTTGACCTATTAAGTAGATATTTTCTCAAGGCTGAATACTTTCAATAAACAACTCCAAGGCAAAGCTGAAGATGCTTCTCATATATCTGATGAGATTTCTGCCCTGGAAAGGAAGCCTGTGAGTCTGATGAAGTGAAGGACCACTGGGATTACAAACCTTTGAGACTATGAGTTAATCTGCATGTGATGCAGGTTCAGGGCTGGAAGCAAAATAAAATGCACTATATAAATAATCAGACTTCATCGAGAGATTTTCCCAAGGGAGTAAAGGACACTGCCCTAGGACTTTCAGGAATTTTCAGACCACAGTTTGGTAGAAGTAACCTCACTGGTGAAAATTTTTCTTCAAAAGAAGTTTGAAAATGTTGCCCCAAACCCACTTCGATTAGCATTTAGATCACTGCTCTGTTCAAAACAGTGAACAAGCTTGCTGTTTACAGGCTCATATTTATGTGATTGGATTGGATCTAAAAATAAAAGACAAGGGAGAGAATTACTGGTGTCTTGAACCTCACCTGAGCCAGGAGCTCTCTTCAAATCTGCTCATCTCCCCCAAATTGATAGATGTAATGCAACAGCACCTGCCACTGACCAAGGAGACTCCAAGAAGCCTTTATTGTTCATTTCCTTTATTTTTCTGATGAAAGGTAGTTCTTCAAAGCACTACTTTATGTATCAAAAGAATTATGACTACATATTGCAGTGGAACTTGGAGAAATTTTTAACATCAAACATGAGATTTCAAAGGAATTTCATGCTTGTGCCTGGCTACTTTGGGCCCCACCAGAAGTTTTCAAAAGGCTGACTCCTCAGATATCAAGGGATATTTGGGCAGAAAAGTTACAGGAAGCAGTGCAAGATTTGGGTAGTGACTTATTGAATTTGAACTTGTATTTTCAAGTAATTTCAAGTAAGGCGTGTCTTTCACTTCTTTCTTTAGTACTTCTTCATTGATTCAATATGTAGTTAATGGAGCACTTCCTCTGTGCCGGGCAGTGAGTCAGGGGTGACCTCAGGCTAGGGGCGTCACCACCAGAAGCCCTCCCTGCTTCATGGGCACTGCTGGAAGAGCCTTCCTCAGGGGCGGTTGTGAGGAGTCGATGAGATCCATCCATGCATATTTTTATGTTCAGATGTGCAAGCACCCTCACTCATATAAGTGTTTTATAAACAGTTCAATGCAGAAAGCCAGGATAGCATGTGCTCATCAGCATGGGATCTGGGGTCAGAGTGTCTTGGTTTGAAACCTGGTTCCATGACCTGCCAGCTGTGTGCCAGAGTGCAAATCACCCAATTGCTCTGAAAAATTAGGATAATCCTAGTACCTAGCCCATTTGATTGATGTGAGAATTAAATGAGATGATATTTGTATGTATATGAATATACACACATATGCATATATATGCACACACATATGCAAACACACACATACACATGCGTGTATGTATGTGTGTGTGTATATATATATATATAGTTTAAAGTAGTGCTGACACACAAGAGCTTAATAAACTTGATTCACTGTTGCTGTTGTTAGTCATCTGCTTTTGTATGACCTGGCCCTTCTGGGTACCTAGTCCAGTAACCAGCTCTGGCTGAAGAGCACCCCGGGGAGGTGCCTTCAGTGAACGTCATTCTCGATTACCAGTTGGATCACATCACTCCCAAGCTTCAACCCATCAATGACTGACACCAGCCGGAGCCTCAGGAAGTGCTCCCCGCCGAGCTGACCAGCTCAGGCTCTGCCCACCCAGGCCTCTCAGTAGGAGCCTGTCTGCCCAGTGCCTCCAGCGTTCCTCTTCTCTGGGCTAATGTCTATTTGTCCTACAAATCACATTTGCGTGTCCCAGAGGAAGCCTTGCCAGCCTCCTCTGTGCCCCCTGCTCTGCCCCCCACCTCAGTCTGGGCTGGGTGCCCTCCTCAGAGGTCCCACCCGCCACTGTGTGGTGTCCTGTCCTGGGTCCCCTCTCTCCCTCGGACTGCAGTAATTTGGCCTCTAGAGTGGTTGTCTCTTCGACCCGGGGAATCTGCTCAGGTGCAGGCAAAGGGTCCCACCCATCATTTTCTTCCCGGGGCTGGCACACTTCTTGGCCCAGGGTGTTTTGAAAGAATGAAGGGCCAACTCAAGTGCTCTAAAAAGTAAATCTTCTAATTGTTTTAAGACAATGATTTATTTTGAACCCACAATGGTATTTTCCTGCTTATGCACTTTCAAACTTACTGGGTTATACTCTGAAATGACTTAGATCTACATCATCCTCAAAGGATGGAGATTTGTCACCACTAAGTATAAATGAACACTTGGTTTCAAAATCAATTCCCCCAGATGAAAGAAAGAGGGATGAGGCACCTAAAAGACCCCAGGCACAGTTAAATCCTTTATGAACTTTTTCTCATGGAATTTGCATCTCATGGAATTTGTGAAGTAGGTGTCATCAGGCCCATTTTACAGATTAGGAAATGGAAGTCCAAAAAGCTAAGTCACATGTCTGAGTCCACCAAGATGGAAGATAGAAATTCTTGGCAATTCAACTCAGGCTTGCATTTGTGGAATGATTCTACCACTTGCAAGTGTGGCTACTTGGAAAGAAGCAACATTCATCAGTCTGTATAAAATATGGCATTGACAGTGTCTTGTACATATGCAGTAGGGGACTTACATATTCAGCTGTTGAATGAATACAAAACATTGCACAACATTATCCTATATCCCTATGCACAATGTGTACAGACACACATAATTTCAAGTCTGTACATACATACACAATGAAAAAGAGATTTATTGAACCATATGGGAGGGGGAAAAAAACCCTGACTCAAATCTCTGCCAAGTCTGTAAGTTTAGAAATGGTAAGGTAATTCCACTTACTTTTAGTGGATTGTTAAAAATGTCCTTACATTGTTGGATAGCTCCTTTTCTCTCAGGTAGATCTGGAATCTGAGGGCAGATGACCCCACATAGAGCAACATAAAAACATTTGTTGAAATACAATGAAATGGTTCCAAACCACCATGCTCTTCTGTGACAGTTCCATTTTCCGCCTGGTCTATCGTCAGCTCTGCTCTGGGATGTTGGCATCTGTCTCACCAAGGTCCACATGACTCAGTGTCTGGGGGGATGTAGGCAAATAGATCATCTATTACACACTAGCGGAGGAAGGACTGTGATAATGGGTGAATGACACTTGTACAATAGGTTGGTAAAGAACTCGCTCCTTTCATTGCCTTCAAAGAAGCCCAGCCAGCCCACAGAGGCTACTCTGGTATAGGGTGACCTTCCTTAACAAATATAGCACAGTGCTTATAAACCCAGATTCCACAGCAGGAATGCCTGTGGGCAAAAGCTAGTCAATGACTGTGTGAATGAACAATGGACCTCAGGAAATACTCTGCGTTACACTGAACAGTCCCTTTACTCCTATTCGACCAGGGCTGCTGCTGCTACTATTACTACTACTACTACTGTTACCACTGGAACGACTACACTTCCTCCTCCTCCCCTTCCTCCTCTTTCGACCTCTCCTTCCCCTCCTTCCTCGTCTTCATTTGCATTTTGTTATGTTTGTTACTATTTGTGTCAAAATTATACAGGGGAACAGTTCCAAGAATCAAATTGTGCGGAAAGTTTTGTTACAATATAGCAACAATCCCTATCACTTTCTCCCTGATTTTTCCCTCTCCATCCATTTATCTCTCCCAGGCTATAATTTTGGTATTTAGCTCCTTATCTTGAAATGACCGCTGTACAGGACTCCTTGACTTTTCAATTTCCGGCTCCATCTGCTGGCTTCCCACTATGGAAGACGAGTATGTAGGAGTCTTTCCTTCGTGTGTCCCCACAAGGCACACTCATCTTCCCATTTCCTCACTTCCCCTCATGGGGTATTATTGTATTTTTGGTTAGGTCAATTTTTAGGGGTTAGGTGATTATGATTAAGCATGCTACGCAGAGATGATTCATGTAGTAAATTGTATGATATGCAATGTCCTGTCCAACACTTTCATTCCCTGGAGTTAAAAATTATCTTCTATTTATTGCTGAGTTTTTTCCCTGAACTTCGCATTTATTCAACTTCAGATTCTTTGCCAAATAAATAAATATCTCAAGGCAGCCAGATGTCTTAGGAATTCTATCAGCTCACTCTTCCTGAAGAAGTCTCTCCCAGGGACTTCTGATCTGACTCCAATCAGAACTGGTCATGGTCTACACTGCAGGCACAGCTGACATCCTTGACCCACCCATCATCCGGAAGATTTCCTTTGCCTCTCTCTTCTTTGCTGGAGCTCCAGCTTTCCGTATTCCATTTCTTCCTCCTTGATTTAGTCCTTCATTTTAGTGGAGTCCGTGTCATTTTCTAACAGCTACTTGAGAAAAGGTATATGAGAAGTATATTTTTTGAGACCTCGAACTTGTGAAAACGTACATCTCACATTTGATTGATAAGCACGTTTCCACTGCCTTCTGGTGTTTGATAATCCCAAACTATTGTTCTACAGTGCGAGCTTACTGGATCCAAAGTTTGTTTTGATGTATGTCTGTTTCTAGTCACTGTATCCTTGGTGGACCCTTCAGTCTGGAAATTCATATATTTCAGGTCCAAGAGATTTTCTTTATTTCATTGATGATTTCTTGCCCTATGTTTATGTTTTCTCACTTTTCTTTCTTCCCTCCCTCCCTTCCTTCCTTCCTTCCTCCCTTCCTTCCTTCCTTCCTTCCTCCCTCCCTCCCTCCCTCCCTCCCTTCCTTTCTCTCTCTCTCTCCTTCTTCCTTCCTTCTCTCTCTCTCTGATATTGAACTTACTGTACTGGTCCTCTAACTTTCTTATATTTTCTTTTTGTCTTTTTATTCTACTGTGCATAGGATATCTTCAAGCTTTATCTTCCAAACATTTATCTTTTGAATTTTTCATTTCTACATTCATATTTTTAATTTATAAGAGCTCTGATCTGATGTCTGTCTTTTGAATTTTAAATACACACAGTACTTCTTATTTCACAATTGCAAAAATCTTTTCATCCCGCTGAAAATACTGACCATAGTTCTTCTGATAGTGTCTTCTCCTGGCAGAGCCTCTGTTTATTCCAAGCTTTTTTTCTTTTTCCATTTGACTGCGTGGCTCTCACTATTCATGTTAGAAGATTTCTCTGGATGTCTGATAATCTTTAGTTGTCACTAACTTAGTTGGGAGCTTATAACAAATGAGCAGGGCTTGCTGACCCTGAACTACACTCCAAGGATCTTGGGGAACTTCTGATGTCTAAATCTCTTTCCTCTTGGCTCAGCCAAACCCCCACTGAAATCATCCAGGTGTCCAGCCTGGAGGAGGAAGGCCTGAGCCCAGCTGGAAGTGGGGAGGGTGTGTTATCTGAGCATCTGGTATGGATGCGTCTACTTAGTCGTGCTATTTTCAGTACCATATCCCAACTCAAGAGGCTTGATGTCTTTCAGTCCAGACACTCTCTATTTTACTCTCTTGAGGGAACAAACCTTCAGTCTTCCGCTTGGAAGAGGAAGGGACAGCCATCCAGTTATTCAGGATGGGTAAGCAGATTGGGGGTTCTCAATACATCTTACAAGGCTTTCAAACAATGAACCTCATTTTAGCCTCTCTTTTACCCCCTCTTCCTCTTTCCATCGATACTGATGACTGTCCATTCCTGAGCCTTGCGGGGGATTCTTTAGTGCCTATCAATTCATGGTTCTTCCCAGGGACAACTCAAAATTCAGTTTCTGGCATCCTAAGCCATTTACTACTCTACATATTCTTTCTAATCCCCCTCCCCACCATGTTTTGCTATAGTCTCCTCTTTAGTTTTCCCCATCCTTGTGAATTTACCATTTTTCAAACCCTCCTTACTGTCATTTTATGGAGATTTTAGAAAGGAGAAACTGTAAGTGTGTGTGTGCACGTGTGTGTGTTTCATCTACCGTCTTTACCCTGAAGCTCAAGTTCTTGTCTTTCCCAAGTCCTCCAAAACTGTATAAGTTAGAAGAAGATCCACTAGGCACGGTGCAAGACGATGGGTGAACAGATTTGGAGCTACTCACGCTGGCCCCCTCCTCTGTGGTCAGAGAGAAGACTTTATTAATGAAACCATTGCTTTCTGAAGCCTCTCGCTGGCCTCCTGCCTCTGCAGTCAAACTTGCCTTGCTCACCAGGTTGGATGTGGTGGTGCTGTGCACAGGCGGGGAGAAGCAAAGGCCCTGAGGAAGCAGCAGAAACTCAGAGCTTATATCCAAAGCCCAGAGCCAGCACTGAAGCCTCCCAAGAGGAAGAAATCCTCCATGATGCACAGCATTGATTTCAAAGTAAGGAAAGGAATAGAGTAGAATCCCTCACATTCCCATCTCATGCCACTGTGACTTTTCTAACCTGACGCTAGAGGGACAGAACATTCCAGCCTCCCAAAGACACACCAGAATGGAGAAGCAAAGGCCAACCACCAGCCACGTCTCTAAGCAGTGGGGTACCAAGAGAGGAGGTTACACAGGCAGTGGGAGTGTTCCACCTCGATGCATGTGACAAGGGAGTAGGTAGAGAAGGTAAAAGCAATAATAAAGCTGTTCTGCTTTTTATGATCTCCATGTACTGCCACTTCTAAAGAATGTCAGTGAGAAAATACTCTCGATGGCTGCAGACTCCCCCCCATCACACCCTACCCCCCAGCATCCCTCCAGCAGCCTGGTTACCTGTGGATGATGTGATACCTCTGCAGATACTCCAGGGCCAGGGCCAGCTCGCAGATGTAGAGCTTCACGGCCCCCTCTGTGAAATGTACATTCTGTTGCAGGTGATAACGTAGGTCCCCTCCCAGCAGTAGATCCACCACCATGAACATGTCCTCCTCGTCCTGGAAGGAGTACCTAGGAGCACCAAGGGGCAGAGAAAGTTAGGGATGGAGATGACTCCAATGCCCTCAAGACCGATGCCCCCATTTTACAGAAGAGCAAAACTGAGGCTCAGAGAGAGGCACTAATGCTGCCCAAGTTACAGTGTTCTATGACACAGCACCAGTCCTCTGGCTCACAAATGGCACTTGTACCAATACTGGACTCCAACATGTTACTTGGTTTTTAGTACATGCTTTAATTAGATGTTGTCCGGACTTAAGTAGCTGGTCTCCAAAGCTGCAGCCCCTTCTCCACTCATTCCCCTGTCCTCCCCACACATGCTGCTCCCCACAAGGATCTTGTTTCTGCAGCCCTTGAAGGCAGTGATGCTCTGGTAAGACACACCCAGGCTTTAAGGGAACTGGCAGTTTCTACTCACATTGCTTCTCAGAACCTGGCCAGAGCCCAAGCCCTGTGGAGAGGCCACGAGAAGGAAAAACAAGGTGCTCTGTTCAAGAGCCCCAGCTGAGCACTCAGTGACAGCCAGCGCCAACCAGTAGCCGTGAGAGTGAGCCACCTGGGGAATCTGGATATTCTGCTGCAGTCCCAGCTGCCATCACATGGAGCAGAAGGGCCGCCCCGATGAGCCCAGTCAACTTACAGAACATGAGATAATGAAATGGTTGTATTTTGAGCCGCTAAGGTTTTAGGTGTATTTTCCCCCCAAAGCAACAGAAATTGCACTTAGGCCTTTTAAGGGCTGAAGCACCAACATAAAAACCCTGAGAATGGCGTTAAACAATTGTAAACTAGAATCACGTCATAAAATGTCGTCACATTCCGTACAGAACCATGAACTGTAATAAGGGCATCACAGAATGACAGGATGTTGTCCTGGATGCTTAGATCTGTGTCTCAGATCCTCGACTATTAGACCCGGGCCAGCCAGGCCATTCCCCTCGTTTGGCAGAAGGGGGAAGAAGGGCCTCAGTGAGCCACTGTCAGGGTGAAAATAAGACTCAGACCTGCCACTCTCATGGAGCTCTTACAACCACACGCTGCTGAGATGCTGCTGTAACACGTACTTGCTGTGTTTCCCTGACCTGGGCGGGCGGCCCTGAGGAGGGAGCCTGATTCGGCCACACGGGAGGTGGCAGACCATGTGCTTATGGGATGAGGGACTCCAGGGATGGAAGGAACCTTAAATGCCATCTACTCCCACCAGCCCTGTATTACAGAGATTGGGATCCAGAGAGAGAAGAAATGGCTGCCCAAGAGTCACAGTTCTGCTTGTATATCTCACCTGCTGTTCATAAGGGTCAGAATCAAAGCAGGGACGAGGGGGGTGATATACTGTGACCTTAAACTGTAAACTTACCAGATGTTTACAGAGTACCTGTCCTGTGACAGGCATTGGGCGGTGTGCTGGGGACACTGGGACAAAGCAATTGTCCTCACTCTGAAGGGGCACACAGTCCCCTGGGAGAGAAGGGCTAAGTCAACAGTCAGTGGTCATGCAGGGGGACAGGGGCTCTAGAAGTCTCTCTGGGGTGCAGTGGGCATGTGGATGGAGGAAGTCAGCTCTCCAGCAAGTGAGGTGGGTGGAAAGGTCTTTGCAGATGAAGGGTACCCTGGGTCTGGGACACACAGCGACTGTGACCCAGACAGAAGGACAGCATGAACCTTCTGGTGCTGGGAGTCCAGGACTCTGTAGGGTCTTGGGGACAGCACCTCCCGTCCCCCCAGTTTCAGCATCTTAGCCACTGACAATCCAAGGGTGATGATGCAGACCAGCTTCTTCCATTCTCTTTCAGGCTGACTTCAGGGCTGGAGCAGTGGCTGCCTGCCCAGGCAGGAAAGAGGTGGTCCAGGGGCTTGTAGGGTTGTCCAGGGCCACCTGGAGGGCACCAGCTGGACTTTATATTTGGTTCAGGACAAGTATAAGCTGTCTGGTGCGTGATCACTGCTCCAATTGATGCATTGCAGGAGTTGGATGCTCGTGAAGATGTTAAAAAATAAAGCTTGCCCAGGAGTCTTGCCCAAGGTAGGCTCCCCAGCCTGGAGGCACTGGCCTTTTCCAGACACTACGTTTTCTGGGTGGACTATCTGGGCCCATGCGAGGATGGAGAGAATCAAACAAAGATGCTCTTGACACACTGGAGCATGGAGCAGGTAACCAAGGGCCTCCTTAGCCAGCACTGTAAAAGCCACGCTTCAATCTGTCTTTCAACATGGTCATAGCCATCTGTATTAACCTTTTCTCCTTCGTGGGAATTTTAGAATAAATGTATCTGGTTTCTTGAAAAACTCTGACTTTTGTTGGAATTACGTTGAATTTACAAATTAAAGAGAATTTGCATTTTTACGATGCTGGAACTTTCCAACCTTTCCATGAACATGAAATATCTATTTATTCTGGTCTTCTTTTTATGTTTGTCAATAAAGTTTTATAATTTTCTACTTAAGGGCCTGGCATGTATGCATTTTTTTATGACTTTAACTTTTTATTTTATATTGGAGTATAGCTGATTAACAACGCTGTGATAGTTTCAGGTGCACAGCAAGGCGACTCAGCCATACACATACATGTATCCATTCTCCCCCAGACTCCCTTCCCATCCAGGCTGCCACATAACATTGAGCAGAGTATTCTGATATTTTAAAATAAATTTTATTGCTATTGTGAAGATAATCTTTGAAAGTAAGGTGTACTAAATGGTCATTGCTAGGGGAAAATACACTCCGGAATTGCTTATGTTTATCTTAAATCTAGCAGCTTGGTTGACCTCTTGGTTATTAGTTCTAATACCTTTCTTATATTTTTTCCACTTATTATATGAAGATGATTATGTGTTCTACAAAAAACTGCCATGTTTATACTCCTGCAATCCTTATGCTGTTTACTTTTTCTTGTTTTATTTTACTATCCAGGACCTCCAGTAAAACATTGATTATAAGAGGTGATGCTGGGCATTTTTATCTTGTTCTGGAATTTAGTAAACTGTTTCTCCATTAAGTAAATTGTTTGCTGTAGATATTTGATGGATATCATTTATCCAGTTAAGAAAGTTGCTTTCTAGACTGCTAAGAATTTTTATCGAATGGGTTCAAAGGTTTTATTTTATTTTTTTTAACATTAAACTGTTTTTGCATTTCTAGACTAAACCTTACTTGATAAACACACATACGTATATGTATATCTATGTGTATATATATATACACATATATATGTATCTGTGTATTATATATAACATATAATAATAAATAAATATATAAGTATATATTTATAATATATATTTTAAATTTATAACTTATATAATATATATAATATAATAATGTATAATAAATATATATATAAGTATATTATATATAACATATACTATATATATATGTATACATATATATATATTTTTTTACTGGGTTCAGGTTTATTCATTTAGGATTTTTGCATCAAACGTTCCAAGTGACACTGGCTTATATTTTCCTACCTTTGTCCTGACCCTGTTTTGGTATCATGGTAATACTGGCTTTGTATGATGAAATGATTTTGTTTTGTCTATGTTCAAGAAGAGTGTACAAGAGACATCATGTGCTTGTAGAAAGTCTGGTGTCAAAACGCCCTCCATTCCCCCACTTATGATGCACTTGGGATTTTCCCTCCTCACTTAAGGCATACCTGTGGGAGCTGTCTGATGATTCCTACTCCTCCCTCTCAACAAAAGATGAGAACATGACTAGAAAGTTTACGTGCGTCCTCTGGCCACTGGTGTTGGTTCATCAGGCCCCCTCAGAGTGCTCCTGGGGTCAGTGTGTGGATGAGGAAAGAAAAGCCTCTTCCTCTAGGTGTGCTCAGCTAGAAGCTGTAACTGAGGCTGTCTAGATCCTATTGCCCAAAATGAAGATAAGACCCATCTGTAGAGTGAAGCAGACAGTCAAGCAGGGCTGAAGGGCTGAAAACAGAGAGAGGTCCTGCTGGAGGGGAGGGCTCCAGCCTGGGCGGAAGAGCAGTCTGTCCCTGAACTTCCTATTTACATGGGCAATGACTGTACTTTTTGATTTAAGCTACTTAACACTGTGTTTCTGTCACTTGGAATTGAAAGAGTCATCTGATGCATCTTTCCACGTATTTGCTACTGGAGATAAGGGTTTAGATGCTCAGAAAGAAATGACAGGAATCAGCTGTAATACGCTCCTACAGATGCTCAATTTGTATTCTAATAGTTGATGGACTATTGAAACGCTATGTTAATGACCAGTGAGTTCTTGCACCCTCAATTCACAGCTAAACTGTCAAAGGGCATCTCATTCAGTATTCCATCAGAACTTTTTGGAGGAGCAACATGAATTTTCAGGGGAGAAACTTGCAGACCAGAATGAATTCTAAAGAGAAAATCCAAAATGCAAAGATAACAATAATTTAGGCAATAACTCCGATTACGGCTTTTTCTCGCTGCAGATCCATCGTCACCCTGGGCCATGGACCCTACATTCTCCAGGAGACTCAATGTTATTATCGGAGAACAGAGAATGACCTTGCATTGATCTCTCTGTAGTTTTGTGCCATTCCACAGCTCTGTGCCATTGCCTCTTTTGCTTCTTATTGGACTGGAATTATAATTATGTTCTCATGACGCTGTTGCATATTGTCATGGAAATGATGGTGATCACAAATGAAAAACCTGCACTTGATTGCAGTAATGCTGACCATGGAGAAATCTGGATAATTAGGCTCAATATGCAAGATCAAAGAAGGTCAGGAGTTTGGATGGCATCAGTCCTGGCCTCGACATTGACATAGGCCAACATGAAGAATCCAACATCCTTTGGGTTTTTTAAAAAATGTATTAATTTCCTACTTATTCCAAAATGGATTAAAAGTGACTTGCAAAATACATATAACATAATACAATTAAAAATAAGTAAGCCACAGACCAAGTCAAAGAATAATAAAGGAATACAAGAAAATGGATGCAGGCAAAAATACCCCAATCCATGCCCAAAGAACTTGCCTGCTTGCCTGAAGTAGGCCATCAATGCATTTCTTTTTTTTTTAGAAGAAAGCAGTTTTTGTTTTTTGTTTTTTTTTTAAATTTATTTATTTATTTTTGGCTGTGTTGGGTCTTCGTTTCTGTGTGAGGGCTTTCTCTAGTTGTGGCAAGCGGGGGCCACTCTTCATCGCGGTGCGCGGGCCTCTCACCATCGCGGCCTCTCTTGTTGCGGAGCACAGGCTCCAGACGCGCAGGCTCAGTAGTTGTGGCTCACGGGCCCAGTTGCTCCGCGGCATGTGGGATCCTCCCATACCAGGGCTCGAACCCGTGTCCCCTGCATTAGCAGGCAGATTCTCAACCACTGCGCCACCCGGGAAGCCCCATCAATGCATTTCTAACCCTCCCAGCAACCAGAGCAAAGTGAGAATCATGACCAGCTTCATGATTCAAGGGTCAAAGTGAAAAAACAGATCAATTGTTTATTTTTATGTTTCATATGTTTATTGCTGGTGCAGAAGCCAGAGGGAAATCTCTCCCACTGAATTCTTATAAAGACGGCATTCTGTAACGTGGTGATCAATGAGCTATATAAAATAGCTCTGAACAGAGTTGCAAGTTTAACGGGATTTTTGTATGATGTTCCTCAAGATAGACTGAATGCATCAAAGTCCAATTCCGTAAAAGCAGTGCTACATGGGGCAACAGCAAAGTGGTCTGGGTGTCATGCTCACAGATGAGCTTTCTTAATAAAAGAAATGCTGGTGAATGGCCTCAGGGACTACTTCACAAATATGAGCTCATGCACACACCAACAAACACTCAGTAGGCTTCTACTACGCATCCAGCCCTGTGCCAGAAGCTGGGATTCAGTGGGAGAAGTTGCCCCACTAGGTCACCTGAGTTTGGGATAATCATAAGGGGTCTGGAGTTTGATGTCCTGTGCCAGGACAAGTGCCCCCTGATGATCCATTGCTGCATTTCCATTTTTTGCCCTTGGCCATGGACTTAACAGTCCCAAAGACACTCATTGTTGTCACTCTCTCATCCCTACCTGCTCAATCACAATGCTCCCTAATCCCACCTCTCTACTCTTATCCATCATCCCCTTCCCAGTTCAGAGCAGTGGTTTCCAACCAGTGTTCCAGTGGGGACATCTGATGACATCCGGAGACATTTTTGGTTGTCACACTGGAAGGGATGCTACTGGCATCTAGTGATTAGAGGCCAAGGCTGCTGCTAAACATCCTACAATGAACAGGGTGGTCCCATGACAAAGAATGATCTGCCTCGAATGTCCAGTTAGAGCATCTCCAGCGCTCCCTCTCACTTCATCTCACCTTGCCCAGTACCTGGTCTCTTCAACCAACGGTGTGTTATTAATGGCTGGGGAGGCATGGAAATGAAAGGGACCTTCGGCAGGAAATCCTAAACCTTCTTAGTCTTCCAGCAGCGCAATGCCACTTGCCCACTGGAAACAAATGCCTTTCTCTACTTTTCCTGAGGCAAAAGGAGTTAACTGCCCAGAGATGACTCCGTGGGATGGTCATTCTGGAAGCCCTGGCAGCAGGACAAGCCACGTGTCTCCAACATTCATCTCCTCTGTCCTTAATCTGTCCACCCACAAGGACGAGGAGCCGAGCATCTCCTAAGACCATTTTCTGTCCAATTTGATCTTCGAGGGGGAGCAGGTAGAGAGGGGGGCTCACCCAACATGCTCACTTCCAGCGATTCTCAGAGACTTAATATCCAGCAAGAGAGGAGCTAGAAATACTCTCTAGACTAAGAAATCCAATAATGGGATGCTGGGCCTTCTGTTAGCTCACATCAGACAAATAAAAAGGAGCTTATCAAACCTGAACTGTGCTTGATACATATGCCTTTAGTAACATTCACAGTAATAAGCTGTTTTTAAAATTTTTAATTTGACTTCAGCCACAAAAGTCATCAAGCCATTCGAACACGCTAGCCCTCACTGTTCTCACACTAGGCTGATTCTGGCCCTGTCTCTGTCCCAGGAGATTACTGGTTAGTTTCCATCTGCTGCCTGTAAGCCAAGTGCCATCAAGGTGAGACTCTCAAATGCCATCCGGCTCCCCGGGCCAAGGTAGTTTAGGGCAGGAGAAATTGTGGGATGATGCAAAGGCAAGATGCAAGTCCACGGCCCTCCCCACCTGCCAGCTACACAGTGGGATTTGCAGACCCTAAAGTGTCATCTCTTTGTGTCAGTGCAGGACACTGTTCTTGTGGCTTAATGGTTTCATTTATAGATTAAATCTGTGCTCACTTCTGCTTACTTCTAAAGGTTTTGCAGTGCCTAACAAAGTAAGACTGATGGATGCGATGGAGAGGAAAAATGTGGAACAAAGGAGAGGCGAGTGTTTTGTTCACATGGACAAACTGATTGTGAGCATGGTTCAACCTCCTTCACAGGACACAGCAACAAAGGCAATGCAGAACAGACGACCCACTCTCACTGTCTGATTGAATGAGATGGAGCCAAACATCTCCCCTTGGGCTGAATTCCAAAAGAAATGTATAATTTGCATTCTTTACAAAGAGGAAGCATGGAGTAAGAAATAGGAAGCAAATAATGGTAATTCACACTTGTGGAGTGTTTCCTATGCACATTCCAATATTCATGAGAGATACTGGTCTGTAGTTTTCTTTCACTGCACTGTCTTTTAAAAAATTATTTATTTATTTATTTATACAGTAGGTCTTTGTTGGTTATCTGTTTTAAATATAGCAGTGTGTACATGTCAATCCCAAACTGCCAATCTATCCCTCCCTTCCACCCTTCCCCCCAGTAACCATAAATTCATTCTCTAAGTCTGTGAGTCTGTTTTTCTTTTGTAAATAAGGTCACTTGTATCATCATATTTTTTTTAGATTCCTCATATAAGTGATATCATATGATATTTGCCTTTGTCTGACTTACTTCACTTAGTATGATAATCTCCAGGTCCATCCATGTTGCTGCAAATGGCATTATTTCATTCTTTTTAATGGCTGAGTAATATTCCATTGTATATATGTACCATATCTTCATGGACATTTAGGTTGCTTCCATTTCTTGGCTATTGTAAACAGTGCTGCAATGAATATTGGAGTGCATGTATCCTTTTGAACCATGTTTTTCTCTCGATATATGCTCAGGAGTGGGGTTGCTGGATCATATGGTAGCTCTATTTTTTAGTTTTTTGAGGAACCTCCATATTATTCTCCATAGTGGCTCTACCAGTTTACATTCCCATCAACAGTGTAGTAGGGTTCCCTTTTCTCCACACCCTCTTCAGCATTTATTGTTTGTAGACTTTTTAATGATGGCCATTCTGACTGGTATGAGGTGACATCTCATTGTAGTTTTGATTTGTATTTCTCTAATAATTAGCGATGTTGAGCATCTTTTCATGTGCCCCTTGGCCATCTGTATATCTTCTTTGGAGAAATGTCTATTTAGGTTTTCTGCCAATTTTTTGATTGGGTTGTTTGGTTTTTGGATATTGAGCCACATGAGCTGGTTGTAAATTTTGGAGACTAATCCCTTGTTGGTCTCATGGTTTGCAAATATCTTCTCCCATTCTGTGGGTTGTCTGCAAATCAATCAGTGTGATACACCACATCAACATATTGAAGAATAAAAACCATGTGTTCATCTCAATAGAGGCAGAAAAACCTTTTGACAAAATTCAATATCCATTTATGATAGAAACTCTCCAGACAGTGGGCACAGAGGGAACATATCTCAACATAATAAAGATATATGACAAACCTACAGCTAACATCATACTCAATGGTGAAAAGCTGAAAGGATTTCCTGTAAGATCAAGAACAAGACAAGGATTTCCACTTTTGCCACTTTTATTCAACATAGTTTTGGAAGTCCTAGCCACAGCAATCAGAGAAAAAAAAGAAATAAAGGGAATACGAATTTGAAAAGAAGAAGTAAAACTGTCACTGTCTGCAGATGACACGATACTACACATAGAGAGTCCTAAAGATGCTACCAGAGAACTACTGGAGCTCATCAATGAATTTGGTAAAGTTGCAGGATACAAAATTAATACACAGAAATCTGTTGCATTTCTATACACTAACAAAGAAAGATCAGAAAAAGAAATTAAAGAAACAATCCCATTTACCATCGCATCAAGAAGAACAAAATAACTAGGAATAAATTTAACTAAGGAGACAAAAGACCTGTACTCCAAAAACTATAAGACGCTGATGAAAGAAATCGAAGACAACACAAACAGTTGGAAAGATATACCATGTTCTTGGATTGTAAGAATCAGTATTGTTAAAATGACTGTTCTACCCAAGGCAATCTACAGATTCAGTACAATCCCTATCAAATTACCAATGGCATTTCTCACAGAACTAGATCAAAAAATCTTAAAATTTGTATGGAGACACAAAAGACCTCAAATAGTCAAAGCAATCTTTTTTTTAAAAATAAATTTATTTATTTTTGGCTGTGTTGGGTCTTCATTGCTGCGTGCGGGGTTTCTCTAGTTGCGGTAAGTGGGGGCTACTCTTTGTTGCGGTGCACGGGCTTCTCATTGTGGTGGCTTCTCTTGTTGTGGAGCACGGGCTCTAGGCGTGTGGGCTTCAGTAGTTGTGGCACATGAGCTCAGTAGTTGTAGCTCACAGGCTCTAAAGTGCAGGCTCAGTAGTTGTGGCACATGGGCTTAGCTGCTCTGTGGCATGTGGGATCTTCCTGGACTAGGGCTCGAAACCGTGTCCCCTGCATTGGCAGGTGGATTCTTAACCACTGCACCACCAGTGAAGTTCCCCAAAGCAATCTTGAGAAAGCAAAACGGAGCTGGAGGAATCAGGCTCCCTGACTTCAGACTATACTACAAAGCTACAGTAATCAAAACAGTATGGTACTGGCACAAAAAACCAGAAATATAGATCAGTGGAACAGGATAGAAAGCCCAGAAATAAACCCACGCACCTATGGTCAATTAATCTATGACAAAGAAGCCAAGACTATACAATGGAGAAAACAGTCTCTTCAATAAATGGTTCTGGGAAATCTGGACAGCTGCATGTAAAAAAATGAAACTAGGACATTTGTTAACACCATACACAAAAATAAACTTAAAATGGATTAAAGACCTAAAGGTAAGACTGGATACTATAAAACTCTTAAAGGAAAACATAAGGCAGAACACACTTTGACATAAGTCGCAGCAATATCATTTTTGATCTGTCTCCCAGAGTAATGGAAATAAAAACAAAAATAAACAAATGGGACCTAATTAAACTCAAAAGCTTTTGCACAGCAAAGGAAACCACAAACAAAATGAAAAGACAATGCACTGTCTTTATCTGCCTTTGGTATCAGGGTAATACAAGTTCATAAATTGAATTGGGAAGTGTTCACTTCTCTTCTGTTTCCTGGAACAGACTGTATAAAATTCTTTAAATTTAATTCTTTAAATATTTGTTATAAGTCTCCCGTGAACCTATCTGGACACGGAACTCCATTTTTTGGGAGCTTTTAAATTATAAATTCAATTTATATAAAAAAGATAGAATTAAGTTAATTTTTTCTTGGTTATGTTTTGGTAGTTTGTGGATTTTGAGGAATTGGTCCATTTCTTCTAAGTTGTCAAATTTATGAGTATAAAGTTGTTCACAGTATTCCTTTATTATCCTTTTAATGGCTGCAGAGCCTGTAGTGATAGCTTCTGTTTCATTCGTGATTTTCTTAATTTGTATCTTCTCTCAGTTTATAGTTTTCATTCTTGCTAGAGTTTTATCAAATTTTTTTGAAGAACCAGCTTGTTGTTCCAATTGATTTTTTTTCGATTGCTTTCCTCTTTTCAATTTCATTGATTCTACTCTATTGTTTCCTTCTTTTTGCTTGCTTCAGGTTTATTTTTCTCATTGTTTTTTAGTTTTTTGAGATCAAGACTAGATTAATTTGAGACCTTTCCCCTTTTCTAAGGTAAGCATTGAGAGCTATAAATTTCCCTCTCATCACAGCTTTAGCTGAATCCTACAAATTTTGATATGCTGTGTTTTCATTTTCATTCACTTGTATGTATTTTTATTTCTTTTGAGGCTACTTTTTTAACCCAAGGATTATTAGAAATTTGTGTTTAATTTACAAGTATCTGGAGGTTTTCCTGTTGTCCTTCTGTTATTGAGGTCTAGTTTGGTTCCAATATGGTCATAGCACATACTCTATCATGATTTCATTTTTAAAAATTTGTTGAGGTTTGTTTTATGAACCAGGAGCCAGGTAAATCTTTGTGACTGTTCCATGGAAACTTGAAAAAAAAAAGTATTTTCTGCTGTTATTTGGTGAAATGTTCTGTAAATGTCAGTTAGGTTCTCTTGGTTATGGTGGTGTTCATTCTTTTATATCTTTGCTGACTTTCTGTCTAGAAGTTCCATCAATTGCTAAGAAGTCCCCAACTATAATTGTGGTTTTTTCTAGGTCTCCTTTCAGCACTATCAAATTCTGTTTCATGTATTTGGAAACTATGATGATTGACCCATTTATAACACATTATTTGAATCATTTTAATATAGTATCCCATATCATATTACCATGTATATATTTTATATTTATAAAGTTTATTTATCTATTTCCTACTGAGAGATAAATTTCAGCACAATTGTTTTTACTTTTCCCTTGTTACAAGTGATGCTGCAATGAGGCTATTTACATATTTCTTCTTGTGCTCACATGCACAAGATAATTTATTAAACAAGCATGTATTGAGCACCAACCATATGTTGGACACTGGTCTAGGTGCTTTGGATACATAAGTAAACAACAGAAATCATGTCCCTCTCTCTGTGGGATTACGTAAAGTGAGCTAAGCAACTAGCACAGTGGGTAGCACATAGGAGGTCTTAGGGGGAGCTGATTATAAGAATGAGCGGCTAAATGAATAAAGCTAACATCCTGATGTTAAACATACTGAGTGATAAAGGTGTATCACATCCTTACTCTTATAATCCTTACAATAACTACAAAGGAATACACAATTATACCTATTTTACTAAGGCCCAAACAGGCATCTTGAGAGTGTAGCTTACTTAACATCACACACTTGATTTATTTTTTTAAAAGGAAGAGGGACATTTTAACCAGTGGCAAATGGCAAGTTTTTCAGTAAATGTTTCTGCATCCATTGTATATCTATGTGGAGAAAAATGAATTCTGACAAAGACCATATATCATACACACCTATCAATTTAAGATGGATTGTAGATCTCAATGTGTAATGTAAAACTGAAACTTCTAGAAAAAAACATGGGAGAAGATCTTTATGACTTTAGGACAGACAGAAACTTCTAAACAGGATATTAAAAGCACTGATAACAAGAATGCATTGATAAATTGGATTTGATTAAAATCAAGAACTTCAGTTCTCAAAAAACACATGGAATAAAAATGGGGCATAATGTTAACAACTGGGGATATGTTTAAAGCATATAAGTATCTTTGTAATATTTTTGCAATTTTTTAAATATTGAAATTATATCAAAATAAAACTTGCCAACACACACTCACACACCCACATCCAAATGAGATTGTTTTAACTTAAAATTTTAATTGTTATCCTCAGGGCAACAAATAAGAAAATAACTCAAAGGTATGTTAAAAGAAACAAGGAAATTAAAAGAGTGTGCCAGAAAATATTTGTTTTACACAAAGGACAGCAGTAGTGGAAGAATAGAAGGGAAAAACACATAAGACATATAGAAAAAAATAGGAAAGTGGTACATGTAAATACCACCTTATCAAAAATTACATTAATGTAAACACTCTAAATGATACAATTTAATTGCAGAGGTTGGCAGAATGGATTGTTTTAAAAAAATGATCCAATTATATGCTATTTACAAGAGACACATTTTAGATTCAAAGAAATAATTAGGCTTAAAGTAAAATAAACATACAAACAGTAATCAAAAGAGAGCTGTAGTGACTATACTATATCAGACAAAATAAACTTTAAGATAAAAACTGTTTCTAGAGACAAAGAAATATATTCTAAAATGATAAAGAGTCAGTCATTCAGGCAGATATATATATATACCCCCCCACACACACATATATATCTTGTTACATATGTATCATTATATATATAACATTATAAATTATATCTTGTTATATATGTATATATATAGGTATATACATATATATATACACATAACAAGTTTTTATATATATAACAATTATGGTAGAATTGTAATGTTGGCTTAGTATACAAAAATTAATGTTAATACTGTATGAATGGAGTAAAAGACAAAACCTACATGATGAGGTCAATAGCTGCAGAAGAATTTGACAAAATTCAGTGCCCTTTCATGATAAAAACAGTCAACAAACTAGGAAGAGAAGGGAAATTCCTCAACCTGATTAGGGTCATTTATGAAAAAAACACAGTCAAATCAGGCTTAATAGGGAAAGACTGAACACTTTCCCCTTAAGATCAGGAACATGACAAAGATCAGCTCTCACCACTGCAACTGAATGTTGTCCTGGAAGCTCTAGTCAGGACAATTAGGAAAGAAAAAGAAATAAAAGGTAACTAGATTAGAAAGGAAGTAAAACTATCTCCATTCAAAAATTACCTGATATTGTACATAGAAAATTTTAAGAAATCTATTTAAAAAAACTTTTTAGAACTAATAAATACATTCAGTAAGGTCACAGGAAGGAGAATCAATAGACCAAAAAAAAAAAAAAAACAAAAGCAAATGTATTTCTGTATACACTAGCAATAAACAACCTGAAAATGAAGTTAAGAATACAATTCCATTTAAAATAAAAATTATTAAAACATTTAGGGATAAACTTAACAAAATAAGTACAAGACTTTTACATAGAATACTACAAAACATCAGTGAAAGAGATTAAACAAGACATAAAGAAGTGAAAATGTTCATGGATCAAAAAACTAAATAGCAATATCCCCCAAGTTCATCTACAGATTCAATGCAATCCCTATCAATATTCCAACTGCAGCTTTTGCAGAAACTGCAAGCTGATACTAAAATTCACATGGAAACAAAAAACACATAATAACCAAAACAATCTTTAAAAAGAAGAACAAAGTGAAGGGATTTACTCTAACATTTTCAAACTTATTACAAAGCTATAGTAACCAAGACAGTACAGTACTGGCATAAGGAGAGACATATAGATCAATGTAACAGAACTGAGAGTCCAGAAATAAACCTTTACTTTTATGATCAATTGATTTTGATAAGAATGCTAAGATAATTCAATAGGGGAAAGAAGTCTTTTCAACAAATGGTGCTGGAACAACTGAATATCTGCATGCAAAAGAATGAAGCTGAACCCTTACCTGCCACCACACACAAAAATTAACTGAAAATAGATCACAGACCTAAATGTAAAGCTAAAATTTTAAAACTCATGAAAAAAAACATAGGTGTAGAGCTCCATAGCTTGATTATTGAATTAGGCAAAGATTTCTTAGATATTACACCAAAAGCACAAGTAACAAGAACAACAACAACAAAATAGATAAATTGGATGTCATCAAAATTAAAAACTTCAAAGCACACTATCAAACAGCCCACAGAATAGAAATTATTTGCAAATCATGTATATTATAAAGAACATTTATTTAGAATAAAGAACTGTTTCAACTCAACAATAAAAAGACAATCCAATTTGAAATTGGGCAAAATATTTGAATAGACATATCTCCTATAAGAAGATATACAAATGGCCAATAAGTAGACGAAATGATGTTCAACATCATTAGTTATTGGGGCATTTAAATCAAAATCACAACAAGATACAATTTCACACTCTTTAGAGTGGCTCAAAAAAAGATGGACAATAGCATGTATTGACAAGGATATGGAGAAACTTCATACGTTGCTGCTGGGAATGCAAAATGGTATATCCACTGGGAATAACAGTCTGGCAGTTCTTCAAAATGTTAAATAAAGAATAACCATATAACCCAGCACTTCCACTCCTAGATATATACCCAAGAGAACTGAAAACATATGTCCGTCCACACAGAAACTTGTGCACGAATGTTCATAGTAGCGTTATTTATGATAGGCAAAAATGGAAACAACCAAAACATTCATCAGCAGATGAATGGATAAATTAAATGTAGTAAATCTACACAACGGAAGATTAATCAGCCATAAAAAGGAATTAAGTACTGATACATGTTACAATATGGGTGAAACGATGTATTATGCTAAATGAAAGAAATTAGTCACAAAGGCCATATATTGCATGGATTCCATTTTTACAGAATAGGCAAGTCCATAGAGACAAAAAGTAGATTAGTAGTTTCTAGGAACTGGGGAGTATAGGAAATAAAGACTGACTGCTAATGGATATAAGATTTCTTTGAGGGGTGATGGAAATGTCCTAAAATTAGATGGTGGTGATGGTCATACACCTCTGTGAATGAATTAAAAACTACTTAATTGTGCATTTAAAAAGGGTGACTTTTATAGAATGTGAATTTATATCTCAATGAAACTGTTACCAAAATAGCAACATACACAACCATGTTTAGTGTACTAAACCATTTGTGTAAAAAGTGGAAGAACATTTTATAAATAACACATATATTTTCATAAAATATATGTGTTATTTATACATACTTAAAAGATCTCTGGAATTATATTTATAAGACTGACAACTGTGATCTGGGCAGGATCACTAGATGGCCTGGTTTCAGAACTAGAAGAGGGAATTTTCACTATATACCCTTTTGTATTATAAATCATATGAATATACCTATTCAAAAGTGAATACATTAGATTAAGTTCACCCATTTAAAGTGAAAGAAAAATGTGCAAGAGATTTGAAGAGGTGCTTCAACAAAAGGGGGGATATACAACTGGTATATATACAAAATATATAAAGAGTTCAGCCTCATTAGAGAAGTGCAAATCAAAATGAAAATGTGGTTTCTCATCACACTCAATAAAGTGGCTAAAATAAGAACTACGGACAATAGCATGAGTTGCTGGCTGTGTATCAGCCCTGACTCTCATACCCTACTGATGGGAGTGTAAACTGGCCAAACACTTTGGAAAACTATTGGTAGTATCTACACAGGCTGAACAAAATCCAGCAATTTCTTTCCTCTGTATATACCCAGCAAAAATGTTCACCTATATACACCAAAATACATGCACCAAAATGTTCCTACCAACAGTATTTGATTGAGTGTGTTAGTTTGCAGGGATACCATAACAAATTTACTCTCTGACAATTCAGCAGGGTTGGAAGTCTGAGATCAAAGTGTCGACCTGAGTCCCCTGTCTCTTGGGCTTGAAGGTGCCTGTCTTCTCCATGTGTCCTCGCATGATTGTCCCTCTGTGTGTGTCTGTGTCCAAATTTCTTCTTCTTATAAGGACATCAGTCAGATGGATTAGGGTCCACATTAATGACCTAATTTAACTTTAATTACTTCTTCAAAGACCCTATCTTCAAATACAGTCACATGCTGAGGCTCTGGGAGCTTCAACACATTAATTTTGAGTGGACACAATTCAGCCCAAAACAATGAGTCTGATATTTAACCACAGATTCATATGCCACTTGGGCCTTCTCCTCTGTGCACTGCCTGTTGTTGTTCATCATCCATTTATCTATATGGCTGTTTGATCTTTCATTAGTTATTTGTAGACACTGTTTACATATTGGAGACTAACCTTTTGATATGTGTCTAGGCTGACAATACCTTCTCTCATCCAGTGCTCTGACTGTTCACTTTGTTTCCTGCTATTTCTATGCATTAGCTTAAACTTGTTAATTGTGTCTTACTAACTGTCCCTTTGATCTATCTCCCCATGAGACAGGTGAGTTAAAAGTCTCTCACCAAATATTTGACTTCTTATCTTTCCTTACGATTCCAGCAATTTTTGCTTCACATATTTTTCAGTTTTATATCAGCATACAAGTTAAGAGACGTGAATTTTCCTTCTTATCATTTTGTAGTTTATCCTCATTATCCTGAAAAAAAAGGTTTTTTTGCTGTGACATCAGTTTTGATCTATATTCTTTTCCTGGTCTACCTTTTTACATCTCATTATGTATAGTTTTTCACTACCTTCATGTTTTTTGCTGTGACTCTTATAAATAGGCCATGCATAGATTTTTAAAATATCCAAACTGAGAGTTTGAGTATTGTTTAGTGAGTTCAGTATGTTTATATTTATTATAGTGACTGACTTTTAAAAATTTATTTATTCTTATTTTTGGTTGCATTGAGTCTTCGTTTCTGTGCGAGGGCTTTCTCTAGTTGCGGCAAGTGGGGGCCACTCTTCATCGTGGTGCGTGGGCCTCTCGCTGTTGCGCCCTCTCTTGTTGCAGAGCACAGGCTCCAGACGCGCAGGCTCAGTAGTTGTGGCTCACGGGCCTAGTTGCTCCGCGGCACGTGGGATCCTCCCAGACCAGGGCTCAAACCCGTGTCCCCTGCATTGGCAGGCAGATTCTCAACCACTGCACCACCAGGGAAGCCCCACAACTGACTTTTTGAATTACAGTTATCCTTGTGTTTAGTGCTTTCTGTCTACCATACTTTTTTCTTACTTTTTTCCCCTTCATATCTGCCTTCAAGTTCACTGATTGAGTTTCTTTAGTTCCCCTCTTGGCTATGTATCCTATTTCTAAACTTTTAGTGCTTACATTTAAATTTTAACGTCTGTACCTTACTTAAAATGGTATTGAATTAAACAATATTTCTACTTTCTTTTTAAAAAACATACAAGTAATATGTTTTATTATGATCACCTCTTCTTCCATATCTGTTATGTTATTGTTACCTAGTCTTTTTTAAACCTAGTTTTTAGAATTAAATTTTATTTATCTTAACCTTGTTCTATTTGCTGTCACTTAAAAGTATTTCAGACAAAGAATATATATATATATATATATGTGTATAAAACACATGTACCTGTGGTTTGTAAATAAGAATTAAATAAACTCTATAGCTTAATAAACAGACCTGATTCTGGGAAGATGGTGGAGAGGGAAGCACCAGGAATCTCTATTCCCACCGTGACAACAATTGTACTGGTTGTCTGATGTAATTATTTGGGAACTCTGGAGTCTGATGAAGGCTTGCAACTTTCAGGGAAAGGCTTGGATTGAAGTTAAGTATGGTCGATTTCAGCTCTTAGTAGGGTAGTAGCTACCCATCCCTCACCCCCAGCCCCAGAGCAGGCAGCTGTGCATGTATTCCAGGAGCAGCTTGCACACAGCTTGCAGAAGTCTGGGTGGGTGAAGAGGACCCTGTTCTTCAAATATTGGAGATCTGTGACCTGACTGCTAATTGTTGCTTCTGATCACAGAAGTGCAGACAAAGAGGTGGGTGACCATTGTTGTTGCACCTCCCCCCACTGTTGTGAACCCTGCCCCCACTGGCCGAAGTGACTTTCAGGAGACTTAAAGGGCTTGTGCCCTTTCCACCCCACTTTCATTTTTCTCTTTTCCTCTTTTGGGAACCAGATATTAATGACTAGTACATTTAAAACCACATATATGGGAAAAATTAGAAATTCACCATGCATGCACAGGGAAAAGCACAGGCTCAGAAAAAAATTGAGAAGATCTAAAGTTTACACCTCAGACTGATCCTTGGCACAGAGACAATATACAACAATCAAAAACAAAAGCAAAAACAAAAAAATCCTGAGGAGGGGAAAGAATCTGATTCCTGAGTTACCAAATTATTAAATTCAAATGTCCAGTTTTCAACAAAAAAGCCACAAGACATAAAAAGAAATAGGATAGTATGGCCCGTTTAAAGGAAAAAATAAACCAACAGAAACTGTCCCTGTAACAAGATCTGATGACAGATTTACTAGACAAAGACATTGAAATAATGGTTCTAAAGATGCTCAAAGAAGTAAAGGAAGCTGTGGAGACAGTCAAGAAAATGATACACAAATAGCATGGAAATATCAAAAAAGAGATAGAAAACTTAAAAGAAACCAAAACGAAATTCTGGAGATGAAAAGTATAGTAACTAAAATGAAAAATCACTAGAGGGATTCAAAGGCAGATTTCAATGAGCAGAAGAAAGAATCAACAAACTTGAAGATAGGACAATGGAAATTATTGAGGCTGAGGAACAGAAGAAAAGAGATTGAAGAAAAGCAAACAGTGCATAAGGGTCCTGTGAGACACCATTAAGTGGACCAACATACACATCGTAGGAGTCCTAAGAGGAAAAGTGGGAAAGAGGCAGAGAAAATATTTGAAGATATAATGGCTGAAAACTTCCCAAATTTGAGAAAACACATGAATATAAACATCTAAGAGGCTCAACGAACTCCAATAGGATCGACTCAAAAAGACCCACACTGAGACACATTATAAACTTTGGAAAACCAAAGACAAAATCTTGAAAGAGGTAAGAGAGAGGCAACATGCCACATACAAGGGAACCTCAATAAGATTATCTGCAGATTTCTCATCAGAAACTTTGGAGGCCAGAAGTCAGGAGGCTGATATGTCCAAAGTCCTCAACAAAAACCCTGTCAACCAAGAATCCTATATCCAGCAAACAGTCCTTCAAAAGTGAGGGAGAAAATAAGACATCCCCAGATAAGCAAAAGCTGAGGAAATTCATTACCCCTAGACCTGCCCTGTAAGAAATTCTCAGGGGAGTGCTGCAGGTTGAAACAAAAGGACACTAGACAGTAACTTGAAGCCACAGGAAGAAATAAAGGTCTCAATGAAGGTAAATACATGGGCAAGTATAAAAGCTAGTATTATTGTAACAACAGCTTGTAACCCCACTTTTCATCTTCTCCTGATTTAAGAGATTAATACTTTTTAAAAAAGCAATTATTAGTCTAAAAGTTAGTATTATTATAACTTTAGTTTGTAACTCCATATTTTATTTTCTACATAATTTAAGAGACTAATGTATTTTTTAAAATATTAGTTTGTTTTTAGATGCACAATGTTTAAAGATGTAATTTTGGGACATCAAGCACTGAAAGGAGTGAGGATGGAGGTGTAAAGGAGCAGAGCTTGTGTATGTTATTTAAGTTAAACTAGTGTAAATCCAAATTAGAATGTTATAATCTTAGGATGTTAACTTTAACCCCCATGGTAACCACAAAGAAAATAGATATAGAATATACACAAAAGGAAAGAGATAGGAGCTTGAACATTTTACTACAAAAAAATATAACAACACAAAAGAAGACAATAATGAAGGAAACGAGAGGCAGAAAGCTATAAGGTATATAAAAAACAAATAGCAAAGTGACAATGAAGTACCACCTTGTTAGTCAGCCTTAAAATGGAAATAAATTCTGACATGCTACAACATGGATGAACCTTGAAGACATAATGCTAAGTGAAATAAACCAGTCACCAGAGGTCAAATACTATATGATTCCACTTTTATGAGATACTTAGAGTAGTCAAAATCATAGAGACAGAAAGAAGAATCGTGGTTCCAGGGATGGGGGAGCTGGTAATGGGGAATTATTATTTAATGGGTATAGATTTTCAGTTTTGCAGGATAAAAAGGGTTCTGGAGATGGATGGGGGTGATGACTGCACAACAATATAAGTGTACTTAATACCACTGAACTGTACACTTAAAAATGCTTACAATGGCAAATTTTATATGTGTATTTTGCCAGAATAAAAAAATAAAACAAAAAATAGAATCTGACTGATAGCACCTAAGTCTTTGCAGACCTCTCTTCAATTACATCTTCCTCTATCTCCCAGATGGAACTACTAATCTTTTTAAAAAATTTATCCTTGTCTTACTATTTTATAGATATACAGTTGTGCATATATCTAAAATGTGTTGCTTGGTTTAGCATAATTTAAAATGTATACAATGATATTTATTGTACAGCAGTACTTCTCTGTAATAATGTAGGTGATATATATTCAAGCTCTGGTACTTGTGAGGTGTACACTTGGGGTCTCACATTCACATGTGAAATACTTTTTTTTCTTTCCAGAGCCCATTAGAGACTTCCTGGTTATCTCCTTTGCTGATGAACATTTTTTTCCTGGTTGCCTTTTCAATGAAGGCACAGACTTCGGAAGGTTCCCAGTTTATGTGGAGGTCTCAGTTCATACTCTCTGCCTTACATTCGCCCAAGGTCTAATCTTCTACCTCTTGGGTGTTGAACCCTAAGTCCCAGTGTAACTGAGATCAGCACCCTCACCTGTTCCTGGGCAGCTATAGTGTCAGCTCACATCCTTCATGCTCTGGTTTCTGGTGGCCGCCTTACTTTTGGCACATGAAGATTTTCCTTTCTTTCAAGCTAAGTTCTGTACTTAAAATAATTTAAAAAAATACGTTTTGTCCCGTGTGTCTTGGTGCTCTTACTGGGAGGCTTTTCATGTCCTATACTAGAGCACTGCTTTGCCAGAAGTAGAAACTGCCATGCAATCTTGAACGGCAGCTCTTTTTTTCAACCCTCACCACCCCTGGGACTCTTCATCAGTCACTCCATTCACCTCGCCGCTGGCCAGCAGCTATGGGCACAGCAGAGTATGGCTTCTTGATCAATCGCTCTCATTTAGGGCATCTTAAAGATGGTGGATATGCAGTAGAGTGTCACATCAAGCATTAGAAACAGTTCCTAGGTCACTCACTTATTAATTCATTGCACAAATAATTAAAGAATACCTGCTGAGTGATAGGCAAGGCTTAGTATAGCCAGAAATATTTTTATTGATGGTCAAAGAAATGTTTAAAAGATCCAGATTACAGGTTGTCAGTAACATACAATTTTTATACAATTAAAAAAAAAATCTGTATCCTTTTCAAATATGAAAGGAAAAATACTATTTAAAGGCTCCTGAAAATGTTGGCCATCTGAACACTAAAAAGACCATATATGGGTGAGCCACAGAGATATAAACTTTGAGGTGCAGCTCTTTATATCATCTTTTTTTTCTTTGAGTAAAACACCTCCCATTAATTTTCACATCACATCCAGGTAGGCAGGTGAAAACGGATTTATCCACTTGTTATAAATGGAGAAAAAATGGGTCTGAGAGTGTACTCATAAGCAAATGAAGGTTCATGCTTCAATTTCTAGACATCTGTGTTAGCTGATCCACAGGCACACCCCACAAAAATTGCTACTGATTGCAATTTTCTAAGGTGTCTAAGGTAATTTAAAAAAAGAATGAATTGGCTGAGTAAAAAAATAATACTCCAGACAGCTTTCTTGTCCCAGAAATGACCTGTTCTCTAATAGTTCTTCCATTGCCCTGTACTGAAAATTAAAAGTGAGATACACACTTGCACAAATAATGGTTCAAACTAAGCACATTCAAGTCAATCCTAGAATGGGCATTGATTCTCTCTGCACTCTACCATCTACAACACAACCATCCTACAATGCCAAATTGAACATGCTTGCTATACTCGATCTTAAAAAAAAAAAACCCACAATAAACAGGAACAAAAACAAACAAACCTGTTTGGCTTTCAAAGGCTCCATGTTTATCACAAGGATTTCGAGTTGGAGAGAACAAACTCAGTGAGATAAAAGATCATCTGGAGCAATCCATCTTGGTTCCAAAGTCTGGCATTCATATTTAGTGGGAACTAGTACAAATGAACAGCAATTAAACAAGTATTTACAGAGTGCCCTCTATATGAGTCAGTCAGTCAGGGAGGAAATTGGAAAACCCGGCAAGCTCCTGTTCTCACTGTGAGGCAATTTGGTGCTGCAGAAAAACACCAGAGCTGGGCATTTGGACAGCGCAGAGGTGGAGACCATGTATTACCATTTGCAGCTGTGCCTCTCTGGGCAAGTATCTCAAGTCATTGAGCTGCATTTCCTTTCTTTCTAATATGATTATTGTAAAAATAATAACAAATCACGGGTTGTTATGAGAAACACATGAGAAGATGCATGTGGAAGCAGTTTGAAAAATAGATGCAATTATTATTCCATTAAAATAACAAATGAAAGAAAAAGAATCTGCTTGTGTTTTAAGTCCTTTGGTTTTCTTCTCAGCCAAGAAGTTGCTACATGATGTACAACAACCCTTTCAGTGAATTCCTTCAAGATTTGATATCGGAGACTCTGGAAACATCAAATTCTCTATCTTTACGCAGCAGCCTGGGGGGAAGAGCTTGGAACGGAACCTGTGCATGGCAAGGATGGCATAATAAGAGAGGGCCCCTGAACTCCCAAAAGTAGGATGTGCATTCTAATAAGTCTGTATACTTTTTAAAAGCATCAAAACTTGATAAAATTTCCTTTAAAATGTGGGCTGACTGTGTTCTCACTTTGTTCTTAGGTGAAATGAGATGCTTTGGGGCATCTACAACAGAAGATAGATGTGATGTGCTACAGTACCTGAAGAGTTGGGGTGACTGATGCATGGCTGAAAAACTGGTTCTGTTTAAAATGCTAAAAGTTCCTCATGAGGCTCTCCTTGACTTCTCAAATGTGGGCCCTGCCTTTACTTTGAGCCCACCTTCCTCCTCACCCCACCAGTGACCTGGGCCCCAGCCGTACTCAATGTGAATGACTCAATGGTGGTTCTTCCTACAGGGAACCCTCCCAGAACTTCTCAACTCAGCCCTAAAGCCCCATTCATCCCTCCATCTATTCATCCAGTGTTTCCAAAGCACCCACTGGACACCAGCCATTGCAGAAATTGATGGGGATACAATGGTGACAGTCATGGATACAACATCAGAGCTACAATGTGAAGGGTGGACATGAGATAGCAAGCAAAGGATTTATGGGGGTTCGGAGGTATGGCAAAGGGGTAAAGCAATCCTGGAAGACAGTGTACCTCCTCCGAGAAGCCTTCTTCTTATTCCCCACACAAACTGGGTGAGAGAGCAACCAGACATGAACCACAATAAGATGTTTGCATTGAAATTGATTTGTGGCAGTTTTAAATAAAACAAAAACAACAGACTCTTGGAATCATGACTGAAAAATAATTGTTTACTATAAAATATGATGACAAATTGGAACAGAATCAACTCACTCTCATTGTGATAATGAAAGAACATGAAGGCTAGATAGGCAGTGACTAAGTTGAAACTACATCACTGCTTAATATTATATAATTGGTTTACTTGTTTTATCTGAATATAGTCTGTGCCCCCCATTAGAAGGGGACTGCCCTTAGAGGACAGAGGCCTTATCAAAATTCAATTGACCATATATTTGTGGATCTATCCTTGGACTCTCTATTCTGTTCCATTGATCTGTCTGTGTTGATACCAATCAACACTGTCTTGATTACTGTATATATATATATATTTTTTTAAAAGTCACATGCCTATTTTAAATTTTTATTTATTTATCTATTTATTCATGGCTGTGTTGGGTGTTCGCCTCTGTGCGAGGAGGGCTCTCTCTAGTGCGGCAAGCGGGGTCCACTCTTCATCGTGGTGCGCGGGCCTCTCACCATCGCGGCCTCTCTCGTTGCGGAGCACAGGCTCCAGACGCGCAGGCTCAGTAATTGTGGCTCACGGGCCCAGTCGCTCCGCGGCACGCGGGATCCTCCCAGACCAGGGCTCGAACCTGCGTCCCCCGCACTGGCAGGCAGACTCTCAACCACTGCGCCACCAGGGAAGCCCGATTACTGTATATTTATAAGTCTTGAAATTAGTTTTGTAACTGCATTCTTAATTTTTAAAGCTGTTATGGCTATTCTAGGTGCTTTCCATTTCCACATATATTTTAAAACCAGTTTGTCAATTTCTACATAAGCGCTTACTGGGATTTTGATTGAGATTGTCTTGAATCTGTGGATCAATTTGGGGAGAATTGACATCATAGCAATATTGAATTTTAAGACCCATGAGCAAGGTATATCTCACCACTTATTCATGTCTTCTCTCAGCAATGTTTTGTAGTATTCCATGTATAGGTCTTATACATGTTTATTCAGATTCGTCTCTAAGTATTTCATATTTTTATGTTACTATAAATCGTATTTTTTAAAAATTCAATTTCCAAATGTTTATTGCTAATACACAGAAATACGATAAATTTTTTATATATTGACCTTGTCTGGAACCCTACTAAGTTTGCTTATTAGTTCTATTTTTTATGTAGGTTCTATGAGATTTTCTATATAAACAACATCATCATATCATTTGCGAATAAAGAGGGTTGTATCCATCCTTTCCAATCTGAATGCTTTTTTTTTCTTTCCTTGCCTTATTGCACTGGCTAAAACCTCCACTATAATGTTTAATGGAAGTAGTGAGAGTGGATATTCTTCTCTTGTTCCAGATTTTAGGGGGAAAGCTTTCAATTATTCTCCATTAAATATAATGATATCTACAGGTTTTCTGTAGATGTCCTTTATCGGGTCGAAGAAGTTCCTTTGTACTCCAAGTTTGTTAAAAGTTTTTACCAGGAATGGATGTTGGATTTTGTCAAATGATGTTTTTGCACTGATGGAAATGATCATATGTTTCTTCTTTTTAGCATGTTTATATGGTGAATTACATTGATTGCTTTTCAAATGTTAAACCAATTTTGAATTCCTGGAATAAATTTCACTTGGAAATGATGTATTATCCTTTTTATATACTATTAGATTTGATTTTCTAAAATTTTGTGAATAATTTTTGCATCAATGTTCCTGAGGGTTATTAGTCTGCATGTTTCTTTTCTTGTAATGCCTGTCTGGTTTTCATAACAGGGTAATGTTGGACTCAAAGAATAAACTAGGGAGTATTCCCTTTATTGGTATGTCTTCAAGTTCACTAACCATTTCTCCTGCAATGTTTAACCTGCTATTGATCTTATGCAGTATATCTTCAACACAAACATTTAGTTTTCAACTCTAGAAGTTCGATTTAGGTCTTTTTTATATCTTCCATGTTTCTACTTAACTTTTTGAACTTATGGAATACAGTTATAATAACTTTTAATGTCCTTGTATGTATCACACAATTTTTCCCTTCTTTGGTTGTTTCAGGAGGGAGGATAAATCTGGTCTCCCTTACTCCACCTTGGTCAGAAGTGGAAGCCCTTAGCCTACATTCTGTTACAGAGTAGATTTTCCAAAAGAAATGTTGACGGAAGTAATGACTATGGAATGTTCTAGGTGCCAGGAATGCACAGTGAACAGGACAAAAAGACCTCTGCGCTCATGAGCTTACAGTCTAATGGAGGATGACAGTCAAAAACATAATGCAAAAAATAAATGTATAAATGAGACAATTTTAGATAGCGTTAGGCAAATGAGAGTGATCACTAGGGACCGGAAGACAGTGGGAAAACAGCCTTATAGATATTGGTCAGGAATGCATCTCTGAGGAGGAGGTGACCATGTAGCAGTCATGGGGGAGGGTACTGCAGATAGAGAGATCCACAGGTACAAAAGTCATGAGTGGGAAGTGAGCTCAGCACACTGCAGTGCAGAATGAGGACCAGAGTGGCTGGCATGTAGTGAGAGAGAGAAGTGGAAGGCAGGGGCCAGATCTGATAGTCTTACACATCACGGGCAAGGTGTGGAGCAGAGTGGGAACACTGCACTCAAACACACAAAGAAATATTAAAGTGAAACTTTCTTTACATCTCTCCCTCTAGAAGGATGAACAACAAACATCAGAGAAATTGGCTCACTTTTCCTTGTATCTGCAGAGTGTGTTCAGCCCACAGGCTGCTGGCAATCAGGATGGAATGGTTCCTAAACCTACCGCTGTCCTGCACCTCATCCAAGGCATCCTCCCACAGCACACCCTAAGCATTGCTGGCAAACCATTCCCATGGAGCCCATAGCCATCCTCCTCACTCTCTGGTCCCAAAAAGGAAACAACAGAGCTGCAAGTTGTTTGGCAGCTGCCACATTTCCTTCCAGAGATGATAGAGCATAGAAATGGATGAAGTATTCAAGGGTTCTCTTTGCATGAGAAAAAGTGGTACAAACAGTATCTCTTTAGAGTGGGCTGCCATTTACAATAATAAGCGGAACCATTTTTCAGATTCCTTCCCCCACATTCTGGTATAATTTGTTCTCTCCATATTTGGCTTCAAGAAATGCATAACCAGAATATCTGAATAAACTTGATTTATGTCCCAGCTCTGTGACTTACTCACTGTGCGACCTTGGGCAAGTCATTTAATCTCCCTGAGATTTTGTTTCCTTTCCTGAGATACGAGGATGCTCTCACCTTCCCATCCTCTCCCAGGGGAGCTGCTATTAACCATATTAATGATACAGGAGTCCTTCCCTACCCAGACATGAGGCTTAGCCACACACAATTCCCCAAGTAAGAAGAGAATTTGGCGCTAAGCTGAGAAACCTAGGGGAAATGGGGAGAGGGAAAGAATCAAGATCACAGTCTGTAATAAATACTTTTATTCAATTTTAAAAATTAAAGACTGAACTGAACTTAAAAGAATGTCAATGGCATTGCACCCATTGGCTCAGCCATAATGAATACCTATTTACCACTCATTGCTCGCTGGGAATCTTTCAGATCTTCTTCACTCAAAGTTTCAACAAGGTGATTGAAAATGTGGTATGCTCTTTGCAAACAAAACAAATTTTCCGTGTAAAGTCCTCTATCCAAGCATTCTACGTCATCTTGGTTTCATGGTTCAGAACCTATCTCCTGGGTCCCATCTTGGTCCTATGGACCCCAAAGAGTTTGGGTGTTTGAGATGGGGAGCCCTTTGCTTGGCCTTTATTGAATTTTCTCTGCTGTGGGCAAAATATATTTAAAAGTATAAAATCAAAGTTCATGCAAAAGATTCCGGGGGTTGAAAAGGAATTACAAGTAAAGTAACTTTAGAGTTGACCAAGCAGTTTCACCTTCTTCCTGTTATTTTATTTGCAAAGTCAGCATAACTATTATCCCCCATGTATAGACAGAAACCTGAACCCCAGAGAGATCAAGGGGAATTGGTGAAGATCACAAAGATGGAGGAAAGGAACTCACATCCAAATTGCCTTTCCAAACTCAATGCTCCGGAGGAGCATCTAAGTCATGCTAGAAGAGAGCTATGACTGGGGTAAAACACTATTAATATGAGACCAAATAATTTTGATTCAGACTACTGCAAATTTTCACTTTCACTCTGTGTTCCTTGGCGATTGCAACAGAGTTCTTTATCTAATTTCTTCACCTTTTCCCAGAGTTCACGCCACCTCCCAACTGAGTCCCATCTGTGAATTTAATTAACCAGCTGCTGTCCTGGTCTTTCAGATCATTAATTAAAATTTTCTTTGAAACCAGACCTAACCCTTTTACCCTCAGACACTCTCTGGAGACTTTCATTTGGATCTGAAGATAACTGTTTATTTTAACCTCACATTATATGCTCAGTTTGCAAAGAGAGTTTTATAACTGTACTATCTCAAAAAGTTAATTTCTCCAGGGACAGATTGTGAGCCAGCTCTGAATATGTTTTGTCAAAATCCAAACACAATAAACTGCTTCCAAATGTTGTTGATGCTTTTGTTATTATTAATGTTAGGTAATTAGAAAAAATATTGATAAAATTCACCGTAGCATCTTTGGTTTAAATCCCAAACCTGCTGAATGCATACGTATTATCAGGGGACTACATGTATATCAGCAGACTAGAAATACCCATCCATTTAATCCTTTCATGCAGGAATCCAAGACCTAGGAAGTTGCCTTAAAGAACTAAATTAACATAAGAAAAAAAATGTTTATGTATAAAGATGCTCATCATTTCATATATTACCAAACACTGGAGTTGATCTTATTATCTAACAATAAAAGAATGGGTAAGTACATTTTGGTACCATATTATGGGATATTACACTGTTATTAAAATCAACACTATGTAATTACAGGGAAGGCACTTGGGATATAGTATCAAGTGGAAAATAAAGAAGACAAATATGCAAAATCTATAATTACTTTATATAGAAGTAAGTCTGTATGGGCAAACACTGAAATGACCAGGAGTGAAAATTAAGAACAGTCAATTTGGAGTGACAAGATTGTGGAAAGTTTTATTTGCATGTTTATTTTTAAGTTAATATGTATGCAACAAATAAAAGTTAGACTGACCTAACTCAAAATATCTTAGAAACATCTCGATGATCATTGTGCAATTCAGGATGTTTGCACTATAGTTCTCTACAGCAAATGTGTCAAAGTCCGCCCATAAACCTTGGACTCTACCATTTCAATTAGCCATGAAGTACTCCTAACTGCCAGTATCTGTATTTCTATACCCAAGGACATTTATCTGGACCTGCAGGAGGCTATGTATACAGCAGATTAGAAGATCCAAAGAATTAACACTTTCTTAGAAGGAGGCTTCAACTACTCTTAGGAGTCAAACAAACACCCAACATTCTCACTTTTCAGGTGGTATAATTCTTAGATGGCTGTTTTGCACCATTTCCCAGATTCTAACAAAGGACCAAAGAAAGTCACTGGAGAAAGGAAAGTCTTTCTAACATTTAGGACTAGAAAAACTGCATCCGTATGGGATAAAAGAAATAGCAATCACTACCTCACACCATACACAAAATATAACTTGAGACAGATAACAGATCTACAGGTTGAATATATTTTCTAGAAGAAACACAGAAAACTCTCTTTGTGTTCTGGGGTAAGTAAGAATTCTTAGGGGATAAAAAGCAATGAACATAAAGAAGATTGATCAACTCCCCTGGCAGTCCAGTGTTTAAGACTCAGCACTTGCAGTGCAAGGGGTGTGGGTTTGATCCCTGGTCGGGGAACAAATATCCTGCATGCTACACGGTGTGGCCAAAAGAAAAAAAAGTAGAACCACCACAAGAAAAAAATGAAGCCATACATAAGATAAGAAGATTGATCAATTGCAGTTCACCCAAACTAAAATATTACTCATCAACGATATCACAAAGAAAATGGAAAGCAATTCACGGACTGTGATAAAATATCCACAGTGTATAATTGACCAAGAATTCTGGAATTCATCCAGAATTTATAAAGGACATCTATAGTTCAATAATTTTTTTAAAAAACCCAATTTTTAAAAATACAAAAGACTTGGGCAGGCACTTCACAAAAAAGATATATAAATGCTAATAAGTAGATGAAAAGTTCCTAACATCATTAGTTATCAGAGAAAAGGAAATTAAAACCACAGAGGAATGCCTGTACACACTGACTAGAATGGCTATAAGTAACAAGTCTGATGGCTCCGAATGTTGAAAACAACGTGGAGCAAGCAGAATTCTCATAAATTGCCATAAGTGAGCATCAAATTTTATGATAACTTTGGAAAATTCTTTGGCAGTTTTTTATAAAGTTGAACAATTCAGCTCTTTCCTAAATGTTTACACAATAGAAACGAAAGCATATGTTCACAAAAAGACCTATACAAGAATATTCACAGTAGCCTTACTCATAATAGTCCCAAACTGAAAACAGCAAATGTCTATCAACAGGAGAACAGATAATCAAGTGGGGTATTTTTCATACAGTAGAACACTACACAATAAGAAAAAGGAATGAACTACATACACACAATGAATGATATGACTGAATCTCAAAAACATGTTGCTTGAAAGAAACCAGGCACAAACTTTCCATTCATATGAAATTCTAACAGGCAAAATGAAACTATGGTGAAGGAGATAAGAACAGTGATTTCCTGGAATGCAGCAATGGAGATTGACAAGGAAGGTGCATAAAAGAAATTTGGGGGTGATAGCCATGCTCTGTGTCTTGATGACAGCTCTGTGTCCGGTGAGAGCCAAAATCAAGTCTGAGATACTCCCTGATGATATTCACAAAATATATGAGCCTGTATTGATCCAAATGGACTGTCTCCCAGTGAGACATCCCTCTTTCTTCACCACCTTAGTGAACACCAATTCACACCAGCAAACATTTTCTGAGCCCCTAATGGTGCTGACACTGCCCTTCAGGAGCTCACGGTCTAGTAGAAAGAGAGCTCCACAAACCAATTTAATAAAATAAAGTGCTAAAATGGAGGGGTGGGTAGGAGATCGTCAACTCTTTGGGGCAGGTGGGGAGTGAATGGTCAGGGAAGGTTTCAGAGTGGAGCTGATATTTGTGCTAAGTCTTCACAAGGGAGTAACTCAGTGGCTTTACTCTGATAATTAAAGTAATAGAGGTTCGTTGTGAAAAAAAATTAGAAAAGCACTGAGTATTGTGAACCTCAGTCTACATCCTATCATTCAGAGATAAGCTCTGTAAGTATTATGACTGTGTCTTTCCTGCCAGACCTCCCCATGCTAAGTGCTCTTTATTTCTTTAACATGAATATGGGATTTTATTATACATGTTGTTTTATAGGCTGTTTTCTTTAATACTTCACCATACATCGTTGCTAGCTCTTCATGCCTGTATGAGTCCACGTAGCCATTTTTAATGGCTGTGTAGAATTCTACCCCACAAGCTGTGCCCTGCATTTAACCAACCTTCTCTGGATCATCCACAATGGTTTTCAGTTTTGTACAATTGTTACAAGTGTTTAACTAGGTCTTAGAGAGGGAGGAGCTTCCATGAAGATGTGGGAGGGGAAAAGGAAGAGATGACTGCAGACATGAAGCCAAAACCACGGAAAGGGGCATCGAGAATTTGGAGAATGCAAGCCATTCTGTGAGGCTGGGGCACAGGCTGTGTGTGGAGCCAAGATGGGAGAGGGGAATATGGTCAAACAGACAGGGTCTTAATGGCCAGTCTAAGGATTTGCACCTGAATCCAAAAGTCTGGGGGAGCAAATCAAAAGTCTGAATCAACAGAGTGACACCAGCAGATCTGTGTTTTTGAAAGGCCACTCTTTTCTTCCTGAGTACTTTGTTGCCTTATGCATTACAATCTTGAGTATCTATTCTAATCAGTTCAGGAAATAACCTCCCACCCCTCTAGACCATAGGGACTGAATATAAACCAGAGGCAGCCAATAATTCCTTTCATTGAGTTTTTATCCCTGTGGATACTTTGGCCTTGAATAGCTATCCTTTGAGGTTTGGCTCAGGCTAATTCTTCTCTCAGGTCTGAGCACTTGGCTTCTGGATGGATTACCTGACTTAGGGACACATTGCAGGTTTGGACATATGTGGTTTTGGCTGACACTCTCTAGTTTAGGGGACAAGAGGCTCCAGTAAGAAGTATATCAATAAGAAGAGAGTCGGGACACAGAGGTGAAGTGGGGTGAACGCTCTCCCACTCCAAGGGTATGGACATTCTGAATAAAAGATAACCAAAAGATCTAAATAATCTGTTCAAGGTCAAGAGTGAGAAAGTTAAAGAAGGCAGATGCAGAGACCAGGTGGTATCTCTAAGTCAGAGAGGTGAGATGAAGTCAAACACTCACAAAGTCAGAAACAGGCCTTAAAGGTGGGGAAGAGTCAGCCCATGTGGGGAAAGGAGATGGGGGTTGGGCCCAAGATAATTGGGAGAAAAGGGAATTGAGGGCTCAATGAAGCAGGGAGCCTTGAAGGCCTACATGATCAGTGGAAAATATACTTAAAACACCTCCTGCACACCCAGGGAAATACAAGAAAACCTTGCCATCCACTCTGGGAAATGGTGGGAAAAATCACCTGCAAGAAATAAAAATTGCAAGTCTGCATCAAATGTGGTTGGAAGGTGAAATTCATACCACCCATCTGGTAGGCATTTAACATAAAAACTGGCCTTGAACTAGTGGAAACTGACACCCCAGCAGAAGAAAATGTGAAATACTTCTGCAACCAATGCAACACAGAAAATTGGCTGAAGATGAATCCTCTGACAAAAACTTTAACCACACATCAGATTTTTTAAAAAGAATTAACCTCTCAATAAACGGACTTAAAGGAACAACCTGAAAGGGAGCTGTAGATAAGTATTTTCAAATTATTTAAAGAAAAAAATAAGAAATAGAAGCCATAAGTCAAAAATAAGAAGAACTTGAGAACAACAACCAAAAAAAAAAAAAAAAACAGGAAAATTGAAAAATAATGAAATAGCCCAAACTATGTGCTGGTCACAGTTCTGGATGATGGGAATACATCATTGAGGAAAATGGACAAAGCCCTGTCTTCCGGAGCCTTCATTCAGGAGGGGGAGACCGCAAATAAATAAACATAGAAAATAATCTCAGCAGTGATCAGTGCCATCAGATTGTACCAAGACCAAGTGAACACATACACTGACCAAACATATAATGAACAAAGTGATGCATGTATAGCTCATGAAAGAAAGAAGAGAGGACATTTGGTGTCATGGGTAATGACACAGGGCAGTTGTATTAAATAGGCATGAAAAAAAGTGCTCATTTCACCATAATTTCATTAAGATTAAGAAGGATCTAAGATATAATCAGACCTTCTTAAGCAAAGCTCAGTCCTTGATGTCCCAACCTCCAAATCTTCTGAATTCATATAGCTCTTCCTCAATACAATACAAACCCAGAAGGAGTCTTCTCCAGAGAATTCCATTTCTATCATTAGTTGACTTCTGCCATTTTTAATTGAAAGTTTTATTGAAATAATTTTAGACTTACATGAAGTTCTAAGGAATAATTCAGAGAGATCCCATGTACCCTTAACCCAGTTTCCCCCAAATAGTAATATTTTGCAAAACTATAGTACAATATTACAACCTGCTATTGACACTGTTGCAAGCCACTCATCTTATTCATATTTCCCCAGCTTTACTTTTACTCAAAGGTGTGTGCATTTAGTTCTACACAATTTTATCGCACGGGTGGGTTCCTGCAACCACCACCATGGTCAAGATACTGATCAGTTCCATCACTGCTAGAAGACATGGCATTGTCCTTTAAAGACCACACTCACCTCCATCTTCCTTTGCTCCACCACTATGCAGCCCTCCCCACTAACCTTTGTCATTCACTAATCTGCTCCCCACTTCTAAAACTTTGTCATTTCAAAAAGGTTATATAAATGGAATCATAACGCAAACTTTTGGGATTGGCTTTTCTCATTCCCCATAATTCTCCAGAGATTTATCCAAGTTGTATACATCAATAGTTCCTTTTGATTGCTGAGTAATATTCTATGGTATGCATGTACAACAGTTTATTTAACCATTCACCCATTGAAGGATACCCGGGCTGTTTTTTAGCATTTGGCTATTACCAATTAAGTCATTATGATTAGGTTTTGTGTGAACATTAAGTTTTCATTTCTCTGGGATACATTCCAGAGAGTGCAATTGCTGGGTCATATGGTAGTTTAATGTTTAGTTTTATCAGAAACTATAATACTGCAAAAGTTTTACAGAGCAGCTGTATCATTTCACATTCCCACCACAGCAAGGAATGAATGATCCAATTTCTCCACGTTCTCACCAGCATTTGGTGTTGTCACAGTTTTTAAAATTGTAGCCATTCTGATAGATGTAGAGTGATTTGTCATTGCAGTTTTAGTTTGCATTTCCCTCATGGTTAACAGTGTTGAACAACTTTTCATGTGCTTATTTGCCATCTGTGTATCCTCTTCAGTGAAATGACTACTCTTGTCTCTTGCTCATTTTTTAACTGGCTTTTTTTCACTATTCATTATCTATTCTAGATACTTGTTCTTTGTTAAATGTGTGAGTTGCAAATACTTTCTCCTACTCTGTAGCCTGTATTTTCACAGGAGTTTTTGCATAACAAACATTTCAAATCTCAGTGAAGTCTATTTTACCAAATGTTTTGATCATGCCTTTGAAATCAAGTCTAGGAATTCTCACTAAGCCCTTGGTCCCCAAGACTTTCTCCTACATTTTTTTTCCTATAAATTTTATAGTTTTACATTTAAATCCATGATCCATTTTCAGTTAGTTTTCGTATAAGGTGTAAGGTTTAGGTTGTTTTTTTTTTTTCTTTTGCCTATGAATGTCCAGTTGCTCCGGCACTATTTGTTGAAAAGTCTATCTTTCCTCCATTGAAATGTTTTTTGATCTTCGTCAAAAATCAGTTGAGCACACAAATTTGTGGTTCTATTTCTGGGGGTTTCATTCTGTTTCACTGATTTACAGTTCTACCCTTCTGCCAATACCGCGTGGTCTTGATAAGCATAATTGAAGAATAAGCTTTATTATCAGGTAGAATAAGAAGAACTTATTTCTTCTTTTTCAGGATTGTTTTAGCTAATTTAAGGCCTGTGCCTTTCCATATAAATTTTAGAATAGTCTTGTCCAGGTCAACAAAACTCCTTGCTGGGATTATGTTAGGGATTGTTTTAAACCTATAGGTCAATTGGCAAGAAGTGACATATTTGCTATGTTGAGTTTACCAATCCATGAAGAGGGTATGCTGCTTCATATATCTGGGTCTTTCTTGATTGTCTTCATCAGCACTTGCAATTTTCAGGACACAGAGCCTGTAAATGTTTTGTTATGTGTACACTTATATATTTCATTACCTTTGGAGTGATTATAAATGATACTGTGTTTTTAATTTTGGTTTCTGCATGTTCATTGTTAGAATATAGAAATGAAATGGAGTTTGGTGTGATGGTTTTGTATTCTACAACCTTGCTGAACTCATTTATTAGTTACAGGAATTTTTTCTGGTAAATTCTTTTAGGTTTTTTTATATAGACAAACATGATATCTGCAAATAGAATAGTTTCTTTTCTCTTTCCACTACATATACATTTTTATTTTCTTTACTTGCCTTATTACATTGACTAGAACTTCTAGTACTACGTTGACTAAAAATGGTGAAAGTGAATATTCTTGCTTTGTTCCCAATCTTAGGGGAAAAAAGTTCAGTCTTTCATCATAAGTATGATCTTAGCTGTGGGTTTTTGTAAATGTTCTTATCAAGTTGAGTGGTTTCCCTCTATTCCTAACTTGTTGATAGTTTTTATTATGAATGAGTATGGGATTTTATCAGATGCTTCTTTTTGTATCAATAGATATGATCATATGATTTTTTTCTCTAGATTGTGGATATGGTAGATGACATTGACTAACAATGCTGAAGGCTGAACTTGGCATAGCTGGGATAAATCCTACTTGTTCATGGTGTATGACTCTTTCTATACATTGTTGGATTCAATTTGCTAATATTTTGTTGTGGATTTTCAAGTGTACGTTCATGAAAGATATTTGTCTATAGTTTTTTGGGTGCAGGTTGGTACTATCTTTGTCTGGTTGGGGTATCAGGTAATAATGGCTTTATAAGATGAGTTGGGAATGTTCTACCCTCTTCTGTTTTCTGGAAGAGATTATATAAAGTTGGTGTTAATTCTTCTTTAATTTTTGGTAGAATTCTCCAATAAAACTCTCTGGGCATGAAGATTTCTTTTTCAAGAGCATTTAAATTACAAATTCCATTTCTTTAATGGTTGTAGGAATGTTCAGATAATCTATATCATATTAGTTAAGTTTTGATGGTTTGTGGTCTTCAAGGAATTGTTCCATATCTTCTAAGATATTGAATTTATTTTGATTGTAAACTTGACTGAAGTATTCCCTTATTAACCTCTTAATGCTGCAAGATCTGTACTAACAACCTCTGTTTTATTCCTGATATTCATGGTTTGTATCTTCTCTCTTTTTATCTTTGTCAGTCTTTCTGGAGGTTCTTCCATTTTATTGATCATGTCAAAAAATCAGCTTAAAAATTTTTTTTCTACTGTTTTCTTTTCTTTTCTTTCTTTCTTTCTTTTTTTTTTCTCCTCCGGCTGTGCCATGCGGCTTGCTGGACCTTAGTTTCCAGACTAGGAATTGAACCTGAGCCATGGAAGTGAAAGCGCTGAATTCTAACCACTAGACCACCAGGGAACTCCCTCTACTGTTTTCTTATTTTCAATATTGTTGATTTCTATTCTTATCTCTATTATTTCCTTCCTCTCTTTGTTTTGGGTTTAGTTTACTTTTCTTTTTCTAGTTTCTTGAAGTAGGTAGTTAGATTATTAATTTGAGATTTTTTCTTGTTTCTAATGTAAGCATCTAATGCTATAAATTTACCACTCAACACTGTTTTGTTTCCCACATATTTTGATGTATTGTATTTTCACTTCCATTCAGTTAAACGTATTTTAAATTTTTTTGATACCTCTCAATTGATCCTGTATTATACAGGAGTTTGTTGTTTCAGTTCCAAGTGTTTGAGCATCTTTCTGATATTGATTTCTGGTTTTGATTCCATTACAGTCAGATTATACTCTGAATGATTGTAACTCTTTAACATTTGTTGAGGCTTGTTTTATTTTTATTTTAATCTTTTTCAGGCTGTGATTCCAATGACAATTTAGTTATCAGCCACTTGGGAGCAATTACGAACTCCATTCAGCTCTTTAGGCCTCAGCTTCTTCATGTGTAAAATTGTTGTGGATTTAGGCAGACTTACTGAGAGCCTGCTCTGTGCCAAGCACTGTTCTGGGTGCTTTATGCACAGCGCTAGTCCTCATAGCACCCTTGCAACAAAGATACAGTTGATTCTCACTGTTCATGGTAGCTTTGTTGGATGAAGTTGCTATGAACACTGGATTAGTGAATAGCAAACTAGTGCTCCTACAGGGCTAGGCTCCCAAGAGCCTCTGGTCACAACGTTTTACCAACCAATCAATATACAACCTTGCTTTGTGTGTGTTTCTGTTTAAAGACAGCTTGTTTGATGTATATTACTGATTAGTTAACAGTGAACTCACAGCCAACAGCACTATAACTCATGCCTGAATGAAACTTACCTAGTACACGTGTTTTCTCCATAAGGCGCATCACAGCCTTGAGATTAGGAACACTAGACAGCACTTCAGCACTAGGCTTGGGGACCACTTAAAACACCAACAGCAACAACAAGAAGCATAAAAATGCAAATAGGACGCTTGTCACAATATGAGAGCTGAAACAAGGCAGCCTTGTCCAACCTCAGCTGGAAACATGCACATCTGGTGACTCAATTTTTTTTTGCTGCTCTGTGCATGTCCACAAATGACCATGAAAGTGCCACAAGTACTGATTCTGGGGTTTCAAATAAATTCTAGTGAGTAAGCAAATTTGTAAATATGGGATCCAAAAATAATGAGGATTGACTGTATTCTTATCTACACTTTCTAGATGCAAAAACTGAGGCTCAAAGAGGTTATGGCATCATCCAGTAAGAGTCTGAGTGTGTTCCTTCCACAAGACAAGCTCAATTTAACACCTTCCCCCAGACTTTCTTTTGCTCTTCCTGAACTCGGTAACTCCCAGGGCAGAAGTGCAGCCTGTCCCTCCTCTGAGTTCCAAGAGCAGAGATAAGGATGTGACCACAGCTCACATTGCCCAAGCATCTGCCGTGTGTGCTGGGTACTGGGCTAAGTGCTTTGCGAGAACCGACTCGTCTTCACAACCACCTTTGTGAGTCTGTGTTAATATTATCACTGTAAAAATGCACAGAGCGGTCAAGTGATGTGGCCACCGTCACCCAGCTTGTAAGAGGAGGATCGAGGATGCAATTGCAGGCAGCCCAAACCCTTGGCAGGCGCACTGCACACATAGCCCTGGACCGAACCCTAACCTCTATTGCACACACAGCATGCTGTGTGGAAATTACCTATTTGCTTCTCTGTTTTTCTCCAAACGATTGTGAGTTCCCAAAGGACATCAGCCTTGTTTTATTCCTCTCCACGTCCTAACTGCCTGGCCCAGATGCTGACACGGAGCAGGTGGTCAGCAAATGACTGGCAGATAAATAAATGAAGGCGTGAACCAATGCACCTCTGTCCTCCTGGTGCCCGGCACAGGGCCTGGCACACAGTGGCTGCTTAGTAAGTGTTTGCTGGAGAAGATGATTAACATTTTCCATGAGCAGCATCATTTGTCAGCAAAAGAGTGAGGGCACAAAGTTCTCTGATTGCTCCTGCCCACTGGCCCCGGGCAGGCTGTGAAGCTAGCTCCTTCTCTGAGCCACAACTAGATGCATCCTGGCTCCGAGAGAGTCCAGCTAATTAGACTCTTGTCTGCCAACAGAGAGCGTGGACAAACACGGAGAGGAAACTGTTAGCAGCAAAGAGAAGGGAAAGGCGGGAGGGGAAAGGCGAGGCATCAGCAATTTGTTAGAGGCGATGAAATGGAGCAAGTTATGCCTCCCACTAAATTACCATGTGTGCTAACTGTATATGCACCAGTAATTGCTGGCTCCTGCTCATTTACATTTGATTATTATATTTGCTGTTTTTAATTGCATTTGAATATGTCTGCCCTTAATACTGTCAAGATCATCATAGCTGTCAGCAATCCTCAGTGCTTTTTCTGCTAATAAAATGCAGATCTGCTACCCGGGCCTGCATTTTATCCAGATAATGATGGCAATAGCCGTGATAAGTAATACTAACGACAACTAGTGTTCTGAGTACCCACTGTGTTTCAGAAGCTGTCCTAAGTGCAGAATTTTAAGTCTGGTAAAATTGGGTTTCATTCCTGGCTCTGTTCTTTACCACTGTGTGATTTTAGGCAAGTTATTTAACTTCTCTGATCTTCAACTTTATTCTGTGTAAAAACGCATACTTTGCATAACGGTTGTGAAGGTTGATAACATCAGGTTAAAGGGTCCACTACGGGGCAGGGGCGTAATAAATGATGACTGTCATGACTCTCATTTACCCAGAAATCTTCCACGGCCCCACTGCCACTATCTTTGCTAAGGGCCTCATCACCACTCACCTGGACTGAAGCAATAACTTTCCCCACGGGGCCCTCTCCCTCCCTCCCCTCTCCTCCAGTGCTGCAGGTACATACACATCTGAATGCACGTCTTTTCCTTGTGCAGAGACTGTTGATGACTCTCTGCAGCCTGCAGGACAAGTTCCAAGCCTCAAAAAGAGACACAAATCTTCATGTAGAGGGTCAGGCTGCTGTGATGGAGGCTGCGAGCCACCCCTAGACCCTTAATAAGACGGCAGGCTCGTCACCCAGCTGCTGGGAGAGCTGAGGGTAGACAGCCCTCAGACATCAGCTGCTTTTAGAACTGCCTCAGCTTAAGAGAGCTGCCTTAGCCAAGGTCACTCGTGCCTTCCTGGGGCAGCCCACAGCCACTGCCTGGCCACCCTGGGGGTAGAAAAAGCCTGGCCCTGTCACCCTGACTCAGGATAACTCGGAAGAGCTGGCCAGTTTCAGAACGCCCCATGGGGTCATCCAAGGCTTCACTGAAACCCCACCAGGACCAACCACTCCCCTGCTCAACCCTGTCTCCCCCCTTCTCTTCCTTCCCCAGATGCCGATACCCAGGGCACTCCCTAATTAGACCCTCCCTACCAATCCCCTGCTTGCTCATTTCCACCTCAGAATCTGTTGCCCAAGAAACCAACTTGCAACCCAGGCAACCTCTCTAGATGGGTGACCCACCTCTCACATGTGTGACATGTGCCAGCTGTCTCTCCTTCCCACAGGCCACTCACTGTCCCGGCTTCCTACTGTTACCCACACTTCTCTCTCTTTCTAGAAGGACCTTTCAAACTTAGCAGCCTAGAGAGCCCCTTCTCCTCCAGCAGGTGCAGACTGAATGGCATCTCCTCCAGGAAGCCTCTCCTGATTGTCCAGGCAGAATTCAGGTGTGGGTCCTCTGGGCCCTGAGAGGCCTGATTTTCTCTGTAAAGTACGGGTTGCTCAAAACCTACAAGGTGCGAACTAAGATTCTCCCAATGCACTACGGGGAAGCTGAGACTTAGAAAGGTTCTATAACCTGCCCAAGGTCACACAGCTCGGAAGTGGCAGACCAGGACTTGAGCCCAGCACTGTATGCGGCCTGCACTTTTATCCCCAGTGCTGTGTCACTTTACAATACCATCACCATTTTTGTTTCTATTCTCTGACTTGATCCTCACAACACTATACTGATCTTATTCAGTTCTGACTATGCTCCGGCACTGTCCTTAGTGCTTCTTATGAACTGACTCACTCAGTATTCTCCACAAGCCCATCAGCAGGCACAGAGAGGTGAAGCAACGGAACAGGGTCACATAGCCGGTACCGAGGAGCCGGGATTTGGACTCAAGAAGTCTGACCCCATGGCCCACCCTCTTCCCCACCGTAGTGTTTAAATGAGATGAGAGTCACTGAAGGATTCTGAGCAGAGTGACATGATAAGAGGTCAAAGGGTCCCCCCGACTGTTGTGTTGTGAAGAGACTGCAGGGGGCCAAGGATGGGAGGAAGAGACCACTAAGGGTTGAGACCCTGGTGGTCAGAGAAGGGTTACGGTGAAGTGGAGAGGAGCTGCCATGTTCTGGGCAGAAGTCTGCATTCATTCGCCCATTCATTCATTCACTCATTCATTCATTTACTTATTCCTGGGGTGCTTGCTTTGCACTTTTCATAACTCCATCCTCCCCTGTGTGAGGCCCTGTGCGAGGTGCCAAGGATAGTGGGCTCGAGGCAGACACGATCCCCACCCTCACAGAGCTCAGAACCTCACCAGGTAAGGAGACAGGAAGCACATGACTGCACAGGGCATTCTAGAAGGTCAGGGCTCTACGGGGCATGTAGGGCTTATCTCAGAGTAGCCGATCCATTGTGAGCCCAGGCTGAGTTTAGCTCATACAAGGCTGCAGGAACCCAAGAAGAGAGTCAGTCTCTCCGGGCACAGGATGTCTGACCTGGGCCTTAAAGTCAGAAAAGTAGTTAAAGGGTGCTCAGACACTACAGAGAGAAAAGCTGAAGCATAAGCTTGGCTGAGCATTCAGAGAACAGAGGTGCTCTAAGTCTGTACCAAAGGATACAGCTGGGTTATTCCATGGGGAAAAGGGAAAGGGCTGGGAAGGCTGGGGCTGGGGAGGGAGGGTTTTTGATGGATGCTCGCCTTGGGTCTGCTCTTTTATGTATAACAAACCCACCCCGCTCTGTGCTCCTGTCCCCTAGAAAACCTCAGGTCCTCCTCCTGAGATTCCAGGCTTGGACACCCAGTCAATATGCCTACACTCTGTCTATGACAGAACGCTCTGTCAACTAAATTTCACACATGTTTATGAAAGACAGTCTCTGGCTTAAAAGACATTAAGTTTGTGAGATGAACCATCTGTAAATTCCAAGTGTGGTCCCAGGAATGTCACGTCCTCCCTTTGGGTTCAGTGTCTACATCTATAACAGACGGGAAGGCCTGATGAGATCAAACATCAACTCTAGAGCACAAAGCCCACAATTTCCTTCTTCTAAATTCAGAGTAATAAATAACCAAAGCAACCACTTACATGCAATATGGCACTGGGACTTGCAATATCCTTGCACATACTATATACCTTGCATATTATACTTCCTTCAACAATACTCCATGAGGTGTAAATTGCCCAAGAGACATGAGTACATATGTTCACCATGGACAAGAAAATTCATAGCAGCCTTATTAATAACAGCTTCAAATTATAAGCAACCCAATTGTCCATCAGTAGGAAAATGATTAAACAAACTATAGTAAATTCATATTGCAGAATAGTATACAGCAGTGAAAAAGAACTTCCAAGATACAACAGATGAATCTCAAAGACATTGTTCAGTGAGAGAAGCCAAACGTGAAAGAGTATTTATTCCATTATTCCACTCATATAAGGTAGAAAGAGACCACATAATCCTCTAGAGATAGAGACTGGAAGGGCAGTAACCTCTTAGTAGGGGTATTGACCAAGAAGGAACATGAGGGAATCTTCTGGGATGCTGACAAAGTTCCACATCTTGATTCAGATCATTGTCAACTAAGGTACATACATATGTAAAATTTTTTTAAACTGTATAGCTAAGATTAATGGACTTTGTATATGTGTGTTATACCTCAATTAAAAAATAAATTTAAAAAATTCTGGGAATTCCCTGGTGGTCCAGTGGTTAGGTCTCTGGGCTATCACTGCCGAAGGCATGGGTTTGATCCCTGGTCGGGGAACTAAGATCCCGCAAGCAAGCTGCATGGTACGGCCAAAAAAAAGAAAAAAGGAAGAAAAAAATCCTATGAGGTAAGTATTAATTAACAGAAGGAGAAAGTCAGATGGCTGAGTATTAATTAACAAAAGGGGAAAGTCAGATGGCTGTGATGCTCTCAAAGTAATACAAGAACGTTGCTATGTTAGGCACCAAACCCTATTAGTTTTTCTACAACTTGGTGTGTGAATAATAGACCTGCCCCTCTCCAACCCTGAACAGGCAAGACTCCTTAAGTATATGGTCTCAGAGAACGTGTTCATTTTCCTCAGAACACTTATCTCAGTTTAAAATAACACATTATTACACTGATTATTTGATTCATGTCAGTCTGCCCCATTGGGCTGTGAAATCTGGGATGTGGTCTGATTTTTCTCGCTGTGGAATCTCCAACATTTAGCTAAATGCTTAGTGTGAAAAAGGTTCTCAATAAATATTTTTTTAGTGAATGATGGCTGCTAGTAATAAACTAAGAGTTTTATGTATGGAATGTTTATTGAGGCTTGAGGATAATTCAAAAGAAAACCCAAGATCATAACATCCACTTCATCTCATGAGTCTTTTCCTTTACCTTTATTTTTGGTAATCTTTAAAAAAAAGTATGGGCAAAATTTGAAGAACTGCATCTAAGAACGTAGCACTTGTGAGGTCAGAAGGCAAAACCTGACAAAAGATTACATTCCGGTTACAGTTCAATTAAGCTAAATCTTAATAACAAAATGTTAATTAGAAAATCTCCAGATGTTTGGAAATTTTAAAATATACTTCTCAAAAACTAATGAGTCAAAGCAAAAATTACCATTGAAATTAGAAAATAATTCAAAATGAATGATAATGAAAATATGATATACTACACTCGTGTGATTCAGATACAGCAATGCTTTGAAGAAAATTACAGCCTTAAGTGCATTGTTAGACAGAAAAAATAATGCTGAAAATTAATGATGCATGTATATATCTAAAGAAATTAGAAAAAAATTAAAATTTGCAAGCTAGGATATAATTTTTAAAAAGTGCATAATCAATGAAATAGAAACAAATGTACCAAGAAGACCAATAAGACCAAAAGTTACTTCTTGGAACTCACTAATAAAATTAATAAACACCTGGTAACATGGATGAAGAAAATAAGGAAAAGACACAAACAACGTCAGGCGTGAAGAAAGAGGCATCATTCTGGATCCTAGAGACATTAAAAACATAAGAGGTATGGTAAATTCATTTATGACTATAAATTTGAAAATTTAGATGAAATGAAAATCTCTAGGAAGACATAGCTTACTAAAACTAGCACATGAAGAAATAGAAAATCTGAGTGGTCCTGTATCTATGAAATAAATTATAAACATTTGCCAGGTTCTGGGGATTCCAGATGAATAAGCCACCACCCTTGCCCCAGAGAAACACTCAGTCTCAAAAATATGTCTAGTTGGAGGACCAGGCTTGGTTTTATATAGGCTTTCTTCAGGCAGAGGTGGAGGGAGCTCCCTCTAGGCAGAGAGAACAACGTAACTACCCAAGAAACAACAGGGCAAGTGGATGAACCCTGTGCTACTGGATGGAGTGCTGTAACCCCCAGGGGCTTTCCAGAAGCAGCTTCGGAAAGGGACGATAAGGCCAAAGTATCATCCTGAAAAGCCAGAGAGAAGAGTTGTTCTCGTAGGTGTTCAGGAGCCACTGAGAACAAGGATACGTCCTTGGGAAGCCAAATGTGGCAGTGGTGCTAGAAGGATTAAAAGGGACAAATAATTAGAGAGAATAGAGAAATGGTGATCAGTTACAGGTTGCAACCAATCCTGATGAGAGAGGAAGAAGTTCGCATTTACTCAGCCCCTACTGAATGCCAAGCAATGTACCAGGCACTTTATAAGTCATTGCATGTAGCTCTGACACTGATTCGATGATTTTACTGCATCTGTTTTGCAGATGGGGAAACCAAGGCATGGGCTAAATAGTCTGCCTCAGATCACACAGGTTAGAAGTGGTACTGCTGGGATTTATATCCAGGTGTGACTCCAGCTCAGGTTCTTTCTCCTCACTCTTTTCTCTCCTAAAAATGAGTGACAATGACAGCCTAAAGTAGAGGGAATAGGTAAGTGTAATAGAGTGGACAGGATAGCTAAAGGGCAAGGGACAAAGGAGAACACAGGGCTGAAGAAGATGTACAGACGGGGCTGCTCATCATCTACCTACCCAGCATCACTCTCTGAGATGAAGTACTGTAGCACAGGTGGTCGTTATCATGGATACGGAAGATGATTCAGTTTCTTCCAGTGCCCATGAGCTTCAGTTTTATTTCCTATAAAATGGGGATACTGAAACTGATGTCATAGTATTCTTGTAAGAATTAGAGATTCTTTATCCAGTGCATGCAGCACAGGTCCTGGCACTGGCAGATACTCACGAAATGGTTCTCTTATGGTTAATCGTAGTAAATGTCCGACAGGAATTTATGCGAGGGGGTGGAGATAGAAAGAAGTGGCTTTGAGTATAGAAAAGGTATCTCATCACAGAAACTCCTCCTTTCCCACTCTGTTCCTGGAAGTGCCTCAATTAAGTCCCCTGGCTGGGTCTTGCCATAGACTAATTGGAGATCTCTGGGTTAGAGAAGTTCAAAGAATATGAACTTCATAATGTAAGCCTTACACATATCCATTTATAACTTGTACCTTCTCAGGGAGCTTTCATAAACATCATCCAATTTCTATATAACTCACTGAGAAGCAGCGAGGGCAGCATTATCAGTCTTACATCTCAGATAAGGAAACTGGTGCCCACACAGGGTCTGACATCTTATCAAATGTCACAAAACGAGTTAGGGGAAGAGCCAGCCTGAGAACTCCGGCATTCACACCTTGGGAAAAAAGGCTTTTAACCTACCTCTATGCTTGATATCTAGATCAAGGAAGAGGGAAACCATGGGGAGAAAATTATTTTAATAAACATTAAACCTATGTTTTATTATGAATTTTATGTGCTTTGGGCCTTTGCTAGCCCTTGAAGATACATATAGATAAATATACTTCCCCTTACTTCAGTAGATCCATTGTTGTCTTAGCTCCTCACAATTCTATAATTTAAGTTTTTATTCCTTTCCCCCCACTAGGCTGTAAACTCCTTAAGAGCACGAATCACATTTAATTGGATACCACTGTATCCCTGATGCTCAACATAGTGTCTGGCACACAGTAGCCAATGAATAGTTTTGGAGAAAGGAAAGTGGGGGAGGGAGGGGAGACGAAGGGAGGAAGGAAGGAAGGAAGGGAGAGAGGGAGGGAGGGAGGAAGGAAGGGAGAGAGGGAGGGAGGGAGGAAGGAAGGAAGGAAGGAAGGAAGGAAGGAAGGAAGGAAGGAAGGAAGGAAAGGTGGAGAAATGGAGGGAGGAAAGAATGGAGGGAGGGAAGAAGATGGAAAGTGGAGAGAGAGCTTGGGCTCTAGAATCAGAACGCCTGAGTCTGGATCCCATCTCTCACCAATGGGAACATTGGGCAAGTCACTGAACCTGCTTAAACAATCCAGACACCAGGGACCAACCTCCAACAGCACTGTGCATGTGCTCCACTGAGCTCACTCTGCAGATGAGGACACAGGCTCATGGCTTTAGTGACGTGCTGAGGTTTCATGGTGAGGAAGTGATGCAGTCTGGCTCCAAAGCCTAGACTGCCCCATCTCAGCCCACAGCCCCCCAATCGTGGGAGAAAACAGAGACCCTTTCCCTCTTAATGGCACTTAGGGCAGGAGGGCTTTCCCTGCATGGTGACCGACCCTCCAGTGAGTGGAGCCAAGCTCAGAATATTTGGCATGCTGTGAAGGCACCACACATTTTAACATGAGAGTCTTCAGTGACTCATTTTAGCTAAGAAGGCAAAGCGCTTCCTTCTATCAGCTGGGATTAGGACAAGGAACCAGAGTAGGACAGTCCTGGGAGCCAAAAGACAGTGCACAGAAGATCAGTGACTTTATTCCTGACCACGAACAGAAACTCAGTATTACTTCAGATTCGGCCTTTGAAATCTGGTAATGAGGCTGAGGGAGTCTTCAATCATGACAATGGCACTTGCTTCTTCCACCCTATTCCATCAACATACAAAAGACTCCTACAAATCAACAAAAGCTAAAGACAACTTCACAAGTCATGATAGAATGCTAAGTAAAACAGCAACAACAAAGTTTCACACTATCAGATAGCCAAAAATTTAAAATTTGACAATATCATGTGTTGGCAAGAACATGGAGCAACAGGAACTATCAGCATCTTAGAAGTGATACAAACTGATAAAACCGCTTTGGGGGACAACTGACTTTATCTGGTTGCTGTACCACGTGACCCAGCAATCTTACTTCCTGTCATAAACATGGAGAAACACTAACATAAACACGGACAAACAAACAGCATGTGTAAGAAGGCACATAATGGCATTATTTGTAATAATAGAAAACTGGAAACACAAATACTCTCCAGCAGAAGAATGGATAAATATGTTGTGATAGTTTCCTATGACAAAATCTTTATAGCAGTAAAAATGAATGAACTTCCAAACACAAAACAACAACAAAGCAAGTTGGATAACTTTCATACATGATATCATCTATAACATGATAACATTTAAAGACATGCAAACGATATCACATGTTGCTTATTGATACATCCATATGGAGAAAAGTAATGTAAACTTTACCATTGGGTAGTGTCTGTGGTCGTGTTTTACTGTACTTTCACTCCTCAGTGGTTTCTTAAGAAAGGTGATGGGCACACTGGTGTATTTTTTTTTGTAAGTCTGAATTGGAATAAGGATACATTTCTTGCAGTATTTGTTTTTAAGTTTAAGTGAGACAGTATATGAAAAAGCACATGGCACACATAAGAAGTCAATAAATATTTGTTGATTTAGTAACTGAGTTCTCAGAAATAACTAAAAATTCAGACTTTCAGGATAAACGTTTCTGCAATCCATCATTTAATAAGGTTAATATGTTAAAATCTATGATAAATATTAAAAAGATGGATTGCTTACTTAAGAGAGATAAAATCACAAGGTAGGAATTAATGTGATTATTTGGTCCAGGAGATGTTTAATAGCTAGGCAAAATTTCTCCGCTTCATTTTTCTATGTTTCTTGATGGATATAGTTACAAATTAACTTTTCTTGATCTCATTATTCATAAACCTCAATAAAGTGTCATCCCCACAAATTATAACCCAATTTCAGGCTTGACTCATTTCTGAATAGCATAGAGAATTTACAGTTAAAATGGAAGTTGGCAGTCTTGCTAACCAGTCTCCCACTCAAGGCAGAAATTCACTGTCTGAGTGAGGGTCGTCCAGCCCAGAGTTACATTCTCCAGATAAGAGCACCCACTCCCACCCCAAGCAGCCTATCCCTTCCCTAAGCGGAGGTACCTGTGAGAAGGTTCTTTCTTAATCTGAGACCAAAGACGCCTCCTGATAGCAGAATGCCATTATTGTTTTTAGTTTTATTTATTCAATTATCTCCTTACTTGCTCACTCCCTCATTCACCCACATATTCAAAAACACTTACTGAGAGCTTAGGTTTGAATCACTGCTTCAGTCACAAAAGTAAGTCAGTCACGGTCCCACTCTCTAGCCAACTTCTAGTCTAGGGGGTTACAGAGAAGTAGACGACATCAATTTCATCTGCTAAGTGCTGCGATGGAGAGAAGCACAGATCAAGATGGGAGCACAAGTCAAATGTCTAGGGCAGCCTGGGGTGTCAGGGAAAGCAAGCTTCCAGGAGGAAGCAAGAATGGGTAGGAGTTAACCTGGCAGAGGACGGGGTGTCCAGGCACAGGCAACAGCCAAGAAAAAGGTATGGGGGTATGAAAGAGAATGATTCATTTGTAGCAAATCATGTTGTTCATATTGCTGGGAACAGACCTGCAGTTGGTGAATGAAGTTGGAGGCAAAAAGAGACCAGAGTCTAACCTTCAACATCATTCAGATAAAAGAAAAAGCTTCATTTTATTTAATATAGCCATAATAATAATTACAGCTGATAGTCAACACTCATCTTTTTATCTTGCCTTTGAGTCTTTTAAGCACCTGCCTCAACCCTCTGGACTTCCTGAGAATGGGCGCCACCTGCAGGCTCGGCCCTGTCTGGCACCTGAGCGGGCCGGAAGTCCCCGTCCACGCGCAGCACTTCCATGCGCGTGCGCAGCACCTCCATCTGGGGAGCCCTAAGATCAGTTTCACTCTTCAGACCTCGCATCTCCGGCATGCTCAGGGGACTCAGAGCCTGATACTTCACTCTGGCCACCCCTCGCCACAGGGGCTGAGTCCTGTTACCCGAACCATCCCCCTCAACCCCGGGCCACAAGTCCAGTTCTGCCTGTATAGGACACATCATCTGGAAAGATGTGATCCTGCCTTCCTGCCTCCAGTTCTGCTGGTCACTTGACATCTGTCCCCCAGCAAGCTCACTCTTTAACCCCAACCCACTCCAATTCATTGTTCACCCAGCAGCCAGAGAAATCTTTTGAAAAGAAAATATGATCTCTTTGCTAGTTAAAACACCTCACCGACTTCCTGGAATAACATCCAGACACCGGCCCTGCTCACCTCTCCCATCTCTGCCTCTGTCTTCCTGCCTTCGGCGCTTGGCTCCAGTAACATCAGTCCTTCACTGTGCTCTCATGCTGGGTCTTCCACATGCTGCTCTTGCAGCTTGGAAACCTCCCCCGCCCCAAAAATGCCTCCTTTGATTATTCCCATCTTTCATCTTCAAGATTTAGGATAAACATCATCCCTTCTAGACACCACCAAAATCTCTTCAGAAGCATTAAGCACTTCCTGCTCTAATTTCCATAGTATCTTACTCATCCTCTGTTATAGCACTGAATTTATTGCCTTGTAATTATCTACTCATCCATATTCGCCACCAGGCTTTGAACTCCTTGAGATCAGGGTTGTTGGAATGTGCTTATCTGCGTCCCATGATGCCGGCACGGTCCTTGGCATACGTTTGATGCTGAGCACGCAATTACTGAGTGGGTGAATGAATTAATAATTTATCATGGCCCACCTTCTAGATGCTACCTTCTCCACTTGCCTAAAACATGCTTGAATCTGTGTCATCCAGTGGACACTCATCGGGCACCACCAGGACCAATGCCAAACATGGGTCCTTTCACCCAGGTCTGCCTTCTTCCCCTCGCACTGCTCTAAAAGGTTCCCGTTCCCACACATCAGGTGGTCTGGTCATCTCCATCCCATTATGACCCTATCCTGACTCACCTTGGTCTTGTCGTATTGAAAGAGAGGCTTAAATTTCTTAGATATAATTTGTACCCCTCATCACCTTTTAGTCTCCTCTTAGTGCAATGTGCTGACATGAGGCTCCCCGGAGTTGACCCCATTACCACCACGATGGTCTGTACAGAGCAGAACCCTGTAGGGTAGTCACTGACTGCGATCTGTTCGCCACTCTCCCTCCTCTTCCCCAGGAGGACGGATGCCTGCCTCCTCCGTGCACAGATGTGAACCCTTACAAAGCCTCCTACAAACATCAACCGCAAATGTAGGCTGACTTGTCTGTATCCACTACTAGAATAGGCTCCTTAATTCAATATTCAGTTAACAAACCTTGTTGAATGCTTCCCCCTATAATGGCAGGCAAGAACCACATGTAATTCCCTCTTCTTTGACACAAGCAGATACCAAAACACATTTACTCAATGACTAAGTGGATAAGCACCTACTCACAATGATGGCATGTGCCAATTTTTTGGTCAAATTAAATGTTTTATGAACTACTGCCAAGTCAAGTCTTCCCACCATTTTCTGGGTAATTAATTGTTTGATTCTAAATGCTGAACTTTATATTCATCAGAACTCAATTTCAAATTGCCAGGTTTGAACCCAGGATGTAAGCCAAAACATGCACAAGTGAATCTAGATTTTTTTTGCCATCCACAGTTTGAACAATCCCTTCAAAAAGGATGCCACTTAAAACTGCTATAAGGGGTTGAATTATGGCTCCCCAAAAGACTTGCCCACCAAGAATCTGTGAGTGTGAACTTATTTGTAAAGAAGAGTCTTTGCAGATATAATTAAGGATCTCAAGGTGAGATCATCCGGAATTAGGGTGGGCTTAAAATCCAATGAAGTATCCTCACAAGAGACAGAAAAAGAAAAACGAAACAGAGAGAGGGCCACATGAAGACGGAGGCAGAGACTGGAATGGTGCAGCCACAAGCCCAGGAACGGCTGGAGCCACTAGAAGATGGAAGAGGCAAGGGAGGATTCTCCTTCTAGAGCCTTCAGAGGGAGCATGGCCCTTTGGACACCTTGATTTGGGACTTCTGGCATCCAGAACTGTGAGTGAATAAATTTCTGTTGTTTTAAGATATCCAGTTTCGCGTACTTTGTCGTGGTAGCCATAGGAAACAAATCCAACTTTTGACGCCTCCTTCTATATTTTCATCAAAGAATCACACAACCATAGACTGTGAGCTTAAAACAACCTTGTATATTTTTAAGCTCCCTTTTTTTTAAATAAGAAAAGTAAGACCTAGAAAAAGGAATTTGTTGGGGGAAAAGCGGCCTCGACCTCTGATTTGGACCACGTATTCTGATTCTCTTTCCATCTTATCATCCAATTAAATGTTGAAAAATATTAGTGAGAGGGGACAAAGGAAAGAGTCCAGTGGTCCTTTACCAGAAAGCTCACTTTAACTCTCCAACGTCATCAAACACACTATGTGGCAGTAGAGACACATCCAGTGCAGACTTCACCTTGACATATTCCTCTCTGGGGAAAAGGGCGACATTGGCATCACATATCCTCGGAGATAACGTGCTGCTGCTTCTCTCCTTGGTCACACACCACCCTTCCCACGATCCACTCTCATTAAGGCTCACATTCGTTTCTAGCTCACATTTCCTTTCTCTTTTTAATAATTCCTTTCCCTCATCCTATTAGATTCATTGTCTCAGTCTTTCTGGTAAGGCCTCAGAGGAAACATCTGCAAGTTCTTCACTCCCCAACAATTAAATCCAGCTGGCCTTACAGACCTCATTGATAGAAGCTGGGTTCTTTCTTATTAATCTGCCGGGTGGGAAAACTCTTCACAATAAAGGATGAAATGGATGCAGGACATTAATAACTAACATATGCAGATGTTTGCACAGCATTTTCACATCCAGTTCTTCATGTGATGCTCCCAGCGGTCCCTCCAGACAGCGTGAAGCAGGTGGTGAAATGCAGGAGCACCCTGGCTCTCAGATGCCCCAGTGGCTGTGACAGGAACGGTCCACCTGTCAGGGTATAGTCGCCTATTCGCCTTTGGCTAGCTGCCCATGCAGAGGAGCTGTCAATCACAGTGTCCCACCCCTGGCAGGGCACTAGGGAGCCTGAGTGACAGCCAGGCTGGCCAATCAGATGGTCCCATTGCCCTGGTCACAGGGAGTGGCTCAGGCATGTGACCAAGCCAGACCAGAACACCTTTTGCCGGGGGGAGGGGGGGTGTGTTTGCAGAATTTAACCTTAATTTAGGCTGATGATTCCTGGAGGTTCTGGACAATCCTTTTTCTTCTTCTTAGTTATGTATTCCACTTCTACAAACTAAGTTCATCAGAGAGCTTCCTATGCAGCGCAATCAGGAACACATGATGTAAGAAGAGACGGTGTTGGTATAGCTGCTTTTGCAAACTGTTTGACTCTACCTGTTCAAACTGGATATGAAAACATTCCACCTATGTGCTGTGACCCAGTCATTCCACATCAAGGTATATATCCAGCAGACATGTGCATGTTTGCACTAAAAGTCTTGTAGTAGAATGTTCATAGCAACACTATTTGTTAGAGTCCCAAAGTAGAAATAACTCAAAAGCCCATCAACAGTAGAACGGATAAATAAATTGTGGTATATTCACACAATGGAATACTACACAGCAATGAGAACAAGTGATCTACAATTGCCTAGGAAGGTATGGATGAACCTCAAATCACAATGTTGAACACAGTAATCCAGACAAAGAGGCTCTGGTCCCATGCTGTGTGCACTTTATCTACATCTCATAACTACTGTCTGATGGCATTTATATAAAATACAAACACAGGCAAAACCAATCTATACTGTTCCAAGTCAGGATAGTGGCTACTTTTGGGGGATAGAGATCGAAGGGGATCTTGGGGTGCCTATGTTCTGATTCTTGTTCTGGGTGCTGGGTGAGTTCAGTTTTGGAAAATTCTTTGAGCTGTACCACTTATTACATGTGCGCTTTTCTGTATGTGTTGAATTTTTCTTAAAGCTAAACAATTTTAAAGAAGGAACAAAGGCTATTCATCTAGGAAAAGAGAAGACTTGGGTAGGAGGCAGAACTGTAGATCTTTATGTATCTGAGAGAGTGCCAGGTAGAAGCAGGTGTGAAGTTCAGAAGACTGAACCTGAAACAGGAGGAGAATGACCAGGAGACACTACGACTGAGTTGTAAAGGTGACCTTTTTGAGAATTAGAACTTCCCCTTGAATCTTCACCTTTGGAAGGTGGTCAAAAGGTACAAACTTCCAGTTATGGAATAAGTCTTGGGGATGTCATGTACAGCCTGGTGTCTATAGTTAATAATACTGTATTGTATATTTAAAAGTTGTTAAGATAGTAGATCTTAAAAGTTCTCATCACAAGAAGAAAAAACTGTAACGTGTGTGTGGTGATGGAAGTCAACTAGACTTACTGTGGTGATCATTTCACAATATATAAAAATATCCAATCATTATGTTGTACATCTGAAACTAATATAGTGGTGTATTTCAGTTGTACCTCAATATAAAAGGCCATGTGGCGGGACCTCCCTGAAGGCGGAGTGGATAAGACTCCGTGCTCCCAATGCAGGGGGCCCAGGTTCGATCCCTGGTCGGGGAACTGGATCCCACACGCATGCTGCAACTAAGAGTTCGCATGCCACAACTAAGGAGCCCGCCTGCCTCAACTAAGGAGCCCACCCGCCACAACTAAGACCCAGCGCAACCAAAAAAAAAAGGCCATGTGGCTGTTTCATAGAGAGGTAGAAGATAAAAGTGGAGAGGTATGCAGGGACTAGATTGTCCGTGGCTTTATGGGTCATGTTAAGGATTTTATGCTATCTTCTAAGAGTAATGAGAAGCCCCTGGACCATGTTAACCCAGAGATGTTAACGTGGTCTTATAAGGACTGCATTTGAAGCATTTTACCACGATGGCAGTGGAGAAAATGAACAGAAAAGGGGTTAAGAATGGGCACAACAAAATCACTTTATGGGGATGCTGTGGATGTTCAGCTGACAGATGATGGTAACTTGGACTTAGGCAGTGGTAACGGATATGGAGGAAAGTGGAACGACTAGAAGTATGTTTTCTAGTAGAACAATAGGACTTAGTGACAGACTGGATGTGAAAAGGAAAAGGAAAAGATGTGAAAGATCAGTGAGGGCGGTCATGACCTGCCTAGTCATCAGTGCCTTCCTGACATCTAGTTCCTAACACATCACAGGCACACAGTAGGTATTTGTTGAATGAACAGGTGTGTAAATGGACTGAGGTGCTGTCCTTTTACTGATCTGGGAAACATGGCAGAAGAAACAGAATTGGAGGTGAATACCACGAATCCAGTTTTAGACATAGGGAGTTTGAGATGCCCATCTCATTCATGAAAGAAGAACTGTAGGCACTGATATGCAGCAACCTGGATGGACCTAGACATTATCATACTAAGCAAAGTAAGTCAGAAAGAGAAAGACAAATACCATATGATATCACTTATATGTGGAATCTAAAGTACGACACAAATGAACCTATCTATGAAACAGAAACAGGCTCACAGACATAGAGAACAGACTTGTGGTTGCCAAGCGGGGTGGGGACTGGGGGGGAGAAGGACTGGGAGTTTGGGATTAGCAGATGCAAACTATTATATACAGGATGGATAAACAACAAGGTTCTATTGTATAGCACAGGGAATTATAGTCAGTATCCTGTGATAAACCATAATGGAAAAGAATATGAAAAAGAATGTATGTATATCTATATATATGTATAACTGAGTCACTATGCTGTACAGCAGAAATTAACACAACGTTGTAAATCAACTATACTTCAATAAAATTTTTTTAAAAAACAACTGTAGGCACTGAAAATATGAGTCTGCAACTCAGAAGATGAGATCTGGCCTGGAGATCCTCATGTGGGCACTGGTGGCATATGAAAGGTAATGGAAACAGGTTCAAAAAGGAATTAGAGGGCTTCCCTGGTGGCGCAGTGGTTAAGAATCCGCCTGCCAAGGCAGGGGACACGGGTTCGAGCCCTGATCCGGGAAGATCCCACATGCCGCAGATCAACTAAGCCCGTGCGCCACAACTACTGAGCCTGCGCTCTAGAGCCCGTGAGCCACAACTACTGAGCCCACGTGCCACAATTACTGAGCCTGCGCTCTAGAGCCCGTGCTCCACAGCAAGAGAAGCCACCGCAATGAGAAGCCCACGCACCACGATGAAGAGTAGCCCCCGCTCTCCATAGCTAGAGAAAGCCCGCTTGCAGCAATGAAGACCCAACGCAGCCAAAAATAAATAAATAAATTAAAAAAAAAAAAAAGGAATTAGAATGAAAGGGAAGAAGACCCAGAAACTCAGCTCTGAGGGACACTAACATTTAAAATTGGGAGATTGGGATTGACATATACACACTACTATATATAAAATGGATAACTAATAAGAACCTGCTGTATAGCACAGGGAACTCTACTCAATACTCTGTAATGACCTATATGGGAAAAGAATCTAAAAGGAGAGTGGATATATGTATATGTATAACTGATTCACTTTGCTGTACACGTGAAACTAACACAACATTGTAAATCAACTATACTCCAATAAAAAATAAAATAAAAATAATAAAACTCAGGCGGAAGAATCTGCCTCCTGTTTCCAGCAAATTTTTCTAACAGTGAATTAGTGTATCACACGGGCTACCTCAAAAACTTAAAATTGAAGAATATTTTTGTGTCATTAATGAACATTTATTGACAATCTTCCTGGGACTTCCCTGGTGGTCCAGCTGTTAAGATTCTGCGCTCCCAAAGCAGGGAGTCCAAGTTTGATCCCTGGTCAGGGAACTAGATCTCGCATGATGCAACTAAGAGCCCGTGTGCCGCAACTAAGACCTGGAGCAGCCAAATAAGTAAATAAATATTTTTTAACAAGAAATAAAGAAAATTTCTTTTCCTGTATAAGCTCTTAGGTGCTGGAGATACAAACCTAAGGTATATTCTCTGCCCCGAAGAAATCAGTGACCTAATCAGCCATGTGATAATGTCCTGAATTGCTCCACACCCTACGATACCCAAGAGGAAGTAACTATGATTAAGCATTTTGTCTTCATCATAAGGAGTGCTCTGGGCTTGGCTACAGAAAAATAAAATTTCATTTCTGCGGGCAAAAAAAAAGAGAACTTTCCCAATACAACCTAGCTTGAGAGGCGGCTCTGACCACCAACACGCCACAGTTGATGGTCAGTAAGTGTCCAGATGCTCCCACAAATGGATCCCATAGTTACCCCACCCACCCCTGTTTTCCTGGAGTCTTGTTCTGCTCCTGTCCTCTCCTGCAGGTCTCTCAGTGTTAGATGCTCAGTTCCCCTTGTTTGTTGAAGAGCTGGAAAGTGACAAGGACCAGACTCCAGCCCACGTCTGCCGGCCGATAGCCCATCTCCCCTCCTCCTGCATCTGGTACCTCCGTCTTCACTTCTGCAGACTCACTCTTAGGAGGAGGAAGTTATACCAGGACCTGATGTTATTAGCCTTGTTAAGAATCTGCAGTGCTGTTGGGTTCAAAGGTTCAAATTGAAGATTCTAATTTTAGCCAAATGAGACAGGAGCCAACTGTTCTCAACAGATTCTCTTCCTCAGTGACAAATACTTTATTTAGTCAAAATAACAAGTTATGTTATAACTTGGATTTAGTAAGTTGCGATGCCAACCTTTCAAGTGTAGGCAAATTTCTGTCATATTTGGCTAAGGTATAACCTTCTATTTATCTTCAATTCTCTTCATACGGACAAGCTCTTGGATAAAGTTGCTGGATTGAGTTTGACATGCAATCTAGGATGAATAATCTAAAGAGGAAGTGTTCTTTCTGTAGACAGATCTTTAAAACTCTTACTACCCTTCAAATGGTCCAAAAAAACCACACCATTTACAGCGTTGCAGTGAAACCTTTCAAAGGAGAGGGGAAGGCATGAGAAGAAGAGCAGCAGCTACTTACAGAGCATCGGCCACATGCCCAGCACTGTTCTAAGCTCTCGCCACATCCCACCTCATTCCACCTTCCCCATAACACTAAGAGGGACACACACTGTCATTCCTTTTCCACGGAGAGGAAACCAAGGCACAGGGAGATTAGGTAACTTACCCCAGGTGGCACAACCAGTAAATGGTGGAGCTGGGATTCAAATTCAAGTATTCAGGTCCCAGGGAACATCTTCTTGTCCACCAGGCTGGCCACCCGGCACCCGTCGCGTGCTAGGCATTGTACACAGCACCCTGCGGGACAATCTCGTGCAGGAGGCAGCCAAGGACCCATTCTATAGACGACACATCTGGAGTTTTCTTCAGATTGAGCTTCTTGCCCAAAGCTGCCCACTAGTAAAGGACTGAGAAAGTCCACCTCATCTCCAAATCTGTGCATGACAAGGACATACCTCCATCCTTCTCCACCCCATCTCAAGCGACCAGCACAAGACCTGGCACATAACAGGCATTCAATTACTATTTGATGAATGAATGAATGAATGAATTCTTACCACCCTTATTATGGGGTTCCTTCTCCCTTGTATCTTTGTTCTCCCTCTCTCTCTCTCTCTCTCTCCCTTTCTCTTTCTCTCTCAGATCTTTCATCTCAGCACATGATTCTGCTAATCCTGCCCCTCGAAAAAAAGATTCTCTTTTGTCCCCTAGATCGTCACAGGGCTACTGATTCCTTTTGATTCTTCTTTCATTCTTCACGTTCATGTTTCTTTAAAGATGTGTCTACACTTGTTTCTTCTCCTTCCTCTGTGACCATCAATCTTGAGCCCTTTGTTATCTGGTTTCTCTTTTCTACCCACAACCATTCCTTTGAGAACAACTCTTTCTAAGGTCACATCCATCCTTCATTTGCTCAGTCAATATTTATTGAGTGTCCACTGTATATGAGGCAAGGCAGCTAGAGCATGGAGGAAGTCATTCATGAGCTGTTCACCTCTTGGAGCTCAGGAAAGCACAAATAAAACAAGTCATAGAAAGTGTGATAAGGAATATTGAAAGAAGGCCATAAATTCCTTATGAGAGTGACAGTGGAGTTTCTCATGCCTGGCTAGTCCTCAGTCTGGCAGGGAACATTTCCTACTGCTGTACAACCCGACAGGGAAGCCTGGAGGACCTGGGAAACTGTACCTACATCAGCAGGCCTGCTTGATTATCTCTTGCTTTCTTGTATCTGTCTCCAGAAGTTTCTATATCCTTTTCCATGGACTCTAAATAGGTCTGCTGGCAGTTTTCTACCCATCATTGTGACAACCACTCTCTCCCAATTTCCCCCACCTCTGCTATTCCTGGAATTTCTTGGTAATACATCCATTCCTTAAATATTGGTATTCCTGAAGGTTGCATTCTAGAACTGTTCTCATCATCTTCTAAGGTAATCCCATGGGGAAATTTTCTGTAGGTTCATCTAGCCCCTGTGATAAATAGCAGCTAATATTTCTTGAGTGTTCTATGCCAGAACTGCACTCCATGTTTTACATATGTACATGTGTATAAATGCTTCTTAAACACCATATCACTAGCCCAAATAAGCATCTTAAGCTCTGCACTAACAGTTCTCAAAATGTGCTCCTTGGGCTTCCCTGGTGGCGCAGTGGTTGAGAGTCTGCCTGCCAAGGCAGGGGACGCGGGTTCGAGCCCTGGTCTGGGGAGATCCCACATGCCGCGGAGCAACTAGGCCCGTGAGCTACAACTACTGAGCCTGCGTGTCTGGAGCCTGTGCCCCGCAACAAGAGAGGCCGCGACAGTGAAAGGCCCGCGCACCGCGATGAAGAGTGGCCCCCGCTTGCCGCAACTAGAGAAAGCCCTCGCGCAGAAACGAAGACCCAACACAGCCAAAAATAAATAAATAAATTAATTAATTAAAAAAAAAAAATGTGCTCCTTTGGGGATCTCTCAGATCCTTTCAGGGTGTCTACATCATCAAAATTGTTTTCATACTATTAAATCTTTATTTGCCAAAACTTTCATATTCTCATGAGTGTGTAGTGGAGTTTTCCAAAGCCACATGACATGTTATGATGTCAAATTTAAATGGAATGCGTGCTTGTATATTCTTGTGTTTTCTAGACCTTTCTAAGGTAGCAAGTTTGAGGTATACATATGTTCATTTTCAAAGATTATCTCAGTTTGGTCTCAGAATTTCCACTGTTCTTATTAGCCATCTTTGGTTATATCTGCTTAATATCTGTAACCTCATTATCATCCAATAAATTGTTCATTTGAAATCCTGAAGTTCTCCTTATACTTACTTAGAAACGTAAAAACTATCCTATGTTGTCCCATTTTGTAATAACATTTAGAAAATAATTTCAAAATAATTTCTAGAAAATAAAAATATGAAAATTTAAATCTTATCTAAAACCTTTGTTATTTTATAACTTAGTAATATTTTACTTTAAAATAAATGAACATTTATAAAATACTTTTCTTCTGTTTAAGAACAGGTCATTAGCTTAAAATAATTTAGACGATTCACCTCCTCAACCCATAGCTGAATCATCTGTAACTAAAATTCCTGAGAAAGATGAAACAGACATATCAGACCATTCTGACTCAAGGAAGAAAGCAATCTACTCCAAAGAAATTAGGTAAAAATACAAACAAAACTACAATGAAAAACAAAATTACTTTAGTTCCCTCAACTTCACAGATGTTAATCATTTATCTTACTGTGTTCTATGGAACAGACCATTTTAGAATACTACTGTGGTGCCAGTTCATTCAGAATTTAGAGAAAAAGGAACTAAATATATTAAACATAGACAAAACAAGTTCCTTAAAAGCCAAAAAGGTTGTTTATTACAGTTTTTCACAGTTTAAATGAAAAAGCCACTCAAGCATGTTACAGGATAAGCTATCACATTTCATTGGCTAGGGAAGCACAGATGATAGCTCAGAGGCTAATAAAGGCTTATACCCTTGACATTACTGAACGTCTGACGAATGATAAGTCCGCAAAAGAAACCATGGCATTGACAGTTTCCAACAACACAGTTACCTTTTGAGTTAAAGAGTTAGTTGCAAACATAAAGACTGAGTCAACCAATCAAATGTGGAACTGTACTTTTGTCTTACAAATCGACAGACATGGCAGGACTTGCAGTTTTGCTTGTATTCTTCTGGTATCAGCATCAGCTAATCATCAAAGAAGATTTCGCAACAGTGGTGCTGAAGTATTCAAAGTGCTGACTATCTTATGAATCTTGGAATGTGTTTTCACTGACAGCACAAATGCAACGATGGGTAAAATGGATGGCCCCTTTGCACAAATTAAAGAAATGGCACCAAACTGTACCAATAGCCATTGCGTTTCTCGCTGCCACACACTCATAAATAAAAGCCAATTCACTTAAGAATGGCATTGATGAAGCAGGAAAAAAACTGTATAAATTTATATCCTTTCTTTTTAATAGTCTGAGTGACAAAATGGGAAATTTGTATAAAGCACCTCTCTCCAGAAAAAAAAAAACAAACCCTTTTTTTGCAGTTAAGTCATAAACTGAATTGAACTAGACACTTTTTTCATGGGACGCCATTTTTACTTCAGAGATTGACTGACTGACAAACCTGAAGATGAATGAAGTCAGCCTGTCATTTCAAGAAAAAAACATCTGATTGTATTTGTTGCTGATACTAAAATTTAAGTTTTCAACTAAAAAGTAGACTTTTAGGAAACTTGTGTCTGTCACATGAGTTTGACAGCTTTCTGACACGTAAAGATGTTTCTGATGAGTTTGGTAGTCATATTAACAAGTGTGATTTTTAAATGTTGTATAATGGAGTATGCCAACACTGAGAAGCTCTGAATAAATCATTGACTATTTTCCAAATTACTGATGTATTATGTTACAAAATAATGCATGAGTAAAGGGTCCACTTAAATTTCAAGATAGACTAAAGGATTTTAAGGTAATAGAATATGAAAAGTTCATTGACATGGTTTCAGATATCATACCACAACCGATCTTTAAGGAGATGCCACTCATTGGGTTTTGAAATAATATCAAAGAAGAATATCCAAAATTATCTGAAAAAAGGCCATCAAAATACTCCACCCTCCACCAACAATATATGTGTGTGATGCTGGGTTTTCTTTATATACTTCAATGAAAGCGCCACATTGCAACAGATTGAATGTGGAAGCAGATATAAGGATACTGCTTTCAATAAAACCAGATATTAAAGAGATTTGAGAAAATGTAAAACAATGGCATTTTCTCACTATATTTTTGTTTGGAAAAATAGGAATTTTAATAAAAATTTTATTTATGTTAACATGTAGGGGATTTATTATTGTCACTTAAAAATGCATTTATAAATAAATCCTTTTTAATTCCTTAGTTTTCATTCTTAAAATTATAAATATTAATAGATACAACCCATATAAACAAAATCTCTTTGAGGTCCTCAGTAATTTTCAAGAGTGTAAAAGGGCACCTGAGACAAAACATTTTGAAAACCACTCATCTAAATTGTCTATTTGATGTCCACTTGGATGACCATGGACACCTGAAATAAACATTTCTAAAAATCTCAGCTTAAAAAAAAATTAGCTAACAGTTCTTGAACGTTGACTATGAGCCAATCATTGTAGTAAAGTCCTTATAAGCATTATTTAATCCTCACAGCTCTATGATATAGGTATTATTAATTACTGCTCCCAGTCTTTGTTTTGGTTCTCCAATAACAGGTCCTGAGATGAGGATTTGTCTGAAAGCAGTTTACTGGTAAGGGTTTCTAGGAAAACCAGTCAGGGAGTAGAGAAGTGGGACCCAGCATGAAAAGAGGCCAAGGAAGAATGTGACATCTATACACAGGAGGGTTCTAAGGGGGAGCTCTGGAGACAATGAGAACCACTCCTGAGATGTCCCTGATTGAGGTTCAAGGGAGCTGCAGGATTTACACATCTGCACCCAGGTATCTCCAGGAGGATATAAATTCCTGGGCAGTTCCAGCAATATGTGCATCAGGCAGAGAAGGCTCTAGAAGGCTGAGCGCAGCCCAACAACAAAGACACGTAGGTGCTGGCAAGCTGGAGGGAAGCATGCTGTGATCCAACAAGTGGTAAAGTGATCCAAGCAGGCAAGGGCATGGCCAGAGCACGGACAGCACCTGCTACATGCCCATTTCACAGGTGAGGTAAGTTATTGTGCCTCCCACCCAAACATGTCTTCCTTCGTCTGTATTATCCATCTCAGTAAACAGTACCATCCTTCCAAGCCTGAATCGCAGGTATCACTAAGATTCCTCCTCTTCCCTTATCTCCTATCTCCTATAGGAATCAGGTCACCAAGCCCTGCCAATGTTACTTCCTTAACATCTCAGGAATGCATGCCCGTTAGAAATACTGGATGCATTTTATTGTTGTAAAGTTGGGTGAAGAATGCAGCTTCTTCTACTGGTGGAAGTAGAGATACCACTGATTACTTCCTTCCAACAGCAGACGCTGGAACTTCAGCATTCAAAGAGTTGGATCTATAGAGCAGATGCTTCACCCACCATCCTGGTGGGCGGGGCAGTAACAAAGAGAAGGACGTGAACTGCTTCCAGGCAGGCCATCTCTAAGGAATAGAGAGGGCCAGGCACCCTCAGAGGAACACTCACCTTCAATATGCCAATTATTTTCAATAGAGAAAGGAGGTTTTAAGTGATGTTATATATCCAATTACTCAGAAATCCGATAAGTTATGAGAAGCACGAAGAAATGACAGCAGCTTATTCTCCAATAATTTTCTTAGAAAATGGATTGGATTTTTTAGTAGAAATTCCTACTTGGGGTGTCAGCTTGATAAAGAGGAGAGGGCAGAGATGGTTCTCACTGCCACTCTTTTAGTTGATTACTGCAACAGGGACCTCACTCACCTCCCGCCTCTGTTCTTTCTGCCTCCAGTCAGTGCCACGCTCCCACGGAGATGCAGCCAAGGTATAAATCATTTCATGCCCTCACTTCCTCCTTAAAGGAAGTGTCTCCAGATGAATGTCTGGAGATGAAATCTAAATTTCTAAGCCTAGCATATGAGGTTCTTGGTGATCTGCTCTCTGCCTTTCCAGCCTCAGCTCTAGTTGTTTGACGTTTTGCATTTTATGTCTCTGTATTTTATGTTACCGTTACCTGCTTATACATGAAATGCCTTCTCTCTGCCTCACACTAACCTGCAACCTGTCACTCCCTATTCAGTATTCAGCTCAGAGATCATCTTCACCAGAAAGCCTTATCTGACCTCAGCAGGCTGACCTATACTCAACACCCACCACCCTGTCCCTGGGATTTCTTACATACTTGCTAATCCTTACAAAAGGACTGTGTGCTCATTTGTGAGAGCTGGAACCCTGTCCTGTTGCTCTTAACACTCCCAAACCTTATCACAGTGCCTGGCACAAAGCCAGAGGCCCTTGGATGGATGAACAGCTGAGAGAATGCTTCAGGACCCTGGACAGTTCCCAAGGAGCTCTTTTGCTCTGATGGTTCCTGAAGCCATAATGAGTGAGGGTTCTGGGGTTAATCCCATCTTCTCTTTGGGACTCTTTGTTAAGAATTCTTCACATATTGTAGGCTGGCGTTTGTAGTTCTTACCCATGAGGCCCAATCCTTTATCTGGCTCTACATTTAAAATGTATCTGAAATTCATCTACTTTCCATTTACAAGCCTAATTCAAGACACTATTATCTTTTTCCTGGGCCACCACAAAAGCCTCCTAAATAGGCCGTTTTGCTTTTGCACCCCAATCTATGTTCCCCACAGAAGTCAGAGTGAGCTTTTAAACATACAAATCAGCGTGTTGGATTAAAAGTGGACACCAAATTCTTCGCCACTGCTCCCATCAAAAGGTATAATCTACTTACACTCCCTTTGAGTCTGGGCTGGCCCAGTGGCTTGTATTAACTAGCAGTGCAGCAGAAGTGTCTCTGTGCAACTCCTAGGGCTGGGTCTTGAATAACAGCAGTATAGATTTAAGCCGTTTATAGAGCCCTGAAAGGTTGATAACGAGGTACACCCACTTCACCTGGTTTAAAACCCCATAGGATTTTAAGTGCGTCCCATTTACCTTGGGATAAAAACTAGACATCTTAAGCTAGTTCAGAAAGCATCTCCACCTCCTCCAGCCTTCCCCTTACTTTCTGCATGTCCATCACATTGGCTGTCTCTATGCATCTTGTATTTATGTGCCATCCATCTTTGTCCAACCTGTGCCCACGCATAAAACTTGTCTTTCTCACTGCTCCATCCTCCTTCTTCAGTCTGACAAACTCCAATCTATATTTCAGGTCACAGCTCAAAAATCACTTCTGCAAGGAGGCCTCCCTGACTCTGACCCATTGACCAGATGAGGTCCCCTACTGTATACCCTCAGAGTTTCTCAACATTTCCCTGTCATGACAAACACCTTACTTTGCTGTTTATATCTCCAGTAAGTTCCCTTGGACCATAAGTTCCATGAGGATAAACGCTGTGCCCATTTTGTTCACTGCTGTATCCTTGGCAGACAACAAATGCCTAGCACCTAGATAAATGGATGTTATTTGTCTTTAGCAGAAGTTCTCAAAGTGTGGTCCCCAGACCAGCAGCATGAGATCCCCTGGAGACTTAGAGATGCAAATTCTCTGGTCCCATTACAGACTTACAGAATCAGAAACTCTAAGGTAGGGCCAGAAGATCGTGCTTTAGCAAGTTCTCCAAGTGATTCTGATGCACACTAAAGTTTGAGAACCATTGGTCTTTTTTAAATTAATTAACTAATTAAAGTATAGTTGATTTACAATATCGTGTTAGTTTCAGGTGTACAGCACAGTGATTCAGTTATATATTTTTTTATATATATATTCTTTTTCAGATTCTTTTCCCTTATAGGTTATTACAAAATATTGAGCGTAGTTCCCTGTGCTATACAGTAGGTCTTTGTTAGTTATCTATTTACCTCTAGACAGCACCAAGAACCACTGATCTTTAACACTAAGACACTCACACTGTAACAGGCAAGACTTAACACTGCTCAACCACAAAAGGCAAGACTAGAACCAATGGGTGGATATTCTTTGCAGGCTGATTTTGGATAAGGGATAGGAGGCATCTTCTCACAATCAGGAAAGTTCCATAACAGAATGCACTTGAGAAAGAGAGCAGGGCATACCAGGCACCTAGCTGTGCAGGTACATTTTCTGGCTTAGAGTTACCACTCAATAAACGGTGACTTGAACGGTGGAGAAGAGATTCCTGAGTCAGGTAAGACCAGCTGCTATGTTACCATTCATCTCGAAGACTGTTGGAGACACCACAATTGTGCCTACTCTGAAGATTTAAAGGAGCGTAATGAAGCTTAGAGTGGCTTAGGTAAAACAACCTCTAATGTTGAATAAATATAGCAGAAGCCAGGAACTGTCCTCTACCTGACTCCAGGAGAAGCTAAGTCATAAAGATTTTATAAACGGCTCTAAATTAAAAAAAAAATTAAATCTAAGTGGGAAGCTGTTTGACAGAACAAAGAAGGTCCAACTTCAGGAGACCTGAATGGGAGAAGCTGCCAGTATTGGAAATCAAACGGAGCGTGTTCCCTGTGAAAGGTGCTCTGCGTTTACACACTGTCTCCTAATTGGGGCTGACTGAATAGATAATCATTTGGAGAGGAAATGATGTTGAAAGTCCTGCAGTCAAATTAGAGAAAGATGTAAAAACTGATTGAAGTGACTAAGATCTTTAAACACCTCCCAACAACAATCAACACATCAATTTCCTATTTAAAATTGCAGTTCACACAATTGCCATACAAATTGCAGGATGGTTCTCTTTTGACTTAGAACTTAGTTAACACGCTATGTTCTCCAGACTCTGTTCTCTTGACGCTGAAAGGGTCACGATTGACACTGCTGAAGGGAAAGGATTCCACATGTTTTTGTGTCACTGTTTGTTCCTGAAATAAATAGTTCAGTGATGATCCCATATAACAAATACCTTGCTTCCATCTAAAGGCCTTCAAAAATGATGGTTAGACTTTTAATACATCCATCATTCCCAGATGTCTTCGTGTCACAGTTTTGAATGGATGATCCAGCCCTTTCCATATATTGTCACCATTCATTTATCAACAAGAAAAGAACTATGTTAAGTAAGTAGTTTAGAGTCACAATATCTTTCTTGATTTCTCCCAAGATGAAATGCTTTCTTGCTTCCTCTTAAAACTTTAACGCTTTTGTTCATATCTTTCTCATAATAAAAACACAAATTTGGAGCATTTGCCAATATGCATCTAAATATAGGAAAAAATGAAAATTTCTTCCTTATAAGGAAAAAAATGAAAATTCAAATCTGTAGGAATTACAGATGTTAAGGAAAAATTAAAATTATGTTACGGAAAAGTGAAAATTCATATCTGTATATACAGTCTCTCCTGGATGTACAAAAATAGGCATAAGCAAAAGACTAAAAGGAAATGCCAAAGAAATTGAGACAGAGATAGTCTTTTTTTTTTTTTTTTGTAAATTTATTTATTTTATTTTATTTTGTTTTTGGTTGCATTGGGTCTTCATTGCTGCACGCGGGCTTTTCTCTGGTTGTGGCGAGCGGGGGCTACTCTTCATTGTGGTGCGCAGGCTTCTCATTGTGGTGGCTTCTCTTGTTGCAGAGCACAGGCTCCAAGTGCACGGGCTTCAGTAGTTGTGGCTTGCGGGCTCTAGAGCGCAGGCTCGGTAGTTGTGGTGCACGGGCTTAGTTGCTCCGCGGCATGTGGGATCTTCCTGGATCAGGGCTCGAACCCATGTCTCCTGCATTGGCAGGCGGATTTTTAACCACTGCACCACCAGGGAAGCCCCGACAGAGATAGTCTTTAGCTGATGGGATCATGAGAGATTTAAAATCTCTTCTTAATTTTCTCTTATTATTATCAGGTTATAACAACTCATACAGTGTGACAGTAGTGCAGGGTTGGACAAGTAGACCATAGGAACTGAAAGACAACCCAGAAACAAACCCACAGGTATAATAAAATGATATATAACACTGCAGGTCACTGGAGAAGGGGGGGACATTGTATCCATGAGGGACTATAATAAGTGGTGCTGAAATAGTGGGTTTTCTATAAGGAACAAAATAAAACTGCACCTAAATATCACCATATACAAAAATCAACATCTCACACCATACATAGAAACCTTTTGGATTTAAGAATCAAATGTGAAAAGCCAAACTTCAAACTGTTAGAAGAAAATATAGGGACCTGGAGACTGAGAAAGCTTTTTCAAAGCAGACATAAAATACACTAACTTTAAAAAGAAAAGATTGGTAATTTAATTCCATTAAAACTGAGATCATTTTTATCAAAAGTCACCATAACATGTGAATACAAGCTACAAATTGCAAGAAGATATCCAACATATATAAATCCTCCCATAAACCAATAAGGAAAAAGACAATCTTGTTAAAAATGAGCAAATGGCATGACTATAGATGGGAGAGGGAGTGTCTGAAACAGGGGACAGAGAAGGCTTCCCCGAGAAGGCAACGTTTGTGATTTTAATGAGGCAGGCTTCTATATGGCAGGAGAAAGTTCAATTAAGGGGAGTACTGAAGTCCACTCATTAGGCAGACCCAAGCTCTGTTCTTGGACAACCTCTGTATCAGTAATAAACATGATATTTGCATCTTTATCGGCCTCACTTCTGGGTTCATTTCTCAATTGGTTCTAAGCCGGGTGGGCAAAAGAGAGGGAAAGCTATTATTTATCAGACTCAAATCCCAAGAGGAAAGAACTTGAATTTTATTCTGGATGGTTTTGAACAAGTATGACATGACCTGACTTCAGTTTTTTTGAAGTTTATCCTGGCGGCTCTATGGAGAATAGACTCAGGGGCAGAGATGAAAGCTAAAAGATCATTAGTCCACTTTCACCAAACCCAGAGCAGGCATGAGGGTGGCTTGGTGACAGGAGTGGAGGGATAATAAGCCTTCAGAGCCAACGGGGTGTGTATTGTATTGAATGGGGCGGGGGGAGGGGAGAGACGGGACCAAGGATGAGCCCTAGAATTAAATCAAATGTAAAGAATAGTGGATGTGACGTGTCTTGAAGACAGAGGTGCTAATTCACAATGGCTCTTCAAATAAATATAATATTTATTATATATTATTATGTATTGTACTAATATATAAAGGGGATATTCATATATATACATATATATGCATTTTTAATGAGTGAATGCTGATCACGTTTTATCTGACGTTTAGAGCAGGAGGATGGAGAGAATCTATTTTGTAGTGGTGCAGTAAGAAAATGCAGAGGGCAGACACTTGCTTTTAAGAGAACAATGCCAACCTTCTTCCTGCAGTAATTAATTTCTCTTTGCCTGGGTCATCAGAAGCTGCTTTCTTCTCACTCACCAAGATCTCCAGTAAGTCTGCTCATCCCTCATGAACATTTTATCCTTACAGCCAGCAGCCTCAACCTAGTGCAAATATGACATTTATGTCCAAATTGAATGTGCATAAAATGTCATCCTACCCTCAGCCCAGCACAGCAACTTCCAATTATGTCATGTTTTAAGGGATGATGACAAATGCAGGAGAGATCGCCTAGTGGCTTTTGTTAAGGTAACAAAATTGGAATGTTTGGATTAAATCACAGTGTGTTGAGGGCATTCTGACTTCAGGGCTGCCAGCTGACTTTGATTAAGCAACCACTGGGTGCTTCTTCAGAGGGACCATGGGGGGCTGGGGGTTCACCCACATCTTTTGTACCTTTCATGGTCCACACAGTCCCCGTAAAGCAGAAAATCATGAATTATGTCCCGAGACCTCTTTATTAGGCTGATAGCAAGGCCACAGGCTATAGGGAAGGGACAGTTGTTTCATGAGGTGTCACATCCAAGCGTTACTTGGGCAAATAACCCTGACCACCTGAGGCTGGATCCTGGTCAGCCAGGGGCAGCTGCACCACTTTGGACAAGTTTTTTTGAATCTTGTGCTTCAGTTTCTCCATCTGTTAAATGTGAACACTAATCCCATCTGCTTCCCTACTCATCGTGAGGATTAAAAAAGGATGACCTGTATAAAATGCTATGTCTTGGTCAGCTGGGGATGCTATAACAAAACATCGCAGACCAGAGGGCTTAAACAACAAAAACAACAAACTTTTATTTGTCTCTCTTATGGAGACTGGAAAGCTCCAGGTTGCTAACAGATTCGGTGTCTGGTTCATAGACTGTCTTCTTGCTGTGTCCTCACATAGTGGAAAGGGAAAGGGAGCTCTCTGGGGTCCTCACGACCTAATCACCTCTTAAAGGCTCCACCTCCAAATACCAGCATATTGGGGGTTAGATTTCAACATGTGAATTTTGGGGGTCACAAACATTCAGTGTACAGCACACTAGAAGAGTGCCTAATGCACGATGGATGTTCAACAAAGACTAGCAGGTAATATTATCTTTAAATAGGACCACCTGCAACATACTCTATTACTGTACACGGCACATGATAGGGGCCAAATAACCATTTGTTGCAAGGATGTTGAATGAATTATCATCACTCTCCCATCTTCAGTCTCCGCATTGGTAAAAGGGGACAGTAAAATCAACTCCCAAGTTGTCACAAAAATGAAATAATATGGCAGATATCAAATAAATGGTGGTTCATCAGGGACCAAAAAGAAAATACAATCTAGGGAAAGGGAGAAAATATTCACAAATGAAGTGACCAACTAGGGCTTAATTTCCAAAACATACAAATAGCTCATACAACTCAATAACAAAAAACAAACAACACAACCAAAAAATGGGCAGAAGACCTAAATAGACACTTCTCAAAGAAGACATACAGATGGCCAACAGGCACATGAAAAGATGCTCAACACTGCTAATTATCAGAGAAAGCAAATCAAAACTACAATGAGATATCACCTCACACCGGTCAGAATGGCCATCATTAAAATGTCTACAAATAACAAATGCTAGAGAGGGTATGGAGAAAAGAGAACCCTCCTACACTCTTGGTGGGAATGATAATTGGTGCAGCCACTATGAAAACAGTATAGAGGTTCCTTAAAAAACTAAAAATAGAGTTGCCATGTGATCCAGCAATCCCACTCCTGGGCATATATGCAGAGAAAACCCTAATTTGAAAAGATACATCACCCCCAGTGTTCACAGCAGCACTATTTACAATAGCCAAGACACGGAATGTCTTGTATATATGTATATAAATATGTATATATATATATATATATATATATATATATATACATATATATATACATATATATATATATACACACATATTTATATACATATGTATACACACAATGGAATATTAACCATAAAAAAGAATGAAATAATGTCATTTGCAGCAACATGGATGGACCTAGAGATTATCATACTAGGTGAAGTAAATCAGAAAGACAAAGAAAAATACCATATGGTATCACTTATACGTGGAATCTAAAATATGATACAAATGAACTTATTTACAAAACAGAAACAGACTCATAGACACAGAAAACAAACTTATGGTTACCAAAGGGGAAAGGGGGTGGGGGAGGGATAAATTAGGAGTTTGGGATTAGCAGATACAAACTATTATACATAAAATAGATAAACAACAGGGTCCTACTGTATAGCACAGGGAACTATATTCAGTATCTTGTAATAAAACATAATGGAAAAGAATATTTGTGTGTGTGAGTGTGTGTGTGTGAGTGTGTGTGTGTGTGTGTGTATAACTGAATCACTTTGCTGTACACCAGAAACTAACACAGCATTGTAAATCAACTATACATCAAGAAAAAATTAAAATTAAAATTTTTTTTTAAAAATCAGGAAGACTTGCCACTTGCTTGTTTTGATTCACAGTTTAAAACGCAAGTTTGTTTATTTTTCAAATGAACAGACTGCATTTTAAACTGTGAAACAAGATTGTTTGGTTTCATTTGTTTATTTCTCTCTGGGAGGGAATGATGCCTACCTCATAGGGTCATTATGCAGAGTGAGTGAATTAACACAAGGGAAGCCTGGCCTGTAGGAGATGCTGGATGGAGTATTCCCTTCCCCGAAGAAACGAACAAATAACGTTCATTAGTTGTTATGAACAACATATCCAGCAAGGAATCAGAGCCATCCATCTCCATCTCCCTCTTCCTCCCTCTTCTGCCTGAATCCCATAAGCCAGTGGACACATGGCCTGGTTTGAGCTCTGTCACTGGAGGGGAGGTAGTCCTTCCGGTCATCCCACTGCTGGTGAGGCCACTTCCGGTGGCTGTTGATGCTAATCTTGCTCCCCACACGGCAGCTCTACATCCAGGAAGTTGGAGTCTGCGGGGGAAGAAGCTCTGTTTCTCTCTACCAGAGTTACAAATCGTTCCCATTAGCATTGGACCAGAAAAGCTTTCTCTTCTTAATTTCTTACAACATACGCAGGGAGGAGGTGTGAGGAGTAATGGGTATTTGTGGAAGGGAGGGGGGGTCCAATGGGCAAATAAGTTTACTGGGTTATAAAATGAAAATGGGTTTCTCAGAGCCTTTGCACACCACTATTCATATGACTCTTCAGGAGTGGGGATATAAGAAGAATTTCTAAAGCTGACTTAACCACAGTACACTCTTGCACACTGTGGTATGTGTACCCGTGTTCCAAGGAACAGATTTAAGACTGTATTAAATGCCCATTTATCTGCTGCTGAATGCCCGCCAGTGGCTACCGCAGGGCTGGACACATGACAGTGAACTCCACGCTCCATCTCTGCCATCATGGAGTTCGAAGTCTAACCAGGGAATGACTGACAAGTCAATAAACTCCCAAGTCGAGTTCATAATACATACCATTAACGATGCAAAAGCACAACATGTTAAGCTTGAGGCGAGGGCAAGAAAAAGTCTCCATGGAAAAGGAAGGATTTGTGATTTTGATGAAAGACTGGCTAAGGTGTGAATGTGCAGAGATGGGTAGAGCAGAAAGAACAGCAGGGACCAGGGCAAGAAGGCTGGAGTACACAGGCCCAGGCTGTCATGCAGGTTCAAGGAGGGGCGAGATGGAAAGCGAGATATGCACAATGGGTCAGGGCATCCTGGGGAAAGCCTTGATGATGATCATGATGATAATGATGCAGGGGAGGAGGAGGAGGAAGGGGAGGAGGAGGAAGAGGAGAGAAGCAGCTGTTTGGTCATTGTCCATAATCATAATGATAAAGTATCAATACTTCTACTACCATGTTTGAACACCCACTTCATTCTTGCCCCATAACTGCTGTTTGACATTTCAGATATTGTTTAGACCTCCCAAGAACCCTCTGAGGTAGGGAATCCAACCGTTATGGCTTAGTGAGGTGGTTAAGAGCACGGGTTTTGGAAGCAGAAAGACCTAGGCTAAGCCTGGCTCCACCACCTACTGGCTGTGTGGCACTGGGCAATTTGCTTAACTTCTCTGAACTTCAGTCTCCTTATCTGTAAAGGCGGGCTCTGTAATCTAGCTCCCAGTATTGTTGGGGCCTGACAGATAATATATGAAAAGTGCTGAGCAGCCCACCTAACATTTAGAAAGTACTAGATAAAAACACATTGATTGAAGAAACAGAGGTTCAGGGAGCATAAAGGACTTGCCTGAGGCCACACAGCTAATAAGTGATAGGGCGGGCATTTGATCTGCAGGCTGCCAGACACCAAAGTCAATGATCACCCCTTAGTGAATTTGCTGCATTGGAATGATGATGATGATTAATATATAATTAATATTCACTGAGGGTTGGCTCACTACCCTGAGCACTTTACATGTATTAATTTATCTAACCTCTGCAACAATCCAATGAAGTAGGTACAATTATTATATCCATTTAATAGATGAGGAAACTGAGGTCCAGGATGGTGAGATGACTTCAATAGATCAGAGGCGTTCACCATCCTGAAAAGAAGGAAATGGCTTATTGCAGAGAGATCCAGGGGGCACCCCCATATTCATCTTTACTGAGCTGCAGTGCTGAATCAGGCCCCTTTCATCAATGCCACATGCCTGGAGCTATGTAAGGGGGGATGTCTCAGCCCTCAAGCCATTGGCCCTGACCAGACTCTTCATTCCTCTCCTCAAATGCACTTAGAGAAACCGCATTTGCATACGTAGGCTGGAGATTCAGTCTGCGACATTATGCCTTTGTAACAAGATGCTATTTTCAAGGAAATGGCTGCTAGATTACGTATGTGCTGAGCTGTGGGCGTGTGTTTGACATTTTAACTTTCCAATGGAAGTGCTTCAATGATGCATAATTTAAGTCTTCTAGGAATTGTGCTGTTACATCCAAACCAGGCAGTCAGCCTCTAAAAATTCACATATTTGGCCAAAATTCCTTGTGTCGGCAACATGAAACACATTGTCCTTGGACAAGTAACGGCGTAGATGAAATGGTCTGGGTTTTGGAAGTAGACAGTTGGGGGTGGGGCACATCCTGATTGTTTCTTTTTAGCCTTGCAACTCTGGACGGCTCTTTAAAGTTTCCGAATAATTTTCTCCTATGTAGAATGAGGATATTATAAATGCTTCCTAGGGGTTTATGATAATTAGGTAAGATAATGTAGATGAGGGATCTAGCATGGAGACCAGCACATGGTAGGTGTTCAATGTAAACTATGGCTACTATGATTACTATATCATCATTATCCATTCAGTTCCGTTCAACAACTATTTACTGAGTGACATGGTGAACTATGTGTCATGCAGTCAGTTCTCTAAAAAGTCAAATAGACAAGAGACAAGGGGAAGTAAAGGTTGGTCCTTGCCTCCTTGGAACACAGGAATGAGTGGGGAGAAAGCAATTTCATGAGATTATTCTCTTGCCCACTGTTATTCCCCTCACTATCTTCAGAATTTTGACTGGTGGTTGCCTCAGTCAAGAAACGTAAACCTGAATTTCTCATACTTAGTCTCCCAATCTCTCTCTCCCTCCACCCATCCTACTGTCAGTGTCTTAGTCCAGACATTCATCTTGTCTGCCCTGAACCTCTCCATCTACAGAAGCACTGAGGGGTGGAAGCTGGGAGAAAGATAGAGCACATTGAATAAGGTGGAGGGCTCATGAGGAGGAGGAATGCCCAACTGGGCAGGACTTTCAAAATCAATCAAAGACATTTGGGCTTTCTCCTGAAGGCAATGGGAGGCAGGGCAGGGGGTGGGGGGGAGCGGGGGGAGGGCATGAATAATCTCACAGAGGGGAGGAAGTGGTTTCTGAAAATGGAATTTTTAAATTTATTTTTATTTTTGGCTGCGTTGGGTCTTTGTTGATGTGTGCAGGCTTTCTCTAGTTGCGGCGAGCGGGAGCTATTCTTCGTTGCGGTGTGTGAGCTTCTCATTGTGGTGGCTTCTCTTATTCTGGAGCACGGGCTCTAGGCGTGCAGGCTTCAGTAGTCGTGGCATGGGGCTTCAGTAGTTGTGCCACGTGGGCTCAGTAGTTGTGGTTCGCAGGCTCTAGAGTGTAGGCTCAGTAGTTGTGGTGCACGGGCTTAGTTGCTCTGCAGCATGTGGGGTCTTCCCAGACTAGGGATCAAACCCGTGTTCCCTGCATTGGCAGGCAGATTCTTAACCACTGTGCCACCAGGGAAGTCGCTGAAAATGGAATTTAATGAAGATTGCTTATGAGGCATTACAATAATTTGTCAGACTTTGGACAAAATGATCATATTTACCAGATGGGATTGATTTGGACAACTCAAGCCAAGATTAGGCTCTGTCATCTCTTTCCTACCCACCATGGGGTGATCAACGAGTTCCTAAATGGATCTTCCCTCCTGCCCCACTTCAAGGACCAGTGGCTGAAGTCACAGATGGGAATCCAAAGCCAGAGTTTGAGCAGGGAAACTGGGGGCACTTGTAGCATCACAGACGGAGCTCTTTCTTTGAAGCGAGAATTATACCCACAAGTCCCACCAGCTGACTGACTTTAATCAAGTCATGTAGTCTTGCTGGGACTCAGTTTTCTCACCTGTAAGTGGGGAAATTTCTCATGACTCGTGTGATGATCAAATGTCATAACAACTACAAAACGTTGTGTATACAGTAAGAACTCAGTAAATCACATATGAGACTTGGTTCTCCTCCAGAGCACAGATTGTGGTTTGTTCTTATTTATCTCTACATCACCAGTGTTTATCATTCATTCTACTCAGCAATACCTGGTTCTCCTTCCTTTCTAGGCACGTGGTAGAAATACATTTCCTGACCCCTTTGTGGTGGACAGAGCCCTGTAACTAATTCTGAGTTGTGAGCAGAAATGGGTATCTGTCATTTTGGGGCTGAGCTCCCTTTCCCTCTGGCCTGGCATGGATGGTGCTCAAGACATATCATCAACTTATAGGCCTGGATCCCTGTGAAAAACGGGGCCCTCTGTCAGGCCAGGCTGCACATACTGTAGCATGAACAACAAATAGACCTTTGCTGTTTTAAGCTCTTGAGAACTGAGGACTGTTTTTTACCGCAGCATAGCTTAGCCCATCTTGACCAACACAGCAGTGCCTGTAACATCATAGCAACTCAGATAATGTTTTCTTTTTGAATACATGTACATAAAAGGAATTGAGGATTAAAAAGTGAGGGGCGAGAGGAGAAAAAGGAAAGGAATGAAAGAAAGTATCCAGATGAGGGACAACAAATGTATGACAAATGCCACATGGCTCCCTTTTGGTCACATGGCTAGAAAAATAAAAGATCTTTTCCCCTCCTGGGTCTGCTCTCTCTAGCCTGGGCTGTGGGATAAGTGGCAGGATCAGCCTGGGAAAAATCGAAAAGGCTTTAGTTCTGCAGGAAGTTGGAGAAGATGGAGACAGAGTGAGGGATGACAGGGGTCAGGATAGGTGCTGTGGGGTCAATGTTTTAGGCTCTGTGGGACACATAGCTACTCGGCTCTGCTTTGGTCATGTGATAGCAGCCATACACAATACTTAAAGAAATGAGCATGGCTGTGTTCCAATAAAACTTTATTTACAAAAACAGCAGGCACATCAAATTTGGTCCATGAGGCATAGTTTGCCAACCCATCGAGACTGAAAACCAGAACCATCTAAAGCAGTTTAGAATCAAGTGGGTCAAGAATGGGTTGAGTCTGCAACGGCACTTTGTAGTAGCTGGCCAGGTTAGAAAGAACGATATAAAGGGACTTAAGGAGAAAAGAATGGAAGAATTTGTGGAAGCAGAAGAGAAGGGAGAGAAGACAGCCAATGAAAACTCAAAGATGAAGGCACCCCAGGCCCAACCCCTAAGCTTCTCCTCTCCCCGTCCCCTGGCTCAGGCTCCTCCTTGTATGTGTCTCTGTCTTCATGGGTGCAGAATGGTTCTGGCGGATGCTGTCTTGTTTCCACAGAAACAGATCTGGGTTTATGGAAAGGCTCCACAGACGGGACTTCCACCTCCCCCTCCACAGCTGTTCCCACTCTGCTCGAGTGTGCATGACTCACCCGCAGTCACTTCAATTACTGAGGCCTCCATTCGCTAGCCCCTCCCTCTGCCAGGGCTCTCCCTCCTGAGGACACCAGCCACCACCCCTGAGAAGTGATGACGCTGTTGTTAGCTCAGGACTAGAGAACTGTAATGAGCTCTCCAAGCAATAACCACCATCAACTATTGACCACATTACTGTTTCCAAGAAGTATGGCAGCTCTGTGGAGGAGCAGCCAGAAGCAGGGGCTACTGAAAGTGACTATATAGTAGGATATTGCTGCAAATCCACTTACATGGAAGCCATTCCCTGCCCTACTGCTAGAGCCATCCCCGGTTGAAGGAAAGTCAGGAGTCAGAAGGAAGTTCTGATGAATTACCACAAGAGAAGAAAGTCATAGCTTTTATTGGAATATAAGGGGGTTGGTTTGTTGGATGTTTTATTTTTCTGCTAGGCATTATGACCTGGGAAGGTATTTGACCAGAACTTATAACTAGCCTCTATCCTTGTCACAGACTTGAGAAGGAAATAGCAAAGGTGACACTCTAGACTAAAGCAGTTGGTTGAACACTATAAAGCTTTTCAATCAAACCCCCAGTTGGGAAGTCTTGGCCCCTCTTGGACTGGACTGGCTGGGTGCCCTGGTGCTAAGAATATTCCTTCTGACCTAAGTAGAGACAACCCAGGTGGCCTGAATTAAAGCCAGCTCCAGTTGCCTTTTCCATTCCTTTGCCCCAAGGCCCCATCCTAAACTTGTGTCCCAATATCTTCTGATGGAGAGAGGAAGGGAGGTGAGACTAAGCAGGAAAGAATTCCTCTAAGGCAGGATGGATTCTCCCCAAGGCCCAGAGTAGAGGACGAGGGCTCTACACAATCCTCGGCTTTCCCAGTTTGAGCTTCCCAGACACACACAGTGCACCATCACCCCCACTGTCACTTCCCCCTCCAAGCCCGAACCTCTGAAATTACACCTCAACTAAGATGAAAAACTGCCCCTGCCATCAGCAGAGCCCTCAGAGGTAGAGAGTAGCCATCCAGAGAGGCCCTCAGGGCTCCAGCCACCAACAACATAGTCTAGTCCAGTCCAGTTAGGCCCATGGGCAACACCCCTTCTTCTCCATGTCTCCATGTGCCCTGGACCCTGCCTTGTCTTTGGAGAGAGTGAGGGAGAGGGGGTAAAGAAGCAGGAGCCTCAAGAGCCCCAGCCCCACTTACAGCCACCAGAGGTCCACCAAGGAGGAGAAAGAAGTAGGGTCAAGGACTATATTTTGCACAAGAACCAAAAGAAGCCCACCATTTACTGTCAGTACCACTCATGTGCTCTGTGGCCCACGTCCGCTCTCTAGGCCTCAGTTTCCCCATCTGAAGCCCATCACAGTCCCACCACAGAGCACATATTCAATAAAATGCCCACTGAAATGAATTATGGGAATCTCACTTATTAACCTCTAGGACTCTGTCCAGCTCTAAAGTTCTACAATTCAGTTATCACCATTTTGCTATGAGCACGGGTTCAGATATCAGAACCAGAAGTTCCAGAGACCATGTTCGTTCCACTCCCCAAACTGTCTGTTTCCGAGTTCTATAATTCTACCATTTCAGATATGCACCTTTCTTAGTTGGGTTTTTCTGGATGCTGACCCTGGGATGAGGATTTATCAGCAAGTGATTCATTAAGGAGTGCTCCCTGGGTGACCAGTGGGGTAGGAAGCAAGGGTGCGACATCAGGCAAATACAGCCTCAGCCTGATCCTGCAGGGAGCTCTGGAGGGCACATACCTCAGTGCAAGAGAGTTGGCCTCTCACAGTCCTGGAACCATCATTCAATGGCTACAGGGTCACCTGGAAGGAGTGCAGACTCCCAGGCAGGCACTTCTGGCTCTGCAGCAAGTTGCCATTGTAAACAGTTTTGCTTTCTTAATTTTTTTTTCAGATAGTTTGTTGTTATTGTATAGAAACACATCTAATTTTTCTATGTTGATTTTGTGTCCTGTGACTCTACTGAATTCATTTATTAGTTCTAACAGTTTTTTGGTGAGTATTTAGGATTTTCTGTATATAGGATCAAGTCATCTGTAAACAGATACACTTTTACTTTTTCCATTCCAATTTGGATGCCTTTTATTTCTTTTTCCTGCCTAATTGCCCAGTTTAGGATTTCCAGTAGAATGTTGAATAGAAGTGGTGAGAATCGACATCCTTGTCTTGTTCCTAAACTTAGAGGAAAAGCTTTCAGGTTTTCACCTTTAAGGATAAATTTAGCTGTGGGCTTGTCATATATGGCCTTTATTATTTTGAAGTGCATTCCTTCTATACCAAATTTGTTGACAGTCCTTATCATGAAAGATGTTAAATTTTGTCAAATGCTTTTTCTGCATCTATTGAGATGATCATATGACTTTTACCTTTCATTATGTTAATGTGCTATATCACATTTACTGATTCATGTATGTTGAACCATCCTTGCATTCCAGGGATAAAAATCACTTGATCATAGTGTATTGTCATTTTAATGTGCTGTTGAATTCCATCTGCTGATATGTTGTTGAGAATACTTGCATCTATTATATTCATTAGGGATATTGGCCTGTAATTTTCTTCTCTTATCTGGGTCCTTATCTGGGTTTGGAATCATAGTAATGCTGGCCTTGTGAAATCAGTTTGGAAGTAGTCCCTCCTCTTCAATTTTTTTGGAAGAGTCTGAGTAGATTTGGCATAATTTTTAAATTTTCGGTATAATTCACCAATGAAGCCATCTGGTCTTGGACTTTTCTTTTTTGGGAGTTTTTTGGGTTTTTTTTAAATTTATTTTTATTTATTTATTTTTGGCTGCCTTGGTTCTGCATTGCTGTGCACAGGCTTTCTTTAGTTGCGGTGAGTGGGGGCTACTCTTCGTTGCAGTGCTTGGGCTTCTCATTGCGGTGGCTTCTCTTGTTGCAGAGCATGGGCTCCAGCCGGGTGGGCTTCAGTAGGTGTGCCAACTGGGCTCAGTAGTTGTGGCTCATGGGCTCTAGAGTGCAGGCTCAGTAGTTGTGGCGCACGGGCTTAGTTGCTCCGCGGCATGTGGAATCTTCCCAGACCAGGGCTCGAATGCGTGTCCCCTGCACTGGCAGGAGGATTCTTAACCACTGAGCCACCAAGGAAGCCCTTTTGGGAGGTTTTTGATTACTAATTCAATCTCCTTGCTCGTTATTGACCTGTCCAGATGTTTATCTTCATGATTCAGTTTTGGAGGGTTGTATGTTTCAAGTAATTTATTCATTTCTTCTAGATTATCTGTTGGGACATAATAGTTCATAGTAGTCTCTGTGTTATCAGTTTAATATCTCCTCTTTCATCTATGATTTTATTTATTTCAGTTTTTTCTTAGTCTAGCTAAAGGTTTTTCAACTTTTGTAATCCTTTGTATTTCTGTGTTATCCTTTGTATCTCTGTGTTATCAGTTGTAATATCTCCTCTTTCATCTATAATGTATTTATTTGAGTTTTTTCTTAGTCTAGCTAAAAGTTTTTCAATTTTACTTATCTTTTAAAAAAATCAACTCTTAGTTTCTTGGATCTTTTCTACAGTTTCTCTAATCTCTGTTTAAATACTTCTGCTGTAATCTTTATTAGTTCCTTCCTTCTACTAACTTTGTGTTTAGTTTGTTTCTTTTTCCTAGTTCTTTGAGACATAAAATTAGGTTGTTTATTTGAGATCTTTTTTTTTCCTTAATGTAGACATTTATCAGTATAAACATACTTCTTAGAACTGCTTTTGCCACATCACATAACTTTTGGTATATTGTGTTTCCATTTTCATTTGTCTCAAGACAGTTTTTGATTTCCTTTTTAAATTTCTTCTTTGACCTATTAGTTGTTCAGAAGTATGCTGTTCAATTTTTACATATTTGCAAACTTTCTAACTTTCCTCTTGTTTTTGATTCCTAATTTCATACCACTGTGGATGATAAAGATACTTGATTTGATTTTAATCTTCTTAAATTTCTTAAGACTTGTTTTGTGACCTAACATATGATTTTCCTGGAGAATGTTCCATGTGTTTGCTTCAGAAGAATAAATAAACCAGTTCCAGCCAGAGCTGGAAATGCGAGTCAACACCAGCCAAGTTAATTTGGCACCAAGCTCGGTTGTCCTTTCCCAAGATAAACATTAATAGGTGAATCTTAACTAAAGTACCTAGAGGACACTCCTGAAATTACTGCTCCATTGGGAGTAGATGGAACAGTCAAGATCTAGGGCTGAAGTGCAGGTACTATGCCTTGCAGGTCACTCCATTCCAGGGTGCAAGCCCCACATCTAGGGACAGCTCTGTGTTTCTTGCTGATCAGCTTAAGCAACGCAAGAAGATGAGCAGCCACACTAGCTTTTCCCCAAAGGTGCCCTGCATTGGACAACTCTGCTTTCTTTCCTCCCCTCCCCATACTTTAAGACTGGGGTACAACTGACTTTGGGGAATACAATTGGCACCTCAATCACTGAGCAGTGTGTGAACATCAAACAACTTTTCCTAAAACGAAACACCTGGCTGACAGCTTCCTCAGTGGAAACCCACAGAGCTGGGGGACTTCCAAGGCTAGGTGGGGTGCAGGAATGCTCACTGCATCCTCAGACTCAGGTGCAGGGACAGGAGCGCAGGGATCTCCCATGAGCAATGTTGCCTTTTTGGACAGGAGGGAGCTGCTGCCCCTCCCACTCCAGAATGTTGCTGAGAACACTGTTGGTCTCTCACTTCCCCACTGACTCACATCTCCCTAATATAGAAGGAGAGGTTCACCCAATTGACCAGACCCTGATATTCATTTGCTGAGCCTCAAAAAGCAAGCCTGTGCGTATTTCCCTGCCAGCTATTCCTCCACCCACAGGGTCCCAGGAAGGGTCTGGCCTCTGCTTCCTGCACTCCTTTAATTCACACCTCCTAGGGCTGAGGCGTTCAGCAGCTCAGTAGTTTCAACACTAGCTGCACCTTAGACTCACTTGAGAAGCTTTCAAACCACTGATGCCTGGGCGTTGGTCTCAGCTCAATCACACCCCACTGAGTGGGGTCCCAGCACCCATCATTGGCAAAGTCACCCCAATGATCTGAGGCTCAGTAAAGGCTGAACCACCAAGAGGCTATTTGGTTGAGTACATTCAGGGTCTGCTGGTCACAACTTTTCTTAGTTCTGCAGCCACATCTGGGTTCGTGGATCCCCACCTCTAGCTTTTTTTTCTTTTTCTTTTTTAACATCTTTATTGGAGTATAATTGCTTTACAATGTTGTTTTAGTTTCTGCTGTATAACAAAGTGAATCAGGTATATATATAGATATATCCCCATATCCCCTCCCTCTTGCATCTCCCTCCCACCCTCCCTATCCCACCCCTCTGGGTGGTCGCAAAGCACCGAGCTGATATCCCTGTGCTATGCAGCTGCTTCCCACTAGCTATCTACTTTACATTGGGAGTGTACATATTGTCAGTGCTACTCTCTCACTTCGTCCAGGCTTACCCTTCCCCCTCCCCGTATCCTCAAGTGCATTCTCTACGTCTGCATCTTTTTTCCTGTCCTGTCCCTAGGTTCATCAGAACCATTTTTTTTTTTTAGATTCCATATATATGTGTTAGCATACAGTATTTGTTTTTCTCTTTCTTACTTACTTCACTCTGTATGACAGACTCTAGGTCCATCCACCTCACTACAAATAGTTCAATTTCGTTATTTTTTATGACTGAGTAATATTCCATTGTATATATGTGCCACATCTTCTTTATCCATTCATCTGTCAATGGACACTTAGGTTGCTTCCATGTCCTGGCTATTGTAAATAGAGCTGCAATGAACATTGTGGTACATGACTCTTTCTGAATTATGGTTTTCTCAGGGTATATGCCCAGTATTGGGATTGCAGGGTCGTATGGTAGTTCTATTTTTAGTTTTTTAAGGAACCTCTATACTGTCCTCCACAGTGGCTGTATCACTTTACATTCCCACCAACAGTGCGAGAGGGTTCCCTTTTCCCCACACCCTCTCAGGCATTTCTTGTTTGTAGATTTTTTGACGATGGCCATTCTGACTGGTGTGAGGAGATACCTCGTTGTGGTTTTGATTTGCATTTCTCTAATGATTAGTGATGTTGAGCATCCTTTCATGTGTTTGTTGGCAATCTGTATATCTTCTTTGGAGAAATGTCTACTATGTACGTCATCTGCCCATTTTTGGATTGGGTTGTTTATTTTTTTTGATATTGAGCTGCATGAGCTGCTTGTGTATTTTGGAGATTAATCCTTTGTCAGTTGCTTCGTTTACAAATATTTTCTCCCATTCTGAGGGTTGTCTTTTCGTCTTATTTATGGTTTTCTTTGCTGTGCAAAAGCTTTTAAGTTTCATTAGGTCCCATTTGTTTATTTTTGTTTTTATTTCCATTTCTCTAGGAGGTGGGTCAAAAAGGATCTTGCTGTGATTTATGTCATAGAGTGTTCTGCCTATGTTTTCCTCTAAGAGTTTGATAGTGTCTGGCCTTCCATTTAGGTCTTTAATCCATTTTGAGTTTATTTTTGTATACGGTGTTAGGGAGTGTTCTAATTTCTTTCTTTTACATGTAGCTGTCCAGTTTTCCTAGCACCACTTATTGAAGAGGCAGTCTTTTCTCCACTGTATATTCTTGCCTCCTTTACCAAAGATAAGGTGACCATATATGTGTGAGTTTATCTCTGGGCTTTCTATCCTGTTCCATTGATCTATATGTCTGTTTATGTGCCAGTACCATATTGTCTTGATTACTGTAGCTTTGTAGTATAGCCTGAAGTCAGGGAGCCTGCTTCCTCCAGCTCCATTTTTCTTTCTCAAGATTGCTTTGGCTAATCGGGGTCTTTTGTGTTTCCATACAGATTGTGAAATTTTTTGTTCTAGTTCTGTGAAAAATGCCATTGGTAGTTTGATAGGGATTGCAGTGAATCTGTAGATTGCTTTGGGTAGTATAGTCATTTTCACAATGTTGATCTTCCAATCCAAGAACATGGGATATCTCTCCATCTGTATCATCTTTAATTTCTTTCATCAATGTCTTATAGTTTTCTGAGTACAGGTCTTTTACCTCCTTAGGTGGGTTTATTCCGAGGTAATTTATTCTTTATGCTGCAATGGTGAATGGGATTGTTTCCTTAATTTCTCTTTCTGATCTTTTGTTGTTAGTGTATAGGAATGCAAGAGATTTCTGTGCATTAATTTTGTATCCTGCTACTTTACCAAATTCATTGATTAGCTCTAGTAGGTTTTTGGTAGCATCTTTAGGATTCTCTATGTATAGTATCATGTCATCTGCAAACAGTAACCATTTTACTTCTTGTTTTCCAATTTGGATTCCTTTTATTTCTTGTTCTTCTCAGATTGCTGTGGCTAAAACTTCCAAAACTATGTTGAATAACAGCGGTGAGAGTGGGCAACCTTGTCTTGTTCCTGATCTTAGTGGAAATGGTTTCAGTTATTAACCATTGAGAATGATGTTGGCTGTGGGTTTGTCATATATGGCCTTTATTGTGTTGAGGTAGGTTCCGTCTATGCATACTTTCTGGAGAGTTTTTATCATATAGTGTGTTGAATTCTGTCAAAAGCTTTTTCTGCATCTGTTGAGATGATCATGTGGTTTTCCTCCTTCAATTTGTTAATATGGTGTATCACATTGATTGATTTGTGTATATTGAAGAATCCTGGCATTCCTGGGATAAACCCCACTTGATCATGGTGTATGATCCTTTTAATGTGCTGTTGGATTCTGTTTGCTAGTATTTTGTTGAGGATTTTTGCATCTCTGTTCATCAGTGATATTGGCCTGTAGTTCTCTTTTTTTTGTGACATCTTTATCTGCTTTTGGTATCAGGGTGATGGTGACCTCGTAGAATGAGTTTGGGAGCATTCCTCCCTCTGCTATATTTTGGAAGAGTTGGAGAAGGATAGGTGTTAGCTCTTCTCTAAATGTTTGATAGAACTCGCCTGTGAAGCCATCTGGTCCTGGGCTTTTGTTTGTTGGAATATTTTTAATCACAGTATTAATTTCAGTGCTTGTGATTGGTCTGTTTACATTTTCTATTTCTTCCTGGTTCAGTATCGGAAGGTTGTGCTTTTCTAAGAATTTGTCCATTTCTTCCACGTTGTCCATTTTATTGGCATATAGTCGCTTGTAGTAATCTCTCATGATCGTTTGTATTTCTGCAGTGTCTGTTGTTACTTCTCCTTTTTCATTTCTAATTCTACTGATTTGAGTCTTCTCCCTTTCTTTCTTGATGAGTCTGGCTAACGGTTTATCAATTTTGTTTATCTTCTCAAAGAACCAGCTTTTAGATTTATTGATCTTTGCTATCATTTCCTTCATTTCTTTTTCATTTATTCCTGATCTGATCTTTATGATTTCTTTCCTTCTGCTAACTTTGGGTTTTTATTGTTCTTCTTTCTCTAATTGCTTTATGTGTAAGGTTAGGTTGTTTATTTGAGATGTTTCTTGTTTCTTGAGGTAGGATTGTATTGCTATAAACATCCCTCTTAGAACTGCTTTTGCTGCATCCCATAGGTTTTGGGTTGTTGTGTTTTCATTGTCATTTGTTTCTAGGTATTTTTTTATTTCTTCAGTGATCTCTTGGTTATTTAGTAGTGTATTGCTTAGCCTCTGTGTGTTTGTATTTTTTACAGTTTTTTCCCTGTAATTGATATCTAGTCTCATAGCACTGTGGTTGGAAAAGATACTTGATACGATTTCAATTTTCTTAAATTTACTAAGGGTTGATTTGTGACCCACGATATGATCTATCCTGGAGAATGCTCCATGAGCACCTGAGAAGAAAGTATATTCTGTTGGTTTTGGATGGAATGTCCTATAAATATCAATTAAGTCCATCTTGCTTAATGTATCATTTAAAGCTTGTGTTTCCTTATTTATTTTCAGTTTGGATGATGTGTCCATTGGTGAAAGTGGGGTGTTAAAGTCCCCTACTATGATTGTGTTACTGTCGATTTCCTCTTTTACGGTTATTAACATTTGCTTTATGTATTGAGGTGCTCCTATGTTGGGTGCATAAATATTTACAATTGTTATATCTTCTTCTTGGATTGATCCCTTCATCATTATGTAGTGTCCTTCTTTGTCTCTTATAATAGTCTTTATTTTAAAGTCTATTTTGTCTGATATGAGAATTGCTACTCCAGCTTTCTTCTGATTTCCATTTGCATGGAAATCACTTTCAGTCTGTATGTGTCCCTAGGTCTGAAGTGGGTCTCTTGTATACAGCATATATACAGGTCTTATTTTTGTATCCATTTAGCCAGTCTATTTCTTTTGGTTGGAGCATTTAATCCATTTACATTTAAGGTAATTATCAATATGTATGTTCCTATTACCATTTTGTTAATTGTTTTGGGTTTGTTTTTGTAGGTCTTTTCCTTTTCTTGTGTTTCCTGCCTAGAGAAGTTCCTTTAGTATTTGTTGTAAAGCTGGTTTGGTGGTGCTGAATTCTCTTAACTTTTGCTTGCCTGTAAGGTTTTAATTTCTGTCAAATCTGAATGAGATCCTTTGCTGGGTAGAGTAATCTAGGTTGCAGGTTTTTCCCTTTCATCACATTAAATATGTCCTGCCATCCCTTCTCGCTTGCAGAGTTTCTGCTGAAAGATCAGCTGTTAACCTTACGGTATGTTATTTAAAGTTATGTTGTTATTTGTTGCTCTTCTCTTGCTGCTTTTAATGTTTTTTCTTTGTATTTAATTTTTGAAAGTTTGATTAGTATGTGTCTTGGCATGTTTCTCCTTGGATTTATCCTGTATGGGACTCTCTGTGCTTCCTGGACTTGATTAACTATTTCCTTACCCATATTAGGTAAGTTTTCAACTATAATCTCTTCAAATATTTTCTCAGTCCCTTTCTTTTTCTCTTCTTCTTCTGGGACCCCTATAATTCTAATGTTGGTGCGTTTAATGTTGTCCCAGAGGTCTCTGAGACTGTCCTCAAGTCTTTTCATTCTTTTTTCTTTATTCTGCTCTGCAGTAGTTATTTCCACTATTTTATCTTCCAGGTCACTTATCTGTTCTTCTGCCTCAGTTATTCTGCTATTGATTCCTTCTGGAGAATTTTTAATTTCACTTATTGTGTTGTTCATCATTGTTTGTTTGCTCTTTAACAAGGTCCTTGTTAAACGTTTCTTACATTTTCTCCATTCTATTTCCAAGATTTTGGATCATCTTTACTATCATTACTCTGAATTCATTTTCAGGTAGACTGCCTATTTCCTCATCATTTGTTTGGTCTGGTGGGTTTTTACCTTGCTCCCTCATCTGCTGTGTATTTCTCTGTCTTGTCATTTTGCTTAACTTACTGTGTTTGGGGTCTCCTTTTCGCAGACTGCAGGTTCATAGTTCCTGTGGTTTTTGGTGTCTGCCTCCAGTGGGTAAGGTTGGTTCAGTGGGTTGTGTAGGCTTCCTGGTGGAGGGGCCTGGTGCCTGTGTTCTGGTGGGTGGGGCTGGATCTTGTCTTTCTGGTGGGCAGGACCACATTCGGTGGTGTGTTTTGGGGTGTCTGTGAACTTAGTATGATTTTAGGCAGCCTCTCTGTTAATAGGTGGGGTTGTGTTCCTGTCTTGCTAGTTGTTTGGCATGGGGCGTCCAGCACTGGAGCTTTGTGGCCATTGGGTGGAGCTGGGTCTTAGCATTGAGACAGAGATCTCTGGGACAGCTCTCGCCAAATGATAGTACATAGGGCTAGGAGGTCTCTGGTGGTCCAATGTCCTGAACTCAGCTCTCCCACCTCAGAGGCTCAGGCCTGACATGAGGCCAGAGCACGAAGACCCTGTCAGCCACACGGCTCAGAAGAAAAGGGAAAAAAAAAGAAAGAAACAAGAAATAAAAATAAATAAAATGGAAAAGTAATAAAAAAAAAGAAGACGAGAGCGACCAAACCAATAAACAAATGCACCAATGATAACAAGTGCTAAAAACTATACTAAGATAAACCTAAAAATCAGAAACAAGTCAGTCACAGACAGCAAACCCCAAGTCTACAGTTGCTGCCAGAGTCCACCGCCTCACTTTTGGGTTGATTCACTCTCTATTCAGGTGTTCCAGAGATGCAGGGTACGTCAAGTTGATTGTGGGGATTTAATCTGCTGCTCCTGAGGCTGCTGGGAGAGATTTCCCTTCCTCTTCTTTGTTCGCACAGCTCCTGGGGTTCCGCTTTGGTTTTGGCACTGCCTCTGCGTGTAGGTTGCCTTCAGGCTTCTGTTCCAGGCCAGACAAGACAGGGTTAAAGCATCGGCTGATTAGGGGGCTCTGGCTCACTCGTGCCAGGGGAAGGGAGGGTTATGGTAGTTATAGTTGGAATGCGGGGCGAACCTGAGGTGGCAGAGGCCGGCGTGACGTTGCAACAGCCTGAGGCACACTGTGTGTTCTCCCGGGGAAGTTGTCCCTGGATCACGGGACCCTGGCAGTGGTGGGCTGCACAGGCTCCCGGGAGGGGAGGTGTGGAGAGTGACCTGTGCTTGCACACAGGATTCTTGGGGGCTGCAGCAGCATTAGGGTTTCATGCCTGTCTCTGGTGTCCGAGTTGATAGCCACAGCTCGTGCCCGTCTCTGGAGCTCGTTTAGGCAGTGTTCTGCCTTCTGTGGCCAGACAGGGAAGGAATCCCCTCTCCTCACACACCCCGAAACAATGGTCTCTTGCCTCTTCAGCAGCTCCAGACTTTTTCCCGGACTCCCTCCCGGCTAGCTGTGGCGCACTCGCCCCCTTCAGGCTGTCTTCACGCAGCCAACCCCAGTCCTCTCCCTGGGATCCGACCTCTGAAGCCCGAGCCAAAGCTCCCAGACCCCACCTGCCCCAGAGGGTGAGCAGACAAGCCTCTCAGGGTGGTGAGTGCTGGTCGGCACTGATCCTCTGTGCGGGAATCTCTCCACTTTGCTCTCTGCACCCCTGTGGCTGTGCTCTCCTCCATGGCTCTGAAGCTTCCCCCCTGCCACCCCCTGTCTCTGCCAGTGAAGGGGCTTCCTAGTGTGTGGAAGCTTTTCCTCCTTCACAGATCCCTCCCCGAGGTGCAGGTCCCATCCCTATTCTTTTGTCTCTGTTTTTTCTTTTTTCTTTTGTCCTACCCAGGTACGTGGGGAGTTTCTTGCCTTTTGGGAAGTCTGAGGTCTTCTGCCAGCGTTCAGTAGGTGTTCTGTAGGAGTTGTTCCACATGTAGATGTATTTCTGATATATTTGTGGGGAGGAGGGTGATCTCTACGTTTTACTCCTCCGCCATCTTGAAGGACACCCCCACCTCTAGCTTTGAGCTGAAGGAAGCAGTTTCCGTTTCAACCGCAAGTCCAAGCCGAGCTTTCCAAACCTGCTTTTTGCAGAACCGTGTGATGAGGTATGGGGATTTTGCCAATATATTAGTAAGGCGGCACTTGCCCATCTGGCTCTGTATCCCTGTGGGTCTGTTCCATCGCCCCAACCCTAAATGAGAAAAGCAGTGTGGGAGGACCTGGGTGCCATGACTCCCTCACACACTATATGGGAAGGTTTCAACCACTTTAAAAATAGAATGGCTTATTTCAGTGTGTTTTGGCCAGTCCCACAAGTGACTTTAGGTAGCTTACAACATAAACATAGAAAACAAAATGGTGATAAAAATAGAAAGAGATTAGGGACCAAGGAATTTTAATGTCAAGTAGAGAACAAAGCAATAAAAAAAGAAGAGCAGAGAAATGCAGATCAAAATGAGGCAGGAAATGAACATATAAATGCACGTGGAAGAATGAACGTCCTTCAACGTGTGAAGAGCTCAGGAACTGTGACATTTAATAATATACATTTAAAACTTAAGCACCAGACATTAGTCCCATTTTACAGATGATGAAACTGAGTCTCAATCGATCATCCCAAGTCCTGCAGCCAGTGACCTGAGACTCAAATTCAGGCCTGCTTGTCTGAGGGTTCTCGCTTCTTAAGGCACCCTGTAGCCTCTCTAACGTGGTTTAGCTCTGAGCTTCCTTTCAATCACAAGGGAGAGGATGACACAGCCAGATACACAATTTTCATTATCAGAATGAAGATGTTTTCTAGTTCCTCAGGGAAAACAAACTTTTTTCCCAAGCACTGACTTCAAGAAAGGCATCACTCACATAGCAGCACTATTCACAACAGCCAAGACATGGAAACAACCTAAATGCCCATCAACAGATGAATGGATAAAGAAGATGTGAGATATATATATATAATGGAATATTACTCAACCATAAAAAAGAATGAAATAATGCCATTTGCAACAACATGGATGGACCTAGAGATTATCATAGTAAGTGAAGTAAGTCAGAATGAGAAAGACAAATCCTATATGATATCACTTATATGTGGAATCTAAAATATGACACAAATGAACTTATCTACAAAGCAGAAAGAGACTTACAGACATGGAGAACAGACTTGTGGTTGCCACAGGGGAGTGGGGTAGGGGAGGGATAGATTGGGAGTTTGGGATTAGCAGATGCAAACTATTATATAAAGAATGAACAAACAACAAGGTCCTACTGTATAGCACAAGGAATTATATTCAGTATCCTGTGATAAACCATAATGGAAAAGAATATGAAAAAGAATGTGTGTGTGTGTGTGTGTGTGTGTGTGTGTGTGTGTATATATAAAACTGAGTCACTTTGCTGTACAGCAGAAATTAACACAACACTGTAAATCAACTATACTTCAAAAAAAAACATTTTAAAAAAGAAAGAAAGAAAGGCATCCCTCAGATGGGATCAGAGAAAGCTTCACAGATAAGCACTGGGCAGGGTTTTGTGGTGCAAATAGTAGCTCACCAGGTGAATAGGGTTGGGAGAAAATTCAGGAAAATGGAACATCACATGCAAAGACCTGGACAAGTGTCTGAAACCACTTGATGTTGATGCTTGGCTCCAAGGAGTCCAGTACTTGTGGAGCTCAATGTGAGGTTAACTAATTTAATCACAATGTCAAGTTTAGTCAAGTTGGAAAACCAAAGAGAAGTGAAGAGAACATTTAATTTAAAGATGGATAATAAAATCTTATTAAGGTGGGCTCCACTAATTTGGAATATGGAGCAACTCAGATAGGTAAAACGAAGCATTTGAGGAACTGATTTATAATGTAAGCAAGATTAGACGCACTAATTCCAAACCACATAGGGTACTAATAGGTTTTCAAATATTCAGAAGTAGATGGTCACATAGCAACAAAGATATGCTAATGACAAACACTTAATACATTCATTAAAATAGCTCCCCATGGTACCGCTCCTGTGTACACCTTATTAGACTTTCTACTTTCCACACTGTGTTGATGTGCGTGGGCCTGCCTCACTTTCAGCTGTTTTTGCACAAATCACCACCATGCATCCTTAATTAAAATGACATTCACTGCACACCAGATGTTCCCCGGACTTGTGGTTGAGAAGGGCAGCCGAGGTCACCCATCTGAATTTTAACATCCCATAAAGGATCTCCATAAGGTCTGAGACTGCTTTGAGTTTACCATCCAGACGTGAAAGCCGTGACTGGGTCAGGGTTCATCAGAAATCTCATTACTCCCAGTACAGATCTCAAGGGTGCGAACAAAATGGAAATTGTCAGAGTGGTTTAGACTGATTTTCCCTCTCAGTGCACCTCATACAAAAGTGCAGAATTCGGAGGGGAAGACAGGATTAGCCACCTCCGTATAAACGCTGTGCACAGCAGGAATTCTAAACCAGCCTGACACCAAGATCTGCCATTGTGGGAATTCCCTGGCGGTCCAGTGGTTAGGACTCCGCGCTTTCACTCCCGAGGGCCTGGGTTCAATCTCGCAAGCCCCACAGTGTGGCCAAGAAAGAAAAAAAGAAAAAAGAAGAAAGAAAATTAAGATTGCCATTGTGTCTCCCATAATTTATATTTTAAGCAAATGATCAGGGAAGCAGATAAAGTTTTATAATCATAATAGTTGCTGAGTTTGAGATTTAACCATTGTTGGGCACCATGCCCTCATTTTACATAGATTTTATGAAGTTCCCACTCTGTGAAGTAGGAATACTCCATCATAGGAAGTGGTTAGGATGACACGGGATAACACATTTTAAAGAGAAACTGACATGCAAAAAGAATGCAGTGCATTTTAGATATTGCTATTATTGTCATTGTTATTTGCTGAAAAAACAACAACACATGTTCTACCATGAAACATAGTAGTGAGATTTACTCCAGGTGGCATGAGGCACTGTTGATAAATTTAATAATATAATTAACCAGACTTCAAGATCAAAGAAACCAAACACCTAAGCATCTTGATGATTCTTCAAAAGGCATCTGATAAAATTCAAAGTCAACCCCAAGGATAAAAAAACTCTTAGAAAAACAAGAATTAAAGGATAACATCCACAAGGTTATCCATGCACTCAAACAAGGGAACTAGTTAAGAGGTAGAACTGTTGGAAAAGTAGAATATGTTGACTCATCATTCAAGTATTCATTCATTTTACCAATATTTGTGGAGTGAATTCTTTGTGATCAAGCTCTGGTGTCCCAGAAATGATGCATTCATTCTGGAGGAGGAAGTAAATAAACCACTAAACGAATTTAATTTAATTTCTGATGGTGACATATGCTCTGAGGAAAATGATCCAGAGTATTGACAAACAGATAGAAGGGCTGCAGTCATAAGAACCTTCCCGTCACACATGTCCCTCACTGCCTGCAGCAACTAAAGGGATGGCACAGAGTTCAGCCTGAAACCCACTGGTCCACCCACCACCTTGCCACCTGGCCACACAGCAAAGTGAGACCAAGAGGATGACAAATGATGAGAGACGGTCAGCCCCAGACAGTGGGTGATGTACAGAGCTGGGGGCCTCCTCTCAGCTCCGCCCACAAACCCTGCCCTGCACCACCCCCACAGGCTGATGACGTGCTAAGGCCACAATCTCTGCTGGCCACAATTCTTACTTTTCTTCATTTGTTACCTGTCTGCCCCTGCAGGCAACCGAGTCTGTGAGTCCTAATTTGGCATGGCTCCTGGTCCCAAGGGCCTGCGGGTAAGGGTCACTTCTCAAGCCCACCTGCTCATAGAAAGAAGCCAGCTGAGGTCCTGGCAGATTGAGTCCCTGCTGCTTCTAAAGAGGTTTGAGTGGGGGTAAGGGGATTCATGTCTGCCATGGCATCTACCATCACTGATCCAGGGCAGTGGAGCTATGTGCTTATCTGAACTTGGACTGATTCCTCACGACATTTTCATTGCCTACATTCCCCACGTTAGTTCTTCCTTTTGTTTTCTCGCTTAGTAATATCTTATCTTGAATTTTAAAGAATTTGTGTGAGTGGCTTTAAGTAATTTTGGAGCAAAACAATAGGGTAGAAAAGGAATAGAAAGAAAAAAAGAGCGGGAAAAAGAAAGAGTAAGAGAACCCTGCAGAATGTTACCTGGCTCGTGGCAGGTCATCAGCACCCAGTATCATTGAGGATGTGGGCCCTGTATCACAACTGCTTCCAATAAGATGATCCCAGGTGCCTTTGGTGTGGCACTGAATGCCATCAAATGCAGAGCAAAGGGCTACTCACTCCAATTCCAATTGCATTTCCATCCTGATTGTATCAAGGGGAAAGTCTGGGTTTGATGCCAGCCTCTCTTCAACACTATCCTACTACCTGTCAATCTCCATTTCAAGCAATGAAAAGACCTGATCTCAGGTTCACCATCTCGGCAGGCAACAGTATTTAGTTAGAATCTCATGATACTATATATGTTTCATGGTATAAATTCTTAGTGTTGCTTTCTATTTAAGAAAACAGAGGATAGTTTTTTACTCATGGGGTAATACCAAGCTTTTAAGATCAAGTTAATCTAAATAAAAAAGTGAGGGGCTTCCCTGGTGGCGCAGTGGTTGAGAGTCTGCCTGTCAATGCAGGGGGACACGGGTTTGAGCCCTGGTCTGGGAGGATCCCACATGCCGCAGAGCAACTAGGCCCGTGAACCACAACTACTGAGCCTGCGCGTCTGGAGCCTGTGCTCCGCAGCAAGAGAGGCCGCGATGGTGAGAGGCCCGCGCACTGCGATGAAGAGTGGCCCTCGCTTGCCACAACTGGAGAAAGCCCTTGCACAGAAACGAAGACCCAACACAGCCACAAATAAATAAATTAATTAATTTTTAAAAAAAGTGAGCTGATATAAAAATGTTAAGTCCATAATATGCAGGTGGTTCTTAGATACGAAGATGATGCACATATCATCATGAGGGGCCGCTATGGGGTCTCTCCAACCTCCTTCTCCAGGAAGTCACAGAATCAATTTATCACCTGGAAAGTGGATAATCACTTTTCAAGGTCATTTCAACATTTTTTTTTTTGCTTGTTGAAATGTGCCTGGGGAACGTCAGGTTGCTAGCATTAGCAGGGCATGGAGGAAAGGGAGGTAGCAGCAAAAAAGGCTGGAGTAAACATGAATCTTACAGAAATATGTTTTACAAATGCCTCATTTCCTCCACTTCAATGTGAGCCAACAGCCTTAGACCTATTGTAAAGAACACATTGGCAAATAAAAAGTACGTGCCCTGCCAATCAAAAAGAAAATGCACTTCTGTTATGAATTATGGAGAACATAATTAAAAATGAAAGAAAAAAAAGGATTTTTGAGATCGAGAAGCATTTAAGTGCATTGTTCTGTTGCTGGAGCACATATATTTGCATATTAAACTCAGCATGTTATGGGGCTAATTTATCATCCATGCAAAGCATGTTCTCCTGTGCTAGAAGCCAGGGGTACAGACATAAAAAGGCATGGTCCCTGCCCTCAAGGACCCACTGGGAGAACAGGTAGCTCCCCATTTCTTTCCAAACATCCCTCCCTTTTCTCTCCCATCCACTGAGAAACTACTATGTCCCAAGCCATGGATTGGGTGCAAACATCCAACAAATGGATTATCAAGTGCCCACCTGTGCCAGATCCTGTTTTAGGTACTGGAAACACAGCATATGAGATACACAGGACCCTGGCCTCAGGGAGCTCATATTTAGTCTTGGAAAAGTCTGTAAAGTAATGAGCAAACACCAGAGGCAGAAAGGAGGTGTGCTTTCTACATAAAACAGGGTGACGTGACAGAGAAAGCCTGTGAGCTGGATAAAGCCAATGGTCCAGGACGGCTTCTTGTGAATGAATGAGCCATGACCCTCTTCTGAGATTCTCGGATGGAACAATTACAGGGCAGACTCTGAGGAGGACCACACGAGAGCATTAGCCACGTGCTGCGGGGACCCAGAGGAGGGAGCAAGGATTTCTGCTCTGGACGGAGGTGCTGATCAGGGATGTCCCTGGAGGATAAGGGTTTCTGACTGTGGTGGCCTTTGTAGGTTTCCAGTTCAACGTGTCAACAATCCAGCAAACGCATTTGGCTTCTAAGTCAGTAAACTTCCTGAAATCTCTTCTTGCACATGTGTCGGGAACATTGCTCCTCCCGTCACCACCTTTCAAGATATTTCTCCCAGTTTCACGCGTGACTGATAATGTGGCTGGAAATAAAAAACCCAGTGTCACCTGTGAAAAAGTCGCCCCTGGGAGCCGTGGGTGGGTTCATGCAGGGCAGGGGCCCCAGGTGAGGGCACCGACCCCTTGTAATACAGAAACGCAGCCAGAAGAGGGGCTCACAGAGAAGCAACATGTACACTTAGGATTCCCGCTGAGCATCTGCACCAGCTGGACGGCGGCCGAGGCTTCCACGGAGCGAGGGAGGCCGGGAAAGTGGTGGGAGACGCTCAGGCTTTGGAGTGAGACAGACGAGTTAAAATACTGACTCCCCAGCTTAAAGGTCTGATGATGCTGGGGAAATCGCTCCACCTTACCAGATCTGGGTCTTTTCATCTACAGATCGAGCTAATGATGTTCACTGCATGCCTTCCCCTCTCCTTGCACAGGAAGAAGGCTCGTGATCTACTGGGGGGAAGGGGCTGAGAGGTGGAAAGGAGTGAATGAAGTCTAGTCTTGCAGAGGCAAAGTCTTACAAGCTGAGAGGAGGGGTCAACACATTGTCAGGGTCACGTTCAGACAGGGCATCAGGAGTCATGGAGGAGAGTGATGGTCCACAGAGCTCTCAGGGGCAGCCAGGAAGGCCCTGGGGACCAGGCTACCATGTTGCAGGAGACTGTGAGGATGTGATGGTCCCCTGGGAGTTGTGCACGCACAGGCATCCCTGGGGATCCAATAGCAGGAAGAATGGCCCTCGAGGTCCCTTGTGATGGGTTTTCTAAGAAAATATCATCATCCTGGACTGAGGACCTTGCAAATCTCCACTCTGCCCTTCATGAGCAATGTGGTCTTCCACTGTCATTTACCATCGCCTCTCAAACAGTTCTCAGGGCAAAAGCACAAGTGGCCATTTATAAACGAAGCACACATTCCTGAGAGTCAACAATAACTCTGTTATATTTTCTGTGCGTCTCAACTGTCCAGACATAACTCCTGACTCCCGAGGCCCTGCGAGGCTCCTGGTTCTGTGGGAGCCGCATGCGGCTGGGGGAGCACGTTCAGGCATCCTTTCCTGCCCCCCGTGGTATCTGTCACTGGCCTGGGCACAGCAGTTAACCTGAGTGTGGAACAGAACACTTTTCTTTAACCATGAATGTGCTGCCTCTAGTTTTACACGGTGAGATGTATTTTCATTAAGCCCGTGATTCTTTGGATTTGATCACACAGTCTGGGTCATTCTGCTCTGCTTCTCAGAGCTGGCTGTGCTTGGACCCGGTTCTCAGCCCGCAGGACAGGCTGCAGTGGCCCAATCTCACACTCACAGAGCAGGAGAGACGACTCAGGCTACTGGCTGTCATAATGGTTAAGCAGCAAAAAGTCTTCCTTAAATGAAACCAAATGTAGAACATTACGAAACAGGAACGCAGAATGAGGCAGGACAGAGGCCTGGTCCCTACACATTCAGCCTCATCAGCCCCAAGTAACCTCTAAGGAACTTCCTGGGTCCCCCAGGGCTCCAGGGAAACCAGTGGATAGAGTCTAAGGCCTTCAGGCCACGGAGGAGAAAACTGTATCCAGAGAAGGAAGGTATCAAATTTCAAGTGAGCGGATAAGATCCCAACGGCAGGTCTCAGTTTTCCCTCTGAAATTCCCACACAATTTCCAAAGACTTTTATCGCATCAGCTAGAAAAATGGAGGTGGTGCCACGTTCTGGAAAGTGTAAGTTCTGGGTGAATCCCGGCTCTATCCTGTTAACTGTCGGGCCCTATACAATCAATCACTCAGCTTCTCCGAGCCTCAGTTTCCCCATGTGTAATAACACCTGCCGTGGGGGCTTGCTGTGAGCATTGGGTGCCATAAAATCCCCAAGGCGCCACTTGGTCAGGGAGTCTCCCCGATGCCACAAAGGATGCCAAGCTTCCTCTTCCTTTACAATGTCAGTTTCCTGTGCACATGCACTCCCTTCTCAGCACTTGCCAGAATCTTGAATTGTCCATGTTTTTATAAAGTTATTGGATTTTTGCCTGTCTCCTGTCCAGACTGGAAAAGGGGGTGCTCCACGCAGGTGAGGCCATGCCTATTTTGCTCTGCGCATATCACCAGCGCTTAGGACCATGTCCAGCACGCATAACAGGCGCTTAATAAATAGGCGCTGAATGAATGAACTCGTGAACCCAAAGGCAGTGGGCGCTGGTGCAGAGCGCTAGCCCAATGCACTGTCTGCTTACTTACAGCCCCGAACCGCTCTGAGCCTCAATTGTCTCTCTGCAGAATGGAGAGGCACAGCGGCTCTTGACAAGGTTGTGGGAACAATGAACAGGAGGACTCATGTGGAACACTCAGCACAAGCCAGGTACCCAGCAAGTGCTTAATAAAGGTTCACTATTAGAACTGCTACCATCATTACCCACCAGAATATAAAAGGTCACTTTCCTTCCTCAGTTTCACAGACTTACTCTGGATCAGAGGTAGGGGGTGGAAACACCATTTGTTCAGATTAGCAAAATCATTTCTATTGGGTTTAGAAGACTAAAGGGTTCCATCTTGGTTTTGGTTTCCAGGTCAGTGTGGGTCGGTGGGAGTGAAGAACCAAGGGGGCTGCCATATATGGCTCTCTGAATATCACGTGTTGTGGAGGCAGGACATTTATTCATTCAATCCTTCATTCAGCAGGTACTTACTGAGCATCTCTTTGACGCCAAGACATGTTTCTGAGCACTGGGAAGGAGAAGTGAAAATGCAGACGAGTCTGCACTCCTGGAGCCCTTCCTTCGTGTGTGTGTGTGTGTGTGTGTGTGTGTGTGTAGGAGACACAGAAAAATAAACAAGATGAATAAGTAAAATGTATCACGTGTTACAGGATGAAAAGTACCATAGCATATAAAGCAAGGAAGAGGGTTAGTGGGTTAGGGGCTGCCAGTCAGGGTGGGGAGGAGCTTATGATTTTAAATTGGGTGGTCAGTGAAAGAGCTCAAATAGGAGGTAACATTTGAGAAAGATCTGCAGGAAGTGAAGGTGTGAGCCCTGCAGGTGTCTAGAGAAAGTAGTCCCAAGCAGAGGAAACACCGGTGCAAAGACCAGGAGTAGGGGAGGAAGCGGGGAGTGGGGATGGGGGGTGTGTGTGCCCAGCTGTTGGAAGAACATGGGGAGCTGCCATGTGACTTTCAAACACTTGAGGAACAAGGGCGCCACAGTCTCCAATTTAATTAAGCTCACTACAGCGGGTAAATACTTCCCAAATGTATTACGTTCTAATGCAATTTTTGTATCGCTTTGGGATATGAACTTAACATAAAATTGCTCCTCACTGAGCATCCGTCGTCTTTATCTGCAGTCCTTACATGTATAACCGCATTCACTGCCTTCCACTGGCAATTTCACGCACACAAACTGTGCATGGGATTTACAGGCTATTACCCATCCTTCAGTTTTTCTCAGAAGGAAGTATAATAATGTATATCTCGCTAACAAATTATCATTTCCATAGGGCTTTCATTCACTGGTCCTCATGTGATTTGGACTTCACAAAGCATGGAAGGGAGGGAGGTATTATCCCCATTTTACAGATGAGGAAACTGAGGCTTTCCAAGAATACCATCCTAGGAAGGGGAAGGACCATTTTTTGTCCAGTATCCAACTACTGTATTTCTTCTTTTTAATTCCTCTCAAGGTATCTCTTTCACTGCTTATTCATCTTAGGTTCATGAGGCTTATCCCCGGGCCTGGCTCCCAGAAGTTGGTTTAGGAAGAACAAAAGCTTTGGTGTTAGTTCTGGGTCTATCAGGGTTGTGCTGGAGCTGGCTCAGACTGGCTCATGAGAATTGCTGAATTTTCAGAAATTTTATAAGCTGGTCAACATGCTGTTAGTTTGAAATCAACCATGTCTTAGTCTGTTTGTGCTGCTAGAATAGAATACTATAGACTGGGTGGCTTATAAACAACAGAAATTCCTTTCTCACAATTCTGGAGGCTGAAGGTCCAAGATCAAGGTGCGGACAGATTTGGTGTCTGGTGAGCATCAGCCTTCTGGCTCATAGATGGTTGTCTTCTTGCTGTGTCCTCACATGGCAGAAGGGGAAGGAGTGAGGGAGCTCTCTGGGGCCTCTTGTAGGGGCAGTAATCCCATTCATGAAGGCTCCACCCTCATGACCTAATCATCTCCCAAAGGCCCCCACCTCCAGATACCATGCCATTGAGGGGCTAGGGCTTCAACATACAAATTATGGGAAGACACATACATTAAGTCTGTAGCAGGCCATGATGGGAGTATTTACACCATGGAAATCAGCTGACTCCAGAAATCAGGACTTGCTTTTTGTCCTCTTGGACAGCTGTTAAGCCTTTCCTGGTACATTGTTGCCTCTAATCCCAGCGCTGCCTCTCGTCAGCTACGTAATCTTACGCAAGTTATTTAACCCACCAGTCCTCTGCTTCCCCAACTGTACGCTGGGGATAAGAACATGATTCTGAAGATTAACCAGGATAAAATAGGAAAAGAGCCATGAACCACAGGTGATCCATAAAGGATTGTGTTACCAATATTTTAGGCATTGATGAAGTGTGGGAAGACTTTAATGATTCCCCAAGGACCAAGGAGAGTCTTAATTACAGGAAAACATGTGGGAAGCATGAGGAGCAGTCAGAGAAATGGGCACAAGAAGGTGCCATGGGGGGGGCAGAACGTGGGGAATCAGAGGGCCCCAAAGACCACCAGTGGGTCCAAGTGAGTCGTGGCTTTCCTTCTGACCTTGGGCAAACTCCATGCCCTTCCTGATTGATTGCTGGATCCACCCCCTTCACCCACAGGAATTGTCTGATACACCAGGGCCCAACTCCACCTTCCTCGAGCCCTGGAGTTACACAGCATGACCTCTGGCTCCTCATCCATCCCTTTCCACAGTTCAGTGCTGACACCCTGGATGTCAGAATGCAGCTGGGACATCTTGTAATCCACACTCACCCCCTTAAGAATAACACACCTAAGAAATCTGCCATCTTGAAAGCACAAACTGAAGTTACCAGTGATGTTAACAAATCTTGGAATAGAAAAGGATGAAAAAAGGACCCTGGATGAGTCAGCATCACCTCTTGTGCCCTTTTATTAAGGGAGTTACCATGGTGATGGAGACTAAAGAAGATGATACTAATTGGAATTGGGAAAAAACCCATGAGCATTTCCCATCTATGACCTCCAGGACATGGTGGACATTTGTAATCTCTATATTTTTTAAGTTACCTAGGACCCCAAAGGACAGTGACTACTCAAGATGGAAGGAAGAGAGCAGGGGAGCAGGGTCAGCTGTTGCTTTAAGGTCTGTCCTCTCTCATCTGTAAGCTCTGTAAAGAAGGAGAGTGACTGTCTCGCTCATTGTTCTATCACTGATGCCAACACAGGGTTTGGCATGTTGTAGGTCCTTAACAAACACTGAATGAATTAATTTATTGAACATTGGATGCTGGGAGTACAGAGGTGAATAAAGCATGGTCCCATTCCCCAAGTGGCTCACTGCTAATGGTAGAAACAGATGTACAGATACATAAATGTGATTGAGCTGCTTTGTACTGCAACAGAGTGCAGAAGAAAGCACTGCCAGTTGAGGCCTGGGTGGCAATCCTGAGGCAGCTCGATAGAGGAAGTGGTGCCTGGCTTATAGACTTTAAAAGGCAGTAGCCATAAGGATTTTCTTCTTCTCTGGATCCCTAAAAATTAACACAGTGCCTGGTACCCAGTAAGAGTCCAATAAATATCTATTTAATGAATGAATACTTGTGGGGGCAGAAGTTCTCAAAGAGAACAAAGGGGAGACGGTGTTCCAGGCAGAAGGAACAGCATGTGCAAAGGCCCGGAGGGCTGATGACAGCAAGATGAATTACAGGTGTCCCTAATCAGTTAGTATGGCTGGGACAAAAACGCACCAAGATGGTAGCAGGGGTGGGTGTCAGGAGGAGAGACTGACATAATGTCAGAGGCCAGGGCATGGAGAGACACTTATTCTGTGGGCTTTGGGGAGCCATTGCAGAATTCTAATCAGAGAGTGGGCTCGGATTTACACTTTGATAAGACTTGCCCTGTGCTATAGACTGTGCTTATGTCCCCTCCCCCAATTCATATGTTGAAACTCTAGTCTCCAATGTGATGGAGATAGAGCTTTGGGGGGTAATTAGGTCATGAGGGTGGAACCCTCATGATGGGATTAGTGCCCTTACACTAGAAGAGGCAAGAGAGAGCTCTCTCTCTCTCCCCCAGGTGAAGGCACAGCAGGAAGACAGCCGTCTCTACACCAAGAAAAGGGTCTTCATCAGAACTTGACCATGCTGGTACCCTGATCTCAGACTTCTCACCCTGCAGAACTGTGAGAAATAAATGTCTTTTAAGGCCCCCAGTCTATGGTAGTCTGTTACAGCGACCTGAGCTGACCAAGACACCCTGTGTGGGGAAAACTGGTGATGGCTGAGTGTTGAAATGCTGGTTGGGAGGTTGTAGCAATATTCAAGGCCAAAGATAATTAGTTTTATGGAAATGAAGCTGCTCAGTGACTGGTGATTATTTGTAAAGGGCTTCTATCCTTCATCAGAGGTCCCTGAGGGACCTTCTGTCTCTGTCCTCCCCCCAACCTCCTTTCCTGCCCCCTTGCTTCAGACAGATCAGCTCCACCTTTAAACACCTTACATAGTTTTACTCTAATCAAAGGTCTCAATGCTTAAGAAAAACTAGCCACTAACTTAAGTGATTCTTTCTTGCCTGAGAGTGGCTCATAGAGACCTATGTTTTGACTCAGCCTTCCGCTACTCAGAAAAGGTTCCAGAAACACTTGCTATGAGAACAGTTTAAACTGATTGCAGGTATCTGTTCTCATCCTATCCTGCCAGGTATCTGTCCTCACAGTTAATTCAGCAGCAAACAGGGCAGGGGAGGCACTGCCTAATTATAAACAGAACATTTTAACAGTATAGTAAATACAGTCAATCTGGTAAGCAGGATTGGATTCTGAAAATACAGTCTGAAAACACAATGAACTACCTACCTACTACAATGTAATCAGGATAAAAATCTAGTACCGAAATCTCGACTCATCTTCCAACAGTCAGCATGTCCTCATATTCCCCGCTGGAAGAGAAGGAGAGAACTGGTCCAGCCAGCCCCAGACTAACCTGAAAGACGGGTGCTAATCGTATCAACAGCAGTGGAGGTCCCTGATCCAGCGGTCACCTCATGCCTGGGACCATGTGAATGCTTGTTACGTATTACCCCATTTGGTCCTTACAGCAACTCTAAGATGTGGTCATCTTTTCATTTCCATTTTCCAAATAAGGAAACTGAGACACAGGGGGGAGAATCAAATCACTCTCAAGGCCTCTGTATTAGTCTGCTCAGGTTGCCATAACAAAATACCACTGCCTGGGAGGCTGAAGCAGCGGAAGTTAGTGTATTCTCACACAGTTCTGGAGACTGGAAGTCCAAGATCAGGGTCTGGGCATGGTCGTGTTCCAGTGAGCGTTCTCCTCCTGGTTTGCAGACAGCCCCCTTCTTGCTATGTCCTCACATGGCAGAGACTCGCTCTCTCTCCATCTTCTTACAAAGCCACCATCCTTTCGGATTAGGGTTCCACCCTAATGACCGCGTATAACCTTAATAGCCACCTAAAGATCCTGTCTCCAGATATAGTCATATTGGGGGTTAGTCATATTGTGGGGCGGGGAGGGGGTGGGGAGGCAACACAATTCCAGAGTAGCCACTTTGCCTACAAGAGGCAGAGCTGTCATTAGAACCTGGGACATCGGACCTCAGAGCCCGAGTGTTGAAACTCTCCCCGCCATCTCTCCCCTTCCCATCTCTCCCCTCCCCTCCTCTCCCACTCCCCACCTCTCCAGGGCTCCCGCTAGTGAACAGCCCTCTTCTCTGGGGTGTGATTTTTCATCGCCTTTTTCCTTTGCCCCAGTTGTCTTAAGCCCCAGAGAGCAAAACAGCTTTGCTTCAGAACAGGTGAAAATATTGCACTTGACAACTCCACCTGGATCGTCACAGGCTTGGGAGCACCCATCATTCATTCTTTAGAGGGCAAATTGTCGTGAAAACTAATCAGTACCCGGCCTTTGCCTTTGCCTTTGCCTTTGGCAGTTATAGAGCATGTCAGCAAAAGTGAAGAATGACAAGGGGCGTAGTCAGGCTTTCCAAGGCTGCGATAATTCACCCTCCGTGTAATGAGATGAAAAGCTGACATATAATTAATTTAAAGCAGTGGTGTCCTTATGAACCTGACAAGCAATTCCACACCATGCTCCCTCCTAGCAGGGTAAGGGAGGCAGCCAAACAGAAGCCCAGCAGGAGGGGCTCCATGCAGGGAGGAAGGGGGTGTGGTGGGCTAAGCAGGGTAGGGTCAGGGCCTTCTTACAGCAGACATGGTAGAAGGGTTGTGAATGTGGGCCATGATGCCAGACAGCCTGGGTTCAAGTCCCATCTCCTCCATTTATTAGTGGCGTGATTCAGTTACCCCATCTGTAAAATGGGGACAATAATAATAGGATGATAGTAGGAAACTAAAGAGGCCGTTAGGAGGATTAATAGCAGTTAAAGAAGACACTTATCAAGAACCTAATAAACGTTAGTGGTATTTCCCTACAAGAACTGGAAACCTCGGGGCACACTGGACGGTCTTGAGTTTGAATCACAATTCCGTTGATTCAGGTAAGATCATGAACTGCTTTGAGCCCTGCTTTACTTCTTTGAGAAATGGGGCCCAAACCCCTTGTCCCGCAGGGCTGTTATGAAGACTCCAGCCCAAGGATATAATGTCTGCGTGGCAGGTGCCAATCACGTGGTGGGCACAGTCACTACTGTTTTCTGGAAACAGCTCCCAACCTCCCTCTGCAGATTCCTAAGACTCAGGTGGGACCAACCTCCTGGCCCCTTCCCCACTGCTTTAGGAAGGGGCACATGACCAGGTCAATCACGCCCGTGACCTTCAGCCTCTGCTGTGGCTGTTCAGCTAGTAGAAGTAGGAAAACCATCAGTCAGCATGAGTCGTGGCTCTGAAACACAGCCAGCACAGGGGAAAGCAGGAGATAGAGACCGAAGTCAGCTGGAATTCTAGACTTTTTAGGTATAAAACCCAAGAAATTCCCTTTGGTGTTGAAGCAAGTTTAAGTTTCTGCCCCTTGAGCCACACAGTATGTAAAGTACTCAGTACTGCCCAAAGAATTAAGGACGCTCTCCTTTTCACTTATAGCTGGAAGGAGCATTATCTCTCTCTCTCTCTATCTCTCTCTCTCTCTATCTATCATCCATCTATTATCATATGTAGGTATACACATGCACACACACACATATATACATAACCTCTTACAGTAAACAATATTTTCATTTACAGAAGATATACTGTCATATCTTTTCCTATCAGTTAACTCTCAAAACAGTGCTAGCAGTAAACAAGGTATTATTTTCACCATTAGCAGGTGAAAAATTGAGGCCAAAGAGGTGGAGACTCCAAAATCAAGCAGCAGGTTCTATCCTTTCTTGCTTATGATGGGAATACAATGCCCTAAGAGGCCAACGTGCACAGGGAGCTTTCCCATTGACCCAGCACTTAGATGGAATTAAAGGGGGTCTGTCATTAATCTGTTGGCATCTTGGAGACCATGAACAGAGCATCGAAAAACGGTCCTAAAAAGGGAGGATGCCAACATAACCTCCCTCCTTCAACACACATCACAGTCCAAATGTACATCCCACGCCCTTACCCGGTCTAAGGAGTCTCCCCTGAAACAGTTCAAGCTCAGAGATCTTCACCTCAGCATTATTTACATTGGCAAGATAATTAGAAACAGCCCTAAATAACCTATACGACAGGTTAGACGTTAGATGTCTTATTGAACTTCTCCACAGTGGAAGGTTATGTAGCCATTAAAAATGATTTACAGAAAGTTTGTAGTAAGGAGATAATGCTCCTACTAGACAATTAATTTGAAAAAGCAAAATCCAACATTGTTATGCATGGTTTTATATCAATGACATTTACAGTCATATTGATATGAGAAAAGAAGTATAAAAAGAATTACACACCGAAATGTAATCTGGTGGTGGTAGGATTCTGGATAATTGTTGCCTTCTTATGTATGTCATTTTCTGTATTTTGCAATGAACAAATGTTGCTTTTCTGATTAGAAATGATGCAGCCACAGTGGAAAATAGTACGGAGATTCCTCAAAAAATTAAGAATATAAGTAACATATGATCCAGCTGTCCCAATTCTGGGTATTTATCCAGAGAATACAAAAACATTAATTTGAGAAGATATTTGCACTCCCATGTTCCTTGCAGTGCTATGTATAATAGTGAAGATACGGTAAACACCTAAGTGCCCATCAACGGACAAATGGATAAAGAAGATGTGGTATATATATATACAACTGATTACTACTCTGCCATAAAAATATAGATGAAATCTTGCCATTTGAAACAACATGAATAGAATTTGACGGTTGTTATGCTAAAGTAAATACGTCAGATGGAGAAAGACAAATATTGTATGATTTTACTCATATGCGGAATATAAAAAGCAAACAAACAAAAAGTAAAGGAACAAAGCAGATCGATCAAAAACAAACACGTGGGGCTTCCCTGGTGGCGCAGTGGTTGAGAGTCTGCCTGCTAGTGCGGGGGACACGGGTTCGAGCCGTGGTCTGGGAGGATCCCACATGCCGCGGGGCGGCTGGGCCCGTGAACCACAACTACTGAGCCTGCGCGTCTGGAGCCTGTGCTCCGCAGCAGGAGAGGTCGCGATGGTGAGAGGCCCGCGCACCGCGATGAAGAGTGGCCCCCGCTTGCCGCGGCTGGAGGGGGCCCTCGCACGGAGGCGAGGACCCAACACAGCCAAAAATAAATTAATTAATTTAAAAAAAATGAGTAAAATTGAAAAATCCCTTTAAAAAAAAAACCAAAACAAAACAAAACAAACACGTACATACATACTGAGAATAGAGTAGTGGTTACCAGAAGGAAAGGGATGGGCTGGGGGAAGGGGAGTGAAATGGGTAAAGGGAATCAACTGTATGGTGATGAATGGAAGCTTAATTTTTGGTGATGAGCACACTGTAGGGTATACGGAAGTAGAAATATAATGTTGTACACATGAAATTTATATAATGTTATAAACCAAATGTTACCGCAATAAAAAATAAATTTAAAAAATTTCCTCGTACAGCAATCAAAACATGAAGAGGTTTATTTCCCCCAAATAACTGAAGTGTTTGGGTGGCTGGAGACATGACAAATGCACACTTGTTACCCAGATTCTAGTGTATGATACACAGTATGGCTTTTGCCCACAGAAATGCCCAAGTCTGAGGCATCTGCCAGGCAGACCTGGATTTTCTCAAACAGGACAACTGATGTCCCTCCTTGTCCTATCACCCAATGTTCAGAGTGCTTCTATCTATGAAGGGTAAGAGAAACAATTGGTGATATTAGGGATTCAGGCTAGGCTAGACTTTCCCATCTGAAAAGATGCTCTTAAGATCAAAAATCTGTCAACTGAGATGCAGAATGAAACTGTCAGATTTTGCTTCCTAGAATAGCCTGTCCTCTCCCCTTCAACAAAATCCAGCTCAGGAAACATTTATTAAGTGCCCCCAACATGTCTGAGGCTGTATTAGACTCCCAGAAACAAAGAACCAGGAAACAGCCTTTGTTTTCAAGGAGCAAGTGATTTCTTAGTAAGGACAGATAAATAAACAATAATTTGGGTTCAAGGTGATGCAGGCTATGTTGGATCAAGCACAGGTCAAGGCGGAGACATGAGGAGTGTTCACCCAGCCTGTGGGGCAGCGAAGGCTCCTCGCCTAAGTACCTCGAAAGCTGAACCAAAGGAATGCACAGCATTTGGTCAGAGGAAGCTGGGGAGACAGGAAGGTGGAAGTCTCAGGAAGAGGAGACTTCACATGCAAAGACACAGAGGCACGAAACAACCAGCAAAGTGGCGAATCTAGGACACAAATTAAAGCAGAGATGATAGCCAGGGGTGGGAGGGAGAGAAAGTTCCAGAACATGGCTCCTAGTGGGCCTCGTCGGCCAGATTCAAAACTTGGAATTTAGCATGTCCACACTGGGCAGCCATCCTAAGTGGAGTAAAACATCACCTCCTGATGTTCATGGCAAGTCCTTCTTGCCATGAACACTGTGGGTGTAATTTTCTAAAAAGTTAAATTCCCCTTAGAAGACTCCATTTGGCATCCTCTTATAACATTCTACATGTGTTCTCAAACATACAAAAACCTTCCCTTCTAAACCAATTTCAATTTTGATTCACCAGGTAAGAGGACCGAATGAAAATTAAGCATATGCTTAATGATTTCATCAGAAAATGTACTCTACCGAATAGTCATCAGAAAGCATACCCAACGAAATATTCAAAAGAATATTTGAACCCAGAAAATTTCATTTCTTTCTCTCTACAGTACAGAAGCTTCCTTCCAGCAGAGCCGTATTTGCATTTGGCCCCATAATGAGGATTTCACCAGAGCCCTGGATGGAATCACTCACCACAGATTGACCAAGAAAGGATGCTCCAGCCCCTGCATGATCTGGAGCTCCCGGAAGACGTTCCGGACTTCATCCCTCTCGATGCACTTCTGCTTGTTCATGTACTTCATTGCGTACATTTTCTTAGTGTCTCGCTTCTGCACGATGCAGACCTGAGTGACAGCCAAAAGGGAGAACATTCAGGCCAACGTTTCAAAGGAACAAAAAGGCAGCCCCTCATGGCATCCCCACTCCTGGGTTCAAGTCTTGGTTCTGAAATCTTGCTAGTGGAGCAGCGCTGGCTATGCCACAACCTCTCCAATATTTGCAAAATGGAAGAGCTGGACCAGATTCACCTGTTGATCAGGTATTTACACTAAGTAAGTGCTGAAAAAGCAGCTGCAGAAACAGCAGGGGGAAAAGGCAGCCCTGCACTCAAGGAGCTCATAGCCCGGGGGGAAAACAGACAGATGCACCAATATCTACAACACTGAGATACGCGTATCTGTGCCTCCCGTGGCCCCCGCCCTCCCCACTTCCGCTCACACCTCCATCGCCAGCCCTGCTTCTCTTTGCCCGACGATTCTGTCTGCCAGCAGAGCCCGCGTTGCTGTAACGGACTGGCGATGCCAAAGAGTTAAGGTCCACAGAAGCAACACTCGACCCACGCAGGCAGCTGGGGCATCTACACCCCAGGTCCCTTGTCCATCCCACGGCTCCCAGAAGTTTGAGAGTTTGCCCACAGGGCTAACTGGCTTGACGGCACACCCTTACCAGCAGTCTCCTGCCTTTCCTTCCCTGACTCACTTCCCAACTCACTACCTGTGCCTTCTTCCTCTCCAGGGCCCTTGGGGAGACCCAAACTAAGGCACATGGGCCCTGGGGGAGCAAAGGAGAAGTGGTGGCAGCAATGGTGGCAGCTCCTGTACTGAGTACTCTACTTTGGGAGGCTGAGCAAACTGTCTCCTTGATAATCTCACGTAACCCCCACAAGAACCTTGCGAATAAAGGCTCCATCTTCCCTTGAGCGCGAGGAAGCTGCAGCCCCGTGTGCACTAGTTAACTTGCCCAGAGTTCAACAAGCCCCTCGGTGTCAGGACAGTGATTCAAACCCACAACAGTCTGATTTTTGAGTGACGCCCTTACTCACAAGGGGCAGCGCTGGGAGGGGGGACCTGCTGTCAGAGAAGGCTCTCTCGAGGCACTAATGCCAGAGGGTGGGCATGAAAGGATGGAAAGATGGCAAAGGCAAAAGAAGAGGCTTTTAGGGGAAAGGAAAGATATAAAGGAGGACATGGAGCCTTAGGACACCCGGCAAGGAGTATGGTGTGGCTGGAAAAAAGTAGCAGAGTGAGCATGTACTGTATTCCCAACATCCTGATGGGGAATTGTATTCATTTCCTCGGGCTGCCATAACAAAGTACCACAAACTGGGGGCTCAAAACAACAGAAATTTACTGTCTCACAGTTCTGGAGCCAGAAGCTCCACATTAAGGTGTTGCCAGGGCCACGTCCCCTCTGCAGGCTCTCGGGGAGGATCCTTCTTTGCCTCTTCTAATTTCTGGGGGTTGTTATTAATCCTTGATGCCCCCTGCTAGCAGCGACATCAGATGAATTTGGGGGTGGATACTATTCAGCCCAGTACAGTAACTAGTTTTATTACCCTCACTTGACAGATAAAGGAAGAGAAGCACAGAAAGATTTTAGACCTTCCTCACGCCTCAGGACTCAAACCCAGGCTCTCTGCCTTCCCAGGACGCACCAATGATGCATCCTCCCTGGGAACAGGTCTGTGATAGAGAACGCAAGGGATATGGTTACGGGCCTGGGAATTCGGGGTTTTCTCTGGGCGTCCCAAGTTGGTCTTCTATTGGAAATTGGACCCCTTTTGCTCCGACGTGCTATGAATCTGAGGCAGATACAAGACGGTGGGGAAAAGCCTGAATTCCAATTCCCACTTTGGTTCTTGCTGCCTTTCTGAGCTTCTGTCTCAGCATCTGTCTGAACTGAGTTATCAAAGCCCACCCTGCCCCACTGGGGTGAAACTAAATGACACCAAGGAAGTGGGAGTGGCCGGCTGTGTCTGGGGGATGATAAATGTCACCCGAATCTCAATGTCTTAAGAAGCACATTTCATGAAATCTCCAAAAGAATGCTTTTCCAGGCAGTACGATTAGTGGCATGAGGTTGAAGGCCCAAGAACTTTACCAGTGAACTTGAAAATATAAAACCACAGAAGGCAAAGGTGTGTGGCCAAAAGCCCCTTGGGGCCATGGTTCGCAGGAACCTGAAGAGAGATTTCTAGAGCCCTGAGACCCACGTCCGCAGGCAGACACGCAGGGGGCAGATCATTCCACTAATTAGGGTTTCTCATCTCTCTCACTCCTCATTTGCCTTCTCAGAAGAGATGTGGAGTAGACATGGTCTCTGCCAGGGCTGGGAGCCCTGAAGTCCAGTTGGCTGCATCATCTCGAAAAGCTGAGGCTGTGATTCCACGGAGTCGGGGCAATACCCCCGTCAGAGGAAGACCCCTCCCAGCCCCGGCTCCTGTTGGTATGACTGACGATGGGCAAAGGTGCTGAGAGATGGCTCTCACCTCCCGGGGCGGGGTAGGGGGGTGGGCGGGAAGGAGGAGGGTGACCTCATAGCAGCTCAGAGACAGCTCAGGAACTAGAAGAGACTCTTCAAAATGGGATTAGAATTCTGGCTTTCAAAGCAGAGCTCAGGATTTGAATAGGGTTTGGAGGTCTGACTTTGGGTACCAGATAAGGAAGAGAGGTTGGTACAGGACGTTGCCTGGAGCTTGAAGGCTTGGATTTACAAGTCAAAGAAGAGGTTGAGGCCTGGGGTCTTGGCCAGCTCCATGCTGATGAAAAGGTGTGGCTGGCCATCTGTATATCTTCTTTGGAGAAATGTCTGTTTAGGTCTTCTGCCCATTTCTGGACTGGGCTGTTTGTTTTTTTGATGTTGAGCTGCATGAGCTGCTTGTATATTTTGGAGATTAATCCTTTATCAGTTGCTTTGTTTGCAAATATTTTCTCCCATTCTGAGGGTTGTCTTTTCATCTCGTTTATGGTTTCCATTCCTGTGCAAAAGCTTTTAAGTTTCATTAAGTCCCATTTGTTTATTTTTGTTTTTATTTCCATTTCTCTAGGAGGTGGGTCAAAAAGGATCTTGCTGTGATTTATGTCATAGAGTGTTTTGCCTATGTTTTCCTCTAAGAGTTAAAGGATGCTCAACATCACTAATCATTAGAGAAATGCAAATCAAAATCACAATGAGGTATCACCTCACACCTGTCAGAATGGCCATCATCAAAAAATCTACAAACAATAAATGCTGGAGAGGGTGTGGAGAAAAGGGAACCCTCTTGCACTGTTGGTAGGAATGTAAATTGATACAGCCACTATGGAGAACAGTATGGAGGTTCCTTAAAAAACTAAAAATAAAACTACCATATGACCCAGCTATCCCACTACTGGGCATATACCCTGAGAAAACCATAATTCAAAAAGACACATGTACCACAATGTTCATTGCAACACTATTTACAATAGCAAGGACATGGAAGCAACCTAAGTGTCCATCAACAGATGAATGGATAAAGAAGATGTGGCACATATATACAATGGAATATTACTCAGCCATAAAAAGAAACGAAACTGAGTTACTTGTAGTGAGGTGGATGTACCTAGAGTCTGTCATACAGAGTGAAGTAAGTCAGAAAGAGAAAAACAAATACTGTATGCTAACACATATATATGGAATCTAAAAAAAAAAAAAAAAATGGTTCTGATGACCCTAGGGGCAGGACAGGAATAAAGATGCAGATGTAAAGAATGCACTTGAGGACACGGGGAGGGAGAAGGGTAAGCTGGGACAAAGTAAGAGAGTAGCATTGACATATATACACTACCAAATGTAAAACAGATAGCTAGTGGGAAGCAGCTGCATAGCACAGGGAGATCAGCTCACTGCTTTGTGACCACCTAGAGGGGTGGGATAGGGAGGGTGGGCGGGAGATGCAAGAGGGAGTGGATATGGGGATATATGTATGCATATGGCTGATTCACTTTGTTATACGGCAGAAACTAACACAACATTGTAAAGCAATTTTACTCCAATAAAGATGTTAAAAAACAAAACAAAACAAACAAAAGTAAAAAAACAAAAAATAAAAGAAAAGGTGTGGCTGGGATTCCTTAACTTCCTCCTCTATAAACTGAGGGCTTGAATCTATTTTCTAAGGCATCTTAGAAACACTCTATGTTTCTCAGGAACACAGAGCTGGACTCAGGGTCTGAAGAGCTGGGCTCTGCTCATGGCCGTCTTGCCATGACGTATCCCTGGCTCCTCTGCCCTCGCTTCTTCACTGGCCAAGCAAGGCAGGTAGCAATGGCTGACTCAACCTGACCAGGGGACAGAGAGGCTAAAATGAAAAAAAGACCGAAGACAAGTCTAAGGCACTGAGTAGAGACAAAGGTCTGCTGGGAAGTCTCAGAGACACAGAAAGAGTTTGGGTTCTCGGGTCACTCTGAGCGGGGCTTACATTCCAGTTCTTTGCTGTGCAACCACCCTCTCTCAGCCTCAGTCTACTCATCAGTAAAATGGGGTGGTATGTTCTTGCTCCAAGGGCTGTTGTGAGGACATGGGAGGGGATGCTGTGAAGGGCGTGGTGTGGTGCTGTCATGTTGGGGGTACCGAATGGAGGTGAGTTTTCTTTACTTTCCATAGGGTTATGGACAGTTAATGCTCCCGGGACAGAGGCCTCTCAGCAAATGCAGTTATTATTGTGATTACTGGTACTGTCATCACAACCATCATTAAGGACTTATCTGAAGGCAGGGCAGGGTGCTGGGAGGGAGGCCTGCTTCCCAGGACACAGGGTCACAGATATCTCTGGCCCCATGGCTGGAGCTTGGGGTGACATTTCCTACTGACTTGCCAGGGTGGCTTGAGCCAATCCCTTCACGTTGCAGACCCGAGGAAGTTGGGACACTTGGGACCAGCCCCCAGGCTCTCTGTCAGGCAGGATGACTGTGGCACAGGGAATGCAATGCACAAAACCAAATAGGAGGGGACAGGCAGGCTGTAGTCCTGGTTGAACGGTTCTGACCCCCTCAGCTTGTGAAGGTGACCTTATTTGGTTAAAGGGTCTTTGCAGATATAATTAAGTTAAGGCTCTCAAGATGTGTCATCTAGGATTAGGGCGGGCCCCAAATCAACCAGTGTCTTTATAATAAGAGAAAAGAAGGCAGAGATCGGAGAGATGATGCATCTTTAAGCCAAGGAAGGCCTAGGATCGCCGCAACCCCAGTAGCCAGGAGACAGGCCTGGGACAGATCCTTCCCAGAGCCTCCGGAACAGTGGAGAATAAACGTCTGCCGTTTTAAATCACCCAGTGTGTTAAAGCAGCCACAGGAAACTAAGACAGTCTGTAAATGTCCATCATGGCCATCGACTTCTGGCTGACCAACTCGGCCAGGCACCTCTGTGATCCCTCCTGGGCAGCGGGTTCCATCTGAGCCCCGCAGGTCTACAGTCAGGTGTCCATGGAGCCCAGCAGAGCGTGTGGCCCACACAGGTGCCCAGGAAACGTGGGCTGGTGGGGAGCTGAGCACTTTGCCGCCTGGGACCCAACCCTGAGCCCTGAGTGCATTAACTCCCAGGTCAGTGCCCGGGACTCCACATTCCAGCCCGATCCCCTGGCCTGTGTCCTCTCCCCCTAAGTCCCTGTGACCAGAGTGACTTCTGGTACTTAGAGTTAGTGCCTGAGATTTCAGAGGCGGGAACATTTCACTGTAATAGCTTCGTCACCAGCAGCGTTTCCTCTGCTCTGGTCTCTGCACATGTCCTTCTGCCCAGTGGGAACTTCCCCAAAATGAAAGACTTGAAGCCCTGCAAGGGCTTTCTTTCACCTTAAGGAAGTGTTCAAGGTCTGTGTCTTGTCATTCAAAGTCCTCCGTGCCTCTGTCACCTCTGACAGGCATGTGTGTGTGTTCACACCACACAGACATACATACCACACACATACACACACCACACACACATATATACACATACACGCAAATACACACACATACACATACACACACGCACACATCCCCTTCAAGCCAGCTACCTCATCCCCCTTAGAATTTCTTTAAAGAGTTTCTCCACCACCACTGCTTTCTCCCCTTCTCACTTCCTCCCTGGCCCATGTCCCCCTCCTACCCACTCACCCACCAGCTCTGTCTCTGCTCATTCATTACTTTCTGTAGGAGGCTCCCTTTTATTTTGGGGGTGCTGCATCAACAGCCTTCCCGGTGGGCTCCCATAGCCCCTATTTCTACTGTGCTGCGTCCTACACTGGATCTTCCCTGTTTACTGACTGACAGGCAGACCCCAGGCACCATGAAGGCAGGAGCCATGCTGCCTGGTCCCCTATGGAACCCCGAGCTTCCAGAGGCTCAGACATGCGAACTTGTCACCTTGGCCCCTGACTCCCAGCACGAGCATATTCTGTTCCCTCTGCTTAGAATACCCTTCCTACAGGCCGGCCCCTGCCTCACCCCTTGCGGGCATCACCATCTCCTGAGCTGAGGGCCACCCTGACCTCCAGGCCTGAGCGGGAGTCCACAGGGGAGCTGGAATTTCAGTTACGACAAGGCCCACCAGGCCCTGTGTGCTTGAGGGAGGTGGGGTCCTCGGTGCCTGGACTCCCAGCAGGAGGGCCTGCCCGTCCTCCCAGCTCTGGAGCCCAAGGCGACCACGTGACGGAGGGAATCTGCTAAAACTAAAGCAGCATCTCAGCCTCCTGGGCTCAGGACAGGTGTTCTAGAGGGAACGTCAGCCCTCCTCACCAGCAGGCAGCTCTGCCCACATCCTGGGAACCTTCAGAACAGAAGAGGGGCGTCCCAAGTGGCCCCAAGGCTCCTCAGCAGGTCAGCACATAGCCCTTTCCACCAGAAATCACAGTTAATGAGGCAAGGGATGAGCAATTTGGCCAAAGCCACCCAAGCTGCTGACAGGCAAGCACCCAATTAACACTCCTCATTAGTCTAATTCAATTAGGACCTGATGTTATCATTATTAATTACAATTTATTGGGACAAATAAATAAATGCTAGCGAGCATGGATTTCAGGCAATTTGCCATGAGAATGGCACGTGTCAAGCACACTGTGCATCAGGAATTTGGGAATTGACCCCAATTCAGCAGAGAAGGGGTAGGGACGCGTGTTGAGACCCTCCATCATGCCAGCATCTGGTGGTCCTCAGCCGGATCTTACCTTCAAAGCACTGATGACCTCGGTTCTGTGGCACCCCCAGAGGTCTGGGAGGGTCCTGGGATGTTGTATTTTGTAAAAACTCCCTGGGGGGAGTCTGATAAGCAGGCTAGTCGAGAATTACTTTGCTGGATTCTTCAGGAAAGTCCTTGTCTGGCTGCATCTTCAGTGACCTTGATGGTCAGGACTGTAGCCCTCACTTTTCAGCTCAGGCAAGCCAAGCTCTGGGGGGACAGGTCACCCCAGAATCAGAGAAGCCAGAGCTGTGCTGGTAACCCAGAACTGTGCGGGTGCAAAGGCTGGCTCTGCCCTTCCATGGACCAGCCTGGATGCCCTTTCTCACCTGACTCAGTTGACCTTCTCTGTGCTGCCCACCCCACCCCCAGCTTGAGTACACTTAGCAGATGCTGTTGATTGATGCACAGCTATAGTGCGACATTAACGGACACTGGTTATGCTTACAGGAGCAAGATTCTGGGAAACAACCAATTTGGGGAAAAGCAAAAAAGAAAAAAAAAATCAAGATTAAATAAGGTCACTAAAAAAGAGTGATCATGCTGGGTACTGCTGTTCAAATATCCTTATCTGACAAGAAGACTGTCTTTGGCAGACAATGACTGTTAACTACCCAAATGCATCCTCCCTCTTCTTCCTTTTCAATAGGATAATTTTCTTCAAGGAGGCAGTATGATCCATTAAATACTCATTTGTAGCCAGAAGTAGCCATAGTTCTTGCCAATGAAATATTAGTCTGCTATTGGCTTCTAAGAAAAGTCTTGCTTTCTGAATAAAAGAGAATAGCTACAGATGGTTCCACTTTTCTTCCCTTCACCACTATTCTTCTCCTTTCTACCTTGAGCACATATGTAACGTCTGGAGCTGCAGCAGCCCCTTATGACCATGAAGCTACGAAGGTGCCAGAGTTACTGAGCCTGTTATCATAGCGCCACCTACCTTCAGACTTATTATGTGAGAAAATAAACCCTCTTTGTTTAAGCCACTATAAGGCAGATTTTCTGTTTCTCATTCCTGAGAACATCCCCATCTGATACACAAACTATACGATGATGTTTCATGGCACAGAAAGTCCATGTGGGCTGTGACCAATGGTGGCCTCACCAGAGTGATCAAAAGTTAGCTTCAAGAAAAATACTCATTTGGATGAATATTTCAGTCAATAAACATGTGTGAAATGCCTGTCATGGTCCTGGCACTATGTTAGCCATGAAGATATGACACTGCTCTAGGAACTCAAGGTTCAATGGGATAAACAAACAATACTCAAGAGTGAAAGACAAAGTCACTCACTTCAGGTCACTGGGCCCTACATGGCGTGGCCCCAAGTCCCCTCTAATTCCATCTGTTACTCTCCTCCCTGCTCACTTCCCACCCTGGCCCCTGTGCCATTCCTGTGTCTGCCATGCTCTTCCCCAGATGTCCAGTCTTGGGTCCTCACCTCCTTCAGGCTCTACCCATGAATCACCTTATCCCATAAGCCATCCCTGACCTCCATGTGTGAATGAGCTAATCCCTCCTCAGTCCCCATCCTCCCTCCCTGTTTCCTCCATCACCCTGGCCAACTCCTGTAACAGCACATGCTTCTTGGTTTGTTTGTTTTCCCTTTGTCTGTCTCGCCCACTGTGGTGTAAACCCCATAATGATAGGGATTTTTCTCTCTTTTATTCACTGCTCCCTCCTCAGTGACTAGAACAGTGCCTGGAACATCTAGTTGACATCTGTGGCTGGCTGGCTGGAGAAATGGATAATTACTACTTAGGAAAGAACAGTGCTATAGGATAGGTGAGCACATGGGACTAAGGGACCTGAGAAGAGGGATCCTAACCAGGTTATGGGATTAGGGAAAGGCATTTTGGGGTTATGGGATTAGAGGCTGCATTTTGAACTGTTTCTCAGTCATCAAGGGTTGGCTTCATGAGGATGGAGGTGTAGGAAGAGGGGGAAGGAAGTGCATTACCAGGAGAGCACACAGCCCCTCTCTAAGTACAGAGAGATGGAACATGCATGGTGCATTTTAGCATGTATTAGTAGTGTTCTCAACTTCCCCATCTGTAAAATGGGGGTAGCAGTGTACTTATCTTAGTGGGTGGTTGTGAGGGTTACATGGTAAGCACTTACTAAATTATTGATTATTATTGTGATTATGATCATCATTCATACATGTACTGAAGGTAAGACCAGAGAACGTTGTAGAGATGTGCAGAAGTGGCCCAAGAAGGAGCTCAGGAACAATTTCACAACTATTTGGTGTGATGGTTAATTTTATGTGTCAGCTTGGCTGGGCTATGGTGCCCAGATATGTGGTCAGACATGATTCTGTATGTTTCCGTGAAGGTGCTTTTAGATAAAATTAATTTGTGATGAATTTTAAAAGGTGGACTTTGAGTAAGCAGATTGCCCTCCATGTGGGTGGGCCTCATCCAATCAGTTGAAGGTCTGAATAGAACAAAAGACTGACCTCCCCCAAGAAAGAGGGAATTCTGCAGCAGATGACCTTTGGCCTTTCACAGCAACATCAGCAACTTCCTGGGTCTCTAGCCTGACAGCCTATCCTGCAGATTTTTAGACTTGCCAGCCTCCATCATCATGTGAGCCAATTACTTAAATAAATTAATCTATATCTATATCTATATCTATATCTACACACCTCTTTTTAGTTCTGTTTCCCTGGAGAACGTTGACTAATACACGTGGCAATGAGCCAGCCAGGATCAGAAGCCAGCACCTGATTTCAACTTCTCATGGGCCCAGGGAGTCACTAAGGCCACCAGTGCTGGGCATTTGGAAGCACAGGAAGCTCAAACTGCTTGGTACTTGATTCTAAACTATCTGTCCCCAGTCAGCATAAAAAGAGACAGCAGCATGGGGAGACATGCCTTGGTTGGGGCACAGCCCCATGGTGTGTCCAGCTATGCTCTAAGCCAAGCCAGTCTCCCCTTAAGATGCTAAGAAACAGTGCGCCTGTCCCGCGGACACTTCATCTGTGAGTTCTGACCTGTATCAGGTGATACTCCCTGGTGTTCACCCTGAGACAGTGCACGACAGACATCATGGAGATCATGGCAAAAGATGAGGTGACAAAGGTGAGTGAGGAGCAGGTGACAGATGGCTTTGAATGACATGTTTAAAAGGTTAGTGTTGCAGGTTGAATTGTGTTTCCCCAAATCTGTATGTTGAAGCCCTGACCCCCAGTACCTTAGAATGTGATGCATTTGGCGACAGGACTTTTAAAGAGGTAATTGACTTAAAATGGGGTCATGAGGGCAGGCCCTAACCCAACTGGGTTGGTGTCCTCTGGCCTCCAGAACTGTGAGACAATCACTCCTGTGGTTTAAGGCCCCCAGCCTGTGGGATTTTGTCACATCAGCACCAGCAGACCAATACAGTTGGCTTTTGTCCTGAGGGCACTGGGGAGTTACAGAAGGGTTTAAAAAGTGGATCCTAGGTATACAATTGCAAATGAATGAATAAAGGAAAGAACATACAAACAAACAACATGGAAAATGTGGGTTTTGAGGGGGAGGGGAGTTCTTTCTGGCAACAGGGTGGAGGAGAGTTTGGAGGTAATTCCAAGAGGTGATCGTGTGTTTTATAAATAATGCCACTGCTTACGCACACAGTTTCCCTCTGGAGTCATAAGGGACATTGCTTTGTCAGGAAACACCAAAAAGTAGTCATGGGGGCAAGGGTCCAGGACCAACCTTGGTGCTTTCTGACACCCTTATTGCTGGAAATGTATCTTTTAGGGTGAAGCAAGGTTGAGACCACTTTATAGATGTAAAAAGGCCTGGGAAGGCTCATCCAGAATATGAAATGAGACGTCATTGTTGGAAAATGGGAAATGCAAATGAGCAATGATGTCTGTTAAACTGGTCAGTAATGGATCATTTGCTCTGGCCTATGCTTGGAAGCCATTCGCAAATGAGCCTGCATTTCCTGTGATATTCAGCTCTTAATAAAGTGATCCCTGGGAGCCAGCAAATTCCTCCAACCTATGCCTCAAGCCAAACATGGACTAATTAATATGAAAGGAATAAATATTTCATTAAAAAGAAATGGATTCCACTGCTTATAAAAGATGTCTGCATGAACAATAAAAGCTTCTAGTAAAAGAATCATGTTTAAGAATTCTAGAAATGATTCTTACATAAGAATAGCAGCTCACTTTGGAAACACAGAGAAGTTAGGTAACTTGCCCAGAGTCACCTGGTTGACCAGAATTCCAACTCAGCTCTGTCAGACTTGGAGGCAAAGCTCTCTAACCATTTTGCTATAAACTGATTAACTCCTGCATTGTCCTGAAAAGAGCAAACATATATTCCAAACTCCTGCTTGTGGCAGACACAATGTTGGCTGGGCATCTTACACACATTTGCTGCCATGGCCCCATTACTAAGTCTGTCCCTGCCACAGGACCTTTGCATCTGCTGCCCCTTTTGTATGTGATGCTCTACCCCCTGGATCTCCACATGGTCTGTTTCCTTCTTAGCAGTTAGGCCTTGGCTTAAATGTCTCCTTCTCAGCAAAGCCTTCTTCTCTGTTGCCCTCTCCTCCAAGGAAAGCAGGCCTACCCTCCCAGGTCATTGCACTATGCATTTTCTGCAGAGCAACTATCATTATTGAAATCGTGGTTGGGTATTGTTTGTGTATTTGTCTCCCTTACTAACTGTCCGCTCTATGGCATCAGGGACCTTGTCCATCTAGTTTGCCACACCATCACAAGTACCTAGACTAATGCTGGGACAGAACAGTTGGCATAAACATTTACCGTCTGACTCAAGGTCCTGCTATGCTTTCCACCATGCTACCCTTATCTTAAAAGATGAAAAAGATTTCCAAAGACTACATTTTTAAAGGAAAAAAAACACTAAGTCAAATGTTTCTGAACATTCAAACTTATAAACATATATATAAAATCGAATCTCGACTTAATTCCAGAATGGATTTGTTGCAGTCTGGGCACTAAATTGGTTAGTCCGCTATTAATCAAAAATTTTTTTTCACACTATGAATTCACATGCAGATGTGAAACTCTGGAATGTGGAATGAGACAGCTAATAATATGCTTGCATGTGGAAATGATCATCATTGCATAATGAGAGTGTGGAGTCTGGAATTATCATCTGTGCAACTCTTGCTCAATTTTATCCAGACTCTTCCTTTGAGAGACATAAAGAGCTATTATCATATAAATCTGTGCCACTTTTTGCTGTTTTATGTGCAGACTGCCTCTGGCTATTCCATGAATTTTAATTAACTCTCTGTTTATTTTGCTTCAACCCTATGACTCTCTAAGCACGGGGCCCATTTGCTAATCCAAGAAACACACTTTTGAAGCAAACTTCTCAGAAAGGTCTGCTAAAGGTATCTTCCTCCTTCCCTTGAAAATAATTAAGCCCTGTTGACTTCAAAGTTGACTCAGAGCAGAACACTCCAGCCTGGACTCTCTCTGCTGGTGCAGGAGCAAAATGTCCAATGGCTCAACCAACCGAGGGGTCAAGAGCAACCTGTGGGAGGTGGAGAGTGAGGCAGGAGAGAGGTGGAAATTAAAGGGACATTTGTGAAAAATTAGAGTTTGCAGCAGGGGAGATAGAGAAATTCTCCTCAGGACCCTAACCGAGAGGCAGTCAGTATAAACCGGTCAACTAACTCTTATCAGTTGATTGGTTAATTGTCAAGTTTTTCATTCATTTACATAATATGTATTCATTCAGTTAATTATATAGAGCATATATGTCATATGTATCATATGCACGTGTATATGTAAGTATATATTATATATGAATATAAATATATACACTGCTTAGTGGATATGTATATATGCATGTATTTGTATGTATATACATGCATATCTATATGTGTGTAGATATACATATATACTGCTTTGTGGGCTTACATATATATGTACACATATATGAGTGTGTATATGTATATAATATATGGTGGGTATATGTATATCTGCCTATATATAAACTGTTTAGTGGGTGTATATATATATGTATATATGTATATTTACTGCTTATATGCATATACATATACATGTGTTTATATATACTATATGTATGTGTATATACATGCATATAGATATGTGTGTATATGTTTATATATATATGCATGTGTCTATGTATACAGCTTACTAGGTGTGTATATATGCATATTCATATGTGTGCTCACATATATATACACATATACACTGCTTAACGTGTGTATACATGTATCTATATGCTGATTAGTGAGTGTGTATATGTATGTGCATTATGCATATATGTATGTGTAAATATACATATGTGTGTATATGTATTATACTTTATACATATATATTTGCTTAGTAGGTACTGGAGATACAACTGTGAACAATGAGGGAACATTGCTGCCCTCACAGAGCTTATGTTCTGGTGCACGAGACCAACAACTAAGAGGACAAATTAATAAGCATGTAATGGAATTACAGGTAATGACAGGTGCACTGAAGAAAAGGGGACCAGAAAGGGTACGTGGATATGAAATGCTTGGGGTGGAGTCAAGTGGGGTGGATATTCAGAGAGGGCCTCCACTGAGGGGACATTTGAGCAGAATTCTGTATGGTATGAGTGATCCTTGCAGAGTTCTGGGGGAAAGTGATCAAGGTTGAGGGCACAGCAAGTGTAAAGGTTCTGAGTTAGAAATAAGTTCAGCATGTTCGAGAGATGAGAAGAAGGGCTGAGTGGAATGAGTAGGAAGATGGAGTGGGTAGAGAGAGGTGTCAGCAAACTAGGCATAAGTCAGACTGCTGGGCCTTGTGGGCCAGCAGAAGAGGTTGGCATTCATTCTGAAAGCAGCAAGCATGTGAGCCAATCCATGCTTTATCACATCACTGGCTGCTATGTGGACCAGCGCTTTCCCTCTTCTTTCTCTCTCCCCCTCATCCATTCTCTAGGTAGCATTTATTGAGCCTTTACCACCTGCTGAGCACTAAGCCAGGTGCTGATGGGACTGGGCAGGTGAATATGACCAATCCCAAGCTTTCAGGAATCTCACAGTCTGATGGCAGAGGCAGCTGAGCAAGCTGAAGACCATCCCTTGGCAAGATGTGCTGTGACAGATGGAAAGAGGAAGCTAAGACAGACAGGTACTTCCCCTGACGCACCCCTTCAGGTGGTTACCTAAAACTTTCCAGAACCCACCACATCACCCAGGGCCAAGAAGACATGGAAGGCATTTTAAAAATGCCAACCATATGTCAGGTCTGATGTTGAAGGCTGCATGGACTCTGCCCCTTATTTTCACAGTAAGATCACTCAGGGCATTCTTTATTTTAAGTCTTTATTTGCCTTCATTGTACAAAGGTATTTTTGTTCAATATAGAATTCTGGGTTGATGGTTCTTCTCTTTTATCACTAGAGAGATATCGCTCCGTTGTCTTTGGGCTTACATAGTTTCCATTTCCTAACACAATGTGTCCTTTTGTTCTCTGGTTGATTTTAAGATTTTCTCTTAATGGCTTTAAACTATTTATTAATTGATTATGATGATCATTGATGATGTTTTCCTTGTGTTTCTCTTGCTTGCAGTCGGTTGAACTTCTTGGATTTGATTTTATCATTTTCATCAATTAAAAAAAATTCAGCCACTATTTCTGCAAATATATTTTATATGCCCATCCCTCCTTCTGGGACTCCAATTACACATATGTTATTAAACTATTGCATGTTGTTCCGTAAGTCACTGAGGCTCTGTTAATTTTTTTTTCCTCTATGCTTCATCATGTATAGTTTCTATTGCTATATCTTCAAGTTCGCTAACCTTTTCTTCTGCACTGCCTAATTTGCTGTTAATCCCATCCAATGAATACTTCATTTCATATATTGTAGTTCTCATCTCTCTAAATTCTATTTGAGTGGTTACCAGAGGAAAGAGGGGTGGGGGGAAGGGAAAGAGAGGGAAAGGGAATTAAGAGGAACAAACTACTAGGTATAAAATAAATAAGATACAAGGATATAATGTATGGCATAGGGAATATAACAAATACTTTATAATAACTTTAAATGTAGTATAATCTATGAAAATATCAAATCACTATTTTGTACACCTGAAACTAACCATTGTAAATCAATAAAAATATATAAATAAATAAAGTAAAATTGCAATGTCCAGTGTCCAAAAAAAATTACTAGACATGCAAAGAAGCAGGAAAATATGACCCATAAGCAGGAGGAAAATTAATAAAGAAAAACAAACCCAGAAATGGCACCAGTGATGAAATTAGTAAATAAGCATTAGTGATCAAATTATTTAAACAATTTTAAACAAAATTTAAAAGAGCTATTATTAATATGTTATGTATGTTCAAGGATTTTAAGGAAAATGTGAACATAATAAGGACAGAAATGGGCATTCTTGTTTTTCAGAAGAGGAAACATAGGTTTGCAGAAGCTTTATGACTGGTCCAAGTTCACATGGCTAGAAACAGCAGGACCAGAATCTGAGCCTAGGCCTCCCCATCTAGAAAGCCCATGCTCTTTCCTCTATGTTATGTTACTTCCCAAACCAAATGTCCAGTGTTTTTGGACACTGATGGACACTATCCCCCTGACCCCCATGGTCTCCTGCTGATACACATGTGACTAAAGCTAGTTTCAACCTAACTTCTGTATTTGGGAGGAACATGTGGAAACAAAACAGGCTGTGTGTGACAGTGGGGTCCTCTCTAGGCTTCTGACTCATCATATGTAAATGGGGATAATAATGCCCAGCACACTGGGCTTTTAGGGCAACAAGGATGGTAAGAGGGGTCCAGTTCCTAGGACAATGACTGTGAGTTTCTGATTGGTCAGGACTCTACTCCAAGTTGCAAATACTGGGAACCCAACATGATCTTGCATAATCAAAACAGGATGCCAGCTCCTGTAGCTGGTAAGGACAGTGGATAAGGCTCACAGGACTGGAAGAGCACAAAGGCAGAGGCACTGATGGTACCTAGCCATGTTCCCTCTCCTGCACCTCCACACACCTCAGGATGCTTACTGTGGACACCTGTGACTCTCTGCTGGGGACCTTCTTCTGCCCTGGATGGGATAAGCCAAAAAGTGCAGGAGAGGTAATGCTGCTTAAAGCAGCCCTCCATCAATGATGAACAGGGAACTGTGCATAAAAACATCAGCTTCTCTGACCTTCGGCTGCCTTCAAGGCACCCTCGGCATTGAGTTCCAGAATGGAGGTGGGTCCAAGGGCCTCAGTGGTGAGTGGCTTCACCAAATGCCCATCCTTGGCTGCCTTGCTTTCTGGGTCTCAGTCCCTCTCTCTTTCAGGTGCTTCCTGGGATCACCTCCCTCCCAAAAACTGCTTGCACTCAATGCTTTGTCTCAGTTTCAGCTCCTGGAGGAACCCAAGCTCAGACAGTGCCCAGCAGAGCCAGGACTGGGGTCCAGCAAGTGAGGGGGCAAAATGTAAGGAAGCAATGTCGACCTGCATTTGGAGGACCCTGGGAGCAATGCTTCCTTAAATTTTCACTCCTGGTGCCTTGCTTGCTCGCCCCAGTCCTGACCCTACTCAACAGGAGTCCATCTCTCCACCTGCCTCTTACATCTGTTTGTTTCTTCACTTTGGGCCTCATTCTTTCCTTTTGCAGAGAGACTTTCACCTTCACCAGTTGCTGAGAAAAACGGTCACCAACTCATGCAGACCTGTTTTCTTACAGTACATCATTAATGAGAGGATGAGAACAAGCCTTTCACCTCTGATTCCGTGGAAGGATTATGAATGGCTGGGCTTGGGTCACACAGCCACTCCTTGGACCAAACACCAGTCTAGCTGAATATGGCCCAAGTGGTTGGCCCAGCCAGGTCACATGCCCATCTCACAAGGTGAGTGAGGGACCACAATAATTGACAGTCTACATGGGGTGGGGGAGATGTTTTCCAAAGGAAAGAGATGTTATTGTGATAAGAAAGGGGACCAAAAAGCATGCTGAACAGTCAAAAACAACAGTTACTACAGTCCACTATGATTCTCCATTCCCTTTCCTTTTTACAGATGAGTAAACTAAGCTTCAGGGTGGCTAATTCACTTTCCCAGGTAGCCACAACTAGTACATATCAGAGGCAGCCTCCTTCCCGAATCTAAAGTGTTTCCACTGAGATATGTAGAAATTAATCTGCTGTGCCTCAACTGTCCTAAAATTCAGTCATAAAAGGGTTATACAAATTTTCAGTGAATTCTTGCTAAAAATCAGTGGATTGCCTGCAGCTGTTTACTTTGGTGCTACACTGGGGAAGCACAACTTCCTCCAGAATGAAAGTAAAATGAGATTTCTGTGAATTCACATGTGCTTTTTCCTGATAACCAAGGCTACTGTCATACTTTAACAATGAAATGTCTTTCTTGAAAACTCTTAATAAATGTCAGATATCAAACCTGCCAAAGGCAGATAGCGAAGCCAAAATATCCATTCAGTATTAGGAGGGTGGTTTTCTTCATCTTAGTCCAGCTCAGCTCCACCTTGAGTCTCATAATAGTCATACAGACTCATCTGCACTTACCATGAAAGGCAGTGATTATTTGGTATTTTGACCACAACAAAGCTATGTTTGATTGCCTTGAAGTAAACTAACCTCATCCTGAATACTGGATGTTTGTGTACATTTTACATGAATTTGGGTGTCATCAAGAAATTGCTACAACCTAAGAGGGACTTAAAACTAGATCCTCTATAAAGCTTGCATTTTTTTCAGAACATCCATTATAACCATAGCTTTAATACATTTATGCTCTGGAATACAGGTTCTGAGAGCCAAGCCAGTAGGCAAACAGCAGCACAGATGTAGGCAGAAAAGGAAAACAAAACTTTTAAGGATGGTGACAGGATATAATCAATTAATGATTCATGAGGGCATATGCTAACAGATTTGGTAGTATGACAGGAAGGGGTGCAAGGAGCTCAGAACCAAAATCATCATTGACATGAGGGTAAAAGTGATATGCTTCTATGTGGTGCCGATTGTGTTGTGGATTTAAAAAGTTGCTTCCATTTTCCTTCATCCATGAAATCCTCAACATAAGGGACAACAGAAACTAAAGATTTAACAGAATTTTAAAATCTTTTGTTGTTGTTGAAGTTCAGCTACTATCCATAGAGACTAGAGGCAAACTTCCTAAATTCTCTGGGCCACAACTCTTCTCTCTGAAAAATCTAGAGAAGGGGAATCTCAAACGTGGCACATAAACTCTGCCCAAATCTCTGGCTGACCCCTAAGGACTATAAGGGGCAGACTATAAGCAATACAGTGAAGAAGAAAAGACTGCGCTTTGTGTGCCTGCTCAAGAGGCAGAGTATGCAGTGTAAATCCAACCAAGTCAATTGCTCATTAAAAATATATTTTCAAAGAAATACAATGCAATCCAAAGTCTATACAACATAGCATTGGCAATATCCAGGATGCAACCCAAAACTATGCAACATATAAAGAACCAGGAAAATGTAACCCATCCTCAATGGAGGTGAATCTTAAAATGACCCATATGTTGGAATTAGCATAAAGGACATGAAAACAGCTCTTATGACTATGAATATGCTGCATGATATAAAGGGCAATATGATAGAAATAAATGAAAATATAGGAAATCTAAGCAAAGAGAGAGAAAATATTTTCTTTTAATCCAGAATTTCCACCTAGGCACATCATAGCCAAATTGCTGAAAGTCAAAGATTAAAGGAAAATCTTGAAAGGAGAGAGACGAAAGTGACACATTACTATCAGATAATAATGATTCAAGTCTAATGACGTCTCATCAGAAAGCATGGAGGTCAGCTGACAATGGTACAAAATCTTTAAAGCAGTGAAGAAAAAACTGTCAACCCAATAACCTGTATCCAGTAAAAATATTCTTTAAGAAACAAGGTGAAATAAATACATTTCAGATAAAATAAAATTAAGAGAATGCGTTGACAGGAGACTTGCACCACATAAAATACTAAAGAAAATTCTTCAGGATGAATGGAAAGGATACCAGAGGGAAATTCAGACCTTCACGAAAGGTATGGGTAAATATCAAGAACTATTTTCCTCCTAATTTTTTAAAAGCCAAAAAGCTACACATATTTTAAAATAAGTATATATTTTACACATATATTATATATGCATATATTTCTATACATTTAAAGCAAAAAACTATAATATTGTATTGGAGACTTATGATTTAAGAAGCTGTAATACATATGACAGCTATAGTATAATGGTTGACAGGAGTGGTAAATAGACCTATACGGCTGCCAGGTTTTTATATTTTATGTGAAGTATAAAATATTAACTCTAAGCAGACTGTGAAATAAATTGAAGATGTGTATTATAATCCCTAGAGCAACAATTTTAAAACATAACACAAGGAAGTATAGCTATAAAGTCAGTAGATAAATTAAATGGAGATTCTAAATATTCAATTAATCCAAAGCAAGACAGGAAAAGAGAAACAGAAGAACAAAAGAGAAAGAGAACAAGAACAAATAAAGGACTAAAAGAGATTACCAGGTGGATTTAAAGAGAAGCAAGACCTAACTATATGCTATCCTCAAGAGATTTATGTCAGATATAAAAACACAGATAGAATGAAAGAAAAAAAAAGGAAAAATATATGCCATGTAGGTTGGAATGACTATATTAATCTCAGAAAAAATAGGCTTCAAAAAAGATTATTAGCAGAGATAGAAAAGTATATTTCACAATGATAATAAGGTCAATTCATCATGAGGCCATAACAACCATAAAACAGTATGCACCTAACAACAGACCTTCCAAGTATAAGAAGCAAAACTGACAGAATTAAAGGAAGAAGAAGCAACTCCAAAATCAGAGTTGGAGATTGTATACAACCATCTCAGAAATGGATAAAACAACTAGATTGTTAAAATCAGTAAAGACAGAGATTGAGGAAGGAGGCGGTTCAAGATGGCGAAGTAGGAAGATCCTGAACTCACCTCCTTCCATGGGCACAACAAATTTACAGCTACCTATGGAAAAATTCCCTATGAAAAGGATCCAAAAACTAGCTGAACAGCTCCTCCACAGCAAAGGATAAAAGAGCCACATCAAGACGGGAAGGAGAAGCAGAGATGCGATCTTGCCCGAAACCCCACGCCCAGCGTAGTGACCTGAAATTGGGAGGGGTCTCACAAATACAAAACTTCTCCCTGAGGAGCCAGGGGTCTGTGCTCTCATCTGGCATCCCAATCCTTGGGACCTGCACTGGTAAGAAGAGCTCCCAAAATGCCTGGCTTTGAAAACCAGCAGGATTTACATCCAGAAGAACCATAGGGCTGTAGGGAACAGGGAACGCACCCTTAAAGGGCTCGCACGCAGACTCACTCGTCCTAGGACCCAGCACAAAAGCAACAGTATGGAAAGGTCTAGACCATAGGTGAAGGAGATTTATTTACTAATCTTAAAGCATCTGCTGGAGGGGCAGGAATCTGTTGGGACTCTTCCTGGAAACAGAAGCTGGCAGGTGCCATTTTTGTGCTCTCTCTCCACCTTGTTAGGCCCAGTGTACATGCCTCATCCTCATGCCACTTCTGCAGCCCTGCCAAAGCCAGTTGGCACATGCAGCCCATACAGTGTATGCCTCTTGAGCACCTGGCTCTGGTGTCCAGGGGGGATTGTGTTTTGGGACCCCATGGGTCTGAAACAATCAGAGAGACTATTCTTGGCAGGCTACCACACTCCAGTTACTGCACAGACAGCTGACTGTGATGCACCCCCAGTCTTCCTGTGAAAAAGCCCTATTTACCTGTCTTGAAGCTTCAGCCTGATGGACAGGCTTCCAGTTTTCCATACGTCTAGAGGCTATGGAAGGTCTAGGGGATATCACCTTTGTGCTCTCCCTTGACCTCACTACAGCTCACTGGTACCTCCCAGAAATGAAATCAAACACTCACCTGGAGCCCCGATTTTTGCAACTTCACTAATGGGACACCTGTAGATCACCTGGTGCGGAGGCCAGCAAGGTTTACAATTGCATTTTCACAGTACTGTGTATATTTGCATACCTTAAAAGCTGCTGCCTAGTTTCTAATCAGCCTGAAATTAAGGGCTAACTGAGATCCCACCCTCTGGAACACTCACAAGTCTTCAACAACTGGGAATTACCCAGAATAAATCAGGGTGCTAAGACAATCACAATGGTTCAAAATATAACCAAGAGCTAGGGCAAGTTTAAACAAGAAGGTTCATCTCCTTCACAAGGCCACTACTTCAAGACTGGGAAAGATGGCTGTTTTGCCTAATACATGGAAACACACAGAGAGTCAAGCAAAATGAGGAGAGAAAGGAATTTGTTCCAAACAAAAGGAAAAGATAAAACCACAGGTTAAAAAAAAAAAACCTTAATGAAATGGAGATAAGTAACTTAGCTGAAACAGAGTTCAAAATGTTAGTCATAAAGATGCTCACTGAACTTGGGAGAAGACTGGATGAACACAGAGAGAACTTAAACAGAGATAGAAAGTATAAGTAAGTACCAAATAAAAGTCACAAAGATGAAATATACAATAACTGAAATGAAAAATACACTAGAGGGGTTCAATAGCAGACTACAAGAAGCAGAGAAAGAATCAGTGATCTGGAAGAGAGGTCACTGGAACTCATTCAAATAGAGCAGCAAAAAGAAAAAAAAATTCAAAAAGTGGAGATAGCTTAAGGGACCTATGAGACAACATCAAGCAGAATGACATTTGCATTATATGGGTCCAGAGGGAGAAGAGAGAGAAATAGGCAGACAACTTATTTAAGGGAATAATGGCTGAAAACTTCCCTAATCTGGAAAAGGAAACAGACATCCAGATTCAGGAAGCCCAGAGAGTTCCAAACAAAATGAACTCAAATAGACCCACACCGAGACACATTACAGTTAAAATGTCAAAAGCTGAAGCTAAATCATAAAGGCAGCAAGAGAAAAACTTGTTACAAACAAGGGAAACCCCATAATACTATCAGCAGATTTTTTTAGCAGAAACTTTGAAGGCCAGCACTTTCAAAGTGCTGAAAGGAAAAAACTTCCAACCAAGAATAATTGACTCAGCAAGGTTATTATCTAGAATTGAAGGAGAGATAAAGAGCTTTCCAGACAAACAAAAGCTAAAGGAGTTCATCACCACTAACCCAGACCTACAATAAATGTTAAAGGGACTTCTTTAAGCTGAAAAGAAAGGGCACTAATTAGTAAAAATCTCACTGGTAAAGGTAAATATATAGTAAAAGTAGTGTACTGATCACTTACAAAGCTATTATGAAGTTTAAAAAATAAAAGTAATAAAAATAACTAATAATTTAGTTAAATGATACATGAAATTTAAAAAATGTAAAATGTGAAATCAAAAACATAAAATGTGAAGGGGGTTCAAAATGCAGAGTTCGAGAATGCATTCAAACTTAACTTACTATCAGTTTTAAATAGATGATTTTATATATACACATACATATATATTTATGTGTCTGTGTATATATATATAAGCTGTTACATGTGAGCCTCATGGTAACCATAAAGCAATAGCCTATAGTAGATACACAAAAGATAGTGATAAAGGAATCTAAGCATAACCCTATAGAATGTCATCAAACCAAAAGGGAAGAATGCAAGAGAAGAAGAAAGAAACATAGAGGAACTACAAAACGGCCAGAAAACAATTATCAAAATGGCAATAAGTACATAGTTATCAATACTTACTATAAATGTAAATGGACTAAATTCTCCAAACAAAACACATAGAATGGCTGAACGGATAAACACCAAGACCCATATATATGCTGCCCACCACAGACTCATTTCAGATGTAAGGACACACACAAACTGAAAGTGAAAGGATGGAAAAAAATGTGTCATGCAAATAGAAACCAAAAGAGAGCTTGGGTAGATATACTTATATTAGACAAAATAGACTTTAAAACAAAGACTAATAAAAGGCAAAGATGAGCATTACATAATGATAAAGTCATCTCCAGCAAGAAGACATAACATTTGTAAATATTTAGGCACCCAACATAAGAGCACCTAAATATATAAAGTAAATATTAACAGATCTAAAAGGAGAAATTGACAGCAATACAATAATGATAGGGGACTTATAACACTTATAACAATGGAAAGACTATCCAGACAGAAAATCAACATGGAAACATCAGCCTTAAAGCACACTTTAAACAAGATGGACTTAATACATACATACTGAACATTCCATCCAAAAGCAGCAGAATACACGTTCTTCTCAAGTGGACATGTAACATCGTCCAAGATAGATCATATGTTAGGCTACAAAAGTAGTCTCAATAAATATAAGATCAAAATCATGTCAAGTATCTTTTCTGACCACAATGGTATGAAACTAGAAATCATTTACAAGAAGAAAACTGGAAAAACACAAATACGTGGAGACAAACAACATGCCACTGAACAACCAATGGATCAAAGAAGAAATCAAAGGAGAAATTTAAAAAAATACCTTGAGACAAATGAAAATGGAAATACAACATACCAAAATCTGTGGAATGCAGCAAAAGCAGCTCAAAAAGGGAAGTTTATAGTGATAGAGGCTTACCTCAAGAAACAAGAAAAACCTCAAATTAACAACCTAACGATAAAGCTAAAGTAACTAGGAAAAGAAGAATAAATGAAGCCCAAAGGTACCAGAAGGAAGGAAACAATAAAAGTCAGAATAGAAATTAATGAAATAGAGACTAAAAAGACAATAGAAAAGATCAATGAAACTACGAGCTGATTCCTTGAAAAGATAAACAAAATTGACAAGTCTTTAGCTAGACTCACTATGAAAAAAAGAGAGAGGGCTCAAATACATAAAATCAGAAATGAAAGCGATAAAATTACAACTAATACCAAAGAAATACAAAGGATCGTAAGACACTACTATGAACCATTATATGCCAACAAATTGGACAACCCAGAAGAAATGTATAAATTCCTAGAAACATGCAATCTTCCAAGACTGAATAATGAAGAAAGAGAAAATTATGAATAAACATAATTACTAGTAAGGAGATTAAAAACTCTCAACAAACAAAATCCAGGGTCAGACAGCTTCACTGGTGAATTCTACCAAACACCCAAATGTTTAATACCTATACTTCTCAAACTCTTCCTGTGGAGGAGGGAACACTTCCAAACTGATTTTACAAGGTCAGCATTACCCTGATACCAAAACCAAACAAGGACACCACAAAAAAAGGAAATTACAGGCCAATGTACCTGATGAACATAGAAGCAAAAATCCTCAACAAAATATTGGCAAACTGAATTCAACAATACATTAAAAGGATCATCCACAGTATTCAAAGTGACATTTATTCCATGGCTGCAAGGACAATTCAACATCCACAAATCAATCAACATGATATACCAAATAGACAAAATGAAGGATAAAAATCACATGATCATCTCAATAGATGCAGAAAAAGCTTTTGACAAAATTCAACATCCACTTATGATAAAAACTCTCAACAAAATGAGTATAGAAGAAACCTCAACATAATAAAAGGCCATATATGACAAGCCCACAACTAGCATCATACTCAACAGTGTAAAGCTGAAAGTTTTTCCCTTTAGTTCAGGAACAAGACAAGAATGCCCATTCTCGCCACTTTTGTTCAACATGTGTAAATCTTGAGGACGTTATGCCAAGTGAAATAAGCCAGTCACAGAAAGACAAATACTGCATGATTCCATGTACAGGAGGTATCTAAAATATTCAAATTCATAGAACCAAAGACTGGAAAGCTGGTTGCCAGGGCTTGAGGGGATGGAGACACAGGGAATTACTAACTAATGGGCATAAAGCTTCAGCCAAGCAACATGAGTAAGCTCTAGAGATCCGCTATACAGTGTTCTATGTACAGCCAACAACAATACATATATTGTACACTTAAAAATTTAAGCAGGCAGATCTCATGTTAAATCTTCTTTCCACAATAATTTTTTTAAAGTGCCTCCATTGCAGGAAAAGAGCTACTGCTGGCCATCACATAAATTTGCGGGGTTTTTTCCACTTTCCTTATTTAGATCCTCAAGGAAGAAATAGCATTAGCAATCTTGAAATAATTACCATAGTAATTCACCTAAAGCAGGACTGCTGTAATTTAATTTTCAGAATGAAATTACAGCATATCCAAAGGAAACTATTCAGACTTCCTTTCACATTTCAAATTTAGCAAATTCAAATCTTTCTGTCAAACAGGAAATTCCCAATGCCCAGCAATCAACACAAAAACAAACACACAAACATGCACATAGGCATAAGCCCAGTGGTCGGAACTTTCCTATTTTATTGATGAAATTTGTTAAAATCCATCATTCTTACCTTCCCAAAACTCCCTTTACCAATGGCCCGTAGGATCTGAAAATGGTCAAAGTTGACTGTAAAAGAAAAAAGAGAAAAACAGGAATAAGTCAGATTTGTCAAACCTTGTTTTGGTTCTTAAACGTCCTTACCTGCACACCTACCCATTTATTTCAAATGGCTCCTGGTTTACTGCATCATGTTTGTCATGGCAGCACTCCACCACTGAATGGATACTTCTCAGCATATTCCATTTCCCCTCCCAGCACATATATTTGGCAGTTAACACCTCACCATATACCTAGACACCCACAACCATATACACCTATATGGTATATAGGAGGAGAGACATTTTTTGGGCCAGAGGGAAGGGAGGACAGAGAAAAACTTGGATACTTGGATTATCAAATTCTTGTACCTGTTAATCCCTTTGCCAGGATGACATTTCCTTACTTCTGGTTCCTGTCTTGTCCATCAAGCACTCTTACCTTACATACTCAGGCATCAGCTCACCTGCCTCAGTATCCAAGAAGTTAATCCCACCTCCATTATGGAACCTCTGGACCCCCAAGTTTCATGACCACACCATGGTCCTTCCCTGCTTGCGTGTCTGTCTAACCACTGATATCATGAGCCAAGAGGATGAGGATGGTGATCCCACACCTTCCTCCTGGTATTACCCTGTCTCATGCCTCCCTTTCATCACGTTTCTTGATGGGGCTCCCCATTCTTGCTATCTCTACTGCCTTGTTCCAGTATGGCATATACCCCATCCCCATAGCACAACAGGCCAACAACGTATGGCTATACCACTCGAGCCAATGGACAACTTTCTGTGCCCCTTCTACTTGGCCACTGTCTCTTTCTTGAAACACCTGCATGACTTCAATGGAAGCACACCCTCTCAATTTTCCATTTCATGCATCAGCCTTTTGGCACATGCATCTTTGTCCTCCTGGCCATTAATTACTGGACTCCGTCAAGCCTCCATCCTGCAACCTTCCTCTCCTCACTGGCTCCAAAGGTTTCAGTCACCACCTAATGGCCAGTGACTTTCCAGGCTGTGCGTACCAATTGATCCTACCACACAGAAACTCCTGGAGGCTTTGGAGCCACCTTGAACTCAATGGGTCCAAAATGGAACCTAGGAGAGGGTGTGTAGAAAAGGGAATCCTCCTCCACCATTGATGGGAATGTAAATTGATGCAGCCACTATGGAGAACAGTATGGAGGTTCCCTAAAAGACTAAAAATAGAACTACCATATGATCCACCAATCCCACTCCTGGGCATATATCCAGAAAACATGAAAACTCTAATTCAAAAAGACACATGCACCCCAATGTTCACAGCAGCACTATTCACAATAGCCAAGACATGGAAGCAACCTGAATGTCCATTGACAGAAGAATGGATAAAGGAGAAGTGGTACATATATACAATGGCATATTACTCAGCCATAAAAAGGAATGAAATAATGTCATTTGCAGCAACATGGATAAACCTAGAGATTATCATACTAAGTGAAGTAAGTCAGACAAAGAAAGACAACTATCATATGATAACACTTATATGTGGAATCTAACAAAATGATACAAATTAACTTATTTACGAAACAGAAACAGACTCACAGACATAGAAAAGAAACTTATGGTTACCAAAGGGGAAAGGGGAAGGGGGGAAGGATAAATTAAGAGTTTGGGATTAACAGATACACACTACTATATATAAAATAGATAATCAACAAGGACCTACTGTACAGGGAACTATATTCAATATCTTGTAATAACCTATAATGGAAAAGAACATATATATACACATACATAGGTATATATACACACATATATATATAGGCTGGTGGTTGCCAAGGGGGAGGCGGGGGGGAGAGGGATGGTTTGGGAGTTTGGGATGAGCAGATGCAAACTAGTATATATAGGATGGATAAACAACAAGGTCCTACTGTATAGCACAGGGAATTATATTCAACATCCTGTGATAAACCATAATGGAAAAGAATACGAAAAAGAATATATATGTATATAAAACCGAATATACAACTGAATCACTTTGCTGTACACCTGAAACTAACACAACATTGTAGATCAACCATACATCAATTAAAAAAAAAGAAACACGGCCTAGGATGAGTGGTTCAACATTCATTCGACCTCACAAGCTCAAAGCCTGGAACTCATCGTGGACTCCTCTCTCTCCCAACCCCACATCTAATCCTTCACTAGGTTAGGTCCATTTTACCTCTTCACTGTCTCTCCCATCCATCCACCCTGTGGCCACCCTCTGGTCTAACCCACATCGTCTCTCGCTCGGACAACCACAGTGGTCTTCCAACCACCTCTCTCAGGAGAGGGGTCTTCTTGCTCGTCCTCTGCTTACACCCCTCCAATGGCCCTTCCATTGCTTTCAGGGAAAAGAGGAAATTCCTCCCCATGGCCACGAGGCTACACAATTGGGCCCCTGTTACTTCTCCTGTTTCACCTCCTACCATGCTCCTCACAGCCACTGAGCTTCAGACTTGCAAGCTTTCCTTCTGTGCTTTGAGCAGCCATTCCCCACGCCTTTAATGCTCTTTTCTTGGCCCTACACTTGTTAACTCTGCTTCCTCTTCATTCTTCTGCAAGCAGAGAAGGCTGCTCTGACCCTTCAGCCTAAGTCTGCTCCGCCTATTATATACTCTCACAGCACCCGGGAATTTGCTCCGAAAGACATCATTCTGTGTTATTTTACATGCATTTGATTAAGATCGTTGATCCTCCACTAGACTCTAAGCTCCCTGAGGTCAAAGGCCATGTTTGTTTTTCTACTGTATCCCTACAGCTAGTACGGCATTAGTACACAGTCGTATTTGACAAATATTCATCAACTAAAGGAATGATTGAAAGCAGATCCCCATATTCATGGTGCCAGACACACTTCTTGGTACATAATGAGTATTCGGTAAATATTTCTGAATTAGACTGAATTACGGCCAGTTTCTAGTAACTAGGCAAGACATGCTATTTACAAAAGATGAAGGGAACTGATTAGTTCACTACATTATGGGGGCAAGGATAGGGGGAGGTGAATGAATACAATTAGTTCCTCGTGCATTCAACTCACCACCATGGAGGATAATTATGTTGAACTGTGTCCCTGCCAAACCAACGTCAGAATCCAGTGCGCCACCTAACACCTAACGTGCTTAGAATAGAGAGACAGGGTTAACGGTTAACTTAGCAAAACCTTGACCTAGATTGGTTTCCCTTGCGCATAACTTGCCAGGAAAAGAAACTGGGAAGAGAGAAAGCAGTGGGCTGGGACTGCACTTGTGATGTGACCAGCAATGAGCTAGGAAATGCACATATCCTATCCCAAGCCCCCAAGGTCCCGGGAGGCAGGCACCACTGTTGGCATTTGACACCTGCCCTCCCCACCAATTAGCAATAAACATCCCCACTCCCCTGAAGGCCATGCTCCTTCATGCTGCCATGTCCCTGTGCTGTTATTTCACCTGCTTGGAAAGCCATTCCTCCGACACCCTTTATTTCAGGGAAAACTCCTACCTGCCCTTTGACACACAGCTCACATATTCTTTTCACTCATGAAGCTTTCCCCCACTTCCAACAAATCACTTTCTCCTTAGTGCAATAGCAGAACCTTCTGCAGACATCGGTCCAGGGATCAGGAGACCCCAGCCTGGAGTCAAACTGCTTAGGTCCATAACCCAGATTGGATTTAAGTGAGTGAGTGTATGGCCCGGGTTTTTCATTTATTTCGCATCCCCCTGACCTGGTGTACTGAGACTTACATAATAGTGCCTCCATGAATACACTGAATAAGGGAAGGGTTTACACTTGATTGATAAGCAGATTGAAATGACTTCAGTCAATGAGAGTCCCAGGCCAAAGACGGCTCCTAGAAATCACACTGTCACCTAGGGCTGTTGGCCCAGAGCAAGAGGAGTTGGCTGAGGGGTGTAGGAGGGGTGATTAGTGGGTTTCTTAGGGTGACCATCTGGTCATGGTTTACCCGGGACCTTCCTGGTCTTAGCCCTAAAGGTCCTGCAATGCTAGGAACCCCACAGTCCTGGGAAAACTGGGACAACTGGTCACCTGTAGGTTTCTAGATCATCAGCTGTCCCACCTGAAGAAGTCACAAGCACTTACAGAGCTGGCCAGGGGACGGGAAGGTGAATTCTTGAAAAGCAGTGTTTGTTCAGACCACCAGACACTAGGGTTGCCAAGGGTGACACTGTAATAAGTACACTGTTAAAGTAGAAACAGGCAGCACGTTGCCAGCCAGAGGCAAAGCCAAGGGGGTGCCAGTGACCTCACCCAAAGGCTCCAAAACAGTGACGCCTGCCTGGAGGGCTGTCACACAAACGATGAAATGACACACGAACCATTAAATAACTGGTTGCCTGCCCAGCCAGGGCCAACTCCCCCTTCATCCTTGATCAGGAAACCTCAGATCTGTTACGGAGCAGTGCGGCCGGCCTCAGACAATGAGTCACAATTGATCCAATCCAGTAAGTTCATCAGGATCCCCTGGAAGCTTGTTAAGACAGATCGTGGGTCCCCTCCTGAGTTTCTGGGGAGAGGCCAGAGAACTTGTATTTCCCAGGTTGCAAGTTTCCAGGTGATACTGATTATCCACTGGACAATTCTGTTCTCCACTGTCACAGACAGTCATGCAGCTGGCAGTGACCTCATGACATAGGTCTAGTCAATGAGATCTAAGCAGGAGATTAATGGGGGTATTTCTGGGAAAGCATATTTTCCCGATGAAAAGGGACAGTTACAGCTGGACTGGCTCTTGAACCCTCCCACCTCTTCCTGCCATGAATGAGGATGTGATGTCTGGAGATGCAGCAGCCATTTTGTGACTATGAGACAACAAACACAAGCAAAAGGCCAAGATTTCTGGGCACAGAAGCCACTCCCTGTTGTTGAGCCTCTGAAGCTATGCCAGCAACCACCTACCTCTGGACTTCTTATTATATTAGAAAAAAGAACAAAGCAGTCTTATTTGTTCAAGTCACTGTGGGTCAGATTTGCTACTACAAGAAGCCAGAAGCATTTCTCTCTGATACACAAAGACAGTCACATAGTAAGAGCTTAGTAAATGCTAACTATTTTATTGTTGAATTTCCAGCCTCATCGTGATTTTACTGAAAGGCAGAAGAAAAACATTGTTTGGGGTATAAACACAGGGGCCACACTGCTTGGATTTGAATTCTGGCTCTACCACGCACCGGCTGGGTGACTTTGGGGAAGTCACTTAACCTCTCTGTGCCTCAGTCTCTTCACTTATAAAATGGGTAAAATACCCATCTATGGTTGTCATGAATATTAAATGAATCAATATAGGTAAAGTATTTAGAATAATCCTGAGTCTGAAGTAATGCCTACCAATATTAGGTATGATTATCATTATTATTCTGTATGAGTAGCTTTTCCCCACTTTTCACCTTTATGACACAACACTAGTCTGATTAAATCATGACCAAACATCGCTTGGGTGATAAAGTGAGAACTGTATTAGTGCCTATTAACTATTGATTGTAATTATCACACTGGGTAAATTTGGTTGTTCTACCTTGTGAGCTACTGGGTTCTTTTCTCATTTCCAACAGGCCAACTATTTCTAATGAATTTCATAGCACTCTTTCAACATGCAATATTCAGGAAGCAGCTTATTCAGAGAGCCAAATGTGAATTTTCAAGATGGCTAGCTACTCTTTAAACAATCTGTAATGGAAAGTAAACCCCAATCAATATCCTATAAAAATACATCAAGCAAGGACAGCAAGCAAATGTCCCCTTTATCATTTCCCTAGAAAGCTGAAACCTGGAGTTCATTTCTTGTACCATTGCACTTGGGTTGGTCATGCGTGTATAGGAAATTTCACCTCAAAATACTGATTTTTGCCATCATTTCAAAAATTGGAAGATCTGCCATAACTGGCCCTATGATGCCCCCTGACAACAGGACAATAGTCTTCTCTGAGTCGCCACTATCCATGCCTGCCCAGTTCATGCATCTCCGTTTCCTGCCTGATCCCGTATTTGAGGTTTGGGTCATTGGACTGTAGTGGGAAAAGACCTATCAGATGGGGAGGTGGTAAGGGGCAGAGGTGGAAGGGAGAGCTTGGTGTTCTGCACAGCTAGCTTTAAACCTAACCCCACCATTTTTGTCCTTGTGAACCTGAGGAAATAAATTAACTTCCCCAGCCTCAATTTTCCCATCAGTAAAATGGGAGTAGCGATGTCTACCTCCCCAAGTCGGGGTGAGGGCCACAGGCAATGACAGAGCAGAAGGCTGATTCTGCAAATGGAAGCCACCCTGAAAAGTATCAACTCAAATCCCTGCTGCAGCTGTGGACCCTCAGCCTGGTCACTTAGCATCTCACAATCTGTTTGCTCATCTCTCAAATGGGGTCACACTCATCCGGTGGAATTTTTCTCAGGATAAGACTATTCCATAATCAGCACATAATGCTGGTGATTATTTGGTTTTGGTTTTGTCTCTCATTAGCATAGAGATAATGCATGTATCCAGGTGACTCACTGAGAATGGGGCTGAGCCCTGTTCATCCTTGACTCCCAGATACGTGACAGGTAGCACAGAGGATGTACTCAGTTGAGATGACCAAACACAGGCATGAATACATGAGCTGTGCAGTGAGGTAGGAGATCAGGAAGGGGCTCTCCAGGGACTGGGCTGTCCAGGAACTGGGACTGGGAAAGACAGTTGTGTCTTTATAGGACACAACTGACCTCCATACAGAAAGCAGGGACGACCCAGATGCATCAGGCATCACCATGAAATGCTTCTATTAGTCACTTATTCAACAAGTATTTATTGGTTGAAAAAATAAAGGTCTACTGAGTGGATATATATACTTGTTGAAGTGACAATAAGTGTGTGCTGTGTGCCAGGCCCTGTTCTAGGTACTGGGACCCAGCAGTGAACAGAACACAAAATGACCCTCCATCCATGGAGCTGACCTTCTGGTGCAAGGAGGCAAATAATCCATCAATGTATAACTCATTGGTATGAAGTGGTAAATTCTATGAAGAAAACAATAAATCCACGTGTATTAGTTTCCTAGTGCTGCTCTAGCAAATTCAGGCACAAACACAGGGGCGTAAATAATACATATATATTATCTTATAGCCCTGGAAGTCAGAAGTCTGACACAGTTCTCACCGGACGAAAATCAAGGTGTCAGCAGGCTGAGTTCCTCCTGGAGGCTCTAGGGAATAATCTATTTTGTGGCCTTTTCCAGGTTCTCGTGGCCACCTGCATTGCTTGGCCGATGGCCCCATATCACTCCAACCTCTGCTTCCAACGTCACATCTCCTTCTCTGACCCTCTTTTCTCCCTCTTTCCCTTATGAGGATCCTTGTGATTACATTGTACCCACAGGATAATCCAGGATAACCTCCCCATCTCAAGACCTTAACTTTAGTCACATCTGCAAAGTCCCTTTTGCCATGTAATGCAGTGTATACACAGTTCTAGGATTGAGATGTGGCCATCTCTGGGGGGCCATTATTCTGCCGACCCCACCAGGGACAGCCATAAACAGCGACTATGTTGGGAGTAGAATAGGGTGGTCAGCGCAGGCCTTTCTAAGGAGAGGACAATTAAGCAGATCCTTGAAAAAGGCCATGTAAATATCTGGGGGATGGTAACGGCAGGCAGAGGGAACAGCAAGTGCAAAGCCCTTGGGAGGAACATGCATGATGGTCTGCAGGAAAAGCAGGCAGGCAAGGATAGCTGGAGTGCAGCTTGAGAGGGTGAGAAAGTAGGAGAGATGAGGTCAGAAGGGTGGTCAGGAGCTGGCCATACAGGGCTGGGGTAATGGCTTTAGGAGATTTTTCTAAACATGGTGGGAAAGTACTAGAGGGTCCTGATGAGGGAAAAGAAAACTATGGTTTGGTGTTGTTGGTTTAAGCTATTTGGAAATAAGCAAATTTAGCTGTAACCTCAGGGAAACCGAACTGCCACATGATGGTAATTAAGGACGTGGAATCCCAGCAATGATGTTACAGTCTGCTAAATAAATTTATCTGAAAAGATAAAGTGGGCATGGAGGACTTCTAGGGCCGTACAAATACTCTGCATGATACCATAACGATGGGTCCATGTCATGATACATTTGTCCAAACCCACAGAATGCACAACACCAAGAGTGAACCCTAATGTAGACTATGGACTTTGGGTGATAATGATGTGTCAGTTTCATCGGTTCACTGATTGTAACAAACGTACCACTGTGGTGGGGGAGGTGATAATGGGGGAGGCTGTGCATGCGTGGTGGCCGGAGTATATGGGAAGTCTCTGTGCCTTCCCCTCAGTTTTGCTATGAACCTTGAAATGCTCTAAAAAAGTCATTAAAAAAAGAAAAAAAGATGGAGTGGTGATCAGCCAGGAGCCCAGGAAAGGGAGAAGCAAAGCAAGCATGTAGCTGCCTTGGTTCAGCCTGTGCCTATGTGGAAGCAGGGACAAGACATTCTCATTACTAGATTTAGGTCCATCCTCACATCTTCCGTGTCTACAGTGGGCTGATCCTGATGAGAGAAGGGGGCTTCGAAAGTGACAGGGTTCTGCTCACAAGCAGCTGGCAGCCTAGCAGGGGACACGCTGGGCCCTGCAGGGTGCTGATGCCGTAGCGACTAGGACCAAGGTCATAGAGAGGGATCTACTCCATCCTTCGGGGACAGTCAGGGAAAGTTTTGAAAGCACAAGACCCTGAGTGTGGGTTTGAGGAATAATAAGAGTTCTCCAGGGGGTGAGGAGAAGAAGTAATGATTCCAAGAAAAGCTACAAGGAAAACAAGCACCCAGTGGCATGAAACAGCAGGGTGAGTTCCTGGAACAGCAGGACAGGGGTATGAGCGGAAAGGAATGAGTAGGGTGGGGTTGGAGGGGGGTGGTTAACCCACCAGAAGGATCACTAGACATTTCTTCAGGGCAAGGACACGTCCAGCCTCCGCAAGAGCTTTTTGGGAAAAGCACGGCCCAAGAGGATCCTCTCCCCTTATTTACCAAGCCACCAAGTCCCCGGGAATCAGCCTCGCAGGGACTCGGGGTTTCAGTAAGGGGTTATTTGGGACAGCAGATGGGACCATTGCAATTCTTAGAAAGGGACCAATTCACCTATTGACCCCAGGGTCTGAGTCTGTTCTCAGGTCCAAGAAGAAGAGTCCTCTCTTCCCTCCTTTGCCCACCATCCCAAGAGCCTACAACTCAAGTACTATTCAGATTCATCCGTCAGTAGTGTCCGGTTGCACAGGTAATACAATCACACTCTTCACCATGACCTGGAAGGACCTGTCCTCCCCTCCCTCCCAGCCTCCCCATGCATGCTCCTTTCCCTTGGCATCCATCAGCCTCCAAGGCCTCCCAGCTGTTGCCCAAATGCCCAGGTACTCTCCTGCTGTTCCTCCGCCTGGAATGCTTGGCTCTGGTTTACCCCTGTGCCAGCTTCTTCCCATCCTTGGGTCTCTCTTCCCTGCAGAAGTGAGAGGTCTTCCCTGACCGCCCTGTTTGGGTGACCTCCCCCTCAGTCCTCCCTACCTCATCACCATCTTATTTCCATCCTAGTCATTCTCACAACCTGAAATATCTGTTGTTCTCATGTCAACCTGCTCGTTGTCTCCACCCCCATATTGAATGCCAACTCCTTGAAGGCTGGGATGTTTGCCTGTTTTGTTCACTGCAGTATCCCTGGAGCCTAGAACAGTGCCTGGCGTATAGTAAGTGCTCAATAAATACCTATTGAATGAATGGCCATGAAAGGGAGAAGTCCAAGAGAGTGCTGAGCACATTAAGGATGGCAGCCTCACTTCTGATTGGGGTTAGAGATAGCTTCAAGGAGGAGGGGGCCCTCCATGTCTCAGCATCTCGCCCTAGTCATCTGTGAAATGGGCACAATGATGCCAACCTCATGGGGTTGTCAGGGTGATGAATGGGATAAGGCAGTAAAGGTTTCAGGACACGAGAAGACATCTGTCAGTTCCTCTCAAATTCATGCTCACATTTATATAATCATAATTGAGGTTGTTCCCCCAAACTGGCAAAATCATTCTTAAGAATAAGTGAGAATAGGGTAAAATGTTCTACCAAATAAGTTTTGAAGAGAAAAGTCTTATCCTACCAGACATAAGAGTAATAGTTTATTTACACATTCAACGGTCACTGCATGTGATAAGATGCCTATGGTGAACAAAAAAGACATAATCCCGAGTGAAGTGTGATTCTTCTGGGAAACTGAGTTACAAAAATGTCCACCAGAGATTCAGGATGGAGCAGAGGAAGGAACACAGCTTTGCAGGTTGACAAGCTCAGGCTGAACTCCAGCAGAGAAGAGAAGAGCTATTTGGTAAGTAGGGCTGGGAAAACTGGTTAGTTCTTGGGACAAAAATCAAATCAAATCAGTACCTCTCTCTGTTCACTAGACTCCAAAATCAATTGAGTGGATGAGAGTTCCACGTAACAACATCAAAACCACAAAGCTCAGTGCCTTCCAAGAAGCATTCAATAAATACCAGTCTCTTCCTTCCCCATGACTGATGGAGACGACCATCTTCTAGGTGTGTAACCTCCTCCCTCACCAGGTAGCCTACTTACTCAGAGGCCACAGACTCATAGGCTACGCGGGACTGGAACTGACACCTTCCCACCCAGGAAGAGTGGCTGCACGGGGGAGCCACGTGTACATATTCACTCCCAGTGCTGAAGGCTATGAGTTCATCCGCAAGTCTATGCTAGTAGCACTCAGGGCTCTGGAGGGAACCATCTTTGCATAGAGCCTCCCTCACTCAACCGTGGTTCCTCTGCCCTAAGGTGTAGATTTCATCCGTGGTTACATCAGGGGCTGATATTCAGCTGGAGACTCTGATCCAGCTCCTTGGCCAGCATCCACTCTGGCTGGTCGGGGCCAGAGCTGGACCAGTTATTCCGTCCAGACTTCTTACGTACAGAGTAGAAAACCAGTGTTTGCTAAACTGAGCTGCTTCTTTTAGCCTCATTAAAAACTGTTTTGTTTTCTACGTGATAAATGTGTTTCATAAAGACCGAAAGCCTTTTTTTCTCACTCTATACTCTTATCAGCAAAAACACTGACTCTATAAGCATTTAGGAAATCATATGCCCAATTCATATAGGAAAATATTATATGGCAATAATCTCAGGACAGAAGCTAATTTGGATGCTGGTGGACAGGTGGAATCTATGATAAGGAAAGTATCAAACACATGAGAGAGAGAGACTAACAATTCCTCGAAGCAAAGACTCTCTCAGATACATCTGCTTCCTCTGTGCCCAGTATATTCATTTCCTGGGGCTGCCATAACCAAGAACCACAAACTGGGTGGCTTAAAACCACAGAAATATATTCTCTCACAGTTCTGGAAGCCAGAAATCTGAACTCAAGGTGCCAGCAGGGCCAGGCTCCCTCCAGACAGTCTAGGGAAGGATCTTTCCCTGCCTATTCCAGCTTTTGGGGCTGCCAGCCATCCTTACTGCTCCTTGGCTGTGGCCGCATCACTCCAATCCCTGCCTCTATCATCACATGGCCGTCTCCCCTCTGTGTCTGTCTCTGTGTCTCTTCTCTTCTAATAAGGACACCAGTCATTAGATTAGGGCCCTAATCCAAGATGACCTCATCTTGACTAATTACATCTGCAAAGACCCTCCTTCCAATTAAGGTCACATTCTGAGGTTCCAGGTGGACATGAATTTGGGGGGACACTATTCAATCCAGAACACCCAGAACAACACCTGGCCCAGAGGAGAGGGTGAATAAAGGATGACCAAGTAGATGCATGAATGACCAAACAAATGATCCACATCTGTGGCTGTATGCACCTGTGTGTATACTTACAGCTGTCTAGTTGTAGAAATAAAAAGATACTTTAGAAACAAAATGGCATCACTTGGTTCCTCATTCTGGTAGAGTGGAACCAGCTCTGGGAGAGGCAGGCTTTTGTTATTTCCAGCTGTGCAACCTTGGACAAAAAGTGATGTCCCGGCCAGCTCTCAACACAATGATTGAAAGAGAAACTCTGTGTGACTTAGAGCATGACCATTTCTCCTAGAAACCAAGCTATCAATTTCCTGATTTTTGACAAAAGTACAAAAACAATTCAACGGAAGAAGGACAGCCTTTCAATAAATGGTGCTGGAACAACTGAACATCCATGGACATCCCTCGACCTAAGTCAAGGCCAGAGTCTTTGGCTGGGGGCAGGGTCAGATCACTGATCAATCTGCTGGGACGGGAACAGGAGACAGCTATGCTGCGAGGTCCGAGGAAGAGCTTGGGCAGCCTGGAGGCAGATCTGTAGACACCATGAAGTTGGTGTAAGGGGCTGCCATTCTCACTGTGAAAGAGGAATCAGACTCCTTGATGAAGGCAAATGGGGAGGGTGGAAGCAGAGGCTCGGGGAAGGTGAGAAAGAAAGCCAGGGATGGGTGCCCTGGATGGCCCCGAGCCCAAACACGCCCACGTGACCCAACAGCTTCAGAAAAGCCACTCTGGGTCAGAGGGTAGGACGGCCAACTCGGTGTCCTCCCCCCCAGCACCTGCCCTGGCCCCAGGCCTGCCCACTACTCTTTCCTGCCATCAAGTGCTGCTATGGCAGCCCCACAGTGACCTTTGCCTTCAGCTGTGGTCCTCCAGCCTGAACTCTGGATTCTCACATTTGACCATGAACGTCTGGGGGCAGGGGCCTGTCTCAGGAATCTCCATGTCCCTGGTTCCTGGTCCATGTCCTGTCCTACAAACAGAGGAAGGACCTGTATTGGTTTTCTATGCTGTGTAACAAATATCACACATTTAGCAGCTTAAAATAGCATCCATTGATTAGCCCACAGCTCTGCAGTTCAGAAATCTGAGTGGAAGCAAGTGGGTTCTCTGCTTAGGGTCTCACAAAGCCAAAATCAAGGTGCTGGCCGGGCTGCTCTTACTGGAAATTCTGGGGAAGAATCAGCTTCCTAACTTATCGAGGTTGTTGGCAGGTTCAGTTCCTTGTGGTTGTAGGATGGTGGTGCCTGTCTCTTTCCTGGCTGTGAAGTGGGAGTTTTCTAAGCATCTGGAAACTCCTAATAGTACAGCAAATGCTTCTCATGCTTCCAATCTCTCTCCTACTGTCCTTTCTGTAACTACTCTGAGAAATCTCTCTGCTTTTAGAGGGCTCCTGTGATTAGATATGACCCACCTAGATAATCTCCTTTTTGCAATATAATGTGACATAATCACAGGAGTGGAGTGGGAGACCGGATGCTCATGGGGGCCATCTTAAAATTCTGCCACCTACAGGGCCAAATAAATGATGAATTTATTGTTTTGAACTGCTAGGGATTAGGGATGGCCCCTAAAACACACACACATGCACACAGGCATGCACACACATGCATGCATGCACGTGGGCACACACGCACAATGTAATTCCCTTACTAGCCTAACGCAAACCAGAATAATAAGATGAGAAGCCTCATTGAAATGCTTTATATCCGTGGCCTGTGGTGTCCCTTTGGGGTTAGAAGATCTGTTTATTTTGTATTTCCTTCCTGACCTTCACGGAAATATGATTCTATTTCAGGCCCTGGGTCAGAAACAAACCAAACTTGGTCCCAGCCATATCCAGGGTGTGCCCGTCAAGAGGGTAAGCAGCACCCACAAAGGCTAGAATGGAGGAAAGCTCCGGAGGCTTTGGGTGGAGGCAGAGGGGGGACTGGCCACCCCCTCTGACGGTTTCAGGAGGCTCCAGAGCCCAGAAAGTGCTGCTCACTTTTAAGGAGAGTTGGGACTATACAGCTCTTGACAATCATAGTGAAATCCTTTGCTGCTTAGACATCTGATGCACTCAAAGATTTCAGGACTTTTTCTCTGTGAGAGAGCCAGATTCTATAATTCAAAGAAGGGTGTGATTTCTAAGTGGATGGGCTATGTAGCAGCTCCCCTGGCCCACAAACTGGAGGGATGATGACATTTTGACAGAAGCAGGGCATGAGAGAACACTTCCTTGAGGAGGCAAAGTGGGGGTTTACCTCACCTCTCTCCTCCCCATTCCTGTGAAAATTAAATGAGATCACACGTGAAAAGGTTTACACCAGAGCCCAACACATACCAGGTGATCAATAAATGTGCGTGTGGTGGGGGAGGAGTGATGGGGATGATGACAATGGTGACATGATTGACGATGATGGTTATGGGCTGAACTGTGTCCCCCAGAATTCACATGCTAAAGTCCCCAGAACCTTAGATGGGACTTATTCGGAGAAATGGCGTTTAAAGAGGGGATTAAGGTAAAATGAGGTCACTAGAGTGGGCCTTAATCCAATACGACTGGTGTCCTTATAAGAAGAAGAAATTAGGACACAGACATGCACAGAAGGATGACCATGTGAGGACACAGGGAGAGGGCGGCCGTCTACAAGCCAAGGAGAGAGGCCTCAGAAGGAACCAACCCTGCTGACTCCTTGATCTCAGACTTTTAGCCTCCAGGACTGTGAGGAAATAAATTACCATTGTTTAAGCCCCTCAGTCCATGGTACTTTGTTATGGTGGCCCGAGCAGATTCAGACAATAATGATGATGATATTGATGTTATTGGAAAAGCACAGGACTAGGGGACATGAGAGACCCTGGGTTATAGAGGGAAAACTCTGTATTCAATCATCACCCACACCCACCACAGTGTGGATCCAGGGAAGAGAGGCCAGGAGACATGTAGAATCCAGACAAGGGGGTCAGAGAGTCTGAACCGGAGCCAGGACAGGAGGAGAGAAAAGGACACAAATCAGCAAGAACACTGGAAGTGGCCACAGAGGAAGGGAGGCGTGGACTCAGTGAAGATTCTGGATCCCCAGCACAGGTGACTGATTAGATATGGAGGGTGAAGGCCCCAGCAGAGGCAAAGACCAAAGGAGAAACAAGGACAATTTGTGGGGAAAGATGGAGAGTTTGGTTCAGGGCCTGTGAGTTTGAGGGGCCCGTGGTGATAAAGAGACAGCAGGAGGACCCAGAGAGTTGTAAGGAGGGGGTGCTGGCTCTGGACTCAGCAGCCGGCGTGGGAGAGGTGGATGAACTGGTCCAGGTGGGGCACGCTGGTCAAGAATAGGGGCTGAGGACAGAAGCCTGGGGACACCTGCAGCTAAAGGAAGACAACACGGGACACAGGAGGGGACACTGCTTGGAGACAGGGGAGAGAACCCGAGAATATCACGAAACTGGTCTCAGTCATCTCGGGCTGGTGTAACCAATACCATAGACTGAGGGGCTTAAACAAACAGGCATTTATGTTTCATGGTCTGGAGGCTGGACATCCAAGAACAAGGTGCCAGCAGATTCAGTTCTGGTAACGCCTCTCTTCTTGGTTCAGAGACAGCTGCCTTCTTGCTGTGTCCTCACGTGATGGAGAGGGAGAGCTCTCTTCTCTCTTCTTCTTCTTACAAGGACACTAATCCCATCATGGGGCCCCACCCTCGTGACCTCATCTAAACCTAAGTATCACCCAAAGGCCCACCTCCAGATACTATCACCCTGGGGTATGAATTCAGGGGGACATAAACATTCAGTCCATAAGAGAACCCAAGGAGGAGAGTCCACGGAGGGGTCCACTGGGTCAAATGCCACAGGTGTGGGTGTGGTCAGTATCCCCAGTGGAGCCAGGGCCTGCACACAGTAGGCCCTCAAAGCATTGGCAAATGGACAACTGAATGAATGAATGAGTGAATGGGTGGACACAGCGAACACTCAGCCACTCTTCCCCATTCTGTGGATATTTATCCCTTCTCCACTGGCCCAGGAGATCTGCATGGACAGGCCTGGGCTATGTTTTTCCTAGCCTTCCTGGCCTCTCGATGTGGCTGGCTGCCAAGTGGTGGCCAGGAGAAATTTCCTGAACAGACGTCTGCCCTTCCCCCTTATCAGGGACAGCAGTCTTCTCAGCTCTCACAGCGAGACCCAACAGAGACTTGGATGCAGGCCCAACTCCAGACCCAGCCTCTCCACCCAGCATTGTGTGACCTGAGGCTGTCTTAACCTTTCTGGGGCTTTGCTTCCATATCTGCAAAATGGGCACAGTAATTTCACTACCTTTGAAAGACACCGTGAAAATTAGAGATGATTTACAGAAAACATCCAGCATTCTACCTGATAGATCTGACCTGCTTTGTTATTAGTGTTACTGCCATCTAAGCCATTACTACTGGCAGCTGTTAATATTGTTAATTGTTATTGTAATGACATCACTACATACACAGAACCTGAAGCTGGCTCTTCCCCTTACAAGCTGTGGGACCTGCTTCCTCCTCTGTAATAGGAAAGTAATAATAACAGCTACATAATAGGATTGCTGTAGGATCAAATTATTTAATATTTGTAAAGTGCTCAGAACAAAGCACGGCACCAGGCAGGTTCCCGATCACCGTCACTAAGTCATTTAGTTGTTTTTACACTAACAGACAGATCTCAAAAATTCTCATGATTTCACACATGATCTGTAAACATTACGATCATTCATTCAAAAAGTGTCTATTTGTGAGTACTGGATCTCTATGTGTAGGGATTAAAAACTGACTGGATATTGAAATAAATGTGGAGGAAAAAGAAATCATTAAAACTTTAAGGACATAATAGATTCTATGCAAACAAAAGCAACTTCTGTAGCTCCAGTCACCACATTAGTCTCAGAACATACAAATATGTTATTTGAAATTTGTGAGTTCATATGTGAACTACATTTATAAGCTAAGTGCACTCTTTCAGAACTGAGACTGTCCTTATCTAATTTATTTTGAAAATGGAACATTTGATAACAGAATCATACAGTCATAACACAAATTGCTCAGTCGCTGAGCATATGCTTGGGTTTTGTCAGATTCTTGGAAGGAGATAAAACCTTGAGAACAGAAGTCTGAAAAAATTGACAATATTTGAGAGAAAAAGAAAAGGAAATGAAAGCTTTCTGGAAATCTCATGCTTCCCACTGTCCAGCCCAGCTCCAAAGCACTCCTTGTCAGATATTCGCTAAGAAAAAGGCCAAACCATTTCCTTTTCTGTCCATGTAGAAATGGAAACTGTTCCAGCCTGGTATGAAATCTTCCTAACACCCCAGTGGTTACACGTGCTCCTACCCCTTCCGTGAGCTTTCCCAGCTAACAGAATATCAAACTTCTCATTTCTAACATTGACAGAACTTCACACACAGGACAAGGCACAGAAAGAGTTTACTAAACTGTGGGAATGACACCAAACTCAGAGCCTGCCTGAGGGGCAGAAGCTCGCCACCATCAGGACTACCCACAGCATGCAATCCTGCAAGAAGGGGGAAACTGATTCTGGGGGCAAAATTATCTTACTCTTTTAAGTGCAAAGCACAGGCATACAGAGACAGTGTGCACAGGTATACAGTATACCTGAGCTATCAAAATCCCATGGCAGGCGGGGAGTGGAGGAGATGATCAGGAAAATGATGTCTCAAAAGGCTCCTGGGACGGGCGTGGGAAGGTGATGATGCAAGAGAGGTTGAGAAGCTCTGGCCTGCAGTGACCAGCCAAGCGTGGGGAGGTAGAAGGACAATGTGCCATTTGGCCAGGTGTTTGTAACAGTCATGCTAGTTATTCGTGCACGAGTACTCAGCACAGGGAACAGCACGTGCAAAGGTCCTGGGGCAGGAACAAGTTTGGTGTTTCTGAGCACCTGACAAAAGGCCGTGTGTCTGAAGCGGTGAGTGATGGGAAGGGCAGGTGGGAGTGAGCTGAAGTCAGAGAGGTAGGTGGGCCCCTCAGGCCACTGTTTACAGAGCTTGGAGTGAATTTAAATGTAGGGGGTACTGTGGAGGAGTCCCAAGCGGGGACAGTATATGACCTGACTTAGATTTTCAGATGATCCCTTTTGCTGCCTGTCACAAGTGATGGGTTGGGAGCAAACTCAGAAAGGGGGTGTGGGTTAAGAGGCTGCTGCAGCCACATCAATTGCCTGACGTTTCAGACGATTCGGGGCCAGGCCTAGCTCTCAGTCTTCACAGTGAGGAGCTCACACCCACTCTCTCCACTCTCCATACGAGGAAGCTGAGACCCAAACAAGCCAGGAACCTTGCCATTGGGTCAGAGGCGCGGAGGGGCAGGCCGAGGACTTGAACACCGGCCGTTCCAGCTCTAGAGCCTGAGCCTGAAACCACTGGGTCCACAGCACTGTGCAGGAGGATGTGCACTGGCGCAGGCGGCCGTGGCAGCATGAAGATGAAGAGATCAGAGGCCAGTGGGAGTCACAGAGACGGAAGAATGAAAGTCAAAGATGCAGCAAGCACCGGCCACACCAGGATACCCCCATCACATGTCCCCTTCTCCCAGAAGCAGGTGGAAGCCTGCCCCCCACCCCGTCTCTGGGGGTCTCGGGCAGGCAGTGACATGCAGACACCAGAGTGAGTAAGACAGCCCTCTCTGCTTTACTGAGAAAAGAAAGAGACTCTGCGAGGAAGTTGAGCTTCCAGCTTTAAAGGTCTCTTCTCTTCCTCCTTCAGTGTGCTGGCCAGTCACGCGTGCAGTCAGGACAGGACCAGCTGTCGAACTTGCAAGGCTCAGTGTAAAGTGAAAACGCACGATCCCTTATTCAAATATTATTAAACATTTCAAGATGGTGATAGAGCATCAAACCAAATGTGGGGCCTCTCTCAGGGTGCAGCCCGAGGCGACTGCCCAGGTCCCATGCATGGAGCTGGCCTTGTTTGCAGGTAATGTAGCAGAATACAGTGTGTGTGTGTGTGTGTGTGTGTGTGTGTGTGTGTAACATGTGAGTGAGTATGTAGAGCATTCCATGTATGTACAGTGTTTAAAAGAATAGATAAATGTTCAGAGCAGAACATTTGTCATTATGATTTGAACCCACTCCATTTCAATCTGAGGGTCTGTCCCTCTTGCTTAATGAGAGAAAGCCAGAGAGGGAGAGGATTAAGATCAGACAAGTCCTGCCACCAATCAGACAATCTACATTCTTACAAAAACCCTGTGAGGTTGTTATTATGCCCGTTGTTAGAGTTAAGGTAACTGAAGCTCAGAGAGATTAATTAGTACCATCAATTTCTTATAGATAATAATGCCTCATGCTTGTATCGTTCTTTCTGGTTCAAAAAAGCATTTCCACCCTTTTCTGACCTTCACGGCACCCTGGGAGGGGAACAGAGCAGAGATGCTTGTCCTTGATTTAATGGGAGCCAAGTGACTTGGCCAAGTTCCTGCGACCAGCAGAGTCTCAGTGCCAAGGAGAGAGCCAACCCTCCAGACAGCTTGTCCAGGGCCGCCCCTCAGGGCCAGGAGTCCTTGTGCAGCTCCTCAGCACCAGGCCTGGTTTCTCTGTACAGACCTGCGAAATGGGTTACTGCCCTGGCTACACTTTTCGAATTGGCCACGAGGAAGCTCAGATCTGCATGGGGGCTTTGAAGGTACACATTTCCAGCTTCCCCCTGGTGCCATTTCTGCCCCATCCCTGTTTTTCTTCCTTATTTTCACTCATATTTTCATTTGTGTCACCCTCTTATACTTCCAGTGCCTGCTAAGACAACTGAATATTTCCTGGAACACAGTAGGAAAGCAATTTTTCAAGCTCACGCACGTGTCTCCCTCACTATGATCCTTTTTAGGGCCGGTGCTGTTTGGGAAGCCTGGTGGCCCAGGGACTGGAACTGGGTTGGGCTCAATCAGCCGGTTACGTGCAAATCCGCACGTGAGGCCCTGGAGGCACCAAGAGCGTCCCAAAGACCAGGAGATGGGAGTCTCCCTTTTGGACGATAAAGCAACTTGGCAAAGCTAACCAATGACACAGGACAGCCTGAGATGTGACACTTACAAGAGAACCACCCTTGAGCATCTCCCAGATCCCTGTACTTCTAACCAAATTAAATCATAATTTCACTATGACCTTTGACAACTGATGATGGAATTTCAGGGAAGGTCTCCAGCTACTCCCTCCCATGCAGGGTAGGTTCCCTGCAGCCCGGGACCTCACAAAGTGGTCGGAACAGTTGCCCTCTCCTTAACTTGGGTCATTAATGTGGGGTCAGGGGTTGGGAAGAGCTGGGGCTGCTGAGTAATCCCAAAGGCCGGGCTCCAACCTGGGAGGTGCATCACGCCTCCACCCGCGGAATAATGAGCCCCCGCTGCTCCCAATTAAAGCATCACATCTCCCCGGCCGCCCGCCATGCAGGAGGCACAGTGTGTTCTGGAGGAGATGTGTTTCCTCGGTTCTCCTGTCTCTCTTTTTATTGGAAGACAGGAGGGAGTTCTTTGAAAAGACTGGAACTCACAAAAGTGAGTCCTATGTCTCTATGCAGGACTCCTTTTAAAAGAAAATCTGACTTTTAATAAAAGCACTCTGGTGGAAAGATGTCAGAAAGATCTGTTATTTATTCATTGGTTACATATTTACAGGGAGCTTATTCTTTGACTTCGTTGGTGTTGTGTGCTGAGACACCAGAACAAATAAGACAGACGTCTCTGTCTTTCAGGAACCTAAAATCTAATAGGAACCTGACATTCAACAGGAATTTTACCTGTAATTGGCAGAAGTGCTGAAGGCTACAAGAAGAGATGTCATGGGAAGGAAGACACCTGGGGGCAGGGAAGGCTCCTTTGAAGGAGTGAACTTGACACTGAGACCAGAGGATACACAGGAGTTGGGCAGTGTTGGGAGGAGGGGCAGGAGGGGTGGAAGTGGGGAGAGTATGAGAGATTATTCCAAGCAGAAGAAAGAGCAAGTTCAAAGACACTGAAATGGGGTTGGGGTGGGGGGTGTAGAGGCAAGAGATGATACTGAAGAGGTGGCAAGAGCAGGCCATGCTGGGCTTTTGAGGTTGCATAAAGATGTTATGCCTTATCCTGAGGGCAATGGGGAGCATACAGGGTTCTGAGTGGTAGAGGGGAGTGTGTGTGTGTGTGTGTGTGTGTTAAAAGAATGGGGTGATAGGATCTGTTTTGCCATTTAGCAAGATGGTTCATCAATCAGTATGGGCTAGGTTATGCTGTGTAACAAGTAAACCCAAAATCTTGATGGGTTGTAATAATGAATGTTTGTTTTGTTACTTGTACTACTTGTCCACGCAGATCAGCCGATGGCTCCATCTACTGCACTCACTCAGGGACCAGGGCTGACAGAGGCTCCATCTGACCTACTATGTATTTTACTCCTTTGGTTGTTGTCTATCTCTCTCCTTAAGAACTAGCATATTTGTCTGATTTGTTCACTCCCTTCTCCCCAGTGCCTGGTACATAGGAGGCATTGAATCTCATCTGTTGAATAAATGAATGTTGTTCACTTTAGTCAGTCACAGTCATCTGTTAACCCCGAGAGCCAGCCAATCTCCTCCCTTCCCTACTCCAGGACTCTTCTTCCCCAGCTCTTTGTGAACCCCACTCATGGTTCATTTTTCCAATCTTAGACCTCTGCTCCACAGAGAAACTTTCTTGGACTACCTTTGTGATGGTCAACTTTATGTTTCAACGTGACGGGGTGTGAAATGCCTAGATATTTGGTCCAATATTATTCTGAGTTTATCTGCAAGGGTGTTTGGGATGAAAGTAACATTTAAATTGGTAGTTTGAGTAAAGCAGATTGCCCTACCCAATGTGGGTTGGCCTCATCTAATCAGTTGAGGGCCTGAATAGAACAAAAAGCTAACCCTTTTGAGGAGTACAAGAACACTCTAACTGACTCCCTAGAGCTGGGAAATCAGTCTTTCTGCCTTCGGGCTTGAACTGAAACATTGGCTCTTTTTAGATCTGGAGCCTGCTAGCTTTCAGACTGAAACTTACACTATTGGCTCTCCTGGGCCTCCAGCCTTCTGACAGCAGATCTTGAGACTTCTCAGCCTCCATAATTGCATAAGCCAATTATTTATAACAAATCTCTTTATCTATCCATCCATCTACCCATCCAATAGCGTCCCTATTGCTTCTGTTTCTCTGGATTCCCTGACTAATACTACCCTGTAGCTGACATTGTTGGTACCCCACTCATCTTCTGTCTTTACCACCTCAATGCACACACTGCAAACACCTGCATCTCTTTGATGGAGGGCTTTACCTGGTGATAGGACTCTGCTCTGCCCTGCATGGCAGCTGGTAAATGCCCAGAATTGCAAGTACCCTGGGGGAGCCTTCAACCAGTGACTGGTGGGCATGGGTGAATCAACATCCCACATCCCTTGAACATAGGGGTGGGATGACCCTGAGGCATGTTCTATACCACTTCCCAAAGTCTGCAGGTGCCCACAGTGGTAACCTGCTTGATAACCCAAGCTTTAATGACTGTCTCCCCTTCCCTGCCTCACTTGCCCTCCCTCCGTCTTTCTTGGGATCGCCTTCTAAGCAAACTGCTTGCATGTAGAACCTTGTCTCAGGGTTTACTTCTAGAGAAACCTGAACTAAGACAAACCCCATCAAGGAGGTCCATGCACATCATTTTCTATCATAGGACCCTGTATATTTCCTTCTGGCATATATCATATTCTCCCATTTTGTATGTATTAATTTATTAGCTCACTGTCTGTCTGTAACTAGGGCACTTGTCTATCTTTATTTCCATTGTACCAGGTGTGAAGTAGTTGCTCAATAAATATTTGATAAACATCTGTCGAGTAAATGGATGAAGGAAGGATCTAACCTTGGACTTGTGCCTTCTTCCCGGACCTCGGCTCCCTCACTAGGAAAATGAGGCCGTTGTGCATGGCACCTGGAAAGCTACTTCTGGCTTTCACATCCTGAGATTCTGAGACATCAGTGGCTGGCGGGATAATGAAGCACATGGTTTTGTTGCCGGACAAAGCTCTGGGTAAGAACGTGGCTTCTGTCTGCATTAATTTGACAAGGAAGCTGGCGAGAGCATGGCAATTAGGAGGGAAGAAAAAGGGAGAGGGAAAAAATCCTCCTTAGAGGTGGTCTTTGGCAAGCTAATGATGGTGGGCAGCCTGGTGCAGAAAGAACATTGGAAGTGTTTGCATATAAATTGCCTTTTAAGGTTTCCATTCTTCAAGACTAATGAGTGTTTCAGATTTAAACATAACTGTTCTCTCCTAATTACTGTTTTAGTCACTCTTCTGTTTTTCCCCCTGATTTCTACTTGTCATTCTAGGAGGTACAATGATGAGCCCACTTCCTGAAGTCAATGACCCTCAGCATCGGCAGATTTAAGGTTTGCAGGTGATCCTGAAGCACACTGTGGTGGAGTAGAAGTATAATATTGTACATGTGAAAAATAATAATAAAGTTTTATTTAAAAAAAGAAAAAAATGCAGCTCAAAGAAGTGGAGCATTGTTCCCCAGATCACACAGCTAGAACTGGTAGGTTTGGACTTTGAATCCAGGTGTGTGTGGATTTATGTATTTTCCATCACCAGATCTGCTAACCACTTAAGAAACAGTCATAATTCCCAGGAGTAGAAATACTTTAAATTTTAAGCCACTGATTCACAATAGCAAGAAATGGAAATAAATAAATAAAATCAAAGGCCACTATCAAGTAAAAAGCAACTTAAATAATTTTTAAAGAAATATACATGACAACTAAATGTAATATGTGATCTTGAATTGGCTCCTGAACTGTGAAAATTTTTTCCTTATGTTATGAAAGACACTAGTGGAACGATTGATAAGTGTGAATAAAATCCATTGACTTAAAAAAAATGTGTAATGCCAAATGAACCTGAACTTTAACATGAGCTTGATTCTCTCACTCTGCAAGTTGCTTGACTGGTTGACAGATAAAAAACTCAATAGAAAATCTGAATAGTCTTGTACCTCTCAGGAAGTAGAATCTACAATTAACTATATTGTCACAAATAAGTCTTTAGGTCCAGATGGCCTCTTTCATTAAAGTAGGAAAGAACACCAAAATTATGTAAACTCTTCCAGAGAACAGAAAAAGGGGGAACATTTCCCAATGTGTTTTATGAGACTGCCTCATCTTGATACCAAAACATGAGAAAAACATTATAAGAAAAGAAAATTACAGGTCAATCTGACTCATGAACATGGATGCAAAAATCCTAAATAAAATATTAGCAGACTGAATCCTGCTATAAGAAGGTTACTACAACACGACCAGATTCAGTTTATCCCAGAAATGTAAGATTGATGACATTAACAGATAAAGAGAAAAAAAAGCATTTGAAATAATTTTAACAGATGCATTAAAAGCATTTGATAAAATCCAATACCAATTCATGATAAAACACAGTATATTTAGGAGTAGATGGAGTTTCTTTAATCTGATAGAGTATTTACCAAAAAAATTTTAAAAATTAAAAAAAAACCCTAATGGTTCAATATTTAAAGAAATTAGGAAAAAAGCAAAATGCTTATTATCACTATTTGTATTCAGCCTCCAGTAGGTCCTAGAAAATTTCTCAGGCACAAAAAGAAATTAAAGGTATAAGGTTTGGAAAAGAAAATATAAAACACCCTTGTTCACAGAAGACACAATTAGATATGTAGAAAGTCAAAGATAATCTACAGAAAAACTAATGTACTTAATAAGTAATTTTAGAAAGGACACTGGATACAAGATCAATATACAAAAAAGCAATTGTATTTCTATGTATCATTTTAAAGATAACACTCAAATAGCATCATACAATTAAACATCTATAATGTTTAATTGTATGCAGACTTTTTCATATCTAAAAAATGTGCAAGAGCTCAAGTTTTACAGAGAGAAATAGAATGACTATAAATAGAGGGATATACCATGCTCATGGATTAGAAGACTCAGTATTTTGAAGTTGTTAATGGTCCTCCAATTTATCTATTTAGTTAACAAAATTCCAGCCATTTTTTAAAGAAAATTGACTACCTGTTCCTATGATTATATGGAAATACAAAGGGCCAAGAGTAGTCAAGGCAATCTCACAGAAGAATAACAAAGTAAGAGAAGTTAAAATGCCATATCTAAAATTACAAAGTTAGGGGAATTAAGGAAATATGTTACTAGCATACAGACTGACAAGTAGAACCATGAAATAAAGAGTCCAAAACCAAAAACAGACCAACACACGTACAGTCAATTCCTTTGAGACAAGGGTGACATTGTAGTGCCATGGGGACAGCATGGTTTGAGCAGATTATTGCAGAATGGACCCCAATATGACCACACTACCCTATATCCATGACATGGGGAAGTCCCCTCCCAAAGTCTGGGGTTGAATACTGGCCTTCCTCTGGCCAAAGGGATGATAGCAAATGTGATATAAACGGATATTGAAAAGTGCTTTCACATTATGACATTCTCTTCTCCTTAGAACCTAGCCGCTATGTGAACCAGCCAGGTTATCTTGCTGTAAGGTGAAAAACCATATGGAAAGGTGCCCCAGTCAACCCAGAGGTGGGTTGCAGATGTATAAGTGAGCCTCAGCCCAAATTGCTGACATGCAGAATTGTGACCAAAATAAATGGTAGTTGTTTCAAGTGACTAAATTGTTTTTGATAGTTTTTGTTACACAGTGATAGCAAACTGTTCACAATGGCCTTTTTGATTCACAGTACTGGGTAAACTGGAAATAAATACTGTCCCCTCCTCCCCTCACCCCATAAAGAAAATCAACTCCAGATGGATGGAAAATCATTAATGAAAGGTAAAAATGTAAACCTTCAAAAGGTTACACAGGAAAAAAATATTGGGGACTTATAAGTAGCAAAGATTTTTTAAATAGGAAACAAAATATGTCTTAACTATTACAAAGGACAAACTTGTTATGTTGGGTACATTCACGTAACAATTTCTGTTACTAAAAGATACCATTAAGAGAATGAAAAAGCCAGAGTGTGAGAAAATATTTGCAATGTATATAACTGACAAATGTTTCTTTTTCAAAACACATCAAGAACACCTAAAAATCAGTAAGAAGAGAGAGAAACCTATTTGACAAATAATTGGTAGAAGACCTGAACAGATATTTCATAAAATGAGTATTAAAATGACCAATATGCAGATGAAAATGCGCTCAGTCTCATCAGGCATCAAGGCGATATAAACTGAAATCACAATGGATTGTCACTACACGTACACCAGAATTTCTAAAATTATGAAGAATGACAGTACCGAGTGTTGGCAAAGATGAGGGAAAACTAGAATTCTCATATATCACAGTGCAAGTGTAAATTGGTAAAAACACTTTGGAAAACGATTTGACAGTGCCAATCAGAACTAAGCATTTGCATATGACCTAGCAATTCCATTCCAAAGTACACATCCAAAAAATTACAGGTACACCAAAAAAAAAAAAAAAAAAAAAAATGTGCAAGACTTATACAAGGTTTGTTCCAGCCCCAAATGGAAACAACCCAAATTCCATCAAGCCAAAAGAACAGACTGCAATATAATCAAACACTGAAATACAGGCACAAGCTAGAATAAACAATCTACAACTACATGAAACAAGTGATCCTCAGAAACATAATGTTGAATGAAAAAGCCTCATACAAGAGAAGATACACCACAGGTCTACATTTATTTAAAGTTCCAAACCTGGAAAAAAACTAAATGAGGTTGACGAAGTCAGGGCAACGGTTATCTATAGGAGTAGATGAGTGGCAGAGAGCCTGGGGTGGAGGAGAGAGGGGCTGCAGTTCTTGAGGTCAGTAATTTCTTTCTTTCCTTCTTCTTACTGCTCTTTTTTTTTGTCTGCAAGAGACTCCGTTTATTTTTATTTGCTTTATTTTATTTTATTTTATTTTATTTTATGGTGAGAACACTTAACATGATATTTATTCTCTTAACAAATTTTTAAGTGTACAATATATTATTCACTATAGGTACAATATTGTACAGCAGATCTCTAGAGCTTATTTATCTTGCTTAACTGAAACTTTATGCCCATTGATTAATAACTCCCTATTTCCATCTCCCTCCAGCCCCGGCAACCACCATTTCACTCTTTGGTTCTATGAATTTGAGCATTTTAGATAACTCATGTAAGAGGAATCATGCAATATTTATCTTTCTGTGACTGGCTTATTTCATTTAGCATAATGTCCTCAAGGTATATCCAAGCTATATATATTTCAGAATTTCCTTCCTTTTTAAGGCAAAATAGAATTCCAATGTATGTCTATATATATATGTGAATATATGTGTGTGTATATATATATAGTACACCTTTCTTATTCTATTCATCTATCAATGGACATTTAGGTTGTTACCACATCATGGCTACTCTATATAGAGTTATAATGAACATAGGAGTGCTAATATCTCTTTGAGGTTTGGATTTCAATTCTTTTGGAGAAATATCCAGAAGTGGGATTGCTGGATCATATGGTACTTCTACCTGTAATTTTTTGAGGAACCTCCATACTGTTTTCCACAGCACCTGCACCGTTTTCCATTACCACCAACAGTGTGCAAGGGCTCCAATTTCTCTTGTTGTCTTTTGTTTTTTTGATAATGGCCATCCTGACAGGTATGAGTGGCATCTCGCTGTGGTTTTTGACTTGCATTTCCCTGCAAATCAAAAGAAGGTTAGTGCCTTTGAACATTTTTTTTCCTATATCTACTTGTTGGCCGTTTGTTATGTCTTCTCTGGAGAAATGTCTATTTAAGTCCTTAGCCCATTTCTAATTGCGTTATTGGTTGTTTTTACTATTGAGGTGTAGGAGTTTCCTACACATTTTGGAGTCTGACCCCTTATCTGATACATGGCTTGCAATATGTTCTCCCATCCTGTAGGTTGCCTTTTCACTGTGTTGATTGTTTCCTTTGCTGTGAGGAAGCTTTTTAGCTTGGCAACAGTCCCACGTGTGTATTTCTGTTGTTGTTGTTACTTGTGCTTTTGCTGTCATATCCATGAGATCATTGCCAAGATCAATAGAATAAAGATTTCCCCCTATGCTTTCTTCTGGAAGTTTTACAGTTTCAGGTCTCGTATCTAGGTCTGTAATCCATTTTGAGTTGATTTTTGTGTGTGGTGTGAGATAAGGGTCCAATTTCATTTTTCACAAGTGGCTATTTAGTTTTCCAAACACCATTGTTGAAAAGACTATCCTTTCCCCTTGTGTTTCCTTTGCACTCTTGTCAAAGATCAGTTGACCCTATATGCCTGAATTTATTTCTGGCCTCTCTATTCATTTTCATTGGTTTGTACGTTTGTCTTTATGCCCAAATAATACTATATGGGTCACTGTAGCTCTGTAATATATTTTGAAATCAGGAAGCGTGATGCCTTCAGCTTTGTTCTTCTTTCTCAAGATTGATTTGGCTATTTGTGGTCTTTTGTGGTTCCATATAAACTTTAGAATTGTTTTTCTATTTCTGTAAAAAAATGTCTTTGGGATCTTGGTAGGGATGGCATTGGATCTGTATTGTAGATCGCTTTGGATAGCATGGACATTTTCACATTATTAAGTCTTCCAATCTGTGAACACAGGAAGACTTTTCATTTTGCACCTCTTGATATGAGCAGCGGTCATATAAGTATCACCTTATGAAAACCACCTCAAGCTGTACATGAACAGTTCATATGATCATCTATACATATATTATGCTTCAATAAAGATACTTATAGGGGCTTCCCTGGTGGCGCAGTGGTTGAGAATCCGCCTGCCAATGCAGGGGACACGGGTTCGAGCCCTGGTCTGGGAAGATCCCACATGCCGCGGAGCGGCTGGGCCCGTGAGCCACAATTACTGAGCCTGCGCGTCTGGAGCCTGTGCTCGCAATAAGAGAAGCCGCGATAGTGAGAGGCCCGCGCAACGCGATGAATAGTGGCCCCCGCTTGCCACAACTAGAGAAAGCCCTCGCACAGAAACGGAGACCCAACACAGCCAAAAATAAATATAAATAAATAAATAAAGGAAGAAACAACCCCTCTCTAAAAAAAAATAATAAATAAATAAATAAATAAAGATACTCATAAAAATTAGACTGTAATTTACTAAAATACATGGAATATATGGAAAACAATGAGTTAATAATTAGCCTCAATAAAAAAGGAGATAGAAACAAAACTCACTGGATGGATAACACTGGGTCTTGCAAAGACACCAACTCCTCTGAAATTTGATAAATAAAGGGAAAGAGTTACGCATTTATTCTCCCATTCTAACATGAATGTTACTTCAGAGTAATCAAATATCAAAGAGGATAAAGTTCTTTTGCTTACTAAATACTGAAGGAATGGTAGAATTAAAATTTACCATTTCGCAATTCCTCAGTTAATAACTGATTCAGACAATGGTCATTGATGGATGGTAAAATTATTAGGTGGAAGGTTGATGAGAGATTTTACAAGGAAGGAATGAAACTGTCACTAGCTAACCCACTTATCAATCTAAGCATCACTAAACATGACAACCCAAAACTGGACATGAGGTAAAGCACCACTAGTGAAGAATCCATATGCCAAAAATAAAGTTAAACCTAATCCACACTTTATATCTAACTGAAGATCTACAAGACACATAAGGGCCAGGGGAACAAATTAAATGACACCACAAAGAAGAGATAATAAAACCCATTACCTAAAACATCTTTCAGGACAACTCACCTCCTTCACAAGTAAGTAGCATGAAAAAGTAATGTTTAAAGAAAACCCCTGTTTGGATCTCAATTTCAACAAACAATCTACAAAAGGCATATTTTAGGCACTGGAGGGAATTTGAATACGGACCGAAAGATATTACATAACTACTGTTAATTTTATTAAGTCTGCTAAAGACCTCTCTCTTCCACCTTATACAAAAAATCTTATTAGTAGGTTGTAGATCTGAGTATGAATGGCAAAATCATAACTTCTCTAAAGGAAAACTGGGAATATAGTAAATTTCCTTAATGTGGTAATAGGTAACCAGCAAAAAATTTAAACAAACATAATTTTTAATGTTAAAACTTGAGAAGCATCTCAATTGAAGTCAGGAATAAGACAAGGATGCCCTCTCTTACTGATGCTATTCAACAATTCAACCTGTTCAAAAAAAAATGGGCAAAGGATACAATGGGCAATACCCTTTCCCATTTTGGAAACCTGAATGAATAATAAATATTTCAAAGAGGTTGAACTTCGCTGGTATCAGAATATGCAATTTTAAAAACTCACCATACTGGCCAAAATTTAAAGTTTCATAATACCAAGTGTTGGCTAGGCCTGGACAGGCAGGAACTGTCAAAATTGCAGGTGGAAATGTAAAGTACTCTTCTGGGGAGTAATTTGTCACAATCTTATCAATTCCAAGATGGCCAATCCTATGACCCACCAAGACCACTCTTTTCTCCATATGTATCCTGTAAAATGTGCCCTACAGAACTTCCCAGAAATGTTCACAAGGAAACCCAAACAAGAATGTTCACATCTACACCACATCTACATCAATATGGAAATAAGTTAATAAATTGTGGCATAATCCCAGGGAACACTGTAGAGCAGTTACAATAAATGAATTGCATCGTATGAATAAACATTAAAAGGTAATGGGGCGTGAGAAAAGCAAGTTGCAGAATGATCTAATTTCATTTTGGTAGAGTTTAAGAATAGGATCTATTGCTTTGGGTTACAAAACATTAGGCAAAAGAATGAAAAAACCCATGGAAATGTTTGTGGTAATCTCTGGGGAGGGGAAACGATTACAGCGCGCTAGACAGGAGGCTTCAGCTGTATGTATGATGCTTCATTTCTTAAACTGGGGGAAGGATATGCTGGTGGGCAATATATTATTTCTGTACTTCTCTGTGTTTGACATATTTCACTTAAAAAAAATCATTAACAAAAGAGTGATCCTATTCACGAATCCTCAAATCCATGAAGGACTCTAGACATATCTCTTGCAAATGGCAAGTGTCAGTTGCATGTGGTTATGCCTGAGATGTCACAATTTCCCCACAAGTATAGAAAAAGCCAGTGGCAGACTTGAACATCTCTCCTTCTGTGAGTTGGTCAATGTAGTTAGCCAATCACTGAATGCATGGCAGAAAACAGAAGGCTGAAATGGTTAAGGTACACGAGGTAGCAGCTGTATGTCTGAGAACTCCAAATCTGTGGTTCACTTGAAGCCAATTTTTTTTTTCTTTCCTCCTGCAGCTGTTCCAGTGGTATCACTTGCCTCTGGAAAACAACGATTTGCATCTTTCTCCCTCAAAACATGCTTTTGTAGCCTCATCTCCTCTTTGTCACCCTGGCATGCTGATTTGGAGTCATGATAAGTGAATGGGCTGGAATGGAGCTCCGAGGATGTCCATATCTAAGATAAGGGAGTGTACCAGCCCCCAGGAACTCCAGCCAAGTGACGGGACACGTCCCACCAGTGCAAATGCTTCTGCTCACCCAGCAACACCTGCCTGGACACCGTGACCTCTGGGAAGGTCTGTCGGTATCTGGGGAATGCTGTAACAAAGTACCACAGACTGCATGGCTTAAGCAACAGAAATTTATTCTCTGATAAGTCTGATATTAAGGTGTTAGCGGAATGAGTTCCTTCTGAGGCTGTGAGGGAGGATCTGTTCCAGGCCTCTCTCCCAGCTTCCGGTGGCTTAATGGCCATCCTTGGTGTTTCTTGGCTTGTAGAAGCATCACCCCAATCTCTGCCTTCATCATCACACGGTGTTCTCCCTGTGTGCATGTCTGTGTCCAAATTTCCCCTTTTTATAAGGACACCAGTCATATTGGATTAGGGCCCATCTTGATGACCCCGATTACCTCTGTAAAGACCCTGGCTCGAAATAAGATCACACTCTGAGGTCTTGGAGGTTAGGACTTCAATATATGAATTTTGAGACGGCACAATTCAGCCTACCCTGAAAGGCCTCTTTACCCCTCTACCTAAACCAGAGACCCGCCTTTACGCTCACACAGCATGGGGGCCTCAGCTGCACCACAGTGATCTCAAGCCATGTTAACCAGGGTTTACCTCTCCGTTACCAGTGAGTCCCCAGAACCCTGCTCAGAGCCTAGGTTTGGTAGGAAACATGTAAATTACTTGTTAAATAAACGAATGAATAAAAAATGCCTTTGGATTCTCTGTCATTGTGTGTGTTCCTTTCTCCTTCACTGGTCCACAGCTTATCTTAGTGTGCTCTCGTCTGCTATACACACACTGGACCAGGCACAGTCCCCGCGTTCAGGAGAGATACTAACAATGATAACTAGCACGTAACCAGCTCTCTCTCTGTGCCAGGGACTCTGCTACAAATTTTGCATGGAATGGATCATCTAATTTTTCACAACCACCTCACCAAGTAGATACAACCAGCTGTGCTCTACAGATGAGGAGACTGAGGCACAGAGATGTTAAGTAACTTGCCACGGGTCACAAAGCTATGAGGTGGTTATATAAGGAAAGGGCAGGGATGTGTCTGCCCCATTCAGCACCTCTTCCCTCTGGGCTGAGAGCAGTGCCTGGTGCAGAGTAAACACCCAAGATGAGCATGACCATATACTTTAGTGTTAGAACCAGGACAATTTTGAGAATAAAAGGAGACACTAAATTGAGGAGACTCTGGAAAAACAGTGCAGTCGTGGACAGACTGGGAGGAAAGGTTACTTTATTAACAAATAACTACTGAATGAATGAATGCAGGCCCTTCCTACTTGAGGGCCAGGATCTTAATCACCACATAACACTGGGCAAGACACATTTGCGAAACTGAATTGTACTTACCTGGGGCATTTGCTGAAAAAGCAGGCCCCTCAATGTAACTCTACAGCAATTCCCATCAGATAGGAATTTTAGTTGCAGTTTTATCATTGCACAGCCTGTTATTCAAAACCAGAGGGTAAAAATGCAAATTAAAGAAATGCTTTGTATTAAACAAAACTCTTTCCGAAGACGAAGTCATTACAGTCCGTAACTGGGGTACAAGATGGGATAAAATTTCTATTCTATCAGAGATGATGATAAAGAAATCATTTCTATCGTTCTGTTCTTGAAAAAAAAAGGAGTTTCCAATGAACTTTCATATCAATAATTATCTATTCTCTTTTTGTGAGCCAAATGCCTTTTCTTTCACCATAAACAAAAGAGGTAATTTTGGTTTTTCTTTTCTTCTGTTTTTTTTTCTTCTCCTTCTTTCCTCTCTCCCTCCCTCCCTCCCTCCCCTCCTCACCCACCCGCTGCCTCTCTCTTTCAGAGAAACAACTGCAGGACATAAATTCCTGAATCAATGTTCCAGATCTCATGCTGCGGAACAGTGCAGACCCTCCTGGGAAGCCACATGACGTGTCCCGAATCTTCCTGGAATGACAGCGTCTCAGGGTTGAAAGAAATCTTGTCCTCTTGCACTAATGCTCTTACAAGGCCATCGCACTGATCAGTAGCCATCTTCTCCCGACTTGAACACCTCCTGTGGTCCATGACAGCTGTCTATCCACCTCTCCAGAGGATACTCACGATGGCTGAGTAATTTGGAACATGTTATCAAGAACCCAGGGATCACTGACTATGCTGGCTTTGTCATTTCACAGCCGTGTGGCCTTGGGCAAATCACTCAATCTCTCTGTGCCTCACATCAGAAGTTACAGCTGGAAGCCCTCTGATTTCCATTTGGCCTATTCAGTGTGGGTTGTTTTTTTTTTTTAATTTATTTTATTTATTTATTTTTGGTTGCATTGGGTCTTCGTTGCTGTGCGCGGGCTTTCTCTAGTTGCAGTGAGCGGGGGCTACTCTTCGTTGCAGTGCGCGGGCTTATTGCAGTGGCTTCTCTTGTTGCGGAGCACAGGCTCTAGGTGCGCAGGCTTCAGTAGTTGTGGTTCTTGGGCTCTAGAGCACAGGCTCAGTAGTTGTGGCGCACGGGCTTAGTTGCTCCGCGGCATGTGGGATCTTCCCGGACCAGGGCTCGAACCCGTGTCCCCTGCACTGGCAGGCGGATTCTTAACCACTGCGCCACCAGGGAAGCCCAGGGAAGCCCCCATTGTGGGGTTTTAGAACTGAATTACACACTCACTTTTAAAACCTAAGTATTTCACACAAAAATCCAGATTTCAGGCTTCTTTAGAAAAGCAACAATCTGGCCACCCCAGCCCAGGTTTCTGCACGGCGACAATACGCTGGAGCTCGGTGGTAGCTGCCCACTCTGGCTGGGACCCACCCCTCCTGAAAACCCAGGAGCCAGCAAGGGGGAAGGAGGCTCCTCTCTCCCCTGTGACTGGGGCCCCCTGAAGGCAGCTAAGCTGGGGACCACGACATACACACCTCTAGCAGGACACTCATCCTGTGTTTCTGGGCCATTCCCTTTGCTTAGGATGTTCTCCCAACCAACTTTACCCTTTGAAATTCTATCCATCATTCAGCGCTAAGTTCACTGACCACCTCTTCCAAAAAGCCTTTCTCTATCCCCTCAACTCCCCAGTCTGAAGCAATACCCTCCTCTCACTTCCTCTACCTCCTAGACTTAACCCTGCCATGTCCCTTTTCACATCCTGCCTTTTATTCCACTTAGCTGTGAACAAACACACACACACACACACACACACACCAGACTGTAAACTTCTTGAGGGGAGAGGCCCTAATTCATCTGTGTTCCCCATTTAGCAGAATCTCTCTATGGTGGGCAGAATAATGCCTCCCCCAAAGGTGTCCACGTTCTAATCCCTGGAGCCTGCAAATGTTACATTACACGACAGAAGGGGATTAAGGGAGCAGACGGAACTGAGGTTGCTAATCAGATGACCTGTAGATGGGGAGATTTTCCTGGATTATCCAGGTGGGCCCAATATAATCACAAGGCCCCTTAAATGTAGAAGAGGGAAGCAGAAAAGTCAGAGTCACAGGGATGCGAGAAGGCCTCAACTGGCCATTGCTGGCTTTGAAAACAGAAGGATGCTACGAGCCAAGGATGCAGGCAACCCACAGAAGCCGGAAAAGGCAAGGAATAGATTCTCCCCTAAGAGCCTCCAGAAGGTAGCAGCCCCACTGACACCTTGATATTAGCCCAGTAAAACCCATTCCGAACTTCTGACCTCTAGAACTGTAAGAGAATAAATTTGTGTTGTTTTAAGCCAGTGGTGATGGTAATTTGTTAGGGCAGAAGTAAGAAACTAATACACCATCTTTTCATATAGTTGGTGCTCAATCTAAGCCTGTAGATACTGAATCTGACCACATATTCCTTATCTGCATCCCAGAATCACACAAGGACAAGGATTCACTGTCTCTCATTCCAGGCTGCTGAGTCACCAGGATACACAATTAACGCCTAATGAGAAATCAGCTTGTAACAGAGAGAAGATGGGAAGAGTGCAGGGCTTTGGCCTCAGAAGATGGAGGCTGGAATCCTGGCCCACCACCTAGTAGCTATGGTAACCGTTAAGTTATTTCACTTTAATGAGTCTCAGTCTCCGTGCCTGTAAAATGGGGCAAGCAGTACCTCCTTACAGAATTACTGTAATAAGTAACTGGTACACACAAGAGATTTATTTTAAATGTTTAGAACATACATACATATATGCACCACATACTCATTAAAAACTCCTAGGATGACACTTCAACTCACTCTCTGCTACTGACACTGGGTTTTGTAACCTGGGAAAGAGCTCTGGTTCTCAGCCAAGAAACACTGGGGTGGTGTGTTAACCCCAAGGGTGTACTTGTTCCCTGGGTCCTTCTGTTACATGAATAATACATATAGATCTTTTTTTTTATATCTTTATTGGAGTATGATTGCTTTACAATGTTGTGTTAGTTTCTGTTGTACAACAAAGTGAATCAGCTATAAGTATACATATATCCCCATATCCCCTCTCTCTTGAGCCTCCCTCCCATTTTCCCTGTCCCACCCCTCTAGGTCATCACAAAGTATCGAGCTGATCTCCCTGTGCTATGCAGCAACTTGCCACTAGTCATCCATTTTACATTTGGTACTGTATATATGCCAATGCTACTCTCTCACTTCATCCCAGCTTCTCCTTCCCCCCACCGTGTCCTCAAGTCTGTTCTCTACGTCTGTGTCTTTACTCCTGCCCTGCCACTAGGTTCATCAGTACCGTTTTTTTAGATTCCATATATGTGCGTTAGCATACGGTATTTGTTTTTCTCTTTCCGACTTACTTCACTCTGTATGACAGACTCTAGGTCCATCTACCTCATTACAAATAACTCAATTTTGTTTCTTTTTATGGCTGAGTAATATTCCATTGTATATATGTGCCACACCTTCTTTATCCATTCATCTGTTGATGGACATTTAGGTTGTTTCCATGTTCTGGCAATTGTAAATAGTGCTGCAGTGAACATTGTGGTACATGTATCTTTTTGAATTATGGTTTTCTCTGGGTATATGCCCAGTAGTAGGATTGCTGGGTCTTATGGTAGTTCTATTTTTAATTTTTTAAGGAACCTCCATACTGTTCTCCATAGCGGCTGTATCAATTTACATTCCCACCAACAGTGCAGGAGGGTTCCCTTTTCTCCACACCCTCTCCAGCATTTATTGTTTGTAGATTTTTTGATGATGGCCATTCTGATCAGTGTGAAGTGACACCTCATTGTGGTTTTGATTTGCATTTCTCTAATGATTAGTGATATTGAGCATCCTTTCATGTGTTTGTTGGCAGTCTGTATGTCTTCTTTGGAGAAATGTGTATTTAGGTCTTCCGCCCATTATTGGATTGGTTGTTTGTGGAAATGTGGAAACACTCACATTTACCACTGCAACAAAAAGAATAAAACACTTAGGAATAAACCTACCTAAGGAGGCAAAAGACCTGTATGCACAAAACTATAAGACACTGAGGAAAGAAATCAAAGACGATACAAACAGATGGAAAGATATACCATGTGCTTGGATTGGAAGAATCAACATTGTGAAAATGACTGTACCACCCAAAGCAATCGACAGATTCACTGCAATCCCTATCAAATGGCATTTTTCACAGAACTAGAAAAAAAATTTTTACAATTTGTATGGAAACACAAAAGACCCCAAATATCCAAAGCAATCTTGAGGAAAAAAAAAACGGAGCTGGAGGAATCAGGTTCCCTGACTTCAGACTATACTACAAAGCTACAGTAATCAAGACAGTATGGTACTGGCACAAAAACAAATATAGATCAATGGAACAGGATAGAAAGCCCAGAGATAAACCTGTGCACATATGGTCACCTTATCTTTGACAAAGGAGGCAAGAATATACAGTGGAGAAAAGACAGCCTCTTCAATAAGTGGTGCTGGGAAAACTGGACAGCTACATGTAAAAGAATGAAATTAGAACACTTCCTAACACCATACACAAAATTAAACCCAGAATGGATTAAAGACCTAAATGTAAGGCCAGACACTATAAAACTCTTACAGGAAAACATAGGCAGAACACTCTTTGACATAAATCACAGCAAGATCTTTTTTGACCCACCTCCTAGAGTAATGGAAATAAAATCAAAAATAAACAAATGGGACCTAATGAAACTTAAAAGCTTTTGCACAGCAAAGGAAACCATACATATAGATCTTAACACCCCATTTCCTCCCCTGCTCTACTATGAAGATAACAACTCTCTCTGCTCCAAGTCACTGACTTTAACACCCATTTCTCACCCATCTTCATATCACATCCTTTGCACTACAACTTTCTGGCATCTTCCATCAAGATATGGAGTCTATTTCCCCAGTTCTCGCACCTGGGCTGGCTTGGAGATTTGATTTAGCCAAACAAATGTGGTGGGAGGGATGGTATGTCAGTTCTAAGCCTAGGTCTCGAGAGGCTTTGCACAATTACACCCTTTCTCTTGGAACCCTGCCACCATCTATGAACAAGCCCAGACCTGCCAGTTGGCAGATGAGAGACCATGTGGGACAGAGATGACTCACCCCAGCCACAGCCGTCCTAGACCAGCCATTGCTTGGGTGACCCACAGGCTGACTGCAGACACCTGAGCACACCCACCCAAGATGAGCTGAGCCTAGTCCAGATCAGCAGAACTGCCCAGCTGACTTGTAGACTCATAAGCAATGATAAAAGCTTATTGTTTTAAGGCACTGAGTTTAAGGTGATTTGTTATGCAGCAATAGCTAACTGATCCTTTTGTTACTCACTAGTTACTGTAGAAACCTGTGAATCACATATGCAGATGACCAATGAGTGAGTGACCAGGGTGCTGTTTGAATATTAATCTAAGTCCTTTTGAAACTGTAAAACTGATTCCTCTGAAAAGACTCTGATCAGTCACAATCATGAAAAGAGTCCCAGTTCTTAGATTTTCCTTCTTGGCTGCACTTCAATGCCTGGAGGATAGAACAGCAATGACCACACAGGATTGGCAAGAAAAAGGGATGCTTGGCAAGACCCTCACACTCTGTTGAGGAGCAGGCAGGGACTCTTTCTTTGTTGATGTGTAGACATTCCTAATGAAACAGCAGGATCTACGAGCTAGGATTTCCTATTCTAACATCTTGCTGACATCACTCTCCCAGTTTGTGGAATTTTAAAAATACCATGCAACTCCTCCCTTGCTCAAGAGGACACATTAGCTTCAGTTAGAAGGGGTTTCCTTCTGGGGAGGGAAGCAGTTGAATTATGTATTCAATACACCAACTTTTCCAGTGATCCCCAAAGAACTGGCATCTGACTTTCCAGTCTTGAAGCCCTGACAGGTCTGATACAGTCTAGCTTCCAGGGAAAGAACAGAGATGGTGGTTTGGACTGGTAGACACCATAGTTTTCCACTCACTGACTCAGCATAGAGCAAGCAGACAAAAACACAGCTGCATGTTTCTTCCTGGGGAAGCGAATTGGTAGAGGCCCCAAGATTATCTGGCCCAGCTTATTGGTGGGGTTTTCTCCTGTATGAGACCAGTTGGCAAATACTGGGAGAGGTGTCTCCTTTGTACAATGTGCAGACACCAACAAAGAGAATCAAGGAAAATGAAGAATCAAGCAAAGATGTTCCAAACAAAAGAACAAGATAAATCTCCAGAAACTAACCATAATGAAGAAGAGCTATATGATTTACCTGACAGAGAATTCAAAATAATTGTCATAAAGATATTCACTGAGGTCAAGAGACCAATGCATGAACAATGTGAGAATTGTAACAGAGAGAGAATACATTTTAAGAATCAAACAGAAATCAAGGAGCTCAAGAACATAGTAACTGCACTGAAAATTTCAATTGAAGGGTATAATAGTAATTACATAAAGCAGAAGAAAAGATCTTCATGTGAACATGAAGACAGGTTATTGGAAATAATTCAGTCAGAGAAGCAAAAGGAAAAAAGAATGAAAAAGAGTAAAGAAATGTTTAGGAACTTATGGGATATCCCCCAAATGATTAATATACATGCAATGGAAAGCCCAGAAGGAAGAGAGAGAGAAAGAAAGGACCAGAAAGCTTATTCAAACAAATAATGGCTGAAAACTCCCAAAATCTGAAAGAAATGAATGTCCAGATCCAAGAAGCCCAAAATGCACCACATAAGAACTGCCCAAAGGAATCCACACTGAGACATATTATAATCAAATTGTCAAAAGTCAAAGATAAAGATATAATTTGGAAGAAGCAAAAGAAAAGTGACTTGTCACATACAAGGGAACTCCTATAAGACTCTCAGCAGATTTTTCAACAAAAAGCTTGCAGGTCAGAAGGGAGTGGGATGATATATTCAAAGTGCCCCCAAAAATTGCCAACCAAGAATACTACACTTGGCAAAACAACTATCCTTCAAAATGAAGAAAAGATAAAGACTTTCCCAACAAACAAAAGCTAAAGGGGTTTGTCACCACTAGAACTGCCTTACAAGAAATACTAAAAAAGTTCTTCAGGATGAAACAAAGGGACACTCAAGAGTATGCCATGTCATAAAAACGTCTGAAACATGATGGTAAAGGTAAATACCTAGACAAATACAGAATAATGCATTCCTGTAATAGTAGTGGGTAAATCACTTTTAATTCCAGTACAAAAGTTAAAAGACAAAAGTATTAAAAATATAGCTAAAAAATGTTAAAAGATAAGCAGTATGAATAGATACGAATTGTGACAACAATAATAAAAAGAGTGGAGAGGGAGAAGTTAAAGTATAGTGTTTGGTATGCAATTGAACTTAAGTTGGTATTAGCTTAAAATTATGTTAAAACTATAAAAACATTTTACTTAGGCCTCAGAGTAACCACACATGCAAAAAAAATACCTATAGAAGTAAGTAAAAGAAAACAAGAGGTGAATAAAAGCATATCAATACAAAAAATCAACAGAACACAAGCAAGGACAGCAAGAGAGAAAAAGGCAGACAAAAGAACTACAAGACTGACAGAAAACTAAAAAAATGTCAATAGTAAATCCTTCCCTATCAGCAATTACTTTAAGTGTACATGTTTTAAACTCTCCAATCAAAAGACAAAGAGTGGCTGAATGAATTAAAAAAGAAAACCAATTATATGCTGTCTACAAGAAACTCACTTTAGATTTAAGAATACACTTCGGCTGACAGCAAAGGGATAGAAAAATATATTCTATGCACACAGTAACCAAAAGAAATCAGAAGTGGCTGTACTTATATCAGACAAAATAAACTTTAAGTCAAAGACTGTCACAAGAGATGAAGAAGGACATTATATAATGATAAAAGGATCACTCCATCAGGAAGATATAACAATTATAAGTATATATGCACCCAACATCAGAGCACCTAAACATATAAAGCAAACATTGACAGAATTGACGGAAGAAGCTGATAGCAATAAAATTAATTGTAGAAGACTTCAATGCCCTAATGGACAGAAAATCCAGACTGAAGATCAATAAGGAAATAGAGGACTTGAATAACACTACAGACCATGTGAACCTAACACATATATAGAACATTCCAACCAAGAGTATCAAAATATACATTCTTCTCAAGCACACACAGGTCTTTCTCAAGGATAGATCACATGTTAGATCACAAAGCAAGTCCTAACAAATTTAAGAAGACTGAAAGCAAACTGAGTTTTTTTTTTCTGACAACAAAGGAAAACTAGAAATCAATAGCAGAAGGAAAACTGGAAATTCACAAATACAGGAAATTAAACAACATATTCTTGAACAGTCATTGGATCAAAGAAGAAAACAAAAGCATAACTTAAAAAATAACTTGAGACAAAGGAAAATGGAAACACACATACCAAAGCTTATAGGATGCAGCAAAAATAGTACTAAGAGTGAAATTCACAGTGATAAACACCTACATTAAAAAGGAAGAAAGCTCTCAAATAAAAATCTAACTGTACACCTCAAGGAGCTAGGCAAAGAAGAGCAAACTAAGCCCAAAATTACAGAAGGAAGGAAATAAATATTAGAGCAGAAATAAATGAAATTTTAAAAACAGAAAAACAACAGAAAAAACAATGAAACTAAAGTTTGTTTCTTGAAAACACATACAAAATTGACAAACCCTTTTCTAGACTAAGAAAAAAAAGAGAAAAGACTCAAACAGGAAGAAATAAAAGAAGAGACATTACAACTGATGCTACAGAAATAAAAAGATCATAAAAGACTTCTGTGAACAATTATACACCAACAAACTGGATAACTTAGAAGAAACAGATACATTCCTAGAAACATACAACCTTCCAAGACTAAATCATGAATAACAGAAAGTCTAAATAGGACTTTAACTAATGTAGAGATTGAATCAGTAATCGAAAACCTCCAAACAAAGAAAAATCCAGGACCAGATGACTTCACTGGTCAGTTCTACAAAACATTTAAAGAATGATTAATGTCAATCTTTCTCAAACTCTTCCAAATAATTGAAAAAAAGAAGCACTTCCAAACTCATTTTGTGAAGCCAGCATTACCCTGATACCATAGCCAGACAAAGACAAGACAAAAACAAAAACAAACAAACAAACAAAACACTACTGGCCAATATCCCTGATGAAAATGGATGCAAAAAATCCTCAACAAAATACCAGCAAATCAAATCCAGTAGCACATTAAAGGAATCATATACAACGATCAAGTAGTTTCTTCCTGGGATGTAAGGATGGATTAACATAAATAAATCTATTAATATGATATTTCACATTAACAAAATAAAAGATAATAATCACATGATTATTTCAACAGACACAGAAAAAAAGTTTGACAAAATTCAACAGCATCTCATGATAAAAACTCTCAATAAAATATGAATAGAAGGAAATTTTACCTCAAAATATAAAAGTCATTTATGACAAGCCCACAGCTAACATCATACTCAATGGTAAAAACTGAGAGTTTTTCCTCTAAGATCAAGAACAAGTCAAAGAGGCTCACTCTTACCACTTCTATTCAACATAGTACTAGAAATTCTAGCCAAAGTGATTAGGCAAGGAAAAGAAATAAAGGCATCCAAACTGAAAGGAAGAAGTAAAACTGTCCCAGTTGGCAGATAACACAATCTTATATAGAAAATCCCAAAGATTTATATTTTAAAGTTTTATGTAACTATACTTTTATGGTTATAGAGTTAAAAATAACTATTAGAACTAATAAAGAAATTCAGTAAAGTTGCAAGATACAAAATTAACATACAAAAATCAGTTATGTTTCTATACACTAATAATGAACTATCTGAAAAAAAATTAGAGAAACAATCCCATTTACAACAGCAGAATAAAAGAATACAATATGCAGGGATAAAATTAACTAAGGAGGTGAAAGCCTTGTATACTGAAAACTACAAAACATTGAATGAAAGAAAGTAAACAAAACACAAACAAGTGGAGAGGCATCCATTTCATGGGTTAGAAGATAATATTATCAAAATGTCCATACTACCCAAGGAAATCTACAGATTCACTGCAATCCCTATCAAAATCCCAATAGCATTTTTTACATAAATAGAAAAAATAATTCTAAAATTCAAATGAAACCACAAAATACCATGAACAACCAAATGAGAAAGAAAGAAAGAAGAACAAAGCTGGAGGCATCATACTTCCTGTTTTCAAAATATATTACAAAGCTATAGTAATCGAAACATAGTTTTCTGGCATACAGAGAGACATATAGACCAATGGAACATAATAGAGAACTTATAAATAAATCCACACATATGGTCAATTTATTTTTGACTAGAGAGCCAAGAATACACAATGGGGAAAAGAGAGTTTCTTCAATAAATAGTGTTGGGAAAACAGGATATCCACATGGAAAAGAATGGAATTGGCCCCTAATCTCACACCATACACAAAAATCAACCCCAAATGGATTAAAGACACAAATATAAGGCTGTTTATGTCCTTAATCCATAAACTGAAAAACTCCTAGAAGAAAACATAGGGGAAAAACTGCATGACATTGATCTTGGCAATGATTTTTTGGATATGACACCAAAAGCATAGGTAACAAAAATAAAGTAAACAAGTGGGAATACATCAAAATAAAAAGCTTCTACACAGAAAAGGAAACAACCAGTAGAGTAAAAAAAACTTACAGGATGGGAAAAAATATTGCAAGCCGTATATCTGATAAGGGGTTAATCTCCAAAGTATATAAGGAACTCCTACACCTCAATAGTTTTAAAAAAAACTAATAACCAAATTTTAAAATGGATTAAGTACTTGAATAGACATTTCTCCAGAGAAGACATAACAAATGGCCAACAGGTATAGGAAAAAACACTCAATATCAGTAAGCATCAGGGAAAAGCAAATCAAAACCACAATGAGATATCATCTTACAACTGTCAGGATGGTTATTATATATTAAAAAAAAAAAAAAAAAGGACAACCAGTATTGGTGAGGATGTAGAGAAATTAGAATCCTTGCACACTGTTGGTGGTAATGTAAAAAGATGAAGCTGCTTTGGAAAACAATATGGAGCTTCCTCTAAATATTACAAAGAGAACTACCGTATGGTATAGCAATCCCACTTCTGGGTATTTAACCCCCAAAATTGAAATCAGGCTCAAAGAGGTATTAGCACTTCTGTGTTCATTGCAGCACTATTCACAATAGCCAAGGTGTGGCAGCAACCTAAATGTCCATGGACAGATGAATGGATAAAGAAAATGTGGTACCTATGTACAGTGGAATACTATTCAGCCTTAAAAAGGAAGGAAATTCTGTATTATGCAGCAACATGGATGAACCCTGAGGGAATTATGTTAAGTGAAATAAGCCAGTCACAGAAAGTTAAATATTGCATGATTCCACTTATAAGGTATCTAAAATAGTCAAATTCATAAAATAAAGAGTGGAATGGTGGTTGACCAGGGCTGGGGGTGGGGAGAATGGGGAGTTAGTAATCGATGGGCATAAAATTTTAGTTAAGCAAGATAGATAAGCTCTATAGATCTGCTGTACAACATTGTACCTACAGTCAACAGCAATGTATTGTACATTTAAAAGTTTGTTAAGAAGGTAGATCTCATGTTAAGTGTCCTCATAACAATAAAATAGGTAAACACATACATACATACACACATACATACATAGGAGTATAACAAAAAGCAGCATTTATACCATTTTTAAGGCACGTGCATATCATTCATTCATTCAACAAACACTGGTGGAGTGTGACCACATCCACTTACTGCAGAAATTAGTCAGGCTTCCCTAGTTAGTATAATAATAGTTTTCATGTTCCCTTTCCCGCCCACAATAAAAGTACCATGGGCAAGAAAGCCAATTTGATTAAATGAGACTTCGTATACATAAAGCACAGTCAGGACAAGAAGAAGAAACAAGGTCTTTAGAACTGGAACGACTGAGGTGCATATCTCATCTCTGTTGCTTACAAGCTGGATAAGTTCCTTATTTTCTCAGCTTCAATTTCATCTTCTCTAGAATGGGAATAAAAACATTTAACTCCTAGGGTCACTGAGATGGTTGAATGAGCTTCCACTTGGAGTGTGCCTGGCACTTAGCAGGAGCTCCATAAATGTTAGTCCTTTCCCTCTTCACAAATGGCCAACATCATGAAAGTAAATCTTGGTTGCTATGAGTGTTAATATTTGCTCCTATTTTTCTGCCCATTGGTAATCATCCAGGCTCCTTATGTGGCAACACAGAAGTGCCCATCTCCAAAGGGGGTTTGGGCTTTTGAACATGGGCTGACATACTCTACCCTCCCCCTTCCCATAATCTCAGGTAAACCTCAGGGTGTCCCCAAATGGATTCGGCAGTTGCCATAGGCCCCAAGTTTCTAAAAGCCACCAGACAATAAAACACCACTAAGGCTTACAGCCTGATAAAAAGCACTCCTCAAGTTCAAAGGGAGGATTTAAAAATAAAGAAGCCCCTCCAACAGATCCAGGGTAAGACGAGGGAGTCTAATTGAGCTGGATGTGCACTGTGACTGTGTGAATGTTTTATCTTTGTTGTCAAAATGCCATCTGGGGTGAAGGACACCTGGAGATCAATTTTCTTGGATTACATGGTCACTCCCAGCAGTGGGTGTGCAGAAATGCTGATCGCCTGCTGGCTCCTCCAGCACCACAAGCAGCTAAACATGCTGAGACAGAAGTGGGTGTTTCATTATTATATTTAATAGGAAAGTACAAAAATTCTAAAGTGCTAAGACAGTACTCTCTTTATCCCTCATACCAGCTGTCTGAAAAGTCTAAAAAGATATTTTGGTATAGACCCAAACGTTTAGCTCTTTTAGGAGTTTTCTTAAGGCATATTAAACAATTTTTTACTATGTTAAAGCACATGCTCATTGTAGAAAATATTTCCCTGCTTAGAAAATGTAGAAAAGTAGAGGGAATACAATGAGAATCACTTATAATTTTACAACCCAATGAAATATAATTCCAGCAGTAATTTTTTCAGTTCATATTTGCAACCTGCTTTTTTGCTTAAATCTTAAACATCAACCATCAAAATTACCAACAAACATTACTTTGAATGATTAATAACATTTCATCATATTATGTCCTCTAATTACTTAGCCATTCTGTTAAGATTGAACACTGAAATTATAGGTGTTCTCCCATTGTAAATCATGCTGCCACGAAGACACAATTGAAGGGCCACATGAGCAGTGACGATATCTCTTTTAATCACCAACATTTCTCCCAAACCAAGTACAGGGCCTGGAACAATGTATATAGTTTTATTGAATGAACCCTGTTATATTTTTAGAATGTAATTTCTATTAATATTTTTAAACCCATATCTCCAAGCTTAGCATTAAGTCACTGTCCAAACCCCAGCCTGGCATCTGAGGTTGGCCTGATCTCTTCACAGAGTGCCCTTGGCCACCTCTGACTGGACCCCAAACACACCACTTGTATGCCCTCCGACTGTCCCCTCCTAGTGAAAATGTCCCTAGCCCTCATTCTCACAGCTCAAGCACCTGTCCTCAGTAGCATTAGACCCACCTTACCTCTGTCTCACCCGCCAGACTGTGGCCTCCTCAAGGGGGAGCCTGAGTCTCATTCCTCTCTGTACTCCTGGTACCCAGCTCAGGGGTGGCAGCTAGTGGGTGTGCAGTAAATGCAGCCTGGATGAACGAATTAATTGCAGGACTTGACCTAAGACTGCACTACTGATTCTGAAATAACTGGGGGCAGAAAATAAGTATATGGTTTTTGCTGATTTTTTTCCTTTGCTCTGGCTGTATTAACCAGGGTTCACCAGAGAAACAGAACCTATAGGATTTATATCTATAACTACATAATTCATTATAAGATACTGGTTCATGAAATTATGGAGACTAAGAAGTCTCACAATCTGCTATCTGTAAGCTGGGGACCCAGGAAGACCATATAGTTGGAAGGCAAGAGAGCTAGTAAGCATAGATTCTAGTCTGTGTCTGAAGGTCTGATAACCTAGAACCCCCGGGGGCAGGAGAAGATTGATGTCCCACTGTAGTAGTCAAGCAGAGAGAAGGCAAATCCTCCTAACCACCATCATTTTATTGTAGTCAGGCCCTCAATGGATTGGATGATGCCCACCCACACTGGGGAGGGCAGTGTGCTTTACTCAGCCTACTGATTCAAACGCTAACCTCTCCTGGAATCACCGACACAGACACTCCCAGAAATAACTGTTTACCCAGATATCTGCTCATCCCATGATCCAGTCAAGATGACACAAAATTAACTATCATATTTGCTTTATTTTTTTACAATATTTTTATTGAGATACAGTTCACATAACAAATTCACCCATCTTAAGGTGTATAATTCATGATTTAAGTATACTCACAATATTATGCAACCATACCTCTATCTAAATCGAGGAAATTTTATCACCCCAAAAAGAGTCTGGTACTGGTTAGCAGTCACTCCCAATCCTCCCCCGCCGCCTACCACCACTTTTCCAATCCCTAGGCAAGCAATCATCTGCTGCTTTCTGTCTGCATGGATTTGCTTATTCTGGACAGTTCAAACAAATGGAATCATACAAGATGTGGCTTTTTGTGACTGATTTCTTTCATTTAGCATAATGTTTTCAAAGGTCATCCATGTTCTAGCACATGACAGTGCTCCATTCTTTTTATGCCTAAATAATATTCCATTGTATGGACAGACCACATTTTGTATATCTATTCATCAGCTGATGTACATCTGGGTTGTTTCTACTTTTTGGCTATTATGAATAATGTTGTTATGAACATTCATGTACACATTTTTGTGTGCACATGTGTTTTCAATTCTCTTCTTATAAACCTAGGAGTTGAATTGCTAGGTAATATTTTAACTCTATGTTTAAGTTTTTGAGGAACTACCAAACTGTTTTGGATAGCACATGTACCACTTTACACTCCCACAAGCAATGTATGAAGTTTCCAATTCTCCACATTCTTGTCAACATTTATTATTTTCCATTTTTAAAAAATTATTGCTATACATATCCTAGTAGGTATGAAATACTATCTCATTGTGGTTTTGATTTACATTTCCCTAATAATTAATGATCTTGAGCATCTCTGCATGTGCTTTTTCACCATTTGAAGATCTTCTCTGGAGCAATGTCTATTCAAATCCTTTGCCCATTTTTTAATTGAGTTGTCTTTTTATTTTGAACTTTAAGAGTTCTTTATATATTCTGTATACTAGATCTTATCAAATATATGATTTGTAAATACTTTCTCCCATTCTTTGGGATGTCTTTACACATTGATGCTAATGTCCTTTGAAGCACAAAAGTACTGAATTTTTATGAAGTCCAACTTATTTATTTTTTATTTAGTTGCTTGTATTTTGCAGTCATATAAAAGAAGCCATTGCCTAATTAAGTTTATGAAGATTGACACCTATGTTTCCAAGAGTTTTAAAGTTTTAGCTTTTACATTTAGGTCTTTAATTCATTTTGAGGTCATTTTTGCATATGCTGTGAGATAGGGGTCTAAATTCATTCTTTTACATATGCATACCCAGTGGTCCCAGCACCATTTATTGAGACAACTATTCCTTCCCCATTGCATGATACTGGCACACTTTTCAACAATGAATTTACCGTAGATGTTTATTTCTGGACTCTCAGTTCTATTATATTGACCTATATGTCTATCCTTATGCCAGTACCAAACTTTCTTGATTACTGTAGTTTTGTACTAAGTTTTAAAATGATGAAGTGTGATTCTTCCAACTTTGTTATTCTTTTTCAAGATTATTTTGGCTATTTCAAGTCCCTTTCATTTCCACTAAGTTTTAGGATCTGTTTCTCAATTTCTGCCAAAGAGGCAGTTGGGTTTTTTTTTTAATAGGGGTTGCATTTAACCTGTATATTGATTTGGAAACTATTGCCATCTTTACAATATTGTCTTCCAATCCATAAACATGGGATGTCTTTCTATTTATTTAGGTTTCTTTTAGTTTAGTTTTTGTTTCTTTTTTGATGTGGACCATTTTTAAAGTATTTTATTGAATGTGTTACAATATTGCTTGTTTTATGTTTTGGTTTTTTGGCCGCGAGGCATGTGGGATCTTAGCTCCCTGACCAGGGATTAAACCCGCACCCCCTGCATTGGAAGGCGAAGTCTTAACCACTGGACCACCAGGGAAGTCCCAGGTTTCTTTTAGTATTTTCCAACAGTGTTTTGTATAGTTTTCAGCATAAAAGTCTTACACTTTATTCTTAAGTATTTTAATATTTTTGAGGCAATTCTTAATGGAACTGTTTTCTTAATTTCATTTTCAGAATGTTCATTGCTAGTGTATATAAGTACTGACTTTTTATGGATCTTATACCATATAACTATGCTGAACTTTTTTATTAGCTCTAAGAGTTTTTTGTGGATTCTTTGGGTGTTTCTGAATATGAGATCATGTCATCTGCAAAGAGAGAGAATTTTACTTCTTCCTTTCCAATCTAGATGCCATTTATTTATTTATCAATCATTTATTTACTTATTTGTTGCTTGCCTAACTGCCCTGACTAGAATCTCCAGAAAAAGCTGAATAGGAAAGGTGAGAGCAGACATCATTTTCCATTCCTGATCTTAAGAAGAAAACATCCAGTCTTTCATCATTAAGTATAATGTTAGCTGTGGGTTTTTCACAGATGCCCTTTAACAGATTGAGAAAGTTCTTGTCTATTGTATGCTGAATGCTTCTTACCATAAGCAGCTGCTGAATTTTGTCAAATGATTTTTCTGTGTCTATTGAGACAGTTATGTGACTTTTTTCTTTATTCTATTAATATGGTATATTACATTGATCTTGTTACATTGAACCAAAATTGCATTCTTTGGGGAAATCCCATTTGTTTGTGGTATATAATTCTTTCTAAATGGATTCAGTTTTTGGTGTTCCGTTGCAGATTTTTGCATCAATGTTCCTAAGTGGTACTGGTCTGTATTTTGATTTTCTGGTGACATCTTTGTCTGGTTTTAATAGCAGAGTAATATGCGCTCCCCAAAGATGAGTTGGGAAGTGTTTTCTCCTCTTATACTTTTCAAAGAGTTTGAGAAGGATTGGTGTAAATTCTTCTTCAAATATTTGGTAGAATTTACCAGTGAAACTATTTGGTCCTGAAATTTTTATCTGTTGGAAGGTTTTGATATTTTATTATTATCAAATGCTCTTTACTTGGTATAAGTCTGTCTAGATTTTCTGTTTGTTCTTCGCTCAGTTTTGCAGTTTGTGTGTTTCTAGGAATTTGTCTATTTCATCAAGATTATCTAGTTTGTTGGCATACAATTGTTTATAGCATTGCCCTGTAATCACTTTTATTTCTATAAGGTCAGTAGTAATGTCCTCATTTTCATTCCTGACTTTAGTATTATAATTTTCTTCTCTCTCTCTCTCTCTCTCTCTCTTTTGTTGTCAGACTAGCTAAAGTCTTGACCACTTTCTTGATCTTTTCAAAAAACAAATTTTTTGTTTTGTTGATTTTCTGTATTATCTTTCTATTCTCCATTTCATTTATTTCCATTCTGTTTGCATGTGTTCAGTTTGCTATTCTTTGTCTATTTTTTTAAAGAAAGGTGAGGCTATTGATTTGAGATTTTTCTTTTTCTAATGTAGACATTTACTATAAATTTCCCTCTGAGCACTGTTTTCACTTCATCCCATAAATTTTGGTATGCTGTGCTGTCATTTTCATTCATCTCAAACTATTTTCTAATGTTGGTTAGTTAGGGATGTGTGGTTAATTTCCATATGTTTGTGAACTTTCCAAATTTATTTTTGTTGTTAATTTCTAATTTTATTCTGTTGTGGTCACAGAACATACTTTGTATGACAAATATTTTTAAGCGTATTGAGGCTTGTTTCTGAATATATGGTCTATCCTGGAAAATGTTCCACAGTGCATGAGAAAAATATGTATTCTTCTATTGTTGGGTGAAATGTTTTCTATATGTCTGTTAGGTATAGTTGCTTTATAGTGTTGCTCAAGTCTTCAGTTTCCTTTTGATCTTCTGTACAGTTGTTCTACCCATTATTGAAAGTGGAGTATTGAAGTCTTCAACTATTATTGCTCAGTTGTCTATTTCTCCCTTCAATTATGCCAGTTTTTGCTTCATGTATCTTGGGGTTCTGTTTTTAGTGAATGTTTGTTATAGCTTCTTGATGGATTGACTCTTTTATTTTCAACCTATTTGTGTCTCTGAATCTAAAGTATTGATAGATCTCTAGTAGGCAGCAGATAGTTGGAATCATATTTTTTATCCACTCTGCCAATATCTGTCTTTTAATTGGAGAGTTTAATCCATTTCTATTTAATATAATTACTGACAGTGTAGGACTAACTTCTACCATTTTGGTATTTGTTTTCTATATTTCTTATATCTTTTTTATTCCTCAATTCCTCCATTACTGCCTTCTTTTTGTTAAAGAAGTTTTTCTAGTGTACCTTAATTAATTCCCTGATCTTTTCTTTTCCTGTATAGTTTTCAATTATTTTCTTAGTGGTTGCCCTGGGCATTATAATTAATGTCTTAATTTATAATGGTCTAGTTTAGATTAATACCAATTTAATATAGAAAAACATTGCTCACATATATCTCCATTCACCTCCTTTATGCTGTTATTGCCACAAATTATTTTTTTAAACATTGTATGCCTATCAACAAAGATTTATAATTGCTTTACGTGCTCATCTTTTAGTACAGATAGAATAAAAAGAGTTACAAACAAAAATACATTTATTCCGTCCTCTGTATTTACTTGTGTAGGTACCTTTACCTTTACTGGTTTTCTTTATTTCTTCACGTGGATTTGAGTCACTATCTAGTGTCCTTGACTTCACCCTGAATGACTCTCTTTATCATTTCCTACAGGGTAGGTCTGCTAGCAACAAACTCTCTCAATTTTTGTTTATCTGAGAATATCTTAATTTCTCCTTCATCTTTTAAGGGTAGTTTTGCTGGATACAGAGTATTTGTTCAACAGTATATTTTTTAGCACTCTGAATATATCATCTCACTGCCTTCTGGCATCCATGATTTCTGAGGAGAAATCAGCTGTTGATATTATTGAAGAACCCTTGCATATGATGAGTCACTTTTCTTTTCTCAAGATTCTCTTCATCTTTAACCTTTGACAGCTTGATTAATCTAAAGAGGTGTGTATCTCTTTAAGTTTATCCTATCTGGAGTTTGTTGAGCTTCTTGTAAGTATGGATTAACATTTTTATCAAATTTGGAACATTTTTGGCCATTATATCTTCAAATACTCTTTCTGCCCTTTTCCCTCTTTCCTCTCCTTCAGAGGCTCCCATTATATGCGTGTGTTGATATACTTGATGACACCCCACAGGTCCCTGAGGCTTTGTTCATTTTTCTTCATTCTCTTCTCTTTCTGTTCCTCAGACTAGATAATCTTAATTGACCTATCTCCATGTTCATTTTTTTGCTCTACCTAGTTAAATCTGATGTTGAGCCCCTTTAGTTAATTTTTCATTTTAGTTATTTATACTTTTCAACTCTGGTATTTATATTTGGTATAACTTTTATCTATTTATCAATATTCTACTTGGTGAGACATGGTTCTCATACTTTCCTTTAGTTCTTTAGGTGTGGTTCTCTTTGGCTCTTTGAACGTGTTTTAAATACTTGATTGAAAGTCTTTACCTAGAAAGTCCAATCTCTTGGCTTCCTCAGGGAGAGTTTGTATTGATTGCTTTTTTATTTTCCTGTGTAGTAACTATACATTCTTGCTTCTTTGTAATCCTTGCAATTTTTTGTTGAAAACTGGACACTGAATATTATGTTGTGGCAACTCTGGAAATCAGATTCTTCCCCTTTCTCAGGATTTGCTGTTGTTGCTGTTTGTTGTAGTTGCTGTTTTTTTATCTCATGGCTTTTCTGAACTAATTCTGTAAAGTCTGTATTCTTTGTCATGTGTGTCCACTGAAGTCTTGGTCCCATTAGCTTAGTGGTCAGCTAATGATTGGAAAGAGATTTCCTTACACTCCTGGGCAGAAAAAAACCTCCCACCTTTGCAGAGGGACTCTGTGAGTATGTTGGAGCACACCTTCAACACTCAGCCATGCAGCTGACAACAATACCTTAGTCTTCACTTCCTTCTGGTACAGACCCCCAAGGTCAGCCAAAGGTGAGATCTTAGGGCCTTCTCAGGTCTTTCATGAGCATGTTCAAGCCCTGGAAATACATGTGACCTTCTAGATTCCCATGAATATGCTAGAACTATTCAAAGCCCTTATTATCCAAAGCATCTCATTCTCCAGCCTTTCCACCCAAGATTTTTGATTAGTCCATTACTCACTCCAACTGTTATCTATTGTCTCATGTAGCAATGACTAAAACATTTGCCTGTAAATAATTTTTACCAGCACCCCCCAGATAGCAGTGGGCAAGTTCCAAGTCAGATGAAATAAAGATAAGACTTTCCAGCCAGTCTTCGTCCAGGGAGCCAACAGACAGATCTAGTAATGATTATTCTTTGTGAATGAGGTCTGGACTGTTCCCCCTTGTACTAAGAATATGAGCTATTATTTTCAAGGCTACTGCTGAGGTACAAAGTGGGAAATGGGACTAGGGTGAGTTGAAATACCACAAAGCTTGCTGTTCTTACTGAGATTCAGCTGTTTTTCTTGAATAAGTGCTCCTTGGGTTTCTATAAATCTTTGGTTAATTTCCAGAGCTCTAAAAAGTTAATTCTGACAGTTTTTGCCAGTTTTTTTTTCAGAATTTCAGAGTTCCTTGCTCTGCCACTTTCACTAATGTCCCCTTGATGTTTGTTTTGAACATGACTAAGGGTGCAGTTGAATTTTACAATTTATTCTCTTAGAATTATCCTGAGCTATGTTTCCAATGTGTGTTCCCCAGAATACTAGTTCCATGGGGAAACAACTGGTACTATATTCTGTGGTGAAATAAGTTTGGGATCTGCACGTTAAATTTAAACATATTTCCTTACTATAGATTTCTCAGAATCCATAATTTGCTACCCTAAAGATGCTGCACACTTTCAAGGGAAATATACAATATAAAATAAAATAACAGCAGGTAACTTGCAGGCCAGAAAATGGTGCTAGATACTTCTATTTATTATCTCATTTAATTCATACCACCATATAATATTATTCCCATTTCACAGGCAAGGAAACTGAAGCATAGAAAGTTTAAGTAAATTATCCCAACTAGTAATTGCCAGAGTTGGGAATTTAATCGAAGTACTTTCCAGCCTTTGCTCTAAGTCAATACACCATACTGCAGGATTTCCCTAACTTAACTTGGCCACAGAAACATTTGTTCACAGAGAATCTTGGAGAGCTAATGTGTCTCAGAATACATTCTGGAAAATGCTGAGCTAAAACACCATAATTCAGAACCCTATTTGTGCTTTTCTCGACACTTTTGCTGTCATAAATCATGCCACAGACACTTGCTACAACATTAAATATTGATTGAAGAATGAAATGTGGAGCTCGTCTGCCTATAGAGTATCCATACATAGAAGCTTCTGAATTTTAGTGTCTCCTTGGGGGTAGGCATTAAAGGCTACCTTAACAAAAACAAAAACAAAAGCAAAAGATTCTACCCAGAGGCAGAATTTACAAATATAATTTTAATTTATGAAGTTGTAGAAGAACTAAGTGAACGGGCTCCACCTTAAAAAATTGTTTTCTTCAATATTTTGCACAAGCTATTTTTCCCAACGAAGAAGGCAATTTGTTCTCAGTGTAGGAAAATTTGAAAAGAAAACAAAAATATTTAAAGGAACAGAAAATACAAAACTTAATTCCTTCCACTCAAAAGTAATTTCTGTCAGCATACCTCTTTCTAGTATTTTGAGGACCTTGTTTTCTTTTCATACTTGGAATCTTGCCATACATATAATTTTTATTACTAGAATTCTTTTTTCATGCTATTAAAACCCTTCATAAACATCATTTTTTTTGCATACCTTCAAAATATTCCATTACAGGGAAGTATCATAATTTACAGAATCTTTCCACTCATGTTGACTTGTTAGGTTGTTACCCATCTTTCACTGTTTTAAATAATTCTGTGATAAACAGCTCTGGATGATCACAAAATGCCAGTGTCCATCTTTTACACAGAAGTTGGTGCAGGCAGAAGGTACACAAAGAAATACACACACAGCAGTGCCAACTGACAGGATACAGTCTCCAGCCATAGTGACGTGAAGAGAGGATAAATGTGACATAGGTATAGATTGGTGGAAATGAATCCACAAATTCAGCAAAGAAAATTATATCTAAAATATGAAACATCCAATAAAACTACAAGGATTTAAAAATAGAAGTTGGGGGGCAGCTGTTACTGAAAAACATGGTCTTGTAGAGAGGAACAGACATGGAAAGTTCAACAAACCAGTAACAGAAGAGGAGCAGTCTGTAGCTAAGGAACCAAAATAGAGGCTATCACTTCCTTCTGCTATTTAAATACATGATGAATAAACATTGTTCTAATGATTATTTCTGTATGTAGTGGACACTGGGGATAATTCTAGTCCTTAATCATTTGAAATAGTAGTGGTGCCAACGTCCACTCACTGAGCATGTTCTGTATGCCAGTGTCTGTGAAAGGGGCTATAGGTACTCCATCTCATTTAACCCTTACCACAAAGCAGGTATAATTATATGCAATTGACTAAAGCAGAAAATGAGGCTCAAAAGTTAGGTAACTCGCCCCAGGTCTTCTAGCAATGAGTAACTGATACAGAGCTGAAAACACATCTCAGTCCGCAGTCTGTTACCTTCCACAGTACCAAGTGACCCCTCTTCAACAAACTCCATGAACAGAAATGAAAACATCTCAAAAAGCATTTGAAGCCAACAGAATACAAATTTCTAAATATATTTTGAAAGGGAATTATTAATTGAAGCTGAATTTTAGCCATCTCTGGGACTCTCCAAGGAAAGTCTTAAGTTGACAAAATGTTACACCTTAAAACTATTCATAAACATTTTTTAACTTTGGAAAATTGAGTCTAAGAAAATGATCTGAAAGGCAGAAAAGGTGATATGTACTAGGATGTTCATCACAGCACTATTTACAAAGTAAATAAAATGAAAATAATACAAAGAGCCAATAATAGAAACTAAGGAAAATAAAGTAAGTTCATTTAGTGTAATATTTTGAAATCACTAAAAATTTTATGTAGAAATTGTTATCATTACATGAAAAATACAAACAACTCATAATGAATAGTGCAAAAGTTGAATGCGAAATTTCACTGCACAAAGAATACATTTAAAAAGTACTTAAGCAGAGAGGAAAAAAAATTGTCCCAGGAAATAAAGCAAAATTTAACATTGGTTTCAACTCAAAGTTAGGACAACAGCAGTGATTTCTGAACTCTTCCCAATTTTTATCCTTTATTAGTTTTATGATAGAAAAAAATTAGTGAGGATCCCAAACAAATAAATGCCAAAGGATTGGGACAGACAATACACATGTATTCATTCATTCACATATTAGAGCTGCTATGATCTTCCCAGCAGGCACTGATGCTGCGAATATAGGAGTGAATCAGAAAGACAGAAACCCCTGCCTTGCTGTAGCTTAATTTTAGTGGAGATGCAAACGACAATTAAGATTTAAAAAGTAGATTGTAAGATGGGAAAAAATAAGATGGCAGAGGAGTAGGAGGACATGGAGTCCATCTCTCTCCACAAATGCATCAAGAATACATCTAGAGATGGAACAATTCTCACAGAACACCAGCTGAACACTAGCACAAGACCTCGGACACCAGAAAGGACAAGAAAGATCCCCACATAACTGGTTTGCATTCTGCTTTTGTTTTTTGTTTTTGTTTTTGTTAGTTTTAGTTTTAATTGTTTCCTTTCGTTTTGGGATTCTTTTCTTTGTCTCGTTGTTCTCTTGTTTTTTGTTTCCTCTGCGTTTCTTATTTTGTGTGTGTGTGTGTTTCTATTTTGTTTGTTTCGTTTTGCTTTTACCATTTGTCTGGGGTTTTGTTTGTCTGTTCGTTTGTTTGTTTCTTTTTAATTGTTGCTGTTGCTGTTTACTTGTTTTTGTCTTTACTATTTATATTGGGTTTTGTTTGCCTGTTTGTTTTCATTTGTTTTCTTCCCGCCCTTTTTCTTTTCTTTTCTTTTCTTCCCCTATTTTGTGGAGCTGTGTGGCTTGCAGGGTCTCGGTTCCCAAGCCTGGGATTGGGCCTGAGCCTCTGGGGTGGGAGTGCTGAGTCCAGAACACTGGAACACCAGAGAATTCCCGGCCCCAGGGAATATTAATCGGCAAGAGCTCTCCTGTAGGTCTCCATCTCAACTCCAAGACACGGCTCCACCCAACTGCTTGCAAGCTCCGGGGCTGAACATTCCACTCCGAACAACAAGCAAGACAGGAACACAAACCTATCCACCAGCAGACAGGCTGCCTAAAGTCATACTAAGCCCACAGACACCCCAAAACACACCACCTGATGAGGCCCTGCCCATCAGAGGGAAAGATGGAGCTCCACCCACCAGAACACAGGCACCAGTCCCTTCCATCAGGAACCCTACACAAGGCACTGGACCAACCTCACCCACTGGAGGCAGACACCAGAAGCAAGAGGAACTATGACTCTGCAGCCTGTGGAAAGGAGACCTCAAACACAGTAAGTTAGACAAAATGAGAAGACAGAGAAATACATTGCAGATGAAGAAGCAAGGTAAAAAGCACAAGACCAAATAAATGAAGAGGAAATAGGCAATCTACCTGAAAAAGAATTCAGAGTAATGATAGCGAAGATGATTCAAAATCTCAGAAATAGAATGAAGAAAATATAAGAAACATTTAATAAGAACCTGGAAGAACTAAAGAACAAACAAACAGTGATGAACAACACAATAACTGAAATTAAAAATACACTAGAAGGAATCAGTAGCAGAATACCTGACGCAGAAGAACAGATAAGTGAGCTGGAAGGTAAAATAGTAGAAATAACTGCCGCAGAGCAGAATAAAGAAAAAAGAATGAAAGAATTGAGGCAGTCTCAGAAACCTCTGGGACAACATTAAACACACCAACACTCGAATTATAGGGGTCCCAGAAGAAGAAGAGAAAGAGAAAGGGTCTGAGAAAATATTTGAAGAGATTATAGTCAAAAACTTCCCTAACATGGGAAAGGAAAGAGCCACCAAGTCCAGGAAGCGCAGAGAGTCCCATACAGAATAAATCCAAGGAGAAACACACCGAGACACATATTAATCAAACTAACAAAAATTAAATACAAAGAAAAAATATTAAAAGCAGCAAGGGAAAAGTAACAAATAACATACAAGGGAATTCCCATAATGTTATAAGCTGATCTTTCAGCACAAACTCTGCAGGCCAAAAGGGAGTGGCAGGATATATTTAAAGTGATAAAAGGGAAAAACTTACAACCCAGATTACTCTACCTATCAAGGCTTCATTCAGACATGATGGAGAAATCAAAAGCTTTCAGACAAGCAAAAGCTAAGAGAATTCAGCACCACCAGACCAGCTATGCAACAAATGCTAAAAGAACTTCTCTAGGCAGGAAACACAACAGAAGAAAAACACCTACAAAAACAAACCCAAAATAATTAAGAAAATGGTAATAGGAGTGTAAATATCAATAATTACCTTAAATGTAAATGGATTAAATGTGCCAACAAAAAGACACAAACTGGTTGAATGGATACAAAAACAAGACCCATATGTATGTTGTCTACAAGAAACCTACTTCAGATCTAGGGACACATACAGACTGAAAGTGAGGGGATGGAAAAAAATATTCTATGCAAATGGAAATCAAAAGAAAGCTGGAGTAGCAATACTCATAGCAGAAAAAATAGACTTTAAAATAAAGACCATCACAAGAGACAAGGAAGGACACTACATAATGATCAAGGGATCAATCCAAGAAGAAGATATAACAATTGTAAATATTTATGCACCTCACACAAGAGGTCTCAATACATAAGGCAAATGCTAACAGCCATAAAAGGGGAAATCGACAGTAACACAATACTAGTGGGAGACTTTAACACTCTATTTACACCAATGGATAGATCATCCAGACAGAAAATTAATAAGGAAACACAAGCCTTAAATGACACATTAGACCAGATTGACTTAACTGATATTTATAGGACATTCCATCCGAAAGCAGCAGAATACACTTTCTTTTCAAGTGCACATGGAACATTATCCAGGATAGCTCACATCTTGGGTCACAAATCAAGCCTTGGTAAATTTAAGAAAACTGAAATCATATCAAAATGAAAATTGAATCATATCATATTTTCTGACCACAATGCTATGAGATTAGAAATCAATTACTGGAAAAAAAACTGTAAAAACCACAAACACATGGAGGCTAAACAATACACTACTAAATAACCAAGAGATCAAGGGAGAAATCAAAGGGGAAATCAAAAAATATCTAGAGACAAAAGACAACGAAAACAAGATGACCCAAAACCTATGGGATGCAGCAAAAGCAGTTCTAAGAGGGAAGTTCATTAACAATACAATCCTACCTCAAGAAACAAAAAAAATCTTAAATAAACAACCTCTCCTTACACCTAAAGCAACTAGAGAAAGAAGAACAAACAAAACCCAAAGTTAGTAGAAGGAAAGAAATCATAAAGATCAGAGCAGAAATAAATGAAAAAAACAATAGCAAAGATCAATAAAATTAAAAGCTGGTTCTTTGAGAAGATAAACAAAATTGATAAACCTTTAGCCAGACTCATCAAGAAAAAAAGGGAGAGGACTCAAAACAATAAAATTAGAAATGAAAAAGAAGTTACAATGGACACCACAGAAATACAAAGGATCATAAGAGACTACTACAAGCAACTATATGCCAATAAAATGGACAACCTGGAAGAAATGGACAAATTCTTAGAAAGGTAAAACCCTTCCAAGACTGAACCAGGAAGAAACAGAAAATATGAACGGACCAATCACAAGTAATGAAATTAAAACTCTGATTAAAACTCTTCCAACAAACAAAAGTCCAGGACCAGATGGCTTCACAGGCGAATTCTATCAAACATTTAGAGGAGAGCTAACACTTATCCTTATCAAAGTCTTCCCAAAAATTGCAGAGGGAGGAACACTCCCAAACTCATTCTATGAGGCCACCATCACTCTGATACCAAAACCAGACAAAGATATCATAAAAAAAGAAAATTACAGGCCAATATCACTGATGAACATAGATGCAAAAATCCTCAACAAAATACTAGCAAACCAAATCCAACAACACATTAAAAGGATCATACACCACGATCAAGTGGAATTTATCCCAGGGATGCAAGGATTCTTCAATATATGCAAATCAATCAATGTGATATACCATATTAACAAATTAAAAAATAAAAACCATATGATCATCTCAATAGATTCAGAAAAAGCTTTTGCCAAATTCAACACTGATTTATGATTAAAAACTCTCCAGAAAGTGGGAATAGAGGGAACCTACCTCAACATAATAAAGGCCATATATGACAAACCCACAACAAATATTATTCTCAATGGTGAAAAACTGAAAGCATTTCCTCTAAAATCAGGAACAAGACAAGGGTGCCCATTCTCACCACTATTATTCAACGTAGTTTTGGAAGTCCTAGTCACAGCAATCTGAGAAGAAAAAGAAATAAAAGGAATCCAAATTGGAAAAGGAGTAAAACTGTCACTGTTTGCAGATGACATGATACTATACATAGAATATCCTAAAGGTGCCACCAGAAAACTACTAGAGCCAATCAATGAATTTAGTAAAGTTGCAAGATACAAAATTAATGCACAGAAATCTCTTCATTACTATACACTAACAACAAAAAATCAGAAAGAGAAATCAAGGAAACACTCCCATTTACCACTGCAACAAAAAGAATAAAATACCTAGGAATAAACCTACCTAAGGAGGCAAAAGACCTATATGCAGAAAACTAGAAGATACTGATGAAAGAAATCAAAGATGACACAAACAGATGGAGAGATATACCATGTTCTTGGATTGGAAGAACCAATATTGTGAATATGACTATACTACCCAAAGCAATCTACAGATTCAATGCAATTCCTATCAAATTACCAATGGCATTTTTCACAGAACTAGAACAAAAAATCTTAAAATTTATATGGAAACACAAAAGACCCCAAATAGCCAAAGCAATCTTGAGGGGAAAAAAAAAAAAAAACGGAGCTGGAGGAATCAGGTTCTCTGACTTCAGACTATACCACAAAGCTACAGTAATCAAGACAGTATGGTACTGGCACAAAAACAGAAATATTGATCAATGGTATAGGATAGAAAGCCCAGAGATAAACCCATGCACCTATGGTCACCTAATCTATGACAAAGGAGGCTAGAATATACAATGGAGCAAAGACAGCCTCTTCAATAAGTGGTGCTGGGAAAACTTGACAGTTTCATGTAAAAGAATGAAATTAGAACACTCCCTAACACCATACACAAAAATAAACTCAAAATGGATTAAAGACCTAAATGTAAGGACAGACACTATAAGACTCTTACAGGAAAACATAGGCAGAACACTCTTTCACATGTATCGCAGCAAGATTTTTTTTGACTCACCTCCTAGAGAAATGGAAATAAAAACAAAAATAAACAAATGGGACCTAATTAAACTTAAAAGCTTTTGCACAGCAAAGGAAACCATAAACAAGACCAAAAGACAACCCTCAGATCTCCAAAATATACAAACAGCTCATGCAGCTCAATATCAAGAAAAAACAAACAACCCAATCAAAAAATGGGCAGAAGACCTAAATAGACATTTCTCCAAAGAAGACATACAGATGGCCAACAAACACATGAAAAGATGCTCAACATCACTAATTATTAGAGAAATGCAAATCAAAACTACAATGAGGTATCACCTCACACTGGTCAGAATGGCCATCATCATAAAATCTACAAACAGTAAATGCTGGAAAGGGTGTGGAGTAAAGGAAACCTCTTGCACTGTTGGTGGGAATGTAAATTGATACAGCCGCTATGGAGAACAGTATGGAGCTTCCTTAAAAAACTAAAAATAGAACTACTGTGACCCAGCAATCCCACTACTGGGCATATACCCAGAGAAAACCGTAATTCAAAAAGAGTCATGTACCACAGTGTTCACTGCAGCACTATTTGCAATAGCCAGGACATGGAAGCAACCTAAATGTCTATCAACAGATGAATGGATAAAGAAGATGTGGCACCTATGTACAATGGAATATTACTCAGCCATAAAAAGGAACGAAATTGGGTCATTTGTAAAGACGTGGATGGACCTAGAGTCTGTCATACAGTGTGAAGTAAGTCAGAAAGAGAAAAACAAATACCGTATATTAACGCATATATGTGGAATCTGAAAAAACTGGTATGGATGATCTTATTTACAAAGCAGAAATAGAAACAGACGTACAGAACAAACGTATGGATATCAAGGGGGAAAGGTGAGTGGGATGAATTGGGAGATTGGGATTGACATATATACACTATGGATACTATGTATAAAATAGATAACTAATGAGAGCCTACTGTATAGCCCAGGGAACTCTACTCAATGTTCTGTGGTGACCTAAATGGGAAGGAAATCCCCAAAAGAGGGGATATATGTATATGTATAGCTGATTCACTTTGCTGTACAGTAGAAACTAACACAACATTGTAAAGCAATTATATTCCAATAAAAATTTTTTTTAAAAAAGGATTTAAATAGTAACCCATATAGTAGCTAGATAGTCATAAGGGCAAGGTGAAATGTAGAGAAGGATGGAAGGTTTAAAAAGACCAGAGAAGACCTCACTGACAAAAGATATTTCAGAAAAGACCTAAAGGAAGAAAGGAAGCTGGCCAGGCAGGTATCTGGAAAAAAAGAGCATTTCAGAGAGCTGGAACAGCAAGTATAAAGGTCCTGAGGCCATGCTGGAGTGTTCACGGAATAGCAAGACAGCAGACGTGGCAGCAGCAGACAGTAAGAGCAATGGTGCTGAGGCAGGCATGGCCTTAGGATATTCAAGTGTCACTGGAGATCGATGGGAAAGCAGAAGAAGATGGTGTCTGAGAGGTAACAGGAGGTCTGATCATGAAGGGCCCTGTAGAATTTGAACTTCTGGCTTTTTCGCTGACTACAATAGGGAACCACAGAGGGCTCTGTGCACTAGAGTAACGTTGAGTTACGGTTTAACAGGATGACCCTTGCTGTTGTCCTAAGACCTGGCTGTAGGGCAAACAATCAGGAGGCTGCTGCAGTGATTCCTGAGAACAAGCAGGAGGCTGCTGGGAGGAGCAGTGGGGGTGGTGCAGGAGGGTTTGCTGCAGACAGGGTGAGGGATAAGAGGTGAGAGAGAAACAGAAAAGTCAGGGATGACACCAAAATTTTGACCTGAGCATCTAGAAGAATAGATTATCCATGAGTCGCTGCCAGGAGCTGTTCAGAGGGGAAAATCAAGATTTCAATTTTAGACACATAGCTAACAACCACATGTAAAAAATATTCTACCTCACTAAGCAATAACAATTCCAATGTAAATAATAAGATTAAGTATTTGCTTTTTTAATTAGCAAAGATGTAAAATATTAGAACTTTCTTTGTTGGCTAGGATGCACTGGCATACATTTTCTGAGAAATAATTTGGGGATAAAAATCAAGACTCTTGGGCTTCCCTGGTGGCGCAGTGGTTGAGAGTCTGCCTGCCAATGCAGGGGACACGGGTTCGAGCCCTGGTTTGGGAAGATCCCACATGCCGCGGAGCAACTGGGCCCGTGAGCCACAATTACTAAGCCTGCGCGCCTGGAGCCTGTGCTCCGCAAAGGGAGAGGCCACGATAGTGAGAGGCCCGCGCACCGCGATGAAGAGTGGCCCCCGCTTGCCGCGACTAGAGAAAGCCCTCGCGCAGACACGAAGACCCAACACAGCCATAAATAAATAAATAAATAAATAAATAAATAAATAAATAAATAAATAAAATGCAGTAATTTAGCTGTATATCCCCAGTGGGATATAGCCTAATGACAAAAAGAAGTGAAAATAAAACTTAAAATTAAAAAAAAAAAAATCAAGACTCTTTGCCATGCTCATAAATTTCACCTTGTTAATTTCCCTTCAAGTAATCTGTTCTAGGAAAATAGAAAAATGTACAAAGATTTATGTATGCAGTTACATTCTTATTTCTAAAAATAAAAAATTGGAAAGAGACCAACATTCAACAACAGAGATACAGTTAAAATACTATTGTGTACCCACCCACATAATAGAATATTGTGCAGCCATTAAATTTTTTTATGAATTGTTAAAACATAGCTTTTAAAGGAAATGGCAATACAAAATGTAATACAGTGTAATATGGTGTAAAAAAAAAAACAGTGAATAGTAACAAAAGAAGTCTGGCAAGGAATCACTAAAGCATCACAGTTGTCTCTGGATGATAAGAATATTTTTTTCTTCTAACTGAAGCTTTTTCAACATTTTAATTTTAATATTATGAGGAAAAACAATCTTTTTAAAAAATATTTATTTATTTATTTATTTATTTTGGCTGCACTGGGTCTCCATTGCTGTGCGCAGGCTTTCTCTAGTTGCGGTAAGCGGGGGCTACTCTTGGTTGTTGTGTGGTGGCTTCTCTTGTTGCAGAGCACGGGCTGTAGGTACACGGGCTTCAGTAGTTGTAGCACGTGGGCTCAGTAGTTGTGGCTCACGGGCTCTACAGCGCAGGCTCAGTAGTAGTGGTGCACGGGCTTAGTTGCTCCGCAGCATGTGGGATCTTCCCGGACCAGGGCTCGAACCCGTGTCCCCTGCACTGGGGAAGCCCCAACAATCTTATTTTTAATGGAGATGGTTATTCTACTCTCACAGGTAGTGATATAAAATGAAATACACTTAAACCTGTGCTAACACCAAGCCCATTATAATGTTCCCTGCCTTGTGCTGGCCCCTCCTTTCAAAGGCAGAGAGAGTTGGATCATCTGGGATAAGTGGGTGGCGGGGATAGTTAAAGGGGACTGAGGCCAGGCAGCACAATGCTGGCCACCTTGACTTGAGAAGATGGGAGGTGGAGGATCGTTCCCCAAATCCCCAGTAGTCCCCATGGATCTGACATCAGGAGGTGTCCCAGGTGATATTTAAGCCAGAGTGGACAAAAGCTACCAGGAGGTGCCAAATGGAATCTGGAGCTTGGATATATTCAGACCTAGGGGTAGGACCTCCAGAATTCCAGACCCCCAGAATTTCCCACTAGATGGCTAGTGGGAAAGGCTTGCCCTACAGATATCATTAACTTCATAGTAATGTGGTCTTGCATTTTACATGGTTTAAATTTAGCCTCCACTTTTCACACCATGGCAGGTGTTTTGTTTTTTTTGTTTTTTTAGGCTGTAGCAGATACTACAGTTTGTCTACCCTAAAGCCATTCTATCTTCTCCCTGGCTGAAAGTTCCCGTTTTCTTTGACCAATGCTGGGGAGTGAATCCTTGTTGATCTAGGACAAATATGGCATTCCAGTTATTTTTGGCCAGTGATTGGTGGAGGATGAGGACATGTGACCTAGTTATGACTAATGAGTGGCAAAGGAGGGAATTCTGCAAATAACTTCTAGGAAGTACAGTTGACCCTTGAACAACATGGGTTTGAACTGCATGGGTCCACTTATACACGGATTTTTTTCAATAAATACATACTACAATACGACACGATCCCCAGTTGCTTGAATCCAGGATGCAGAAACAAGGATATGGAGAGCCAACTGCAATGTTATACAGGGATTTTTAACTGCACGGGGGTCAGTGCCCCTAACCCCTCATTGTTCAAGGGTCAACTGTATTGCCCTCTCTGTAAGAGAGGCAAGAGAAGAAAAAGCCCTCTCTCCTCCTTCACTCCCCCACCTCTTCAGACATTGTCACGAGGGGAGATGTTGAAGCTGTGGCAGCCATCCTGAGACCTTGAGAGACGAGCCTGAGGGGAAAAGCCAGTAAGGGGAGAAGGGTGGAGCAGCGGAAGAAAAACAGCCAGGGTCTTCATGCCATCATTGCTCCCTGGCCATCCCTGGTCCACACCCTTCTGTACTTCTGGTTAATTACACAGCAATGTCGTCACGGTTCAACTTACTATTTGTTGAGTTTTCCATTACCTGAAGCCAAAAGCATCCTACTGGATATTCAAAAAGATCCTCTCCTTAGCCAAACTCTACTCAGCCTCCTCTGAACTTTTCAACTAGGCCTGACTTTTGAGCCTCCATGTTTGCTTATCTCTGCATTGTCCAATTTTAGCAGGAATCCTGGAAGTTAGTTTAGCTAAAATCCCCCATTCTCCATATCTGATTACCCTCAATATCTAATTGGGTTCCTCATCCTCCACCATCCTCCAGGCGATGTGTGATCACCCTGGCCTGCCTTCAGCAAGAATTCTGTTAGTTCAGTTTATTCAGAATCCTCCCTTAATCCTGATGTTCCTCCAAGTAATTTTCCATCCCCTGGCCCCCACCATTCTCCATGGCTATAAATTCCCACTTGCCCATGCTATATCAGAGTTGAGTCCAAGCTCTCTCCCTCACCACAAGACTCCATTGCAGTGGTCCCTACACCTTACAAGATGCACCCCCCACCTTGAATAGAGTCTTCCTTCCCACACTTTAGAAAGTGTCGTTGAATAATTTTTTTCTCTAACCACACAATCTCCTGACACAGAGTCTGTCTTAGTGTAGGCTTGAAACTGTTACAATGGTGTGGGTCCTCCAGGGATCCTGATGTTAGGGAACCCTATTTCCTGCCTTCCTAGCAGCATCTTTGCTAAGGATTACACAGAACTTGGGTTGTTGTACAAAACTACAAGATGTGTCTTAGGCTTGGCAATAGGCAAGAGGTATTTTGATCATTTAACCTCGGGGGAAAGGGAGAAGAGGTCTTGGAAAGAAGGATGGGAGGTGCACCCAGAGGAAGGCTGAACAACGGGTCAACCAGGGAGAGGTTTTACCTCCAATGCCTGCTCTGGTCATTGGAGAGAAGCCGCTGGGGGTGCTTGGGGGGATTCTGAAGCTGATCTGAGCTCAGTGGGTGTGGTGCCATGATTTAGTTACTAGTGTCTGCCCTCACAGCTGACTGGAGAAACCGGCATATAGCAATGACATCTTAGTGGCTGGGGTGAGATTGGGGGATAAGGAGGGACTAACAAGAGGTCTAGACTGTAAAAGGATGTGACTGTGTGCAGCAGGGAGGTGGACAGGGTAGTGAGACATAATATTTTTGTTAGATTCTGCTTATTCTCATTGTCATGACATTTTCATGTTGTTGGTAACTTGACATGGGGGAAACCATACTCAATGTAACAAACACTAGGAGGCTCATTTATTCTTTCAACAAATATACTACGGGGACTTCTGCATATTGTGCCATGCAGTGTTCTAGTTGCTGAGTGTATAGAGAGAAACATGGCAGACAAAGTCCACACAAGTGGAGTCGACAGCCCAGGGACGCAGCTCAGAAACCCAGGAGTCCTTCAGCAAGACAGAGCATCTCATCCTGAGGGCATCAGTGCAGATGGTGAGATGTGAGCAAGGAAGCATCCCTTTCTCTCTTCTCCTTGCCCTTCTTCCCGCAGTGACCTAGCCCTTCCATAACAATGCAAAGAAAGAAAAACCACTGCCTGGGAAAATTTTACAATGAAGGAATAAGGATTTCCCTTCTGACCCACACCTAGTTATGAAAAAGGTCCAAGTACCCTATGATATCAATATCTCTTCCCATAATTGTGGCCACTGTAACCATGGTAAATATTTACACATGCAGAGTTTATCATCATTACCATCTTGCAACCTGTAATTACCATGTACACAGTCCACCAACTTAAAATTCAATATCTTTTTAGCACATTTTTCCACAGCATTAGCCGATAAGATACAAAATGCAGATTATGTCAGTATAGATCAGCCTTGTGAATATGCAGTATTTACTAGTGTAGTGTCAACCCTGACAGTTGTTTTGGGTTTTTTTTTTTGTAAGGCAAGTGCCTGACTTAAGCTTTGTCTGCTGAGGCATCCATTTCAGAGGCATCCACTTCAAAGACGGCTATCTCAACAAACACACTGCCAGCCACATGGCAAGATAAAGAGCCAGGCTCCCTCACTTGACTGAGGCTCTTTTGTTTTAGAAATCTTGGTTGATTCTGATAACTGACTATTTGGGCCGCATGCTTCATTTTTTTCTCTTCCCACACTTTAAATTCCTGCTTTTATGTTCTAAATTCACCAATAAAGAGCGAACCAACAAATCTCTAGGCCCCCACCCTTAATAAAAGCAGAACCCCAGGTGAACGTCCCTCTACCTGTGACCTTGCTGTGTGGCCCCACGTGTGCTATGTGATTTCCAGGTCTTCTAAGTAATAAATGAGCATTATTAACTATAAAAAAATAATTAAAATAGTTCACTAGAACTGAATTTGGTTATCATTCAATTTAACCAATGATAATCTTAAAAAGAGGAGAAGATAAAATTGGACACAAGGGTTAATCGCCGAAATGAATTAAGAGCCTATTTAGATATATTTTTTAATCAAAAACACAACAGAAAAAAAATAGGCAAACATATAAAAAGGCAGTTTTCAGAGAGGACACATAATAATGAATAAAGACCTGAAAAAAGGGTTCATCCTTCTCAGGAATTGCTATCATGAACATTAATAAAACCCTCAAGTTCCATATCAAACCTATTTAATCAAGAAAACAGATTTAACAATGTTAACACTTTTTGGAGAGAAGTTCTTGAAGAATTGTTATACTTAAGCTGTACTGGTAGCAACAAAACTTAAGAAAAATGTTTTGGAATGCCAGTGTTTTACAAGTTATAAAGTTATAGAGACATTCAGATTCTTTATTTCAATAATCACACCATTGGAATTTATAAAGAAATAACTCAGCAGGACACAATTGATTTTAACGCCCCAAAATGTGTATACAAATTCCCCTTGGAGTCCTTAGTTGACTCCTGAAATGGGCATGAGTTGGGTGAGACTCCAAGGAGTCCAGTGAAACAAGTGAAAAATTGAAAGAGAGGAGCAGAAATTTCAGCAACTTTGCAGTGTATTCAACAACAGAGTTTGGAGTTCAAGTTAAACCCAGTAAGAGTAAGTACCAAGTCCCAGAAGCAAAGCCTAAAATCAAGACTCTAAAGATCAAAGTAAACAGATAGTAATTTATTTTCTTAGTGGAACAAAACTCACACTCTTCAGAAGAAGAAAGCAACCAAGTGGAAAACCTATAACTGAAAAATACAATATCTGAAATAAAAAGTTTATTGGACAAAATGTAGTATTCATAAAACATTCTAAAACGATAATTCTAGCTAATATTTATTGTGCCAAGGATGAGTTTAGTGCCATCCTCTACACTGTACCATCTACAATGTCTAGCATATAAAGAAAATTACTAGATATGTGAAGCAACAAGAGAACGTGTCCCATGGTCTAGAAAACAACATCCATAGAAAAAGACACACAATAAGATGCTGAAATTAGAAGAACTGTTAAAGAATATATAGGAAAAAAATGAATATACTGGACAAATAAGCACATGAAGAATTTCGGGGGAGACATGGAAAATCTGAAAAAGCAAATGAAGATCGAAGAACTGAAAAATATGTCTTAAATTTTTAAATTAATTTAATAGAAAGAGCAGACTGAACAATACAGAAGAAAGAGTCTTGAAGACACAGATCAACAGAAAGATACTCAAACTGAAGCAAAGTGAGAAAATATATTTAACATACAAATAGAAAAAAATGGAACAGACACTCCAATATTCTATGGAATGCTATCAAGTGGTCTGACATACACGTTATTGGAGTTCCATAAAGAGAGAGGGAGACAGAGAGAAGGAAAAAGAAAAAATATTGGTCCAAAGTTTTCCAAATTTTATTTAAAACATCAATCCACAATCCAAGAAGCTCTGTGTACCCTAAGCAGAATAAATACAAAGAAAATTACATCTTGATGCATAAGATGCAAGCTGTAAGAGTCAAGGATAAAGAAAAATCCTCAAAGCAACTGGAGATAAAAAGACACATTACTTACAGGAGGACAATGATTTGGATGATGGCTGACTTCTCATCAGAGTCAAGAAGATAATGGAAAGTACTAAAAAAAAAATGTCAAGCTTAGAATTTGTGTCCAATGAAAACACATTTCAAAAATGAAGGTGAAATAGAGATATTTAGTTAAATAAAACCTGAAATGATTTGTTATCAGCAAAACTGTATTACCAAAGGGGTAAAGGCAATTTTTCATGCAAAAAGGAAATGATATGAGATAAAATTTTGAATCTACAGTAAGTAATTAAGCACATTGGAAATTGTATGCATGTAGGTAAATATAAAACTTTTTTCTTAAAGACAACTGATAAGGAAAAAATAATAATGAAGTACCATGGGTTTTATATCCTACATAGAAATAAATATATTTGACAAAAAAAGGACAAAAATAGGAGAATGAAATTACACTACAGTATTATAAGAGTCTACCATTATACATGAAGTGGTATAATACTAATTCAAGGTAGACTGTGATAAACTAAGAACACATATTATAATCCCTACAGCAACTTTTAAAAAATATAAAGAGGCTTAGCTAAAAAGCCAATAGTCAAAATAAAATGGAATATTAAAATATACTAGATTTATAAAAATTCAAAAAGGGAATAAAAAAGGAGCAAAGAGCACAGGGAACAAATAAACAAAGAGCAAAGTCTGACAGAGGCAGAATTAAACCCAACCACATCAAAAAATATATTAAACATAAATGAACTAATTACTCCAACTAAAAGGCAGAGGTTTTCAGACAAAACAAAAAAAGGAAGCTCCAACTACATGCTGTTTAAAGTGATGCTTAAATTCAAAGATACAGTAAATGAAAGTGAGAAAAAGGAAAATGATTTCCCATGCACACACTAAGCATTAAAAAGCTGGCATGACTATATTAATAGCAGCCATGTAGAATTCAAAACAGCAGGGCTTCCCTGGTGGCGCAGTGGTTGAGAGTCTGCCTGCCAATGCAGGGGACACGGGTTCGAGCCCTGGTCTGGGAAGATCCCATGTGCCGCAGAGCAGCTGGGCCCGTGAGCCACAATTACTGAGCCTGCGCATCTGGAGCCTGTGCTCCGCAACAAGAGAGGCCACGATAGTGAGAGGCCCGCGCACCGCGATGAAGAGTGGCCCCCGCTTGCCACAACGAGAGAAAGCCCTCGCACAGAAACGAAGACCCAACACAGCCATAAATAAATAAATAAATACTTAAAAAAAAAAACAGCATTACTTTCAGAGATAAAGAAGATGATTTCATAATGATAAAAGTGTCAATTCATCAAGAAGACAAAATAATCCTAAATGTGCATATAACTATTAACATGTTTCAAAATACATACACGCTGACAAAACTAAAAAGAATAGAAAAATTCACAAACATACATACAGATGCTGAAACTCCTCTCTCAGTAACCAGTTTTTTAAAAAAGCAGCAAAACTCATTAAGGATACAGGAAATTTGAACATCCCTAAGTGACATTTATAGAACACTACACCAATCACTACGGGATACCTATTCTTTCCAAGAGGCTATGGCAAGTTGACCAAATGCCAAGACATAAGTCTCAATAAACTCCAGAAGACTGAAAATAAACAGAACTGGGAGTGGGAGTCTGAGACAATTGAGAGAGATGAGTCTTTTTCAACTCCTGCTCCAAATTTCTCAGTGTCTTGGTATTGAAATGGTGGGTGTGAAGGGCAGGAGTACAGGACAGGAATGGAAGGACTAAAGGAAAGAGGGTAGGTAGGTGCCAAACGAAAAGTCAAGGATGACTCCAAAGTTTTGGCCTTCACCACTGGAAGAATGGAACTGTTATTTGTTAAAGTAGAGAAGATGGGAAGGATCAGATTTAGGGATGGGGTAGAAAAGCAAGAGTTCAACTGAGGGGCACTAAGAGTGAGATTCCTACCAGATATCCATGTAAAACCTTTGGGTTGGCAACTAAAAATTTAAGCCTGCAGGGCGTAAGTTGTGCCTACAGAAACAAATGATGGGGTTGTCAGCAAATAATGTACTAGCGGTTTGTTTGCTTTTTATAAATTTATTTATTTATTTATTTATTTATTTTTGGCTGCATTGGGTCTTGGTTGCTGTGCGCGAGCCTTCTCTAGTTGCAGCGAGTAGGGGCTGCTCTTTTGTTGTGGTGTGCAGGCTTCTCATTGCGGTGGCTTCTCTTGTTGCAGAGCACGGGCTCTAGGCGCGCAGGCTTCAGTAGTTGTGGCATGCGGCTTCAGTAGTTGTGGCATGCGGCCTCAGTAGTTGTGGCTCACAGGCCCTAGAGCGCAGGCTCAGTAGTTGTGGTGCACGGGCTTAGTTGCTCCGTGGCATGTGGGATCTTCCCGGACCAGGGCTTGAACCCCTGTCCCCTGCATTGGCAGGTGGATTCTTAACCACTGCACCACCAGGGAAGCCCACTAGTGGTTTTTTAAACAGCTATTTCATCTCAAACCAATATCATATTTAAGACCCTCTGCCCTATAGGCCTCAGCCAGAAATCTATATCAAAATCTAACACAGTGTTCCCATTATTTACAAACAGATAAACATTTCCAGAAAGATGGGGAGTAGGTACACCTCCCCCAGGGGCAACTCAGAAGCATAAGCCAAAACACAAACCAAATTGCCAACCTGCATACCAGGGCCTGATTTTGTGTCTTATTTGCTGGCTAAGAAAGAAAAAGAGTCATAAATTATAGCTTTGTTTCTCTCTCTACCTGTCACGTCACAGAAATTAAAGGAATTGGTAAACAGAAGCTCTGAAAGATTTATAACCTCAGTTTAAGACCAAGATACCTCAGGAAGATCAGAAACATTTGTTATGTTCTGGAAGAAATAAAATGCCAACGCAAATAACTTTCAATTGCAACTCCAAAGCAAGCACAATTCTGGTTAATGCGTGAAAGGTGTGTTCTACTAAGCTCCCTTTGATTCTCCAGGAAGACTGATGGAGAAATTGTACTCTGGAGAGGAGGGTTAAGAAACTATGTTGGAACTTATTAAATATGACATGCAGTGACTTTTCAATTTTGTTTAAAAAGTGTGCTTAAAATTAATTACATTTTAAATGGAATTTATAAACATATTATACCACCTAAGTAAACTGCAGAAAATTGTGCTGTGCCATGATTTTGCTGAATTTGATAAGCTATATTGGCTGTAAGTGGGAGCTCACTGGCATTATCCACAGGGTGAAGGGGCTAGATTCGTAAAAAAACACCTGTAGGAGTATTTGCGTTTTCCTGTACATCAATATATAGTGATACAGGTAACTGTCTACACATATGCCAACATATCCAATTATGGGGATTTACAACCCTCCTCCCTTTCTTATGGATTTTTTTATACTGTCTTCCTAGCCACCAATTTCTCCACCTGCCAACCCATCCTTCAGTCTGCAGGTATCGTGATCATTCTAAAACGGTCACTGGTCACATCACTCCCCAGGTTAAAACCATTAGTGTCGCCTCATCTTCTACTAAGAGGGCCAGCTTTGTGGGCATGCAATAATACAGAGCTCTGAGCTCAGGGCCCTACACTTGGTTGAACACTCTGGAGTTGCTGTCTTTCACCTTGGAAATGTAGCTTTGTAAGGCATTACCATGGGGCGTGCGCATGGGCAGAGGCTTTACACTCAATGTGCATGTCCCTCATTCCCATATGGCATTTGTAATGCTCCGTGAGCACAGAATTCTGGTGGATCCATGAAGTGTGGAGGTTCAGCAAGACCCAGGTAAGTGTGTTTTGTCTATACCTGAGTAAGCAGGGGCACTGACGGCCCTCAGAAACCAAGTATTGTGTCCAACTAGAACTAACTTACTCCAAATGTGAAAAGAAGCATAGGTGTCCTAAGAGTCTGCAAGGACCAAGGAACCTTGGTCATATCCTTTCCTTCCTGTGTTACTTCCCTGTGTTAGCGAATCACTGAGGCTGAAGTGATGACACAGATGGAAAGGAAAAGATGAGACAACCATAGTTCCTCTTCCCTTCCATCTCTCCTCACTCATCAGTCAGCTGAAGGTAGGCAGCGTTGGTAGAAAGCACACACATCAAGGAGGGAAATAAAAAGAGTTAATTTTCTGCAGTGTTTCCACTGTTCTGGTCAGAATGAAATATATGTGCATATATGTACCTCGATGTATGAATTGGGTAATTTCTGTGATTCTGCACGAGAGTTCAATGCTTTTGTATTTGCATTTAAAACTGGCACTGCACAATTCAGAGATGAATGGTAAAATGCTCACTGATAATTCAAAATTTTAAATGTTATTTAGCGAGATTGCTGTTAAATAGCAGATAAAAAACACCATGACAAACCAAGAGAAAGAGGCAGACCATGAAAGAAAGGAAAAAGCTTTATATCTTAGTACCTTTAACAGCATTTTTCCAATTTTGGAATGAGGGACCCCACCTTTTTATTTTGCACTGAGTCTCACAGATAACAGAGTCAGTTCTGCCAACTAAGAATAAAAATCAAATTCCTTAGCATATGGAGATGTGCATATTTGTGTCCCCCCAAAATTGTTATGGTGAAACCCTAACCCCCAATGAGATGACGGTATTTGGAGATGGGGCCTTTGAGAGATAATGAGTTTAGATGAGGTCATGAGGGTGGGGCCCCATGATGAGATTAGTGTCCTTAGAGAGAGAGTAATTACTGTCCTTAGAGAGAGAGAGATTAGCGCTCTATCCCTTTCCACCAGGTGAAGATACAAAGAGAAGACAGCTGTCTGCAAACCAGAAGAAAGGTCTCATCAGCACCTTGATCTTGGACTTCCCAGGGCCCAGAACTGTAAGAAATAAATGTCTGTTGTTCAAGCCACCCAGTCTGTGGTATTTGCTGTGGCAACCCAAGCCAACCAAGATACATAGCATGACACTCTAGGCCCTTTAATGCCTGGCTCTGGCCTAAGTCTCCAGCCCCATCTCTATGGCTTCCCTCCCCCATGCCCCCTCCCCCACCATACTCACTCCCCATTAACTCTGAACACCTCCCTGTTCCTTCCACCCATTCACCTCTGCACATGCTTCTCCCCTAGCCTTAAAGGGCCCCCCCAGCCCCACCTTCTCAGCTCTTTCCTTCCTTCCCATGTTACCCCCCCTCAATGCTTCCTGTCCCTACCTCAGGACTGACTCAGAAATTGCCTTTTCTGGGGACTTCCCTGGCGGTCCAGTGGTTAAGACTTTGCCTTCCAATGCAGGGGGTGTGGGTTCGATCCCTGGTCTGGGAGCTGCTAAGATCCCACATGCCTCGAGGCCAAAAAACCAAAACGTAAAACAGAAGCAATATTGTAACAAACTCAATAAAGCCTTTAAAAAAATGGTCTACATAAAAGAAAAATCTTAAAAAAAAAAAAGAAATTGCCTTTTCTAGAAACACTTCCCAGACCTGATTTGTGGCTTCCTCTGGAACGTCACATTGAAGTTACTACATAATGGTAAAACAAGGTGAAATCGTGTCCTAGGGCCACCATAACGAAGTACCACAAACTGGGTGGCTTAAAACAATAGACATTTATTTTCTCACAGCTCTGGAGGCTGGAAGTCCAAGACTGAGGTATCAGCAGGGGTGGTTTCTTCTGAGCAGTGAGGGAGAACGTGTTCCCTGCCTCTCTCCCAGCGTCTGGTGGATTGCCCAGTTTTCGGTGTGCCTCGGCTTGTGGTCATATCACCACACCTGTGCCTCCATGTGTGCATGGTACTCTCCCTGTGTGTGTGTCTGTCTTTGTGTTCCAATTTCCTGTTTTTATGAGATTCGGGCCCACACTAATGACTTCTTTTTAACTTAACTACATCTGTGTCCCCAAATAAGGTCACATCCTGAGGTATTGGGGGTTAGGCTTCAACACACTCATTTTGGGGGACTCAACTCAATCCACAATATGAGGCATCCAGAAGTCATTTTCTTTTTTTCCTTCAAGCACCTAAGATGATGGACATTTTCTAAAAGACGGGGGGCCCGACATCTAATCCTCCCTAAAAATCCCACTCCACTCCCAAGCCCTCCATAGGGGCCGCCAAGAGATTTAGCAAAAAGACTCAAAAGTCGGCTTGATCCATGTCAGTGGCATCGACCACCAGCAAGAGGACGGCTATCCCTGATCGCTTGTTCCGCACAACTTGCCAGAGTCGGGCTTCTTGAAAATAGGCCTTGGCCTTCCTGACAGATGTGATGAGGACTCGGGCAAGGAAGCTTGTCTGAACAGGCTGTTTCCTAGGAGAATGGAAATGAGGAATCCCTCCTGACGATAGGGGTTGAAGGCAGGAGGGAGTCAGAACAACTTCCTTCTTCAGGCTGAAAGGAACAGCAGTCCTCACTTGACCTCTCTCTTTGTACATATATCATGCTGCCAGGTGTTGGGCCAAGTGCCCTCCTAAGCGCTGTCCACTGTAAGAAGCACCACCTTACTCCATTCCCATGGCAACTGTATCAGATTGCATCCCATTGTCCAGAGGAGGAAACTGAGGCTTGGGAAGGTTAAGGCACTGCTCCACAATTAGACAATATGTAGAAAAATCAGGATTTAAACCTGTGTAACCCCCAAAACCTGTCCTTTTAACCTCTGTGCATGACCTTCTTCAGTCACAAAACTTAATCTAATTTAATAAACCTTACATAGCACATATTATGCGCCAGACTATGTAGTAAGCATTTTACATATAGTAACTCATTTACTCCTCAGAAGAGTTTATGAAGTAAGTACCACTGAATCCCCATTTTACAGATGAGGAAACTGAGAATCAGGGAGGAGAAGAAACTTACTTGAGGTTGCTCAGCTAGTAAGTAGCAGAGCCAGCATGGAACTCCAGGCAGTCTGACTCCACGGTCTGTGCTCTTAACCACTGTGCTGTGGACAGGGCTTCCCTGCTGGAAGATTCCAGGGTGTACCTGGCAGGGCGCCTGCTGTGTCCCAGAGACACATAAGCCCAGAGGCCAATATACTATCTCTAAGCGGGGCTAGAAGCTGGAGTGTGATTGAAAGAGCATCAAGCCGCAGCTCTGATGTTGGGAACAAAGTGTGGGACTCACTTCCCTTCTGGGACCTACCCCTGCCTTCGAGCTAACATGCAAACGCCTACCCTGCAGACCCCCCAGGGCCCAACCCTGCATCCACCCAGCTGCCGCCCAGGGCTGCTGGGAGTTCAGTGATTACAAATCCACTCCAAAAATATCCACTGAGCCACTAAGCAATGAAGCCACTAAGGACCGCTAAGCAGGACCAGCTTGGTCATATTCATGGTTTAAAACTGTGATTCCAGTGGTTGGATGGAGGATGTACTGAAAGGGCAAGAGGGAGCACAGAGACCAGTCAGGAGGCAGCACAGGGGTCCCATGAGGGGCGACGTTGAATGGAGATGGTAGTGGTGAGGCTGGAAAGAAAGGGCAGATTTGGGAGATATTTGGGAGGTAAAATCAACACAGCCACGTGCCTAATTGGATTCACGGGGGTGAGGGAGATGGAAGGATCAAGGAAAACCTCAGAGATTTTGGCTCCTGCAACTGGATAGATGATGGTACTGTGCACTAAGCTCGGAAACTCTGAAAAACACATGAGTTTGATTGAGGTCATTTTGAATTTGAGGTATTAAATCTTCTGAGACATCCAAGTGGAAATGTATACACAGGCACACAGACTGGGAGCCCAGAGGAGAAATGTGAATTAAGGAAATAAATTACTGAGTCATTGTTTTAGAGGAATAGGCACCAGTTATTCATGTGCTGTCTCTCAGCTCCAAATCCACTGCTTTGTGATACTGGACAGGACCCTGTGGACATTTATTTCCAGCTGGCTTCATGTTCGGCATGGCCAATAGAGGGCGCAAGAGAGACGCTGCCTGTCCAGAGTGGGAGGAAGGGACGTCCCTTTTTCTTCCAGCGTGCTGCTTTCCACGTGCTGCAGTAGGCTGGGGTGCAGGGGACCTGGTAGCCCTTATCTCAGCAGCCCTCCTGCACAAGCTGCAGCCAGCATCCTCCGGCAAGCTTCTGTGCCACCCAGTAGGATGCCTGTTCCTCTGACAACCAGGCCCTCCCAATGAGATCTGAAACAGCCTAGATGGAGAGGGAAGCCTTCTTCTAGGTTTCTGAGTTCTTTCCTTGTTAACTCACCCTCAGCCCTAGCGGGAGCAGCTGTTTTCCTGAAATTGCTACTTGTGGATCTCCTAGAGTCCTGACTCCTTTTCGAAGTTAACCTTTTGACTAGAATGACAGTCCTTTGTACTACATTTTCCCTTTTTGACATTGCTTTGGTCTCCTGACTGCACTCAGACTGGTACAGAGTGACTGAACATGTAGGGGTTGGCAAGATCACCTGGAGAGACGGTACAGAGAGCTAAGGAAGAGGTACAAGGGCTCAGTATTGAGGAATTCCAAGATTTACTGCAAGGGGGAGGAGGCTGAACTTGCAAAGAAGATGGAGAAGGAACAGCCAATGAACATCATAAAGGACTTAAAAAGGGAAATCAAAAAATAGGAGACAATATTTGCAACACATATAACTGACAAAGAAGAGTTATCTAGAATATGTAAAGAACAAATCAATCCAAAAAGGCAGACGTCTAGAAGAAAAATTAACAAAGCTATGAACAGACACTTCACAAAACTGGGAACGAAATATATAAAGAAACCTCAACCTGTTAGTGAGGAAATGCAATTTAAAACAACAATAAGATACCATGTTATGCTCATTCGATTGGCAAATATGAAAAAGTCCATAACACTAAATATTGGCAAGGAAGGAAAGGTGTGTGGTCCTACAGGGTAGCCACGAGCCACATCTGGCTTTTGAGCACTTTAAATGTAGCTAGTCCAAATTGAGACATGTTGTTACTGTAAAATACATACCCAATTTCAAAGATTTAGTATGAATAAAAGGATGTAAAATATCTCAATAATTTTGACATTGAAATTAAAATATTTTAGTTATGTTAGGGTAAATAAAGTATATTATTAAGTTCACCTAATCCTTTTTACCTTTATAATGTCACTAGTAGAAATTTCTAAATTACAAATGTGGCTTGCATTTGGTGACTCCATCATATTTCTTTACAACAATGCTGATGTAGAGCAATGGAAGTGTCCACACATGGCTAACCAGAGTGTAAACTGGTACAACTACTTTGTAAAACAATTTGCCATTATCTAACAAAGTTGAACATACACCTATTCTATGACCCAGCCATTTTCCTAATGGTATATGTTCTAGAGAAACTCTTGCGTATGTGCGCCAGGAGATATATACAAAATTGTTCATAGCAGCATTGTTCATAATAGTCAAAAACTAGAAAGAGTACAAATGTCCACTGTCAGTAGGAAGGATAAAATTCACGGTGCAGTCACATGATGGAACATTATACATTGGTGAAAATGAAGAGAGTACAGCTATACACAGTGTGGGTCAATCTTAGAAACTCAGTCTTGAGCAAAAACTGCAAAGTACAGAAGAACACATAAAACGTGGTACCATTTTTATAAATTTCATAAAGCAATAACAATTAAACACTGTATGGTTAGGAATGAGAAAGTGTGGGAAAGGGGATGGAGTCAGGGAGAAGCCCAGGGAGCTTCAGGAGTACAGGACAGGCTCTACTCTTCAGTTGGATTATGAGTTTATGCATGAGCTCATTTTCTTATTTCCAAGAAAGAAAAGACTTACAATCACATGCTAGTTTTAAGAACCAAATGATCATGGTGACTCGACTCAGAGCTATTTCACTGAAATGATGAAGCCAATGTAGTGAGTTAAGGACCAAGTTATCATGAGAAAGTGAGGACACCAAGAGAAGACTGTTTTGGGGGGAAGTATGGTTGTGAAAGTGAGGCATGTTGGGTAGTAGACCTAAGGTGACACGGGTACCAGGGAGAGCTTATTATTAAAATAGAAGGCACTATGCACAGATAAACACTGAGGAGAGGACTTCTGCTTCTGGTCGACTAGAGTGTTTCGGGTCAACCTTCCTGCTAATAAGAACTATGATAACTGTACAAACTATATATTTTAAAATCTATTTGAAGGACTCATAGAGCTATCAAAGGAGCGAGGAGCTGCAGGTTGAATATCGATGAAAAAGAAAAGCCCAAAGAGATGGGTCCAGCACTGAGATCACTCTTCCTCAAGAGGTATCTGCCAAATCTGAAAACAGCTTTCAGGAGGCTGAGAAGTCAAACAGGGTTTGGAAGCCCTCGCAGGCTTTAGGGACAGGACACATACTAAAAATCAGAGTCTACCAAAAAGGAAGAGGCTTGGTAAACTCTGCGCTTCCCGTAAGGATGCCAAAGGGCTTTATTCCAGCAATGAGTATGAAATGGATGAGAACTGTCCTCACAGGATGTCTCATCATCTCAATCTCTGTGAGGACTGAGATCAAAAGCAATTCCTGGCGCTCCAGCTTAGACGCCTACAAAAAGCGAAAAGAAAACCTTTCTAAGGAAACATAACATCATCCAAAGCTTCAAATTATTTCTCTAAATAATGTTTCCTAAATAATGCCCAGCATGTCATTAAGAAAACAACAACCAGGTAAATGAGAAAACAAAAGATGTCTAAAAGGAAACAATTGATAATAAAAATAGAAGGTTACCAAATAATGGAGTTATCAAACATGTCTTCTAAGTAAACGTGATTTATAGGTTTAAATAATTAAAAAGCAAGTTTTGAGAATTTCAGCAGAGGTGAAAGCCATAAAAGAGAACCAAATGGTGATTCTAGAACTGAAAAGTGCAACAATGAATATTAAGAACTTGAAAGTTATACTTCATAGCAGATAGAGAGACCTGAAGTGATTACAAAAGAAATAGGGTAGAAGAAAATATTCGGACTAAAAACAAAGAGAAAGAAAAGAATTTTTTAAAATACGGAAATATTGTCAGAGCCATACGAGGCATAGTGATAAGGCCTAATATCTGTGCAATTTGAGTTTGATAATGTGAGGAGAAAAAAAATGTCAGAAGTGATATTAGAAGACAAAATAAGAATCCCGCAAAAATAACAATGCCACTCAAGCACAGATTGAAGAAGCAAGAGCCGCAGGAGGTAATGGCCAGAATGACAGACCTATGCAAACCGTAATTAAATTTCTTATTTAATTTCTGATTTAAATTTTATAGCAAAATATAAAATTCTTAAAAGCAGCAAGACAAAACATGTCAGCTGAAAAGGAGCAAAAAATAGTACTGACAATCGTCTTTTAATCAGAAACAATAAAAACCACAAGACAATAGAATCATATCTTCAAAATGCTGAAGGAAAAAGCTGCCGATACAGATTTGATATCCAGAAAAATAATAATTCATAAACAAAGTTTAAATGAAGACATTTTCAGACAAATAAAAAGTGAGACTTGTCACCAGAAGTCATATACTAAAGGGAATGCTAAAGAAAATATTTCAGGCAAAATGAAGATAATTCCAATGGAAACTTCCAAGTGAAGGAAGAAATAATGAGCAGAATATGTGAGTAAATATAATCAATGATCAAAGATTCTATCTCAAAAATCTAGAAAAAGAACAGTAAGTTAAACCAAAATGTACGTAGGAGAAAATTAAAATGAGAACATAAACCAGTAAATCATTAGCAAACAAATAATAATTAAGAAAGCCAAGGGTATTTTTAAATTAAAAAAACTGATAAACCCAAGCAAGACCAATCAAAAAATAAATTAAGGAGGGAGAAAACACAAATTACCAAAATCAGAATTAAAAAAGAAGATATCATTACAGATCCTCCAAACACTGAAAAGATTAAGAACATATTATGAACATTTGGCCAATACATGTGAAACTTAGAAATAATAACAATCCTAAACAAACTCTTACAGAGAATTTCAAGAAATGGTATACTTCCAAATTATTTTAATGAGGCCGATATAACCTTGATACAAAAAACTAATAAAGATGGGCTTCCCTGGTGGCGCAGTGGTTAAGAATCCGCCTGCCAATGCATGGGACACGGGTTCAAGCCCTGGTCCGGGAAGATCCCACATGCTGCGGAGCAACTAAGCCCATGCGCCACAACTACTGAGCCTGCGCTCTAGAGCCCGTGAGCCACAACTACTGAAGCCCGTATGCCTAGAGCCCGTGCTCCGCAACAAGTCACCACGATGAGACGCCCGCGCACCGCAACAAAGAGTAGCCCCTGCTCGCCACAACTAGAGAAAGCCCACGTGCAGCAACAAAGACACAACATAGCCAAAAATTAAAATAAATTTATTTTTAAAAGAACTAATAAAGACATTAAGGGGGTGGGGGAGGGAAGTACTGGGAGTTTGGGTTTAGCAGCTGCAAACTATTTTATATAGAATGGATAAACAACAAGGTCCTACTGTAGAGCACAGGGAACTATATTCAGTATCCTGTGATAAACCATAATGTAAACGAATGTGAAAAAGAATAAATATATATAACTGAGTCACTTTGCCGTACAGCAGAAATTAACACATTGTAAATCAACTATACTTCAATAAAATTTTTTTTACAAGTGTGCCCTTTCTTGCTCTTCTCTGGAAGAGTCTGAGGAAGATTATCATTATTATTATTTCTAACATTTGGAAGAATTCACCTATGAAGACATCTGGGCCTAGACTTCCCTTTACAAGAAAATTTTTACTACAGGTTCAATTCCTTAATACATACAGAATTATTCTAATATTTAAATTCTCCTTGTATTATTTTTGCTAAGTTGTGTTTTCCAAAGTAGTTATTTTACCCAAATTTCAAATATATTGGCATACTGTTCATAATATCCTCTTATGAAAAATTTATAAACAAAATATTACCAAATCAAATCTAATAACATATCACATCATGAGAAAGTGGGTTTTACGCCAAGAATGAAAGGTTGATTTATTATTTAAGAATACTCTAAAAATTTGATTCTTCACCCAGTCAGATAAAGAAAAAGGAGAAAAACCACATATTATCTCAACAGATGGAGAAAAAGCGTTTACTTAAATTCAACCCTCATTGATAATGAAACCTCCCAGCAAATCAGGATAGAAGGAAAATAACATGATAAAGGGTATCTACAATAACAATACAGCTAACATAATAATTAACTGTAAAATAGTGAATGCTCTCTACCTGAGGGAGAGCTGGTTTTGGTAAGTGTGCCAATCAGGACAGGCTGTGTTCTGCTACAGTAACAAGCAGCCCCAAATCTCAGTGCCTTCAAAAAGCAGAAGTGTCTGTCTCACTGATGCCATGTCCCAGGTCAGGTGGGCTGGTAGTCAGTGTGGCCTCCGTTCCACATTGCACTCACTTTGGGAAGCAGGCTGAAGTAAGTTCCACCATCCAGAACATCGTGGTTGCCTAGAGCTAGAGACATACGAAGTGACACCTAGTTCGTCAATACTTTTTCCAAGATGTGACACACATTGCCTCTGCTCACATTGACCAAAGCAAGTCACATGTTCCCACAGAACTGCAACTGGACAAGGAAGGACAATTCTTTGCATGGAAATAAACAGGGACGGGATATGGGTGAACAGTGGTAAAGCCCCACATTGAGAGAATGGGGCCTATTTATATTACTGACTTCACAGATGGAAACAGGAACCAGAGGCCAGACTCCTCAATGAATAAGGACACTCCAAGAAGGTCAGAAAAACCAAGGGCTGAAAGGAGTTAGACTGAGGATCAGTAACAATATTGGTCTTCACTTTTTCCTTGGTTGGCTCTGGCTAATAAGCCTGATTTTCTCTTCTTGGTAGTTCTGGTGCACAATTCTCCCCTGGTATCCTAAACTGTTTGTCCCCATTGTTGTCTGCAGGAGAATATCCCTTTAGGGTGTCAGGACTCTCACTGCTCTTTGTAGAACAGTTTTTCCATCTCTGTCTGTAATAGCTCAGAGACCAGATTTTAGATAACTGAGTATTGCTAAGAATATTTTGTTCCTACCAATTCTCTCAGGAGAATGCCTAAGCTCAGTGCTAGCTTATGCTGATTGATCCTTCTAAAATAGTGATACTTCTTCCCTCAAGGCATTTAAACCCTTCCCTCAAGACTAATCATAAATCCTGTCGCCAGCCTAACACCCTATCCACTCCAGCTCATATCGTGAGAGCCATCTCCCCTCTCCACCCTTTTGCTATCCCATAAAAGAGGGATTTTTGTCTTACCCAGAAAGCACTAGGGGAAAGATCTGCCTTCTCTCTCCATGGGAAGAGAAGTGATAGCCCAAATCATGACACACATGAGTCCGATATCCATTGATCATTACAGGTTGCCATTTTTTGGAAATTTCTTGGGTTTCTCTGTGACTGGGAACCACGGTCCCAGAGCCCACCTTACAGACTCAATTCTCTGCCCAAGCAAGTCTCAAGCTTGAAATTAAGGGACAAGAATAGAAAGGTCATTCTGGACTCAAATCCAAGTCGGTTCTCCAAACCAACTTTATTAATAATACATCTGAAATTTCTTCGTTTGTTTCTCAACAGCTTCTGAACTCAGAAGAATATAAGAAATTGGCCGCCAATAAGTTATTACTTTCATCTCTCATTCAACAAAGAGCTGCCATAGGCCTTCACTGTCCCCATTCTAGGCCTTGCAGACACCAAGGTGAAAAGGAAAGAATTGCTGCTCTTCAGTAAGTCACAGTCTAGTGCAGAAGTGGATATGCAACAAAATAAACAAGGAATGTTCCATGTTTCAAGGAACACAAAAATAATAGTCACTGGAGTAGATGCTTCTGTTTGTTTTTACCTGCCTGACCCAGGGTCCACTTCTCTTCTTCTGTTGATACTCCAATATTCCTTGAGAATATTCTTCACATATCTTCTTAGTCCCAATGCCTCAAGGGGAACCAACGCCACCCCCTGAATCCAAGGGTGGGCATGAGATCCAGCCCGGCCAGTTAGAGCCTCAGACTCCCTGGTCACTGCCATTGGTGCAAGAATGGCCCAAGACCTCATGAGAACCCATCGTAACTAACCCTGGAATGTTCTCTGCAATGATGGTGAAAAAGATACTCCCTTTTCCACACTTGGAGTTGGGAGGCTGTGAGCCTGGGGGTGGTAAGGGCCTCATGAGGAGAGAGCCTGCTTGGAGCCACACAGAGGAGAGAATCCAAGGAGGAAGATTTCTCATGATAGTATTCAGGAACTTGGTTCCAGCCACAGCTGATGAGACTTACACCTCCATTCATTCATTTATTGATTTGTCCATCAAAAATTTATTGAGCATCTATTATGTTCCAGGTGTTTTAGGGCTTGGGGACACAGCAGTGAATCAATCACACCACATCCCTACTTTAAGGAGCTTGTAACTCCTTAGGAAGAGACCAATGCACGAAAAATGATGCCCATGTTAACAGGATCACTCTGGCTGCTGCATGGAGGTGCCAAGAAGAGGGGAAGGGAAAAAGTAAGCAGACCAGTTAAGGAAGTTATTGTAATAACCTAAGCAAGAGAGGTGACGCTGGCTTGGACCAGAATGGAAGTGATGAGAAGTGGCCAGAGCCAATTAATTCCCTTCAAAGGAACTCATGTTGCTTTTCTGTCACTTGCAGCTGAAGGAGGCTGGCATGCTCTATTCCATCTACTTTCAGGTGCCATCCACATTAAATGCACTATTACTTTATGTGCCACCAAGAAGGAGGAAATGCTGCCAATTAATCTACGATGTGATTCTTTCGCATCCCTTAAAAGAGTTCCTTTAGACCTTTCATATATCATGTTAGTACGAACAACTGTGACCATGTACAAACAATAAAATTACATCACAAGTACCACCATGACCAGCAGTGATCATAAAGCACATCCCAATTTCAGAAATGTCAAAACATGGGAAAGTGTGTACGTTATAGTCAATGAAATCCATTAGTGTGTATACTTATGTCTGACTTTATAGAGATGATTAATACATGGTTTATCCTTATGAAGTCCATATTTATTTTCTAGGAGGGTTGAAAGGTATAAATGCATCCTACAATTCATTTCTACTTAACCATCTCAGACTGATTTATGGTAATTTTCTTAATCCCCCATGTACAAGACAAATCAAAATGAACTTTCAAGTGAGGTGTAGATCTTAAAATCTAAGCTTTACATTCTAGACTCCTGCATTAGACACACACATGCCTGATACACATATGGACACCAAGCCCATAAGCCCACATCCCTTACATGGCCTCTCTCCAGCCTCTACTTCTGTACGTACTCTATATATAAAGAACAAAGTGCAGTCAAAGCAATTCCAAACTTTCTCAGAATATGTTTGGTTTCCACCTTTTGCACAAGCCACAACTGGTACGAGCATGAAAAGCAATGTATAACATAAGTGAGCTTCCCCCAAGTTCAAAAAAGTTGAGACAAAGTTGGAAGTGAATCCTGCCCCATTAAGAAATTTCAGCCACTTTGTGAATCACAATGACAGGGACACCCCAGGTTCAAAAGACCATCTCCAAGTAAAGCATGATTGCAACTTTAGGGAGTGATTTTTTAAATTGCCTTTGTTATCTGACTGTGCCCAGAGTTAAACAACTTTTGTTGTATATTTATGTTAACCAAGAAGATGCTTTCATGTTCTACGCTGCATGTGAAGTTACCTGGCCCAACAATAATATAGAAGTTACATTTCTTTTTAAATGTCCCTTTAACTCCTAACAATCTAAAATGAGAATACCCAGAGCTGTTTACAAGGTTGTGAAACTGATACCCTCAAATGTGGGTACAGGCCATAAATTGATACAACATTGATATTAAAAAAAAAAAAACCTTTTGGAAACATAATTTAAGAACATGTTTCTGGAGTCCTAGAAGTTATTCAATCCTTTCGATCCAATAATCTCACTCACTGCACCTCATTTTAAGGAATTCACTTAAAAGAAGAAAAATGCTTTACGTATAAAATTTTCAGGCAACTTACTTATAAAGATGAAACACTGAAAACAGCCTGCATGTCTAACAACAAGAAAACATTTAAGTAAGTTACAATAGTTCCATCAGATGGAATATCCTAGCCCATTCAAATATTAATTTTGAAGACATTATAGCAACATAAACTACTTAAAACATGATGCTAAGAGAAAAAGCAGAAATCATTTTGTGTGGCAAGTGTACCCTTATGTAAAAATGTCTAGACATAGATTAGGACGGTAAAGGAAAAAAAACTTAAAAACAACTTTGACACGAATTTGGAAAGGGAGATGATTTTGCTTTCATTCCCAGAACTTGCATTACGATATGACAGCTCAACAAAATGTTTTTTGAAGATGGTAGCTGATTATTGTAAATGATCAAGTGCTGTCAGGATGCACTGTTACTATCTTCCTATAGACGTTTGCATAAAGAGACCTCTATCACAGCCTCACCTGTGTGCTAGTCTCATTCTGCGTTGGTCCTACATATCTATGAGGAATGAATTTTCCTGTAGGTCCTCAGGGGTGGTACAGGAAACAGTGTTAGGTACCAGACTCTGGAGTTAAACAGGCCTGGGTGTTTAACTCATGAGTCCCAGCTCATCCATACACAGGCCACGGGACCCTGGGCAGTTTTCCGGAGGTCCTCTGTAAACTCTCTAGTAAAATGCAGATTCTGAGACCTCCCTGGCTGAGTTGTGATAATGATTCCCAATTAGGTATGAAAAGGAGTCCACACAATGCATCACTAAGTTACAGTTTTTAATACTATCTGGATGCAAGTTAAATGTTTGCCATCAGAATGTAGACAGTTATGGTACAATTACACAATGGCAAATTTTCAGCTATAATTTAGCTTTAAATTACTTACAGATCAGATTCGTTCTGGTTGCGTAGGTATCTGCATCTTCAACCACTCAGCAACTCTGGTTTGGGAGAGCATGTTCGGTCACCGGACCATGTCCCTGCCCTGCTTAAAATCCTTCCATGACTACAGATGTCCATAACGTCAATTCCAAATACATGGCCACTGGGCCCTTTAAGGCCAGCCCAGCACTCAGGGTTCATCTCCTGTAGCTTCCAGCCTCACACACCACATTGCAGGAGTACTAAAGTCCCCACAATCTCCCCAAAGAGCCATGTTTATTCTTTACCATCTGTCTTTGCACATTCTGTTCCCTCCCTCTGAAACACCTTTCCCTTAACTACCAACCTCTCCTTCCTGGGAACTTCTATCATTTCTGCAAGACTTAGTCTAAGAGGAAGTCTTGTCTGATCCCTCCTCTCTGCCCCAGGGTTAGGGCACCTCCTGTGGGATACCACAGTCCCCTGAGCTCTCTTACATTGTCCTGGCTGTTTATCTGCTCTGCCAGCTCCCTGAGGGTTAGAACTTTGCCTTCATCTTCTCCATATTCCTGCTGCCCAGCACAGGGGTGGGTGCAGAAAAGACGACCAGTACATGCCTATGAAATAAGCGAATCAATTGGCGGCAAATAACAGTGTGTTACTTGCACAGGTATTGAGACATATGCTGGCAAAATCAAACAAGTTAATGTTTCACTGAGCTGGAAGCCAGCAAAATGAGGAGAGTCCTAACCTTGTATTTCAACCAGGCAGCTGACCTTGAGCCCGACCACTTTTGGAATGAGGAACAACAGCAGGAAAATCAAAAGGTTGGCTATGCCAGATATAACTATTTTGCCAATAGATATTTAAAGCATATTTTCTGGGATAAAGGATAGAGACAGTTGTCGATATAAGGGAAGCAAATTTCCTCTGCAAATAAAAGAGAAAGACACTAAAATATTACCTAAAGCGTGACCTTTGACCCAGGCTAGTACCACGAACCTCTAAAATTGGGAGTGATGCATAAGTTTGTGCTTTCTTCTGGGAAAGGAGTCCATGGCTTTCATCAAAGGATCCTGTAATGGGCCGAAATGTGTCCCCTCCAAACTTCAGATGCTGAAGCTCTAGCCTCCAACATGACTATGTTTGGAGAGAGGGCTTTTAAGGAGGTAATTAGCATTCAGTGAGGTCATAAGGGTGAGGCCCTAACCCTGTGGGACAGGTGTTCTTATAAGAAGAGGAGGAGCCACCAGAGATCTCTCTCTATTTCCTTGAGCACACAGGTCATGTGAGGACCCAAGGAGAAGGAGGCTGTCTGCAAGCCAGGGAGAGAGCCCACACCAGAAACCAACCCTGAAGGCACCTTGATCTTGGACTTCCAGCCTCCATAACAGTGAGAAAATAAATTTCTGTTGTTTAAGCCACCACCAACACCAAATTCTTTTGTTTAAGCATCTGGGGTATCTTGTGAATGCTTTCTTTTTTTTTTTTTTTTTGTGGCCATGTCACGCAGCTTATGGGAGTTTAGTTCCCTGACCAGGGATTGAACCCAGGCCCTCGGCAGTGAGGGTGCAGAGTCCTAACCACTGGACCACCAGGGAGTTCCACATCTGGGGTATCTTGTTATAGCAGGCTGAGCAGACTAATATAGGTCCGTTCCCCAAAATAGACAGGAAACCTTTGACTGATTGAGAACAGAAAGTTTTTGGCCCAAGTCATCCTCTCCATCTGTCCATGAGTGTATCTTCTCATAGGGTCTGAGCACCCCTGAATGTAACCTCACAGGACAGAAGTTCTCCCAAAGGGACAGGCCTGCCCCACATCCACCCCAAGCAGGATGTGTCCCTAGCAGAGCACATATTTAAATACTGATTTAAGTGTCAAGATCACTTTGACTTTCATAGAGCAATTCAGGGTCATTATGAACTTGACTGGGGAAGAGTTCAGCTACATGGTGTCCAAATGCTTCCTGGGATACACAAGAGCCTCCCCCACCCACCTGGCTACCTCTTGTCTGTCCACTCCTGGCTCCCTATCTACCTGTGCTCCAGACTAAACAACCAGGAAGGGCTTAGGCTTCTTTGGGTCTCCAAGCCCCTGCACTGGTCCCACTCACTGCCCTTATCACCATGCATGGTCCTCAGTGCCACTAGACTAGGAACTCCTTTAAGAAAGGACCAAATGGGCCTGACTCAATTACATTGACTGTATTCAGGTATTCTTTTCAGAGGGACTGCCAGAGTGAGCGTTTGACTACCACCCACAGCCTTGGTAGATTTAGAGATCATGACTGATGCCCACAAGCCTATTCCTGGGCACAAGAAGCACTGCCTCCAGGGCAGACTGTCCAGCCTCAAAGCCAGCTCTGACTAGGACACAACTCTTTCTTCAACTGTAAAATGGAACAACAAAAGTACCCACCTCATACGGTTGCCATGAGGCCTGAGTGAGGACATGTAAAGCCCCAGAACACTAGCTGGCACCGGGACTATGCTCAGTAGACCTGGCTGTCATTTGGGGGCACAGTGAAGACTGGAGAAACCAGTGCAATAGGAAACCGAGCTTTCAGAGGCAAAGTTAACACATAAACAACACTGTGCAGAGCTCTGTAACTGATTATATTTACAAGGCACTTCTCACATGAATTACCAGTGGTTATAAGCTTCAAACGACCCCCTAAGGTAGTAAGCAATTTCATAAGTCTCTTCTCCTAGGTGAAGAAACAAAGGTTTCAGAGAGGTTAAGGAAGTTGCCCACAGACACACAGCGCTGGAAAAGGGGTTCTGCTATTCCAAATACGAAGCTCTACTGATCTGAGCCACAAGAACCCAGTTCTGGAGTTTAGATGAGGTTTGGACCGCCTACACCACTCCTCCACCGGGGAGGCTGCCAACAGCGGGACGCCTTCCGCCCAGACACAGAGTTTAATCAAGAAAAGTTTCCCTAAGCTGTCCTGGGCGAATGAGGGGGGCAGCATGGAACCTGCCCGTGCACAAGACCAAATGCGTAGTACACACACACACACAGACACACACACACACACACACACACACAACGCCTCCTTCAGCCTCGGGCTCTAAAGGAGACCTCGGCTTCCCCGGAGCCCAAGCAACATCCAGACTCGCCTCCGAAGTCAACTCATCCCTCCTGCTCCCCCAAGGGAAGCCTTCGGGTTCACTCTCCTCTCGGAATCCCCCGCCCGGGCTCGCGCTCGGCACCGTCCCGGCCCCTGAGGGGCACCGACGCGAGGAGTTGTTGCCTCGGTAGAAGCCCCTAGCCCGGCACGGGCCGGGTACAGAGCCGGCGCTCAGCCAAGGGTGCTGGAAGGAGGGATGCCCGGCCGATGCCCGAGGGGGCGGCGCGGGGCAGGCGCCCCTCGCCCTCTTACCTTCCTCATTCTCGTCAAACACCGGGGGCTTGTGGGAGTGGTTCCCGCCCATATTCCGCCGCGGCGCCTGCCGCAGCTGCCGCTACTACATGCCCGGCCGCCGGGGTGCCGGTGCGGAATGTGCTGCGAGCGCCCAGCCCAGGCTGCAGCCGCGCGCCGAGCCGGAGGGGGCCGAGCGCCGCGCAGCGGCGGGAACCGCGCCCCCTCCTCCCGGGCGTCCCCGTGGCGGCACTCTCCCGCCTCGCCCGCCGCTCCCTGGCCACGCTAGCTCTTACGCCGCGCCCCTCGCCCGCGCCCGCCCTGGAACGCTGGAGGTCGCGGCGCGGGGGCCGCCGAGGCGCGCTCCACGCGGGAGACCGGAGGCGGCGCGGGAAGAGGAGGAGGAGCAGGAGGGGAAGGAGGGAATGGGCGGGGGCTGCGCAGAGGGGGCGAGCGGGCGAGCGCAGCCCTAGGGGCGGCCTGAAGGAGAAGGCGCGGCGGGCACAGCGGGCGAACGCAGCCCTAGGGGCTGCCTGGAGGAGAGGGCACGGGCCGCCGCCTCCCCGCTGCACCCACCGGAGCTGAGCGCATTGTCGTCCCGGAGGAGTCGGGGCGCTCCCTCCAGGCAGGAAGCGAGTCGTGAGCATCTACTGTGTGCCGGGCCTCAGTCAAGAGCTTTATAAACACAATCCCATGTCCCCTCTCAATAACCCAACGGTTAGAAAAAGCATTGTTGCCCATTTTAGAGTCAGGTAGAGGTTCAGGGGTAAAGGAGCTCTTCGGTCAGTAGTCAGTCGGTCCCGGCTACGAAGGGAGACCCCCGGACGCCCTATTGGCCTTATTTGTCCACGCGGACTGAGACCCGGGCAGTGGTGTGTCTGCCAGTTCTGCAACACACGCTCTTCCTTCTTGATGTTTTTCTAAATGTTTAATGAGTGAAAGTAGAGTCTGTACCCTTTTGGACTCAATCTAACCCCTTCATTCTCCAGTGGAAACTGAGTTCCCAAAGGGGCGTGGTTTGCCCCAAATCATTCTCCCTAGGAGTGGCTCTGCGTGGGCCTCGGGTGTCCCCTGAAATTGAACTAAGGGCGGTTCGCCTCTGGGTCGGTGGGGTCCTGGCGGCGGGAGCTGGGGAGGCCAGACTGGGCACGGTGATGCTAATGACAGGGATGCGATGGGTGTGCCCCAACGCTCTCGTGGGGCGAGCGCGGACTCTCGGAGGGCGCTCCCTGAGGGACGCGCAGGTTACCCGCGCGGTGCAGTCCTGCCCGCCCAGGCGCCTGGTAGCCAGGAATCTTTGGCCACATCCTGCCATCTGCTGGGCGCCTTAAGTTACCGTCCGTGCTTTGGTGGAAAGCAATGGTTCTTTTTATCTCCCTATCCTGTCTCCCCCACCCCCAAGCTGTCTCTGTCTCTTTGTCTGTCTCTTTTCTGTGGAGGAGGAGGGAACGGAGGGAGTGTCTCTCTCTCTAACACAGCAAGAAAACTCCGAGAGACAACGGGAAGAGGTCAAGCAGACGGAGCCAGCCCCATCCAGCTGAAGTTTCAGGATTGGCCTAAACTGCTAGGCCACAGGGGTCAGACAAGCATCATTTACAGAACTGGTTCTACCACTTACAGGCTGTATGTGTCCCCCCCCCCTTCCAGTTCTCATCTGTGAAATAGGGAGGTTGATATTAACTCCCCAGCGTTGCTATGAGAATTATATCAGATAATATTTATAAAAGCAGGTAACAGGGCCTGGAATGTAACAAATGATCAATAACTATTTCTTGCTTTTCATTCTGCCCACAGGCATTGACTGAGTGGCCAGTCTACACCAGGCAATGTACTGAACCAAGATAAAGGAGGTACAGCCCCTAGACCAAGAGGCAGGAGGAGGGATGATGACAGGCATGAGTGCTGGGCCCTGTTCTTCCCAGATTTCATTCCACTTTGCCACTCTCTAGCAAGCTAACTTGGGTAAATTACTTAACCTCTACTGGCCTCAGTTTGTTCATCTGCAAAATGGGGATAATAACAGTATTTTCCCCCTCCTTGGGCTGTTATGCAGAATAAATGAATTGATGTTGATGTCTGGAACATAATAAGCACAACACAGGTGTTAGTTATTATCCTCAGTAATTAGCTATGGTGTAAATTGTACTATTGGCTCACAATTTTTCCTTCTCTCCCTGTCCTTGATACTGCTCACTGGAATGAGGGGGCATTTCCTACTTTCCCACCACTGAGGTGGAGCATGCCATAGGACTTACCTTGGCCAGTGGTCTATGGGAGGAAGTGACAGTGTGCCAGTTCTGAGTGACAGCCTTAAGATGTTGCATGTTTCAGCTCTCTTGTCCTTTTGCCATCCACCACAAGAAGATCTGGCCCTGGGTAGCCTCTGTTCCCAGAATGAGAGACCCAAGGTGTACTCCTGGACCCCACATGTATCCTGAAGCAGAGCTACAAGCTCACAAGCAAGAAAAATATGTTCTTGTAAGCCAGTGAGATTTGGGGGGGTGGGGGGGAGGTTGCTGAGGAGGTGGTTGTTCCACAGCATTATCACAGAAAGAGCTGACAAATACATATATTCAATGAACAGTCATGCATGCAAAGTCTCTAACTGTGATTTGTACTGTGTGGAAGGGATCCCAGGAGGCTATGGGAACACAGGAGGCACCTGTCCCAGCCCTGTGAGTCAGGGCAGGCGCAGGGTCCCCCATAAAGGAGTCACGAGTGTTTGTTCCTTCACTTCCTCCTTTGTTGAACAAGCGTTTTCTGAACACTTGCTGTGGGCCAGGCCCTGGGCTGGGTGCTGGAGGCAGACCCAGCAATGAGTAAGACAGGGTCTGCTTCCGTGAAGCTGAAGTTTAGAAGGCTGGTGAAGGACAAGGGCAACACTCACAGAGCAGGTCATACTTTGATTAAGGGGAGGGGGATAAGCACAGGCTGTGAAGGCAGAGGGGAGGCCCCTGAACGGTTACCGAGTTCAAGTTCATACCACTCACCCCACGACAGGCCCATAGATAGAGAGACAGCTGTTGGGGCAAGGACTGAGATGATGGTGGACTAGTGTCCTGAAAAACCATCTTCCCCAAGTTAGAATTCAGGCTTCTTTTACACTAAAAGGGGAGAGAGTGTATTTGGTTGTTGGAAACTTCTTGATGTCAGAATTCGTTGTTCTTGCAATTGTCCACTAGGTCAGGTCACGATGTTCCTATAACCTTCAACAAGGCAAATGGTATTCTCTGTTCTGCAACTTTTTATCTCTATATGAATGGAAAAGTGTTATACCTCTAAAGTTCAGGGCCTTGAGAATGGGCTATCCTGTATATTCCAGGCCAGAGGCTACAAAAGCAACAGAATATAAAAGTTAAAGTAAAAGAAACATCCAATATGGAGTCAGATTTGTTCTTCCCTATTACAGAACCACACTCAAAGAAGCTGACAGGAGGGCGATGGCACATTAGCTGAGACCAGAAGGGCAAGGAAGAATCAGCCAGGTGGGAGAAGAGAGGGGCAACCAAGCAAAGTCCGGAGGCCAAGTGAGAAGGGCCTCGGCTGTTCCAGGTCGCTGGAGTGCAGTGACTGAGTGCGGGGGTGATCAGGATAGCAGCTGCAGCGTGATGTGTGGAGCACTCTCCGCGTGTCAGCTCCATGCCAGCACTCTGCAGGAAGCGTGGCCCTCCAGGCAACCCCTTCCCTGACCCTCTACCCATTTATAGATATTGTGTCAGGCCTGTTATTTCCAGTACTTTTCATGGATCACCCCCTTTAATCCTCACAACGAACCTGGCAGGTGGACGTGACTATCACCCCTGTACTAATAGAGACAAAAGCACAGAGAGGTTAAGCCAAGGCCGAATGGTTGCAAAGTGGTGGAGATTTAGATCCACAAATTAAACATATATATCAGATCTGAAAGAAAGGAAGTAGGGAATAGTGGCTGTTTCTGGAGTTGTGAAATTCAGATCATTTTTATTTTCTTTTTAAAATTTTGTATTATTTTAATAATCAGTAAAAACAATGAGCAATATTTTCATTCTGAAAACAATCTGTGGGCACTAACTCACACCTGATTTTGTGAGGCATGTTTCATGGTTCATCACTACGTGACTGTGTGACATGAGGGGGTGCTAGGAAGATCCCCATTTTGCAGATGGAGAAAAAGAGTCTCAGAGGGTCAAATGGCTTGTCCTTAATGCCACAGTTATTGTATTATAGTTTCCTATGGCCTCTGTAACAAGTTATCACAAACTTGGTTTAAAGCAGCAGAAATATATTTTCTCACTGTTCTGGAGGGTAGAAGTCCAAAATGAAGGTGTCTGCAGGGTGGGTTCCCTCTAGAAGCTCTGAGGGGGGATCAGTTACAGGCCTCTTCCAGCTTCTGGTGGTTCCAGGCATTGCCTGCCTTAGGGCTGCAGAACCCCATCCCTGCTGCTATCTTCACATGGCCTTCTGTCTCCGTGTCACCTCCTCCTCTGTCTCTTATAAATTGGATTTAGGACCCACCTAGATAATCCGGGATGCTTTCATCTCAAAATCCCAAAACACCGCCAAAGACTCTTTTTCCAAATAAGATCACGTTCACAGTTCCCGGCTGGGGTTAGAACTTGGATGTATCTCATTGGGGGCCACCAGGCAACCACCACAGTTACTCAGCAGCAAGGCTGTCTCCCTACAGGCATGCGTGGACCCACACCACATGGCATCGCTTCCACATTCTACCCTCTCTCCTATTATCCATGAGCCTCAAGGGCAGCCAGGTCTGTATACAGGGATCTTTGCGCCCCCAAGGTCTTGTTCAGTACCTGATACAGAAATGATGCTTACAAATATTCACTGACGAAATGATGAATGAGGATGGTTTCAGGTGTGTAGAAATGCAGGTTTTGCTGGGAAACATGAAAGGAACCCCAACTCCGTGGCCACCAATCAGGCGTCTGGACTTTTAAGCGGGATGGTCAGGGAAGCCTCCCTGGGCGGACACCAGAGGAAAATCCAGAAGGCAGGGAGGGAGCTGGCCACATGGATACCTGGGGTGAGAACATTACAGGCAGAAGGGGCAGCCAGTGCAACAAGGATGACTAGGAGGTTTTGGCTTGAACAACCGGAAGGAAAAAGTTGACATTGACCAAGTTGGGGAAAACTGTGGGCAGGATAGGATCTGTGCATTTGTGGGGCGGGGAGGTGAGTGGCAGGAGGAGATGGGAGGGGAAGTGGGGAGGTCTGGAGTCCTGTTTGGGACATGTCTCCTGTGGCTGCTTACCGGCCTCTAGACAGGTACGTCTGGGGATTAGTGGAGAAAGTGAGACTGGAAATGTAAATTTGGGAATCCTGAGCTTATAAATGACATTTCAGGCCCTGAGATGGGAGGAGATCATCTTGGAGACGCCAAGGAAGAAGGAGATGCCAGATGTCAAACCCCAGGGCGGGCCTCTAATAAAAACAGGCTGGGGAGCTGTAGAGGCAGTAACCAGCATATAAGAGGAAACCCGAAGTCTGGGATGCTCTGGGAGCTACGTGGGGGAAGGGCTTGAGGCGCAGAGATGATCTACAGCAGCAAATAGAGTACCTGCATCAGCGGGCAGGTGTGAGGATTAAACTTGTTCATGTAGAGAAAGTAGCACAGCCCCTGGTATATTGGTAACAATCAAGCTATGTTTATTAGTGGCCAACACAAGAAGTGAACCCAATAAAAATCTGGTTAGACATAATGTCCAAACTGCTTCTGGCAAATGGCTTCCTCACTATCATTTAGTGCTTTAGTTAACATGCCCTGAGCTTGTATTTTGTGTCAGACGCTGGGCTAGGAGCACTAAGGAGACCAGTAAGTAAAAATGCATCCCACCGCCTCGTATGAGAAGATGCTGCCCAAGGTATCCTGGGGGGCAGAGCAGAGGCTTTATGCTTGTTCTCTGTGGCTCGTCATCTATAAAGTCATCATTTGTTCCAAGGATTATGTGACACATATAGCTCTAGATTTATGAGAGATGTGACTCCATATGGATAATTAAGACTAATACATGGAATATATGCTTAAAAGCTAAGTACAAGTTTATGTTTTCATTCCTCATAGAGAACTCAGTTCTTAACTCTTACTACTTACAACCCCATAAAATACTCTTTACAGAAAAAGATTTTTCAGGTGTTGTTGGGAAAGACTGAGACAGAGGAGACTCCAATGGACATTTGTAGTCAGAAGCCCACTGCCAAAAGAAGACAGATGAGAGCTCCATTCTCCTACTGGTGTCTGGGTGAGGGCTTCTTTTGTCAAGGAGACAGAGTCACACATTTAATCTGATCCCCACCCCCCGCCCCGCCAACCAAGACTCATTTTCAACCAGGCAGGTCTCCAGGTATGGAAAGGGGGGATGGATGACAAGGTGGTACCCTCCATCTCCCGCTCTGCTCTCCCTAGCAGACAGCTGAGACTGGAAGCCTCCAGAAACCCTCGTCATGACTCTTCATGGCTGCAGGAATTGGTCACGTCCTCCTGGCACAATCTGGCTGAATTATTTTGATGTAAGTACCTTCCTCCTCCATCTCCTACACAATGTGGAGTGTCACCTAGTCCCCTGAATGAGAATGGCTGAACTTGGTATCGGCTGTGTTCAAGGCGAAGCCAGCTACAGGTCTTGCCCTCTTGCCTGGCTCACATACTGATAAGGCTTTGTGTGGTCTTCTGACTAGCTGCAAAATAAATAAATAAAATAAAAGCCATCTGCTTCTCTGCCCTGAGTGTATCTGCCTTTCCCAGGAGGTTGACTGTGGAAAGACCATGGAAGTTGCGGTCTAAGTCTTCTCCTATGAATGTGACACAAAATTGAGTATACGATTCTGTGTTACATCTCAAATCCCAAATAGAGGCACAGAAAATAAGAACTGGGATGCTTTTTCTGACTTCAGTTTTCATGAGTAGATTCTTGGGGCTGCTGGACCTATCACAGAGAACATGATTAAGCATTCACCAGACTTGCATTTAGAACTATAAACTCCAGCGGCTGTAACCTTTAATTTTATGTAACACAATCGTACAGGAGAGGCTCATGTAATTCTCCGGGCAGGCTGTCTTCTGTGCCAAGCCATTATTTTGAGTCTGCTAGATCAGATTTTGTTATCGTTTCTGTTAAGCCTATTTTATTTAAAACTTGATTCTGGTTCACTTAGAGTAAATACCGTCTGCTTGCACTTTCTTTCAATATGTTCTGTTTGGCAGTGTTGTATATTACAAAGAAAAAATGAGAAAGGCTGTTCTGTGGCACACCAAGATACGGAGTGGTTTGCAGAGCCAGTGCATTGTTGAAAATCACCTCACTCAGATAGCAAATTATCCCTAATGATTTAAGAAATGGTAATTTCAAGAGTTACCTTTTATTGTTGAGTCTTTGTGGGTAAGTGCGTGGGTGTACATGCTTACCCCAAAGAAGGATCCATCAGTTGCTACTATTATGGCCTTTCTTCCTTTCCTGGCATGATAAAACTTCCCTCGTTCGGAACTTGGTAGCCGAGCAATTCTGAGCTCCTCATTCTTATATTAAAACAATTTGCATAGTAGCTCCACGCTGATCTCAAATTAAGTGTTTGCGGGGAACTCTAGCTGTCACGTGAACCCAGCTCGGTCAGGAAGAAGGCTGCGTAGCTGCCAAGTACAGCATCCATGGAGCGTGTTATGTTGTATTCCCACCTGGGTTGACAGGGATTCTTAGGGTCATATGGGAGGGAATACTCCAGACTGCACCTGAACTTGTGTGTGTGTACTTATGTGTGCGTGTGCCTGCATGTTTGAGTATTTTTATGGGGAGAGAGTGAAAGTCTTTCATAGTTCCCTGAAAAGTTCCATGAGTCTACCTCTTCCCCTAAAAAAAAGGACGAAGAACCACTGATCTGTAGGATCGTTGTGAACTAAAAATGCTGCCTGCCATATCAGTGAACAAAGGCTGTAGCAGCCATCAGACACTACGGCCACTTCAGCCACCCTGGATGGTGCTGGTGAGCCCTGAGGGAGCTCAGGATGGAAAACATAATACCCACCATGGAATCTCAAATTGCAGCCACCCACTACCCCCTGCACCCCCCTTCTCCCAACGGTGCACCCTGAGGAAACTCAGGGTGAGAAAACACAGGATACTGGCCCCAGATAGCTGAAGTGCATATCAAAGGAATGATTTCAGTGAGCCCAGACTCTTGCATCTTCCCATAATGCATAGAAAAGCACTAAATTCCTTAACTTGAGATGTCTGGCTTTCTTTAATGAACAGTCATCTTGTGACATTCCGACTACCTGGGCTTTGTCGCAAAAACCCCTGTATATCCTGGCTCCCCCTTGCCTCTTCCGAGCAGTCCTTCAGAGCTATCTGAGATGCTGTGTCCCAGGCTTAAGGGCTCAGTTTTTTCCGCCGAATAAAACATAACTCTCAAATTTTAGGTTGTGCATTTTTTTTCAGTCTACACAGTCTGTATCAGAGAGAATAAATCCTTTTCTTAGAAAGCAGAAGCCAAGTGGAGTAGGAGTAATAATAACAATTTACTAAAAGGCACCATGTATTGAGATGGAAAGTGTATGACCTAGGAGGTGGGAGACAGGTCTTAAAATTTCTACTGTCACTGCCTTGTTTTGCAAACTCAGACAAGCTACTTCCCCTCTCTGGGCCTAGTTTCCTTATCTGTAAACCAGAAGAATGAAGGAGTTGGGCTGTATGGCAGACTACGACTTGATCTTTGGTATTGATTTGTCCCTTCTTTCTTTTTAAAAACAGAACATGCACACACCCAGTTTTAGCTGAGCACATGGCTACCTGGCTAGAGACTACATTTCCCAGCTTCCTTTATAGGGAGGAGTGACCATGTGACTAAGTTCCAGCCAATAGGATGTGAGAAACGGTGTATATAATGACTGTACCTTCCTCTGTAGGCTGTAATAGGGACATGATATTCTGAGCCAGCTTCCACCCTGCAGGAGAGGACCACACCCTAGGGAGGAACAGGAAAATCAGATAGAAGGAGCCCAGGTCCCTGGATAACCTCACACAGCTGAATGCCCTGCTGGCCTTGGACTGCCTGCCCACCTCTGGACCGTTAAGAGAGGAAAACATACTATCATAGTTAACGATCATAGTTATCATCGTTTCTTTGGTTCAGCAGTTAAGCCCATTATTTAACTACTACAGATTGGATGAATGCCAAGATCTTCATCTTCCCTTACATTCAGAATAAACACATAACAGATGGCCAGCAAAGTGAAAGAATGAATGAATAAATGAATGGGTTTAATGGGCATGTCAGGAATATTATTGGGATGAACCAGACTGGCTATGGATGATATCATGTCTAAGTATTCTTCCAATACTAAAATTCTGTCCTGTTGTTTCTCAGAACTGAGGGTCACTTGGGAACACCAAGGTGACTGGCATTGTCTTAGCCCAGCGTCTTCCAAACAAAGGATGGGAAGGCGAGATTCTAAGAGGGGTCAAAGAGATGTAACACACACCCCCTTCATCCTCTCTCCTGCCCCCTTTCAGTTATTCACTCATTCACTCAACAAACATGTGCTTGTTACATGCCAGGCACCAGTGGGTACAGAAGTGAACACGTCTGCATGCTAACCCTCACAAGCCAATGAAGAAAGGGGAGCATTGGTAAATAAAAGCAGTGCGGTGGAAGCTGAAACAGGCTGAAACATGGTGACATTTTAATCTTTGAGTCTTCAGAGTCTCCCAGAGCTGGTCTCCAGAAAAGAACTATCTTTATCTCCACCAACTTAAACACGATCAGGAGTTCCTGATTTGCTTCGGGGAAGTTCATCTGTCAGAGCCAGTTCTCAGAATCCTCAAGGCGTCCTCACTCTAGGTCCACTTCCTTTGTCTGCGGAGTAATTGAGATTGATTAGCAATGAACCTGGGGTTCTGGAGGGGTCAAAGTTCCAGCCTGGGAGTGAGAAGAGCTGGTTGTGATCTGAACCCACCATGGCTGTTGGACCACTCATTCATTATTCAGTCATTCTGCTCAAACAAGTTTCCTTTCAATTTCTTCATTTGTAAAATGAAGATAATTTTTCCTATCTTATAGCGTTATTGTGAACTTCGAATCAAAGTACCCAACAAAGTGCCCACTGCCTACCAAGGGCTCAATACATGTGAATAGATGCTGATTTGGTAGCATGAGAAATATTGCTCTAGCCCAGTAGTTCTCAATCAGGGTGATCCCCACCCAGAGGAAATTTGGCAATGTCTGGAGACATTTTTGATGTCATGACTGGCACTGGGGGAAGGCAGTGCTGCTGGCATCTAGTGGATAGAAACCAGGAATGTTGCTAAACATTCTATAATGCACAGGACAACTCCCAAGAACAAAGAAATATCCCTCCCAAACGTCAATAGTGCCAGTGGTGGGAGACTGTGCTCTAGTCCATCAAAATACCGACTTCCACATGATACATTCAAAATCTTGCTAGAGATCTATAGTATGCAATTTAAAATGCTACCCTTGCCTTGGTGTTTAATAAATAATTATAAAACAGTATTTCTATGACTGTCAACTGGAATTTTGGAAGCTTTGCCTCAAAATAGCAGCAGCACAAGTTTTAGTTCCTTCTATCCATGTATGAATTGTTGCTGGCAGAACCTGATCCGACTTGCTCAGGTCCACTTGATTACTCATCAGGAAACAGCGCCATCTTCTAGTCTGGTCTGCAATTGTGGAGTTTATTTTCTGACTTCAGAGACACCTGGATGCAATCCTCATAATCAGAACCATAAGGGGCCTGCTGTATGGAGAAGGAGTGGGTTGTTGATGATGGTGATTACCAGTGTAAGCTGTGATGATCTTAGCATATTTTTCCAACCAATGTTCATTGAGGACCTACTACATTCCAGGCACTAACTGCTAAGTGCTGGGCATTCGGTGGGAAATAAAACAAACGCAGCCCCCATGCTAATTGCACCTAGCTGCTTTCAGATGGCTTTAGCATATATTATTATATTTACACAAATCTTTGAAATAAGCAGGAATGGTAGCTGTTAGAGGTGAGAAAGTTACACACAAGTGCATAATTAGGATTCTTAGCTGCAAATAGCAAAATGAGCCCTAAATCATATACACATAAAAGGAAAGTATTAAAGGATATTCATTAGCTTACACAATCCCTGGGATGGCCAGAGAATTGAACAGGGCATGATGCAGCCAGTAACCAAGATCATAACTCCCCATTGGACAGGCTGCAGGCATAATCCCACTGCTTCTAGGCACTAGCATTGGAGATGCTGAACAGAAGTTGCAACAAGGTGGACAATTTCTCTCTTCTGGAGCCAAATCTCCTTTAGTTGCATCTGATTGGTGCTATCTAGGTCACGTCCTTTGTCCTAGCTGCAAGGGAAGCTAGGAAAATCGAATTCTGATTCTCCATTGCAGAGGTAAGCAGGATTCACAACGTGGAAATTTCCTTCCCTAAAATAAGAAGTCCATTCAAAAGATAATGGGCAGCCACCACGATGACATATGTCCAATGGCTGGGCAACCACAATGCAGAGCCCCAAATCCTATGATGAGCAAGGCATGGACCACTAGTGGATTAAGTAGGTAGATTATTGCAGTAATGGCCTCCAATCTGTTTTTGCCTTTCTGCATTCCCACCCCCACCAACCTGGAATTCTATATCTAGTGAACTTATCCTTCAAAATGAAGGAGAAATAAGACTTTCTCAAACAAAAACTGAGGAAATTCAGACCTGCCCTACAAAATACGTTGAAAGAAGATCTTCAGGGAGAAGGAAAATGTTATAGGTCAGAAACTTGGATCTACATAAGGGAAGGGAGGGGATTAGAGAAGGAACAAATGAAGATAAAGAAAATCTTTTACTTTTCTTATTCTTAATTGATCCGGAAAAGAACCATTTGTTTAAAGTAATAAGAGTAACAATATATTGGGTAATAATAGCATATAGATAATGAGATTAGTGACAAGAATATCACAGATATGGGAGGGAAGGACTAGGAACGGAAGAAACCAGGGCTCAGAGGTGCTACGAGCCCAAGTGCATGTAGCCAGTAAATGGGGGGATGGAGAGTCAAACCCTGACCTCTTTGAACCATATTCCATGCCTTTTTCTCTCCATGAGAACCTTGGTTATTCCTCTGGGAATACATGGGAATGAGCTCCAGGTCTTCCCTTCTGGGCCCCATTCCCCAATTAAAATTGGGGAAACCTCAACCTTTTCCTTTGTTGTTGGTGACATTTCTCTGAGCCCCACGTGCATGTGACAACACCTGAGCCCCCATCTCTGTAAATGACAGCTCATTTATTGCAAAGCCTTAGAAATACCCGAGGCCATCTGGTAGACCCAGGGCTCTGGCCTCTCTGGCTGATCACCTCGACTCACCAATAATCCCAGCCACCATTTACTAAGTGTATACTATGTGCCAGGACCTCGGCTAAGCATCTGACACATATTTTAGCATTTAATCCTCTTGACCTTATTTTCATCCCTGTTTAACCAGACAGGACAGTGGATCCAGAGAGGTTAGGCAACTCACCTTGACAGGTAGAACTTTGTCCTCCAAAAAGGTAATGTTCAAGTCTTAACACCTGCAATCTGTAAATGTGACCTTATTTGGAAATAAGGTCTTTGCAGTTGTAATCAAGTTAACCTGAGGTCATACTGGATTAGAATGGGCCTAATCCAATGACTGTTCTTATAATAAGAGGGAAATGCAGAGAAAAAGACACACAGGGAGAATGCTACGTGACGACAGAGGCAGAGATTGGAGTGATGCATCTACAAATCAGGAGCACCAAGGATTACCAAGAACTGCCTGAAGCTGAGGGATGCATGGAACAGGTTCTCCCTCAGAAACCTCCAAGATGGACCAATCCTGCTGACACCTTGATTTAGACTTACTTCTGGCCTCCAGAACTGTGAGAAAATAAGACTCTGTTGTTTTAAGCCGCCTAGTTTGTGATACTTTTATGGCAACTACAGGAAATGAATATATTGTCCAAGGTCACACTAAGTAGTAAGATGGGTAGACTAAACTTAAATGCATATTGTAATAGGGAAGAACAAATCTGGCTCCATATTGGATCAGTTTCTTTTGCTTTAACCTTTGTGTACTATTCCTTTTGCTACAAGTTAAGAAAGTTGCCTACAGCCTGAAATATACAGGATAGCCCATGCTCAAGGTTCTGACCTTTAAAGGTACAACACTTTTCCATTCACATAGAGATAAAAAGCTGCAGAACAGAGAAAAACATTTGTCTTGTTGGAGGTTTATAGGAACATCATGACCTGACCTAGTGGACAACTGCAAGAACAAAGGATTCTGACACCAAGAGGATTGCAACAACCAAACACATCCCCTGCCCCCGCTATAAAAGAAGCCTGAATTCTAACTTGGGGAAGATGGTTCTTTTGGACACTAGTCCACCATCATCTCCGTCTGATGGCTTTCTGAATAAAGTCTCTATTCCTTGCCGCAATCTCTTGATTTATTGGCCTGTCATTTGGTGAGCAGTACAAGCTTGGACTCAGTAACAATATCTGCTTTACTTAAAAGCCCATGCCCTTAACATAGCCTTGTCCCACCTGCCTTGCACGGTGAAAAGTTAGTCTGGGGTGTTGGAGCAGGAAGATTTCAGAGATCAACCAACCCTAGTGTTCCCCAAACTGGAATTCCTGGAGCACAGTTCTGGAGGGTGGTGATAGGTAAGTCATGACATAAATTTGGTGTTTAAGAAACCATAAATCTTAGGCTGGGTCCCGCAGAAGCAACCCCCCAAAAAGGATGTGAATGCAGCAGTTTATTGGAGAGGTGACCCCAGAAAACAGTCACAGGGGAACAAGGAAGTGAACTGGGGAAGAGAAGTGGCCAGGTTGATACACTCAAGTATCACCTCCTTGGTGAAACCTTCTCTGATGGACCAAGGCACAGTTAATCCTCATCTCAAGTTCAGTGCTTCCCCCGAGATGTGTTCATTCCCATATTACAGAATTTATCATTCTGTCTAGAATGTGTAGCTTTATGTAGTGCCTCCCCATTAGCCTAAATTCTTTTTAAATTTTCAAGACAGTAGAGAAGATAGTGGGGTTAATGATGGACAGACTATTATACCAAGGAGATCTTGAATGCCATGCACCTGGTTTCTAACTAAACTCTACAAAGCCATGTGAGTTAGGTGAAGGAATAGGCTTTATTGGAGAAAGCAAATCTTACAAGGCCAAGGTCGGCGGGGTGGCATCCTCCCACCCTCCCCTGGAGAGGTGTGCTGGGCCAGGGTACTCTGCTGGGCGTCCAGACGAGGCCTACCATCCAGTGGAGGGACCCCACCCCTATTGCTCTCCTTTTGTGCAGGACAATCAGAATGGAAACTTTTCAAATGCAGGAATAATTTGACCCTTTTGGCACCAATTTGGATTTTGGTGCCAGCTCTTACAGCTGTCTGGAAAAGCCAGCTGCCTGGCATCTGGGCACCTTGGAGTCGTCCATTAGAAGTAGAAGTCCCTCTGGTGGAGAAAAGGGAACCCTCCTATGCTGTTGGTGGGAATGTAAATTGGTGCAGCCACTATGGAGAACAGTATGGAGGTTCCTTAAAAAACTAAAAATAGAGTTGCCATGTGATCCAGCAATCCCACTCCTGGGCATATATCCGGAGAAAACTCTAATTCGAAAAGATATGTGCACCCCAATGTTCATAGCTGCACTATTTACAATAGTCAAGACATGGAAGTAACCTAAATGTCCATCAACAGATGAATGCATAAAGAAGATGTGGTACATGTATACAGTGGAATATTACTCATCCATAAAAAAGAACGAAATAATGCCATTTGCAGCAACATGGATGGACCTAAAGATTATCATAATAAGCGAAGTCAGGGAAATAAGTAAGTCTGAAGTAAGTTGAACAAATATCATATGATATCACTTATATGTGGAATCTAAAAAATAGTACAAATGGGGGCTTCCCTGGTGGCGCAGTGGTTGAGAATCTGCCTGCCAATGCAGGAGACACGGGTTCGAGCCCTGGTCTGGGAAGATCCCACATGACGTGGAGCAACTAGGCCCGTGAGCCACAATTACTGAGCCTGTGCATCTGGAGCCTGTGCTCCGCAACAAAAGAGGCCGCGATAGTGAGAGGCCCGCGCACCGCGATGAAGAGTGGCCCCCGCTTGCCGCAACTGAAGAAAACCCTCACACAGAAATGAAGACCCAACACAGCCATAAATAAATAAATAAATAAAATTTTTTTTAAAAAGTACAAATGAACTTATTTACAAAACAGAAAGAGACTCACAGACTTAGAAAACAAACTTAGGGTTACAAAAGGGGAAAGTGTGGGAGAGGGATAGATTAGAAGTTTGGGATTAGCAGATACAAACTACTATATATAAAATAGATAAACAACAAGGTCCTACTGTATAGCACAGGGAACTATTTTCAATATCCTGTAATAAACTATAATGGAAAAGAGTATGAAAAAGAATAAAAAAAAAAAAAAATATATATATATATATATATATATATATATTTAACTGAATCACTTTGCTGTACACCAGAAACTAACACAACGTTGTAAACTAACTGCACTTCAATAAAAAAATAAAAATTTACAGAAAGATATGAGATACATTGTGAGGATGGAATACACAGTAAAAAAAAAAAAAAAAAGTCCCTCTGGTCATAGAAAGTGGAGAGAAAGTACAGCCTCCATCCAGGATAGGGGACCCCCTACCCCCTGCTATCTCCTTGTCCAAGCAGCCTAACTAAGCCCTCAGGGTCAGTTTTGTGTACCACTCTTCGTATTACACTGGCAAATGCAGTGAGTGAGCGAATGAATGAAGGGGAGGCAAAGCAGGCCTGAGTCTATTTTAGAATCAGCTGTCCTCCGCTATACCAGGCTATGTGTGGGCTCCTAAGTGGCCCCGACACCTTGGCATGTGGTGGGCCATCAAGGTACCTTTGTTTAGTTTTGCAGTCATTCACTTCTTATTCTTCAAGATCTTACAACATGCTGCTCAAGGCAGGGAAGAAAACAGAAAAAAATCTCCCTTTGCAGAGTTGACATTCTAAGAAGGAAAATAGGCAAGAAAGCATGCTTTTTTTTTTTTAAACAAAATATTTCAGGAAGTGATCAGTACTCTAAAGAATTGAAATTGCCCTTAAACTCAAACTGAAATAAACTGATCTAGGATACAGAAACTACCCTCAATCTAATCTAATACAAAAGAATCTAATACAAAAGAGTGTATCTCTCTTAGATCAAGGCATGAGGGGCTCCTGCACTGGGTCCCCCACTTTTAGAAGGTCTGGCAAGTCATAAACACACCTGCAATTTGTTAGAACTTCTGGGGCTTCCTTCTCAGGGGAGCTGGCACAGAATGTCCCATAACCCTAAAGATGGGTCAGAAACCTGGGAACACTTCTCTGCATCTCCGGCATTATCTCCTAAAAACAAAATGTGACTGCATGCCAATGCTTCCAAGATTTGTAAGTTGATTCACGGCTGATGTTAGAGACAGACACTGCTTCCAAGAGTAAGGAGGATTTGAGCAGCCAGAGGGTTTAGGTACCAGAAAAGACAAAGGAGTTAACACGTGGCATCCCTGCTCTAGAGTGCATGAACCGTCAGATTCCTGTATAACAGAGTATCGTTTCCCTGCAGGGCTGAGTATCCATTTCTAGCTTCCTTTTGGCTCCAATAGGTAGATCCAGAGGCACTCATGAACCACCAGGTATTGGCAAGAATCGCATGGTGTGGCTGAGGAACATTTTGCATTACTAAATATTCATTTTGTGCTTATTTCAATGTGTGTAAGTCTAGATAGAACTTGTCTGAAGTGTGATACAGATTCTTTATATTAGCAGCTAGGTGGACGTTGAACATGGAATCAAAATCGTTTTATTTCGTAAAAGTAGTCAGTGAGATTTCATCATATTTTCAAAGTAATAAATCTTTTTTGATTAGTTTAAAGAATTTTTATTTTAAATTTTCTTCTATTATAATGTATAATTATTAATTATATCAATAATTTATATTCTAATTTATATTCTTTTAGTTTAATAGATAATTTTGAATATGATAGAAGAAAAATGTTTTTGAAAACAGGCATGAAGAATAATTTTTAAAAAAATTGTTACAATTAATTTGTGTTTCTGATGCAAATACATTCTGTCAACTAAAAAAATGTACAACGTGAGAGTTGTGAGTTACGTTTTATTTGGGGCAAAATGAGGGCTATAGCCCAGGAGACAGCATTTCAGATAGCTCTGAGAAACTGCTCCAGAGAGGTAGTGGGGAGGTCAGTATATATGTGATTTTGGTGAAGGGGGAGTACATGCAATCAAGCACATACTTTTTGCAGAAGGTTGCTGCTAGTCACGAGGAGCAGACATCATCATGAAAGATTTTAGTGCTTTTCTAGATACGAGGAGATGCAAGAATTGGGCTCATAAAATCTTCTCCTGAAAATACCTAACTATCTGAAGACCCATTCTGACAGTTCTTCCCAGAGCACAGAGGGCCTCATTCCTGATCTCTACCCTGAACTCCTCTCAGGGGGTGTTGGAGCTCAGCGGCTGCAGCAGCTCATGATTTGATCCCTGTAGAGGTAGATGGCAAGTGCCAATTTGTAGGTGACAATTCTAAGTTTGTTGACTTGGAATATAAATGTTCTCAAAGATCTTTTAGCTCTCTGAGTATGAGTCCAAGTTTTTGCTGAGAACGCCCAGCCCCTCCTCCCTACACGGGGGTCCCCTGACAAGCCTCTAGGGTCCAACTCAGCCATCTCCTCATCTGGAAATGCCCCCTGCTTACTGCTCAACCCTGACAAAGTGAAGAGTTCCTCCTCTACCTTCCTGCAGCCCTTAGGACATCCCATGGTCAGGCACTATGTACGTGGGAAGGGGTCGCCTGAAATACTGGGGAAGGAAGCATTGTTGAATGAATTGTCCCCTTTACATAACTCCCTCTTCTTGTCTGCATGATATGCCAACCCCTTCAGTCCCCACAAGGACTAAAAACGAGAGTCACCATTTACCCATTTATTGAGCAATTACTATGTGCCAATTAGTATAATAAGCATGTTACAAACATTCATTTAATTAAGTCTCCTATAAAGATTATTTTTTCATTTTTAATACCTGAACAGTAAGGCTCAGAGACAGATTCATCTATTTATTTCTTTGATGAAAATGTATCAAGACCTCCTATGAAATGGTCACTGCTGGGTGCTACAAGTAAAATAAAGAAGGAAGGAAGTGTAGTGCATATAATTTAATGGCAATATGAAGGCGTGTGGTTCTGAAATGCCATCGCTGGTGAGAGATTGAGCCAAGCACATCCAGCAGAGGCTGTCAGGCTGCAAACTCCAAGCGTTCGGCCATGCGCTAAAATCCACCCTACCCCCAGTAGAGTCTGCAAATGGGAGCAGAGTTTTCCAGACATCTGTGGAACTCTGGAGTGAAATTTACACCTAACCACGAAAATGCATTTTTACCATCATTCAAAGGAAGTCATTGATGGCCAGTGGGGGGAAAGCAGACATCAGCCATTAATGGAAAAGTCCATTAAGACTCTTGCTACTGACTCTTGCAGGACTTGTGTGGCAAGGCTGCCACGAAGATGCATCTAGAACCCATGTCTGATGATGGAGCCTGAGAAAACCCAAGATGCCCCTCAAGCTACCTGACAAATTTACTCAAGTGCTGAGACCAGCTTAAGAATCAGCTGAGTGAGTGGAAGGATGTGAGGATAGTTTTATTTTGTTTATTTTTGAACAGTAGTTCAAGCAGGAAAATGGGAAGATTTTTCTGGAAAACACCTGACATGTACACAACAGATAAACTTGTTTTTTAAGCACACCGATCAATTTGCAAAACATCAGGCAAAACTGTTATGACATGAATAACGATGACGAGAAAGCTGTCACAGGATGCCCTGTAGGAGTGTGGCACTTACAACAGCTATTGATAAAATCTGCTTAATCTGCCATTCATTCATCAAATACAGGGGAGGAGGAGAGCATGTAGAATATTTCTGGAGTCAGTCACTGTGCTGGTTGCTCACAACCCAGCTGTGAGCAACATAGAAGGTGTACAGGAAAGAAGAACAGTGAACAAGCAATGATCTGTGACTAACGTCTGGACAGGTAAGCATGAGAATCTAGGGGAGCGAACAGAGCAGGCAGCTCATCTTGCCTGGGGTGAGAAAATGCCTTGTCAGGGAAAGGACAGTCCAGACACTCAGTAGTCTGAGCCTGATTGCAGTAGGGCTGGGGGAAGGAATAGTGTTCCAGGCAGGGGAACAGCGTGGTCAGAAGCCCAGGCATCAGAGGGAAAATGACACATTTGAGGCACACTTTTTAAAAATTGAAGTATAGTTGATTTACAATATTGTGTTGGTTTCAGGTGTACAGCAAAGTGATTCAGATAGATAGATAGATAGATATAGATATACACACACACCTATACATACATACATATGTATATGTTCTTTTTCAGATTCTTTTCCCTTATATGTTATTACAAAATATTGAGTATAGTTCCCTGTGCTATACAGTAGGTCCTTGTTGGTTATCTATTTTATATATAGTAGTTTTGTATCTGTTAATCCCAAACTCCTAATTTATCCCTCTCCCCTCCTTCCCTCTTTGGTAACTGTAAGCTTGTTTTCTACGTCTGTGGGTCTATTTCTGTTTAGTATATAAGTTCATTTGTAAGGGGCACATGTTTTATAAACATGTGATGCCCGTGTATAAGAGGTTATTATTACAGCGTATTTGTTGAGAAAGGCTTGATTAATTTCCATACATCTTCTGGTTCATTTTTCAAAAGACTAATTCTGTAGTTGTAAGAAGCCCAATTGCTGCTCAAGTCTCTGCTGAACAGATGAATAAGCAAATAATAAGAATCCAAAGCTCCCTATAGTTGAAATAGAATTAGGAAGAACTACATAACAGCGTGAAATCAGCATGACCTGTCTGGAAACATATGCGATATTCCTCCACCTGCTTTTTTGCCTTTTCTCCTTTGTTTTGAAAAGTTTCAAGGATATAATTTTATACTATGCTTAGGGCCCTACATCTGCTGTGCATCAGTGAATGCAGCTCCATTTTAAAAACACCCTGAAAGTCTGTGATAAGTAAACACAGCCCATGTGAGTGTATTTGGCGTATCTGGATACCCCCAGCCAATGAAGACGGTCTAGAGACATGCCATCCCATGCGGAGCATCAGGTCTGGGACCCAGATCATCTAGGTCTTATTACCAGCCCATCAAGTACCAGCAGCGTATTTTTGGCAAGACACATGTCCCCTTTGAACCTAAGAGCTTCAAGTGTAAAATGAGGATTTATACCCATCTCTCAGGGTGGTTGTTTGCTCAGAAAGTATTGAGAGCTACAGCTGTAAGTGCTCAGGACCTGTTTGTGCCCTCTTTGCCTTCCTGATTCTGTGCCATAAGCGAGCCTCACTCAGAAACTATGGCCTCTTCATGAAGGAAAAAAGGAACTATTCAAAGAAAAAAGAAGAAAAACTTAGGAGGTCACACTTAACCCGGCTCCCTGTGCCAGGAACATGGGTGTGCAGCCAGTTTCTGAAATGGTTTCTGAAGAGGTGAGATGCTTTCCACCCGAGGTTTAAGTCCTTCTCACCAACTTCCTGCCCTGGGTGTGTGTTGGCTACGAGGCTTCCTGAAAGGATGGAGGCCAAAACACTCAAAGCGCTTCCCGAGGGAGGAAGCCTTCACCTCAGAAGCTGGAATCCACGGGACCGGGAAGCTGAATGGGGGTTTCAGGGGGCCCTTGTTTATGGTGGCTGTGCTGGGGCGCTGGCTTCCCAGGGCTTCATGCTATGGGAGGAGGTGACTGGCGCATCATTGATTCGTTCATTCCACCCACGTTCTCTGTCCTTGTACCAGGCCCAAGCCCTGGGCCAGCTCCTGGGGGTGGAGACGGTGTGTCCTAGTTCCCGAGCCCCTCATAGTCCAATGTGTTGGGGAATTGGGGGTGCGAACTGTATTTTGAGGGCTGGAAATCACATAAATAATAATAATACCAAAGCCACAATGCTCTCTCTGCCCCCGGCACTGGTGGTCTAAAGGCTTTGCATATCTTAACCATTTCACCCCCTCTGGCCCGGAGCATAAGGGTGGTCACTACCATTGTCTCCATTTTACAGGTAAGGCAGTAGAGAAAGTCACACAGCAAGAAAATGACAGAGCTTAGATCTGTGGCTTGAGTTGAAACCTCTAAATCAAGCTGGCCCTCTAAAAGAAAGTAGAATGGTGGATGCCAGGAGCTGGGGGAGAGGAAATGGAGGGTAGTGTTTAGGGGATACAGAGTTTCAGTTGGGGAGGATGAAAAGGTTCTGGAGATGGATTGTGGTGATGGTTGTACAACAATGTGAATGTACTTAATGCCACTGAACTGGACATTTAAAAATGGTTTAAATGTTTCAAAAAATTATCTTATGTATATGTTATGACAATAAAATGTTTTTCATAGGTTCAGGGGAATATAGAATAGCTCTAGAAATACTCATCACATTGCAGGAGAAATGGATGATCTTTCATTATAAAAGAAATCATTAAAGATGGAAACGGTTGTATAGATTTTTCATAGGTCAGGAGCCAAAATCAGCGACTGGTCTCAGGTTCTAAATTTAAAAGAATTCTGGTTGTATATGCGTGACACCAAAGCAACAAGCCTATCTGTTCAGCTAGGTCAATTCTGTTAATTTATTGAAAAGAATCAGTTAAGTGAATCATTTAGCATCCTATAAACAAAACAAACACAACAAAAGGGAAAAAAATCTGGGCCTCTGAATACAAGCTCTAATACAACATGCTATCTGCTAACAACCAGGGAATTTTCCAGGTTCCCTGGAGACAGGGTCTGGGAAGGGAGATTGCTCATACGTGAGCATTGCCCGTTCTGCCTGAAACAAGTACCCCACTTCAATCCTCACGACCACCTTCCCGTGAGGGACCTCAGGACACTGAGAACATGGGGGTCAAGCACATTGCAGAATGGTGGTCCAGAGCCTGATGTGCCTGTGAGCCCACACTCAGGCCGCTGCAGCCGGTAGGCTGGTCCTGCCCAGGGCGGAGAGGACTCGCCATGCTCATGATGGACCTCGTAAAAGCAACAAGCCACCACATTTAGAATGGAGAAAAATGCAAAACAGCACCTTAAATATAGTCACTCCTCATTTTCTGAGGAAATTAAAGTTCAGAGATGGGGTAGTGAACTGCCCAGTATCACACAGCTTGTTAGCGTCTAAAGAAATTATTGTTTTCCTTCTTGCCTTCTCTCCATCCCTCAACAAATTTTTATTGAGTCCTTTCTCTTAGTTGGCAGGGTAGTGGGGTGTTAGGAACTCAGATTTGAGCCAACCTGTCTGGTTTGAACCTGGCTTCACTTTAATGAATTGTGTGATCTTGAGCAAGTTATTTAACTTCTTGCCTTACTAGTGCCTCATCTGTGAAGGGGGGATGTGATGGTACCAGCACCCAACCTGGTAGGGTTCTTAACGAGGATCGCCCTGGTTCACGTGCACAACACCCTAAGAAAAGCACCAGACCCTCAGCCAGCTCTGTATCCACATTAGCTGTTATGAGTTTCAAGGTCCCCAAACCAGGCATGATGGGATGTGGACATTTGGTGCAAAAAATTACATCAACTTCACAATTTTGCCAAGTGTCACCTTTACCTCATCTTCGAGCATCTCTCCAGGGCCTTTGCTCAGCCCAGGGACACAGAGATGACCAGCTCAGCTCCTCTACCAGAAGATCCTGAGTCTGATACAGACATTGGCAAACAAACCACTGGAAGGCAGCCTGGGGGATGTCACACATGTGTTATTAAATTGAAAAATTAAAATCCTCAAGGAATAACCTCAAGTAATAATGTATTGTTCAGTGTATTTGTTGTCTATTGTTGTGTAATAAATTATTGTACCACAAACATGAAGGCTTAAAACAGCACCCATTTGAGACCTCCTACACTGTTGGTGGGAAAGTAAATTGGTGCAGCCACTATGGAAAACAGTATAGAGGTTCCTCAAAAAACTAAAAATACAGCTACCATATGATCCAGCAATCCCAATCCTGGGCATATATCCTGACAAAACTATAATTCAAAAAGATACATGCACCCCTATGTTCATAGCAGCACTATTCACAATAGCCAAGACATGGAAACATCCTAAATGTCCATCAGCGGATGAATGGATAAAGAAGATGTGGCACACACACACACACACACACACACACACACACACATATATACACACAATGGAATACTACTCGGCCATAAAAAAGAACGAAATAATGCCATTTGCAGCAACATGGATGCCACTAGAGATTATCATACTAAGTGAAGTAAGTCAGAAAGAGAAAGACAAATACCATATGATATCACTTATATGTGGAATCTAAAATATGAGACAAATGAACTTATTTATGAAACAGAAACAGACTCACAGACACGGAGAACAGACTTGTGGTTGCCAAGGAGGAGGAAGAGTAGGGGAGGGGTGGATTGGGAGTTTGGGATGAGCAGATACAAACTATTATCTATGGCATGGATAAACAACAAGGTCCTACTCTATAGTACAGGGAACCATATTCAATACCCTGTGATAACCATGATGGAAAAGAATTGAAAAAATGTGTATATGTATAACTGAATCACTTTGCTGTACAGCAGAAATTAACACAACATTGTAAATCAGCTCTACTTCAATAAAAATAAATTTTTAAAAATAAATAAAATTAACATCACTAAAGGAAAACAACAACCACAACATCCATTATCAGCTACTGGCTGTGGAGGGCCTTCGGGGTGAAACCAGCTGGGTTCTCTGCTGTGCGTCTCACTGGCCATGTCTCATATCTGGGGGCTCTGGGGAAGGATCTGCTCCCAAGCTCATTCAGGTTACTGACCGACCCAGTTCCTTATGGCTGTGTGTCTGAGGTTCCCATTTCTGTGCTGGAGGCCAGAGGGGGCCGCTCTCTGCTCCTAGAGGCTGCCCCATTCCTTCCTGTGTTGCCCCCTCCACCTTCAGACCAGCAGTGCAGGTCAAATCCTTTCCACACTTGGTATCTCTCTGACTTCCCTTTTGGCCACCAACCTGAGAAAACTCTCTGCTTTTAAAGGGTCAAGTGATTGCATCAGGATCCCTGGGTAATCTCCCTTTTGAGTAACTCAAAGTCAAATGATTAGTAACCTCCAGGACACCTGCAAGATCCTTTTTGCCATATAACTAACTAAACCACAGGAATGATGTCTCCTACATGGGCTCCACCCACACGCAAGGGGATGGGGTTCTACAGGGGCCTGGAGGTCATGGAAGAATTCTGCCTACCACAGTCAGGCTGGGCTACGTCCTACTGTCATAACAAACAAGCCAGAGGTGGGCTGGGGTATAGCTCTAGGCCTCTACCTCAGGGTGAGGCCAGCAGAGCCACCACCATCTCTGACTCAGTGGTCCCATAGCAGAGAGAAGGGGAAAGTGGCAAAGCATGCACGGGCTCTTAAAGCTTCTGCCCAGAAGCAAAACCCATCATATCCTCTTATGTGTCATTGCACAAAATGACTCACGTGGCCATGCAAAATTTCAAGGGAGCAGGGAAGCTCAGTGCTGGCTTGGAACCAGGAGAGAGGAGACTGGACGTATTTGATGATCAGCACCAATGACTGCCACAAATAGTGAATCATCAAAGAGAAGGCAATGGCTGTGAGCACCAGCTCTGTGCTGGGCGCCGTGCTGGGTCCTGTATTGGTCAGAGCTCTTTTATTTTTAAGAGACAGAAACACACCTCACTGAAACCAGCTCTAGCCAAAAGGAAATACTAAGTCCGTAGCTAGAAATGACCCCAGGACAGCTTACAAAGTCCAAGGAGGAATTCCAGGACTGGGCCTCTGGGAACAGAATCAGGGATGGAGCTCCATCCAGACTCTCTTCTCCACCCATCTCCCAGCTCTGCTTCTGGCCTTGCCTGCTCCTCTAGCAGAGAAACCCACTCCAGGTCAGGAGACATAACTGTTGGCAACCATGTGGGGACATTGGTGGAATGAGAGAGCGACTTTCTTCCTGTACCCATCAATTCATCCCAGGGAAGGAAGCTGATTGGTCCATCCTGGGCCACATGCCCTTCACCATACCATTGTGGGAAGGTTAGAACTGGCCTAAGATGGAGTGAATGAACAAGGTCCATAACCAGGAAAAAAAATGAAAAGAAAGAAAAGATAAAGAAAATGAAAACCACAGCCCCCACAGTCACACTGGCTATTTCATGTTTATTTCATCTTCACAAGAACTCTGGGCAATAAACGTTATAAATCCCACACATCAGAGGAAGACAAGGGGTGACAAGATTTGCACAGTCACATCATAACAGAAGTGAGATTTAAACTGAAGCCTCTATCACTCCAAAGCCTGTGTTCTTTCTGAGAAGCCAAGCTGGGACTCTTCTGAAGGACTTTTTCTGAGTCCTTTCTGCATAAACAGGCCCAAGGAAAATGTTTGGGAGAATTTTTCCTGCACACTGTTTCCTATTAAAATTTGAATCCATGTCTCAAGGATTATAGAGGTGTCTCTATTCTAAAACATGGGATTATTTTCAGAATCACTGCCCCAAAGCAAAACCTGGCCTTGTTGTTTGTCTTCATTCCTTTACTCTGGACTATGTGGGCCAACTTTCCACTTTGGTTTGCCAAGAGCGCAAGTAACAAGCTCAAAACACATCACATAAACAGGAGGAGATGTGTGGCTTTTAACCAAAGGAACACTGCTGTTGACAGGACACCCTGGAGGCAACATTCCGGCTAGTTGTTCAACCTACACCCCTTGCTCAAATACCTCCTGGCTGTTCCTGCTTGGTCAGGACAGCACAGGCGTCACTGGCCCTGGATTCTGACCTCAAGTGCAAGCAGGAGGGGGAACTCAGAGGTAGTCTCTTTGCTAGAGAAGTGGCCTCTACCACCAGCCCCTGATGTCAGCATCTCAGACTCCTTGTGTGTCTGGTGTGATGTTTTCCAAGGATGGAAACTGCCGCAGGGCTCTTCCGATCTCTGGCGAAAACAGCTACTGGCTGGACTTTGGGTAACTGAGGAGATCTGAGATTGGCCATGGCCCTTTCAACCTTGGCTGCCATCGCAAAAAGGCACAGGACAGGAACACAGGGAACATTCAGGAAAGGTGTGATTCTGAGTTTGAGCCAAGTAATGAAAGAGTTCTTATGTCTTATGGTCCGCTCAGGAATTTCCCATAACCCCGTAGGGCGGGAAACAAAAGTATTTCCCTGGTTACCTGCATCACTTACAGGAATGTGCCAGTCCGAATAGCCAGAAGGAAAAGGTTAAGTGATCTTTATCTAAAAATGCTAAAAAGGAGTCCCAGACTATGAAAATATGAGGTCACGAGACAGACATGGCAGCATCTGCTGGCAGCACAAAGCTCAGGACTTCCTTCAATGGTCAGGGTATGAGATGGCATGTGTCCTCTCTGGACAGGGATGGGATAGCATGTGTGCTGGACTCTACCGGCAGCCACATTGCGACCACAAGGAGACCTGGCTTTAGGATGGAGTCAGTGACATATGTGTCAGTTCAGGTTCAACCAAAGATGCAGAACCAGAAGCAGAGACATAGTAAGAAATTATTTTATTGTAAGGAATTGGCTGACACGGTCGTGGAGGCCAGCATGGCCAAGAAAGTCCAAAACAGCAAGGTAGGCTGTCAAGAAGGGCAAGCTAGAACTCAGGTTGTTCGGTTGAAGCTACTCCACAGGCAGAATTTCTTCTTCCTCAGGGAATTTCTTCTTCATCAGCTCTGCTCTTAACATTTTTCAACTGACTGAATCAGGCCCACCCTGAATATCTAGAATAATCTCCCGTCCTTAGAGTCAACTGGTTATGGACTTTAATCACATCTACAAATACCTTCACAGTAGCACCTGGAGTAGCATTTGATTGAATAACCAGGGACTATAGCCTGGCAGAGTTGACACATCAAAAGACCATCACAGTATGGAAGAGGGAGACAGAATAAGATGATTTCTTGGTGACTTCATCGAGCACCTAGATCAAACCATTCCTGAGCTCCACACTACCACTACATGTTCCAGTTGAACTTTCCAGAAAATCTGGCCACGGGTATCTCAAACCGTGTTTTCTGTAACTCACAGCCTTTAGTCCTAAATGACACAACAGGGGCCTAAACCAAGGAGGTAACAGTTCTGACTAGACCTCTCAAGGAGGGCTGTGTTCCAATCTGGGTTCCAGCTAGTGGGAAACACATTGACACACAACAGGGATAAAGGGGCAGTCACTTCCATTCAGCAGGGAAATGTTTACTGAACACCTACTCTGTGTTGGACCTGGCCTCCATGCTGTGGACACAAAGACAAAGAGGACACTTGCTCTGCCTGTAGGGGGCAGACAAGCAAACAGACAAAGGCCAGAGTGGACAATGCTGTGTCAAAGCAGAGGAAAGTGCAGGGGCCATGGGAGCCTGTGCAGGCAGGTGGAGGGGACCCAATCCAGCAAGGCAGGCTCCCTGGAGAAAGTGACATTTCAGCTCAGTCTGGAAGGGTGAGAAGGAATGAACCAGGAACAAACAAGGTGAGGAAAAGACATTCCAAGAAGCAGGAACGGCATGTATGAAGGCCAAAGGCCACTTGGGTGTTATAACTACAAACGCTAGGGATTGCTAATGCTGTGTGATTTGGAGCAAGTCACTTCACCTCTCTGTGCCTCAGTGCCCTCAGATGATGATACTAGAATGAATGCATTAAGCCTTGTACAGGGCTTGGAGCAAGGCTGCATTTCAGGGTTAGCTATCATCACCATCATCATCATCATCACCATCATCATTGTCATTACCTGATAAAAGTGCAGGAAAGGACAGGCAGAGATGGCTGGAGAGGTGGTCCGGGACCAGGCCACAGACCTCAGACTATCTTCCAGGCCTCAGGGAACCAGGGAAGAATGTGAAACAGGAAAGCGTGGATTTCTGCTTTAGAAATGTCTACTGGGAGGAGAAAGAACTCTGGGCAGAGAGATGGTAATCGTAATGCAGTTGTGGAAAAGGATGTTGAAGCCACTTCCCATGGAAAAAGTTTCAAGAAATTGGGGTGTTTGCTCAGAAAGAGAGCCGACTCTGTCTGGGGGGCAGGGATGAGTAGTGGTAGACAGACTGAGGGCTGAGAATCACCCAGGGCTGTTCTGTGGAAGAAGGTAACAGAGATTTAGGTCACAGGTGGTAGCTCCAGGAAGTCAGCACATGCCACCTTCACCTTGGGAAGAATTTGTATTGTTCACAGCTGCCCAGAGACTGGAGGGCAGTCTTAAAGGGCAATGAGCTCCCCATCCAGGGAGGTATGCAAACAGACTCTGGATGAATGCTTGACAGGGAAGCTGTAAAAGAAGCACAAGCACCAGGCAAGTTGACGCAGATCACTTCCAAGTTCCTCACAACCACGATCTCTGTTATCCTACTGAATCCCAGAGAGATGGTGTATTAGTTTCCTGTTGCTGCTGTAACAAATAACTACCAACAGAATGGCTTAAAACAACACACATTTATTCTCTCACAGTTCTAGAGGTCAGAAGTCCACCATGAGTCTCACTGGACTAAAATCAGAGTCTTGGCGGGGCTGTGTTCCTTTCTGGAGGCTCTAGGGGAGAATCGTTTTTTTTTTTTTTCCTTTTTCAGCTTCTAGAGGCTTCCTGCATTTCTTGGCTTGTGGCCTCTTCCTCCACATTCAAAGCTGGCAGCATAGCATCTTCCAAATTCTCTCTCTCCTTCATACACTGCCCCCGCCCACATCCCCATGTCCATCCCACATCCCCACAACGTTCCTCAACTTGCTGATGTAGCCACCATCAGGGAGTGGTTCCTGAGGCACCAGGGTTTCCACTGTCGTGCCACTTACCCTGTGTGTTCAATGAGTTAATTGCCCTCTTTACTCTCCTCAGAGGACAGCATCTCTCATTCACTGTTTTATCCTTATTGTCCATCTCAGGCCTGCACACAATAGATTCTCAACAAATAAAGAAGTGTCTGGAGAATGAATGAAGAATCCATTCAAAGAAAATGGCTGGTAGATACCATTCCAGCTGAGAAACATTCACTCACTCATTAGCTCTGGCTGTTCGGCTCTCCTGACGTAATGAGGTACCACGCCTTGATGGGACCCCTGGTCTTCTCACACACTAAGGGGGTTGGGAGAAACCTTTGGAGGAAGACAAAGGCTTTAGTCTGTGCAGAAATTCCAGCCTGGATTTTTAGCATTCACGTTCCATACTGAGTAGCCTGATGCTGAAGGAGCCAGGGAAGGGGCCAGGGAAGGGAGCTATTGGGGGCGCGGGGGGATGGCAGTGCCAAAGGAAAACTTTGTGAGCAAATACACACGTGGGTCCCCTGAGACCTCCTGCATAGAGGGCAGGGTCTCTCTGGCATGACTCCGGCTGTGCTCTGCGGGTTTCTTAATGGGCTTGTGCCTCGCTCTGAGTAACAAGATTAACAGCCATCAGGTTAATTCAGCAAAGCTTTCCTGAGCATCTGCTCTGCCCGGCTGGGTGCTGGGTGCTGACAAGCCGAGATGCAGAAGGCAAGCACGGTGGGTGGGAAGGCAGATGGGATCCGGTTAGCTGGATGTCTGGTGCTTAGGGTGCAGAGGAGGCTTCTGATTTGCCCAAGGAGCCCTATCAAAAACCACACACGTGTCCAGGGTGGAACAAGGCCAGATCTCCCAGCGACACATTTATCTCACCATCAAGTGCACAGAAACGCCTGCTTTTTCAGCACAGCAATGTCTCCTCGATTGGATGGTCCAAGGACTTGTTTTGCTGCTTGGGCTGGTTTTTCCTCCCTGTCCTGAATTTGAAGCTCCTTCGATGAGCACATCCAGAAACACTGGAGCATTTCAAAGGAGTCTGGAGTCCCTGACTGGGGCCGGTTTGTCTGCCAGGGAGGCCCACGCCCCAGGCACTGCCACAGAAAGTGAGGAAACCCCTTCATCCAGAAGAAAAACACATCTGTGTTTGCCGCTTGCACCTCCAAACACACACAGTTCTGCCCTGCCTGAGAGGGCGCCCAAAAGGCGGTCCCCAGGCCATCTTGCTAAAGGTGTTTAGAGAACATGCTCTCACCTGCAAAACAGGAAGGCAAGGCTGTGATCCCTGCCCAGGGCTTGAACACAGAAAAGTAGCAAAATAGAACATCAGGGTGGGAAGAGACCTCCCACTGCCTGGGGTGATGGTGCTCTGTTTACGGAAGGGATTTTTGTGGGCAAACAGAGACAGGGAGAGGCTGGAGCTGAACTTTCATCCCTGCTGTTGATCCTCAATGCCGCCCCATATGCAGGACACCAAGCTCCTTTCCCTTAACCTTCTGGTCCTCCACTTTGGTTGTTTTGTTCTGGGAATGTGTGCCGGCCCGGGCCGCTCTTCTGCCCTCCCCTGCAGTGAGACAGGCTTTGGAGATAGGCAGACCCAGGTGCACAGCTCTGCCTCCCCTTATAAGCCTTGTGACCCCAGACAGTTTCATATCCCCTGAGAGCGTCAGTTTCCTCATCTGGGAAATGGGAATAACCCCACCCACTTCACTGGCTTTCTGTGAGGCTCATGGCATTTGTGACAACAGCTGTGTAGTTGTATAAATGAGCTTCATGCATCACTGCTGGAGCATATGTGATACTTGGTGTTAAGTAAGAACCTTCCTCTCTTTTGCAAGCTCCTTCTCCTTGCTTGTTCCTTGGTCTTGGGCAGCCCAAGAGCTCAAATTCATCTCTGGCTGCAAGAGTCCTGCTCTTCCCCAGTTCCACACTGCAGAATGGGAGGATGGAATGAAGACAAGGCAGAAAGCCCCATTGGGCCCATTTGCCTCCAGCTTTATGACCTTGTGCAAGTTGCTGGAACTCTGTGAGTCTCAATTTTTCCACATGGAAAACGGGACTGTTTTCTGCAGTACCTGCCTCACAGGGATGCTTGTAGGAAAGGAGACAGTGACATTAGCTCTGACTGTGATAATAGCTCAGCATCTTCTACTCCTCACTGTGCTCTTATCATCCCCATTTCACAGACAAGGAGAGGGAAGAAAGAGTTAAGAAACTTGCCCAAGGTCATCACAGAAGTGGGTGACCACGCGATGCACCGAGCACCTAAGGGCAGAGCTTAGCCTTCTAACTGGTACCCGTGCGCCTGTATTTACGGGAGAGCAGACTGCAGAGTATCATTGCTAAAAGAGACCCACATTTGGAGAACCAACCCTTCCAGTGGGTCTGCTCTGGACCAGGACTTGTGCTGGGAGCTTGAAGTGGACCAACAAGGGGAATGCTCCCACATCCCCCATCACAGGCCCTAGCACAAGCCCATCTTCCAGATGCAGAGACGCAGCTGCTCAGAAGGCAAGGGACTGCCCAAGGTTCCCCTGGCCAGTCAGTGGTGGGTGGATGGTGAAACCCAGGCTGCCTGACCCCCAACCCCCAGATCACTGGTGCTCCATCCATCACTTCTGGTCCCCTTCCCTCCCCCCAGTTCTGCTCCAAGAGATCAGACAGTTTTACCAAACGGTCCCCATTCTAACTGAAGGGGCTGACTGCCCACTCCCGCCCCTCTGACTGAACCACCATCCATCCTGTCTCCCTCCTGTCCTCTGCCCCCTCATGCCAATCCTGCCACTTCAGGAAGAGCCCCTGCCAAGAGAGCAAGTTCTATTGCAAGTTGTGTGAGAGGCAGACCCTGTTCCCTCCCAGGTGCCTGACATCGCCCCCTCCCCGCCCCTGCCAGGAAGCACCTCCTCTCAACAAGGGGGACCTTTAGGTCTGAAAGGCTCCAGTGTCCCCAGGCCAGGTGGGCGTGCTCTTGGCCTTGGCTGGGCACCACCGGAAACGGAGGCGTGGAGGACCACCCGCAAGCCTCTGCTTAAAGGGGAGGCTGGCCTCGGGCTGCAGTCAGGCCGTCTTTGCACCATGACCCCCCAGCTGCTTCCCCTGCTGCTGCTGCTATTGGCCGGCCCCCCCGCCGCTCAGCCGGTTCCCCCGACCTGCTACTCCAGGATGCTGGCCCTGAGCCGGGAGATCACCGCTGACTTCCAGAGCCTGCAGGCCACGGAGCCTTCGGTGAGTGCCCTCGGCCCCCCTGAGGACTGGGAGGTCCATGCAGACCCAGTTCTCAAAAACTTGCCTTTGGACCAGGGAAAAAGCGCTATTTTTCTTTTCTGGTCAATGTTAATTTCAAGAGTATTTGTGTTTTATTCCCATCCTATTAAATCCCAATGGTTTGCACTTCCTTTTAAATACAAAGAAAATATAATCAAAGACATCTCAATTTTTGTTTATAACTAGCTAGCAAATATCAGAGGATCTGTTTTAAAATGTAAAAAGAGAGAGAGAAAGAGAGAGAAGAGAAGAGAAGGGAAGAGGAGAAGAGAAGCTCCCGTAGAGTTTAGAGCTCCAACTTAAGGAGGACCGAAGAGTTCAGCTTTTTTATTCTCTCCACTAGCCAGCAGGAGCTAAGGGGGCGACTCCCAGAATCAGCCCCACCCCTAACCTGCTGGAGGACCCTGAGCAAATTACTCAGCCCTGAATCTCAGCATCCTCAGCTGTGAGAGGGGATGGCTGAGCCCCTCACCGGCTTCTTCGGGCAGCTGGAGGGTTGAAGACTTGGATGCAGACACAGTCTGCGCAGAGGACAACCCAGGATGTCACGCTGTTCTCAACACTGTGTTAAGAGGAAGACCCAGGGGCTCGGAACCAGCAGTCCCACAGGGGCCACCCAGAACTAGAATCCGGCCTCCTGACTTCTCGTCCAGTGTAGAAACAAAACAAATTAAACGTCAAAGCTCTGGTAAAATTTAAAAATATCCCTTTACCACTTGTGAACCCTTCAAATAAAATGCACTGTTCTCAGATGTGGGGCTTAACGATACCCTAACACCTCCTTTGTATTTTCTTTTTGAAAGTTAAATGATGTGTATTTTCTTCAACTTATGAAAGTCATATACTTTGAAAATGGTTGGAAAAGGCACAAAAGACAAAGAAGAAAATAAATATTACTGCAATCCTACCACCTAGAGGTGACCTGCTGCCATCACATTCAGAGGATAGGATTTCAGCTCTGGGCCTGTACATAAGTTATCCACGTGTGTAGACAAATTGGATCAAACAACACAGCAGTTATGCAATTTACTTTTTAGCGACGCTGTCAAATAAATTAATATTTCTTTGTAACAACATTTGGTTGTATTGTTGCGCCCCAATGTATCCACAAATTCCTTGCTATTAAATATGTAGAGCAATCATCTTTTAAAAATATATGATTTTAAAGCTTAAAATAATGCATAGGCTCAGAGCTGGAAGGAAGTGGAGGTTATGTGTTCTAACTCTCTAATCTCACAACTGGGAAACCGAGTCACAAAGAAGAAGGAGACCTACCCCATGTCACACAGGGAATTACTGGTCAGGAGGGACCAGAATCTGGGTCTTCTGGCCTTCAGGCCAGCACAGAAGCAAAAGTGAAATATAGTAATATAAAAGTGTACATATATATACTGTTTTATATCACTAAAGTATATACTATATATATTACTAGACATATTACTATGTCTAGATTACAGTTATAGAACTGTTTTAATATATATACATATATAGACACACATATTTATATGTATGTCTCTCTCTATATATACATGTATGTATATGTGTGTGTATGTATATATATATATATATATATATAAAACAGTTCCCTAGCTCATAGTCAATGATATAATGGTTGCATTCTAAAAGTCGAATTCTAGAAGAGCAGTTTACTTTGGGGGAATGTGGCATATGGTACAAGAAAGTATTGTACATGGCAGCATCAAGGGAGGTCCCAGGGATCTGGGGCTGCTCTGGTTTTGGGGAGGCTGGCAGAGAGCCTTCTGTGGCCAGGCTGAGGGTGTGTCCCTGTGGGCAACACAGAAACCCGTTTCCCTTTCTGCAGGAGCTGTGTGTGAGATACCTGCCCAGGTTGTACCTGGATATACACGTAAGAGGGGTCTGCCTGCCTTCGGGAGGGCTTGGAGTGGGAGTGGGGAGAGACTCTGTGCAGAAGGACCAGGAGTCCCCAGCCCCCGCGTCTCTGGCTACTGACTTGTCCCACGAGACCCGTCCCTGTTGTTCATTCACAGAATTACTGTGTGCTGGCTAAGCTGCGGGACTTTGTGGCATCGCCCCAGTGTTGGAAGGTGGCCCAGGTAGATGCCTTGAAGGACAAAGTGCGGAAACTGTACACCATCATGAACTCGTTCTGCAGGAGGGTAAGTGACGCCATTGAACGTTCTTTTGCTACTTGCCATCAGCCAAGAATTTAAGAGAAGGGTTAGGAGAAGAGGGGGATGAGGAGGAGGAAGAGAAAAGTTTATGGGGGTGCTTCCAGTTCACAAAGCCCTTCCTCAACCCTATAGCTCTTGCTAAGTGCTGGGGGACTCAGGACAATGCTCCTCACATCCTCCAGCTCCATCTCCAACACCCAAGACCACAGGCTGCGAGTCAAATGGGGCAGGGATTGGGGGTAGAGGACTGTGGAATTCCGAGAATTCCTAGAGCCCTGAGGTCAGGGGAGACTTCCTGGGGGAGGGGCTTCGGGTGTGCTCTGTGTTGGGAGGAATCTGGCAGCAGAAGGGAGGGAGATGGGAAAAGCAGAGAATCAGCACTGGTTAAGATGTAGAAAGCAGAGTTGTGTGGTCCTAGGGGCACAGGCTTCAGCATCAGGCAGACCTGAGCCCCTGTCTTCACCTCCCTGCTTCCTAAATGCCAGTGTCCCCTCCACTCTCTGAGTCACAGTTTCCCCATTCGTGAATAATACCCATGTCAGGAGATCATTGGGAGGATAATACTACTTACCCCCGACCGTGTGTGTGCTGGGCGCTGTAGTAACTCCCCTGGTCCCAAGATCTCTATCAAGGTGACTAAACATAGAATACCAAACATCAGGCCTGGCCCAGGAAACTAATAATTAGCTATTAAGTTTTTTAGCTTTAAGTTTTATTAAGATTTTTTTGTTACTATGCATCAAAGATGAGACAAGCATTTTGTCCCACACCCATTTCCTTCCTCATTCCCCTCTCCCCTTGGTCGTGGAGGGGAGACAAGAAGAAGACATAATACAGTCTGAAAAGTGCTGCTATTGACTCTAAAGTGTTTGAAGGTGAGACCTGGTGCTGTTACTCATGGTATCCCCAATGTCTGGCCCAGAGTTGTTGCTCAGTAATTGAGATTTATTCATTTATTCACTCCCTTGCCCATCTATCCATCGATCCATCTGGTCAACCAATGTACAACTGAATTCAATAATAAAAGACTATATGAGATTCAATGGGAAGGTGAAGAAAGACGTAACCAGCTCTCCTTGGGGGAATGAAGGTTGGGAAATTTTCACACAAAGGGGAAAAATTGAACAGTCTTTGAGGATAACCAGGAGTCCTATAGTTGTGCATGGGCTCTGTGGCCACCTTCAGTGACATTCCTGCTCATTATACATCTTTTCCAGGATTTGGTGTTCCTGTCGGATGACTGCAATGCCTTGGAATACCCAATCCTAGTGACCACAGTCCTGCCAGATCATCAGAGCTAAGGCAGCTCAGACCAGAGAGAGACCCCTGGGGGACTGAAGTTATGTCAGCTGCCCAGACACAATGGGCTAAAGTCATGGCCCCCACAGGTCTCCCTGAAACTGTCATGTGTCTCTCCACCTTCTGGAAAACAAGGCTTGTGCTCCTACCCTAGAACCGATTTTTAACACAGTTAAAAGCCTTGCTTCTCCTTCCCCTTGGTTTTGTCTTACCAGGATGGTTAGGTACACAAGCATGTTGATTTGATCACTAAGAAGAAAAGGGCAAACCAGCTTCTTTTTTATGAACAACTAGCTTGAGAACAAGCAAAATAGTATGTTTGCAGTACCACTTTAACATAGTGGTACCATTTTTCTTTCTTGATAAAAACCTGCTTACATTTAACCAAGCTTCTATTTTATACTTTCTCTCTCTACAAATTTTCCTTACACTTATCTTTCATTTTTAAGGAAATTTCATTATCTATAAGATGTATTTGCGAGGTTCATAATTACATAGTGCTGATGGGAACCACTCTTTCATTGAAAGGTGATGAAAATCAAATAAAGACTATCATTACAGTGAGAAACACGTGTCCTGCTGTATTTGTCCAAGGTGGGTGTCAGGGTGTTTATTTCATGCTCTTTCTGCAAGTTGCTGCTTTTAGCAAGATATGTCTTTCTCCCTCTTTCCATCGAGCACAGGTGTTTCTGGGTCTGCTTCAAACCACCTGTGTGAATGTCTGTCTTTAAAGCATTGGAAGATGCTCTAATTTATGTTTGGGGACAGACTGTATCCTGCATCGTACCCATGGCAGTGTAGTACCTGACACATCATAAACATCAGTTCACTGGGTCATCATAACAAACCTAGAGACGGGCATCGTAGGAGGCTGAGGCTCATGTAGATTAGGTAACTTGACCAAGGTCACCAGCTGGTAAGTGGGGAGGCTGGATTGAACTCAAAGAGCTCCAAAGCCCACACTCTCCCCTGTGTCCCACACTGGTTCTCTGCAGGTGAAGCATGCTTGTTTAATTAATTCATGAACACAGCAGTAACATCTCAGTTAAGTAACTGGATTGGTGAAAAAGATTTCAAATATTGATTTTTTAAAAGTTCACATGCTACACAGTGGTCTTTTTGTTTCCTTTACTCCCTTCTGTACATGTGGGCCATACTTTCCCTCCCTGATCTTAGGTGTCTTTGACTTAGATGATTTATGAGAATGATTTAGTAGCTTATGATTTTATGTTTAGAAGCACAAGACCAGAGCATCACAGTACTGGTTTCCTAGGGCGCCATAACAGGGTACCACAAACTGGGGCTTAAAGTAAGAGAAATTTATTGCCTCATAGTTCTAGAGGTTAGAAGTTCTGAAATCTAAGTGTTGGCAGGATCATCCTCTCCCTGAAGGCTTTAGGATAGAGTATCCTTCCTTGCCTCTTCCTAGCTTCTGGTGGTTACCGGTAATCCTTGTCATTCCTTGGCTATAGACACATCGATTCAATCTCTGTCCCCATCGACACACGGTATTTACCTGGTGTCTGTATCCCTGTGTCCAAAATTCCCTCTTCTTGAAGTAAATTATCTCTGTTTGCAGATGACATGATCTTATATATAGAAAATGTTAAACACTCCACCAAAGAAAACCTGTTAGAATTAAGTAAAGTTGCAGGAGAGAAAATCAATATACAAAAATCAGTTGCATTTCTATACACTAACAGCAAACTTTCAGAAAGAGAAATTAAGAAAAAATCCCATTTACAATAGTATCAAAAAGTATAAAATGCATAGGAATTAATTTAACCAAGGAGGTAAAAGACCTCCACTGAAAACTATAAGATATTGATGAAAGAAAATGAGGAAGACATAAATAAATGGAAAGCTATCCCCTTTTCATGGATTAGAAGAATTAATACCATTAAAATAAAAGTACAACTTAATCCCTATCAAAATTCCCCCAGCATTTTTCACAGAAACAGAAAAAAAGCAATCCTAAAATTCATATGGAACCACAAAAGACCCCAAATAGCCAAAACAATCTTGACAAAGAACAAAGCTCAAAGTATCACATCATTTCAAATTATACTAAAAGCTATAGTCAAAACAAGATGGTACTGGCACATGGATCAGAACACATAGAACAGTGGAAGAGAATGGAGAGCCCAGATATAAAAGGAGAACCCAGACATACACTCGTGCATAACTTTGACACGGACACCAAGAACACACAATAGGGGAAGGATAGTCTCTTCAATCAGTGGTGCTGGGAAAATTGGTATGCACACGCAAAAGAAACTAGACCTCTGCCTTACACCACTCACCAAAATGGATTAAAGACTTAAATGTAAGACTTGAAATCATATAGCTACTAGAAGAAAACACAGGGAAAAATCTCCCTAACATTGGTCTTAGCAATGATTTTGTTTGTTTGTTTTAAATATTTTTTTAGAATGGTTAATTTCATTTATTTGTATTTTTTTGGCTGTGCCACGTGTCACGTGGTATCTTAGTTCCCCAACCAGGGATCGAACCTGGGCCCCTGCAGTGGAAGCACAGAGTCCTAACCACCGGACTGCCAGGGAAGTCCCAGCAATGATTTTTTGGATATGACACTTAAAGCACAGGCAACAAAAGCAAAAGTAAACAAGTGGGACTACATCAAACTTAAAAGCTTCTGCACAGCAAAGGAAACCATGAAAAAAAAAAGGCAACTTACAGAATGTGAGAAAATATTTGCACCATGTATCTGATAAGGGGTTAATATCCAAAGTACATAAGAAATTTTTACAACTCATAGCAAAAAACCCCAAATCTGGTTTTAAAATGGGCAAAGGATCTGAATAGATGTTTTACCAAAGAAGACATACAAATGGACAACAAGTACATGAAAATGTGCTCAATATCACTAACCATCAGGGAAATGCAAATCAAAACCACCATGAAAAATCACCTCATACCTGTTAGGATGGGTTTTATAAAAAAGACAACAGATAAGTTTTGCGAAGGTGCGGAGAAAAGGGAATCCTTGTACACTGTTGGTGGGAGTATAAACTGGTACAGCCATTATGGAAAACAGTATGGAGGGTCTTCAAAAAATTAAAAATAGAACTACCGGGACTTCTCTGGTCCAGGAAGATTCCACATGCCGCGGAGCAACTAAGCCTGTGCGCCACAACTACTGAGCCCACACGCAGCACCTACTGAAGCCTGTGTGCCTAGATGTGTGCTTCACAACAAAAGAAGCCACTGCAGTGAGAAGCCCACGTGCCACAACTAGAGAAAGCCTGTGCACAGCAACAAAGACCCAATGCAGCCAAAAAAAAAAAGAACTACATATGACCCAGCAATCCTACTTCTGTGTATATATCTGAAAGAAATAAAATCAGTATCTCGAAGAGGTATATGGACCCCCATGTTCACTTCAGCATTATTCACAATAGCCAAGATATGGAAACAACCTAAATGCCCATTCATAGATGAATGAATAAAGAATTATATGGATATATATAATGGAATATTATTCAGCCATGAGAAACAAGGAAATCCTGCCATTTACAACAATATGAATGAAACTAGAGGACATCATGCTCAGTGAAATTAGCCAAAGACAAGTACAGTAGGATCTTACTTATATGTATAACTTGAAAAAAAAATGTTGAACTCATAAAAACAGAGTGGAATGGTAGTTACCAGGCACTGGGGTGTGGGAAAGGTGGGGAGATGCTGGTCAAAGGGTAGAAACCTTCAGTTATAAGATGAATAAGCTCTGAGGATGTAACATACAGCATGGTGACTGTAGTTAATAATACTGTGCAGTGCACTTGAAATTTGGTAAGAGATTTGGTAATTTTAAGCATTCTCACCACACACATGCACAAGAAGTAACTATGGAAAGTGATGGATGTAATAATTAACTGGATTGTGGAGTCATTTCACAAAGTATAACTTACATCGAATCATCACATTGTATATTTAAAATATATACAATTTTATTTGAAAATTATACCCCAATAAAGCTGAAAAAAAAAAAAAAGAAACAATTTTTCTCTTCTTATAAGGATACTGGTTATTGGTTAAGGGCCCACCCTGATGAAGTATGACCTCATCTTAATTTGATAACATCTGCAAAGATGTTATTTTCAAATAAGATCTCATTCATTGATATGAGGAGTTAGGACTTCAACATATCTTTTGGGGAGACAAAATTCAGCCCACAACAATCATTCTTCCAAGGGATAATCCCATCACAAAGGAAAATTATGCAACAAACTAACCCTTTGTTACCACCATCACCACCATCTACCACTTCCTGCCAGGTGCTAAACATGTGTGCCAGGCACATAGCTCACACTAGCCCGCTGAACCTTCACAATGATGCTGCTTCTGGGTGGGTGTTCTCAACCCCGATTTACAGTGCAGGAAACACACTCAGGTTCAAAGGTTAAACGATTTCCCCAGACAGCTGATAAATAGTGGCAAAGGGATTCCAGATAAACAGACAAGCACTAGAAGTGTCCATTTCACGGCTCTGCTAAGTCTTTGCTTTCTCGGTAGCAAAGTAAACCAGTGAAGACAAGGACTAATTTACACATTTCAGGCATTTCTTTGTTTGCTCATTTCTTCCATATTGACTGAGTGCTTATTATGAACTCAGCAAATACTGAGATGCAAAGTAAAGAATTCTTCCTCTTAAGTTAGCAGAGAAGACATATGCAAAATCAAGGAGAGGGCAGAGGGAAGAGCAAATAATACTCCCTGAGATGGGGCAGAAAGTTTTCTTAGAAGATTCAGAATTTGAACAAGGTCTTTTCAAGACTTGTTGAGTTGAAACTGTTGACTTGTATGACTGGGAACTTGTTAAGATGGAAAGGAGTGGAGGAAGAAGATAGAGCAGAGCCAAAGGCACGGAGACTCTCATGGAGGTGAATGGTGCGTGGTTGGGAAGTCAGGAAGTGGAGCTGAGAATGTAGTGGGGTTAGAATGTAACCAGTGTGGGACTTCCCTGGTGGCGCAGTGGTTAAGAATCTGCCTGCCAATGCAGGGGACATGGGTTCAACCCCTGGTGCGGGAAGATCCCACATGCCGTGGAGCAAATAAGCCCGTGCGCCACAACTACTGAGCCTGCACTCTAGAGCCTGCGAGCCACATCTACTGAGCCCATGCACCACAACTACTGAAGCCCATGTGCCTAGAGCCCGTGCTCTGCAAAAAGAGAAGCCACCGCTATGAGAAGCCCGCGCACTGCAACGAAGAGTAACCCCCACTCACTGCAACTAGAGAATGCCCGCGCAGAGCAGCAAAGACCTAACGCAGCCAATAATAAATAAATAAATTTATTTAAAAAAAAAAAAAAGAATGTAACCAGTGTGGATCATGGTGAGGCCTGGCAGGGACACGCAGGCAGAGGGTGTCTGTCCTGACCCCAGTTGTGTAATAACCAGGGTCACATAAAGGAGAATCCTTTTCTAGGCAGAAAGACTGGGACCCAGTGGTTGGAAGTTGTCAATTCCTGAAGGGGTCCCTCTGTTTTGGATTTCAAAAATAACAAAATGAGGACACGGCTCCTCCCTTGTGAACCAGCCCATTGCCAAGCCAGACATATGGGTACCAGCCTGGGCTCCTTTTCCTTCTTTCTCCATAGCCAACTGGTCAACCCCATCTTCTTTGCATCTCTTGACTTCACCATTTGCTCTTTACCACCTCAACATTAGTTCAGAACCTTCTCAGAACATGACATCCAGCCTTTGCCCAGGACTCCTTTCTCTGATGGAGGATGGAGCTAATGGTGAGGTACTGTAATAGGATGCTTTGCAGAGACTGATGCTGGTGATGCTAAATAAGGGCTTTGTAGACCAAGGTGAGAACTTGGTCCCCTTATCCTCACTCACCATTAGCACTTTTTGTCCCAAGTGAGATTCTGACAATCACTGATCCTTCTCCCCTGAGGCTTCCCCATCAGAAGGTTTTTTTTTCTTTTTCTCATGTGCTTGTTAATTGTTAGATCCCATGTTCTTTCTTCAACTGATTTAACCCACCTAGTGAAACAACTCCCAAATTCACACCTCCTACTCAGACTTTCCGAGGAGGCTTAGGCTAACTTTCCAACTACCTTGTTATTACATTTTCTCTTAGAGTCGCCACGAGTATCTCAGAATTGACTTCTCTAAAGGTAACTCTTGCTTTTCTTGCCCATTGGCCTTTCTTGTCTCAGTAAAATTGCCCCATCATTCACAATTTGCTTCCATGAAAAACGTGGGCTTGTGTCCCCTGATTTTTTTTTCCTCACCTTTCTCCCACCTTTGCAACTAAGAAGCAAGTCCTGTATTTTCTGCCTCCAAAGAATTTTATGTGTCAACTTCACTGGGCCAGAGAGTGTGCAGAATACTGGATTAAATTAAACATTATCCTAGTTGTGTCTGTGAGGATGTTTCCAGAAGAGATTAACATTTGAGTTAATGGACTGAGTAAAGAGATTGCCCTCCCCAATGTGGGTGGGCCTCAGCCAATCCACTGGAGGCCTGAATAGAACAAAGACTGAGTAAGAGAGAATTTGTTCTCTCTGCCTGACTGCTGAGCTGAGACATTGGTGTTCTCCTGCCCTGGGACAGGAGCTTACACCAACAGCACTGTTAGTCCTCAGGCCTTCAGATTCAGACCAGAAATTATACCATTGACTTTCCAGTTCTCAGACCTCTGGACTCAGACTGGAAACATACCATCAACTTTCTCAGGTCTCCAGCCTATAAATGACACATCATGGGACCTCTCAGCCTCCATAATTGTGTCAGCTAATTCCTTATAACAAATCCTTTTTCAAATAAATATATGTTATATCTGTAAATGTATAACTATATCCAGGGTTCTGGAGAACCCTGATTAATACCTAGAACCTGTGCTCTTTTCTCCATACCTGTTATCAATATCCTGGTCAAGGTCATCATGACCTCTTACCTGGACTGCAATTGCCTCCCAGCTTTCACACTGGCCCCCTCCCATCCAATTTCCACTCAGCAGCCAGAATAATCTACTTTAAAATATCAATTAGATCATGTCCTTCCCTTGTTGAAAAACTTTCTACAGCTTCCCACTTTGAATGAAATTTGAAGTTCTCACCTTGGTCTACAAACCCCTTATTGACCATCACCACCATCAGTCTCTGCAAAGCATCCTATGACATTACAGTACTTGATCATATGTTCATTTGTTTATTTTCATATTCTTTGTCTTTCCCACTAGACTGTAAGCTCCAGGAAGGCAGGGACCATGTCATTTTGTTTCATCACTTTATCCCCCCCACCTAGCACCATTCCTGACACTTAGTAGATACTCAGTAACTATGTTTTGGATATTTATGGAGACTGGATACTGGTTATTGGGAAGACCAAGAAAAGTCAACAGTTAAGATGTGGCAATTCCAAGTGGTCCATGCCCATTCTTTCTTCATAAAGTATATACTACTTACAACACTGATATATTCACAGCCTTGGAGGCCTGGTTCCTATGTTTTTGTGATTCTTACTGTTTGGTCAACTTCAAAACCTCTGTAACTCTCTGTCTCTGTCTCTATCTCTGTCACACACACACACACACCCAGACCCACCTCTTGCTGGCACTCATTCTCACAGGGCTCTGACCAAGGTCTTCCATAAAACATGACTGTCTGGACTGGAGCCAGTAGCAGAGACGTGAACAGAACCTTATCTTTCTTCTAATGGCCTATATGGAAAAGAACCTAAAAAAAAAAAAAAGAGTGGATATATGTTATGTATAACTGGTTCACTTTGCTGTGCACCTGAAACTAACACAACGTTGTAAATCAACTATACTCCAATAAAAATTAAAAAAAAAAAAAAGCTTAGTCATCAGTCTTGGCTGTCTCAGAGCAATTTATTTCTTGATTGATTGATTGATTGATTGACTGATTGACTAGCTGCGTTGGGTCTTAGTTGCAGCACACGGGATCTTCGTTGGGGCATGTGGAATTTTTCCTTGCTGCGCAGGCTTCTCTCTAGTTGTGGCACAAGGGCTTAGTTGCCCTGTGGCATATGGGATCTTAGTTCCCCGACCAGGGATCGAACCCATGTCCCCTGCATTGGAAGGCAGATTCTTTACTACTGGACCACCAGGGAAGTGCTGTCTTGGAGCAATTTGCTGACATCAGCATTGCACCTTCACACCTGGGGCAATGTCAACCAACTGAGAATTATTAGGCAAAAATCCTCATAGTTTAAGCCTCGTTGATTTGCAAAAGTGCCAATAATGTGAAATCACCTTCTGCCTTTGCAGGATATTCAGGTCTATATATAGATCAAGAACTCACAGGATAATATGATATTACTTATATGTGGAATCTAAAATGTGTCACAAATGAACTTATCTACAAAACAGACTCACATAGGGAACAGACTTGTGGTTGCCAAGGGGGACGGGGGTGGGGAAGGGATGGAGTGGGAGTTTGGAACTAGCAGATGCAAACTATTATATATAGGATGGATAAATAACAATCTCTTACTGTATAGCACAGGGAACTATATTCAATATCCTGTGATAAACCGTAATGGAAAAGAACATGAAAAAGAATGTGTGTGTGTGTGTGTGTGTGTGTGTGTGTGTGTGTGTGTGTGTGTATATATATATATATATATATATATATACACATATATATATATATATATAACACTGAATCACTTTGCTGTACAGCAGAAATTAACACAACATTGTGAGTCAATTATACTTGGATAACATAAATTTTTAAAAAAAAGAACTTACAAGGTAGAGTAATGAACTGCCCTTGAAATCAATTAAGTGTTGGAGGAGAAGAAAGAACAGAAAAATAGAGCACAATGTGCAGAAAATGGCCAGGTCAGCAGTCATAACTTAGGTTTACATTCCTTCATAGTGAAAGTATCCCAGGAATTATTTAGGCATTGGATATACATTTCCAAAACATTTGTAATCAAGTTCCTAAAACGCAAGCACCACTTATTTTTCAAGAATTTTCTGGCTGCCACCCAAAAACAAGAAAACATGCTCACGTTATTGCTTTTTAATTCACTTCATCTTGATCCCAAGGTTCCAGAATCAACCCAGCTGAAGATGCTATAAAATTGGAAGATGTTCCTTATTCAGAAGATGGGCTCAGATCACTGTCACTGTCACCACAATGGGCATCCTTCCTCTGGCCTACAGGTCTACAGACATTCTGAGCTTGTAAATCATTTAGCTCGAGAGGGGAAGGGTCTGGAGCTGTGCTGTAACATTGTCTATTGATTCTCTAGGATACTCTCAATTTACTGATGATGATAACTTCTTAAGTATGTGGAAAACTTTGCAATTTACAAAATGTTTTCATATCTGTTTTCCCCTTTATTAACTTTAGTTCTTATGCCAACATTGAAGGATGGGTGGATTAGGACAAGTGATCTCCATTTATAGATTTAAAAGGAAATCTTTGATTAAATAACTGTTGTATCTACAAACATGCCTAAAAATTTAAAATATGACAATATCAAGTGTAGGTGAGGAAACGAGGCAACTGACATACTGCTGGTGGGACAGATATTTGGAAAAACAACTTGATGTTACCTAGTAAATTTGAAGATGTGTATACCCTATGACCCAGCAATTTTAACCCTAGAATATACCCTAGAGAAATTTTTGCACAAGTGTGCCGCAAATATATCTAAGTTCATGACAGAATGTTTACAATAGCAAATCTGGAAACAACCCAAAAGTCCATCAATGGAAAAATAAGTTGTTGTAGAGTCATATAATGATAATGATAATGATACAGAATATATTACAATGGCACGTAATAACACGGCTGAATCTCAGGTACCTACAGTGAGGAGGAAACATAAGTGGCAGAAGACATGCAGAACGATTTCGTTTACGTAATGGACAAAAGCAGGCAAAACATAAAATATATTTTGGGGGATAGAAACATACGGGATAAAGCTTTTTAGTTCATGAAAGTGCTTAAGATAAAATTCAGGACAGAAGATAGGCCTTTTTAGAAAAAATATTATCATTTAGTCAATATTTAATAAATAAAAAATAAAAATGGATAGCAGTCACATCAAAAACTAATTGGAAAATGTAGTTTAAAAACCAATCCCATTTACAATAGCAGCAAAAACCATAAGGTACCTGAGAATAAATATAAGTTAACATGTGTACAGGCTTTATGGAGAAAATTCTAAAACTTTATTAAAGGACATAAAAGAATGTCCTATATAAAGAGATAAGCCATGATTATGAATCTCAACTTAAATTCAATGTATTCAGTGAACATCCCAATAGGACAGATCTTGATATACTGAGCCTAAAATTTATAGAAAAAAGTAAAAGATTAACTAAATTTTGAAAAAGAAAAAGGGAAGGAGGGAAATTTCCCTACCAGGTATCAAGACTTGTAATAATATTGTAGAAATTAGTATGCTGGCCTATTGATGCAGGGAAAAAAAATAACCAGTGGAACAGAACAAATGAAATTTGGTCTATTGCTGAGAATACATGACAAATCAGTGGAAAAATAATAAGCAATACAATAAATGCTGCTGGGATAATAGGATATCCACTTAGAAAAAATGGAAATTTTATCTCTTATACACAAAAATAAATTTGAGAGGGATGACAGACTTAATAAGTAAAGCAATATTTAAAAATATTTAGAACAACACATGGCAGACTATCTTTGTGTTATTAGGATAAGGAAATAATTCTTAAACAAGATCCGAAGAATATATTCAATAAAGAAAACATTAAAAAATATAACATAAGATTTTAAAAGACACAATAAACAAAGCTAAAGAAAAACCCTGTCGATTGGAAAAATAGTATGTTAACTAATAACTAATCTTATCCAAATTGCCTACAAATCAATAAGAAAGATATAGAAAGATGGGCAGGATGTGGGCTGAATAATCGAACAGGAAAGCATAATGGCCGTTTAAGTATATGAAAAGATGTTGAACCTTTCTAGCGACCAGAGAGAGGCACGTTAAAACAGCAATGTGATACAGTTTTATACCCATCAAATAGGAAGAAAAATGAAGTCTCATAATACCAATGGTTAGTGTGGAGAAGGAGAAACAGGACCTCTCATGGGCTGCTTTCAGAAGTGTAAATTGATACAAATTATTTAAAGAGCAATTTCATGATATTTGGTCACGCTATTTCCTTTCTGGGAATATATCTCAGGCAAACTCTCACAAGGAGATATAAACCAGGATGTCCACTACCACCTCATTATTGCCTATAATGGAAAAAAGAAAAAGAAAGATCCTAAAAGTCCCTCAGAAAAATGAGTAAACTCTGATATATTCATTCCATGAAATATTACACAACAGTTAATGCGAATGAATCAGCTGCCCATGATTCAACAAGCCCTGATCTCAAAACCTATTGTCTAATAAGAAAAAAAGTTTCAGGAGAGTATGTCCCCCAGAATAACTGTATGTACTTAAGACTATCAAAAACTCCTTCGAAGCACAGGAGAATGGACTGGAAACACTTCGCATTCATGTGACTGGTTGCTTCTGGGAATGGGGAAGAGGAAGCAGCACAGGGAGGGAAACAGAACTTCACCTTTTTTTTTTTAGAAATTCACGTTCTTTTATTTATTTATTTATTTATTTATTTATGACTGTGTTGAGTCTTCGTTTCTGTGCGAGGGCTTTCTCTAGTTGCGGCAAGTGGGGACCATTCTTCATCGCGGTGCGCGGGCCTCTCACCATCGCGGCCTCTCTTGTTGCGGAGCACAGGCTCCAGACGCGCAGGCTCAGTAATTGTGGCTCATGGGCCCAGTTGCTCCGTGGCATGTGGGATCTTCCCAGACCAGGGCTCGAACCCGTGTCCCCTGCATTGGCAGGCAGATTCTCAACCACTGCGCCACCAGGGAAGCCCAGAACTTCACCTTTATCAGTAATATTGGATTTTTTTAAAAGCTTAAGTGTGCATGACAAAAGGTTAACATTTACTGGATCAGAGTTGTGGTGTTTATTTATAATTTTCTGTCTTTTTTTCAGTATGTTTCCAATATTCCAGAATTTAAAATGTGAATATAACCATTCTATTCATTGGAATAACTGAAATCCCCTTCCAATAAATGATTCAATTATTCAATTATTACTTCCCCCCCCCCCCCCCCCCCGCCGCTTTTCTAGCATAAGGTACCATTTCCTCCTGTGAAGAGTATAGCTGAACATTGCTGTGTAATGCAGAGCCAGAGAGAACTTTTGGGAGAAAACTATACTCAGAGAGGTTTAGTAACTTGCCAAAGGTAACCCAGCCAAGAAGTGGCAGGATTGGAGCTCACACCAAGGGTTCCAAACGCCGAGCCCACTGCTCTTTCCATTGATGGAGGAATTACCTGATAAGACTCCCTTGGAGGACATTTCAGGACTTGCATTGTGCATGTGGGAGCTCAAGGGGCGAGGTGGGAGCTTAGACATTTGCTCAAAAGGCTGAATACTCCAAAGCCTGAATTCTCCCCTCCCTGGTCTGCGCTCCCCACTCCCAGCAGAGTGCTCTGGGCTAGTCCACAGCAGCACAGTCCCACACCCCACACCCCAGCTGCTGGCCAGGGCCTGGAGGACGTCTGGGTCCCCCACTACCCACTGTACCCCAGCAGGAACTGTATGCTGATCTACTCCAGGTAGCAGAAGAAGACATCCATGTGGGATGCCCATCTCCTGGCGACCTGATGGAAGAACATTATCTGATATCCTCACGACTCCTCACCTGGCAATCCTATCTGCTCTCTGAGAAAAGGAAAAAATAAAGGTAGAAGGGTCTCAGGCCCAGAAATGATGTCCCTGGCATCTTTTCTTGTGTTGACATCCCTTCAAATGTCTATCTGGCGATTTGTGTTTTCTGTTCCACATAGTCTTTATTCCTTGTGTTCCTTTCTCGTTGGCATCTTCAGAAAATTCTCTGCTCCAGCCCACAGACTCAATAGAACGTTCCCACCAGGCAGATCAGCCTCCCTCCCTCCTTCCTCTTCCTGCCCTGGCCCCCATCCCCGAATTCACATTTCTAGACCAGCTCCTCTGGGTCTCCCACTGTGTACCTCGAGGTTTCCTGCCTCTTAGACTGCCCAAACTGCCAACCCCTCACACCTCGTCCCTCCCAAACCTCTTCCTCTTCCATCCAGTTTCAAATGGAAAGTTCTGGAGTGATTCAGCAAGTTCACCCCCTGGAGCAACATATTTATAAGGCGAAGAATGTTGTGGTTTTGATTTAAAGTGAAGAGATAATGAAGGAATTATTACTGTAAAATTAGATCCTGCTCGTTTTCTGGAAGGCCCATGGTTATGACACATATGAGCAAAAAAATAATAATAAATTCGCATGCACAGTTTTCAATGCTGGAAAATTTATGCGGAACCACAGTACCACGCTGACAAACTGAAAACCCTGTTCCGAGGGGCTTCCCGGCGGAGGATCACGGCCCCGGGAAAGGATGCTCTTGACTGCCGCTGGCACCGCTGAGCTGTGGCTCCCAGGCGCCCAGCGCAGGCCCCGCTGCTGTCACAGGCAGCTCACAGCCCTGGTTTCCGTCTTATCGGTGTCACAGGCCTCCTGAAATCGCTGATAAGCCTCCCTCCCGCAGCCAGGGTGCCGCCTGTGCAGACAGCGATTCCAGGCCTCGTAAAATGGATTTATAGCTCCTGCTTATCTCCGGCCACAGGTTGTGCTTCCTCCGAGGATACTGGGCCCTGGAATGTGTCCCCTTCAGAGCGTGGACACAGCCGAGGGATCCATCTGAAGAGGGAGTCCAACTCTCTCCGTCCCACCTCAGACCTGGGGTCGCCCCCATTCTCACGGCCCCCGTATTTTCTGTGACGCTCTGCAGTTGGCAGAGCCCAGGGGACACACTGACCCACGATACACGTTGTGCTTCAAAACAACCCTGAGACGCATTCAGAACAAAATGATTTCTTCCATCTTTAAGATGACAAAGGGGAGTCTTCAAAGATTAGGTAACTTACCTGAAAACGCAGGTAGTTGGGCAGAAACAGCCTTGGACCAGCTCCTGCACCTGGGGTCACGTGACCGGCTTCTCAGCAGCACCTGGGACTCTCCGCTGTAGAATAATCCTCCTCCCTTGTGGTTGAATGTTTTTAAAATATCGTTTGGCAAAGTTCTCTCATGGCTCTTGTTTGGGGAATGAAATGGTCAGATACTACCAGTCCTAGGCTGGAAGTGGGAGCAGAGGTGGGGTGGAGGTACTTGGCAGGGCCCCAGAGCAAACGTCCTGGCTGCTCACAAAGTGGGATTTGTTTTGGTCTTGAAGTCACCCCACCTCTGATTGCTCTCCTGCTAAAATAAGCAAACAGGATAAACCTATGGACTATGCTCCAGTCTCACGCAGGGAGCTGGGGTGGCCAACCAGAGGGCAGGGGTGGGGCCTGGGGAAGACAGAGGGAAGGTCTGCCATGGACAAAAGCAAAGGGATGCGGATGCTTGGCCAAAAGCAGTGATGAGAAGCAATCTTCCTCCAACGGTGGATGAATCCTGGGTGCAAACTGAGAATTCCCCACAGTTACCAGCGAGGGGCCCGATCCTAGGAAGATTTCTGGAATAGAGAGTCTAAGAAGAAACGTGGAAGAGGAATTGGAGTTGCCAGATGAAGAGAGGAAGGGCAAGGAGGGCATCGGGAGGAGAGAACAGCTCCAGCAGAGGTGTGGTGGCGTGACCCCCCAGAGCATCCAGGACACTGTCAGATGGCTCAGTGCCCGACAGCGTACCACGTACAGGTAAAGGAGATACACTCTCCAGCCAGATGCCTGGTTCCAATCTTATTTCTGTCCCTTACAAGCAACTCTTGGCCTCAGTCTTTACATCTGTAAAATGGGGTTAATAAATAACAACTACTGAATAGGGCTCTGCCAAGAGTTGTGTGGATGAGTGATGGTGTGGAAAACACTTGGGAAAGAGGTTGGCTCACAGCAAGTGTTACGTCAGCCATCAATGTTGCTCGATAGGTGTGAGCAACCGCCAAGACTAGGACACATCAAGGGAGCGGGGAGATGGGCCTGGAGGGCAAGGCGGGGTCTTCACAGGCCTCACCTGTGGACATGAGTCAGGGAAAGGGGGCATTGCTTGGAGAAGCCCGAAAGCTTTGCCTGGACCTGCTGACCATCAACAGGAAAAGCCAGAGCCTCTGAAGCTGGCATCGGGCTGTGGATGGGAAGCCCTGCCAAATGCAATTAATTATAAATTAATTAATTTATAAATTAATTATAAGTGCAATTAATTTTAAATTAATTATAAATTATATTAATTTACACAGACGAATGAGGTTCTCAGCCAGCCAAGCAAATATTTATGCGGGGATTTGGGAAACAATCAATGTGACTTTTCTATGTGCATGTCTGAAGCAAGAGAGGATTCTCAAAGGTCAAGTTGCAGTGGTGTGTAGATGCTTAAAAATCAATCCACACTCGGCTGATGCCGGGATACCTGAGGCTGAGAAACTTAGCATCATTTGCCTGTCACAGTTACTGCTCTCCAGTCTGTAGACTGAAAATATAGACCAGGAAGGGGTCAGCAGGCTGCTGGAGCAGTTCTCCTCCGTGACTGGCCCTCCAGCCCTTGCTCCCTCCTTGGGACACTAATCTGATCGTGTGCACACGCATACCACCACCACCCCCCCAATGGCCTCCCAGTGTCAGCTGGACTGACGGAGGACCCTGGGGTCACAGGAGAGAAGGGCTGGAGCGGGTCTCAGAGAAGAGGGTGATCACATGGCACCAAGTCTCTGTGTGACCTGGGCAAGTCCCTTCCCCTTCTTGGCATCCCTTTCTCAAATGTGAGGTGGGGGCCAGGGAGAGGGGTAGCGACGCAGGTCTTGATGGTCCTGTCCAGTCTCCCACCAGGGTCCTCAAGCGTGTTCTTTTCCTCTGGCTTGGGTAGGAGGCTGGGGTTGGTGGAGGGATGGTCATCAGTGGGATCAGTGGGGCCCTTCTGTCCCAAAGTTTCTCAGTCCCAGGTGACCTGGGACCAGATGGGGTTGACTCAGCTGAAGCTGATGTCCTGAAACTTTGCGCACAGGAAAAAGCACTGCTGCCCTCTAGTGGCCACTGGCCAGAATGAACTATGGCTGCGCCCAGAGGGCTCCCTGCAGGATGCAGCGAAATTCACATTTGATGGCACTGAGTCTCTACTGTGTACCAGGACTCAGTGATGGGTCAGACATGCCCCACTCCAGCAAATTCATGCCTCAAGGGCACAGATTCGTGGACTCTATGGATTCATACATAGCCTTTAGCTCTGTGAGCTTGGGCACATTTCTTAACCTTTTTCTGGTCTCCATTTCATCATGAAAATTGGGCTAAAAATCAAATGTCTTCCTAGCTGCAGCTAGCCATCATAACTACCTAGCTATGTCCCCAATTCAGCCCCTTCTTGCCATACCCACAGCTCCCACATGGGACCAAGCCACCAGCATTTCTCCCTGAGAATGAGTTGGGCATTTTACAGTATAACACCAGCTCACACCCAGAACCTGGACATTTAAATAAGGACCTGAGCTTAGGACTCCTGCCACAAACTCCCACTTTGCTTTTCCTGGGACACCTTTTAAAATAACCACTTAGTTTTCTTTTTCTTTTTTTTGCATGTGGCTGTCCAGTTTTCCCAACACCATTTATTGAAGAGACTATCCTTTCCCCATTGTATGTTCTTTGCTCCTTTGTTGTAAATCAATTGTTCATATATGTGTGGCTTTATTTCTGGGCTCTGAGTTCTATTCCATATGTGTATCTGTTTGGGGGCCAGTACCATGCAGTTTTGATTACTGTGGCTTTGAAGTATAGTTTGAAATCAGGGAGTATGGTACCTCTAGCTTTGTTCTTTTTTCTCAGGATTGCATTGGCTATTCAGAGTCTTTCATGGTTCTGTATAATTTTTTGTTCTATTTCTTTGAAAAATGTCCTTGGGATTTTGATAGGGATTGCATTGAATCTCTAGATTTCTTTAGGTAATAAGGACATTTTGACAATGTTCATTCATCCAATCCATGAGTACAGAATATCCTTCCAATTATTTGTGTCTTCTTCAATTGCTATCAACCATATCTTATAATTTTCAGGTCTTAAAAATGAAACTAGACTGCTGTCTCACACCATACACAAACGTAAGTTGAAATGGATTAAAGACTTGAATATAAGACCTGAAATCATAAAACTCCTAGAAGAAAACATGGGCAGTACATTCTTTGACATCAGTCTTTACAATATCTTTCTCAATATGTCTCCTCAGGCAAGGGAAACAAAAGCAAAAGTAAACAAATGGGATTACATCAAACTAAAAACTTCTGCACAGCAAAGGAAACCATCAATAAAACAAAAAGGCAACCTACCAAATGGGAGAAGATATTTGCAAGTGATATATCAGATAAGGGGTTAATACCCAAATTATATAAAGAACTCATATAACTTAAAAACAAAAAAGAACAGATTAGAAAATGGTCAATGGAGTTGAAAAGACTCTTTTCCAAAGACATGCACATTACCAAAAAGCACATGAAAAGATGTTCAACATCACTAATTATTAGGGACATGCAAATCAAAACCACAATGAGATATCACTTCACACCTGTCAGAATGGCTAACATCAAAAAGGCAAGAAATAAGTGTTGTCGAGGATTTGGAGAAAAGGAAACCCTTGTGCACTGTTGGGGGGAATGTAAATCAGTGCAGCCACTGTGGAAAACAGTATGACTATTCAACAAAAAATGAAGAACAGAACCCATATGCTCCAGCTATCCCACTCTGGGTATTTATCCAAAGAATGTGAAAACACTAATCCAAAAAGATACCTGCACTCCCATGTTCATCACGACATTATTTACAATAACCAAGATATGGAGGCAACCTAGGTGTCCATCAACAGATGAATGGCTAAAGAAGCTACTACACACACACATACACACACACAAAATAAATACTACTCAACCACAAATAAGACAAAATCTTGACATTTGTGACAACATGGATGTACCTTGAGGGCATTATGCTAAGTGAAATAAGCCAGATGGAGAAATACAAACACAGTAGGCGGAATATAAAAAACTGATAAACAGAACAAAGAAATGAACAAAACCAAAATAAGTGAACAAACCAAACTAAACAAAAACGAACAGGTAGATACAGAGAACAGAATAGTGGTTACCAGGAGGGAGGGCGCTGGGGGAGAGGGTTAAATGGGTAAAGGGGGTCGACTCTATGGTCACGGACGAACACTAAGTTTTTGCTTGTGAGCATGTTGTAGGGTATGCAGGAGAGGGAATACAGTGCTGTATACATAAAACATATAATGTTGTAAATCAATGTTACCTCCATTAAAAATAAATAAATAAACAATAAATTTTTAAAATTAGAAGAACCACTTAGAGTTGAGCCTGAGAAGTTGGTGACCTCCACCCCAAACATCTTGTAAGAGGTGCTCGCCACTCTGTGCTCTATCCATGTTCTGCCCGCCCATGACCTGGGATGGAGGACGGCCCTTCCCCCAGCTCACTGTGTTCCCCACCCCCGTTTCTGGGATGTATCAGTAATAAATCTTGTGTCTTGACTTCCTTTGTGTGGATGTATTGAAACTCCGCCTTTGATCGAAACAACCCAGGGTTTTCACTTCCCGAGAGTGGGAGCTTGTATGCAGGGGCAGCTCCCTGTGGACCCTGTGTAGGTGGTTTGTGCTTCCTCGTTCAGCGTGTCATCATCTGCATGCCCTTTTTTTTTTTTAATTGAAGTGTAGTTAACTTACAACGTTGTGTTAGTTTCAAGTGTACAGCAGTGATTCAGTTTTATATATATATATATATATATATATTCTTTTTCAGGTTCTTTTCCATTATAGGTTATTACAAGATATTGAATATAGTTCCCTCTGCTGTACAGTAGAGCCTTGTTGTAGGACAAGGCAATCCTTACTGCCCAAATTGCAGATCCATAATTCGTGACTCAGATGACCCAAGGTAGGCAGACCAGAGTGGTACCTGGGAAACACCAAGTAGCCTGGATTCCCACTCTGCATCGGGAAACGTCTAAACCTTTCGAGTTACAGAACTCAAGGAGCCTGTGTCCACTTGCCCACTTTACAGACTGGAAAACAGTGGGTCAGAGAGCATGGTGGACGTCCACAGACACGTCCACGTGAGCTCAAGCCCAAGGTCCCTGATGCCCAGGGCCCTGCTCACTTGGCCTCCTTAGGCTCCGCTTTTGAGGTTTTAAAAGGTCAGTGTATTTCCTCTTACCTGCAAGAAGGAAACCAATGTGACAAGGTGAATGGGGGTGGTTGTTTCCACTGATGTTTTTTCTCCCCATATGAGAATCTGGGAGGAAAGAGAGCTAGAACTCATCAAAATCAGCTTGCGGCGTCCAGGTGCCACCTTGACCTCTGGGGCTTCGTCCCTGGACCCTCAACACTGACCCCCTGCCCAGGTCTCCTGGCCTTGCTTCCGGCTTGGCGGCAGACGGCAGCTCTCTCGCCCCCGACAGAGGTCAGGCCACAGGCACGTAGTAGGGCGTGGTGACTCCAGGGTTGACAGCCAGCGCTGCAGGGTCCCACGGGCACTGCTTTGCATCGTGGGGAGTAGGGCCAGTGGGGGGGACCAGTCCGTGACCAGCCAGTCTCAACTCTCCATTCAAATCCTCTGTACAGGGTGCCTGCCTCGGCCTGGGCACGTGGACACCTGGGGCTGGTTAATCCTTTGTCATGGGTGAGCCGCCTGTGCATTCTAGGATGTTTGGCAGCGTCCCTGGCCTCCAACCACTAATGCCAGGAGCATTGCCAGATGATCACCCACTCATGATAATCAAAAACATCTCAGACACTCTCGCATGTCTTATGGTGGAGGCAAAAATCACCCTCCGGTTGAGAACCACTAAGCTAGGACCAGCGGCATCTTCCCTCTTTGCTTTGCTCCCAAAATATTCTTGTGAGGTCCTGGAGCAAGAAAAAAACATATTGTTAAGTTTAATGTTAGAACATGCACATTAATGGGTGACACAGGCCCTGGCGTGACTCTGGGGTAGCACTTCCCCCACTGGCCATCACACAAGGCCATCACTGTGCCAGCTCCTAGAGGCATTGAGTGTCCCTGATCCAGTCCAACCCTTTCCTTTCATAGAGGAAGGACATGTGGCCCAGAGAGGGTAAGCAACCAGCCTGAAGTCACACAGCAGACTTCCTTGTCTCATTCCCCACCCAGGACTCTTTCCACTGCCCCACACCAAGCCTGGATCCAGCCAGCACCAGTCAGGAGGCATAAACTTTGGGGAGGGGGGCAAAAAGTTCTATCCCAACAAGAGAGACACAGGCAGAACCTCATTTTCCTGTTATAATGCTGTGAAAATGTGCAAAGCAAAGTGTTGTAAAAACTTTGTAAAAGTGTTGACCGGGGCCAGGGCAGTGGAATGAACAAAGCCTGTTCTCCCTGTGAGCTGGCTAATAAAAGGAAGAACCCAAAATTGTTTGTTGCTATTATAAGGGTCATTTTCCCCCTATAAAAAGAGTAATTTTCGTTTATAGGGACCCTGGGCAATTTTCCATCTAATTTGATGTTTTATAATGTCTGCAAAGCCACACAGCCTTAGTCGGCTGTGCGGCCGTAGACATTTTATTTTCAAATTTTCAAGTTTATTGGTTCATCAGGAGCAAAGAAAAAATGCGGCTGGATTTTCATGGGTCCTGGTGAGAAAGGGGTCAGCGGATGGTCTGAGAGACGGACTGGAAATGAACTTGCTGTGAAGCCCTCAACCCCACGCGTTTCTCTCCCCTAGAACGTAAGACTGGAAAGGCTGGGGGGAGGGTCCTTGCCCCAGGTGAGGCGCCCACCCCATCCTGGTGCTGCCCAACCCAGAGCCCCGCCCCGGGCCCCTGCCTCCAAGTCTGGAGCCCCCCTCCTGCCGGACTGGCTACCCCGTGAAACCCCTTTTGTGGGTTTTCTCATTTAATCATCACAGCAGCCCATGGGGCATGGGACTGTTGTTATCCCCAGTTTACAGAGGGGAAAAGCTGGCTTGGAGAAGTTAACCACCCACAGGAGGTGGGGAGCCCCATCTGAGCCAAGTTGTTGGTGCTGAGGTCCAACCACCCTGTCTACAGTGGGGCAACACTCTTTCCCACCATCATTGCACTGGTCCTCCCTGGTCCAGCTCATTACATTGCGCCCCAGCGTCATTCTGTAAAGCAGGCACGACGACTCTGTTTCCCTGGGAGGCTCTAAGGCTTCAGTGAGCGTACGCTGGTGAAAAGCAGCTCTGAGAAGGTGGCGGGGCTGAAGCCCAGACACACGGGGTCCCTTCCTGCCCGAGAGCGAAATGAAGGAGGGTTATGGGAGGAAGGAGGAGACAGGAGAGGTGAGAAGAAGCAGGGTGATGGAAAATGAGAAAGACCAGCGGAGAGGCACAGGACCATCGGGAGAAGAAGCCCAGCTCGAGTAAACAAGACCTGGTCCTTACTCTGCGCCAGGCTGGGCGCTTCACACTTTTACGGCCGTTCAGTTCTCACACCAGGACAGTGGAGACTATGGTGTCTATTTTAGAGATAAACCTCTACTGCAGAGGCTGTGTGTGGGCATCTCCCGCACCTCGGAGGAGGCCGTGTCAGGTTCCTAGCCCAGCCTAGGGAGCCGGGTGGACGATCCGATCCCCAGCTCCTGGGAAAGTTCCATTCATTCCTAGGATCTCTCTTCTTCCAGGCCCATCTCTGTGCCAGAGAAGACAGACTCCGTAGATATTGAAGAGACTGTTTCAAATAAAAGTATTATTTCAGGTAACACCTCTTCTTATAGAAACAGAGAACACCACAGATGAACTCGAGGAAGATTAACATCACCTGAATCCTAACCCAAAGACATAGCTGCATACGTTTCTAGATATTTATATCAAATGGATCATCATGTATATTACACCTTGTAAGTTTTTTTTGGTCAATAACTACGACGGACAACTTCCCACAAGTTAATATTCTGGGCAGCATATCTAATGGCAGCAGGGTGCTGCATTGTATGGCTACAGCAAGACATTTTCTAACCACTCCCTTTCAGTTGGACACTTAGGTTGTTTTTAAAGTTTTGCAATTGTTTACAACACAGAGTTGGACAGCCTTGTAACTAAGGTGCGTGTCCTTGTTTGCAAGAGCCCTTTAACTGTAGGCAGAATGGCAGGGAGCCCAGATGGGCCTCAACTTCCAAGAAATCAGAACCCATCGCCACCTCCCGTGTGGAGCAAAGCCAGGATGCTGTGGCCTTGAACCCCTCTCGGCCACCCACCGTATGTGGTCAAGGTTAAGTCTGGGTTTCCTTGCCGGTTAAGTGAAGATGTTAATAACACTCCCTTCCCCTGGCTGAGTGAGGACTAAACTCAATACCGGCGCACCTTGGGATCTCTTTCCAGATCTCCCCGAGAAAATGTAACCAACCAGCAGACCTCAAAGCAGAGAGACAGAGGGCAGAGGAGCACAATACCAAATGAGATTTAGGACGAGACAGGAAAGACCAAAGGGTACGTGGGCGGGCGAGAGGGAAGCAGTGGGAGGCAGAGGGGCTGGGGTTTTGCCTCCAGGTCATAGGACGTGCTGGAACGCCCCGCGTGTTAGAACAAGAGAGGATATGGAAGCTCTGAGCACAAAGGCACAGGGGGAGCCCAGCTAGAGGCTTGTCGGCTTCACATCCCTCCATCTCCGGAGCTGGGGAGCCCCCAGTGTCTGTGCTCCCTTGTCTCTAGCTGCATCCCACTCAGCCTCAGCAGCCTCTGCCTGCCCCACCCACCTGGCCTGGAGGGTCTGGAGGACGAGGACCACATTCAAGTCATTTCTCTATCGCCCGAGTCCCAGGGCCCTGCCTGGCTCAAAGTCAGAGGCCAGAATGAATGAATGAATGAGCGTTTCAGGTAGAACTTAGACACTTCTCTCAGAAGCACCAGTCAGATGCAAGAGTATGCCATGGGGGCTTGTTGCCCCCTCTGGTCATCAAACTTTGGGGGATTGACCAGATGTGGACTCAGTTCCCTCCTCAGCTGCTGATTTATTCTTGTCCTCAGAGAAGTTTCCTAACCTCTCTCTGCTATCCAATCCCCTCGTGGGTAAGATGGGCAGGATGAAGAAGTGGCAGGAACTGATGGGGATAACACAGGTGTGGCTTTTTACTGAATGTATTTATACTTAAAAATAAAAGGTAACGTGAAAGCCAAAATATGAGCTCCTGGCTATTGATTGATTGTTAGGAAATCCGTGTGTTTTAAGGGCACCAGTATTTGTTTTAATGGGTGTGGTGAGACATGCAGATGCAGAAATAGCTCTCCTGAGGGAAGAAGCTTTTATTCTGGAGACGTGAGACACACCATGCCATGCAGGGCCACTTGAAGGAGCACCAGCGTGGGTCAGGAGGCAGGGAGAATGGGGGCGCCAAGAGCCTTTACTGAGGTTCTCATGAGAAGGAACAGGGAGATGGAGTAAGCAGGCTTGGGAGTGGCTGGTCTGAATAATTTCAGCAGGCTCGGGGGCAGGGCTGTCCCCAGCTGTCTGGTACCCGGCCTGGGGTGATGAGGAAGACAGTGAGGGATAATGGCCCTGAATGTGAGAAACAGAGAGAGGAGGGGGTGTGAGTGTGAGCTCTGCGTTTGTGGATTTGAATTTAGAAAGTGCACTTGTGAGTGAATTGTTTATTATCTATAGTAATTGGCTAGTCCTGGGAGGGGCAGTCCCTCCAGGGTCAGCAAGACCCCAGAGGTGAAGGCATCAGAATACAGAAAATAGAAGATACGGTTAACACACCCTGAGGCCCAAGGCAGAATAGAGCTCTGGAATGAGCCGAGTTTAAACCCCAGCCCCAGCTCTCACTAGTTATATGACTTTTAGCCAGTTACTTAGCACCCCTTGGCTGTACAATGAGGGTTGCAGTAGCTGCCTCTAGCGGCATATTAAGTGGGACCAGCTGGGCATCTGCCTCGGGCACTGACCAATAAGGGCATGAAAGCATCACTCTCATAAATCAGAAACCAGTGCCAGTTAGCGAAGGTCTCTGCGCAGGAGTCCATACGGAGGTGGCAGAATGGGAACTTAAGCCCTGGCCCTGCTAAATTGGATGCTGCCTGGAGTGGAAAGAAACCCATGTCTCTGCAGTTGGATGACCAACCCCTGCTGAGTATTTCTGCACCAGGCTCCAGCCGACGGGAGGGACTGTGGGGTTGCAAATCCCAGCCAACTGAGATCCAGAAACAGAATGAGGTATTATGTAGTACTGCTTACCCCAAACGGGGGCTTTCTTTTATTATCTACATTTTAAACTTTTTAATATGCCTCCCAAGATGCTGTCTGGTTCCGAAAATCACCTATAATAAATGCACATAATGAATCTCTTATTTTGAACATAGAGAGGCATGCAATTTTTATTAATAGAAAATGTTTCTCTCCTCCCCCCACCAAATAAGCATCCAGCAAATGCCCGGTCAGCAGGCCAGGCTCAGCTTAGCCCCTCCTGCTCACAGGCTCTTTGGGGGGTAATGGAAAGGTGTCTGCAGGACTCTGAGACTCCGGCACCTGCTCCTTCCTGGTCAGCCCTTGGGGCTTGGCCGTTTCCAACGCCCCCTCGTGCTCTCCCCCAAGAGAGTCAGCAGACATAGAACCTCTGTACCTCCTTCTTCTCCCATTCTGTGGCCTCTGGGCTCCTGGCCTCCCGTCTCCCTCCCTTCTTCATCAGACTCTTTACAAATCAGCTCCCAGAACAGGGAAATGAAGGCACCCTGGGGGTCCACCCCTGGGTGAAGAGAGGGGGAAATGCAAGGTGGGCACCCCTGGAGCATAATGTAGCAGCCAGAAGGGATGAACCCACTACTGTGTACTGACTATGCAGTAAAATCCAGGGCTGTGAAGAAGGAGAGAGAGCAAGAGAGGAGAGGGAGAAAGAGAGAGGGGAGGGAGGAAGGATGGAGGGAGGGAGGAGGAAGGGAGGGAGAAAGAAAAAGAAAGGAAGGAGGAAGAAACTGTGACCCATGACCCAGTACATCTTACAAAAAATTAAAACTATATCCATGCAAATTACAACACGTATTTTATAAGAACATCCAAAGAAGAGGACATACACACGTGCACACATGTACACACAGAAGGAGTGGAAGTGGGGTATGAGGCTGAAAGGGGACAAATTGATGAAAAGATTTTCCCAGCCAGATGAAGTGAGGTGTCAGGTATTGAGGATCTGACCACCTTGACATCTGCCCCTGAGGGCCAACAAGAAAGAAAAAGAACTCTTCTAAACACTCACATACTCACACCCACTTACACACACACACACACACACACACACACACACACACACACACTCACACATAAAGCACATCTGACTCTAAACTGCCTTCTTCAGCCACATAAATGAGCCACATGTCCTCCATGTCCTGCTCTGGCCATGCTGTTCCCTCTGCCTGGAATGCTGTTCCCACCCCTTCAGCCCCTCCTCTTGGCCTCACCCTTCAGCTCTCTGCTCCTGCGTCCCATCCTTGCCTGACCCCAACTTGGGCGGGGTGGGGGGGCCTCACCCCCCCCAGAATGTCTCCCTCACACCCTCCTGTCCTCTGAGTGCAGTGAGGTTGGGCTCACCACCACCCCCTGCCATCCTAACCCCTGCAGACTCCCCTCTGCCCCCTCACCACAAAGCCTCAGCCCAAGGGGACACTGCAGCTGGCAGACCCAAAGACCCCTCTCGGCCCACGTCCCTGCCGCGTCCCCTTTGGAGCCCACCCCTCTGGCTCTGCACCTTTGTGCTCTCCTCCCAGCCCTCCTCCCATGGCCCCCAGCGATGGCCTCCCACCCCTGCTTCCAAATGTAGCCCGACTTCCCTGGGCCCACCTTGGTCTCTCTCCGCACAGTCCCTGGAGGGTCTCTCCACACCATCGCTTCACTGTTCCCTGATCCACCGGCCAGGGGACACCACAGGCCCCTCCAACTCAATATAACCTCGCCCTCCCCCAAGCCCACTGCTCTGCCTGGTAACACCATTGGTGACATTAGAAACCTGGCTGTCATCTGTGACTTCTCCTTCAACCAGCCACAAGTGCTCAGCCTCCTGTCCTGGAATCTGTCCTTGGTGTTCTTGTCCCGGCTTCCCGCAGGATGGCGCCTGCTGTGCATGTGGGGATGCCGAGATGCGGGGAGCAGAGGCCGGCCCAGGGATCTCACAATTTGGAGGCAGGTGAGTCCAGGCACCGTGCGGCAGGAAGGACCCTAAGATGCTTCTCAAGATGGTTGGATGGGCCAAGAGGACAGCATTCACCTTGTCTGCTCCCAGGTTTGACCCCCAGGTACCAGACAGGGTCCTGGCAGGAAACAGACACTCTCAAACTGTGTAACTGAGAAGATGTTAATACAAACACTACTCATAAAGGTGTGGACAGTGCAGAACCTGGGGGCTAGTAGCAGGGGGAGCTGCTACTTCTCCTCGCCCTGAAGTGCGGGGGAGGTGTGGACACTGGACTGGGCTTGAGGCAGAAGCATGCGCTGGGGCAGTGGGGGGGGGCAGTGCTCCAGCAGAGGGAAGCAGCTGGCCCACAGGAGCTGTGTTTTGTTTTGTTTTTAATTTGTTTTATTTTTGGCTGTGTCGGGACTTCATTGCTACACGCGGGCTTTCTCTAGTTGTGGCGAGCGGGGGCTACTCTTCATTGCAGTGAGTGAGCTTCTCATTGTGGTGGCTTCTCTTGTTGCAGAGCACGTGCTCTAGTCGCGTGGGCTTCAGTAGTTGTGGCTCACGGGCTCTAGAGCGCAGGCTCAGTAGTTGTGGCGCACGGGCTTAGTTGCTCTGCCACATGTGGGATCTCCCCAGACCAGGGATTGAACCTGTGTCCCCTGTATTGTCAGGAGGATTCTTAACCACTGTGCCACCAGGGAAGCCCTGCAGCTATGTTTTAATTTACATTTTATTATTATGTAGGTACAGTAAAGCCAACAGATCAAGAGAGAAAAGATTTTTGCTATACTCAGAGATTCCAAAACAAGGGGACATGCCACAGCATGGCGGGCCACATGGGGAAGCACCAGCGTTGCTCAGGAGGTAGAGGGAGTGGAGAAATTGGGAAGCAGTCTTTCTTGTGGTTTCCACTGGAAGGAACAGGTGAGGCAGGGCAAGATGACTTGGGCTGCTTTGAATGATTACATCAGGCTCTGGCAGAGTGGCTATCCCCAGTTGTCTGGTACCTGAGGATTAGGACAGGTGGATAGTGGCCCAGAGTGTGTGAACCCCATAAAGGAGGTGGTTGGAGGGTGTGGGCTCTGGGTTGCTTGGTTTGCATTGGGAAGTGCACTTGCGAGTAAACTGCTTATTATCTCTAGGAACTGGTTAGCCCAGTCCTCCAGGGTGAACAAAGCATCAGAGTAGAGAAATAAAAGACATGGTTAATGCACAGCACAGAGAAGGAGCCAGGGGGACGGATGCCCACCCCTCGCTCTCCTCCTGCCCTGGCATCACCCGCTGATGTCGCCCACTGACCAAACCCAGCAGGAGGGCAGAGGGTGAGGGGGCCAGTCGGCACAATCAGCCTCCTGGCCCCAGAGCAGGGAGCCGTGCAGCTCTGGGCAGTGACTGGGTCAATGCAATCAGTCTGATGAGGTCTGAGGGACTGCACTGGAGGAAGCTTCTCCTGAGCTGGGTTTTGAGGGATGAATAGGCATTTTCCAGGGAGCACTAGAAAAATGGAAGAGGCTGCAGAAAGCCATGGAGATGAACACAGTGTGTTTGGCAAGCAGCATCCTTTGCAATATTGCCGGATTTTGAAATTTCCGGGGAGGATGGTGGCTGGGGTGAACTAGATGATCAGGGAATGTCGCTACCTTAAGTCATTGCATTCTCTCCGGACCTACCTGCAAGGCCATGGATCATGGGTGTCAATACTTCCAACAGGAACTGCCACAGAGTCAATGCTCAGTGGTTCTGTCATCGCCACTATGATGTGGTCAAGAGGAGGTGTGATAATATCACGGAGCCTACCTCCCAGGGCTCTGAGGAAGATCAGGTAAGATGATGCCTAAGGAAGTTCTTCACAAGTCAAAGGACCAACCAAACCCACCTCATGAGCAGTAAGTAGTCTGCTGTCTGGCTAGGGGAACAGGACAAGGGGTCAGGTCCATGGGCTCCAGTGCCCTGGGGCAGGGGTGCTAGCTGACCCATCTGGACCTCACTAACCTCATCAATCAAATCATCCAGTGGGACGAGGGAGGATGCCAGTGTTCATTTCCCATCTGTGATCAGCCTTGACTCCAAGCCCACACTCCACACTCAGGTTTCTGGAAAAGGGAGAAATAACCTTCAGGGGCCAAAGAATACAATACCCTTGGATGCCCGTGGCTGTGTGAGATGGTCTGAAAGGGCTTTATCGCTGCACAGAGCAGCTGCCAAAGTCAGACTGAAACCCTTCCCAGGAAATTCTTGGCTCTGCCTGTGAGCAGCCCATCTCGTGGAATTAATTTTAGCCTATATGATGCTAGAGCCGTGCAAACAGAGACATATAAAACAGCACCCCCAAGCCTTCACGTGGCAGTAAATACTGAACTGTGCTGAATTCATGCATGTTGTGCATCCGCCCCTCTGCAAAAATCATAAAAGCCATCCCGAGCGGGAGCTGGAACGTTAAGAGCCTCCTGGTGCCACTGGGCCCCACTAAGGGAGCTCATGCCCTCTTCCCAAGCTCGTTTCGTCTCTCTGCTTGGATTGTGGATTTCCAGGCTCAGGCTCCAGCCTTTGTGGGGCAGGCAGCCAAGGTGAAGGTGGTCTGCAAGGGCTGTGGAAGCATAAGCGGAACCATCTCCTAGGCTCCAAGCAAGCCCACTGTGGAAGGGGTGCTTGCACCCCGGGGTCACTGGGCTGTAGCCTGAAAAGCTGGAAAGAGGTTTTGAGATCATCTACTTCAATCTGGTAATTTCAGAGGTTTTCAGTGCCTCAGCCAAGGTCATACAACAAGTTAATGGAAAGACCTGGCCTTTGGCATCATGGTGGAGGAGACCGGCTCAAGGATTTGGAGTCAGAGAGTCCTGGGTTCAAACAATTCCTTGTTTTCTGACTTCAAGCAAGTTGTTTCAACTCTTTGCTTTGGTTTGCTTGTTTGTAAAATAAATGATAGCAGCACTGTATAGTGGGAATTCTGGGAGAATTAACTGAGAGGGTGTAAGTTCATTATAACCTCAATGCCTGGCAGATGGTAAGCGCCTAAGAAATGGCAGCTATTGGTGTTAGGATGTCTGAGTAAATGTACATCTTCATTGGGGTTTCCCCCAAGCAGAGACAAAGACAGGCAGAAGCCCTTTATTTGGAAGATAATCCCAGGAAGCAGGAATGAGGGAACAAGGAAAGTGAGACAAGAAAGGAAGAAAAACTAGTACAAGGATCTGCTGTGGGTACCACGGTGGCCAATGGAAGCCCAATTCTGCCAGTGGACTTTGTGGAGAATATTATAAAACTTTTACAGGATATTAAAAAGGGCTAAATAAAGGTAGATCAATAGCATGTAAACTTCTGGAAAAACCCAGTGTTGTCTTATAATCAGTTACAGATTGATCAGGACAACAGAAGCCACTCCGGATATTTTAAGCAAGCAGAGGTGTGATACAGGAATTGGAGATTTCCATTGTCTTGGGAAAGCTGAGGGAGCAAAGCTCAGGAAGGGCACTTTTGAGAATTCTGGGGGTTCAGAGATCACGAGGAAAATACTTGTGGCTTTGACGTGAGTGACGTTCAGGAAGATGCTCAAAGCTGCAGTCAAAACCCTGTCTCTGTGCTCTGTAACACCAGCAAAGCCTCTAGAGGATAAGCACTCCTGCTCTTCCTTCCTTCCAGCTTCATGCTGGTGCCACTCACAGGTGAACTCTAACTTGACCCAAGGGCAAGGGAGTCTAGGAAATGTAGTTTGCAGCCTTCATGATCCTGGGTATAAGGAAGAGCCTGGGATGGTCAGGCTGGTACTGAATTAACACACAATATTTGGCACAGTCCTAGATGTCAATCCCTGCCCCCAGATTTACCTGTGAATGCAATTAATGCCAATTAAATCCTCAAGAATTATAAGATTCATAAAGATGAATAAAGATCCAAGGATAACCAAGACAATGTTGAAGAAAAAGAAGGAGGGAGGGGAGTAGGGGGAGGAGGAAGAGTGTGTTGAGGTTCCCATGACCACCCCCAGGCTCAAGGATTCACTAGGAAGATCACAGGACTCAGCATATGGTCATCCTCACAGCTATGATTTATTACAGTGAAAGGATCCAAAGCAAAATCAGCAAAGGGAAAAGGCGCATGGGCAGAATCCAGAGGAAACTGAGAGCGAGCTTCCAGAGCCCTCTTTCAGTGGAGTCATGAGGAGGCACTTGATTTCTCCAGCAGCAAGTTGTGACAACACATATGAAGTGTTGTCCACCTGGGAAGACCATTTGAGACTCAGCACGCAAGGTTTTTACTGGGGGCTGGTCACATAGGCATTCTCTGCTTGTCACATACCAAGACTCCAGATTTCCAGAAGAAAAGCAGGTGGTCAATGTGAACTATATTGTTTGTACAAAATTGTTTCCATGCAGTAAGACACTCCTATCACTTATGAGAATGGTGGAACTCTCCTGAAATCCAAGTTCCCAGATGCCAACCCAGGGCCAACCTTGCAAGCAGGCCTTTCTACAATATCGGTCTCAGGTCTGCTGTGATAACTCTTTTCTGTACAAAGGGAAACTGACTCTGTCAGACATAAAACTTATTATAACACTATATTAATGAAAACAGTGTAGTGCTGACCTAGGGATAAGAAATACATTAATGGAGACAACAGATAAAATCCCGAAGTAGATACCACCCTTAAATATTGGTACAAATATATATATTATATATATTGGTGCAAAGCTAGCATTACAAATCATTGGAGAAAGAGAGTATGGTTCAAGAAATTGTTTTGTAACCATGAAATGGTTTTTTACATTTTTTTGTAAAAAATGCCTTTGTAACAATGAAAAACAAAATAAAATTAGATCTTTCTCTCATATCATTCATAAAAATATATGCCTTCTGGACAAAAGACTGCAATAAAATATCATAAATTTAGTGCAGGTAAGGATATCTTAAAACAAACACACACACACACACAAAACAGTAGAAAACCTTCATGATTAGATTTGGCAGTAATTTCTTGGATATGACACCAGAAGCACAAGCTACAAGAGAAAAAATAGATAAGAAGAACTTCATCAAAGTTAAAAACTTTTGTGCAAAGGACCCCATCAACAGAATGAAAAGGAAACCCACAGAATGGGAGAAAATATTTTCAAATCATATATCTTACAAAGGATTGCTATCCAGATATATAAAGAAATCCTACAACTCAACAACAAACAGCCCAATTTTTAAAATGTGCAAAGGACTTGAATAGACATTTTTCCCATGGTTATAAGAAAAAAAACAAACATTGTAACAGGAAATAAATGGACAAAATATATGGGAAAGCATTCACAGAACAGAAAATCCAAATGGTCTATAAACACTAAGGAGATGCTCATTCTCACTAGGAATCATAGAAGTGCACAAATAATAATTATGTCATATTGCTGTTTCTGGACAGGCAAACAATATTAAAGTCTGATAATACCAACGTTGATGGGATGTGGGCAGATGGCAAATTCCACACAACACCAGAAGAGAAAGCTGATGCAGTCACTTAAGAACAATTTAGCAATATTTAGTAAAATTGAAAATGCACACTGCTTAGAGAAGATAGTTCTAATACACATAACTGACAAAGGATTAGCACTGAAAATACATAAAGAACTCTGTAGCAATGTCCACAGAGCCATCTAATGGCTCGGTTGCAGCCCCTCTCAAACCCCACATGAAGCCTGAGCCCCACTAAAGAAAACCAAGAAGTGCCATGAACTTGGGACTTAGTCAGCTCAGGCTGCTATAACAGAATACCATAGACTGGGGGACTTAAACAACAGACTTTATTTCTCACAGTTTGGAAGACTAGAAGTCCAAGATCAGAGTGCTGGCATAATCAGGTTTTGATGAAGGTTCTCTTCCTGGTTAACAGACAGCCGTCTTCTCAGTGAATCCTCAAACGTGGGAGAGAGAAGCAAATTCTCTCATGTCTCTTCTTATAAAGGCACTGATCCCATCATGGGGCCCCACCCTCACATCTCCCAAAGGCTCCCACTCCTAATACGATCACATTGGGGGCTGGGGTTTCAACACGTGAATTCGGAGGGGGGGGGTCACAAATATTCAATCTATAGCAAGCCTGTTTACTTTCCCTCTCTAAGCCTCAGTTTCTTCATCCATACTATGTGGGCAATATGAGCATCTGCCTCACGGGACTGTAGTGAAGATTAAATGGGCTGAGCTCTGCAGCTTCCGGCACATCACGATCACTCAGTCAACGTTGGTGCCTTCTGGTCATTTGCATCGTACTCTTACCCCAGACATTTACCAGCTATGAAGAGGAAAATCAAGCACAGTAAATGCTTTCTTCGTCCATGACCTTTCTCTCAAATTTGAGGTAAAACTCCAGGACTTCTTAAAAACAAGAAGATGACCAACAGAGAATAAGCAGTGACTAGTAATTGTCATGACACAGATCTAGTCAATGAGGCTCAGAGAATGACTTGCTAAAGGTCACACAGCACACAACTGAGAGGAGTTGGAGTCAGTCTTCCGGACCGTTCTCTGCCCTACCTCTGTACAGATTCTGTTAACCCTGGTATGCTTGATCAGGTTTCAGGAACTTGCTGAATTTTATAGCTGTGCAGATTTTTCTTCCAAACAAGCTCTCCTAGAAATCCCACCCCAGGTCAGGTGATGAGCTAGGAGACAAAGGCCATGAGCAGAGGTTATGTACCCTGACTCGCATGCAGAAGAGGCTCCCTGGGCAGAGTCCAGCTCGAGCTCCTGTGAGTCATTACGGTTGGCCCAAGGTGGATACCTGGAGGGCAACGTTCCATCGTTTCCCATCAGGAATACCCGCAAGGGACAGCTCAGGTTACAACTGAGTCCTGGGCTCCCGGGTACTTCTGTGTCATCGTGTATAATTTTGCATATGTTTAAATAGGCTAAACTTTCTGTTAGCTGGGAAAGAGGGAAAGGTGGCCATCTGTGCATTTCACATACAGGGTTTCACTTAGTTTTCACGGTAGCATTGCAAAGGGCATGTCATGAATCCCCATTCTTCAGATGCAGAAACTGAGCTTCAGAGATGGAAGGTCACCTGCTCACACCACACAGCAAGTGAGGGGCAGAGCTGGGACTGGGACTCGGGATCTCAGATCCCAGAGCTGCTGCTCTGTCCACTCTTCTCTCTATGTTGGCCTAGATCCCCCAGTAAGCAGACACCAAGACGGGATCAAATGTGCAAAGATATTTTAGGGGAACCACCTGTGAGAGGTGCCAGGGAGGCTGGGACAGCCTCCTGAACATGATGCAGTCTGACCCAGTGAAGGAGAGTGAAGGAAGGTGAGTGGAAGCATCCTAAGCAGGTAGGCTGTGCAGTGTCAAGAAGGTTCCACGAGGCCACTGGGGATCTTCAAGCCAAAGTCAGCTGTCAGAAAAGTTCAGCTACCCCCAGATATGGTGATGAACTTCAGGGCGAGCACATGGCTGGTGATCTCGGGCTATTAAGCTCCCTGCAGCTGGAGGTCTCCAAGGCACCGCCTCATGATCTCCATACTGTCTGATTACCCCGCAGCAAATTGGCTCAACATTTTGAAAAGCTATCCAACAATGTGTATCAGGAGTCTTTAAATGATTTTGCCCTTTCCCCCAGAAACTCCCCTTCCAACAAATCATTCTAAGGGAATGTGGTCAGTCCTGGGAAGTCTTTATGTGCTGTGTTGTTGAGAGCAGTGTCAGTTAGCAAAATAAGTACACACATATAATATACATACACACACATACACATGCATGTGTACATGCATAATACACATACACATGCACACAACACTTAAAAACTTGTATGGACACATACTGAACACACATATGCATGTAAACACACATACATAACATGCATACACACAGAAATAATATATACACATACATAACATACATACGTATAAGCACAGATACGCACACAACATACTTATGCATGCATAGCACGTATACACAGAGGGATAATATACACATATATAAGGTACATATATGCCATGCAACCACGCATAATACAAACAACACATACATGCAAACGTGTATACACACATGAACATGTATAACATACATATATACATAAACACACATACGTAACATAGGTGCATACACATAACATACTGGCATAGACATGTTTTCTCTGATCGGTGAGGTGGTGTATTATGACCACCTGCAGAAGCAGTTGGATCCCACCCAAAATGTTCAAATGTCGAGACTGATGACATCACACACACGTTAAAGGAGTATAAAAAGATGTATTACGTACATAACTGATGTCTCTAGGGAGAGCAGGGGAGCCTTTCAAACGGGTCCAAAACGGCTTGAGAGAGCAGGGAGAGGAGCCGGGCTCTGGGTTGTACTGTGGGTAGGAAATGGGGGCAGGGCTGGCGTGAGGATCCCCACACACCATGGGCAGGGACTTGCCTGGTTTGAATCTCCCGCCATTGCCAAAGCAGAGAGCTCCCAGACGTTCTTATCAGCTTGCCCAGATAAGGAGAAGAGAGAGGCGTGAGGCTTTAAAGCTGTCAGCAGTCAAATATCCAAAAATGTAATCTACTTCCTTCCTTATTACAGGGAGAATCTGACCTACATTTATCCACTTTCCTCAAACAGGTGTATCAACATGTTAAAAGCTACTATTCCTGTAGCTTCCTTCTCTCACTCACTTCTGAAGACTCAGAGGGGTACAGGTGAGTGTCCAAGCTGCAGGTGAAATCTCCTGCAGGCTTCAGCAAGCCTGGTTATGGCAGTGGAGTCAAGCTGAATTCTCCCATCAACAATGAAGTAAGATCTGTCTGACTTCTGAGTCTATTTTCAAACTTAAGTTTCTAAACGTAAGTTCCTTTAGTCCTAACATAAGAATATACTATGGTTCTTCATAACCTTTTTTTTTTTTTTTTAGATTCCATATATATCTGTTAGCATACGGTATTTGTTTTTCTCTTTCTGACTTACTTCACTCTGTATGACAGACTCTAGGTCCATCCACCTCACTACAAATAACTCAATTTCGTTTCTTTTTATGGCTGAGTAATATTCCATTGTATATATGAAGAACCTGGGGGCAGGATAGGAATAAAGATGCAGATGTAGAGAATGGACTTGAGGACACGGGGAGGGGGAAAGGAAAGCTGGGACGAAGTGAGAGAGTGGCATGGACTGATATATACTACCAAATGTAAAATAGATAGCTAGTGGGAAGCAGCCGCATAGCACAGGGAGATCAACTCAGTGCTTTGTGACCACCTAGAGGGGTGGGATAGGGAGGGTGGGAGGGAGACGCAAGAGGGAGGAGATATGGGGATATAGGTATATGTATAGCTGATTCACTTTGTTATAAAGCAGAAACTAACACACCATTGTAAAGCAATTATACTCCGATAAAGATGTTTAAAATATATACATATATATACTATGGTATATTATATATATATTTAATATCTATTAAATACATATGTATATAATATGATATCAACTATGTAAAATTAAACATAAGCTTGAAAAAACAAGTACTGGAATATTAGCAGTGATTGTCCTTCTGTGACATTTTCTCACTTTTCTATATTTTCCAAAATTTTTGAGTGTATATTACTTTTAAGAATAAAAAAAAACAAGGTTTATTTTAAATTTTTACTCAACATTATTGATTTTCCAAGGACTCCCTTGTAGCAGGGTTTAGATCCATCATGCGGAGGAAATGGAGAGCAGAGAATGGAAAAGAAGGAAAAATTTGACATTCTTCAACAGATCTGTTACCTATAAACCCTCAATTGAAAATTGTTACCACTGTGAAGCTTTGCAAAGAAAGATTCCTGGGCCAAGAAAAGTCTGTTCAGAAGTTTGTTTTGCTTTCTACAAAGTTTATTTTCAACTTACTAAAGTTAAATATCCTAACACCTAATCTTTTCTTTAATATTCTGTAAACCGTATTAGTTAGAGAAGGCTAGGTAACAATTAGTCCCAATATGGAGCAGCCCAACACAAAAGAAGTGTATTTTTTGCCTATGTAACGTGCCATGGCAGTGCTGGGACAGCACAAGTGAGGAATGCCCCATAGTCCATGAGGTCATGCAGGGACCAAGGCTGACCAAGGCTTTGACTTTCCAACCAGTGGCTTGCAAATTTGCCTTGGTCATCTCCATTCCAGCCATGAATGAAGATGGGAAGAAATGAAGGCCCATGAGAGGTTTTCATGGGCCAAGACTGGAAATGGCCCGCATCACTTCTGCTCGATTCCATTTGGCTAGAACTCAGTCATTTGGCCACAACTAACTGTAAAGGACTGGGAAAAAGTAACATCCACCAAGGAAGAAGAGAAGCAGATCTTGTTAAGCCACCAGAACTTTCTACCAGAGTTTACAAGGCCTTTTTATGACCAGCAAACAATCACTCACAAGAGATCCAAAAATAATACTTGGTCCTATTAACCACATTAAATAATTAAACTTCTTCAAAAATTTGAATTACATTTGTAAATTGCTTATACCTGACTTGCCTTTAAGTATTTCAGTGGTCTGGCAAACTCTCTCAATACTGAAATAATTCTTATAAATCAAATAAACTTATAAAAACAGTGGTTTAATAATTTTATATACATATACACACACACGCCTTATAAAATTTCCTCTTAAAATCACAAGTATAAGTCAATTATTTAACTGCACATTTCAGTGGAGCTAAAAGACTATCCCTCTAAAACACTAAATTCTCTTAATACCAAATTTACATAGACTCCTTAATATGAAAAAAACTTCTGATGGGTTTTGATTTTTTAAAATAAATTGACAGAATCCTGCAATTTGTTTGTTATGTATGGTACTCTTTCCTGGGAACACTTTGCACCTAGCCCACTGGGTAATGCCGGGATTTGAGTGTGGTTATTGACTTAGAAACAACAAGGGGCAGTTGGAGGAGGTCTTGAGAAAGATCAACAGTCCTGGATTGGCAGCTACCGCAGGAAATCTCACTGGAGTTTCAGGCAATAGGAGGCTAATCTCCTCAGATAGGGAAGGAAAAGCTGTTTCTACCGTCAAAAGAGGCATGGCAAAGTTTAGAAGTTCAGGGTTGTCATTGGAATCTGCCTATATGTCCATAATCCAATTCTTGAGGCCCCACTTTTCCCCAATTAGTGCCATAAATTTAACATAAAATAATAAAAATAAAAACATACATTCATGAATGTTTATAGCAGCTTTATTCATTATAGCTAAAACTGGAAATGCTGGCAGCATTTCTACTGCTGTAAAATTCTAAAAAACCTTGTAGGTCTCCCATGTATGTCTTAGGGATTCACTCCATTAGACAAGAAGATTCTCCACAGATTCTTCCTAGATAATCTCATATCTATTTTTGGCTTTTTTGAAATGGCTGAGGGAATCTAATAGTCACACCTTGAATCTCTTCAAAGAGCCTATTGTGTAACTGAATATTCTGACTTTTTCATCTTTCTGAGGTATTAGCAAGAGGCTGTTAAAGCATACTTTCCTGACAGTGAATATCTTAATTATAGCGTCTTCTACAATCTGGATAGGCTGAGAATTTTCTGAGTTATAAAGTCCTGTTTCCCTTTAGTTTAACATTCTTCCCTTAATTTATCTCTTTCCTCTCATATTTTACTCTAAGCCACAAGAAGAAACTGGGTCAGAGCATTAGCTCTTTGATTAGAAATCTCCTCAGCTATATGCCCAATTTCATAGTTCACAAGTTCTGCTTTTCCACATAACTGTAGGTCCCAAATCCACTAAGTCTTCTGCCACTATAAGGATCCCTTTATTCCAGTTTCCAGTAATATGTTCCTCATTTCCTTCTGAGCCTTCACTAACAGGACCTTTAACATTCATATTCCACTACCAGCTTATTTATGAAAATTTAGATATTCTCTAAGACAATATAGGTTTTTCTCTGCCGTGCTCCTCACTTCTTTTTGAGCCTTCAGCAGCTAAGTCATTAACAGCCATTTCTACTAAAAATATGTTCAAGGCAAGTTAGACATTTTCTATGATACTCCTCAAAATCTTCTAAACTCTGCCCATTGTTCAATTTCAAAGCCACTTCCACATTTCAAAGTATTTGTTACAGCAGCACACCACTTGTGGTACCAAATCTGTATTAGTAGCCTATTGCTACTGTAGCCAAATACATTCTTAGTGACTTAAACTACACAAATCTATTATATTACAGTTCTGGAGGTCAGAAGTTCAAAATGGAACTCACTGGGCTAAAATCAAGATGTTGTCTGGAGTGCATTCCCTTCTGGAGGTTCTAGGAGAAAATCCTTGCCTTGCCTTTTCCATCTTCTAGAGACTGCCCACATTTCTTGTCTCAGGGCCCCATTCTCCCATCTTCAAAGTCAGTAACATTGGGTGGTGTCCTTCTCAAGCTTCCATCTCTTCTACTACATCTGTCTCCCTTTTCCACTGTTAAGAATCCTTGTGATTACATTGAACCCACCCAGATAATCCAAGGTAATCTCCAATTTTTAGGTCAGCTGATTAGCAACCTTACTTCCATCTGCAACTTTAATTCCCCTTTGCCATGTAACATAACATATTCACAGGTTCTTGCACTTAGGACATGAAAATCTTTAGAGGGCCATTATTCAATCTAGCCTGGAGAGAATTTCCATGAAGTGGCACAGTAAAGGATAACCCAGATGGAGTCCAGTGGTCACCTTGGGTTGATTGGGATAAGAGTCCAGGGAGGCTAAAGCACACAGAGTTCACAGAGAAGAAGACCAAAGAGAAGGGAGCTACACAAAGAGAGAAACCTGGAGATCTATAATCTTTACTTAAACATTGATCTGTACCTGCATGTAAGAAAGCTATCTAAAGCTAGGGAAAGAATCACCAGAAAGGATTAGAGAAAAAAAATCCCTGGGCCTCACACATGTCCAGGAAGAGTTCCTCTTCTCACCAGCCAGAATGGGAAACCTTATAATTCATGGAAAATCAGGTGGAATATTCAGAAACATTTGCTTCAGTAGTGGGTAGAAATTTGCTTTAGATTAAATTATGCTCTGGCCCTACCTAACAAAGCTTAAAATCTATACCTGACATAACTGAATTTTGTAACTTACCCATATTCCAAAAAAATCTCAAAAATATTTATTGGAATATAAAGATATCCAGCACTCAACAAGGTAAAATTCACAATGTCTGCCATAAAATAAAACATTACCAGTCATGCAAAGAAGCAGGAAAATATAACACATAATGAGGAGAAAAATCAATCAATAGAAACAGCCCCATAAATGACATCAAAATTAGTACATCAAGGGCTTCCCTGGTGGCGCAGTGATTGAGAATCTGCCTGCCAATGCAGGGGACATGGGTTCGAGCCCTGGTCTGGGAAGATCCCACATGCCGCAGAGCGACTAGGCCCGTGAGCCACGACTACTGAGCCTGCGCGTCTGGAGCCTGTGCTCCGCAACAAGAGAGGCCGCGATAGTGAGAGGCCCGCGCACCGCGATGAAGAGTGGCCCCCACTTGCCACAACTGGACAAAGCCCTCCCACAGAAACGAAGACCCAACACAGCCATAAATAAGTAAATTAAAAATAAATAAATAAATAAATAAATAAATAAATAAGTCATTAAAAAGAAAATTACATTTAAAATTAGTACATCAAGACTATTATTATCACTATATTCCATATTTTCAAAAGTCTAGATCAAAGATTGATCATGTTAAGAAGCAACATAAAAGATATTTTTAAAAACCCAAATTGAACTTCTAGAGATAAAAATCACAATGTCTGAGATGAATAGTACACTGGATATGATTGATGGCAGATTTAATATTGCAGAGAAAATATTAGTAAAATTTATGACATACCAAAAACTATTCAAAGTAACACAAAGAGATTTTAAAAAGACTGGAAAAATAAGCAGACTTATGATGTGTAATTGGAGTCATGAGAAGAGAAGAGAGAGAAGAATGGGAAGAAAAATAATTTGAGAAAATAATGGCCCAAAATTTTCAAAGTTGATTAAAACCATAAACCCACAGATCTAAAAAATCAACACAGCCCAAACACAAGAAACCTGAAGAGAATAACACTAAGTAACATCATAAACTGATTTGCTTAAAACCAGTGATAAAGAGAAAACATTAAAAGCAGTCAGAGGAAAGAACACTGTCACGTACAGAGGACACAGATAAGAATGATATAGACAGACTACTAGTCAGAAATAATGAAGCCATATGACAGTGAAGCAACAACTTTAGAGTACAGATAAAAAGGAACTATCAGAAAAACAAAAGACAAAAAACAAATGGTTTAGAAAAAAAAGTTACTCAACTTAGAATTCTATACCCAGAAAAAATATCTTTCAAAAATGGAAACAAAATAGAGACATTCTCAAACATACAAAAGCTAAAATAATTTGTCAACAACAGACTTGTACTGTATGAAATGTTAAAAGAAGCTCTTTGGACAAAATGAAAATAAGACCAGATAAACCCTGGATCTACACAAAGGAATGGAGAGCACTTCATAGTTATATAGATAAATATGAAAAGCTTTTCTTCCTCTTATTTAAATTTCTCTAAAAAATAATTAACTCTTTAAATTAAAACTGATATCCACACAGTATGTGGTTTATAACACATAAAAGTCAAATGTATAACAGCAATAACATGAAGGCTGGAGATAAATAGATGTACACTGCTGAAGGTTTTTATGCTATACACAAACTGGTGTAATATCATGAGAAGGTAGACTGTAATATGTTAGATATGTATAATAGCCAAAGCAACCACTAAAACATGTACACACGTCACATCAAAAAACCCAAAAAGAGTTATTCCTAATAAATCAACAAAAGAGATGAAATGGAATTAGTAAAAATACTTATTTAATCCAAAACAAGGCAGGAAAAGAAAACAAAAGCAACTATGAACAGGGGAGACAAATAGAAAATAAACAGTAAATTAAAACCAACCATAGTAATAAACAAATTAAATGCTAAATACACCAATTAAAAGCACACCAGTTAAAGACAGAGATTGTCAAATTGGAAAAATCTAAAAAATTGAACAATATGCTGCCACCAAAATAAAAATAACTTCTCCCCAAAAAGAAAAACTTTTAAATACAAAGATGAAAATAAGGTTAAAAATAAAAGATGAGAAAAGATATACCATACTAACACTAATCAAAAGATTTCAGATCAAAGAATATTACCAGGGACAAAAAGGGTAATCTTATAAAGATAAATTCATTAAGAGAATATAATGATTCCAAACATGTATGCACCTCTAATAATAGAGTTGCAAAACACATTAAGCAAAAACTGACAGAACTGAAAGAACAAATAGAAAAATCCACAATTATAGCTGGAGATTTCAGTACCCCTATCTCCATATTGCTAGAAAAAGTAAACATAAAATTGGTAAGATATCAATTATTTGAACAACACTATCAACCAGATAACCTAATTGACTTTTAGAGAACACTCTGGTGGACAACAGCAGAACACGCGTTACTTTCAAGTGCATATAAAACATTTGCCAAGATAGTTCATATACCTCACCATAAATTGTTGATAAATTTAAAAGCATTCAAATCACACAAAGTATGTTCTCTGGATCATAAGAGCATTAAATTAGGAATCAATAACAGAAAGATATCTGGAAAATTCTCCAATACTTGGAAACTAATTAACGCACTGCTAAGAAACCCATGGGTAGAAGAAGAAATCAAAAAAGAAATTTGAAATATTTTGAGTTGAATGAAAATGAAAAAAAACACATCAAAAGTTCTGGGGTGCAGCTGAAACAGTACTTAGAGGGATATGTTTAGCACAAAATGCCTATATTTAGAAAGAGTAAGGTCTCAAATCAATGTATTTCCACCTTAAGAAGCTAGGGGAAAAAAAGGTAACAAATGAAATCAAAGTAAACAGAAGAAATAATAAAGATTAGAGTGAAATCAATAAAATAAAAACAGAAAAACAAAAGCAAAAAAATGGATGGAACCAAAAGCTGATTCTCTGAGAAGTTCAATGATAAAAATTGATAAACTCCTAACCAGATTGATCAGGACATTAAAAGATAAACACGTAAAATACCACTGTGAGAGAGATAACATCACTACAGATTCTATAACACATAAAATACCACTATGAAAGAGGTAACATCACTACCGATTCTATAACACATAAAATACCACTGTGAGAGAGGTAACATCACTACAGATTTTACAGATATTAAAAAATAATGAGGATATTATTAACAACTTTATGCCAATGAATTCAACAACTTAAATAAAAAAGAACAAATTCCTTGGAAGAAACAGACTGCCAAAACTCTCTCAAGAATAAATAGATAGCCTAAATAGTCCTCTGTCTATTAGAGAAATTGAATTTGTAGTGAAAAATCTTCCCATAAAGAAACTCCATGCCCAGGGTCTTCACTGGTGAATTCTACCAAATGTGTAAGAAATAAATAATACTAATTTTATACAAACTTCCAGAAAATTGAATAGGAGGGAATATTGCTCAGCCCATTCTCTGCAGCCAGCATGACCCTGATATCAAAACTAAACAGACATTGCAAGAAAAGAAAAACAAAGACTAATATCCCTCATAAACATAATTGCAAAGAAAACTTATCAAATTTTAGGCTCCAATAGTATATAAAAATGATAATACATCATGACTGGTAGGATTTATCTCAGGAATACAAGGTTAGTTTAACATTTTCAAAAGATCAATGTAATTCACATTAACAGAATAAGAAAAAAACACATGACATTATCATAAATGCAAAAAACACATTTTATAAATCCAATATCCATTTCTGATTTTTAAAAATCTTATTAAACTCAAAATATGAGAACTTCCTCAATCTTATAATGGACATCTATGAAAAATCTACAACTAATATCGTAATTAATGGGGAAAGAGCCAGTGCTTTTCTCCTGAGATCAAGAACAAGACAAGGATGTTTGGTTTCACCTTTTCTATCCAACATTTTACTAAAGATATAAATCAGTAATAATAAGGCAAGTAAAGGAAATAAAAGATATCCAGATGGGAAAGGAAGAGGTAAAACTGTCTTGATTCATAGATCATATGATCCTTTCTGCAGAATATCTGATGGAATGGAAAAAAAATTTTTTTTAAGCTAGTGGAACTAATAAGTGAGTTTATCAAACTTGCAGGATATAAGATCAATATACAAAATTCCATTGTGTCTCTAAATATTAGTTATTAACAATCGGAAATTGAAATTAAAATACCATTTAGAATAGCATAAAAATATAAATAATAACGCAGAATGGACTGTCAAAAGTGTTCAAGACTATATATATTGAAAACTACAAACATTGCTGAGAGAAATTAAACAAAATCTAAATAAATACATAAACTGTGTTCATTGATCAATAGACTGTGTTCATGGATCGGAAAACTCTATATCATTAGATGTCAATTCTCCTCAAATTGATCTATAGATTCAACCTTTTCCAAATGTATTCCCAGCGGGTTCTTCTGCAGAAACTGACCAACCAATTCTAAAATTCATGTACAAAAGACCTAAAATAGCCAAAATAAATTTGAAAGAGTAAAGTTGGAGGACCTAACACTACTTGACCACAAAACATTATAAATCTACACTAATCATGACATGCATTACTGGTATAAAGATGGGCAAATAAACCAATGGAACAGAATAGAGAGTCCATATACAGAGACATTCATATAATGGTCAGTTGATTTTCAACAAAGATACAAAGCCATTTAAGTGAAACAAAGTCTTTTCAACAATGAGTGCTGGCACAATTGGATACCCTTATGCAACAAAATGAACTTTGATCTCTACCTTGTCCCACATACAATAGTTAACCAAAATAAATCGTAGACCTGAGTTTAATACCTAAAGCCATAAATCATCTAAAAGAAAACACTTAAGAGAATTTTTGTGACCATGGGTAAGGCCATGTTTTAGATGTGACACCAAAAGCACAATCCATAAGAGAAAATAAATGATACACTGGACTTCGTCAAAACTGAAAACTTAGGCTCTCCAAATGACACTGTTGAGAACAAAAAGACAAACCACAGACGGGAAAAAATATCTTAACAAGTAGGTCTCTAATAAAGGACTTTCATCCGGGACATATAAAGAACTCTAAAGACTCGATGATGAGAAAACAAACAACCCAATTTTTTAAATGGTCAAATGTTGAACACGCACTGCACTCAGGAAGATATCTGGATGGCAAATAAACACATGAAAAGATGCTCAACACTCTCATAGTCTTTATGAACTGCAAATTAAACCACAATGAGATATTGAAATGAAGCAGGATCCTATAGTCCTTTCCCCCTCCATGTCCTCCACCTGCCTTTTGTTTGTAGAAAAACTTTAGTCAAAGAATAAGTTTAATCAGAGAAGGGAGAAAATGCAGAAACAAAGGAAAACAGTCAAACAAGACCAAATAACAATAGTTCAGTCATTAAGCAAAGTCAAGGACTTTTAGTTCTTCTTCAAGGGCTATAGATCATATTCTGAGCCATATCCTGTGAGCTGTTCTGTAGATACTGAAACCCCTACCAGGTGGAAGAAGTTAACTACAAGATGACCAGACTGTAGCCATGACATAAGCTGCCACAATTCCGAGAACTAGCCTCAAGGAAATGGGAACAAACCGACCCTGGAACTGAAGACTAACTGTACTCAAAACAATCAAGATGACGCCGATCAGACCACAACGTGACCAATTTCAAGACGACTGTCAGAGCTGACTGTGCAGCTTCTGCACCTAGCCCCCTCCCTCCACCTATACACCCCTGACACTCTCCTTTAAAAACTCTTGCCCCCTGGTTGTCAGCGGGGGAGTTGGCCTTTGGACACAAGTCCGCCCTCCCCCGGTTGCTGGCCTCCGCAATAAAGCAAACTTTCTTTTCCACCAACATTGCCTCTGTAGTATTGGCTTTAGAGCGGCAAGCAGCTGGACCCCACTTTCGGTAACAATACCAAGACATACCTATCAAAGCGTCTAAAATGTTAAAGGTTGGAAATAGCAACTTTTGGCTAGGAACTAGAACATTTGTACACTCCTAGTGAGAAAGTAAAATGGTGCAATTACTTTGGAAATCAGTTTAGCAGTTTTTCAAAAACATTAAACATAAATATGCTGTATGATCCAGTCATTCCACTCTTAGATATTTACCCAGCATAAATGAAAATATGCATCTGTGTGAAGACTTAGATATAAATGTTTAGAGCAGCTTTATTTTTAATAGTCAAAACATTGGAACAATCCAAAAGTCCATCAGCAGGTAAAAGCACAACCAAACTGTGGTCTGTCCGTGCAGTGAGATACACTCGGCAATAAAAAGGAATGAACTCTTAATTAACACGACCACAGTGATGAATCTCAAAATAATTTTGGTGAGTGAAAGAAGCCAAAGTATGAATTCAGTATGATTTCATTTCTATAAAACTTCAGAAAGTGCAAAGTAATCTGTAGTAACAGAGAGGAGATCAGTGGTTGCCAACCGTCAGTGCGGATGGGGACGAATGGAAGGAGTAGAGGAGTTGCAAAGGGGCACAAGGAAATTTGGGGGCGATGGATCACTATCTGGTTGGTGGTGGTGGTTTCACGAGTGTGTAACTCTGTCAAAACTTCTCAAATTGTACACTTTATAGTGTGTAAATTATACTCCATAAAGTATACAAAAAATACATAAAGTTTACAAAAAATCTTGTCTCAGGGAGCTTCACCTGTGGGCGGAAAGAAAGCGCAAATTGAGGGAATCACTCCAAATCCAAATACATTGACTCATCACCACCTGACCCATTCTATGATTATTTGTTTGTGTGCTTTTCCCCTTTTCCTCCCACTGAAATGTAAGCTCCCGGAGGTCAGAGACTTAGTTCATTTTCACCAATGACTTGTAACAAGATGAGGGCAAGTTCCTTCTCTTGGAACTGAGTTCCTTGCTGGGAGACTGGCATGATGGGCCTGCTCGGGGTGAAGGAGGCTCTGTGAAGCCCAGGTGAGAGCTGGTACCAGGGCTTCTGAGATCTAGGGAAGCTGCATGTGATGAGGTGGGGGCAGGTGGTGGGTAGCCAGAGGCTGTGATGTGCCACTTAACTTCACCCCATAACCCTCTCCACCCTCCGCCAAGTCTCTGTCAAGGCCACAAAATTGTGGAACGTTTGGACCTGTGGTTTTCTCTTTGCTTATAGTACTTGGTGATGGAGCTGAGCTGTGGGTATCGGGGTGTCGTGGGAGAATGAGAAAGGATGAGGATGCAGGAGCTGGGCCCTGAGAATGTAAAACCAGGGCTTAACAGACTCCCTGGGGAGACTCGGGGTGCCCTCGGGCAGTGGAATAAAGGTTCAAGGCAATCCTACCTGGGTCTCAAGTGCTGGGGAGGCACCAAGGGCTCCCTGAGTTACAGGCGTGGAAGTGAGTCCCAGCAGGACTGAAAGTCTTGGCAGGGTCTCAAGGTTGCAAGTCGGGGCTCTTGCTCTTTTCTCCCCTCTCCTGCTTTCCCTCGAAAGCTCTGTGCCCCTGAGAGAGAAATCATTGTATTCTTTTCTTCATGGTGAAGCATAAACATGGGAGAGAAAAAGAACAGAGCAACAGCAAACCCTCCTCCTTCCAATTAGCTGCTGAGAGAGAGGCTGGCTTCTCCGGGGGCTGGGTGAGTGCCCCTGGCCATGTGGCCTCCTGGAATCCTGGGGTGAATAGCTCCAGAGTGTGGGGCCGGCCCCCTGGGTGGTGACTAAAGGAGTCTGGGGGAGAACCGGCCAAATAACCAGGGCATTCACATGAGGAGCTTTGTTTGCTGTTTCAGTGCAAATCAGCAATTAGCAAGGGCTGGCGCAGGGCCACCTCCCTTGCCAGGCCAAGTGGCAGCACATGTCGTTTTGTTCTTGGCTGGGGACCCGCAGGCTGGGTGGCAGGGAGCAGGGACCTAGCAGACTGCTCCCACTCCTGTGGCACGGTGCCCAGGGACCCCCCAGCAGGCTGCCTTTATCGACCTACTGGGAGGAAACATGACACACAGCTGGATGGGGCTCTGGGGGCCTTGGTTCCCCCATTGCCCTCAGCAGAAGGAAACAGTCTAAGCGAATAAGTGATTTGCATAAGGTCACCCAGCCAGGGAGGCATGGAGCTGGGCTCTAAGCTCTCCTGCTTCCTAATTCAAAGCGGATGGCTTGAACCAGAGGTTCTCAAACTTGAGTAGGCATCAACACGCCCTAGAGCCTTGTGGAAACCGAGTTTGGGGCCCTACCCCAGAGTTTCCGATTCATTTGCATTTCTAACAGGTTCATTGATGATGTTGGTGGTCCTAGGACTACAATTTGAGAACCACTACCCTAAAACATTTCTTATAAGATAATGAAAGAGAACATTTCCTTCCCTTATTCACACTCAAAATAATTGTGGGATATAGGCAAAGACTGGCAGAAAAAATGAGGGGGCTAGACAAATCATTTGATGGGCATCAGAAAGCAAAAGAAAGAGTAATTACATCATCTGAATCCCTGCCTCTTTTGCTGGTGATCCCTTTGAGATAGATGCAAAGGAACTAACCTCACAGGAGACCCAAAGATGACTCTGAAGCCCAGGGGATGCACACCTCCCGTTACAGGGCTGTCCAGACTTGGTACATGTAAGCTTCCAACCCACACCCCACCCCCCAGTGCCTGAGAAATGTTCCACGTGAGCCATGAACACTGGTTTTATTGGAGGCAGTGGCTCAGACCTATGGGTACCAGATTTAGCAAATCAAAATACGAGACGACCAGTTAGATGTGAACTTCAGATAAACAACAAATAATTACGTAGTCTAAGTATGTCCCAAGTATTGCATGGGACACACTCAGACTAGAAAATTTGATCTGGCAAACCTGCTCAGCCCCTGCTCCTGCCTGACCCTACCCCAGCCCCCTGTGTGCTGACCTGCATCTGACCCATGGACTAACCTACCCCTTCCCCACAGAGATGCTCGAGATTAAATTATTTCATCCATCAAAGTGCTTAAAACCACGTCTGGCTCAATGAACGGTAGCTCCCAGTGCCCTGGCTGTACCATGTTGTACAAACATTTTATCACTTTTCACGCTCACCATCACCTTGCAAGGTGACCATAATTCCATTTTACAGGTGAGGAAATCAAGGCTCGTAGTAAGAGATGGAGGCGGGTTTATTTTTAATTTTTTAATAAAAATCGTTAAAGGTGGGCAACATGATGATTTGCCAGCCGTATACGTAGTGAAGTGATTACCACAGTCCAGTTACTTAATATATTAAGTTGATTAAGCTCATTAACTTATCTTCTGTGATGGGAGCACCTGAAATCTACTCTCTTAGTAAATTTCCCGCATTGGAGACGGTATCATTAACTACAGTCATCTTGCTTTACATCAGTTCTCTTAAACGTTTCTCTATCTCACTCCGAAAGCCACTCTCCCTCTTTAGTACCCAACCCCACACCCCTGCACACTGCCACTGTCATGAAGCATATGTGACAGACCAGGAGGACTGAGGTTCTGGAAGCCATGCCATTGTCCCCCTGGTTTGGCACCGGTGTGTGGGGTTCAGCTCAGCCACGTGCTTTGGGGCCCCCTGGAGTGGAGTCTTGGCCTTGGCTTATTTGATGCTGAGATCTTGGTTTTTCATGTGAGGGAATAACTCAGAGAAGTGGTAGATATTACAGGGAAAAGACCACAGACTTTATTTTTTTAATGGAATATAATTTTCCATTTTTAATTTTTAAAAATTTTATACAATTTTAAAAGGTTACTTTCCATTTGCAGTTATTATAAAGTATTGGCCCTATTCCCTGTGTTGTACAATGCATCCTTGAGCCGATCTTACACCCAATAGTTTGTACCTCCCACTCCTCCACCCGCATATTGCCCCCCTCCCCCAACTGGTAATCACTAGTTTGTTCTCATATTTGTGAGTTTGCTTCTTTTTTGTTATATTCACTAGTTTGTTGTATTTTTTAGATTCCACCTATAAGTGGTATCATACAGTATTTGTAAAAACCACGGGCTTTAGAGTCAGACAGACCTGGCCTTTGGCTGGATCACCCACCAGCTGTGTGACCTGGGGAGAGTGGCTTAACCTCTCTGAATCTGTTTGCTAATCTGAAAAATGAGATTAATTGTGCCTACTATTTCCACTTCCCTGGGCTGCTGGAAGACTGAACTGAAATAATAGGTGAAATCACTTTACAGATTGCAAGGGGCTGTGATGGGAATGCCAGGGTTTCTGGTGAGTCCTGAGATCTCAGGGGATGGGTCCCTGAGGAGTCTGGCTCTGACGTACTGCCAAGCCTGAAAGCAACTGAGGTTTTCCAGGTGTCACAGCGGTGCCACCAACCAAGGATGGCAAAGACTCCCTCCCCGAAACGACTCAGAATGCACGTTCTAGCCATTGTTCAAAAAGTGTTGCAAATGGATCCTTTTTAATTTCTTTGAATGAATTCATGTTGTCTGAGATGCTCATTACTGGGGTGACCAACACTGAGGGGCTTCCTGGGACACTGGCCTTTCAGTTTTAAAACCAGGGCAGTTCCAGGAAACCCAGGCCAGGCTGATCTCCCTAGTTGTCGTTATTTTTACCATTATCTTTAAACCCCTTAAATTTACTCATTATATCTTCCTCTATATCTCTTAGCCCATACCATCATTTCCTATTACTAGCAATTCTCATTATTTATAAGCACTGGTTTCCGGGATGGCTTTACAGCCGTACTTATTTAGATCTTCACATTGTTTCCCTGAGACACACATTTCAGTTCCTGGTTGCTCTGGGGAACTGATGGAAAATATATCTCTTCCCCCGACTCCCTTGCAGCTGCCCTTGAGGGATCCAAGGTATCTCTGTCCTCCCAGCTTCTGGAGGTGGTCAGATCTCCAAGCTGTTCCTGGAAGAACAGAGCAATTAGTCCCAGGAACAAATGACAATCACAGACAGAAAATCTCTTGGGGAAACAGAAACAGGTGGGCACCTTGTTCTCCTTCACGACGAGGGCTTGATGGAGGCAAAACTGTGACTCTTTCCCCCAACCAAATCCCTGGCCCAGCTTTCCACAGTGGGGTCCACCCAAGGCACCCACCTGCAGCCAGAGATTCAGAATCAGCTTGTTCAAGCTGAACGCAGACCCTACCACCACTTCACTTGGTTTAAGTGATTAAAAGCATGAAGATGACAAACTTTCAACATTCCAAGCCACAGCGGGCCCCGTTGCTTTGTTTTGCTCATTAATTCATTCCAGACGTTGGGTTTTTGAGGAATTACTATGTCCTCAGTGCACCAAGAGGAACCACAGAGGTTGGGAAGTGAGGATGAGAAGTTGTCTACTTCTGGAACTGGTCCTACAGTGATAATCCCTAAGAAGGGCTTTGGAGCCAGTGAGAGCTGAGTCAGACCCTGGGCTCTGCCTCACAACAAGGCTGGGCATTAGGCAAGTCTTGGAGCTTTTTCCTGCACTGTGACATGGACCTCGGGACTGTCTGACTTACAGAACCATTGTGAAGTTGAGAAGGAAGTTATCACACACAAGAGGTACCAAGTTAAACTCCAGGCACACAGGCAGTTCAGAAATGGTCCACAGCTTGTGATCATAGGGAGAGTGGTATAACCATGGAAATGTCTGCATTCCCATATAAACAATGATTGGAAGCAAAATACAAAGTCAAATATTTGAAGTGTGGCTGTTTGATGGAATAAACAGTTAAGAAGTGATTTTTAAATTATTTTAATATTCCTTGTAGCCCCTTTTGACCTGTTGAGACCTTCAGGAACTTCTGATAATACCAATAATAAGAACAACAAAACAATAACCCACATCAATGGAGGGCTTACCAGTAATAGTAGGAGCAAGAATTTGACCGTTATATCAATAGTATTATTAATATTATATTTTAATATATTATTTTAATTATTAATATTATAATTAACAATTGCATTATTAATATTACAATATCATTATAATTAGTGCTATAATATACGATTATACATAATATTATTATAACTCCTATTATAATGTTATTAATATTCTATCAATAACCCCCACTGATGGAGCACTTAGTGTATGCCAGACACTCTTCCAAGCATAGTGCGTGTACTACCTACCTCCCTTAATCCACACAGGAAAAACAAAGAAAATATAAGAAATAGATAATATTTTTGTCCCTATGTTTAAGATGAGAGATCAAGGCATAGAGAGATGAAAAACACCTTGCCTGAGTTTACACCAGTGAAGGTGGGATTTGAGCCCAGGCAGTCTGTTTCTGTCGTCTGCATTCTGAACCATCATGGTCTGGGTCCTGGACTTCAGGCCTGGAGGTACTGCTGATTACCCCCTCATGTGTCCAATGCAGCAGTCAAGCTTTCATTACAGAGATAAGTTTCATTACTGACAGAAAGTGTCAGTGTAGGTTTATGGTTTCTACAACAGAAAGTTTAATCAACATAAAATGATAAGCAGATGTGATTTTCATTTGATTTAATGCCTCCGGTCACCGTCCTTCTTCGGTTTCACCCTTCTCCCCAGATCTAATTGACCCTGCATAGAGAAGCAGTAGATAGAAATTGAGTAGACAGAAGAACAACTCTCATTCTAAAAGGAAAATGGGAGAACTGGTAAGACAGATGTACAGAGTGGGGAAATCAGCGAGTCTTCACCCAAAATGGATCTTGGAGTTAGCTGATCCAGGTTCAAATCCTGGCTCTGCCACTGACGGGCCTGTGACAATAAACAAGTTACTTCATTGCGCTGTACAATCTAAGGCCACTGTGACAAGTACCTCAGAATGGGTTCTGGAGGCCAGAAGTCTGAGATCAAGGTGTCGGCAGGCTAGTTCCTGCCGGGGGCTGTGAGGGACACTCTGTTCCAGGCCTTCCTCCTTGCCTGTCCCCTCCCCATGTTCCTTCACCCTCTGTACAAATCTGGGTCCAAACGTCTCCTTTTCTATAAGGACACCAGTCATATTGGATTAGGGGCTACCCTGATAACCTCATCTTAACTTGATTACCTCTGTAAAGACCCTAGCTCCAAATAATGTCACATCCTGAGGTATCAGGGGTTAGGACTTCAGCCTAGGAATTTGGGGGGACACAATTCAGCCCATAGCACTTCCCAAGCCCCAGCCTCTTGATCTGTCCAATGAGATTGTTATATGAATTCCTCCTTCCATTTGTTTGGTTGAAAACTCCCTTTGGATCCTCCCCAGACTTCATCTTTTTCATCAGTCGACCAGCTTTTATTCATCTCCTACCCTGTCCCAGGCCCTGTGTTAGGCTGGGCAGAAATGAGATGCCCCAGAGGGCTCCTTCAGGCAAGAGGGGAACTCAGACTACAAGCAGATGCTCCGGTGGTAGAAAGTTCTGGACCTGATGGGAATCTGGGGAACCATTGTTTGGAGGGAACAGAGCTTCCCAGAGGAGGTGCCCCCTAACTGGATCTGGAATAATGACTAGTTGTTCCCTAGGGAGAGATGGGATGGGGGCGCAATGGGGGTGTTCTGCGTAGGAGGAACCCAGCGAGTGAAGTAAATGGAGAGGAGCCCGGTGGGTCCTCCAGAGAACCAGGATTCTGCCTCTGGATCGTTGTGATGCAGGACCACCGGCACGGTGCACCCAGCCCACTGTCCAGCTTTTAAAACTGTACTTCTAGCCCCTACTTCACCCTGTGGTCACCCCGCCCTGGTCTCTGCTGCCCTTGGCACCTTTTGCTCACCTCCAAAGCCCCTGCTGGGTTCCAGGAAAGTGAGACACAGACCAAGGCTTCCAGATATGTGAGGATCGCTGTTATAAGCGCTTGGAACCCCATTCCCTACCACTGGTGATGGAGTTTCTGTGCACAGTTGCACACAGGTGAGAGTGTGTGTGTGTGTGAGAGAGAGAGAGAGAGAGAGAGATTGCTTCTGTCCAGAGTAAATTGGGCCTTTCCAAGATCTTCAGTGTCTGGGATTCCGCAGCTTGGTCTGTGCAGCTCACTTCTCTGAGCGTTGGGTTTCTCCATCTGCAAAATGGGAGAAATAAGACTTAAAACTTAATTAACAAAGTTAATACATGTTAAGTGTTCACAGTGCACCTTGAATGTTTAAATAATACTCATTGGCTATTTTTAATTTGGATGTCATTACTTTATAGATTTGTTGTTGCAATAAAATGAGGTACTGTGAGCAAGTGCCCACCACAATGCCGGGCATATGGCAGGTGTCCAATTAGTGACAGATGTTAATTTTAGGAAGAAAGTAAGGAGGCTCAGGTTTGAAAACTCGGGGTTGATATCCCTGGACAGAACTGAAGCAGCTGGAGCTCCCTTCTATCGGCCTTAAGGGCAGGAGGTACAGGGTCAGATGTTGGTGAGAACATCAGCCAACATCTGCTGAGTGCCTTCCGTCTGCAACGCTCCAAATTCTAAATTTCGTAATTCAACATCCACTAATGTGAGTGGATGAGTTATTTAACTGTGAATTAAATACTGTGCCTTAAGGTCCGCTAAGATACAGGGATGAGTTTTTACCCGTGAGTTAAATTCGGTCTCTAGTGTTGTCCCCATTTTCAAGAGGAGGAAGCGGGGGCTCAGAGAGGCTAAGTGACTTGCCCAAGATCCCACAGCAGTGAGAGGGGAAGTTGGGTGCACACCGCGGGGCTCTGGCCCAGGGCCCTGTCTCTTAGGGAGCAGAACTGGTCCTTAGGCGGAATCAGGTCAACCTAGCTGTTCACTCCAAGATGCAAAAGGGGGCAGCTGTCTGGACCATTTGAAGGCCCAAAGCATGTGTGACAGAGTGCAATCCCGCCCCAGCGGCCCAGAGCCTGCCAAAACAGCCTGTCGTACACGGGCTGATTCCCTCACACACGCAGTCAACCAGCCTGAATCAAGCACCGCGAATCTGTTTCCTGTTTTGACAGCTCAGCTGTCCATTGTGTCACGGCTCTGAAGTGAGTCCCTCCCCGGCTAGCCTTGCTGCTTCTGGAGCTCTGCTGTGCTTCTAATCTGGGTCCTGTTGGCGGTATGGGGGAATCGATCCCACGGAAAGCTCCACAGGTGGATGGTTTGAAGGGCTGACGTTTAAATGTGCTAAGGGTTCACAGACTCCCTGGGCCTCCAGGACGCTGAGACCTTCGGCCTTCAACCCCTCAGCATCACTCAGAAAGGCAGAGGGTGATTATGGGCATTCTTACTCGCTAGAAGAAGCTGCCAGCACCCACCCCTGCCCCGGCTTGGCTGAGCGTGTGTGCGAGAGACAGAGACAGAGAGACATAGAGAAAGACAGAGAGAACTTTCCAGCAAAACTCAAGCTCTGCCAATAACTAGCTGGGTGACTCTAAAAGTCACTCACATTTTTGGAACTCAGTTTTCTCATCTGGAAAATGAGGGGTTTGGACTACATCCAGTGTTTTCAAACCCAGAGGAATCTTAGAAATTTCTGGATGTGCTTGGCCTAATTTAAAATCCTGAGCTCCATAAAAAGAATTCCGTTCCAGAGTTCTCTTTCAGAGAGCGTAAGCATCACCATGAACCGTCCCTGAGCCTTACTGAGGACAGGATATTGTCCTGAGGGCAGGAGTGTGGACAGGTATTATATCTACTTGTTCCACATTTTGCCTCCGGCCAAATGACTGTTACCTTAATAGTAGCTTCTTCCAACCTGTTCATTGATAGAGCAATCAAGTAACAAGTATTTAATGCCAGTGCAGGCCGGGGAAAAAGTCAGAGACAGCCTAAGCTCGTCTTGGAGTTCAGATCCCACAGTCTCTCTGCGCTCAGAGTCCCAGCTGTAAATCGTGGGTGAATACAAATGCCTCCCTCAGAGGCAGCGAGAACTGGAGAAATTGACATGTGGAATTGCCTGACACAACTGATGGTCCTCAATAAAATGCAGATTTCTCTTTCCTAAGGTAATCAAGATTTAGGACTTGACTATGCCATGGAGAATAAAGATAAGGATTTGGGCTCACAGAGTGGTTCAACTTGGCTGCAAAGACAAACACTCAGAGTGGCTCTCTGTGTGTGCTGGGGATGGTGGAAGAAAGCTTCCATGATGTATCTGGGGAGATGAGTAGCTACTCTTCAAAGCGTGTGAAGCTTGGCTTCCAGGGGGATCCCTCACACAAAGATTTTTCTAGAGTTCCTCTTTGGAAACTAATTTTAGAGTCAGAGAGATGTTTTTAAAATACATGATCACTGTTAGTGATTTGATTATTCATTCAGCAAAGCCTCATTGGAGTAAGCGCTATGTCTCAGTGTTGGAGATACTAGGAAAGGCAATTGTGAATATCAAAGTGTTCCTGTTGTGATTTTATCGTTGTTGCTGTGGTGGTGGTTGTTTTCATTCTTTTTATAATGATCCCTGTTCCAAAGCATTCAGTAGCCTGGTTTGACTGTTTTGAAGGTCAAAAATTATTTGGAGCTAAGTATAGCCACTCAGGAAACATTAGATGGAGTAATAGTAAGAATATCTTCATCCTGCTTTCTCATAAAGTGCTGTTCCATAGAATCACGTATTTTATCCTAATAACACCCCTGGGAAAAAGGAATGATTATTCCTATTATACAGATGAGAAAAGTGAGGCTCAGAAAGAACACAGGTCTTATCTGAGGTCACATGGCTGAGCTACCATTAAAATCCAGATTCCCTGTAATATAGCCAATATTTTATAATAAATGTAAATGGAGTCTACCTTTTAAAAATCGTGGATCACTATTTTGTATACCTGAAATTTATATAATATTGTAAATCAACTATACCTCAACTTAAAAAAGAAAAGGATCCAGGTTCCCTGATGCAAGTTAATAAGAGTGACACAAAATAACTAGACCCGCACTCCCGTCACTGTGGGAGTTTTCATTAACAGCACCCATTCCTTACCCTTCCCTGTATCCACACCCTTCATTGAGTGATTTCTCAATTTTTTCCTCCCAAAGAAAGAATACTTTCTACCCTTTGACTTTGGATTCAGCCACGTGACTTGCTTTGGTCAATGGAAATTTAGCAGGTGTGACATGAGCAATGGCATGATCAGGCCCCTGTGCCATGGCCATGAGGAGAGCAGGCCTGGGTTGGTGCACTAGACCCTGGAGGAGGATGAGAGGCATGTGGAGCAGAGCCTAGCTGCCCAGATGATTCTTGCTGAGACCAACGGGCCAGCAGACATGTGACCAAGCCCAGCCAAGATCAGCCAACCACCAGCTGATCCTTGAGCTAAATAAATGCTTCCTGTTGTATGCAACTGAAATCCTGGGCTTGCTTGTTACCCAGCATTATTGTGGGTAGCTTGTACATCATCTCATCCTGTTTTTAGATCACAGTGGCAGCTATAGTGTGATGCAGTTCCCTTCAATGTACGGTTAAGTATGCCAAGGACCTACCCAGTGGCTAATACAGCAGGTCTTCTTAGAGCATCTATCTTACTGGATAAGACATTCAATGCATTATATCTATGTTTAAAAAACATATTTGGTTATAATATACCACAAGATGCAATGTTTGTATGAATTAAGATAAGACATTAGACTTAAATGACAGTTTCCTTATTTGAGGGGACCACTGTAAACTTCCTTCTAGAACTCCCAAGACAACCTCTCAGATAGGAGTACTTTCGTGACAAAATGAAGCACTGATCTAATGGGACCTTGGACCAAGAAGCACGGGGAGAAAGTTCCAGTGTTTTCCAGCATATGGCGTTAGGCAAGGCACTAGCCACCAGGACCCTCTTTTTTCTCATTTATTAAATGGGCCTAGGCTCCCGTACAGGAGTGTGAGGAAAGTCAAATAGCATAAGGGACTTTCTGTTGCGAGGGTAAGGTATGGATGCTTCTTAAGGCCTAATAAATCAATAACAATAACAGCAACAACAAGTTTCTGTTGGCACAAACAAGTCTTTTCACCTTCCTCTAGCCATTGTTCTGCTTGGGAACTACAAGAAGTAAGATTCATCTCTTGGAATTCAAGAGAAGCACACACAACTCAGGGGGGACCTCTGAAATCATGGCGTGCTCATGCCAAGACCCTAATGAGGGGCTTTAACACTGGTGCTACTATTATTTGTCATCTGGGAGTGTTTACAGAGGCTGGTGGGGGTTGGCTCACTGTCCAGACCTTCAGGCTGACATGGTCTCTCCCCTGCAAGTAAACGAAGACTTAAAATATCGTGTTTTTATTTGTGCCACAGGCTTTCTTAAAAATAACATGCCCTCTGCTGTATTTTCCTTTCTGTGCTTTAATGCTCTCGTTCTCAACAGGAGAGAACAGTAAATGGAAGAATTTTTAGGCCGTGGATCAGAGGTCTCTAGACCCTGTGGTATGTCTAAACCCTCTGGGTTTAGAAGTTAGAGAATCCAGCTGCCCAAATGAGAAACCCAAGGCTCACCCTGGGCCTCCACCTGCCTGCCCCGCCTCCCTCAGGAAGCTCACCCTGCCCTATGGGTTGTACTTGGGTATTCTCCCTCAAGTGAGCCCCTCCTCCCTTCCCTGCAGCCTCACCCACATCCAGACCCCATTGTCTCTGGCCTTGACTCTCTGCACCAGCCTCTTTGCCACTCCCCTACAATCTTGCCTGCTCTACAACAGTCCCTCTTTCTGAGCCCAAGATCTAATGGCATCTTCAGTGGTTTCCCATTGCCAATGGTAGAAGTCCAAGTTCCTTAGTTTAGAATACAAAGACATTTCCAACCTGGCTCCAGCTCTCCTATTCAGCCTCATTGTTGCCCCTCCCTCCTTGGCACAAGACACTTGAGCCATGCCAACTTGACCACAACCCGCATCCTGAAATGACTTCTCCTGCCTCTGTTAGGTCTCCCTTTCTCTGCCTGGGAGACTTCCATTTGGCCAATCAATCCTAAATCAAATATGATCACCTTGGGGAAGATTTTCACTCATCAGCAAAATTGGCCAAGGCCCTGGAGATGGGGCCAGCTTCATGAACATGGAACCTGGGCAGTTTCTCAGACCCTCACACCTGGAAGGACCCCATGCTTGGTTGAATGCTCTGCTATCACCATCTTGAAATTCTTAATAATTTTGTCTTTCAACTTGTGTTTCATAAGTGAAGTCCAGTGGGGCCATAGAGCAGAGGAGGTACACATAGCATGTGTGACTGCCATTCCTTGCCACGCCATCCACATTCAGCATTCATGAAGCCCCATGAGCACAGAATTCCTGTGGACCCACTATGTGGGAGTTCAGCGAGACTCAATGCAAGTTCAAGGTAAGCATGTTACATCTGTGACTGAGTAGGATGGGGCTCTGACAGCCTCCACCTTCTTTTTTCAACTGGAACTTATGTCGAATGAAGAAAGAAGGCAATGATATTCTAAGAAACACTAATGACCAAGAAATCCTATCACATCCCTTCCATCTCTTGTCACTTCCCTGTATTAGCCAATCTCACGCTGAGAATGATGACATGCAAGGAAAGGAAGGACTGACTGACCCACAATTCCTTTACCTTTCCATCCTTCCTCACTCATCAGTGAGCTGAAGACTGAGAGCAACGTGTGCACATCAAGAAGCAAAATGAGAACAGGTGAGTTACTTTTGGGCAGGTTCCCCTATTCTGGTAAGAATGAACCACATGTTCACATACGAGCTACGAGCATGGAATTCCTGAGATTCTGCATAAGAGTTAAATGCTCTTAGATTTGTATTGAAAACTGGCATCACACAATTTAAAGATAAATGATGAAAGTCATGTTAATCATTTTTATTTTTATTTACTTAGATGGCTATTAAATAGTAAATTTTTTAAAACACCATGAGAGTTTAAGAAAGAGGCCACAAAAGAAGAGAAACTCTATATTTTTGTAACTTTGATGGCATTTTTTCCATTTTTTGAACAAGGGGCCTCTCATTTGTGTTTTGCATCCAACTGGCCCTGCCCAGGGAGACAGACAAGACCAGGAGGCATCTCCTGCCCTCGGGGAGTTGAGGACCCAGAGAGAAGACAGATGTGAGACAGAGGTGACAACATAGACCTGGGGCTCACAGCTCCGTGTCCACCCCCTTCCCAGCACATGGGTCACTTCATGGTCATTGTTTATTGTCCTTCCATCCTCTAAACTGTGGGGCCCGTGAGACCCAGGCCCCGGCACCCAGGATTCCTCAGTGAATGTCTCTTGAATAAACAGATGACCTTTGACATTGTATCTTCTTTGTTTGCATCATTAATTGACCCTCATCCAATGGAGATGCATATTTTTAGTGATGCTTGTTTTGAATTAAATCCCTCTTGGCAACTCTTTTTACAGTGCATGTGCGCACACATACACACACACACACACACACACACACACACACACACACACACACAGCAAAAGCATTTGCTTTTTGTTAAGGCTGTGAGGACACAAAGATTAACCAGAGGTGAGATGTGCCTGGGACCCCCACTGGTCTCACAGGAGCCGATGTCTTCTGTGGATCTCCATTATTGGACCCCGTCCTAGAGATTCAAGGGCTCATCTGGTTGCTGAATCCCAGAACCTTGGCAACACAAAGGTCAACACTCCCCAAAGCCTGTGACTCCCGGGAAGTCACATTTCCCTACAATTTCCTGTGTATGTGTCTGCCTTGTACAATTCATTGTATTGAATGAATGAATAGGTTGATCAATGAATCAAAGGATGAAAGAATCAAGGAAAGGGTATCAAGCTGGAGTAACTCAAGCTACTATCAAGCTAGAGTTTGCTCCCCCTGCAGCAGGGCCTGGTGGGCATGCAATTTGTTGGTATTGAAGCATGGGCCCTGAGACCCTCTTGGTCCTTGTTGCCTCATGCTGATCTAGGATGGGTAGCCAGACCAATCATGTCAGACTCTAGCTTTTCACAGGCTGTTGGGTGGACAGGCAAGAGCATGGGCTTCAGGGCCAGTCAGATTGGGTTCCAATCCCAGCAGTCCTCTACTTTCTGTGACTCTGGGCAAATCACTTATTCCTTCTAAGACTCTTTAGCACATCTGTAAAATTGTGAGAAGATACCTTGTGGGATTCTAAAGAAGTATTTCATATAATGTATATTTTTAAATTGGCAGTTCCTGGCAGTGATGGTTATCCTTATTTTCATCCATCCCCTAGATGCACACAGAAATCTTAAGGCAGCCACAACAGCAGGAAATAGCTTTCAAGGTCATAAGAGCTTTCATCTGTGCTACTTGGCCTCTGAGATGTTTTCATAGACTAGCGTGAGTGACTGACAGGAGAGAAGTACAGCAAAGGACAGAACACTGGACAAGCTTCACTGAACTTAGCTGAGTCCAGATCTCTCCCCGCTCCCTGTTTCCATTAAAAGCAATGTTGCTCCCCACTTCCCAGGCCCCTTCACTGCCCTCCCATTGCCCCATTCTGTGCCCTCAGCTACCATGTCCTGGTGGTTTCGTTTTCATGTATTCATTCACCAAACACTGACTGAGAGCCTACTGTATGCCTGGCACTGTGCTGGCCACTATAGGTCTTTGGAGAACAAGAGAGAGGTCCCTGCCCTCTTACAGTCTGGTGGAAGAAGACAGACCCTAAACAAACACATACCAAATACACATTTCACTACATATCGTGGTCAGCGTTCCGAGGAGACAGGATGGAGAAGGGGGTGAGTACAAAACATCAACAGGTGGGAGGAGAGAAAGCCCTCCTGAGAAAGGAGTTGAGATTTAATTAGAGATAGAATTAGAAGGATCTGGCCAGGCAAAAGAACATGAGAAGGGCTTCCATGGCAGAGGAAACAGCACATGCAAAGGCCCTGAGGTAGGAACAAGTTTCGTGGGTGTGGCTGGACTATAGCAAGCAAGGCAGAGATGGCATAACAGGAGCTCACATTTACTGAGCACTTAGCGCTCTTCTAAGGGTTCCAGATGTACCGACTCATTTAATCCTCACAACAATTCCATGAGAGAGCTAGTATTATCTTTTATCATCATTTTGCAGATAGAGAAGCTGAGATCCAGAGAAGTTAGGTGGCTAGCCCATGGCCACCCAGATAATCAGTCATTGAGCCTGGATTCAGTCTCAGGCAGCCTTGCTCCAAAGCCCTGCCTGACCCACTGAGCTGCCTTCCACAGAGGAGGTTGCAGAAGCAGCCAGGGGACACTAGAGGCCACATTATGGAGTCAGTTTTCCTTTAAAACAGCTCTTGTCTTTGTTCCTTAGATTTGAATTCTAATTCTCCTAATTGCTAAGTGGCTGGTCTTGGACAAATTCCTCAACCAGCCTTTATTTCATTGTACATCTATCTATTGTATACCTACCAGGTGCCGGATACACTACAGGGGTAGGAGAAGAAACAGTGATGAGCAAAAGCAGGGGTGGACCTGCCATCAGATACTCACAGTCTACTTTGAGAAAGAGGCTAATCAAATAGTCAAACAGAGATAAGGGTTCTGGGGGCAGAAGCACAGTCCCGGGAAAAGCTGTAACAAGGGTCCAGTCTGGGCTAGGAGGCAGGAATGCTTTCCCTAAGGAATCTGCACACGAGCTGAGTCTGGTAGGATAAGTAGGAAATATCCAGGTGAAGTAGGAGGTTGAGGTGGAAATTGGGCTGCCAGATAAAATACAGAACACCCAGTTAAATTTGAATTTCACATAAACGACAAATAATGTTTAGCATAAGTATGTTCCAAGTATACATATGGCGCTCAATAAAGTTTAGGTGCCACCAAGCTACCTCCTCCTATTCCTTCTCTTCTTCCTCTCCACCATCATTTTCTCCCTCTCCTTTTTGACTGCATCCAACCAATTCTAAATCCTGTCAGTAGCCCCTTGCAATTTCCCCCTAACTGCCTCCATTTAAGAAAGGAGTGGCTGAGGTCATGGAAGCAACCTGAATGCCCATCGACAGATGAATGGATAAAGAAGATGTGGTACATATATATACAATGGGATATTACTCAGCCATAAAAAGGAACAAAATTGGGTCATTTGTAGAGACATGGATGAATCTAGAGACTGTCATACAAAGTGAAGTAAGTCAGAATGAGAAAAACAAATATCGTATATTAACGCATATATGTGGAACCTAGAAAAATGGTACAGATGAACCGGCTTGCAGGGCAGAAATAGAGACACAGATGTAGAGAACATACATATGGACACCAAGGGGGGAAAGCCACAGCAGGTGGTGGTGGTGGTGTGATGAATTGGGAGATTGGGATTGACATATATACACTAATATGTATAAAATGGATAACTAATAAGAACCTGCTGTATAAAAAAATAAATAAAATAAAATTCAAAAAAAAAAAAAAGACAGGAGTGGCTGGATTCTGATAATGATTCTGACAAAAAAAACCCCTAGAAGCGAGGATTTTGTCTGGTGTCAGCTTAAGCTATTCCATTACAATGTTCATGCTAGTAAGTATGATATTATACACCCATATTAAAAGACAATGACTCATGAGTAAAAATAGCTGCTACACACAGGGAACTCTACTCAATACTCTGTAATGACCTATATGGGAAAAGAATCTAAAAAAGAGTGGATATATGTATATGTATAACTGAATCACTTTGCTGTACACCTGAAACTAACACAACATTGTAAATCAACTATACCCCAATAAAAAAATTTAAGAAATAAATAAATAATAGGAGCGTGGGTAGATCATGAAGAACATACAAGAAGGGTGTGAACTACTTTATTGTTTTTCATGATTAAACCAAAATTGTTTGCATGTGAAAAAAAACCAGGTGCTACAGAAAGACCATACATTATCAGGTATGGGGTCAGTTACTGCTCAGTTACTTGAGCAGAGGCTCAGGATAAGCATTTCTTTCTCTCTCACATATGCCGGTTAGCCAGGCAGCTACAAGTCTGCAGGGACCCAAGCTTCTCCTAGCTTGTTGTTGGATCATCTCTATGATGTTGCTTTATCATCTGCCTCTGATCTTTCCAACATCTGACAAATTTGTAGGTCTATTTCTATTGTCTTTTATCTCTGTGGGTTATCCCTTGTGGAGTCTTGTTTGGTTATGTTCATTAAATGAATGAACAAATGTTTCTGCTGAGTCCACCAGCACCACGCTTACGTTTGAATCAGTGGGAAGGGAAGAAAGGATGCTGAAGAGGGTACAGCCCTCCCCTGAAGGGCACAGCTCAGAGCTTGTACAAATCACACTCACACCTTTTGAACAAAAATACTTAGTCAAATAGCCACAGCTAGCAGCAAATCTGAGAAATGTAGTCTTCACTTTGAGGGTGGTCGCGGCTCGGCCAAAACGTCAGGCTTCTCCTACCATAGAAAGAGAGGAGAATGGATATTGGAATACACCAGTGGTTTGCCAAGAGCCAAGACTCAGAAGCCACTCAAAATAGACTCAGCTGGCACGTCCTTCCGCTTGGGCTCTGTTCTAGCTACAAAGAATGAGGATACAGGGGCCTTGGAACCAGGGTGGCTGGGAAGACAGAGGTGCTGGGGAGTAGCAAAACACAGAAACAGGTCTTAGGCTAATTAGGACAAGCAGCTAAATGTGATGTTTCATGCCAGCCACAATGAAAGAGCAAGTTTTCCACTGCAGTTGCTCATAAATTCAAAACAGCTTCCATGAAGGAGAAACAGCTTGAAAAACTTCTGTGAATATAAATGTATTCACAGAAGATATGTACACACACACACACACACACACACACACACACACACACACGCAGAGAGAGAGAGAGAGACAGAGACAGAGAGAGCGAGCGAGAGAGCGAACAGCTTAGCCCAGGCCTGGAAGAACACCAGAGATAGATTATGTCACATAATGAAGGACAACAGTTGATGTTAATGAGAAAAGTTACCACATTGTACTTGTATGTTTGGAGTTCTTTTAAAACTGGTCCTTATTTTATGTCTGTATTTATGTCTGCCAATTATTGAGTCGCTGAACGTTTGTGTTGCTGCTTAAATGAAAGCAAACCCATGTGTGATCTCGCCTCTCATTCACGCCGTGAAGCCTTCGTGGGTCCCGCTCTCTGCCAGGCAAGGCTCCAGGCCAGGCAAGGAGGCAGCTGTTGCAAAGACTCAGCTTTCTCCTTCACGATGTGTGCACAGCCCCTGGAGACGTATAACCATTAGGCCTACCGACCCATTCACAGCAGCGCCGCAGGGCTAAAGGCATTCTGGAACCTTCCACCATTGTGATCTTATAAGAAAAAGGGACTCTGGGGAAAGACAGTCTTGGGTTCAAGTTCTTCCTCCCCATCTTCCCACTGCATGGCCTTGCGTATGGGCTTCACCCTGACTGTGAGGACCTCATGCGGGCTGGAAGCTAGCAGCTGGCATGGTGTAGATGCGAGAGCAACGGGCTTGGGAACCAGTTGGACTCAGCTTTAATCTTGGCTCTGACTCCTCTGGGGTGACCAACTGTCCTGGTTTGCCCAGAATGGAAGGTTTCCAGGGATGTGGAAATCTTCGTGCTAAAACCAGGACCATCCCGGGCCAATCGGGAGAGTTGGTCACCTTCTTACCAGACAGGTGACCCTGGGTAAGGGACACAACCCCTCTGAGCCTCAATTTCCTTGCGTATAAAAATGGGAATGATGGTGTCTGCCTTACAGGGGAGCTGGAGAGAACAGAAAGGGTGCCTTGTGCAAAGTAACCATCATCGTTACTATTAAGAGTATTCACCACTCCACCCCTACCCACTACTGAATTCGGTGTTGAGGCAGCTCCGGTGTGTCTTTCTGGCCCTGCCTAGGCCCCGCCCCTCCTGGTACTCTTGGGGTCTCAGGTGTGTGAGGCCCCGACCTCCCCCTCTCCCACAGGCATTGCACTCTGGGAGGGAGGGTATGTGCGTTTTGTAAATAAACATATTTGCCCTTGGGGGAAAAAAAAGAGTATTCATTTCTCCCCTCATGGACTCCTATTTTATCATGACCAAGGCCCTAAGTTTACCAGGAGGGTTCGCACAGCTCTGCCAGCCCATCTTAAAGCAGCCAAAGTGAAGGACTTTCTCCCTGATGCATTGTTTCTCCAGGGAGGGGTCCGGGAAGGCTTGCAGCCCCTGAAGTCCCCCAAATCCTGGATCTGGGCCCTCCTGTCCCACCGGCAGGGCTGAGGCCTCAGGTCAGTTATAAACCTTCCCTCTGGCCATTGTTACAGCCATTGATGGGCTCTGCAGCTCCAAGACAACCCCAAGTGTGACCTTGTCCAACCTCATCTTAACTGCACTCAAAAGTCCTTCCTAAAATTAACTACCAAGAAAAAAAGAAGGCCAGATACAGGCTGGTGTTTCTTTATCAAAAGAAAATAAAATTCACCATTCATTCCAAGTAAAATTGCTTCACAACCCAATGATTTCATCTGGTCTCCCAAGCTCCCAGAAGGAGCTGGAAGTCCTTAGGACACCGCTAACTGCAGTGCCCCAGTCCTGTCCCAGACAGGTGCGAATATGCAGGAATGTGGAAGCTTCTCCAGCCTTCTCAGTTCCATCACAAATGACTACCTTCCTGCTTTCCAGGCCCAGCTCTCCAGACCTTTAGAATGGGAAATATGCAACGTTGATTGCAAATTAGATCAGTTTGTGGAGACAGAGAGGGTGGCTCTAAAGGAAAAATGCCAGAGCATTCTTTTTTCCTTCTTATGCATATTGATTCTGTGGGAAGCTTATCTTGGAGCTAAACCTGTGCTCTGGTTCCTCTGCTGAAGGAAGTTTTAGATACAGAGCTATCAGACTCAAGCCATCTTCTTTCTAGAAGTTACTGGAAGGTGCCCCAGCCACCAGGGGCCACCTGAACCATGACAAGGTGGCAGCCCCTGCCCCAGGAGTGATTACAGACACAGAACATGCAGAGGCTTTCAGGAGACCATCTTCCTGAGCCCCTCCCAGGAGCCAGCCTCCTCTTCCTTGTGTCTCATGGACCAGAAAGTCATCCCAGGTCCATGCCTAAACCAATCACAGGCAAGGGGCCCGGGGCACCATGATTGATTTAGATCAACCAAGACCCCAGCCCTGAGGCTGGGCTGGCGGCAGCCTCCCTTGAAGCCCATGATGGCTGGAGAAGGTTCTGCTGGGGACAGAGGAAGTTGGTGGATAGAGAGCAATGACAGCAAACAGCTCTCTGATGCTCGCCAAGGCCAGGCATGGTTTTTTCCTCTATTACCTCCTGTCACCCTCACACAGCCTATGAGGTGGCATAGCAGTCACTCTCAGCATCCGGCCTGCACCCCGTCATCTGGCCCTGGAGTCCCCTGGCTTCCTGCATCTGTGCCTAAGCGTGTTCTCTGGGCAGGTAGGGCATCGGTGGCCCACACATAGACAGGCAGGAAGTTCTGGGGCATTAACACCCTGAGAGCAACTCACAGTTGGTAGACAAACACCAGTTAGGTTCCTGGCCCCCTTGTGGGGTGACTCTGGGTGTGTTCTGCACCCTCTCTCAGAGGTTCTGGGGGATCCTCCCTCCTTTACCCCCTTCCCCATCCTTCCTGGGTTATCACCAAGTTATTGAATCTAATCTATGAGTTGAGGGTCTGCTTTGGGGGATCCCAACGTAATTACTGGGCAAATTCACTACTGCCCCTATTTTATGTTCGGGGGCCACCAGATTTGGGGATCCATCTCGATTGCAGAGGTGACAAGTATGGTGGCGTTTCATTCCTAAGTGCTCTCCACTGCATCACATTGGGAAAGTGTGCCCACCTTAACCACTCCCCTTTTCAACCCCATGAATGGACTCGGGGACTTGTCACAGCTTAGTGCTGCCATTGCTAAGTAACCACGGCAGAGAGATAGCATCCCCTGCACGAGTCCACGATCTCTCACAGACCAGGAAGCCCCTGCCCGCCCATCATCTCCTTTGGGCCTCACACCACCCTATGAGATGGGCAGGGGTATTTCTTTCCTACTGTCCTGCCCCTGGGGACATAGAGACCTTGGGATGTCAAGTGACTTCTCCAAGGCTACACAGCTAGGAGGTGGCAGAGCTGGGACTGGAATGCAAGTCCCCATCTTCATCATGATGGGCCCTCTAAGTGGCAATGGCGTGACAGCCCATCACAATGAGAGACCAATCCCGGAGGAAATTCTAGCAGGAATAGAGAACCCCACTCATGAAGACTCAACAGTGATGAATGACTTCCAAAACCTTGAGTCAGTTTCAGGGAAGGCAGCCTCCTTCAACCAGCCAAGTCAGAAGGAGCAGCCCAGCTGCCAGGGAAGCCAGGCCAGGTCAGATTCCATAACATCCTTGGAAAATGGGAAGGCCACAGTCTCAGCTGGCATGGCCAGTGATATGGAGGGAGTCTCAGCCTCATGGTGGGTCCTGAGCCAGCATTCCATGGTTGCATCCTTTGGGGAGAACTTTGCACCAATCTGATGGGACCATGCCCCACCCCGTCCCCACAAAAAAAGTACAGTTTAGTCAAGAAGAAATGGGATGTGCAGGCTTCTGGAAGGTTGGAGCTGGCAGGGCCCTTGAAATCAGCCAAGGCCGAGGGTCAAGACTCTTATTCATTGATAAGGAAAATGGGGGCCCAGAGAGGGTGAGTAACCCGAGGGCCCATCTCTCCATGGATCAGAGAAAGCCAGGGCTCAGATTCACACGTCCTGGCTCCTAGCCCGCTGCCTCTTCTCTACTACTCATTTCGCATTTAAGAGGAAAATAATTATTTCTCACGCTTGAGCTATTTGGTCTTCACCGCATCCCTATGAGGATGGCAGAGAAGGGACTATCTCTCCATTTCCTAAGAGGGGAAACTGAAGTCCAGAGTCACTGCAGAGATCACCCAGGGACAATTAGGACCCTCATGGCAACGAAGGATGCTGGGATGGTGGGCAGACAAAGAAGAGAAAGAAGTGGAGACTGATCAAACATGGGTCCCTAATCTACGCTGACCTGGGCTGGGGGTCCCAGAAGTCTAACTCACAGGGTCCTAAGAGCCTGGCAATCTTTTAGGGAGAAGAGTCTGACTTGGACAAATCAACCACTTTAGTTTTCAGTTTCCAGGGAACCAACCTGGTTCCCATTTCCAGAACTCCAACCTTTGGTGTATCTTTGAGTAACTTAAAACAATTAACCCTGAAGAATCTTAGAAGATGTTCGTCAGCAATTCCCACCACCTGCTCCCATATCCTCTGCCGACCTCACTCTCATGCCTCCCTACAAATGCACGCACAACAGGAACTCAAAGAGAAAAGCTGGCAAAAGATTTCATCAGCTGAAATATCACAGTGACTTTCTCAGGCCTCTTTCCAATTGCACCTCTCTCTTCTCTCTCACCATGACAATCTGCATAATAAATTATAGCAGGAAGCCATGTTCAATGTTCTTTGATGGTCCAAGGTTTTCAGCTGGTAGCTGAGCCGGGCTGGATTTGGGTCTTCTCAGAGCCAGGGGTCCTTGGTTGGAAAGTGAGGCCTGATAGGGTCTGGGCAAAAGATTGAGGGTAGCAGCTTTGTTCTCCTAACTGGGAGGCCATTGTTGCCCCATCTCCAAGAGTCCTTCATTTAGTCTCTCAAAAAGTGTCAGAGGACACCCCCTACAGGTCCACCCCAGTGATGCAGGAATTCCCTGAGGTGCCGGGGCTCACAGCCAGAGAGAAAACCAGAGGTGGGCACAGAGCAGGGACATGGGGGCCCTGGTGGGGGATGTATGTCCTCGTCTCACTGGGGCACAGGGGAGGCTCAGCTAAAAACATCTGGGGGGCAGGTGAGGTCATGGAAGGCTTCTCAGAGGAGGTGATTTGAGCTGAGGAATGTCACTTGCCTGGGTTGATGGGAGGCCAAAATCTCACCCTGTCACCTCCTGCCACAAGAGGAAGATGAGGAGTTAGCCAGCTGAAGAACGTGGGGACACATTTGAAGGGAACAACGTCAACAAAAGCACAGAGGTGTGCTTGATGGGAAGTGCCATGTCTATTCCAGAGCCTAGAATGTTCTAGAATTCTAGGGCTTGGAATGTTCTTAGAGTTCTAGAGCCTAGAATGTTCTGGATTTCCAGGGTCTAGAATGTTCTAGGGCCTGGAATGTTCTAGAGTTCTAGGGCCTAGAATGTTGGGGGAAAGTATGGTGAGAGAGGGGCTGGAGAGGGTGCTAGGGACCAGGTGGGGTCTTTTGAGGAACTTAGATGTCCTCACACTGTGGCCAGTGGGAATGGGGTGACAGATGAGGAGGGCAGATGGACGGCACGGATGGAGAGACTGAGGCACCGTGGAGCACCAGTGTTACAGGGCACCCCCTCTGTGCTGTTCTAGGCACTGTCCCTGCCTGCTCTCACTCAGTCTTCCCACAGGCCTGGGAGGTGGGTTCTGCTGTTACCCGCTCTTTTGTAGATGGGGAGATGGGGCTTAGAGGAACAAGTCTATCCATGCACCCAGAGCTTGGAGCTGGCCACCCAGAGCCCACCACCTGGACATGGACCTGGTGCCCTGCAGGCTCTCCCCTCAGACTCACCCCACCCTGCAACCCAGTTTTAACCTGGCTCTAAATGGACACATTCCTTACTTGCTTCCCAAACTCCCATCAGCCTCTGACAACAACAAGAAGAAAAAGGCCCAGAGGATCTGATGCATGCTGTGAGGGGGTGCCAAGTTCTTAATGTTACTCAGCTGTGCAGAGGGGTTGGCCAGGGACCTGGCCCGGGCAACCAGAGGCGCCATGATTCAGATGGGCTGGACAGGGGCGAGTGAGTCAGGGCCTGAGCACCCAAGCAGCCCATCTGACCGTGAGCTCCCTGTAGGCAAGGAGGGAGCTTTCTGGACGCCTGGCCCACAGTGGGTGCCCCGACAGGCTGGGTGGCTGCCATTTCTGCCACGCTCTCAGTACCTTATAAAAGGCACTCACCATCCACAGCCCCCACCCCCCGCCTCGCTTTCAGCCCTGGTTCTTTCTGCCCTCTGAGAGCTTCCCATCCTGGCTGTTCACCTTGGGTCCTCTCTGGACAGTTCTGAGTGGCAATTGGCAGGCAAGACTTGGTGCAAGAACTCAACGTTCCTTTGAATGAGGTAAATCCAGGCGAAGCTGCTCAGGGAGTTGGATTCTCAAGGACGTCCATCTCCCAGGACCTCTGGGACACCAGGGCCTGGAGAACGAGGCCTTCCTCTTTAGCAAGACGGGCTCCCCAGAGCCTCCGAGGTAATCCGATGAAGGGAGTACATCTGAGCCCTCACCCAGATCCTTCCCTTCAGCTCCACTAGTTTTCGAGCCCCATGATGTTTGCACATCGTTCACCTGGGTTCCTCTAAGCACAGGGAGCAGACGTGCTCCAGAGCATGGATATCACGTGGTCCTGCCCTCAGTCCCTCAGGGGGGCCCCAGCTCAGAGGCCCAGGGAAGCACACGGGGACAGGGGCTGCCACAGCCCAGAACACCTGAGGATGGAGAAACTAACTCTTAGCAGTTTGTTCCCTGGGGAAGGGGACCCGGGGAAGGGGACCCAGGGAAGGGCCTGCCGGGAAGCAGGTGGAGCTGCGGCAGGAGGAGCCGGAAGCAGGAAGCAGGAAGCAGGAAGCAGGAAGCTTGTGAGGCAGAGGTGGGAGCAGGGGGCATCTAGGCTCCAGGACAGGGCCGGAGGCATGATGTGCTTACAGACCTAGATCCATGGTAGCCACCGCAGACACCCCTTCAGGTTGGCCCAGCCCTGCTTCTTCCCTCTCTGGTCACAGCCCAGGTCACGGGAGGGGCGTGGGATGTCCTGACTAGTGCCTGACCTTCTGGACCGAAGTGACATGTCCAAGGCAGAGCTCTCAACCCAGCTGAGCCGACCGCAGTCCTTCCCTAGGATTTATCAGGTGGGAGTGAGAGAACAGATTCTTTTTTCTCTCAGATCTCAGGGTCCCAGGGCCGTGTCTCCCCCAGTGACCGCAGTGGAAGAAAATAGACATACGAGAGACCCGGAAATAGACCCCGGAGAGAAATAGATACACAAGGTTAAGAAAGAGAGACCTGGGGTTTCTGGTCGTGGCTATCCCTTCCCCAGTCCCTACTCTGCTCTTCCTGTAACTGATGCCTTGAGCCAACAATGTTCCTCTTGGACTTAATTAAACTGGTTGAGTTTGGTTTCTGGCACCTGCAACCAAAACACAGTCTCACACCCAACAACCAGCCAGGATCCAGTTCCTGAAACGATGTGACCTTGTTGGTCTCCCCCAAGGCACCTTCAGGACTGGGACTGAACCCCAGCCCAGCAGGGACCTCATACATGGTAGTCCGCCTATCTGCTGGTCTTTCTCTGCCCCCTCCGCAAACCCAAGATGGTAAGCTTAGAGGGCAGAGCCCAACCCATTGGAGGGGGAACGTTTTGTTGCATTTATTAATTAATCTGGGTGGCCCATGTTGCCCAACCCAGTAGGGAACATGGCTTCAGGGATTCCAGAAGGTGGCAATGACCAAAATCAGGAGGCTGGCAGCATCTGGTTCAGCTCTGAGTAGATGTAAGGCCAGAGGATAGGACAGGACTGACAGCACGGTGCAGGACCTGTGGGGGCAGGTGGGGACGGGTGAGGGCAGGGCACTGAGGACGGGCAAATACATGTCTATTCACTTATTTAACAAATACTTTTGAGGGCCTACTATATGCAGGGACTGTTGTGGGCATGGAGGATACCGTGTTGAGTGACAGGTGCCGTCCTGCCCTCATAAAGTTTACGTTATGACGAGGAAGCAAACAATGAAAAAATAAGCAAATAAACCTATCCTGTGGCTAATGGTGACAAGGGTTTTGAAGATAAAGCTGTGAAGAAGGTGGGTTTTAGATGGGGGGGGAGGCGGTCAGGGTGGACCTTTAAGCAAAGATATGACTGAAGAGAGAAGGGAGGTATGCCTCCAGCCTTACCCCAACCTTGCCAGGTAGGACGTCCTGTCCCCACGGGACAGATGAAGGAGCTGATGACCAGGGGGTTCTGAGAAGAGCCCTGGGTTCCACAGCTTGCGTGGAGGGATGCAGGATTCAAACCCAAGCTCACCTGACTTCAAAATGCGAATCTCAGGTCTTCACAGATGCAGGTCAGGGGTCCAGGCTCACAGAGACGGGCGAGGTGGCAGATCTGTGGGTAAGCAGGTGCCGAGGGGCACTCCAGTCCCCCTGCTGACCAATCACCGGGAGCCTGATGGGGTCCCACCATGCAGGAGCAGAGGGAACCCCCGCTCTATCAGGCGGCATCCAGCTCAGCAATGCCCTCATCCCTCTGCTGACGGTGATGCATCGAGCAGGAATCACACATCAGAAATGGCTGGAGTCCTGGCTCTCCAGGGACCCAGAACGTGTGATGGGCAAAAGCACACCTTTTCTCTGCCCTGCCCCAGTGAGCATGCACAGAAGGTGTTAGCTACTGTTCCACCTTGAACTGGAAATGGGGGAGAGACAAGTTTCTGGAGCTGCGTAAGGGTATCTCAGTCTTGGACAAGACAGGACAAGAGCTGTCCAAGAGGTCAAGGAGATCTTGGAATGGGGTGGCTAAAAGGGCAGCACTGACCCTGCCTCAGCAGGCAGTAGGTTCCAGACTGGAGCTGAGATCACTGATGGAAGCCTCTGGATGCCTGGGTTGAGAATGCCTGGCGTGGATGGGCAGTGCACAGCCTCACACCGCAGGGACAGGTGAGGGTGGCGGCATCCGAGAACACAGAAGTGTTGTCCTAGCTTCTCTGTGGGTCTGGGGGCAGCTCCCCGTGGCCCGTGTCACTCAGTGAACGGACAGGGGTCAGACATGCTGCCAACTTGGGGAAACCAGAAACCTGAAATTGGCAACCCTTCCCCATACCCAGTGGACCCTGTCACTGGGGAGACACTGGCAGTAAAACCCCAATAAGACAAGTGGGGCTCAGTCCCAGCGCAGCCTCAGACCCCACTGCACATCTGTCGGCAAATCATTTCTGAGCCTCTCCTTTCTTACAGAAACAGGGTGATCCTGAGGGCCTTGGCAGGGCTGTCGTGGAGCTCACAGGGGGCACTGGCTGAGGGACACTGGAAGTGAAGGGAGGGATCTTCATTGTTAAACACACGGAAACAGAGCCCAGATTCCTGAAGATCACTCTGGAGACTTGGGGGGCTGGCTTCTCCAGCTGGATGCCTGGGAAATGCTGACCTGACGTGAAACGTGAGTCCTTGGTGTGGACTCAGAGAAGGGTGGGTCCTACAAGGGTCATGGCCCACAGAGTCCCAGACCCAGTTGGGACAGCAGCGTGTGCCTTGAAAGAATGTCCAGCTGCGGCAGGACCTGCATGGTGGTCCCAGCTCTGGGGACTTTGGGGAAGTCACTTCTCCTCGCTGGCTCTTGTTCCCCCACCTTTCCTGTGGCCACATGACAGACTCCAAGGCCCAGACGGGAACATCAAGGACAAAGGGGGCCTGGGGTATAAGACGAAGGAGTAGGGCTGGTAAGCACACCACCCTCATGTAAACGGGCAGGTAGCTCTGGTCCAGCCTCTCGCAGCCAAGCAGAAGTGTAGGACCAATGGTACCAATGCTTTTTCAAAAGAAGCCTGGAATTCAGATTTTTATGTGATGGCTCCAAATTTTAAGTATTGGCAACTAAGTCAGTTTTTTTTTTGTTTGTAGAAAACACCATTTGGTCCAAACTAGACATATATTTGGGAGTTGACCCATAGCCTGCATCATTCAAGGGCCTGTGCATCCCAGCTTCTGTGTGGTGTCAGCCAGTGCGGGGCTCTGGCAGCGGTTGGTGGGGGGAGGAAGAAAAGGAGAGGGAAGTTGTTTTCCGATGACCAGGTTGCAATTCAAACAGCTCCAGGGACTGGGCAAGTTCCAGCAGTGACTGACACCAGGGCGGCCCCTAGTCCATGGCTACAGCTTTTGCCAGGCTCCAATGCTCCTGCGTCCTCCCCTTGTCTCTTCAGACCGGAAGGAGACAATGATTGCCTGAATTACTATTGCCAGGAGCCTGTATATCGCTGCCAGTGTCCTTAACCCTGCCCACAGCTCTGTACATGGCCCTTCATTAAAACAACTGAATGGGCTTTTTTCAGTGGAATTCTGCTTCCTGCAGAAACCTGGCTGTACATAATATTATATTCATTTACTAAAACATCTTGCAGGTTCCCAGAGGAAGGAGGAAAAAAGCTGGATGCAAATCTATGCTCTTCCCTAACTGCTTGTCACATAATCGTTCCATGCCTCAGTTTCCTCATTTGTCACTTCAGAGGGCTAATGGACCAATGATGACTCATGATATTGTCAAAAGCCTCCAGCCAAGGTGGCTGGGCAACGCGGCTTGCTTTGAGCCTGAATTTAAACAAGGTAGTATCTGCACGGTGATGCCGATTTCTGGAAGTGAATGGCCAGTGATCTGCAGACAGTGACTGTCATTTCTGAGCAAGCCCTTGGCACTCTGTGTCCCCCTCCTGCTCCACCACCACCTTCGATCCTTCCACCCTGGGCCAGCCCTCCCACTTGATGGGCAGGCTTGAGAGGTGGGGAGAAAGGGACTGGTTTTCCTGAGGCCAAGGGTCAGATCCCAGCTTGGCCGCCCGCTCTCTGTAGGATCAAGGGCAAGTCCCTTTCTGTCTCTGGCCTGTTTCCACATTTACATAAGAGCGTTTGTCCTTGAGCTTCTGTGGTTTCTACCAGCTTCCCCCCGTCAGGGGTCTATGGTGATTCCTACGTCTACAAGCCCAATGAAAGTTCTTCCACACACCCTCGAAGACACCGTGTCATAATTAAGCATAAAAATTAGGAATTCCAAGCTAAGCTTTCCTGAATCGTGTGGGTAGAAGAAATGTTTAAATCTCCTTTCTTGGCTGAGCCTTTGCAAGGGAAGCGTTTCCAAATGTTTGGCCCAGTCCCCTTGCCTGCACCTCCCCCTGACTGCCTGTCCTCAGGAGGAAGGCCCCAAAGATAAGGGGGGAGGGCCAGACCTCGACCAACCAGGAGGCTGCCCGGCTGACCGCAGATGACCCATTGGCTGGGCCTCCCCAACACCTGGATGATTGTGATTCTGGACTTCCTTTGGGCCAGATGTGTTTGGCAGTCGCTCACCGTCAATCAGGGGGTTTGGGTTTGGAAAACTGGAGATCTGCAAACAAAGGCAAGAGTGAGAAGGGCGAGGCCTGGTTAGAAAATGTTGAAATTCATCCTGGTTTCTTTCCAGCCAAAAGAACAGGCTGTTCCCTGGGTTCCCGGGAACCATGGGGGAGAGAGGAAGTAGGGCCTGACAGCCGATGGAAGTCGCATGGCCGCCATTTTGTAAAACTAGACCTGCTCACCCAGAGGAGCAGAATCTGAGTGAGATGGTACAGGGGAGAGACCAGAGCTTTGGGATCAGACCACCCTGGGTTTGGAACCCTACTAGTTTGTTACCTACTAGTTGGGTAATTTGGGCAAGTTACCTAGTCTTCTTGGCTCCCACTGGAAACGGAGACAGTAATACTTGTCTCACAGAGTCAGTGGGAGGATTAACAAAGACCAACTTGGATGGCTGTACAAATGGACAGGTTGTCCATACATCATTACCACCATATAATAGAACTCTAGGGCCACCACACAATAGTATCAGAAGCCTGTTGAGAGAAAAACAAAGCGCGGATGGAAGAGTTCCTGGAGACTTAGCATCTATCCATTCTCCTTAATACTCTAAATTGTATCCCACTCAATCCCCACCCCACAAAGGTGTTACTGCACTTTCACTCTGGTGTGATCCCACACGCCTGCATTCAGGGATGCTGTAAGGAACGGCCACTGCATTTACCTTGAGGACAGGGCTGAGGACGGGGCTCCCTGCTCCCCACTGAGTCATCCTTCTGAAGCCCAGAGGGGGATGTTTCTGTCCACTTCAGGACCAAATGTAGTTGTGTTACTCTCTGTCTAGTACCAGCTTCTCAGCAACCAGTTTAGTTTCACCTTGTGGACACCCGACATCATGTGCCTGGTCACGTGTCCCTCGGCACTGGCTGCTGGAGAGGTCAGACCCAAACCTGTGACCCACCTCTGCCAACGCTCCAGAACCTCACTGTCCAAGCTGTGGACCAATTCACCTTGCCTGCCTTGGATTTTTCCTGCCTTCGTTTCCTCTTTGACCTGATATTTGTTTTCTTTTCAACCAGGTTGGATTTTGAGTATTTGTAAGCCACTCTGGATCTTCTGAGGGAAAGCTGGAGATGGCTTATTAGGTGATAACTAGACAGGGAGATAGAGGACTCAAAATGGAACACGCCACACAGTGGGCGGTACCTAATGTGCTCAGCAAACATTGGTCCCTGTGCCCTTCTCCTTCGTGGTGTAAGCCACACTGACACGGGTAGAGGAGGGCCAGAGGTGGCTTTCCTTCCACAGAGCAAGGATCTGGCATGCCTGTAGGCATGTCCTGCACATGGCCATCGACTTGGGGTTCCCTGCTTTCACCTGGTGTCACCTGGACATCATGGTAGCTCGGGCACTGTCCCCTCCGTGCCTCACTTCTCTTAGGTGACATTTTGTCCGTCACGAAACTCCACGTGACTGACCATCTGCTCCGTGTCTGACTTTACTCTCTGCGCAGAGCAGTGGCGAGGGGGCCACCCGGGGGGAAGAGGAGGGGTTGTAGGCAGCTGAGGCCAGGCCTGACGGGGGCTGGGAAACCCCACCTCTGTGGCTTTGTGGGGAGAGTGTGAGGAGTCAGCTGTGCAGTCCAGGGAGAACCTTCTAGCCCCACCCCCTCAGTCTGTCCCCTCTCCTGTCACACTGCCTACCTCCCAGTGGGGAGGGGCTGGGTAGCTTAGAAGGATCATGGATATAAGAGATTCTCTTCAGTAGGTAGTTACTGAACACTACTATGTGCCAGGGCACTAGGGAATCAGCAGTGAACGAGGCAGGTCCAGGTCCTGCCCTCAAGGAGCTTACACTCTAAGGGGGGGTGGGGAGGGAAGAGGAATTAGACAAATCAATACAGAACCTAGAAAATGATGGTTATGAGGGCAAGACAGAGAATTAAAATGGGTTGTTGAGATAGTGACCGGGCGGATGCTCGAATGTCAGGGTTCCCAGCAGAGAGGAAGCCGTTCCAGAAGGATGACTGGAGAGGAGCTTCAAGATGTGGTCCAGATTGTGAAACAGAGGTCACTGGAGTGGAGGAATTACACAGCCAGGGTGGGAGGAAGGACCGTTGGCTGGGAAGTTAAAGTCTGCAGTTTTCTATCATCTGGAGAAGGGGAAAAGAGTTACTGGCCCAGTTTGAAGGGTGGAACATGTCAGGGAGATACTGTAGTGATTTGCAGCTGCACATAATGCAGCAGCCGTGAGACAGCTCCCTGGACGCACCACCCTGCCTGCCTCCAGACCGAGTTCTTTGAGAAACCTGCCTACTGTTCATGCGGCCCATCACCTGCCCTGGCTCTGCCAAATGGCTGTCAGCTGGTGACGGAACCATATGTTTCCACGAGTTAAAACACCCAACTCTCTTCCCCAGTGGGGGGAAAAGCAGATCTTGATTTCGACCCAGAAAGGGATGGACAGATAGGAGGCCAGAGAAGCAGACTACTTGATTACCTGGCCATCGTCTGTATACAAGTAGAGAAATAAACTTCTGTGGTTACCTTTAAAACTTGCGTACATTCACATCTGTAACGCTGAAACATTCCATCACAGTTCAAGGAAATCATACCCCATGATGGCTTGTATTTTCCTCTGAGTGAAGGAAAAAGTGTGTGCTTAAGATCAAGTGATGGCCCCAAATGAACATATAGAAGTCGACAGGGTCAGGTAACTCTGATGGAAGGTGCCAGAACCTGGCTTCTCTCTCTGGCTCTACCACTTACCAACTTCGAGGCCTTAGAATAATCACTTCACTCCTCTGATGACGAGGAGGCTCTCCCACTCCATGGTTGCCGTGTGGGTCATTTGAGTCAAAAAGCTTTGAGAGTGCTTTGTAAACTGTAAAGTGCCAAGGAATAAAATCAATTTTTAGTTAACAGCTGGACTCAACATCTGATTCAAAACATTTTCCTTGGCCCAGCTCAATCCCTCTTGTATCTTCTGTCCTATTTTCCTGGTCATCCTTTGATTGGTTTGAATTCATTTTAGTAGTTCTGGGATGAAAATCGAAAATGCTGGTGAAGATGCTGACTTTAAAAAGCAAGAGAACTAAATAATACTTACTCAGAGATGAACTGGAGTAGATGCTGATAGTGGTCAGCCAGACCCCATTCACTGGGTGGGCACCCATCCCTCTTGCTGCTGTGATGGTGACCTCCGGTGACTCTGAGTTGCCCATTCCCTGGAGCACTGCTCTTTGCTTTTTGGAATATATTTGAGGAGTTACACCCTGTCCCCTTCCTGGCCAGGGTCCGTGTGCAGCCAATTTCTGACTAATATGTATATACAAATTCTCATCTACCTTGTGTCAACATGAAACACTCAAGAGCTCCCCACGAGATCAAGCCGTGGCTAGAATTTAGCTGAACCTACATCTTTGCCAAGTTGTGTCCCTGGCTCTGTCCCTCTCATAGACGTCATCTGAAAGTACTCTCTCAACATATCAGTTGCACAAGAGTCCCTATCACAGGCTTTGATCCTGGGGAACCCAACCAGACACATCTGGTACCAGTTTCTAAGAAACAGCTTCTTAGGACAGAACCTAGATTTGGGTCTCTCCCCATCCAGATGGTGATGAAGACCCCATCATTGGTAGTAGCGGGGAGTCCCTGGCATGCTGTAGCGGCGCAGTTGCTGAGAATTTCACCCGTGTTAATTATGATACTGTACAAGCAATAGGGAGATGCATTAGCCTGTGCATGGTCACTGAAGTTTGGGAGGTAGCGGAGAAACAGTAACTGTAAGATCTGTGCAGTCGAGTGACTGTTGCTAAACACCAGTAATGAATTAAAGGGAGAAAAGTGATAGGCTCAGATTGATTAATCACCAGTTAAAAGTCAAATGTGGGAGTCAGAGGATCCCCATGGCCATGTTTCAGAGACTTTTATCTCTGCAGCTGGAGGGCACCCTGAGCTGAAGGCCAAGACGAAGCTTAATTGTCAGGTAGCAGAACTTCAGAGAAGGTGGAATTCTCAGCTGGGTGAGTCTCCTCTGCCAGTGTCAGGGCAACGATAAGGAAAGTCCGAGACTCTTGAGGCCTGAATTGGAGACACCTCTGTAAGTACAGCTGAGAACTTAGAAATTCCCTTGAACCCCCTGACCCTGGAGAGGGGCCCATCCCCCTCATTAGAAGGTCATGGTGATCACCTGCTTGAAGCCTCAAGAAAGGGATGCCTTATAAGACAAAATTCCCTCACCTCAGAATCTTCCCCAAGTCCCCTTCTAGCCATCAGAGCAATAGTTAGGGTCAATCTCAGCATGACCCTCAACTGGGGAAGTGCTAAGTGTTCTAAGGGAGGAGAAGGATAGTAAGTCCAAAAAGAGTGTCAGGACTGGCTAATGTGCTCTAGCAGGAAGCTGACAGTCTCCTCTGCAGTGGACCTGAAGGTACTGGGTCAAGGAAATGGAATATAAAGCTGAGCGAAGGGGATTTTGTTGACATGGTGAGCGGGGGGAGAAAGCTCCTTATATACAGGCTTTAATATCTTTTTTTTTAATCTTTTATTTCTTTTTTATTTTTTTACAGTTTATTGTATGTCTCTTACATGTCTTTAATCTGTACATTCTCACTCAATCTTTTTCTTTTCACACACACACACTGTATTTTATTTTTACAAGAGATAAATAAACTGACACCAAGCATTGTAAATGGATGACCACAACAAAAGCAACAATGACTGCAATTACCGAACATGAAATACACTCATACTATGTCATAATATTGACGTTCAGTCCAGTAATCCTCCACTGTAACAGCTCCTTTACTTTGCAGTGAAAATTGATTTGTATATTTTTTGCCTCTGAGTCCTTGTGGGATTGTTTTTTTTTTTATTCAAGCAGAAAGTCACAAAAATTATTATCATCCTCATCAGTTCACTCAGTCCCATGTAATTAATTTTGTTTTTCATCTTGATCTTTTTTTAGCACTTTTATGAATTCATCAGTTTTCCATTAGAGTTCTGAAAATGCTTATTCATTCAGCTCAGCAGTACAGTCAGTTACCAGAAACTTGTACTTATCAGAGTCTTTTCCATGAAATCCTTGAAGATGAAACCCTTTTATAGGAACATTTTTGCAAAAGCATCAGAGTATACCCAGAACTGTCTGTAAATGACAAAAGACTTAAAAATGACCATGGTTAAAGATTTGATGAAAGTTCATAATAATGCAATTGACAAGGAAATTTAGTTATTTCTGAGATATACATTTTAAAGTAATAACTAGAATTATGACTTATAACATTATATCAGAACATATAAGATTTTTAGAAATTTCATGTAATGTCTGAAACATTTATATTAACATATTTCCATACAAATAACCCAGAGAAAGTTTAGTATTAGTTGTTTTTTTTGTTTGTTTGTTTGTTTTTTTATACTGCAGGTTCTTATCAGGCTTTAATATCTTGACAAGGGACCCAGGAAATGGTTCTAACATGCTTTTCTTAGAAGCTCTGAAAAAGTGATGGACCGCATTACATGAAGTAGAGATGTCAGACTGTGATGGAAGATTCTAGAAGAAGAGAGCAAAAGACTGAGAGAAGAGGACATGCTATAATGGATCTATATATCAGACCAGAAGACCCATTGGCTGACTATATTTTCAGAAAGGCTTGAAGGACCCTGCATCTACCAAGGCCATATGAAACGCCCTGGAAGAGGGACAGAAGCATCAATGAGAAGCTCCGTAGTGGTCATCCTCTGTAATCTGGGACTGATGGTAGGAAATGCTGTTATAAAGTAGCAAGGGGGATGATGGGATTCCCAAATAGTAGAGGAGCGGCGGCAGCATTTTACTGTCAAAAGAAGGTGGGGGCTTCCCTGCTGGCGCAGTGGTTGAGAATCTGCCTGCCAATGCAGGGGACACGGGTTCGAGCCCTAGTCTGGGAAGATCCCACATGTCGCGGAGCAACTAGGCCTGTGAGCCACAACTACTGAGCCTGCGCGTCTGGAGCCTGTGTTCCACAACAAGAGAGGCCACGATAGTGAGAGGCCCGCGCACCGCAATGAAGAGTGGCCCCCGCTTGCCGCAACTAGAGGAAGCCCTCGCACAGAAACGAAGGCCCAACACAGCCAAAAAAATAAATAAATAAATAAATAATAATTAAAAGGTGCTAATAATTAAAAAAAAAAAAAAAGGTGGGAATAGTTACCCTAAATAGGCAATCAGGGACCCCTAACCCACAAATATCTATAAATATATCTAATGGAACATGGTATTCCTAAAACAAGAATGCTAGGAAGCCCCCCAAAAAGGCATCAATTATTAAATTAATATATAATCAAAAGAGATTAAGCAGAAAGATGAGTAGAAAGCTCATGTCAGCCATTATGACTTATAAAAAGTCATAATCCTTTGCTGATTTTTAAGAATGGGTTTTCAAGAATCCATTGATTGAAAAAAGCTTGAGTCCCCAGGAGGAAGGACCTTGTAATAGCAAGGTTATACAGGAAAGATTTCCTGAGATCTTCTCAAAAAGAACCTATGGCCATTTGTGTGGCTAATCATATACTAGGGGAAAGAAATACCCCTAGGTTTTGAGTATTGTTGGATACATAGTTCAAGTTGACAATGAAAAGCGCCAAAGTGCCATCATGGCGATCCCATGAGGGTAGAGGATGTGAAAGTCAGGCTTGGCCTCTGGGAAAACCAGATGAATCATGGCAGAAGACCATGGATTACTACAAATTTACCCAATTCATTGCTCTGGAGCTATTGCTCCAGACATTGTATCTTTACTGGAGCAGATGTAATCCAGCTTCTGATGTGTAGAATGTGGCTGTTGATATGCAGAATGCATTGTTTGTGATACCTGTTAGGAAAAGGGATCAGGAATGGGATGGACAACAGTATATACATTCACAGCTTTTCCCCATATCTAGATAAATTTCCCACTTTCTGTCACAGTGTAGGTTGAAGGAACCTAGACTATCTGGATATACCTCAGATTACCATACTGATCCCCCATACCAATGGCACCATGTTCTTTGGACCTAAAGCCTTGCTAAGATAAATGAGCTCCTGGGCTTCCCTTGTGGCGCAGTGGTTAAGAATCTGCCTGCCAATGCAGGGGACACGGGTTCGAGCCCTGGTCTGGGAAGATCCCACACACTGCGGAGCAACTAAGCCCATGTGCCACAACTACTGAAGCCCGCGCGCCACAGCTGCTGAAGCCCACATGCCTAGAGCCCGTGCTCCACAACAAGAGAAGACCCCACTTGCTGCAACTAGAGAAAGCCCACGTGCAGCAACAAAGACCCAACACAGCCAAAAAAAAAAATATATATATATATATATACATGTATATATATATATATATAATATACATGAGGTCCCAAGGGTGGGGGCAGCCTATGGATGAAGTTTTCAGGGGTCCAGTGGTCTAGGGCATGCTGGGACATCCCCTCAAGAAAATGACAAGACATTGCACTTTGCAACTTCAACCAGTAAGAAAGAAGCACAGCTACTGGTAGACCACTTTGGGTTTTGAGGTCAGCATATTCCACACTTGGCAATACTGCTTCACCGACTTCTCAGGTGAAGCAAAGTTTTGAGGGGGTTAGTTTTGAGGGGGACCCAGAGCAAGGGAAGCCCAGCAGCAGGTGCAGACTGTGGTACAAGCAGCCATTTGGGCCAGGGACCTGTGGTTCTAGGGATACAATAGCAGGAAAAGACACAGTGAGGGCTCTGACAAACTCCAGTCAGAGAGCCACAGTGCAGACCCCCAGGGTTCTGGAGCAAGGCTATGCCAATGCCAGTGATGGAACAGTTGGAAGAAGGACCCCGGTCCTTGTCTTCTCTGAAGAAAGAATTCAGCAAAGAGACCAAGATTGTGAAATAGAGACAGCGTTTATTAGTCGCAAAGTACGTGTGGAAGACCACACAGGTGAACTTGGAGTGAGTTGTGCACAATGGGCGTGGCTTAGGTTGCTTATATGCGGACAGTTTTCCAGGTGGTCTCTGGCCAATCATCTCGAAGTGTCCGCAGGAGACTGGTCGCAGCCGCTCAGCCTGGGGCCTATCTATCTCCTATTTCAATGCCATCTGCAGAAGAACACGTGGGACCATTTGGAAAGTAGATCCTACCAGGCTGTTGGGCCCTGGTAGAGAGCGTCTGACTTTAGAATATCAAGTGACCACCCAGCAGAAGTGCCCATTGCATGCTGCGTGCCCTCAGACTTGCCAAGCCATATGGTCAGGTGTGCCACGCTGGCCTTCATAAGCAACCCTTCATGAGATGGACATGGCACCTCTGAGACTGGGCTTAAGCACATCCAGAGGGTACAAGTACACTGAACAAAGAGGTGGCACAGACCCCCACGGCATGCTCAGCCCACACTTCCTATTCATGGTTGTCCCCTAAGATGGATGGAGCAGGAAGCTGACCATGAGAGACATTCATGTGAGACCAAGAGCGCAGCCACAGTACCCAGCCTCCCTCCAGATGGCCCTGAGGACACCGCTGTGGAAACTCCTGCCAATCAGCGCTGCACAGGGGCCCGCAGGAGGGCCGGGGGTTACATGGCACCTGTGGGGCCCAAGGACACAGCCAGTCAGGTGGTCACCAGGGGCCTCAAAGGCATTGTCTGGGGGCAGGGGCTCCAGAGGGGAGCCACTTGGATTCAAACCTGGCTCTGTGGCTCCTTAGCTTGTGCGACCTTGGGCCAGTTATACAACCTATCTGGACTGTATTTTCCTTGCCTGTAAAGTGGGAACAATGCTAAGAGCTAGCCTGCTGATATGAGAACTCACAAGTTAAGGCCTGTAAACTGCTTAGAACAGTTCATGACACACAGTGACTCCTCGGTCACCATTAAGGGTAGTTTATGAGGACTCTGGTCTCTGGCGGTAAGTCAGGGAGACAGCTGGGGCTGGGGAAGAAGGCAGCTCATAGCTAGCACTAAAAAGAGGTCTGCCTTGGTTTTGGGGTCCCCCGAGAGCATAACCCGAGAAGGGTAGTTCACTGGGGGTGACCCCGGGACGCAGGGGGAGGAGGGAGACAGCGGGGCAGGGGAGATGGGGAAGCTGTTAGGAGAATAACCAAAGCGGCCGCTGCGAGCAGCAGGAATTCCATTCCTCCAGGACCTCCCGAGAAGGGTACGGAGCCCTCCATGCTGGACTGAAGGGTGTCCCCGAAATTCATGCCACCTGGAACCTCAGAATATGACCTTATTTGGAACTAGAGTCTTTGAGATGTAATTACTTAAGATGAGGTCATACTGGATTAGGATGAACCCTGAATCCGGTGACTGGTGTCCTCAGAAGAGGCCACGTGAAAGCACCCAGAGAGCAGAAGTCATGTGATGACAGAGGCAGAGATTAGAGTGATGTGTCTGGAAGCCAAGAAACACCAAGGATTGCCGGGAGCCACCAGGAGCCAGGAGAGAGGCTGGGGATGGCTTCTCCTTCAGAGTCTCCAGAAGGAATCAACCGCACCAAAACCTTGATCCCCAACTCTGGCCTCCAGACTGTGAGACAACAAATTTCTGTTGTTTTAAGTCACCCAGTTTGTGGTAATTTTTTATAGCAGCCACAGGACACTAAAATAGTCTCCCAGAACTGCCCACCCCTGGGGACAGGAGTCAGGGCATCTCTGCATAAGCCCCCACTCTCCCTGGGTGAGTGAGACTGATAACTTTCCTGCACCTCTGGTTTGCACCAGCAACAGAGCCAAGGGAGGTGCCAGGACACTGGAGAAGGCCCTGGATGGATGCAGAAAGATTCCCAGAGCTGACCGGAGCAGGGATGCCTCAGAGCGAGGTGAATCTGAGCTTGCAGAGAACTGGGGGCTGTGGACAAAATCAGGAGGCCAAGGGCATGTGATGGGACTAGCCATCCGCTATAGCCACCACCACGACCGAGCGGCTGGGGAGGAGCTCCCCCTCCTCGTCCACTCATACCTCCTGCCATGACTTGTCCAACCTTGTCCAAGATTATTTTCACTCACTCATTCATTCAGCGAGCACAGACTCCCTAAACTCCTGCTCTGTATTAGGCCCGGGAATATACAGATGGATGAATAGATCCAGTCCCTCGGCTCAGTGAGCCCCCAGTCCAGTGAAGGAGATGTTCAGACCTTCATGACACAAAGGGGTAAGCCTTGATTTATGGAAGCGGAGTAGGTCGTGGGAGCACGGAAGGCAGACCCAGCTTGGCCAGGGCTGGGGGCTGCAGGCAGGGAGAGCTAGGTAGGGACGGGCAGAATGGCTTCCAAAGAAGGCTGTGGAGGCAGCGGGAAGAGCCTGTGACAGCATGGAGGCTTTGGGGAAGGACACATTGGTGTGGTGGTGGGGAGTGCAGTAGGACAGACAGCAGGTGAGTGATGGGGTCCTGTCATCTGCAGCCCTCCAGCACCCCGCCCAGCCCTCCTTCCAGGAACAGCAGCCTCTCTTCCCTTGCAGACTGTCCTTCCCCTGCTCCACGGGGTCCTCGTGGGGCTTGAATCCTGGTATCCCACACCCCTGGCTAAGGGGTGGGCCCAGGGATAGACACTTGACCCAAGTTGGGCCAATAGAATCCTTGCCTGACACCTCATCTAGCTTGCCAGAGAAAATCTCTCTCCCTTTTATCCGACATGGCAGGAGCTAGGAGTGGCCTGTGACTCTGCTTTTTCCCTCCTACTTAGAGGAAGCATAGGAAGGGGCCAAGGCACAGAGAAAGGCAGAGGAGAGAAAGAGAGAGAAGGGTGTTGCCCCGCCATGTCTGAGGTCTGCTCCGCTCCTGGCCTTCCCAGTCATATGTCAACTCTTTTTTTTTTTGCAGCGGAGAAAGGCTTATGGCAGGGCCAAGCAAGGGGAATGAGTGGCTTGTGCTTAAAAAACCAGAACTCCCCGATGATTTTTGGGGAGAATTTTTTTTTAATTTTTTATTTTATACTGCAGTATAGTTGATTCACAATGTTGTGTTATAGTTGAAAAAGAGTCATGTATCACCATGTTCATTGCAGCTCTGTTTACGATAGGCAGGACATGGAAGCAACCTAAGTGTCCATCGACAGATGAATGGATAAAGAAGATGTGGCACATAGATACCATGGAATATTACTCAGCCATAAAAAGAAACGAAATTGAGTTATTTGTAGTGAGGTGGATGGACCTAGAGTCTGTCATACAGAGTGAAGTAAGTCAGAAAGAGAAAAACAAATACCGTATGCTAACACATATACATGGAATCTAAAAGAAAAAAAAATCGTTATGAAGAACCTAGGGGCAGGACAGGAATAAAGACGCAGATGTAGGGAATGGACTTGAGGACACGGGGAGGGGTAAGGGTAAGCTGGGACGAAGTGAGAGAGTGGCATGGACCAATATATACTACCAAATGTAAAATAGATAGCTAGTGGGAAGCAGCCGCATAGCACAGGGAGATCAGCTCGGTGTTCTGTCTCCACCTACAGGGGTGGGATAGGGAGGGTGGGAGGGAGACGCAAGAGGGAGGAGATATGGGGATGTATGTATATGTATAGCTGATTCACTTTGTTATAAAGCAGAAAGTAACACCATTGTAAAGCAATTATACTCCAATAACAATGTTTAAAAAAAAAATGTTGCGTTACTTTCAGGTGCACAGCAAAGTGATTTAGTATACATATTCATATATTTATTCTTTTTCAGATTCTTTTCCCATATAGGTTACAGAGTGTTGAGTAAAGTTCCCTTGTTGATTATTTTACATTCAACTCCTTTCCTATGTAAGTGAGTTGGTGTTGGGTTTCAGACCCCTAAAACAGAAAATGTCCAGAGAAATTTTTTAAATGAAAGCATAGTGGGTTGAATGCTGGCCCATAAAAGACATGGTAGCCCAGAATGTTAGAATGTGGCCTTATTGGGGGTAAGCGTCTTTACAGATGTAATTAAGTTAGGGATCTTGGGATAAGATGATCCTGGATTAGGGTGGGCCCTTAATCCAATGACAAGGTGACACATAGAGAGAAACACAGTGGGGAAGGCCATGTGAAGTCAGAGGAGTGAGGCAGCCACAAGCCAAGGACTGCCTGGAGCCACCAGAAGCTAGATGTGGCAGGGAAGGATGCTCCCTTGGAGCCTTCAGAGGGAGCACGGCCCTGCTGACACCTTCATTTTGGACTTCTGGCCTCCCTAACTGTGAAAGAAGAAATTTCTGTTGTTCTAAGTCCCCCAGTGGTGGTATTTTGTTACGGCAGCCCCAGGAAACTAACGCAGTGGGCATCATGCAAAAAAATAGGGAAGGACGTTAAGCAGCTGAGGATAGGACCCAGCTGGTGTCCTCTGTCCATTTCCCCCCACCCCACCCAGGGAGTCCGATTAAGGCTGTGCGAGCAGCTACGGGACATCGCAGTTAGTGATGGGGAGGGCGATGATGGAGGGAGGATGGACTTTGCTGTGTTGACTCATCTCCTCTACTGATGTTCAGAGCCCCTCGCATGCACTTGAGATGCTCGTGTCTCCCCTGCCACTGAGCCCAGCCATGGCTGCACGGGCTCCGCCCAGCCTCAGGATGCGGAGACCTGACCGCCTCTCACCCCAGGGGTTCTCTATCGATGCTGGGCTCTTGATGCCACGGGAGCACCCGCTGTGCCCACACACGCACTACCCAGCAATGCAAGGAATTAACACCGCATGGGTTAACCTTTGGCCAAGGAGGGGTCAGGAGCCAATGGAAAATTGCTCTGCTCTCTCTCCCCTGGGAGATCCTTCTCAGATGATTCTCACAGAATAGTTGGAGGAGGTCGGGTCATCAGTCACCCTTAGTGGGGTCAGCGCATCCTTCCACCCAGCTTCACTCGCTGCCCCCTGGGATCACGCTCCCCGGCAAAGCTGTAGCACAGAAGCCTTTTGTCTCAGGTACTGTTTTCTGGGAATCCAGGCAAAGGCAGGACTCACGCATAGTTGTAAACAGAGACTGCATTTAACTCATCTCCATATCCTGCCGCAAGTGTTCTTCACAGCGAAAGCCAGTAAATAGCCAAGTATTAAATAAAATGCTGATGAAGCCATTTTAACAAGCAAACTTCAAGTACAGTGACTTCAAGAAGAAGAAGTTTAATTTTTGCTCTCGTAAGCATCTGGGTAGAGAGTCCAGGGCTGGTGCGTGTCAGGAGCCAGGACCCTTCTGTCCTGTTCTCTGCCATCACAACAACCTGTGGTCAAACTTGCTCCCATCACCTTCCTGCTGACAGGAAGAGGGAAGAGGGACAGGAGGTATGCCTGCTCCCTATGAGGGCATGCAACCCATCACTTCTGGTCACATCCGCTCGACCAGATTTGGTCACATGGTCATTCTTGCTACAGGGGGCAATTTTTGATCTGGGACTTCCCAGGCTCCAGAACTGGGAAGCCCCCCATTCTCTGGTAATTTGTTAGAGCAGAACAAACTGCCTAAGACACCAGCCGATACTGGGAGGCTCCATCAGCAAAGGGAGTCAGGGAGGATGGATGCTGGGAGACAAGGTATCCTCTGCCACAGATAAAACTGCTTTCTGGAATAGACTACTATAGACCCTCTACCACACAAAACCAACCAACATTTAAAGGGGAACCAGTGAACACGAGTGACATTGATTTAGGTTCTCCTGGGCTAAATCAATGACGCGGCTATGTCTTTCAAGTTCTGGATCAACTAGAAACCTCAGAATAGTTCTACGAGGCTAGGCCTCCATCATCCCCATTTTATGGGTGAGATAAATAGGTTTAGAGTGCTAAGCAGCTTTTCCAGGACCAGGAAGTGCCATAGTTGGAATCTAACCCAAAGCAAAGTTTCCAGAGCCAATGCTTTTGATTCTCACATCACACTCCCTCCTTGGAGTCATCTCATACCATCTCTTGTTTGTTCTTTGTGGAGAACAAACTCTAGGGTGCCCCATGATCTGATGTTCACACTCTTGTGGGAGCCCCTCTCCTCGAGTGTGGGCAGGACCTGTGATGCACTTCCAGACATAAAGACTGTGGAAAAGGTGATGGATGTGTGTGGTCAGGCCCATGTGATTACATTACATAAGACTGTGACATCTGTCTTGCTGGGTGTGAAGAAGCAAGCTGCATGTTGTAAGTTGCCCCATGGAGAGGGCCACGTGGCCATGAACTGAGGACAGCCTCCAGCCTCCAGCCAAAAAGAGAACAGGCCCTCAGTCCAGCAGTCTACAAGGAATTACCAACAGCCACAGGAGCTTGGGAGCAGATGCCCTCCCCAGTCAAGCCTCAGATGAAACAGCCCCAGCCAACACCTGGATTGAGGGATCTGGAACAGAGGACCCAGCCAAGCCATGCCGGACTCCTGACCCACAGGAGCTATGAGATAATAAATGTGAGTTATTTTAAGCTGCCAGTTTAAATGAGTTGGTAATACTGTTACACAGTTATACATAACTCATGCTGTCTTAGTTCCCGCTCTGAAAATGGGCACATACACCACCTTTCAGATGTTAAGCTCAGCCTGCAGGAAAGGAAGCCCTTCCCCTGCACCCAGCTATATTAGTTTTCCATTAATGCATAACAAAGTTCCTGGCTGGAAACAATGCGAAGTTATTCTCTTTACAGTTTTGGAGGTCAGAAGGACAAAATCCGTCTCACTGGTTCCTTCTGCAGGCTCTAAGGGAGAATCTGTTTCCTTGTCTTTTCCAACTTCTAGAGGCTGCCGTGCTCCTTGGCTCATGACCCTCCCTATATCTTCAAGACCATCAGCTTTGATCAGAACTGTCTCATGCTGCCATGTTATGCTGTTTCTCTCTTTTCTGCTTCCCTCTTCCACTATAAAGACACTTATGATCACACTGGACCACCCAGATCATCCAGGATCATCTCCTCATCTCCAGGACACTAAGGACCTTAATACTATCTGCCATCTGAACTCCTCATCTTAATGCCATGAAACCTGACATAGTCACAGATTCTGGGGATTAGAACGTGGACATCTCTGGCTGCCATGATGCTACTGACCACAATATGATACACCCAGTGCTGGCATTTCAAAATATCATCTCATTTCGTCCTCAGAAAAACAAAGTAAAGTAAGTACTATTATAATTCCTATTTTACAGATGAGAAACGGGGGCAGGGAGGGTTTAAGCAATTTCCCCAAAGTCTCGCAGTTGGCAGGGGTAGTATCTGAAAGTAGAAAGTTTGGATTCAAAGCCCGTTCTCTTGGCCATTGCACTGCATTGCCTCACAATAAATGCCCAGTGTGTGT